>NC_141056.1:43022981-45422981 GCF_041138505.1 Cibotium barometz
TCTGTTGGCGCCACCTGTGCAGAGCAGAAACCCCATGCAGTGACATTGCGACCGTAGGGCGCACAGGAGTACCCACTGGACAACCGTAATGACACTTACAGAAACAGTGCCATCAACTCTTTTAGCATCACTGACCACTTCTGCATGAGAGCGCTTTTGGCCTCTAGAACTGCTACTTGCAACCGGCACTCCATCAGAAACAATAACAGAAACATTAACAGTCACTGAAGCACTTGTACAGAAAGGTGCCGAAAAATGGCAAGCAAGCCAAAGAGAAACCATAAAATTGGCGGTCAAAGGGAACAGAATCTGCAGTATCTACCCGACCTTAGAGTGCACTACTTGCCCTTTTTGCATCTGCGAACACACCCTCTGAGCCTCAAACCTATTTCTGTCTTTTAAAATGCGAGCCCACGAAACAGGTCCGAACTCAGAGGTTTTGATCAATTGTTTCACTTTCATTGACATTGTGTAAGTTTTTGTCTGGAGCTAGATAGCTTCTAAAAACCATCTGTAACATTCCTTCACTGCCAAATCTGTGCAACTAGAGAGTTTATATTCCCCACTGATTTTGGGACCAAATTCTGACTCCATCTCTGCTGTTGCGAGAACCACCACCGTTTTGCTAGCAGCAATAGCTCCATCTGCGGGGCGGGCAAGTGCAGCTTATGTTAAATAAATTCCACGGTGAGCACCACCATGGCATCATGTATGTCCACCACATCTCCGACAGCTAATTGCCTTAATAAGGGCAATATCTGTGGGTGTACTTGCACACGCTCCCAATGAAAATTAGAATAAATGCGGATGTGCTATCTGTGAGCCAAGCATCAATAGTAGGCCGCCCTAGGTGAACGATCGGCGTTACAGGCAAGAACTACGTAAGAGACGCTGTCATGGTTGCTTTAGAAGAAAGGAGCACAAAAAGGAAAAATAGAACGCAGGCGGAAAAATGAGAGGGAAGATAGAATGCCTTCCCACAAAAGAGAGGGAGTTGTTGCATGCATAACGCTGAACGCTTTTCGATGCATGACTGTATGACACCTGGAAAAAGCCACGAAAAATAAAATGATGAAATCTGCCCTTGATTTGGAATGACTGAAACCATCATGAGAGAAAATGTATTCTTCTTAGAAACCAAAAAAGGGCATTGAAGAGGAACCGTGGTAAAATAATGACGCATCCAAAACCCATTGATGGGAGAAGAAAGGACTTCCCCATGAAGATTTGAGGAAATAAGAGGTGGGACCGCAAGAAGCATACACCCAAAACGGCCCGGTCCACCACACTTTCAATTTTGCGGGTTTCTTGAATATGCGCAAAGAAAACATCGGCACCAATTGCCCTCTTTGGAAGTTTCTTCTTCAAATGCCGATCCACTTGCCCTTTCCTGCGACTTTGAATTTCCTGCACCCAGTAAAACCTTTTCATCCTCTCTTCATCTAATTCCTGGATGACATCCAGTCTGTATGCTAATCAATCCTCTGCTGGTGGCAGCAATCTATCCGTAACCGCAAGGCACAAACTGGGAACCACAAATTCGACAGGTGTGATGGCCTCCATGCCAAAAGCAAGTTTGAATGGCGTCAGCCCAGTTGCGACTTTAAACGCTGTGCGGTAAGCCCAGAGTGCAGTTGGGAGCTTCACGTCCCAATCTGTCCGATGAAGACTGACCACTTTAGTCAGAATGCGAATTATCTGCTTATTGTTGGAAGATTCAGCCTGCCCATTGGCCTGAGGGTAATACAGGGACGATTTGTGATGCAGCATAAAGTAAAACCCCGTCATTTGTTTGATGACTTTATTAATAAAATGACCGCCCCGATCACTGACCAACTCCACCGGACAGCCAAACCTGTTCTTGGTGAGAGCCGCTGCGGGTTTGATTGGGCCTATAAAATCCAGACCCTATTTTTGAAATGGTTCCAAAGGAAGAATCTAATGGAGAGGCATTCGATCCCGCTAGGAAGGTTGTCCCATGCGTTGACAAACATCGCATTGCCTCACAAACTGCTATGCATCCGCATGAACAGACGGCCACCATAAACCACTTTGTATGACCTTCGCTGTGATTTTCCCTGAAAAATGCCACCAGTAACTCCGCAATGGGCCTCCCACAACACTGTCTCCTTGTCATGGGGCAGCATACACCGCAACAGTGCGTCTGCAACATTGCGATAATAAAGTCCCCTCATACAGACCTCAAACGAGCGGCTCCGCAAGGCAAGGCGCCTACGCTGGTCCGTGGTTAAATGAGCAGGCATCTCACCACTAGAGATAAAAGAAAACATTTCTTCATACTAGGTCCATGGGATGCTTGGGAGAGTTGCCCCTTCCTCTTCACACTATACCCCCCCCCCCCCCCGCATTTGGCTGGGGGGTAAACAGTGAAGCATCCAAAAATTCATCATCCATGATGCCAACTACTAGCTCTTCCGAATCCAATCGAGAAAGGTAATTTGCCACCACATGCTGAGCACTAGGGCGATGAATGACTTCAAAATAAATTTCCTGTAACAATAGAACCCATCGAGAGCCAATTTGCCTGTCAAATTTTGTTGGCCGCACCAAGTAAAGAAGAGCAGAATGATCCACATGAAAGAAAAATGTTGGCCCAAAAGATAGTGCCAAAACTTTCGCATAGAGTACACCATTCCAAGGCCTTCCCGCTCTGTAACCGAATAGTTCTTTTCAGCAGAAGATAACCGACGAGCGACTGGCATAATAAATTGGGCGAAACCACCCCGGAGTCTGTGAGAGATCCCTGTCCCCTCCATGCAACGGATTCGGGGGTGCTAGTAGCGGAAGTAGCACTCCTTGCACGAGGCAGGATCCCTCACTCGGGGCCTCGCCTATGGATATCCGGACAAGAGACTAATCCCTCGGTTCTTCAAAAAACGAATCGGAAAAACTTCCCTCGCCCAGAAAGCACGGGCGATTCCTCTAGGATATTTTTACTCTAACATAGTGACCAAACTGATCCGACCGAGCCTGTGAGTCTCTTGGTTAGATCAAGGAAGAAACTTGCACTTGGATCATAGAAACTAACGCTTTTTTCCCCATCGAGAGGCACAACCGTTGATTCTTTTTCCATAGAACAATTACTATCCGGGATTTACTTCATCTATGTACTATAACAGAATTGAGCCTCATTTTACGGATCCATCAGTCCAACCTAACCCCATCCAGTCCCATGGGTTAGCTAACCGTCCAACCACTGTAGTGATGGGATCCAATTAAGAATTTGGTTTGGTTTTGTCCCGGGTACCAGGGAAAAGAGTTCCCAGGCCCCCTAGCCAGATATTCATGCAAATTTAATGCCAGTCACACCACCTACACACCCAATATGAAATTGCCTTCTTCATAGATTCAGCTATCTTTAAAACAATCATTTAATGAAACCATAGTATCACTGATCATAATCCTCCAAAATATCCAGTTGAATCCTAATTTTTAATCATTCCTTCATCGGAGTATCTATGGCATCATTGGCAACCAGAACGCTCACCACCTATCCACTTAGGGGCCTTTTCGATAGTTCCTAGCTCATAGTACCCGGTAATATATTCTCTTATAAAAATAAAGATGGAATCTCCATTGAAGATCAGCAAGATCAACCAACAGATCCATATAAAAAGGCCATGGACTCATCCGTTGAGGACCAGCAAGGTCAATCAACCAAATCCATGCCCGATTTCAGAAAACGACTCTTACTCCTATTGGAATGAAGGGATGTAATGCATGAAAAATATGAGTAATCACCATGTAAACATGATGCCTAAGTGTGTTTAGTCTCTCACCAAGAGAATGGAAATAACCTTCCACAAGCCAAGAGAGAAGCCATGAGCTCCAAGAAACATAAGTTTCCATTTCTAAAAATGATCATCAAAAGTTACAACCATGGTCCAAGTCCCCTCTTTTATACATGGACTTGTCCCATTATTAACCCTATTAAATAAAGTTCCTACTTTATTACAAACCATCCCTTCCCAAAGATTTTGTCCTCAAAATCAATAACATGTACAATCTCAAAGTATGAGACTCTAATGTAATCAATGGGAAGTGGTTAAGAGTTCTCAAGTACATCCAAAGCACATATACAATGAAAATCCAGATGTATACAAGTCCACAAAGCTTCAAGCCCAAAGTGTATGAGTGGGACTGTTATGACAGCCCTTCTAGTCGATGAAGACCCTTGAAAATCCTTCATTTAGACTCCATATATTGGGCTGAAAATGATATGTACACTCAGCCATATGTAGCCCACATCATAATCTTTCATTAGGATACGCCATGAAGCTTGTTGGAGTAGAAAAATAGGCCCAATAGTAGACCTTCCCAAAGCTGTCCAGAAATTACAGCATGTATACTTCTTTGTGTTGAGTTTGAGAGAGTTGATGGATTTAGAGTTGATGAAGCTATGAGTGCTCCCGGAATCCACAAGAATATGTGCAACCCTCCCATTGATGGTCCCCACCAACCTTAGTGTGCTTGGGTTCTTGCAACCCGCCAACAACTCTTGTGAGATAGAGCATATGCAAGCTGAAATTTCTGCATTGGTAGGCATGTCTCCGTCCACAAGGCTTTCCTTAACTCCACCTCCCGGATCAAACGGAAACTCACCATCCTCCGTGATGAAAGAATGGTCTTCAAGTGACTCCTCATGTGCTTCTTCATTGCAATCCTCCCATTCCTCAATGTCATGAGAGTCATCCTTGTTCTCTTCCTCATCCATGAGGATCATAGTGGCCATAATCTTCTTTGATTTGCACACATGCCCGGGTGACCACCTCTCTTTGCACTTGAAACATAGCCCTTTGCTTCTCAACTCCTCAATCTTTGGATCATCCATTCTTTGAGTCTTCTTGAAGGGTTGAAAGGGCTTCTTCTTCATGAAGTCACTACTCTTTTTGGCATCAAATTGATGTATCCCATTCTTTGGCTGTCCACCCCCAAATGATGTAGGAGTTCTTGGATTAGAGGATGGTAATGTAGAGGTAGGACCTTTCCCAAAATTGTAAGAAGTAGTGGTTGGTTTGAGAGTGTGTCTTTGGTGAAGGTCATGGGCTGAGACCTCTTGTACTTTGGCTCATAGAGTTCGGCTAACCTCATAGCTTCTTTGAGAGAGCTAGGCCTTTGAGCCGACACATCCGCCTTGATGAAGTGTTCAAGCCCATGCACAAACTTTTTCATCTTCATGTCTTCACTCAAGCCTTCCACGTACATTGAAAGCTTCAAAAATCTCTTGATGTAACCTCTCACCATCATCCCCTTTTGAGAAAGCTCATACCATTCTTCATGGTATCGGTCAAGCACTAAGGGTGAAATGAAGGCCAAGATCCTTCCCAAGTTGATGGCGTGTTCCCTTGTTTGACCAAGTGCCTCCACCATTGATGAGCATAATCTTCAAGATGTAAGGAGGAAAATTGTACCATATCACGCTCACTTTTTGGGTAAAGTTGGAAATAGGTGTCAAGCTTGGTAGCCCACTCCTCCAACTCTTGCGGAGATGACCCGTCACCTTTGAACTTTGATAGTGAGATTTTGTCTTTGACATCCTTGGAAGATATGTGGGATGGGTTATCATGTTGGGTAGAGGGCTTGAATCTTTGCATCTTCGAGTATGACTCCATAAATTGTGCAAAGTCTTTGTAATCCCTCTTGATGATATTCGACAATTCCACCACTTCTCGTGAGCATCCCTTTGTCTTTGGGCAAAGGACATTTGATTCCAATCGAGTGCAATCTCCTCATCATTCACAAACACCTCATCCTCTTCCCTTGAATGCATTGCCCTAGAAAAGGTAGGACCCTTTGATGCATTGAGGTGAGACAAACCCGAATGAAAAGAAGGAGGAAACATGTCCTTGACAAGAGGTCTCCGTGCATCCGCCATGAATCCCCGAGTGGATGCTCCCAATGGATCCTCTTGTACGGCCTTCATGGAATCCTCATTCAAGATGCCCTTGCCTTTTCTTTGCTCATAGTCACCATAATTCCCATGCTTTTCTTGTGCTTGAGACTTCCCAAACTTGTCCTCCATCACACCAATCCGTGAGGATAATGTTTCAAAATGAGAATCAAGCTTGGAGTCTAAGGTCTCCAACCGTTGTACAAGCATTTGCATGAGGGTGTCATGGTTAACCGCCGCTTGTGTCCCTTGAGAAATTTGATTATGTACATTGCCCCCATTGTCTTCATTGATGAATGCATCCCTTGCATCCATATTACCTTCCATGTCCTCATCACCAATGATCATTTCTTGCACAACATCCCCACCCTTGCGTGGTCTTCCCTTCGGCATAGTGAAGAAATGCAAGATGTTGGTAGAATGCCCAAATGATGTCGGAATTGGACAAAAGAAGGTTCTATGGGTAGGTAATGGTGTCTACTATCCTCCCAAATGAACACAGTAAAAATTAGGTGTGGGCAAGTACTCTCTGTTTTAGGGTTTGTGCGGGATAGCTGAAAGTAGTAATTTGGCTCTAAAACGCAAAAAATATGTCGGAATTAGGATTTTGACGGCTCTATAGAAAGCTAACGGAAGATAGAACCTACCCCTAAAAGCATTTTGATTCAGTCAAAGTGGAAGTATATTCTGTTTGACTTTGACCAGAAAGTCAACATGACTACTTTGACCGAGATTGTGATATCCGATTAAGGGGTTCTATGGCTCATTTGAAAACTCTCAAGGAGTAGAATAGAGTCGTGTAATCACTCGGACCTAATCCCAAAAACCCTAGGACTGAATTAGGGTTTTGTAAAATCCCAGAAATTCCCAAAATTCGGTCCCAAAGCTCAATCCGGCTACAAATGATTGGTGTTTCTCCCCTTGGTAGTTGTGAATAACTCTTCAAGTGTATCCATGGGGTAAATCTCCAATCAATAAGCTTGTTTGGCTCCCTTGTTGGAAAAATTCCGCCAGAGTCTCCTTTGTAATTGGAACCAAATCTCAAATGAAAATGTAACTTCTCAAATCACAATGCAATACTCTTTGTATCCCACAATGTCATGAAAGATCATATGCACTCTTTGTCCATCAAAGCATTTGCAATATCCACATAATATGACGGAAAAGGGGCCCCATTGCCCAAATGCATCCACAAAGTCGATGGTGAGGATTGTTGAGGACGCGCGTTGAAGCTTGCCGATCTCCCGGCCAAGCTCTTCTCACCCCTTCACCAAGTTTTCCTCCAAGGTGAAGGTTGAGGCCATTTCTTCACACCGGTGTACCTAATCCCCCTTTGTACCGCTTTACCATGGCAATCACGGCACAAAGAGTTCAAGCCATTCTCCCCTTGGCCTCTCCAACCAATGCCAAGGTACCCTCACACATTGCTAGATTCTATAGAAACTTGAAGTGGTAGCAATGGTGAGTGTAGGTACAAAATGATGTGGATAATATCAAATGATAGAACAAGTTTGTTGGCTTACAAGTATTGAGCATGACTCATGCCCTTTTACAATTTAGAACTCATCAATAAAGCATGGACTCATGCCTCAATCCATCATCCAAAAGCTCCAACACAAACCAACAATTCACAATGCCCTCACCATGGCATTTGCATAAGCATTTGTTAACCACAATCAAGGCATTTGCAATTGCATTCCAACAATCCCTTTCACATCATATTGACAAATGCATGCTTCCAAAACTTATGCTCTCTTATGCCCATGTGTAAAACATAGCATTGGCATGGCTATGTATAGCATCCATAGTGTCCATATGGCATCAAGATGAGCATGAGAGACTCCAAAAACATTGCATAAGCTTTCTATTCCATCAATGGCATGCCAAATGAGACATAATGAAGAAAATCCCCCAAAATGTGATCTATGAATTGGCCAAGCTCATGTGGAATCAATTCCTTTCACCATTGCCATCAATAATGCATGGAGAAGCAATATTGGCATGTGAATGGTCAAGCTTTAATGGTTAATTTCTGAAAATTAGGGGAGTTTGAATGTGTCCAACCCTAATCCATTCCCAAGCTCCACCAAATGCTTCAAACTTGCAAGAAATTGATCAAACCACTCACCAATGTCATCCGGAAAGCTTCAATGGTAGAAAATGTTGAAGAAGCCTCTTGTTGAAGAAAAACGTAGCCTCTCTTTGCTCTGAAATTTGCAGCCAAAGAACACCTCCCATGTGCTTGAACATAGCTTGAAAATGTGCTCCAAACAATGGCTAAGAACCCTCTTGAATGGCTTCCATCTCATGAGGTAGTAGAGCTAGGCTTCACCTAGCTCTCCCTCACACGAATTCAACGATTTTGAGGCGGTAGCCTGCTGCAGCCCGCCGTTTTTCTCTCTTGCTTTCCTCATGAAGTGAATAAGCTACCAATGATGCCTATCAAGTGTGTAAGAGCTTAGCAATGCCTATCAAGTGTGTAAGAGCTTAGCAATGCAAGATTTCTCACAGCCATGGAAGAATGAACAAAAGCTCTCCAATCTTGAGAAAAAAATGTGAGTAAAGAGGTTCAAAAGATAGATCTCAGTGAGCTCTACAAAAACCCTAAGGTTTGGCATCAAAACGGGTAAAGGAAGAGCATCCCATGGCTATGGAAAGCTTGAGGAAGAAGAAGATGATTACTAAACGTGATTAGCAGAAAAGTTAATTGCAATTAGTCACTTGCCCTAAGTTTTGGCCCGACTGCCCCAAATTTTTGGTCCAGAGGCCCAAAATTTGGTCCAAAAATGGCAAAATTGGCCAAAATCACTCAAAATTCAAGCAATTTCCATGAAATGCTCACCATCTCCATGAGATTAAGCAAGATTAGAGAAGATTTGTCAAGAATCACTCAAGGATTACAAGAAAATGAGAAAAAAAAATGAAAGAAACTCAAATTTTCAAGCAAATTTTCCCAACAACCCATGCATGCCCATGATCAAAATCAAGAGCTCTGATACCAATTGGAATGAAGGGATGTAATGCATGAAAAATATGAGTAATCACCATGTAAACATGATGCCTAAGTGTGTTTAGTCTCTCACCAAGAGAATGGAAATAGCCTTCCACAAGCCAAGAGAGAAGCCATGAGCTCCAAGAAACATAAGTTTCCATTTCTAAAAATGATCATCAAAAGTTACAACCATGGTCCAAGTCCCCTCTTTTATACATGGACTTGTCCCATTATTAACCCTATTGAATAAAGTTCCTACTTTATTACACCTTGTTCCAATATCTTCCCTGACGCACGTGTGGGTATCTTTGGCGACCCAGAGCCCGAGCACCATATGGTGAGCACCCTCTAGGATCCTTCTCTTGCATGTCACCTAGCACTTCACTCATAGGCGGCTTCCTTGGTCCCTCATCTACCACCGTACCGGAAGCTCACCATTTAAATCAAACTCAGGCTGGTCAAGACCTCAGCCGACCTTGCTACGCGAGACGTACTCTCCGTTAGCTATTGCAACTTTATCAGTTAGGTCACCACGACCTCATTCACAAGACACATATCCTCTCATCTCATTATTCACATCCACATCTATTTCATTACATCACAAGACACATATCCTCTCATCTCATTATTCACATCCACATCCATTTCATTACATCACATCTTATCACATCCTATTTTCATCTTATCACATCCTATCGCATCCCATACACATCTTATCACATCCATTCACATGCTATTTCCATGTAATAATTTTTTCTAGTTTGATACCGATAATGACACTTTTTCTAAATTTTTACCAATTGTTTGGCCTAATCAAAGGTTCTTTTTCTCGACGACTATTTCCATATTCCTTCTCAATTCCTCAATTGAATTATATTCAATATTCCTCTTTTGAATAAAAGAATTCATGGGATTTGTTCTACCCATATTTTCACTTTTAGTAAAATAATCATAAATTAAATTATACTAAAATTTCCTCTTCTTCCCATTTAATTCTTGGATCTCAAATACATTGGGAATTCCTTTTTTTGCATTTGATTATTTGCATTCCAATGTCATGGGAATCCCTCTTTTTTCGTCAATTCATAAAATAAATTCATCTAAAATAAAATATCAATTATTTCAATATGCTAGGAATTTCTCTTTTCCCATCTAAATGATGGAATTCCAAATGTCATAGGAATTCCTCTTTTAACATTTAAATATTTCTTATAGATAAAATAGTTTATCTAAAATTCATCTTTGAATTTAAATGAATTATCCAATAACTCCAATATGCTAGGAATTTCTCTTTTCCCATCTCAATGATGGAATTCCAAATGTCATAGGAATTCCTCTTTTAACATTAAAAATGAATTACTAGAAGTTCCTCTTTTGCTAATTACTATTTATGCATAAACATAAAAATCAAATTTTATATGATTATAATGAGAATCATTCAATTAATCTAGGATGATTAATCCTAGAATATGGTAGGAAGTCCTCTTTTCATAATATAAATCAAAATGATTTATGTGTTTATTTTTCAGAAATTTTGCCATAGCTCCGCTGCTATTACTGATAATTCTCAATGAATTTGAAAGAATAAAGTTTAGTATTATTCATGTGACTAGAATAACCACTAAGTGGATCATTATCCAATTATGGATTGATTCTTAATTTTACCATAAATTAAATAGCATAAAAGTATTAAAAGCCATTATTTTGGCCTCCAATTAGACAAGCATAGAAATTACTTTTAGATTAGAGAAATGCTTCATAAGAAGCTTCATTTGAATTGAGAATAGGTCATAGGAATGACCATTCTTTGGGGGAGAGAGAGAAATGCTTAAAAACCATTATAAATTAAGCATAAATAAAAATTTATGTATTTCTTCATTACAATACATTAAAGAACTTCAATAGTATTCAAAAGCCATTCAAATTAATGTTTCTCAAGCTTGAGAGGGGTTGAGAAGAGAAACATTTGGAGATTTAAGAAAAAGAAGACAATAATCCACACTTTACCTTTTAAATTACTTGATTCTTTGATCACAGTAGAGGCCCCCAGCTAATCAATTGGTTTGGTATGTGGAAGATTGAAGAGAGAGAGAAGCTCCAATCTCTTCAATTTGTAGAGGATAATAGAAAATATCATTATTTCAGTATAATACTGGCATGGTATAGTTCTCATCTTTCTTGACAAAGGGCTAAGGATCTATTTATAGGTGAGGGAGGCCTCTAACCAAGTCCAACTAGGTGAGGGAGGCCTCTAACCAAGTCCAACTAGTTTCTAGAATTTTCCAAGTTCAGTTTGGCTGAATTTGGACAAGATTTGGCTCCCTGCTGATTTGGTTTGATCTAGGAGAGAGGAGAGATAAAAATATCACAATATTTGAATCATTATACCCAAAATATCTAATTTTTTTAGTAATACTCATAGTTTTTTACTAATAAACCTTGTCCTTAGTCAACTTTTCATCTTATGTGAGTATTTACTCATTTTTGGGGGTTTTTCTTTTATAAATTGGATTTATCTCCTCCCCACACTTGGATTGATCCTAATGGCCCATAGGAACCTTAATTGGACCATAATCCAAAAATTTCTAAAAATCTAGACCCTTAGGCTAAGGTTCTTTATACATAATTTCAATTAATTCCAATTGCACATTGGAAAGTTCTTTTTGAATTTCTGTTTCAGGGGAACCCATTTTAGACACTAGGAGGATTTTTATATCCAAAAATATCTCAATTTTGGATTATCTCTCTCTAGACATTTTCTCTCTCTAGATCAAAACAAGGTAAAACAGAATCTTTCTTTTATTTCAAAGAGGGGAATAATTACAAGATCAGAAGGGGAGGTTCTTACACTTGTACACCTCAAGAGCTGGAGGGAGGAATCTTACATCCTACCCCACTTAAAAAACGCGAGGTGTCCTCATCTCGCAAACTAGAGGACAACTCTTTTCCTTAAGATCCAATTGATTCTGGGGTTCCTTTGTGCACTTTTGCCGCACAGGTCGTAGCTGGGGACTTGCCGCACCGTATGCGAGCCTCGAATGGCTGCAAGTATACAACCAAGAAAGCAAGCTCAACAGAATGCAAAAGGTGTGTCACTCACCGCTCAACCGCCGCCTTGAAGGATTCTCGCGTCGCAGTGCAGAAGGAGCCGCCGTCGCCGCTCTACCGCCTCTCCGCCGCCATGCCGCTACACAGTGCTCGATCGCTCTCTCTCACTCTCTCTCTCTCTCTCTCTCTCTCACACACGCAGGAGAAGAAAACGAAGGAGATAAGGCAAGAGCACTCTTGTATTCACAACACATGAGAATGAGGATTTTAGGGTTACATTTGACTCTTATAGGTGACTTGGCCGTTCACACTTGGGCGCCCATACATGGCTGACCGATCCTAACCCTTACCCTGCTGATATTCAAGGTGCGCCTCTCATCGGCGATCACCCAATCCCTTTATCCTTAACATATGCTGACAAGCCCGGCCCATGACTCAGAATATTTAAATAAATGACGTAAAACATAGTACGTCTCAATGTCCGTCATGGGTTAACATGCCTCCCTTCCTAATGTAGATTCCGTCCTCGGAAGCTATGGTATGGTAAGCTCGATAGGGTTGTTGTGGTGGACCGTCTGCAAAACAGGGAAGTAGAGTGAAAGTATGCTGGAATTCAAAAGATATAAAGTGTATAAATTCAAGCATGTTAGACCACAATGGATGTTGCTATGAGAACTTAGTTTAAGGGTCACATGAATGAGCTAGTGTAGCAAATTAACAGGAGTTTAAAATTATTGAAAATAAATCAAGAGTTAGCAAGGTGTCAAAGGTTAATCAAGGTTTATAACTGGCCTAAGTCAAGGAAAATAACCAAGCTTAATAAATAAACAGATGACCACACGGTGTCTACTCTAAGAACAAGTTAATACCACGAGCCTAGGGACACAAGAAATAGCAGAGTTACAGGAGCCTTTTGCCTTTATTTTTTTATGCACGTGACAATTTTTACACACAATGGCGACCTTCCTAAGGCAAAACTAACATCGATCCTGGTACCATGTTTAACATAAGGCATTATCCAGGAATCTATTAGCTCACTTTAGGCAAGGCTACCCCCTACCAACCAAGGCATCGGTCTGGAGTAGAATACTCCTCGCCTACCAAGTATCAATAAGGCGATAGGCCAACATTAAAGCACATCATAGACTTGTATTGCCATTTATTGTAGGCTTTTTTTTAAAATCTATTTCTTTTGATCTTCGCTCCTGAACTATAATTTGTCTTGCATCCTTTCGACAAAGGGGTAATAGCTATGTCCTAGAGGTCAACACACGCATGGCCAGGTGTCAAACATTAAGATGGTTTGACCCTAGACCTAAGACAATCGTATTCCAAGGTTAACTAAAGACGTCATGCTGCCTAGGAATATTTCCAATAAAGTTAAGCTCATTAATGATTTACACTAGCATGCAAGCAACTTCAAAAACTAAGTAGTACATTGACAATTCCCATGTGGTCGTGCATTATAGTTTATGCAATTAATTGAACAGTAAAAACGAAAGAGAGTGGGTATGGAAGAATTACACCTGTAATTGGAGATCTCCTTGATTTGACGAGACAGCTTACAATTTGATGTAGATATATTTTGATGAACGTTGCGGCAGTCTCAGGACTTGAAAGCAAACCCACCTCAAACTTTTTAACCTGTACAATCAACTAACAAGCACTATACCTCGAGAGGCACATCAATGTGAAAAATTAAAGACTCGTTTAAGGAATCCAAACTAGAAAAAACTTGAAAACACTAACCTACCTATCAGTCACCACACTACTACTGAGGATATGGTAAGAGGATGTTGTAGAGTCCTAGCTCTAGCCCTAAGGCTAAGCCTCTATCCGCATCATCCAAATAAATAAAGTCAACCTCAGTAGTGCCATGAGTTTCATCCGTCCATTCATCATTGTCAGATATTTCCTTTTCAATTTCCCATCCACATAAACTCATCAAGAATGTAACCATGCGAGGATAGTCATCTTGTGGAAAAGGAAAGCATTGGGCTATCGGGGATATGTCCTCTACGGAGTAGGGGTCAGTCATGGTCAATAGGCGAATTAGCCATTCTAATTCCTCAACATTTTCCTCTCTCGCTAGTACATCTATATGATCCCATTCAGTTTCAATTACAGGATAGCACATGTGGAATATCTGAGAAAGGTACAGATGATACCTCTCACCAAAGGTAGGAGTGGATGAAGTGTATGATGATCGGGCATCTGCCATATCTGCAAACACAGATATAGCATTAGTAGGTTTATGACAGGTCAATCTAGTTCTTGATTGTATATAGATATTTCTCTTGTTTTTGTGCTCTTGCTCTTTTTACTATTTTTTGTTTTTCTTCTCTTTGTTTTAAAAAAAAATGTATGAAGCTATATATATACATCCCCTTGAATTTGGCAATTACATGGTCAGGGGAGAAGGTTAAGGAGGAAGCATTAGAATATCGAGCGTGAGTACATGCTCCCCCTTTCCTTGGGTAGATCATATTATTTGCAATGATGTTGCAGCCTCTTGGAACTAATTTGTCCAGCGGGTCATAGGTTGTGATGTGGGCAGATAGCTTTTTATGACCCTTGTGGCCACATCCAATTGCAGAGATGGTAGTGTACGCTCCCATTGACGAATGGAGGAAATGCTTTCCGATGATACTATTACAAGGGGAGACGTAGACTCATCGGTTTTTTGTTGGGTGTTGGCAAGAGTAGGTGTAGAGCATGTAGAAACTTCTATATGAGTGTGTGCCTGGCATGAGGAGCTAGAAGCTTCATGTGGCTCCCCCCTTCCTGAGCTAGGTGGTAATGATCGATATCGTTTGGGAATCCAAACTAACTCTGGAAGAAGTGGTGTGGAGCACTCTGCTACCTTTCCCTTACCACGGTCTTGAATTGTCATTGGGGTGGCAACAATTGGTTTGCAAGGTTTTACAGGTGATGTAGAGGGATTCAGCTTATGTTTAGGGACCCAAATCTGGTCATTCCCCTCGTAGTACCCTTGGGCTACTAATAATTTTTTAGGGATCCATCGCGATGTTACATTGCCCTTCCTCGGTTGGTTAGTTACTTTCCTTTTATGAGGCTTCTTGGTGGCTGAACGAGATTGAGCAGGGGAAGTAGCTATTAACGAAGCTTTTGGGACCCATTTGTATGTGTTTTTTGGCATAGTAAGCAGGGCTTTAGAGACCACCCTGCATGTTTCCACTCTTGGTGTTGAAGCGTTAGAGGGGTGGCAAACAATCAAAGATGGTTTTGCCACTGGACTTTGTGATTTTTCATTATCTAGCATTTTGTCCAGAGTCGATGGCTTAGTAGCGGGATTTTGAGCGGTCAGACTGAGTGTTGGTTCTTGCGTTGTGACTCATCTGGTTGCCCAATCGATATTGCATTTGGTGGCCAACATCCATTTGCGCCCTAGGTTTATAGTCCCTTCCATGGTACCAGCAGGCATAACCAAAAAGCTTCGAATTACGGTCCCCTTATCTCATAGGCAACCGGAGTGTGTAGAATTCCTGAGACAGGGGTTTTCTTCTTGTTGATACCTTGAACTTGGATAGCACTCTTGGATAAAGGCGGTTTTCCAAGTTGACACCACACGCCATATGATAGCAAATTGTGTTGCGCTCCTGTATCTAATAATGCATTATACGGCACCTCCCTGTAAGGACTCTGTAACTCAATTGGGTATCTTAGAGGTGGGTCAGATTCCAGTGAATCCTCGTCTGCCTCCTCGAAAAATGCTTGTGTAATTCCCAAGTTGGCTTCTCTTTGTCGCCTAGCACGCTGTTGACGTTCTTTGGCTTCGACTCTCGCTTGTATCTTTTTAAGCTCAGCTTGTTCTTTAGCTGCCTTCTTTTGATAGATTGCATGTAACTCCTCTTGGCTCAGGGGGTCATAGTATCTTTTGAATTTACTCCCATTAAGGAATCCAATGGTTTCAACTTCGTCGAGAGTCTCCACTCTGATGGTACCTTGCGGGGTAATTTCACATACTCTATACGGTCCCTTACTAGCATATTTGAGCTTCTTCTTTTCGTTTCGCACTCCATACATGTCCTTGTCCTTTAGGTGGCGATCAAACCATTTTTTCCTTCTATCCTTCTCCACAAGGGCATTGTATACAGCCAATTGTCTTTCTTCGTTTAGCCGCTCAAGGATATACAGACGCTCTGCTAAGGGATTACCATCCCAACCCTCTTGAGTAGCAAAACGAAGACTTGGAATGACAAATTCCCACGGCATGACTGCTTCTTGGCCATGTACCATTTTGAATGGTGTGCAATTAATAGCCACTTTGTACGCAGTACGATAGGCCCATAAAGCTGTTGTAAGCTTTAGATCCCAATCCGTGCGATGAGCTTCAACTGTCTTTGTCAAAACAGAGATTAAAGTCTTGTTGGTACTCTCAGCTTGGCCATTCGCTTGCGGATAGTAAGGAGTAGATTTATGATGGGATATCATGAAATTTGTTGTGAGCTCCTTAATCACGTCATTTATAAAATGCGTCCCATTGTCGCTCACAAGTTCAAAAGGACAACCGAAGCGTGTGATTATATTTTCAAAGAGGAACTTGGCTGTTGTCCTCGCATCTACCTTACGTGTCGCTTTCGCTTCAGCCCATTTGGTCATATAGTCAGTGGCCACAATAATATAGCGAGATTGTGTGTTTCGAGCCGCTGGGCTAATTGGACCTACAAAGTCTAAACCCCACTTTTCAAATAGTTGGTTTACTTTGATTGGATGTAGGGGCATCTGATCTTTCCATTGGGGTTTCTTGTATCGTTGGCATTCATCGCAACCCTTCACAAAGAGATGCATCTTGGAACATAGTGGGCCACCAATACCCTGAGTGTAAGATCTTTCGCACAGTTAAGTCTCCTGAGAAGTGACCACCGGCTACACCCATATGTGCCTCTTGCAAAATGTATAGATACTCATCCTCTCGAGCACAACGCCTAAGAACGTCATCCTTTCCTCTTTTATAAAGAGTCCCGGCTATCAAGCAATAGGGTTTGCATTCTTTGATCAGCTTTCGAGCTAGATCTTTACGAAGCTCCTTGGGTGGAAAGCCATTAACCAAAAAGTTAACAATCTTCTCACTCCATTCAGGCATTGTCTCCACCATGAACAGGGAAGTGTCAGACAGGTAAGTCATCATCAACCCCCGTAGGAGCCTCACCATTAGGTATGCGAGACAAATGATCAGCCATAACATGTTTTTTGCCAGGTCTCACAACAACAGTGAAATCAAACTCAAGAAGAATCAATAGCCATCGTGTGATTCTTCCTGTGGAGCATGGTTTGTTTACCAGATACAACAATGCTTGATGATCCACATAGAAAACAAACTTGGTGGCAAGGAGGTAATAACGAAATTTCCTTACTGCATATATCATTGCCAACCCTTCTTGCTCCGTAGTGGTGTAGTTCATCTCAGCATCGTTCAACTGGCGCGACTGGCAAAGCTAATGGGGTAGTCTAGCTTATGTTCTCCAGGTTGAGTTAACGCACACCCAATAGCAAAGTTTGATGCATCAATATGCACATGGAAGAGTAAATCCCAGTTAGGCATTCTCAAGATTGGAGCACTCGCCAAGGCCTTCTTTAATAGCTCATAGGCACGGTCACATTCTTCGGTCCAAATAAACTCGATGAGAAGCTTATACAATGGTCGAGCTATCTCGGCGAAGAATAGAATAAATCTTCGATAATAACCAACGTGGCCCATAAAGCGTTGGTGGGTGGTGGCAATTCCAGAATGACCTTGATTTTACTCTCGTCCGTGGAAATCCCATTTTTGGACACTATATGCCCTAAGATAACTCCGTGTTTAACCCAGAATTGGCATTTGAAAGGATTTAAGGAGATGCGATATAATCTACACCTTTCAAATATTTTTCGTAAACACATCAAGTGCTCGTCCCAAGAGGAATGAACACAAAGATCATCTAAGAAAGCTTCACAGAAGTCCCTTAGATATTCCTTAAAGGCCGTGTTTATCAATCGTTGGAATGTTGCAGGTGCATTGGTCAAGCCAAAAGCCATGACGCGAAAGGCAAACACTCCAAACTCCATGATAAATGCTGTTTTAGCTTGGTCCTCGACTGCAATTGTGATCTGATTGTAACCCGAGTACCCATCTAAAAAGCTATATGCCTCCTTGCCTGCCACTCTTTCAAGCACATGTTCAGAATATGGCAAGGGGTAATGATCCCTTCTGGTGGCTGCATTAACCTTTTTGAGATCAACGCACACTCTGAGTTTCCCATTCTTCTTTGGTACGATGACTATCGGAGAAACCCATTCTGAGTGCTCAATCGGGTATATGAATCCACATTTTACAAGCTTTTCAATTTCCTCTTGTACAATCTTTGCGTACTTAGGATTCATTGGGTAGGGACGTTGCTGGACTGGTTTAGCAGTGCTAATCATTGGAATCGTGTGTTGCACAACCGAGGGTGGAACACCCTTCATATCATGATATGTCCAAGCAAATATGTCCTTGAATTCTTTAAGAAGCTTCGTAAGTGCAACTTCTTCCGCCTTGGTGAGGTCTTGAGCAATAAAAACTGGTTTAGACTCCTCACCCGGATCTGCTAAGTCTATCTCCTTAACTACCGCAGGGCCATCGTGACACCGCTACTCCCATTGGTAGGCGTTCGTTGGGCTTTTGTGTAGACCACTTTACGTTCCCCTGTGCTAAAGGATTTGAAATGCTCGGGTGCGGGGTGTAAGTCTACTGGTTCTTGTTGTGCCAGGCTTTTTTCTTTCAATTCCGCTTCCTTTTGCCAACTCTTGGTTTTGCCGCCTTCTGCAGTACGACTTAGTTTCGGCTTCTCTTCGATTTCTAATTGGGCGATGTCATGAGGTTGCGGAATACACCACATGACACTTTTGGAGGTATTGTACCCAATTATCCGCTAACTTCCGATGAGCATCAATGGCTCCTACATAACTAAGCCATTCTGCAGTGGATCTTTCCTTGTTAATTGTAGTGTGTACATTAGCTCGATAGCATTGGCGCTTATGTCTCTTTTTCTTCTTACCAAGTTTTTGATTTTTGTTTCTATCAGATTCGGACTCACTTGGTCGATCTTTACTTGTGTCCCCCTCACTTTCGGATGAACTGCAAGAGGTCACTGTCCTAGGCCTTGAGCACCTTGCTTCCACATTTGGGTGAATATTTGATTCATCCCCCCCATCAGGCTCAGAGTTAGTTTCTTCTTGAGATTCATACTCAGAGTTACATTGGTCAGAGTCTTCGCTACTTTCAGTGTCAGTGGAGTTTGCCACTTTCTCGCCATTAGGCGTTAAGTGCATAACACCTATCATGTTTATTGGCACTAATGGTGGCATATCTTGCCTCTCAGGTGTTACCCAGCTTGTGCCTCTATTTTCCCATGTGTCTATGGTTGCCGCTAGGTGTACCCAATCCACGTTATCCGACTCAGTCATACCCGGTAGGACATCCATATAAGGAGAATCTTTCCCATCATCAGTCTCTTTTTTGCATGTATAGCAATACCTTAATGGGGCAGAGTGAATAGTGGTATCCGATCGATTATCAATGATAACCTTGCTTCCTAAAGGATGTGCACGACCATTCTCAAGATCAACTCGAATGACAGACTCCTGGAATTGTAGGTAGACATGGTTTTTCGACCAGTCATGCACCATTTGTGCTTCCCTCATGAAAGGACATCCTAAGATCATTTGATATGACATAGGATGCTTGGAGAAATCCATTACAATGAAGGTATGTCGTACCTTGTATCCCAGAACCTTGATCTTAAGGTCCCTTAACATTCCAATAGGTTTAGTAATAGTTCCGTTTGCCATCTTAACCACTATGTTTGTGACTTCGAGGTGAGGTCTCCCCATAGATTCCGAACAGTTTTTAGTCACAATGCTCACTCCAGCACCACCATCAAGGATTCTCTTTAGAGTTAATCCCTTGGTAGCAATGGGGAGGGTTGCATTAGATTCGTCACCTTCAAAGCACTGTCCCAACTTATTCACAGGTATTTCAACGACCGAGTCTTCATCTAGGTTGGGTTGTAGATCCCAATGTTCCCCTTCATCTTGAAGCGTGTCAGGTCTATCCATATTTGCAAGTTGTGGTAGCCCCACCTTTAGTTCTCCATTGAGAAATGCCCGAAGAGCTAAGAATAGCTCAGGATCTGCATATAATTTGGATATGATCGTGGTCCTGATTTCAGAGGACATGAAATCCATTAGCTTGGACACATTCAACGGTACTTTTCGAGATATCGCCCCTTCACTAGGGACTGGTGAAGATGGAATTACTTCCTCTTCGATGGGGTCAGATATTCCCTCACTAAACATTCTTTCAAGCAAAAAGGGTGTTTGCCCACTTCCTGATGTCCTATCCTCACTTTCTTCCCGAATGATACTAGGTATAGCTAACGGTTTATGGTTCCTGTGAGGCTGAACTTGCGTAGGAAACACTGTATCTGGAATTTTGACTTTTCTCGGGTTTGGTTCTAGTTCTCTTTGTGTTTCTTCCACCAAACCCCTTAAGTGTTGCACTTGTTCAATCTCCTCAAGTGGGTTTGGGTAAGTTCCAATCTTTTTCTTAAGGGTTTTTGGCCCACGTGGCTTGTCTTGGGGAGTCTCAGTCAGTTTGGGTGGTCGAGAGGGCATTAACTGACTTGGTTGTGGGGCCGAGGAAGTTTCTTTCTGTTTCCCCTTATTTATGTACTCGCTTGATTCTCCTTCATTGAGCTCCCGAGTGGGTTCCTCCCTTAAGGTAGTGGCTTTGGTCCCCATGGTTTCTATTGAATCAGAATCATCTTCAAGATCATTCATATACACGGGGTCGTCTCCTGTCCCTATGTTAGTCTTTGAACTAGGCTTGGAGCCCGTGGCATTAAGCGATCTCTTCCGCCGTGTTTTCTTTTTCTTTGCCTGAGCGATTGATGCAGTATCCCTCTCTTCAAGAATGTAGTTTTGATTTTGAAGCATTGACCGTGTAACTACATTCATGGGTACAACGGGTGTGGTTCCTCGTGCTTGGTTGGTGACCTCAACCAAATTCAATGGCGTAATCTTGGGTGCATTAGGATTATGTGGACATTGAGCGATCAAATGATCTATGCCACAACGATTACATGTAAGTACCGGCATTCCCGATGTGCTCCCTTGATTTGGTTGCATCTGAGTAGCGATCTTCGGTAGCCTATTAGGGAACTCCGCTACACGATGCGGTCCACCACAATCATAGCATTGAAGAGGTGGTCTCCTCGCCAAGGTATTAAGGTTTTGCCCTCTTGTGGTGAGAGCAGCCGCTTGATATACAGGCTTGACTTGCCCGAAATGATCCTCCATATAGTACTGGGGAATCATTTCAAACGTATCAATCCCATATGGAGCAGTGGGGTCTATCTCCTCTTCATAATCCCCACACGCACTATGTGACTCACAACCCATCTGGTTTATTGGGGTAATCCTTGGATGTGGAGGTTGTGGTCCTAGCACTGGCGGTGGTAACGGCACAGACTGGACTACATTCGGATTCCTTGGAACTATGTGCTATGATGGTTGCTCGACAAGTTGTGCAGGCATTAGCGCGGGTACTTGAGGTGTGTTTGACCAGGCTAATGGTGCCTGACTTGCCAACATTCGCTTAAGTACTAGGCAATCCTTAGATTGATGGCCGTACTTACCACATGCATTGCAATTCCCATTGAATTTGACTTTGAATGTGGGACATTCACTCGTGCTATGTGGTCCTAAGCACACCGAACACCATTGTTGCTCTCTTCTTGGGTACATATGGCTATTTTGAGGAGCTCGATTACCCCTAAAGTATTCTTGGAGAGCCTTAGTAAGGTCGGTCACAGACATTTTGGATATCTTGGGCTCCTTGGCAATAGGTTTTACTGTCATTGGCTCGTGCCCAGATACTTGTGAACTAACGGATTTTGTTTCTGAAGACACCCATTGTGGTAAACAAAATGAGTGACAGTCTTAATAAAATTGTTGGTGAGAAGCTTGACAGGCATTACTTCTGCATTTGGAAGTATCGTATAACAAATTTTCTCAAAGGCAAAGGCCTATGGAACTTGGTGATAGGTGATGAGGTGGAGCCAAGGGTTCCCCAAATGAATGCAACACCTGCCCAACTTACAGCACATCAAAATTGGACAGAGAGAGACTTTAAAGTATTGCATTACTTCTCGATATGTGTTACAAACAACATGTTATGCCATATACATGACTCACAAAATCCCAAGGATGCATGTGATACTTTGGTAAAGTTGTATGATACGAACAACACTAAAGAAGATGTAATTGAAGCAGAAGATTCATGGTGTGACTCGAGGCAATAGAAGTGTAAATGATTATGTGCAAGAGATCAAAGAATGTGTTGATGCACTAGCATCTATTAGTGCTCCTATGGATGATGACTTGATAGCCATTACATTGAATGGCTTGGGTAAAGAGTACAAGGCATTTGAAACCTCTATCAAGGTTAGAGGTAGAGACCCCCCAGACTTTGATGAGCTGATTTCATTGCTTGTTGTGCAAGAGATGAAACTTGGAATAGGTGCCTCATCTAGCACAAATGAAAATTCAAGGGATCAAGCATTCTATTCACAGAGAGGTGCTAGAGGAAGGGGGAGATTCAGTCCAAGAGGACGTGCAGGTGGCCGTGGTTGGTAGGATCAATCACCACAGTCTCAACAAAATTTTCGGCCATCATTCGGTGCTAGAGGTGGTCATGGTTTTCACACTCATGCTACAGGAAGATCTGTATCTAGAGGTAGGGGGAGATGGCAAACACCGCAATAGAATGCTAGTAGCATTGAGTGTCACTATTGTGGTAAAATGGGACATATGGCTAGACTGCTATAAAAAGCAGAATGACTTCCATGGTGGAAGAGTGCAGCATGGCAATTATGCATCATCTAGTAATGCACAACATGAGGAGCACTTCTTTGCCATGAAACATGTAATAGGTACTATGACATCACAAAGGGAGACACCTACACATAAGGGCTATGTCGCTAGTAGGGATGATACTCAACATCCTATTACACATGTTGGTAGTGTGCCATTATGTATGCATGATGGCAGAGTAAAAACCATGTCAGATGTGTTGTATGTGCCAACAATTACAAAGAGTCTTGCATATTGGTTGGCCAAATGGTGGATCAAGGAATGCAAGTCAGGTTCAATCAACATGGCTGTTTTGTTGAGGACTTCAAAAATGGTTGCAAGTTAATTACAAAGGGGGAGAAAGAAGGTAGATTGTTCAAATTGAGTGCAGGCATTCCAGAATTGAAGTTTGCCATGTTTTCAAAAAGTCAAGGGGTTATGCCAGCCATTGTTATTTGGTATAAGAGAATTGGGCATGTGAATATCTAAAAGCTGAAATCTATGCAAGCAAAAGGTATAGTTGGTGGTTTTCCCAAGTTCAAATATGATGGCAGTAATCATATATGTGAAGCATGCAGATTTGGGAAGCAAGCAAGATTGCCATTTCCAAAAGATGGTCAAATTAGTAGAAAACCATTGGAAAGCATTCACAGTGACATATGGGGTCCAGCACAGACTCGAACTATCAATGGTTGCGGTATTATGTCACATTTATTCATGACTACAACAGGATGACTTGGATTTACTTCTTGAAAGAGAAGAGTGAAGCACTTGGGAAGTTTATTAACTTCAAAGCATTGGTGGAAAAACAGTATGGTCAATGGATCAAGTGTTTGAGGACACAGATGGTGGTGAGTACACATCACGTGCATTTAATGCCTTCTTGAGAGAGCATGGGATAAGAAGACAAATTACATGCATGTACACACCTCAGCAGAATGGTGTTGCTGAGAGAAAAAACATGATCATTGGTGAGATTGCGAGAGCTATGCTCAATGAAAAGTCTACTACCAAATTTCTTTCTTTGAAAATTCACTTAACTGATTTCTAAATTAATTACGAATTCCAATGAGGAATAAATTTATCATTTATCTAAATATTTCAATCTCCATAGATCTCCTAAATTTTCTTTTTACAATCCCGGTAAATATAAAACGATAGAAATTTCATTCTTTTAATAATAAATCCTTTATGCATCTTTTTATGCATAAAATCAAAATTAATGAGAATAACACTTTTGAAATAAAAATAAATTCCTTTATGCATCTTTCTATGCATAAAATCAAAATTAATGAGAATAACACTTTTGAATTAAAAATAAATTTCTTTATGCATCTTTCTATATGCATAAAATCAAAATTAATGAGAATAGCACTTTTAAATTAAAAATAAATTTCTTTATGCATCTTTCTATGCATAAAATCAAAATTAATGAGAATAACACTTTTGAATTAAAAATAAATTAGGATTTTTAATTAAAATTAAATTTCTTTATGCATCTTTCTATGCATAAAATCAAAATTAATGAGAATAACACTTTTGAATTAAAAATAAATTCCTTTATGCATCTTTCTATGCATAAAATCAAAATTGATGAGAATACCTCTTTTGAATTAAAAATAAATTCCTATATGCATCTTTCTATGCATAAAATCAAAATTGATGAGAACAACACTTTTGAAATAAAAATAAATTTCTTTATGCCTCTTTCTATGCATAATATCAAATTTGATGAGAATAACACTTGTGAAATAAAAATAAATTTCTTTATGCATCGCCAAATTATTTTTGGGCAGAAGCATGTGCTACTGCAGTGTACTTGTTATAGGACTCTTACCGCTATACATGAGAGTACACCTATTATGAGGATGATTGGATTTAGGCTAGATATTGGTCACTTGAAAGTCTTTGGATGTGTTGCATATGTTCATGTACTAGATGAGAGAAGAAGGAAATTGGATCCAAAGGCTGAAAAATGTGTTTTCATTAATTGAAATTATGTATAAAGGACCTTAGCCTAAGGGTCTAGATTTTTAGAAATTTTTGGATTATGGTCCAATTAAGGTTCCTATGGGCCATTAGTATCAATCCAAGTGTGGGGAGGAGATAAATCCAATTTATGAAAGAAAAACCCCCAAAAATGAGTAAATGCTCACATAAGATGAAGAGTTGACTAAGGACAAGGTTTATTAGTAAAAAACTATGAGTATTACTAAAAAAATAAGATATTTTGGGTATAATGATTCAATTTTGACACCTTGGTAAGGAGAAGGGGGCTCTTCAAGGAGGCACCTATTTCACATGTGGTGGAGTTTTAAACTCAAAAATATTGTGATATCCTCTCTCCTAGATCAAACCAAATCAAAAGGGAGCCAAACTAGGTCCAAATTTTGTCCAAATTTTGCCAAACTGAACCTGGAAAATTCTAGAAGCTAGTTGGACTTAGTTAGAGGCCTCCCTCACCTATAAATAGATCCTTAGCCCTTTGTAAAGAAAGATGAGAACTATACCATGCCAGTATTATATTGAAATAATGATATTTTCTATTATCCTCGAAAAATCCTTTACAAATTGAAGAGATTAAAGCTTCTCTCTCTCTCTTCAATCTTCCTTGGTGACTCCAACAATATACCAAACCAATTGATTGGTTGGGGGCCTCTACTGTGATCAAAGAATCAAGTAATTTAGAAGGTAAAGTGTGGATTATTGTCTTATTTTTCTTAAATCTCCAAATGTTTCTCTTCTCAACTCCTCTCAAGCTTGAGAAGCATTAATTTGAATGGCTTTTGAATACTATTGAAGTTCTTTAATGTATTGTAATGAAGAAATACATAAATTTTCATTTATGCTTAATTTATAATGGTTTTTAAGCATTTCTCTCTCTCTCCCAAAGAATGGTCATTCCTATGACCTATTCTCAATTCAAATGAAGATTCTTATGAAGCATTTCTCTAATCTAAAAGTAATTTCTATGCTTGTCTAATTAGAGGCTAAAATAATGGCTTTTAATACTTTTATGCTATTTAATTTATGGTAAAATTAAGAATCAATCCAATTGGATAATGATCCAATTAGTGGTTATTCTAGTCACATGAATAATACTAAACTTTATTCTTTCAAATTTATTGAGAATTAGCAGTAATAGCAGCGGAGCTATGGTAAAATTTCTGAAAAATAATCATTTTCATTTATATTATGAAAAGAGGACTTCCTACCATATTCTAGGATTAATCATCCTAGATTAATTGAATGATTCTCATTATAATCATAGAAAATTTGATTTTTATGTTTATGCATAAATAGTAATTAGCAAAAGAGGAATTTCTAGTAATTCATTTTTAATGTTAAAAGAGGAATTCCTATGACATTTGGAATTCCATCATTGAGATGGGAAAAGAGAAATACCTAGCATATTGGAGTTATTGGATAATTCATTTAAATTCAAAGATGAATTTTAGATAAATTATTTTATCTATAAAAAATATTTAAATGTTAAAGAGGAATTTCTATGACATTTGGAATTCCATCATTTAGATGGGAAAAGAGAAATTCCTAGCATATTGAAATAATTGATATTTTATTTTAGATGAATTTTTTTTATGAGAAATAATTGACAAAAAAAGAGGGATTCCCATGACATTGGAATGCAAATAATCAAATGCAAAAAGAGGAATTCCCAAGGTATTTGAGATGATCCAAGAAATTAAATGGGAAGAGGGATTCCCATGACATTGGAATGCAAATAATCATGCAAAAAGAGGAATTCCCAAGGTATTTGAGATCCAAGAAATTAAATGGGAAGAAGAGGAAATTTTAGTATAATTCAATTTATGATTATTTTACCAAAAGTGAAAATATGGGTAGAATTGATTTCTACAAATCCCATGAATTCTTTTATTCAAAAGAGGAATATTGAATATAATTTAATTGAGGAATTGAGAAGGAATATGGAAATAGTCGTCGAGAAAAAGAACCTTTGATTAGGCCAAACAATTGGTAGAAATTTAGAAAAAGTCCCATTATCAGTATCAAACTAGAAAAAGCTATTAAATGGGAATAGCATGTGAATGGATGTGAGAAGATGTGTATGGGATGCGATAGGATGTGAATGAATGTGATAAGATGAAAATAGGATGTGATAAGATGTGATGTAATGAAATGGATGTGGATGTGAATAATGAGATGAGAGGATATGTGAAAGGGTGAGATGGGAAGTACATGGATGTGGAAGTGGATGTGTATGTGGAAGAATGAATGTGGATGTGTATGTGGAAGAATGGATGTAGATGTATAGATGTGCATGTATGGATGTGGATGTGTATGTGGATGTGGATGTGGATGTATGGATATAGATGTGTATGTGTATGTGAAAGTATGAATGGAGATGTGTATGTGAAAGAATGAACGTGGATATGTATGTGAAAGAATGGATGTGGATGTGTATGTGGAAGTATGAAAGGGGATGTGTATGTGAAAGAATGAATGTGGATGTGCATGTGGAAGAATGGATGTGGATGTATGAATGTGGATGTGGATGTGTATGTGGTGGAAGTATGAATGGGGATGTGTATGTGGAAGAATGAATGTGGATATGTATGTGGAAGAATGGATGTAGATGTATGGATGTGCATGTATGGATGTGGATGTGTATGTGGATGTGGATGTGTATGTGTATGTGGATGTATGGATGTGGATGTGTATGTGGAAGTATGAATGGGGATGTGTACGTGGAAGAATGAATGTGGATATATATGTGGAAGAATGGATGTGGATGTGCATGTGGAAGAATGGATGTGGATGTATGAATGTGGATGTGTATGTGGATGTGGATGTATGGATGTGGATGTGTATGTGGATGTGGATGTGGATGTATGGATGTGGATGTGTATGTGGAAGAATGAATCTGGATGTGTATGTGGAAGAATGGATGTGCATGTGCATGTGGAAGAATGGATGTGGACGTATGAGATGTGATGTGATGTGAATCGGGATAAGAATGAATGAGATGAGATGTGATGTAAATTGAGACAGATGTGAAATGAATGAGGTGTGATGGGATGTGAATATGGGTTGATGCGAGTGGATGAGATGCAAGTGGATGAGATGTGATGAGAATAAATGAGGAAAGATGTGATGAGATGGAAAAAATGATGTGATTGGATGAGGTATACATATGAATTGGATATGGATTAAGTAATGTGGACGGATGTGAAACAATGTGAAAGACGAGAGTTCATTATAGGAGTTGGATTTATGACCTATTTTTAAATGACTGTTTTATGTCAAAAATGCTAGGGAAGCATTTTGACCATCTTGTGAATGAGGTCGTGGAGTGACCTAACTAATAAAGTTGCAACAGCTGACGGAGAGTCAACGGAGGACGTCTTGCGTAGCAAGGTCAGCCGAGGTCTTGACCAGCCTTGGTTTGATTTAAATGGTGAGCTTCCGGTACAATGGATGAGGGACCAAGGAAGCGGCCTATGAGTGAAGCGCTAGGTGACCTGCGAGGGATCCTAGAGGGTGCTGACCATACAGTGCTGGGGCTTTGGGTCATCGATGATACCCACACGTGCGTCGGGGAAGATATTAGAATAAGGAGTAAGAGTTGTTTTCTGAAACCGGTCATGGATCTGGTTGGTTGACCTTGTTGGTCCTCAACGGATGAGTCCATGGCCTTTTTATATGGATTTATTGGTTGATCTTGCTGATCTTCAATGGAGATTCCATCTTGATTTTTATAAGAGAATATATTGCCGAGTACTATGAGCTAGGAACTATCAAAAAGGCCCCTGAGTGGATAGGTGGTGAGCGTTATGGTTGCCAATGATGCCATAGATACTCCGATGAAGGAATGATTGGAAATTAGGATTCAACCGGATATTTTGGAGGATTATGATCAGTGACACTATGGTTTCATTAAATGATTGTTTTAAAGATAGCTGAATCTGTGAAGAAGGCAATTTCATATTGGGTGTGTAAGTGGTGTGACTGGCGTTAAATTTGCATGAATATCCGGCTAGGGGGCCTGGGAACTCTTTTCCCTGGTACCCGGGACAAAACCTAACCAAATTCTTAATTGGATCCCATTACTACAGTGGTTGACCCATGGGACTGGATGGGGTTAGGCTGGACTAATGGATCTGTAAAATGAGGCTCAATTTTGTTATAGTACGATAGATGAAGTAAATCCCCAATAGTAATTGTTCTATGGAAAAAGAATCAACGGTTGTGCCTCTTGATGGGAAAAAAAGCATTGGTTTCTATGATCCAAGTGCAAGTTTCTTCCTTGATCTGACCAAGAGACTCACAGGTTTGGTCGGATCAGTTTGGTCAGTAATGACCCTGACTACGTTAGAGTAAAAATATCCTCGAGGAATCGCCTATGCTTTATGGGCGCGAGGGAAGTTTTTTCGGTTCGTTTTTTGAAGAACCGAGGGATTAGTCTCTTGTCCGGATATCTGTGAGCGAGGCCCCGACGAGTGAGGGATCCTACCCCGCACAAGGAGGAGTGCTACTTCCGCTGCTACCACCCCCGAATCCGTTGCACGGAGGGGGCAAGGATCTTTCAGCTCTGGTAGTATCAGAGCGAATTGACTAAAGTGAATCAACCGAGAAGCCAAAAATGTCAAAAATTAATGAAGCAACAGTAAAAGGTTGGAATTGTGTGATGAAATTCATACAAATTAATATTCAGACTGAAATTCGTAAATTGGTAATTGGGTCTTCAGATGGAAGTACCGCAATTGTATGGAATCCTTGACTTGCTTGAGGCCTAGACATGATGGTATTTACCTTATAATTCCAAGGACCGTGACTACCCGTATATATTGAGGGTATAACTGCAGCTCTTTATTGGCAGTATATACGAGTAAATCTAAGACCTTGAAATTATAAGTAAAAATGCTATCCAGATGATGAATTTGAATGTGGTTGACATGATTTTAAAACTCTGGTTGAGAACTGATGAGTTGATTTGGATTCTGATTGAAAAATGATTATTCCTGAATTTTGGTTGAAAAGCGATAAGTTGAGCAAAACCACAATGAGCATGAATGAGACGAGTCCCTATGATTATGTTCGTAACTGGAATGATGATAATGACTTCAGCAAATCACTATGAGATTAGTGGATTGTGCTGTTAGATTGCTACTATTAACACTTGACCCGGTGGATCAAGTTAATGGATGACAAATTGAGAACTTGCTTGACTGAAATTCCCGTGGAGGAATGTTCAGAAAGAAAATTTTTTCGGTCTAATGGACCATTATTGTGTTAAAGATATGAATGATATGATCTGAATGAATTGTTATTTGATGATGAGTTCTATATAAGGGATATTTATCCCAGGATTCTATTGGGTTGACAGGAATATAAGGATGTTAACCCATGACGGACATTGAGACGTACTATGTTTTACGTCATTTATTTAAATATTCTGAGTCATGGGCCGGGCTTGTCGGCACCATATGTTAAGGATAAAGGGATTGGGTGATCGCCGATGAGAGGCGCACCTTGAATATCAGCAGGGTAAGGGTTAGGATCGGCCGGCCATGTATGGGCACCCTAGTGTGAACGGCCAAGTCACCTATAAGAGTCAAATGTAACCCTAAAATCCTCATTCTCATGTATTTTGAATACAAGAGTGCTCTTGCCTTATCTCCTTCGTTTTCTTCTCCTGCGTGAGAGAGAGAGAGAGAGAGAGAGAGAGAGAGAGAGAGAGAGAGAGAGTGAGAGAGCGATCGAGCACTGTGTAGCGGCATGGCGGCGAAGAGGTGGTAGAGCGGCGACGGCGGCTCCTTCTTCACTGCGACGCGAGAGCGCGGTTGAGCGACGGTAGAGCGGCGACGGCGGCTCCTCCTTCACTGCGACACGAGAATCCTTCAAGGCGGCGGTTGAGCGGTGAGTGACACACCTTTTGCATTCTGTTGAGCTTGCTTTCCTGGTTGTATGCTTGCAGCCATTCGTGGCTCGCATACGATGTTCGCAGCTACGACCTGCGTGGCAAAAGCGCACATTTTTGGTGCCGCTGCTGCTGCCAGGGAGTTGCCCTGCACCAAGCTCCAGTTTGCAGCTCGAGCTGCTGCGTGAAGTTTAATTTACACTGTAGGAAAGCGACTGTGTGTTTGTTGTCGAGGTGTTTTTTGTGTTTTGCAATCTGTTTCTGTAATTTGTCTTCTGCATTTCTGTTATTTTTCCGCTCCGTGTGTGGGTGTGCGTACTGTTATCTGGTTTTCTGCGCGAGAGGGGGATTTCTGAATCCCCAGACCTATGCTGTGTGCGAACTGCGCCGCGGCCAAGGCTGAACCCTAGAAAGAAATCCTAGAAAATTTTTCTCAAAAAAAGGAGAAAAAATTAATTTCAAAAAAAAATAAAAAATAAAAAATAAAAAATAAAATTTTATTTCTAAAGAAAAAAACAAACGTGTGGAGAGGAAAGATTTTTTAATTGAAGAAAAAAATTTTGAAAAGAAAAAACCCCAATTGACCCACGACCCCGGCCTCGGTCTCGGTCTTTTGATATATATATATAGGAGAGTGAGCCTCCATAGCTTTCTTTCAAGTGAGAGCTTATGGGAAGTTGTACCCTATATGTAGCCCACTCCCCAAGGAGTAAAGTGAGCATGTGGGGATAAAGCCCTCACCCTTTTCTCCACAAGCAAATAGGCTTTCGCCCCTTTCCCCCAAGGGAAACGGACTGTTTTGAGGACCACACGAGCTCTAGATAGGCGAACACAGTGCTGTAAAGCACACTAGGACCCTTTGAACGATACGCTCGTTTCGAGCTATCACACGCCCTAGTCCAGGTTCGACCATAAGTAAGGGGGTCAAAAACGAGTTAAAAACAATCTAAAAACAAGTAAAAACGGGGTGTGAAACACCTAAGAAACCACTTGTGTGGACTTCAAGGGTAGTTACCAACGCCCGTAGGGTACCCACGTCACATGCATCTACGTTCTGGTCGGGTGCTAGAGCCTGAACCACTAGAAAGCGTTTCAGTCTACGCAGGCTCACACCATCCCTCCACGTTAGCATCATCTTGGCCTTCGGCTGGAACCCAAGGGAGTGCAACCCAAGATCCACGAATAGTGGATAGTGACTCGTCCTCTGACTCAGAAGCCATGGAAGGGCACCCTACCAAGAACCCTAAGGAGACAAGCCAAAACATGCCAGTTTGGGCCCCACAACCCGGATCTAGCATGTTTAGTCGTCTAATAGAGACCTTTAGTAGAGCTACACGCTCGGAACATGCGACAAGCGAAGTAAATGAAGAAGGAGGGGTAGTGGATTCACCATTCACATCTCATGTGGACCCTACCCTCCCAAAGAGTGTCCATGTGGATATTCTACCCACTTCGTTTAATGAGGGCCCTACTGAGCTACCACATTCCGATGCTCTTCCTAAAGTAGAGGTCCCTAGAAGCCAATCCATAAGAAGTGACATTGCGTCCACTTCAAGAGAACCGTTTGGTACACCAAGTCTAGATGGGATATTTCTCAATGAAAATTGGGAATATGATCTACACACAGAGACTCTAACTGACCTATACACGGGCTACACATACCATGTAGGTTGGGAAGTCCGACGATCTACATCTAGCGCCACTAATCTAGAGGACCAGCAACAAATGATATGTGAGGTTATTCATAGAATTATCTAAATTGAGAGGCAAAATAGGGGAGTGAACTTAGTTTCCACTGGCCCTATGAGATTTTTGGATACGGGCAAGGCCAAACAACCAACCCTATCACAATTGGAGACTCCCTCGGTGAGTCCCATAGACCCTTCATATGTTGTTTTGCCTGGAGTCTCAATGCAGGTTGAGCCCACGAGCAGTAACTTTAGCTTTCCAACCTTGGCTCAACTTTCCATTAGGGAATCCACAATGCCTACCCCAATGATGAGCATGACAGAAAGCGCACCTGTTACCACTGTAGTTAGTACGACACCACTACCTAGTGGAACAGTACCTACAACAGTGCGTGCCAATGCCTATCAACCATATGTACCTATCGCTACTCACGCTCATGTAGCTCCTACGCCTCTTAGTATGCTAATGGCGTATGCTCCACGACCGCCTTATCACCACCCTTATCCAAGAGGAGCTAGGCCTAGTCACATATCATATCCTACGTCATTTGCCAACATACTCAGACCAACGCCAACCCCTATCAGCCAGGCCATCCCAGAAGTGCCTCCACCAGCTATGCCTGCTCACCTAGGTGATCTCGCAGTGTTTGCTCAGACGATCGGGCAATCTATTGCGGAAAACATGCGGGGCATGCCTGAGAGAGAACCTAGAAGCAAGGCTGTACAAGTGGCCAAGCTCACTCAAAACTTCAGTGGTAATGAAGATGTCAGGAAGCACATTGAAGTCTTCGAACATGTGTGTGATTCTTTGGAAGAGCACAATGAGCTGCATAAGTGTAAAGCCTTAGGCTTAACCTTGAGTGGGAAGGCCGGAGATTGGTATCTAACCTTAAGGGTTGAAGAGCGCAGTCACTATCCCACTCTCAAGAGATTGTTCTTGAAAGAATACATACGTGAGGGTGTGCTTTGGGGAGTAGCATCTCAACTCCAAAAAGCTGAACGCGAGGAAGGGGAGTCAGTGAGAGACTTTATAAGTCGATTGAAGCATCTAAATTCTCGCTGCACTCCTGATGAGCGCTTCAATAACAACCAACTGCTCAATAGATTCATCCGAGGATTGCGCCACGAGGACATTTACAATGGCCTAGTCATAAGCTCATAGCGGAGGATTATGCTGCGAAATTCCGAGTGCTGTTGCCAGCCCAGGAGGTCTTGAATGACTATATCTTGACAGGGTTAGCAAAGGATTTGCGCACGGCCCTGGCCACTATGGACAAAGTGAATACGCCGCGCTGGTGGGGTGGATGTCATTGCTTAGTCTATTCTCATAGGGGAATCGTTGGAGGATAACGATTCCACTACTATGAAGCGATCCAAGAAGAAATCTAGCAGCAGCACGTCACGGGGACGCGGTTGACACAGTTTGGAGGAGGATTCAGACACACAGAGCTCGGACAGTGAATCGGAGGATAGTAGCAGTACAGATTCTGATGAGGCACCAGTGCGGGAGACTAGGAAATCTCACAAAAGTGGGAAGGTCAGCACGGTACTCGCAGGGGAGTCTTCGGCTGCTAAGTCCACGAAGGAAGTCTGGTGTTCTCGTTGCCGTAATCCTGGCCATCTTGTAACGGAATGTGCGATGATGAATGACAAGTGGTGTGCTATTTGTATCAGCAATTCCCATAACACGTCGGAGTGTTACTACAACGGGAGGGGGCACAAGGCTCGCCTCGGCAACCAGGTCACTAACATTGGGAAAGACAAGGAAACGCCAGAACTCTCCGCGTCATGGGTGCAGGTTGGGAGCACTTATGAGCAATCCTATAGCAACAACAGTGGCGATAGGGGTGGCAGTCGTGGTCGTGGTCGTGGAGGTTGACGGGCCATATATCGTCCAAAAATTTGTCTTTTTTGCACAGAGGAAGGACATTGGCGCCAAGATTGCCCAGAAGCACAGGAGTATGATCGAAAGAAAGCCGAAAAATAGGCAAAAGCTACAGGAAAAGAACCGGCGGTGGGGCTATGGTTCAGATTGAGTCAATGGAAGACTGTGGATCTAGAGGTGCATGTGGTCATGCATTCTGGTCGCAAATTGAAGCCCCCAGCAGGCGCACAGCGCAACCACTTCTGGACTGGCCAGCTTAGGAAGCTGTTCTCCAGCATGTTACTTCATGGGTGGACAAGCAAACCCCGGAATGCATTCGAGCACCAGGACCTAGTAAAGTGCCAAGTAAAGTACAGTTTCAGGATGCTGTGACTCTCATCGACAACATACCTCAGTCGAGGCAGCCTCTACCGCAAGTTCAGAAGGATCTTTCGGAACAACCATCCTAACAGCCTAGTTCGGACGAGAGTGAAGGATGGGATGGATTGCATGCGCAAGAGAGAAAAGCATACAAATGCTATAATTCAGTGACAAAACAGGTTGTCATTATTAGCAGATATGTGATCTTTGATGAGATGGGAAGTTGGTACAAAGAAAGTGAGCATGTCATAGTTGATGACATAGATGCAAAATGAGGATGTGAATCTTCCTATTTAGTAATGTACGAGCATGAGTGGACCCACTTGAGTCATCCAATGATAATGTGAGTCCATGGTCAGGAAGATTGAGACATGATGTGAGCACTGAGAGTAGTGCTGTGGATAAAGGGAAGAAGAAAGTGGAAGGAATTGGTATTGGTACTACAGGTTATGATTCATCAAGCATAGAAAGCCTTGATGCAGAATTGGGGATTCCAAAAATAAGAACTCCAGGTGTTAGGAAATGACATGTATGTGCCACCACATGCTAGAGAACATGGAGCTCGTTAGCCATAACCAGTGAGGAGATCACAGAGAGTGAGATACCCAGTACAGAGGTTGACATACAATGGTTATGCTATGCATTATGCATACATGACATCAGTGGTATAAAGCATGTAGAGCCTTCATGTTTTGAAGAGACTATTGGTAAAGAGACATGAGATAGAGCCATGGATGAGGAGATGGATGCCTTGGTGCATAATGACACGTGGGATTTGGTAGATTTGCCAGATGGCAAGAATGTGATTGGCTGTAAATGGGTTTACAAAGTGAACTGTAAATCAAATGGTTCAATAGAGAGGCATAAAGCAAGGTTGGTTGCAAAAGGATATGCACAGACACATGGTTTGGATTATGATGAGACATTTAGCCCAGTGGCTAAGATTTCTACACTACTTAGGTCTGTGATATCTATGGTTTGGATTATGATGAGCCATCTTAGCCCAGTGGCTAAGATGGCTATGGTTGCTTCTCGTGGATGGAATCTATTTCAAATGTATGTGAAGAATGCCTTCCTCAATGGTGAGTTACAAGAGGAAGTATTTATGGAACAGCCAGAGGGGTATGTACACTCTAAGTATCCCACATGTGTATGCAGATTCAAGAAAGCATTGTATGGTTTAAAGCAGGCACCAAGAGCTTGGAGTGACAAAATCGGCACAAGTATCTTATGAGAATTGGTTTTCATGTGGGAAACTTAGATTCTTCACTTTATGTGAAGAAGATATAGAATGTATTGGTTGTGATAGTCATTTATGTGGATGACTTGATTGTGACAGGTGATCATGGGAAAGACATTGAGGATGTGAAGACATCTTTAAGCACACAGTTTGATATGAAGGATTTGGGTGAACTTAGATTCTTTCTTGGTATTGAGGTGATCACAACATCTCATGGCATATGGCTGGTGCAAAGGTAATATGCCTTAGACATGTTAGCAAAGTATGGAATGACAGGTTGTAATCTTATGATGACACATTTAGAGCAGATTATGAAGCTTATGACAAGTTGTAATCTTATGATGACACCTTTAGAGAAGATTATGAAGCTTATGGCTGATTTGGGTGATGAACTGGAAGATGTCACCATGTATAGAAAAATGGTTGTGGTAGTCTTATCTACTTGACTATTACGAGGCCGGACTTATGTTATGCTATGGGACTAGTGAGTTAGTTTATGTAGAGTCCTAAGAAGCCTCATTTGGGTGTTGTCAGGAGGATTATGAGATATGTGAAGACCACTGCCCATTATGGTCTATTTTATGAGTCAGGGAAAGAGTTGAATGTGTATGGTTACACAGATGTAGATTGGGCAAGAAGTTCATATGACAGAAGATCTACTAGTGGGTATGCGTTTAGCATTGGGAGTGCTGCAGTGAGTTGGAGTAGCAACAAGAAGCAACCCACAGTTGCCTTGTCTAGTATAGAGGCAGAGTATAGAGGTGCGACTATGGCTGCATGTGAGGTGATGTGGCTTGAAAAGCTACTTGATGATTTGGGTTAGCATCATGATGATGTAGTTGTCATACACTGTGACAACATGAGTAGTATACAGCTAGCTAGTAACCCTATGTATCATACGAGGACCAAACACATAGAGGTCCATTATCATTTCATCAGGGATAAAGTGTTGGATGGATAGATTGATTTGTCTTATGTGAAAACAGATGAGCAAGTGGCTGGCATATTCACTAAGTCACTTGGGAAAAGGATAAGTTTGAGTACTTCCGCGATAGGTTTGGAGTACGAGAGATGGATATGATGAGCTTGAGGGGGAGTGTTGATAGTCCAAGCTCATCTTCTTCATATATGACTGTACATCATGAGCTTGAGAGGGGTAGATAGGAGCATGTGTGTGACAGCTAGAGCCAGGCACGATATGTGCTGGCATGGTAGATAGGAGCATGTGTGTGACAAAATAAATGGCCGCATTCAGTTGGCCACAATGTGTGGACATTAGATAGGGTTGGTGTGTGAACACAACACATTAGTGAGTGGTGTGTAGTTCTCTGTGAGAGTGAAAATAGATTCTCTCTATGGTTAGGGTTACACTAATGGATTAGGGTTTGCTCTCTTGTGTGTGTGCTCTCTCTTTATCAGTCTTTTATCATTGGTAATAACTTGAGGAAGTGTTGAGGAAGTGTTGCAAATTGGTAATAACTTGAGGAAGTGTTGACCATCCACCGATGGAAGCCGTGGACTGGTGGGACGACCTAAAGAATTGGCCATTGGACATAGGCCGATAGTAGACAACAACGCACATGTGTGTACATTATAATCATATGCACATGTGCATACATTTTAATCATATTCACTCGTACGTACATTGTAATCATATGCACATGTGCGTATATTGTAATCATATGTATTTTATTGTAACAGTCTTGTATAGCAAAATGTTCTTGTAACAGAAAGACTAATGATGGGACAAAAAAGATAAGATGATAAAGTAGGAAACAGAGAGAAGTAAGATCTAGAGAGATAGAAAGAACACAAATAAAAGAGAGTTAGATAGAGTAGCATTGTACGAGTTTGAAGATCACAATAATACAGAGTGTTCGAACATAATTCATTGTGTACTGCTGAGTGAGCGAGTGAGAGAGTGAGCTTCTGTGTTTTCTATATGTTTTTTAATTAGTTTATGAGCATGTGAGTTCCGAACCCATTGGGCTTAGGCATTGACAAATTCATTTTCAACCAGTAAATTGGATTGAACACCGACACTTCGGTGATCCTGCTGCACTCTCACCATTTTCTCATTAAGGCAACATTTTGGTGCAACACTCCAGAAGGGGAGAAGCACTTCTTCCAGGCTATAGCAAGGTAACTTATTTCCAAATCAGTGCAACATCACCTACTAAGGTAGCATGCTGTGCTAGGCTTGGCAAACGCTCCCCCTCTTTGTTTTGCAACATCATTCCTCCGAACCGAATGGCTAACCAAGGAGGAAACAAAAAGTACCCCACCACTGACAAGGGTAAGAAGGCTGAGGACCCTGACACACACATCACAAAGTTTGAGGCTGTGTGGAAGGTGAATCACACTTGCACAAATGTTTCAAGATGAAAGAATAAGGGATCAGTTCTATGCCACATTCAGAGATATATCAAAGTTTGAGGCTGTGTGGAAGGTGAATCACACTTGCACAAATGTTTCAAGATGAAAGAAAAAGGGATCAGTTCTATGCCACATTCGGAGATATATCAACTAAATGGGTATCCTAGTATGACCCGAACCGCTTACACACCTTCCATGCACTGAAAGAGGCATTCCTCAAAAGGTTCTGGACTGTCAAAGCTAACTTTAAACTGCAAGATAAGATAAGAACATAAGCAAACAAGTAACAATCGGAGCAGCACAACTTGAAGACATAGGAAACAATCTAGTGATACTAAGGAACAAGATGAACATAATGATGCACATAACTGACCCATAGCCACTTAGAATATTCTCAAGGCATTAGAAAACATAACAAATTGTGTCATGGACAAGCTAGAGAATGGCCAAGGTAAATCAGATAGAGGAACAAGTTCAGCAGTTGTTAGCTCAGGTCCAGCAACACAATCAACAAGCTCTACTACACATGACTTGCTAAGGTAGCAGCAACAAGACACCATTAACACCATATTAGATAATTTGGGAAAAATCCCATTCCCATTTGAAAAATGGGAGCATGGTGAACTTGTCCAAAAGTTTGTCAAAACCCCCTCATGCGACATATCATCGGAAAGATCTTGAAGAGTAGAATCTAAATCTATGATCTCCGACAAATTTGGAGTTAGTATGTTTAAGATATGTCCAAAACTATATGGAGTAATTGATTCCCAAAATGTGAGATTTTTCCCAAATTACCTAATATTGACTTCATTGGTAAACTCTAAGAGGAAGCTGCAAGATTACAGAGGAAAGGGGTTGGATTGGAAATGGTGGTCTCCAAACTCAGAGCAACATACTACGAAATCTAGAGCAAGCTGCATGAGGAGGAACATGCAGCTCAGTCAGCAGTCGATAAAGCAGTCCGCATTATGGACCATGTAACCCAGATGATCCACAATGTGGAGCTAGTGGTAGTGAAAAAAGACCGCAAGGAATTACTCCTTGAGAGGGGAAAGCTTTAGATAGAGGATGCCATGGAGGTTGATGAAGAACTCTCGATAGTCCAACTGCTGGTGGAAGTGATGGAACAATGGGAAGAGGAATTGACAGCCACCCAGAAATCATGTTGGGGAGGACAATTTATAATTGTTGAAAGAATACATGGTACTGCCAACTCCCACATGCCATTCTCCCATTGATCCCAACCGACAATAAAGATGGAGCTAGAGGCAGAGCTGGAGGGTCAATGGTCACACAGCTGCAACAAAGCTTAGTATATAGCAACCACAAACACCCCGCCACTAGTATGGAGGAAATGCACAAATAGGCCAGTAGGTGAGGGAGTTGCAAAACAAAGTACAAAAGTTAACAAAGCAACTGAATGAGAAAAAGGACCTGGAGAATCAAGCTCGAACTACTACAAAAACAGCTATCAGCCAAAGGAAAATGAGCAGCAAAAAACAAAGCTGGCATTTGCCAAAGGGACATAGGCCGATAGTAGACGGCAACGCACATGTGCGTACACTATAATCATATGTATTTTATTGTAAGAAAATGTTCTTGTAATAGAAAGGCTAGTGGGAGGAACAAGAAAGAGGGTCCCTTAAAGATGATAAAGTAGGAAATAGAAAGAAGTAAGATATAGAGAGATAGAGAGAACATACAAAATAGATAGCTAGACAGAGTAGCATTGTATGAATTTAAAGAGCACAATAATATAGTGTATGAACATTATTCATTGTGTAGTGCCGCGCTGAGTGAGTGAGTGTGAGAGAGTGAGCTTTTGTGTTTTTTATATGTTTTCTAATCATTTTGTGAACCTGTGAGTTCCAAATCCATTGGGCTTAAGCATTGATAGTTTTGTTTTCAATCAATAAGTGACTGTCTTGTCCATTGGATTGACCATTGATAGGAAGGAGGCAAAGGAGTGGAGCTAGCCACCACTAGTGTATCTTGGAGTCTTCCAAAGATACGAGCTTGGACCAGGCAAGTTCCCCATGACATGTCAAGGTAAACATTATCCGTTGTATTTGGAAAGGGGTAGTGTAGCCTATAACACTAAGCTCTTATATATATGTACAAATGAAATACTCCAAGTGAAAATAAGAATGATTATACTAGATACGAGTGAAGGCACTAAAAATGATGAAAAAGTACTTCATGTAGTTCTAGAGAGTAGGGGATCTTTTTATAGTTGAAAATGATGCCTCACACTGCATACTCCTCTTGTTATTATTTTAATTATACATCCCAATTACTAATTAATGAATATGGATGTGTTACTTTAATTTACATACGTGCCAGCCACATCCTCTTGTAAACTTTATCTCTTACTCAACTAATCCTTTCACCATTCTCCTTACTTTCCTTAGAGTTTGTTCTAGCCATCAAAGTGACGTGAGTTTTACAAGATCAGGAGGATATGGAAGATACCTATATCTTCTCCTGAAACATTTTCACGTGCAAGTGGAAATATAAATGATTATACCAAGGTAAAATGCAAGTGAAGGCACTAAAAATGATAAACAAGTACTTCATTTAGTTATAGAGGGCTAGGGGATCTTTTTATAGTTGAAAATGATGCCTAATACTGCATACTCTTCTAGTTATTATTTTAATTATACATTCAAATAACTAATCAATGAATATGGATGTGCTACTTTAATTTACATACATGCTAGCCACATCCTCTTGTAAACCTTTTCTCTTACTCAACCGATCCTTTCATCATTCTCCTTACTTTCCTTAGAGTTTGTTCTAGCCATCAAAGTGACGTGAGTTTTACAAGATCAAGAGGATATGGAAGATACCTATATCTTCTCTTGAAACATTTTCATGATTTTAATCGCTCCACTTGTGCCTCTTTATATCAATCATGTTATTTTTCCAATTCTAGAGAATTCAAGATACAAAATCTATTGATATTCTCTTGTTGTAATGTATCATCCATCTTATGATTCAGTCCTTTGCCTTTTGGCACCTCTCCAACTATCTGTTCATCCTCTTTATTATGCCAAATTCAAGGCATGTCAAGATCAATTTGTCTAAGGAACTATGCATTCATTATCTTTGTTGTGCCAAGTTAAGGCATGCCAAGATAAATTTGTCTAAGGAACTCAAAGACAAATATTCTTGTACTAACCAACCTTCTTCCATACTCCTTTCTATCCTTGTACATTATTGAATTAACCCCTTCAAGTTCTTCATTAATCCCTTTAAGAAAAGCATCCATCGACTATGGATAATAGTGCCGGAATTACAACCTCCTCAACTACATGTACGAGTAAGTGCATCTAGATGGTGAGAATACTCATTGGAAAGTACTTCTCAATCAAGAACACTACTTGTAAGAAGTTCTTTCTTGCATCTTTGATTGTTTGTGAGTTTATCTCCTTCAAGGATATCCATCCAACCTTCAAGGATATCCATCCAACTAAGGAACAAACCTTGTAAATAGATAGCACTCCTAATGGCTTCACTTATGCAATCTTTAATTTCTATAGGAAGCACAAATTACAATGCTACACATGCATTTTAGTAATGAATATATATATGATGGATGTGAGAGAAAATGAGTCATACTACTTGTAAACATTGGTGCCAATCATGGGACTTTATCGCGTTACTTGTAAATGTGCTCTAGGCCACGTAGCCGATTGTTTCAAGTAAATGCACCTTTTAAACAATTCATGTGCCCTATTGATGTACAAACAAAAGAACGCACCCTTAAGAGAGTGAAGACAATGCATGTGCCCTGTTGGTTTACAAAGGAATGCAATGATACTCTTCACCCTTTCCTCTATCTTGGATGAAATCTAGGGTGTTGGGGGTAGGATTACTTTGATTGATCCACCTACTTGTGGCCATAAATATTCCACCTTCTCAACTTCCTTCAAGTCATCCTAGGCACCCTTACTATTGTTATCTCCAATTAAACATTCCCAAATGATTCTTGCCCTCACATTATGGCTATATTTTGAAGGGCTAGAACCACCTTAAATTATTCCTATATAATTCCTTTACAGACTTAAACACTACATCTTGTGGCTAAGTCCGGAAAGGGCTAGAACCACCTTAAATTATTCCTTAAATAATTCCTTTATGGACTTAGCCACTACATCTTGTGGCTCCACATTCTTCTCCCAATGAACTTGCTTTTGGTTGGACTACAATGTGAATGAAGAGGCTTCATCATGTAAGATTCTTCCCTCTAGCTTTTGAGGTATAAAGGTGTAAGAACCTCCCCTTCTGTTCTTGTAATTATTCCCCTCTCTCAAATAGAAGAAAGATCTTGTTCTACCTTGTTTTAGCTTAGAGAGAGAAAATATCTAGAGAGAGATAATCCAAAATTGAGATATCTTTGGATATAAAAACCCTCCTAGTGTCTAAAATGGATTCCCCTGAAACAAAAATTCAAAAAGAACTTTCCAATGTGCATTTGGAATTAATTGAAAATGTTTATAAAGGACCTTAGCCTAAGGGTCCACATTTTCAGAAATTTTTGGATTATGGTCCAATTAAGGTTCCAATGGGCCAATTGGATTAATCCAAATGTTGGGATGAGATAAATCCAAAGAATTAAAGAAAATACCCAAAAATGAGTAAATGCTCACAGAAGATAAAGAGTTGATTGAGTACAAGGTTTATTAGTTAAAAACTATGAGATATTACTAAAAAAATGAGATATTTTAGAATAATGATGCATTTTTGACACCTTGGTAAGGCGAGGGGGACTCTTGAGGTAGGCACCTATTTCACACATGTGGAAGGGTTTTTAATTCAAAAAAATTGTGATATTTTCATCTCTCCTCTCTCTTGGATGAAACCAAATAAAAAAGGGAGCCAAATTGGTCCAAATCTTGTCCAAATTAAGTCAAACTGAACCTGGAAAATTCTAGAATCTAGTTGGACTTGGTTAGTGGCCTCCCTCACCTATAAATAGATCCTTAGTCTTTTGTAAAAAAATTTGTGAACTATACCATGCTAGTATTACATTAAAATAATGATATTTTCTATTATCCCTTAAAAATCCTCTACTTTTGGAGAACTTGGAGCTTCTCTCTCTCTTCAACAATCCTTGGAGCTTTCTTCTCAACATACTAAAATAATTGATTGGTTGGGGGCTTCCTTCTAAGATAAAGAAGCAAGCCAAATCTAGAGGTAAGAAGTAATTTCATTGTTGTCATTAAATACGATTCTCAAAAGATTTCACTTCTCAACCCCTCTCAAGCTTGAGAAGTTTCAAATTAATTGTTTTCAATGCAAATCAAGCTTTCTATAAGAATTCTAATGATTGATCACAAAAAAGTTAATCTTTATGCTTAATTAGAATGCTTTTTATGTATATATATCTCTCTCTCTCCCAAAAGAATAGTCATTCCTATGACTAATTCTTTAGCAAATGAATGCTTCTCATTGATAAATTCTTAATTCAAAACCAATCTCTAAGCTTGTTAAGCTAGAGGTTAAGAAAATGGCTTTTTATGCTTTTATGTTAAAAAAATTATGGTAAATTTATCATTTAATTTCATAATTTGGATTTAAGATTAAGGATAGTTATTCCATCATAATTGTATTACAAAGTCTTATTCATTTTTAGAAAAATTAAAAATTATCAGTAATAGGAGCGAAGCTATGGTAAAATTTTTAGAAAATAATACATATCTTATTTTTATGCATAATGCTAAAAGAGGACTTCCTACCATATTCTAGGATTGGACATCCTATGCTAAAAGAATGATTTTCATCATATCCATGGGAAATAAAATTTTAGTATTTATGCATAAATAATTGATTAAAGAAAAGAGAAATTTTTTATAATTTTATTTTTATGCAGAAAGAGGAATTCCCATGATAATGAGATCCATGTAATTAAATGAAAAAAGAGAATATTTGGTATATTAAAATAATAGATAATTTTATTTAATTTTAAGAGGAATTTTTGATAAATTTATTTTATGCATGAAAATTTTTTAAATGATAAAAGAGGAATTCCCATGACATTTGGAATTCAATCATTTAAATGGTAAAAGTGGAATTCTTGGAATATTTGAAATAAAAGGATATTTTTATAAAAGAAAAGAGGAATTTTAGATAAATTTATTTTATGATAAAAGAGGAATTCCCATGACATTTGGAATTCATTCATTTAAATGCAAAAAGAGGAATTTCCATGATATTTGAGATCCAAGAAATTAAATGGTAAAAGAGGAATTTTTAGCATAATTCAAATTATGAGTATTTATCAAAAGTGAAATTTTGAGCATTATTAAATTTATTGGGAAATACGGGTAGAATTGATTTGTGTAAATCCCATGAATCTTTTACTCAAAAGAAGAATATTAAATATATTTCACTTGAGAAATTTGAGAAAGAATATGAAAATATCCATCGAGAAAAAGTACCTTTAACTAGGCCAAGCAATTGGCAGAAATTTAGAAAAGTCCCATCGGTAGTATCGAAAATGTTATTAAATGTGAATAGATGTGAATAAGATGTGATAAGATGTGAACGTGATGTGATAAGATGTGAGTGGATGTAATAAGATATAAATGCGATGTGATAGGATGTGATAAGATGTGAATGTGATGTGATGTAAATGGATGTGAATGTGGATGGGATGTGATGTGATGTAAATGGATGTGGATGTGAATGTGATGAGATGAGATTGAGATGTGATGATATGTGAAAGGATGTGATGTGATGTGAATGGATGAGAATGAGATGTGGACGTGATGTAATGTGGATGAAATGTATGTGATGTGATGTGGATGCAATGAATGTGATGGATGTGAATGGGTGTGATGAATGTGAATGGGTGTGATGGATGTGAATGGATGAGATGTGATGCGAATGGATGTGAATGTGATGTGATGATATTTAAATGGATGTGAAGTGATGTGAATATGATATGATGAGATGTAAATGGATGTGAGTATGATGTGATGAGACGTGAATGGATGAGATGTGATGTGCATATGGGTAGATGTGAATGGATAAGATGTGATGTGAACGGATGTAGTATGGGTAGATGTGAATGGATGAGATGTGATGTGATGTGAATGGATGTGCTGTGAATATGGGTAGATGTGAATGGATGAGATGTGGATAGATGTGATAAGATGTGGATAGATGTGATAAGATGTGATAAGATGTAATATGATGTGATTGGATGAGAATGGATGAAGACGATGGGAATACATATGACTGGATGTGGAATCAGCAATGTGAATTGATGTAGAAGAAGAATGTGGAATAACGAGAAAGGATGTGGAACAATGTGGAAAGATGAGAGTTCGTTAGAAACTGTACTTAAAACCTGTTTTTAAATGACTGTTTTATGTCAAGAATGTTGGGAAAGCATTTTGACCATCTTGTGAATGAGGTCGTGGTGGAGACCTAATTGATAAAGTTGCAACAGTTGACAGAGAGTCAATGGAGGACGTCTCGCGTAGCAAGGTCGACCGAGGTCTTGACCAGCCTCAGTTCGATTTAAATGGTGAGCTTTCCGTACGGTGGATGAGGGACCAAGGAAGCGGCCTATGAGTGAAGCGCTAGGTGACCTGCGAGCGAAGGAGCCTAGAGGGTGTTGACCATACGGTGCTCGGGCTTTGGGTCGCCAAAGATACCCACACGTGTGTCAAGGAAGAAAATGGAACAAGGTGTTAGAGTTGTTTTCTGAACTTGGGCATGGATTTGGTTGATTATCCTTGCTGGTCCTCCAACGGATGAGTCCATGGCTCTTTTATATGGATTTGTTGGTTGATCTTGCTGATCTTCAATGGAGAGTCCATCTGGATTTTCATAAGTGAATATATTTTTGGGTACTATGAGGTAGGAACTATTGAAAAGGCCCCTGAGTAGACAGGTGGTGAGCATTCTGGTTGCCAATGATGCCATAGGTACACCGATGAAAGAATGATTAGAAATTAGAATTCAACCTAGATATTTTGGAGGATTATGATCAGTGATACTATGGTTTCATTAAAAGATTGTTTTAAAGACAGCTGAATCTGTGAAACACGCAATTTCATATTGGGTGTGTAAGTGGTGTGACTATATTGAAGTTTGCTTGAAGCGTCGGCTAGGAGGCCTGGGAACTCTGTTCCCTGGTACTCGGGGCAAAACATAACCAATCACTACAGGGGGCCTGGGAACTCTTTTCCCTGATACCCGGGGAAAAACATAACCAAATTCTTAAATGGATCCTATCACTACAGTGGTTGGGTGGTTGGCTAACCCATGGGATTCGATGGGGTTAGGCTGGACTGATGGATCCCTAAAATGAGACTCAATTCTGTTATGGTACGTTGGATCCCGGATAGTCTTTGTTCTATGGAAAAGAATCAATGGCTGTGCCTCTCGATGAGGAAAAAAGCGTTGGTCTCTATGATCCAAGTGCAAGTCTCTTCCTTAATCTGACCATGTAACTTATAGGTTCGATCAGATCAGTTTGGTTAGTTAAGGCTCTTGACTACGTTATATAAAAATATCTTGGAGGAATAGCCTGTGCTTTCTGGGCGAGGGAAGTTTTTTTGGGTTCGGATTTGGAAGAACCCGGGGATTAGTCTCTTGTCCGGATATCCATGGGTGAGGCCCCGAGTGAGAGGCTCTACCGCCCTGCACAAGAAGTGCTACTTCCGCTGCTAGTACCCTCGAATTTGTTGCGCGGAGGGGGCAGGGATCTTTCAGCTGGTATCAGAGCGAATTGGCTAAAGTGGATCAACCGAGAAGCAAGAAATGTCAAAAATTTATGAAGTACCTATAAAAGATTGTAATTGTGTGATGAAATTCATACAAATTGATATTCAAAATAAAGATTCATAAATTGGTAATTGGGTCTTCAGATGGAAGTACATCAATTGTATGGAATCCCTGACTTGCTTAAGGCCTAGATATGATGGTATTTACCTTATAACTCCAAGGACCGTGACTACTTGTATATGCCGTGGGTATATCTGTAGCTCTTTACTGACAATATATACAAGTAAATCTAAGACCTTGAAATTATAAGCAAAAATGCTATCCAGATGATGAATTCGAATGCTGGTTGATATGATTTTAGAATTCTGGTTGAGAATTGATGAGTTGATTTGGATTTTGATTGAAAGATGATGATTCCTGAATTCTGGTTGAAAGAAGATAAGTTGAACAAAGCCACAATGAGGATGAATGGGACGAATCCCAATGATGTTAGTAACTGAAATGACGATCATGACTTCAGCAAATCACTATGAGATTAGTGGATGGTGCTGACAGATTGCTGTTGTTTGATCTTTGACCTAGTGGATCTAATTAAGGGATGACAAATTGAGAACCTGCATAAATGAAATTCTTGTGGAGGAATGTTCAGATGGAATTTCTGGTCTGATGGGAATATAAATAAATTATTCTTTGATAATGAGTTCTGTATGTTCTTCTTGTAGAAGGGATCTTTATCCCATGATTATGTGGGGGACTGACCAATCTAAAGAACCCCAGAATCACTTAGATCTAAAGTCGGATTTGATAGATGCATAAAAGAATTTTTTTATTATAAAAGTGTTAGTTTCATCAAAATTGATTTTTATGCATAAATAGATGCATAAAAGGATTTTCTTTTATATAAAAGTGTTATTTCCATAGAAGTTGGATTTTATCCATAAATAGATGCATACAAAATTTTTTTATATCAAAATGAGAGTTCTCTTTAATCATTGTTTAAATCCCATGAATATTGTTAATTCACAAACATTGTGATATTTTTTATCTCTCCTCTCTCCTGATTGAAACCAAATCAGGAGAGGGGGACTCTTGAGGTAGGCACCTATTTCACACATGTGGAAGGGTTTTTAATTCACAAACATTGTGATATTTTTATCTCTCCTCTCTCCTGATTGAAACCAAATAAAAAAGGGAGCCAAACTGGTCCAAATCTTGTCCAAATTGAGTCAAACTGAACCTGGAAAATTCTAGAACCCAGTTGGACTTGGTTAGTGGCCTCCCTCACCTATAAATAGATCCTTAGTCTTTTGTAAAAAATTCTATGAACTACACCATACCAGTATTACATTAAAATAATGATATTTTCTATTATCCCTTAAAAATCCTCTACTTTTGGAGAACTTGGAGCTTCTCTCTCTCTTCAGCAATCCTTGAAGCTTTCTTCTTAACATACTAAACCAATTGATTGGTTGGGGGCTTCCTTCTAAGATAAAGAAGCAAGCCAAATCTAGAGGTAAGAAGTAATTTCATGGTTTTCATTAATACGATTCTCAACTTCTCAACCCCTCTCAAGCTTGAGAAGTTTCAAATTAATTATTTTCAATGCAAATCAAGCTTTCTATAAGAATTCTAATGATTGATCATAAAAAAGTTAATCTTTATGCTTAATTAGAATGCTTTTTATGTATATCTTTCTCTCTCCCAAAAGAATAGTCATTCCTATGACTAATTCTTTAGCAACTGAATGCTTCTCATTGATAAATTCTTAATTCAAATCCAATCTCTAAGCTTGATAAGCTAGAGGTTTAGAAAATGGCTTTTTATGCTTTTATGTTAATAAAATTATGATATATTTATGATTTAATTCCATAATTTGGATTTAAGATTAAGGATAGTTATTCCATCATAATTGTATTACAAAGTCTTACTCCTTTTTAGGAAAATTAAAAATTATCATCAGTAATAGCAAAACGAAGCTATGGGAAAAATTTTAGAAAATAATACATATCTTTTTTTTATGCATAATGCTAAAAGAGGACTTCCTACCATATTCTAGGATTGGACATCCTATGCTAAAAGAATGATTTTCATCATATCCATGGAAAATAAAATTTTAGTATTTATGCATAAATAATTGATTAAAGAAAAGAGAAATTTTTGGTAATTTTATTTTTATGCAAAAAGAGAAATTCCCATGATAATGGAGATCCATGTAATTAAATGGAAAAAGAGAATATTTGGTATATTAAAATAATGGATAATTTTATTTATTTTAAGAGAAATTTTAGATAAATTTATTTTATGCATGAGAAATTTTTAAATGATAAAAGAGGAATTCCCATGACATTTGGAATTCAATCATTTAAATGGTAAAAGTGGAATTCTTGGCATATTTGAAATAAAAGGATAGTTTTATTAAAGAAAAGAGGAATTTTAGATAAATTTATTTTATGATAAAAGAGGAATTCCCATGACATTTGGAATTCAATCATTTAAATGCAAAAAGAGGAATTCCCATGATATTTGAGATCCAAGAAATTAAATGGTAAAAGAGGAATTTTTAGCATAATTTAAATTATGAGTATTTATCAAAAGTGGAATTTTGAGCATTATTAAATTTATTAGGAAATATGGGTAGAATTGATTTGTGTAAATCCAATGAATCTTTTACTCAAAAGAAGAATATTAAATATATTTAACTTGAGAAATTTGAGAAAGAATATGAAAATATCCATTGAGAAAAAGAACCTTTAATTAGGCCAAGCAATTGGTAGAAATTTAGAAAAGTCCCATCGGTATCGAAAGTAGAAAATGCTATTAAATGTGAATAGATGTGAATACGATGTGATAAGATGTGATACGATGTGAGTAGATGTGATAAGATGTAAATGCGATGTGATAGGATGATGTGATAAGATGTGAGTGGATGTGCTAAGATGTGAATGTGATGTGATTTAAATGGATGTGGATGTGGATGTGAAAAGATGTGGATGGGATGTGATGTGATGTAAATGGATGTGGATGTGGATGGGATGTAAATGGATGTGGATGTGAATGTGATGAGATGAGATTGAGATGTGATGATATGTGAAAGGATGTGATGTGATGTGAATGAGATGTAATGTGGATGGAATATATGTGATGTGATATGGATGCAATGAATGTGATGGTGGATGTGAATGGGTGTGATGAATGTGAATGGGTGTGATGGATGTGAATGGATGAGATGTGATGTGAATGTGATGTGATGATATCTAAATGAATGTGATGCGATGTGAATATGATATGATGAGATGTAAATGGGTGTGAGTATGATGTGATGAGACGTGAATGGATGAGATGTGATGTGGATATGGGTAGATGTGAATGGATAAGATGTGATGTGAACGGATGTGATGTGAATGGATAAGATGTGATGTTGTAAGGTTCCCCCTTCCAAAATAGGGAAAACACTTAAGATAGTCCACTAAGTCTTAACTTGGAGAAAAATTTCCTATTCATCGACACATTGACCATGCAGAGATTCAAGGATACGATTCATAGCTAAGACCTAGTCCTATCCCGCAAGGGGAGCGTGATCCTCTAAAAATCAAATCACCCATAGGATAATTGATCATAATTTGGGTAACTACTAGTCTTGATTCCTAGAGACAACGCTTTTCTCCTCATCCATGCAAGGCACAGCCCGCTGGCCTAGTCTTCTAGAATAGAATTACCCGAGAACCTATTTATCTAGCGCGTAGGGTTTTTGAGACAACGCTTTTTTCCTCATTCATGCAAGGCACAACCGTTGGCCTAGTCTTCTAGAATAGAATTGCTCGAGAACCTATTTATCTAGCGTGTAGGGCTTTCACTTAATATGTTGGAAAGCTACCCGACTAATCGGGTCCACCCGTCCATAGGATGGTGCCCATCGAAGCATTCCATCCTCCCACTTTCCACCCTACTCATGCGTCAATTTGTTTTCTACCTAATCCTACCACACTGTTTGACATAAATAAACATGTTCCTTAATTATGGCCTTTTTCACAAGGGTTGTTAAAACAATCTTTTTCCACAGTACAATAATGCCAAAAGACAAGATTTATAAAAAAATTTATACATGAATCAATTCCATACAAGCCAAACCGGCTCTCTTATTCTTTTCCTTTATACTACCGATGATCTAGAATTCGGCCTTCCAGCATCTACATGCTGGGCAAAACCCTATGGGACCATACACCTCATCATCGGCCAGTGGCAAGGACTCAAGCCGGCCTATCGCCCTCTTAGGCTCCGTCACTCGATCCTCCCGCCCCTCAGAGGGATGTCTACGCACTAGGGTGGGCTAATTCACCGCACTAGCCTGGACCCTTAGAACTAGGCAGCATCACAATCACTCGCCGTAATCGGCAAACCTCATTCTCCCAATGGTATGAGGGATACCATGGACCAACTCTGGGCCTTACTAACGTCTCTACCGTCCGGCTATACAAGCACAAGAATGGGGCAACGTCAAGGCAGGGAGAGTTGTACCTGTACCTTAATTTATCTTAAGAAAACAATCTCTTTCGAAGGTCTATGGCAAAATAGCCTTCTCTTGCAAGGCTACGACATACTATTCTATCTTTAAAAGAAAAGCTATGGAGTTTTTGGTCTCTTCCTCTGAAAGACCATAGCAATCTAAGCTTCTCTTCTAGGAGATTAGATAAGAATGAAGGGATATATACATCTCAAGCTCTAGGATTACCTTGATGCTACTTGCTGCCTTCTCTGTTTTCCCTGTGTAGAGACCCTGAACAGATGCAGTAAATTATTTTGGCCATTACTTTCTGATAAAAACTCAAAACATGATCATATAACCATTCAAAAGAACTGGAAGGCATCTAGTTTACAAGCTAGCATGGGTAGAATAGGCAAACACGTCTGTATATAGCCGCAAACGCACCATCTTTAAAAACGCGTTGCTTTTCCACATTTTTAGTATGCATGGTCTCTAAATATGTAAAAGTACTCTAAATATGACCTCCTATCACCTAAATTCGAATTTATATTTTTGGAGATGCTTATCTCTTATAATAGAACTATTCTTGTCTTCTTATTTCGTTAAGGATTTTTGGAGCTAATATTTTTATTCTAACACTTTTCTAATGTTTCTAGCTTTATTGTCTCACTCTTCTCTAAGTGCACTCTCTTTCCTTATTGAAATCTATATTAAAAGAGACACATACATACATGGCTTGGGAGGGACTTACAGATGTGAACGGATGTGATGAGATGTGATGTGAATAGGGGTAGATGTGAATGGATGAGATGTGATGTGAATGGATGTGATGTGGATATGGGTAGTTGTGAATGGATGAGATGTGATGAAGATAGATGTGGATAGATGTGATGAGATGTAATATGATGTGATTGGATGAGGATGGATGAAGACGATGGGAATACATATGACTGGATGTAGAATCGGTAATGTGAATTGATGTAGAAGAATGCGGAATGACGCGAAAGGATGTGGATATGGGTAGTTGTGAATGGATGAGATGTGATGAAGATAGATGTGGATAGATGTGATGAGATGTAATATGATGTGATTGGATGAGGATGGATGAAGACGATGGGAATACATATGACTGGATGTGGAATCAGCAATGTGAATTGATGTAGAAGAATGCGGAATAACGCGAAAGGATGTGGAACAATGTGGAAAGATGAGAGTTCGTTAGAAACTATACTTAAAACCTGCTTTTAAATGACTGTTTTATGTTAAGAATGTTGGGAAAGCATTTTCACCATCTTGTGAATGAGGTCGTGGAGACCTAATTGATAAAGTTACAATAGTTGACAGAGAGTCAACGGAGGACGTCTCGCGTAGCAAGGTCGATCGAGGTCTAGACCAGCCTCGGTTCGATTTAAATGGTGAGCTTTCGGTACGGTGGATGAGGGACCAAGGAAGCGGCCTATGAGTGAAGCGCTAGGTGACTTGCGAAGGAGCCTAGAGGGTGCTGACCATACGGTGCTCGGGCTCTGGGTCGTCAAAGATACCCATGCGTGCATCAAGGAAGAAAATGGAACAAGATGTTAGAGTTGTTTTCTGAACTCGAGCATGGATCTGGTTGATTGTCCTTGCTGGTCCTCAATGGATGAGTCCATGGCTCTTTTATATGGATCTGTTGGTTGATCTTGGTGATCTTCAACGGAGAGTCTATCTGGATTTTCATAAGTGAATATATTTGCGGGTACTATGAGCTAGGAACTATTGAAAAAGCCCTTGAGTGGACAGGTGGTGAGTGTTCTGGTTGCCAATGATGCCATAGGTACATCGATGAAAGAATAATTAGAAATTAGAATTCAACCTAGATATTTTGGAGGATTATGATCAGTGATACTATGGTTTCATTAAAAGATTGTTTTAAAGACAACTAAATCTGTGAAACAGGCAATTTCATATTGGGTTTGTAAGTGGTGTGACTATCTTGAAGTTTGCTTGAAGTGCCGACTAGGGGGCCTGGGAACTCTTTTCCTCCCTAGTACCCGGGGTAAAACATAAGCAAATTCCTAAATGGATCCTATCACTACAGTGGTTGGGTAACCCATGGGACTGGATGGGGTTACTGATGGATCCCTAAAATGAGACTCAATTCTGTTATGGTATGATAGATGAAGTAAATCCCGGATAGTCTTTGTTCTATGGAAGAGAATCAACGGCTGTGCCTCTCGATGAGGAAAAAAGCGTTGGTCTCTATGATCCAAGTGCAAGTCTCTTCCTTGATATGACCATGTGACTTATAGGTTCGGTCGGATTAGTTTAGTTTGTTAAGGCTCTTGACTACGTTAGAATAAAAATATCTTGGAGGAATTGCCTGTGCATTCTGGGCGAGGGAAGTTTTTCTGGGTTCAGTTTTGGAAGAACCGAGGGATTAGTCTCTTGTCCGGATATCCGTGGTGGGCGAGGCCTCGAGTGAGAGGCTCTGCTCTGTGCAAGAAGTGCTACTTCCGCTGCTAGTACCCTCGAATTCGTTGCGCGGAAGGGGCAAGGATCTCACATCATATATGTATTGTATTCATCATATATGTATTGTATTTATCATTGAGTTAATCTTCTCACTTGTGGGCGAGGCCTCGAGTGAGATTCTGCTCTGTGCAAGAAGTGCTACTTCTACTACTAGTACTCAAATTCGTTGCGCGGAGGGGGCACGGATCTCACATCATATATGTATTGTATTCATCATTGAGTTAATCTTCCACTTAGACAGTCCCTTGGAAATAGTCATCTAGTGTTTTGGAAGCTCCCACTTCCTCCATCCTTTCCCCACCCCTTTACATTTATTGACAAACTCTTGATTGAAATTGGGAAAAAAATACTTCTTTCAATAGTGGTCCCTTAGCGTTTCATCCTTTGCACATGTAATGATCATAGATTTGTGATGCATTCTCCTATTTTGTCCTTCCTTTTCTTGAGTTCTTGAAAACTAAATCCTATAAGATGGAGATGGACCCTTGATGTAGATTATGCTTTCTTTTCTTGAGTTCTTGTTACTAAATCCTATGGGATGGACCCTTGATTTAGATTGTGCCATGCCCTCAAGGCAGTTGGTAGATCCTCATAATATTCACAAGACATACTTGCCAAAACACATTAATATATTGTGCCATGCCCTTGACAAGGCGCTGGTAAATCCTCATAATAGTCACACGACATACCTACACTAAAACACATTAAGAAAGCCCTTATCATGATTTCCCCCCTTTCTACTAGCATGGGGATGTCATTTAATCCATCCACAACTATTATACATGTGGTATTAAAATGTTACGTGTACTTTAGTGTCTCTTCTTGGCCTCTATACTTCTCCATGTGCTTTGTGATGGTGGTGTGACTGACCTTGGCACACACGTCAAGCTATTTGATCTTAAACCAATTGGTTATCCTTGGTTAGACTAGTTCCGTCCTTAAAGTGTGGTGAATTTAGAACTTAATTAGCCTTAGAGACACAATGTCATGCAATTCCTACTAGAACAAATCGGCTCTAAAAGTTTGTTATCTTGATTTTTGATATGGGCACATAAGCCTTTCCTGGGATTTGGATCACTAGCCACATAGTGCAAGGCCTTATATCACTAACAACATGGGTTTAGCCACATGGGCTGCTACTTGGTTGAGGTAGGTTGGACAAGGCCTACAATGACCCATTGGTACCTCCATTTTCTAGCTCTCGTCTAGAAGAGCTAGTTCTAGATATTAACTAGGGAGACTATATAGTGACAACATACATGCCTACTCCTATTGATCTCCTTCTCACTTGTCACTTCTAGTTCTACCTACACTACCTTATGGCTAATACGTGTTTGGACCGTGGGTGATCGTGGGTGAACCATTCCACATCAAGAATAAACATGTCAAACTATCTACATCTAACTCTAATTGTCATGTCTTATATAGTTATATAATAATCAAGATTGGAGAGAATGAACATGTTAACCTATATAAATCTAACTCTAATTATTTCTTTGAATAGTTCCATAATCAGGTTGGAGAGAATGAACATTTCAAACTACATAAATCTAACTCTAATTATTTGTTTGAATAGTTTGATAATAATCAAGATTGGAGAGAAGAACATTCGAGTCACTAGTACAAGCTCAACTTTCTTATAGAAAGTTAGTCGTTGTTACTCCACAGTCAAAATTTGTTCTCCTCTTATCTTTTTATTCCACATGAAAATGGCAAATAATAAGACCATAGTGCTCCATATTTTTTGATACTACATGACATATACCAAGTTAATTTTGACCAAACAAGCATGGGATGCATTCGCTTTGTTGTATTAGGTGAAAAAATGAGGTGGATGTGGCTCATCTTAGAAAATATGTGGATAAAATGTTTTTGGATGATTCAATTGATTCTTACATCACTAGGATCAAAGACCTTAACAAGGAGAAATTGGCAACAAACATAGATGAGATCATTCCCAACAATTCACTTGTATCCACAATTTTGGGTGGATTGCTGGAATTTTTTATAGAACTTTGCTACTACCCTTTGTTTGGCTACCAAGTGCAATGCTAATGTATACTCCTTTGATGAATTGGTGTCCTTATAACTACAAGAGGAACATCCCCAAGCAAACCAATTATAAAGGTAAGGACAAGTCAGGAAAAAGCCATCAACCACCAAGCCTAAGGGTAAGGCACCTTGTCCATCCTAAAATCATCAGCCTAAGTTTTAGCCCATTTATTAGGCAAATGTTGATGATGCAGTGGCCAAAGTACAAGCTGATATCAAGGAGGCTAAAGTAGCCCCAAAATGGTTACTAGACACTTTGCACAAAAAATTGTCTCCTACTCTACTGGTGGTAGAACAAGATCATATGCAAGGCTATTTTATATCAGGCACTCATAGCTGCATCATGTAATGAGGAGCTTGTTTCTTTTGAAGATGCTTGCAAAAATGAGCATGGATGGTTGCCATGAAATTGGAAATCAATTCCATTCATAAAAATGGAACTTGGGAGTTATGTGACTTGCCCATAGGCAAGTGTGCCATAGGCACTAAGTGGGTTCTGCAAATCAGACAATAGGATTGATCACTACAAGGCAAGGCTAATTGCAAAGTGGTATGCCACAAAGCAAGGGATTGACTATGAAGAAACTTTTATGTTCACTACCATATGTTGTGTCATTGCATTAGCAGCACACTTTGATTGGCAAGTGCATCAAATGGATGTCAAAACTTATTTTTCTAAATGGGGATTTAAAAGAAGAAGTCTATGTCACCCAGTCTTTGGGTTTTATTCAAAAAGGGTTCAGAGGGCAAGGTATGACATTTGAGTAAGGCCTTGTGTATGGTTTGAAACAAGCACCATGGACATGGTACCAAAAAATTCATACTGACTTGATTACTCTTGGTTTTAACAATAGTCCAACATAGAGCACACTTTCACTTTATGTTTGCAAAGTTGGTGTGGAATTGATTATTCTCATACTTTATGTGGATGCGACATGCTTTTGACTGGTCCCAATGAGGAGAAAATTATAGTCCTCCTCAAGGTTGAATTGTAGATTTCATTTGATGTGATTGATCTACTAGGTTCTTTGCACTATTATCTTAGCATGTAGTTCGTATCACTTGAGGGGGGTCTTATCATGTATCAATCTAATTACATTGGATAGCTTCTCTAGACGTTTAAATTTTAATATTGTAAGTCTATTTCTACACCTATAGAAACCAAATTCAGGTTTTCACTGGAGAATGTTGGAGAACCATTTGATGTCTCTGTTTATCAATAGGCATGGGATGCTTAATTTATTTTTGTAATACTCAGCCGGATATTAAGTTTGGGGTTTCCCAGCTGAGTTAATCTATACACAACCCTAACACAAAGCATTGGCAAGTTGTGAAACATGTCTTTCATTATGTCAAAGGCATTGAGATATTGGGTCTCTTCTATGGCAGAGGCTCATCATCTTCCTTGTATGCAGTTGGTTGTTATGACACAAGAATGTCCAATGGTGGATGTAATCTATTTCATCCTTTGTGGATAATGTATATCACGACTCGCAATATTGACAAGATCAATGCGGATGCAGGTTATGTGTTGGAGGACCCCTCTATGGAAGATTGTGGGAAGTTTGATCTATGTCATGATCAGCATGCCAGATTTGAGTTACACTATTGGTTTAGAGAGCCAGTTTATGCAGGTTCCATGTAAACCACATCTTGATAGTGTGCGACGCACACTTTGATATTTGAGGGCCATTGTTGATTATGCATTGTTTTAGGTGTACCATTGAAGCTATATGGGTACACAGATCACTACAACACGTCGAGGGCATAACAACGTTTTCTAGCAGCATTTCAGTAGTGCTTTTCTGTTGGGATGTCGGGGATTATGTTGCTACTGTGAAGCAAAATATTACAATTTTGCTACTCAATAATGCTCCTATAGCAACAAAATTTTGTTGCTCCACATCATAATTTCGCTATTCCACGTGAAATTTCACTACTGCTAAGCAGCACCTAGTAGCAAAATTTTGCTGCTATACTGTGATTTCGCTACTGAACAGAGAGGGTAGCAGCGAGATTACGCTGCTATTTTCGTTGCAAGAAATCCCAGAGAGTTGTTGGATGGTGAAAATAAAAATACATGTAACATGCACTGAGAAAATGATATATAGTTTTAAAAAATCATCCATTAAGACCCTTGGAGCCATGTTTTGAGCCAAAAAAAAGATATTTCAAAACTTTTGATAAGCAAAACAATGTCAAGATCATGAATCTATCCCATCTTGTAAATCCACATGTGTTGCTTCATCAATGTCTATATCTAATGGAAGCTTAATGAAAAGACAAGGTTCTATATCAATATCAATATCATGATCCAATGAAGCATTGTCATGATTGATAGGTGACTCATCATCTTCTTTCGATTGGTGTTCCTTATGCTCTTCATCGGCCCCGTACAAAATGTTTTCTTCATCGTCCTCTTCCAACAATGAGCCAACTTGAGGTAGTACTTGCATCTCATCCAGAGATTTTGCCTCCACATTTTGATCTTGAAAGATATGTTTTGAATGAGAGGAAACTTGTATAACATACCACCACTTTTTGGATCAATTTGGTCGGCATGAAACACAACCTAATATCACAAAGCAAAGGGGTTACACTTTTATTATACTACATCAAAATTTAATTTGGGATTGGTTGGGTTACTAACCTATTGACAGTGTTGAGGTAGTACGAAGGTATCTTTCTCATCATTCCAAAACTTGGTGGAATCAATTTGGAAGAACCCATTTGGATGTTTCTTCACGGTTGCTTGAGCACCTCTATATATCACCTTGAATCATTTGACATCAAAGATGAATAGACTAAATTCTTTAAATCCAACCTTAAGAATATCATGTGAATAGTTCCACAATACTCAAGATTGTCCTCTATGACATTGGTATCATATCTACTGGCTCGACTTTCTTGCTCAAAAGTTGCCATCACACCACAATCAATGTTTCTTTTAGAATCCACACACTCTGTGTGAAATTGCCTTCCCTCTGACCATATTGCATTATATAGTTTGTGCTAACATTAAACAAAAGCATGACATTTAGTATATATAGTGTATTAAACAAGGTATATATGTGAGATAGAGATGAAGAATGTACTTACTTGAGGGTCACATCCTCTTGCATAATCATGCTCTTCTCTTATAATCATCTCTCCATTTTGCGATGCCATCGATATTGCCATACAAAGCCATTCTATATTGATCACATTTGGTAGAGGTTTGAAGCTAGGCGAGAATGGCAAGCTTCTATTTGCTCTTCTCTCATCCTTTCGTCTATTGATTGCATCCTTGTATCTCCCAATCCACTTCTCCATGATGGGAGTATTTAGAATGCAGAATTTGTGGCATAATGCTTCATCTGGTCTTCATTGCCTTCCTTTTCCCTGAGGCACATTAGTGATTAGTCGGTCATCCTCCTCATTTCTCCATAGGCATGGAAGGATCTATGCAAAAGATAGATGTTTTGAGATATACACAAGAGACTCTTGCATCAACCATCCCTCTGCCATGCTTGCTTTTGGCCTTACTCTTTGTCTCATAATGTCCTTCAAGGTTTTCATGAACCTTTCAAGGAAAAACATCCATCGAACATGAACAACGCCACACAATGCCACTTCATCAATCAAATGCACCACAAGATGCAATTGGCTAGTGAGAATTGTTCTAGGGAAGTTTTCCTTGATCATACACACTGCCTCAATAGCATTGAGACGAGCCATCTCAATGGATGTAGGATGTATCTCCTTTAAGGATATGTATCTACATACATAGCAATTACGTGTACTATTTACCAATACATAACATGTGTGCACATAAGAATTCCAAATAAGCAATATACTTCTTCATTCAACCTCATGTTTATTGCACCCTTGGGTGCCAGAAAGTTAGGAAATGGACTTATGCATAGAAATATGGGGCATTGTTATATGCCATCTAGAATGCTGCTTATGTCAGGTTAGGAGTGGTTATAGTGGAGGAGATTTTGCATAGAAATATGGGGCATTGTTATATGCCATCTAGAATGCTGCTTATGTCAGGTTAGGAGGTTATCCGCGAGAGTAGGTGGTTATAGTGGAGGGGGAGCCCTTGATCTTCTCACTATCCTTCTCTTGCAAAAGAGGATTTGCCTTTGGCTTTAATAGTGGGGAGCGTGTGAAAAGTTCTCAGAAGCTATCATCGAAAAGGGGCATTATCCACCCTGCTTGTCTAAGCAGTATTGTAGGAGGTCTTAACAATGTTCTAATATCACATGTTGTATTCTTTGTCTAATCTTTAAGTATAGCTTGGGTTAGAGCAATCGTGTTTTGTTGCCTACGCATATATGTAGCAGCAATGTCGATCGACCCATCACAAGATCCCGATGTGGCCAATCTATTGTCCATTATAAATGAGTAATATGGGTAGCAAGCTTGGTGGTAGTTTACATAGACACAGGCATGGCTCCATCAAACCTTTTCACATACACAAAGTTAATCTTTTATGCATTCTATTTGTCTTATATTTTAATCTTATATGTAGGCGGGCTTGTAGTCGGCGGACCAGTCGACGCCATCATGAGGACAGACTACCCCGCTTGCCCAGTCGACGCAACGGGGGCAATCTATTCCATTTGCTCAATCGAGGCAGACCATGCCTTTGATAGGCATGGGGACGAGTGGTGTAGGCCCACCACGGTATGGGTGTGATGATCCTACACCACCTTCCTCTACTACAGCCACCCCTGCTCCCTCACGTCTGTCTTCACTACCATGATGTCGATGTAGTAGGGAGTCTGGGGGGGTAGTAGATGTGTTGGCGGTGGAGGGGGGAGCCGTTTGTTTTTGCTTTGGCAAAAGCAGTACTAGGTCTCCCGATGCGTCTCCCCAACAGGGGGCTCATCATCTACACATTATGAGCCAGCCTCCAGGAGACCCATTCCATCGTTCGATCCACGTCTCCTACCATACACCATGGATGCGGATGGTGCCCTCGTGATGGACGCATGAGAAAAGAAAGACATGAATTGTATACATGTACTTGTTTGCAAACCTGGAGTTCGTGAACTCCTTCAAAAAGTGGAAAGCACAAGATGAACTTTCTAAGCAATATGTTATCGATGTGCTTAAGTCGGAGTTCCCCGGCCACATGCAAGTCGTGCTTCTACGAGGAGTGGATGAAGCGGCGCATCAAGCTTTTGCTCTATAATAGGAGAGAAAATATCAAGAGAGCAGCGAAAAATAATTTGGAGAAGCCTAGCATGTGTACGGCGGTCGAGGAGTGGAGGCACACATGCAGTTTTGTGAGAAAGCACCCAGGTGCTTTTCAACAACAAGCAGCAATGAGTGCTTCCCGACTATGGAAGCGAGGGGCTTCGCACTTCGGCTTCGGTGGGAAATCCTCCTTTCTTGCTCATTTCGTAAAAGTATCATTTCTTCTCTACTTTTGTAAGATTCCTCAGCTTGAATATTAAATAAGCCTTTACTTCATTACCCTGTAATCATTCCCTGTTTCTGAATACAAGAAAATATTATTTTTCCTTGTTTTGCTTAGTGAGATAAAAATTTCTAGAGAGTGGTAAATCAATATTGATATATAAATTCTACAAATATCAAAAATATGTTTCCTTGAAATAGAAAATCAAAATAAATTTTCCAAGGTACAATTGGAATTAATTAAAAATGATTTAGAAGACCTTAGCGCCTAAGGGTCAAGATTTTCTGAAATTTTTTGATTATGGTCCAATTAAGGTTCCTATGGACCAATAAGATTAATCCAAGTGTTGGGATGAGATAAATCCAATGAATAAAAGAAAATACCCAAAAATGAGTAAATGCCCACATAAGATGAAGAGTTGACTGAGTACAAGATTTATTAGTTAAAAATTAGAAAATATTACTAAAAAAATGAGATATTTTGGAGTAATCATTCATTTTTGACACCTAGGTAAGGAAAAGGGGGGGCCTTCAAGGAGGCGCCCATTTCACATGTGTGGAGGAGTTTTAAACTAAAAAATAATAAGATATTTTTATCTCTCCTCTCTCCTGGATCAAACCAAATAAAAAAGGGAGCCAAACTGGTCCAAATCTTGTCTAAATTCAGCCAAACTGAAGCTGGAAAATTCTAGCACTTAATTGGACTCAGTTAGTAGCCTCCCTCACCTATAAATAGACCCTCATTCTTTTGTATTCTCATCTGTGAACTAAACTATGTTGGTATTACTCTAAGTTAAGCTTATTATTATCCTCTAAAAATCCTCTATAAATTGAAGAGATTGGAGCTTCTCTCTCTCTTCAATCTTCCTTGGAGTCTACATCAACATAGCAAACCAATTGATTGGTTGGGGGTCTCTCCATTGACTAAAGAATCAAGGAAATTAAGAGGTAAAGTGTGGTTTATGCTCTTTTTTTCTCAAAATGTTTCTCACTTCTCAACCCCTCTTAAGCTTGAGAAGCCTTCAATTGAATGGCTCTTTAATGCAATTGGAACTCTCTAATGTAATGAATTTTAGTGATAAATCTTATATTTATGCTTAAATTAAAATGTTTTTTAAGCATATCTCTCTCTCCCCCAAAGAATGGTCATTCATATGACCTATTCTATATTCAAATGATGCTTCTCATGAGAAGCAATTCTCAAATCTAAAAGTAATTTCTATGCTTGTCAAATTTGAGGCCAAAGAAGTGGCTTTTTAATGCTTTTATGCTACTTAATTTATGAAAAACTTAGGAATCAAGTCCATAATTGGATATTGATCCTAATGATAGTTATTCTATCATATTGTATTATTAAAACTTTATGCTTTTAAAATTATTAAAAACTATCAATAATAGCAGTGGAGCTATGGCAAAATTTCTGAAAAATTAACACATAAATCATTTTTGTACATAATATGACAAGAGGACTTCCTACCATATTCTAGGATTAATCATCCTAGATTAATTGAATAATTCTCATCATAACCATGGAAAAATTGGTTTTAATGTTTATGCTTAAATATTTAATTAGAAAAAAGAGAAATTTCTAGTAATTCATTTTTATGATAAAAGTGAGATTCCCATGACAATAGAAATCCATGTATTCCAATGAAGTAAGAGAAAAATTGGAATACTAAAATAATGTATATTTTATTAAAAGTTTAAGAAAGATTTTAGTTAAATTTATCTTTTTGCATAGATAAATTTAAATGATGAAAGAGGAATTCCCATCATAATTGGAATTCAACCATTTAAATGAGAAAAATGGAATTTCTAGTGTAAAGGAATTAATGGAGATTTCTATTTAATTTTTAAGAGAAAATTTAGTTAAATTTATCTTTTTGCATAGATAAATTTAAATGATGAAAGAGGAATTCCCACTATAATTGAAATTCAACCATTTAAATGAGAAAAGTGGAATTTATAGTGTAAAGGAATTAATGGAGAAATTTATTTAATTTTTAAGAGAAAATTTAGTTAAATTTATCTTTTTGCATAGATAAATTTAAATGATGAAAGAGGAATTCCCACCATGTTTGGAATTCAATCATTTGAATGAGAAAAGTGAAATTTCTAGTTTAATGGAATTAATGGATATTTTTAAGTAATTTTTAAGAAGAATTTTAGATAGATTTAATTTATGGTAAAAGAGGAATTCCCATGATAATTGGATTACACTCATTAAATGAGAAAAAGAGGGATTTCAAGTTTATTCAAAAAAATAGGTAATTGGTATTCAATTAAAAGAATAATTTTTATGATATTAAAGAAAAGATGGATTTGAATTAATTTGTGTCAAAAGATGAATTTTCACCATAATTCTAACTAATGAATTAAGGTCGAGAAATCATGTGGCAGAAAGAATATCTTTGGATATTTTAATTGGTAAAATCACCAAACTGATATTTACCCAAAACTAGATGTTTATGTGAAGAAGAGAATCCTTGTTGGAACTAAATCGAATGAATTTGGTTAGACTACGAGAGGGACGGACAGTAAACCTACTTGTCCATCTCTCGATCTGAATCAAGCAAAAACTTCGTGACTAATTCCAGTTTCTAAATACAAAGAATAGACTACCAGAACTAAACTAGTTTTTCCTTTGACCGAACTCACCACCAAGAATCTAGTTGGACAAAGAGAAAAAATGATGGGTAGATTACCCTCATCATGAGAGATTAAGGATCCTCATTATGAAACTGAGAATTATGGAGAAAAGGGCTTCGTGGAACCAATCTCAAACTGGGAATTTTACTTACATTGGAACCTCTGTTTTTTATTTAAAGGACTTTTTTATGCCATAATGCTGGAGGAAGAATTTGGCCTATGTTTTACTAAGAGGAGGTTTGTTGGAACAGCTGGCGGGGAGTCGTCAAGGGATGTTGCTCGTAGCAAAGCCTGCCGAGGTCTTGACCAGCCTCGATACGGTTAAAATGGTGCGCTTCCCGTATACGATGGGCACGGACCGATGAAGCGGTCCTTGAGTGAAGTGCTAGGACACCTGAGGAGGATCCTAGAGGGTTCTGACCAGGCGATGCACGGGCTCGCGGTTGCTAGGACACCCATGCGTACGTCGAGGAAGATTTTGGATGGACTAAAAGGAAAGATTTTTGGGAACCAAATTTTGATACTGGATCTCGTTGGTTGGCTAGCTGGTCTTCAACGGAGAGTCCAAAGGACACATTTTGTAATACAATGGACTCGGAATTTTGAAAAATGATGATAAAAAATATTATGATTTCTATTGAGAAGAATTGTTTTAAAGCCACGAATCTGTTATAAATGGCAATTTCATATTGGGTGTGTACGTGGCATGCCTACCTTAAATTTTGCATGAATCGCCGACTAGAGAGCCTGGGAACTCTTTTCCTCGGTACCCGGGCAAAAACACAACCTAATCTTTATAAAGGAATCCCACCAATACAATGGTCAGGTGGTTGGCTAACCATGGGCCTGGATGGTGGGCTGGATCGGAGGATTCCTATGAAACAATTAGATACGATTAGTTACGTTAATTAAATTAAATCCTGAGAAGACCTTGTTCTGTGGGAGGGGATCAACCTGTGGGCTGTGCCTCGTAAATGAGAAAAAAAAACGATGATTCCATGGACCAAGTGCAAGTCTCTTCTTGATTTGACCATGTGGCTTCAGGTTTGGTCAGATCAGTTTACCTAGTTAAGACTTTGACTTGTTAGAATAATTCCCCCGCTAGAAGATTTTCCCCATGGCGGAATCGCCCGTGCCTTCCGGGCGAGGGGAGTTTTTTCCGGGCCCGGTTTTGGAGGAACCGCATGGGCTAGCCTCTCACCCTCCCTGACATCTGCAGGCGAGGCCCCGAGTGTGGATCCCTGCTCCGTGTGAGAGGCCGATGCTGCTTCCGCCGCCGCTGGCAGGAGCCCCGGAGGGGGCAAGGATCTCACAACTTTCATTTTGTTTTGTACTAAATTGTTTTTTCTAGAAATAATTGTATATTTTCTTAATTGTTTTTTGTAGAGGGAGGTTGTTGGGCGTGACCCAACAAAGGAGGAATATGACTATGGGTATAGAGCCCCCATCCACAATTGTGGGCGTGGATGCGTACGCGAGGTGTACGCTTGGATGAGTCCATTTTGGGGACTCAAGCTAATGAGGTAATGTGTTGCCTAAACCATTCTCTTCTCTATGTCTAATTGTATTTCCATGCTTTCCTTTCCTTACGCTGCTTGATGGCATGTATGCAGGATGAAGGGGAAGAAGAAGATGAGGATCCAGATTATCAGCGTGAATCAAGTGAAGAGGACGAGGAATCGGATGATGAAGATCAATTGAATTTCGATGAGGATTCCAGTTAAATACCCACCTCTTCATACCTCTTTTGTAAAAACTTTATCTATATATGAACAAAGGCCCAACAATTTCTGAAATACAATAACTTTTTGAGCTCAATTGCATTCTCCACAATGTACATGTGTTTCTTGTATTTGTATTTGTGTTTAAATCTGAATCTGTGACTCTATTTTAATTTAAAAAAAAGAGCTGGGGCAGACTAGGGAGTCCTGTGTAGACTCCCTAGGATAGACTCCCTAGTCTACCCTAGCTCTTTTTTTTTTTTGCTGTGTAGAAGGTTCGCTAGCCAAGCAAACAAAAATATAAGTCATTGCTGAGTAGTGAAAAATAGCAGCAAAATTTCACTGCTAAGCAGCGATATTTTCGTTGTTGAGCAGTGAACCCGTGCAACTAAAATAGCAGTGTTTTTAGTAGCAAAAATGGCATGACACCGAGTTACGCTTCTAGTTATAAAAGTGCTGCTATTTTTGCAGACTCTCATTTTGTTGTAGTGGATACAGATTGGGTAGGTAGCATCTCAGACAGGAGATCTACTAGTGAATTTTTGTTTTCATTGGGGATATCCTTCTCCCTCTCTATCCCTCATTGCCACCATACACTCTCCCTTTGCTGTTTATCCCTCTCCCTCTCTCTACTTGGTTGATTTGGGGCTACATGTGGAGAGAAAGGTTGTCATATATTGTCACAATCTTAGTAGTATATAGTTAGCTAGGAACCTAGTTTTCCATGTGCAGATGAAACACATTGAGGTACATTACCGCTTCATCAGAGAGAGAGTCTTGGTAGATGACATCGCCTTGACCCACGTCAGCATATAGGATCAGGTCCAATGACATCTTTATGAAGGCCTTGGGAGCTGGGAAGCTCCGAAGATTTTGAGATATGCTTGGAGTTGATGAGCTGCAGTTGAGCTTGAGGGGGAGTGTTGAGATGTCAAGCTCAACATGGGATGACACTCACGAGGCGCCTGCATGACAGTTCGACATTTACATCACTGGCGGGTTTGGTAGCTGGCACCGATATATCTTCGCGAGATTCTACAGCTGGACTACACAGAATAGTCCACACCTATCCACTCCACTTAGAGTGTTCACATTATGGGGACTACTTGTATATACTCTAGTATGTGTGTTAGTCACTTTATCTCTTTGTGTGACCTCTTTTGTTGAAGAAGAAAAAGAATAATTTTTAGCCTTTCACCTTGTGTGTTCTCTTCTAGGGTTTGTGAGAGTGTGTGTGCTTGCAAGAGCTCAAGATTCCTTATTCCCTACATCTTTTCATTCTACACGAACACAAGTAGAGGCAAGGATAAATCTTCATCTAGAGGTTGAGGTGTTGTAAGATTCCTCCCCAGCCTCTCAAGAAGTCCAGTATCTTTCCCTGTAATCAAATCCCTCTTTTTAGAAATATAAAAGATCTTGTTTCTACCTGTTTTGACCTAGAGAGAGAAAATCTTCTAGAGAGAGATGATTCAGTTTTTAAATATTTTTGGATGGAAAAATATCTCATCTTATTAAAATGAATTCTCTCGAAACAGAAGTTCAAAAATAATTTCAGAAGGTGCATTAGAAATAAATTATAATCTGTTCAAAAGGCCTTATCCTAAGGGTCCAGATTTTTTGAAAATTTTAAATTAAGGTTCCTATGGACCAATAAGATTAATCCAAATGTAGGGAAGGAGAAGGTAAATTGAAGAAATAAAGAAAACCTCCCAAAAAATGAGTAAATACTCACATAAGATGAAGAGTGGACTAAAGACCAAAGGAAATACTAAAAAAATGATTTTTTGACACCTCAGAGTGGGGATTTTTCCTCATGAAGTAGGCACCTTTTTCCATCATTACTTTTGAATTTTAAATCAATAAAATTATATATTTCATCTCTCCTCTATCCTAATTGAAAACTAGATCCAAAAAGTGAACTAAATTGACCCAAAAATGGTCAAAAATTGACCAAACTGATCTGGAAAACTCTAGAATCAGTTTGCTTGGTTAGAAGCTCACTTTTTCCTATAAATAGAAGCCTCCCCCTTTGTAGAAGCTTAATAGTGTTTTATGCAATGTTACTCTACTCCTCCCCAGAGCCAAAAAACAGTGAATTTATTGATAATTTATTAGTTTCTGACCAATTCCTCTTCAAAAGAATTGGTGGTCACTCTTGTTGCAAAACAAGAGTAGATCCCTCAAACCATCAAGCCAAAGGAAAGCTCACCAAAATTCATGTAAGCTAGAAATCGTACTTTTTCTTTATTCCATTTAATGGTTTTCTAATTTTAGTTTTCTTTAAAATGAAAAATGATGTTATGCCTCGTTGGAAAGGCTTTCCCCCTCTCTTCATTCTTGAATTCAGCCTTTCTTTATCCTAGATATGTAAGCAAATTCTTAGAATTTAACTTTTCATATTGTTTCTCTTTAAAAAGTAGAATTCGATTAGTTTAGAATGCTTTAAACCATTTGGGATAATTTCTAAGTAACTTGAGAATGAAAAAAAAAGAAAAATTGTTAGCCATACAAAGGAGGTTATGGCAAAATTTTCTTTAATTTTGTGAAAAAAGTTATTATATTTTATTATTCAAAAAGAGTAATCCCCACCGTTTGTGTATTCTAAAAGTGTTATTTTCATTCTATGCATAGAAAAATGCATATTAGAAATATTTTTATTATAAAAGTGTTATTTTCGTTAATATTAATTTCTACGCATAAAAAGAGGCATATTGGAGATTTTTTTAAAATTCTAAAAGTGTTACTTTCATCAAAATTGATTTTTATGCATAAATAGATGCACAAAAGATTTTTTTTAATGCATAAATAGATGCACACAAGATTTTTTTAAAATTATAAAAGTGTTACTTTCATCAAATTTGATTTTTCATCAAATTTGATTTTTATGCATAAATAGATGCATAAAAGATTTTTTTTAATTATAAAAGAGTTACTTTCATCAAAATTGATTTTTATGCATAAATAGATGCATAAAAGAAATTTTTTATTTTAAAAGTGTTACTTTCATCAAAATTGATTTTTATGCATAAAAGAAATTTTCATTGTAAAAGTGTTACTTTCATTAAAATTGATTTTATGCATAAATAGATGCATAAAAGAATTTTTTTATTATAAAAGTGTTACTTTCATCAAAATTGATTTTTATGCATAAATAGATGCATAAAAGAAATTTTTTTAATTATAGAAGTGTTACTTTCATCAAAATTGATTTTTATGCATAAATAGATGCATAAAAGATTTTTATTATTATCAAAGTGTTACTTTCATCGAAATTGATTTTTATGCATAAATAGATGCATAAAGAATTTTTTTATTATAAAAGTGTTACTTTCATGAAAATTGATTTTATGCATGAATATATGCATAAAAGAGTTTTTATTATTATAAAAGTGTTACTTTCATCAAATCTGATTTCTATGCATAAATAGATGCATAAAAGAATTTTTTTATTTTAAAAGTGTTACTTTCATAAAAATTGATTTTATGCATAAATAGATGCATAAAAGAATTTTTTTAAATTATAATAGTGTTACTTTCATCAAAATTAATTTTTATGCATAAATAGATGCATAAAATAAAGTTTTTAATTATAAAAGTGTTACTATCATCAAAATTGATTTTTATGCATAAATAGATGCATAAAAGATTTTTTTAATTATAAAAGTGTTACTTTCATCAAAATTGGTTTTTATGCATAAATAGATGCATAAAAGAATTTTTTTATTGTAAAAGTGTTACTTTCATCAAAATTGATTTTCATGCATAAATAGATGCATAGAAGAATGTTTTTAATTATAAAAGTGTTACTTTCATCAAAATTGATTTTTATGCATAAATAGATTTTTTTGTATATAAAAGTGTTATTTCCATAGAAGTTGGATTTTATGCATAAATAGATGCATACAAAATTTTTATATCAAAATAAGAGTTCTCTTTAATCCTATGTTTAAATCCCATGAATATTGGGAAATGAATAAGTAAATACTCTGTGAGAGAAAATTCTACCGTTTCATATTCTCTAGGATGGTAATGAGAAAACTCAGAAAAACTATCGAGGTCGGAATTTTAGATAAATGATTAATTTATTCCTCATAGGAATTCGTGATTAGTTTTGAATTCAGTTAGGCAAATATTCAATGAATTAAATTCAGTAAAGTAGTAATTGAAATATTACCCTCCTTCGAGAAAGATAGTTTAGGGAAAACCTTTCCAAACTCAAACCCTGAATCAGACTATGACCAAGACATAACTCCTTCGTCAGTTTCAAGAAAAGATGATGTGACTAGTTTAGATAAATTCACTCAAATCACCCACCGAATTTGAAATCAAGTTAAGACCCTTTGATTCGAATCTGAGGATCAAGGTTACAGAATTCATGAAATTTTGTTGGAATTCAGACCTGTGATCTAGAAGTATTGGGATACAGATTTAAGATATACTCATTATATTCAAAAGAAAATCAAAACTAAAAACTTGCATAGAAACCCTGTTTTCTTAAAGGACTGTATTACGCCAGAATGCTGGAGGGAGCATTTGGTATATGTGTTTTTCTAAGGGAAGTTCGGTTGTAACAGCTGGCGGGGAGTGTTCAAAGGACGGCTCACGCGGCAAAAACCTACCCAGGACTTGACCAGCATTGGTATGGTGAAAAATGGTGTGCTTCCGGTACGATGGGCAAGGGCCGACAAAGCGGTCCCTGAGTGAATTGCCAGGACACCTAAGCAGGATCCTGGAGAGTTCTGATGGACAAGCGGGCTCGCAGTGCTTAGGACACCCATGCGTATGTCATGGAAGATATATATTATATGATGGACCAATGTTTATTGTAATCTGTTACTAAATCTTGCTGATTAGAATGGAGAGTCCAGAGTGATACTGTTTTTTTGTGAGAAACAAGGATTGAATGGAAATTTTGAGTTATGACATCTGTAACTTATCAGTGGATTGTTTTATAAGTTAAAGTTTAAAGAGGAGTGTGTGCGTATCTGTATTTTTAAGAAAAAGTTAAGAAAGGCATTCAATTATGGGTGGGTGAGTATTTGTCTGGTTCTACCAATTCCAGTGGTTGGGCGGTGGCTAACCCATGGGCCGGATGGGCTGGAATCAGTAGAGTTTTAATAATAAAATTGATTAATAGGAATACGTTTATCGAGTAGTTAAATAAAATCCTAAAGACTTCTCTAATGAATAGATCAATGGCTATGCCTGATTCAATTAGGAAAAAAGCGTTGATCCCTTCAAGTTAAGTCTGTAATAGTTTCCCTTCTATCTGGTTTATTCAAATGAAGGTTAGTTTAGTATCTTGACTTCGTTAGAAAAATTTGTTAAGAAAAAAATGGTGGAATCGTCCCCGTTTTTCGGGCATGGGAAATTTTCCCGGTTTTGGTTTTCGGAATGCCACCAGCTTAGTCCATGCCTAGAGATTCGAGGGCGAGGCCCCGAGTGGGAACTTGACTTCGTTAGAAAAATTTGTTAAGAAAAAAATGGTGGAATCATCCCCGTTTTTCGGGCATGGGAAATTTTCCCGGTTTTGGTTTTCGGAATGCCACCAGCTTAGTCCATGCCTAGAGATTCGAGGGCGAGGCCTCGAGTGGGAAACCCTACCCCCGTGCATGAGGGAGCTGCTTCCGTTGTGCTGCCAGCTACCGAGAATCCGATGTGCAGAGGGGCCAGTGGGATCTCACAGTAAATTCACTGTTTTTGGCTCTAGGGAGGAGTAGAGTAATAGTGCATAAAACACCATTAAGCTTCTATGAAGGGGAAGGCTTCTATTCATAGGAGAAAGTGAGCTTCTAACCAAGCAAACTGATTCTAGAATTTTCCAGATCAGTTTGGTCAATTTTGACCATTTTTGGGTCAGTTTAGTTTACTTTTTGGATCGAGTTTTGAATTAGGAGAGAGGAGAGATAAAATATCTAATTTTATTTATTTAAAATTCAAAAGCTATGATGGGAAAAAGGCACCTACTTCATGAGGGGGAATCCCCACTACGAGGTGTCAAAAATTTATTTTTTTAGTATTTCCTTTGGTCCTTAGTCCACTCTTCATCTTATGTGAGTATTTACTCATTTTTGGGGAGATTTTATTTATTTCATCAGCTTTATTTTCTTCGAAATGACCACCAGCTTAGTCTCGTGCGGCCTAGACATTTGAGGGCGAGGCCCCGAGTGGGAAACCCTGCCCTGCGCATGAGGGAGCTGCTTTCGCTGCCAGCTACTACCGCCGGGGATCCGGTGTACGGAGGGGGCAGTGGGATCTCACAGTATGTATCAGAGCGCTGTTGTAAATTTACGTAATAGCAACAGAAATTGCTTAAAATTTTAAAGTAAATCTGGTAAATAATGTTTTCGCTTGTTCATATTATGTTGAATGAACTTCAAAAATTGAATTGGAAATTTATAGATGGATACCCCGAATCTATCTGGCATTCTTGAACTCTCCCAGAGTCAAGATATGATAGCCTTTGCATTCGAGCACCTCATTAACTCTGCTATGACCCGAGTAAGCAGAGTGAGACTCACACGTCATTTTGAGAGTCTTTACTTTCTTGATCCTGTAGAGCGACGTCGGTATATGCGGTTCTTTGGAGGACAATGTATTAATATCAGTACCAATCAGGGTCCATGGCTTAGGAAAAATATTTCCTTATCCATGATTCTGATAAGGCTAGGGTTTGTTCAGCATGTACAACTCTTTAATCATTCACCCAAGAACTTCAGAATTTCATGCCGAGTTTTTAGGCTTCTTAGCCGCTTTATCCCTAGAAGTAGAATTACACCACCTCTTTTTGTAATGAATCGTGTGTACCATGGCATGTCTTCTTCGCAGTTTTGCTTCTTTATGCGTATGCGATTAAGGCAGTGACTTTGGGGAGCCATGATGCTCTATTTATATATCAAAAACTTTTGATAATAAATGAGGTTTTGCAAAAAAAAATAAAAATCCAAATTGCTTTCATGATTGTGAATATGGTTAATCTTGTTTAAGAAGTATGATGAAATAATTATCTGTTTAAAGATAAATCTCAAAAATTAAATAATCATAAATCTATTGTCAAAGTTAAGCTGACAAAAATCTCCTTTTGTCAGAGTCATGAGGCACGCGACTCAAGCAAGGCAACCGGATCCTCTAACCGATGACGAAGAGTTAGATCCGGATGTTCAAAAAGCACTGCACAGATCCCAACCTGGTCCCTTCTAGGGTGAAGGGGAGCAGTTAGGTGAAGTAGTGGAAAAGTGGATTGAGGCTATGGAAGAATACTTTGATGTAACTGGCTACAATGAGAGAATACTTTGATGTAACTGGCTACAATGAGAGAAGCAAGATGGCTCTCGCCAGGTTAAAGATTGTGGAAACGGCCAGGGTCGCTTGGAGGAATCACTGCGAGACTAACTATCTCGACCGGAATACCCAGACTTAGACCAATCTTAAAGCTTACCTCAGAAAGAGGTTTTGTCCTTTGGGCTTCCTTGAAACTAAAATGAATGAGTTCTTGGAACTAAAGCAGGATAGCCGGACAATTTTGAAGAGTACCATCAAGATTTTGCCCTTCTCCTCAAATATTCTCCACAATTGGATGAAGAGCAGTTGATGGCCAGGATCATTCAAGGAATGAACGAGCCATTGGACACCTTAGTAATAAAGAATGCCAAACCTGTCTTAATGGCCGAAGTAGTAATAATGGCAAAGGACTTTGCCAAAGCCTTTATAGTTAAGGTCCCGCTAAAAGATTCCAAATCCCAGGAAGTACTTCAAACTTTCCACCCCCAAAGAGGCAGCAAGGCCCAATTCAGAATCGAGATGCGGGAAGATTCAGAAGTGAAGGAAGACCCTTCCCCCAGAACACTTTCTCAGGAGCCCCACCTCTTTCAAGGATTCAGAGCGACGAGCTTAGAAGTGAGAACCAATGTTTTGGATGCCAGGGTTTTGGTCACCAGTTGAAAGACTGCCCGGCTCCTACCATGTCAAGGGGATAGACCGACGAGCTCAGAAGTGAGAACCGGTGTTTTGGATGCCAGGGTTTTGGTCACCAGCTGAAAGACTACCCAACTCTTGCCATGTCAAGGGGACAGGGAAGTCAAGGACCCAGAGAGTGCACAGACCAATCCCTTCGTATTAGTCAAATCAGGGTCCGTCTTGCCCAAATCAGGAAAATCCCAAGAGAACTCCAGCTCAGCCATCTGCCTCTGTCCAGAGAGTAGCCTCAGAACTCCTTCCCAGAACTAGGGCAACCAAAGAGAAAGAGTTCCCCCTCAGACTGCAGCAGCCAGAGCAATCACAATAGCTGAGGTAGTGGAAGAGGAAAGAGGACAGATTTATGCTGCAATTGAAAACCAAGGGCCAAATCGCCAATTCTCAGTCATCCATACTCTAGCTGAGTATCAGGGTAAGCCTTTTAAGCTTTTGATTGATTCAGGCAGTACTCATTCTTTAATTTCCCCAAGATGCTTGCGTAAGCTAGTCTTAGAACAAAAATCAGGGAAACCTATGTAAGTTGAATTGGCCAGTGGGAAGATTCTTTTCACTCACCTTGAGACATATCGTATTCAGTTTAATCTATATGGGAATTTAATTGACTGTCAATTCAGAGTTATACCTTTGCGAGACGGGATCCTTGGAATGGATTGGCTGCTCCACAAAAATCAATCTGACATTCACTGTCATAATGGAACCATTTCCTTCCGAGACCTTCACGGAAATAAAGTTCAGGAATTTCACTGACTGTCAGTTCAGAGTTATACCTTTGGGAGTTTTCGACGGCATCCTTGGAATGGATTGGCTGCTCCACAAAAATCAAGCTGACATTCACTGTCATAATGGAACCATTTCCTTCCGAGACCTTCACGGAAATAAAGTTCACGATCCCCAAGTCTACAATTAGTAAAAGCTTCTAAGTTACAAAAAGGACTTAGAAAGAAGCAGCTCATTTATGTTGTCAAAATGAATCTAGTAGACTCAAAGTTAAAAGCTAAAGAACCTGAATGGTTAAGTGATTATGATGATTTATTCCTAGCAGAATTAACTTAGATGCCTTCGATTCGGGAAGTAGATCATGAGATAGAATTGACCCCTGGAGCTCAGCCAGTAGCCCTGCGCACGCACAAAATGCCAATTCTTGAACATTTCTTTTTCTATTCTTTGCTGAGGCTATGAGCATGTATTTGACAGCAGAGGAGATGCATAAAAGAATTTTTTTATTATAAAAGTGTTACTTTCATCAAAATTGGCTTTATGCATAAATGGATGCATAAAAGAAGTTATTATTATTATAAAATTATTTCTTTCATGAAAATGGATTTTTATGCATAAATAGATGCATAAAAGAATTTTTTGGTTATAAAAGTGTTAATTTCATTAAAATTGATTTTTATGCATAAATAGATGCATAAAAGATTTTTTTATTATAAAAGTGTTACTTTCATAAAAATTGATTTTATGCATAAATAGATGCATAAAAGTTTTTTTAAATTATAAAAGTGTTACTTTCATCAAAATTGATTTTTATGCATAAATAGATGCATAAAAGAACTTGTTTTATTATAAAAGTGTTACTTTTATCAAAATTGATTTTTATGCATAAATAGATAAAAGTGTTACTTTTATCAAAATTGATTTTTATGCATAAATAGATGCATAAAAGAATTTTTTAAATTATAAAAGTGTTACTTTCATCAAAATTGGTTTTTATGCATAAATAGATGCATAAAAGAATTTTTTTATTATAAAAGTGTTACTTTCATCAAAATTGATTTTTTTGCATAAATAGATGCATAAAAGAATTTTTTTAATTATAAAAGTATTACTTTCATCAAAATTGATTTTTATGTATAAATAGATGCATAAAAGGATTTCTTTTATATAAAAGTGTTATTTCCATAGAAGTTGCATAAATAGATGCATACAAAAATTTTATATCAAAATAAGAGTTTTTTTTAATCCTATGTTTAAATCCCCTGAATATTTGTAAATGAATAAGTAAATACTCTGTGAGAGAAAATTGTACCGTTTCATATTCTCTAGGATGGTAATGAGAAAACTCAGAAAAACTATCGAGGTCAGAATTTTAGATAAATGATTAATTTAGTTTTGAATTCAATAAAGCAAATACTCAATGAATGAAATTCAGTAAAGTAGTAATTGAAATATTACCCTTTCGAGAAAGATAGTTCAGGGAGAACCTTTCCAGACTCAAACCCTCAATCAGACTATGACCAAGACATAACTCCTTCGTTAGTTGCAAGAAAAGACGATGTGACCAGTTTAGAAAAATTCACTCAAATCACCCACCGAATCTGAAATCAAGTTAAGACTCTTTGATTCAGATCTGAGGATCAAGATTACAGAATTCATGAAATTCTGTTGGATTTCAGACCTGCGATCTAGAAGTATTGGGATACAGATTTAAGATATACTCATTATATTCAAAAGAAAATCAAAACTGAAACTTGCATAGAAACCCTGTTTTCTTCAAGGACTGTCTTACGCCAGAATGCTGGAGGGAGCATTTGGTATATGTGTTTTTCTAAGGGAAGTTCGGTTGCAACAGCTGGCGGGGAGTGTTCAAAGGACGGCTCACGTGGCAAAAACCTGCCTATGTCTTGACCAGCCTTGCTATGGTGAAAAATGGTGTGCTTCTGGTATGATGGGTGAGGACCGACGAAGCGGTCCCTTAGTGAAGTGCCAGGATACCTAAGGAGGATCCTGGAGGGTTCTGAAGGGTTCTGACCAGCGGGCTCACGGTGCTTAGGACACCCATGCGTATGTCGTGGAAGATATATATTATATGATGGACCAATGTTTATTGTAATCTCTTTTATTGGATCTTGCTGACCAGCTATTCTCAACGGAGAGTCCTGAGTGATACTGTTTTTTTTGTGAGAAACAAGGATTGAATGGAAATTTTGAGTTATGACATCTGTAACCAATAATTGTTTATCAATGGATTGTTTTATAAGTTAAAGTTTAAAGAGGAGTGTGTGCGTATCTATATTCTAAAGCAAAAGTTAAGAAAGGCATTCAGTTATGGGTGGGTGAGTACTTGTCTGGTTCTACCAATTCCAGTGGTTGGGCGGTGGCTAATCCATGGGCTGGATGGGCTGGAATCAGTAGAGTTTTAATAATAAAATTGATTAATAGGAATACGTTTATCGAGTAGTTAAATAAAAGCCTGAAGACTTCTCTAATGAATAGATCAATGGCTGTGCCTGATTCAATTAGGAAAAAAGCGTTGATCCCTTCAAGTTAAGTCTGTAATAGTTTCCCTTCTATCTGGTTTATTCAGATGAAGGTTAGTTCAGTATCTTGACATCGTTAGAAAAATTTGTTAAGAAAATAAAAATGGTGGAATCGTCCCCGTTTTTCGGGCATGGAAAATTTTCCCAGTTTTGGTTTTCGGAATGGCCACCAGCTTAGTCTCGTGCCCAGACATTTGAGGGCAAGGCCCTGAGTGGGAAACCTTGCCCCGCGCATGAGGGAGCTGCTTCCGCTCTGCGAGCTACCGGGAATCCCCGGTGTGCGGAGGGGGCAGCGGGATCTCACAGTAAATTCACTGTTTTTTAGCTCTGGGGAGGAGTAGAGTAATAGTGCATAAAACACTATTAAGCTTCTATGAAGGGGAAGGCTTCTATTTATAGGAGAAAGTGAGCTTCTAACCAAGCAAACTGATTCTAGAATTTTCCAGATCAGTTTGGTCAATTTTTGACCATTTTTGGGTCAGTTTAGTTTACTTTTTGGATCGAGTTTTGAATTAGGAGAGAGGAGAGATGAAATATCTAATTTTATTTATTTAAAATTCAAAAGCAATGATGGAAAAAAGGCACCTACTTCATGAGGGGAAAAAAGGCACCTACTTCATGATGAGGGGGAATCCCCACTCTGAGGTGTCAAAAATTCATCTTTTAAGTATTTCCTTTGGTCCTTAGTCCACTCTTCATCTTATGTGAGTATTTACTCATTTTTGGGGGGATTTTCTTTATTTCTTCAATTTACCTCCTCCCTACATCTTATTGGTCCATAAGAACCTTAATTTGAAATTTTCAGAAAATCTGGACCCTTAGGAGAAGGCCTTTTGAACAGATTATAATTTATTTTTAATGCACCTTCTGAAGTTCTTTTTGAACTTCTATTTCAGGGGAATTTATTTTAATAAGATGAGATATTTTTCCATCCAAAAATATTTAAAAACTGAATCACCTCTCTCTAGAAGATTTTCTCTCTCTAGGTAGAAACAAGATCTTTTATATTTGTGAAGAGGGATTTGATTACAGGGGAAGATACTAGACTTCTTGAGAGGCTCAGGAGGAATCTTATAGGTGTAGGTTGTTTTTGAAATAGAAAGCATGGCTAGTAGCAGCAGGAATCTAATGCACAAATAGGTGGAAGAGGCCACTCTAGCGACATGGAAAGCCAGAGAGACTGAGGTGGATGGCAAAGAAATCAGAGTTGAAATATCATGGAGTGCTCTTATTATGGCAACTAGGGCATAAATTAAAGGGCTCTTATGAAAAACAGAATGGCATTAAAAGTGGGAAATTGTAGCAAGGGAACTATGCATCTTGCCAACAAGCCAAAGATACAAGTGAACAATTGTTTTTGTGATGTAATATTTGGTTAGTTCCATAAGTGTAGGTGCATAAAATCTTAGAGATGTATAGTATGTTGAGTTAGGTGCTTCTAACCGTATAACTAATAATGAGTGGTTTAACCACATGACCAATCATGGTGAGTGGTTTAATCAGGGTTCAAGAAAACATGTGATGATATTATGCATCCTATTGCACATGTTGATAAGGTGCTATTGTCTATGTAAGATAGAAAGATGAAGCACCTTGCTAATGTATTTCATGTTCCAAACATTATAAAAAACCTACTTTCTATTGGACAAATGGTTGAGTAGGGTCTATAAGTGAGGTTTAATTCTTATGGATGTTATATAGGAGATTTCAATAACTGGTGATGTGTGGTTACAAAGGGGAAAAATTGGAAGAATTTTTACATTAGATATAAACATACTTGAAGTGAGACTGAAGTGTTTAGATATGGTATATGTTTGATTGCAGACATTGACATTTGGTATAAACACATTGGTTATGTCAATATTAAACGGCTAAAAATATGTAGGCACAAATTTTTATTACAAGTTTGCCAAAGCATGTAAATTGGGAAATCAATCTAAGAATGCATTTCCACATGATAAGAATGTAAGCCAAATATCTTTGGATGTTTTGAATTATTGTGATGTCTTGAGACGAACATAAATGGCATCATCAATTAAAGGATGCCACTATTATGTATCTTTCAAATTGATGATCTTCACACTAAGAAAGTGTGGGTATATACTTCATGAAAGAGAAAGGTGAACTGTTTATGCACTTTCACAACTTCAATTGAGAAAGACAAAGGCATACGCATAAATTTTGAGAAAGATAAAGGCATGCACATCAAATGCCTAAGATTAGATGTGAGGGGGAGAAAATTTCTCCAATGAATTCAGTGATTATCTAAGAGAGCATGGGATAAAGAGGCATGGGATGAAGAGGATAGTTTACATGTAGGTACACCCCATAGCAAAATGGGATAAAGAGGGAAATTTATATGTCAATACACCCCATAGCAAAATGGGGTTGTAGAAAGGAAGAACCTGCATATTGTAGAAGTTGCCTATGCATTGATGAATGGGAAAGGAATGCCTCATTATTTTTGGATTGAAGTAGAAGCAACCATAGTTTTATTATGAATAGAACCCCCACTACATGAGCATGATGCCTGAACATAAATTTACTGATAGAAAATTGGATTTGGCAAAAAATGCTTCGGTGCATTCCATATGTACATATACCATAGGGTGGTTGCATGATCAAGGTGCCTAGTTTTGACCACTCAGGCACCCTCTAAATAATAAAAAAACAGGCATTTGTTTACCTTTAGTGGCCAATTTCTCCTAGCTAACAAAGGAATTTCCTTTCAAGTTCTTTTGTTGGAACATCACATGCAAAGTTTGGAATATAGTTGCATAATATGATTAAGCATTAGGTAGGCAAAAGCCCTCATTTCCTTAGGTACAAAGTTAATGTATACACCCTGTCCCAAATTCGGACTAATTCCATAAAATGCTAATATCTTTTACATATACACTCATATGAGATTTCCACGTTGGACCTTAGAACTTCACATAATATAGATCTTAACTTTATTTTTTGAGAAAATTTTAAGTTATTTGTCTATTTTCTTTAAATATTTTAAGGTCTTTAAAGTGTTATAATATATACCACTTTTTGCACCCCCAATAACTACCACTTAAAATGCCCAATCTTATAGATCAAAAGAGTGGTAGATAGTGAGACATTAGTAGATTGTGGTGGTTTGTTAAAATTGCAAATCCAATGCTTGGATTTTTGAAGACCTCTTTTTCAAAATTCTTCCAAGCTATCAGAAGGCTTGCAAATATTAATAATCTAATTAGTAAAATTATATATATATATATATTTTTATGTAAATCATCTTAAACCTATACAAACTAGTGTACTTATAATGGTGCATCTATGAAAAAATAATTTGGATCACTCTAAGTATGGGAAGATCATTTTTTTAATCATTTCATCATATTTTTGATTAATTAGACTAATTTGTATTAGTTTAAGTTATATTGGGTTAGTTTGAGTGCATGTGTATTTTCTATTAGTTGCTTAATCTAATTTGAAGTAACTTGCTCCCCAAATTTGCTCTAGCATTATCCCAGTCTAGCATAATGGACAACGCTAGACACCCTGATCTTGCAACAACCCCATATGAGGTGAGAAACATAGATCCCAAGTTAGAAAAATATATCTTTATTGGGTAATTCCTTAAGTAGAGAGGTTATAGGTGTTATAACCCCACTACATGTGAGATGCACGTGATGAGAGATGTGTGTTTGATTGGATGTTATGTTTGATGAGATGAGTAAAGGATTTCATAGAGGTTGATGTAAACAACAATGTGACTATGGCAAATGGAAAGCCACAATCACATGTACTTAGTGGATCGTCCTCTAGTAGTGGGTCTATTGTTAGATCTTGGTTGGGACGCTTGAGGAAAAATGTTATCTACTTTACTTTATAGCACTTGAAAGCACTCCAATGTGCTAGAAAGCACTTTAAGTGATTAAAATAACTTGAAAGTGATTCTAGGCACTTGAAAGTGCTTCCAAGTACCTGAAATTGCTTTCAAGAACTTAAAAGGGTTCTTAGGTGCTTCCAAGCACTTAAGAACTTAAAAGTGTTATCCAATGCTTAAAAGAAAAGTATTTTGAAAGCACTCCAAAGAACTTTGCAGTGTTATCCAATGCTTAAAAGAAAAGTATTTTGAAAGCACTCCAAAGGACTTTGTAGTGTTTTGAAGTGCTCAAACCACTTTGAAACCACTTAAAGGTACTTTCCAAGTCCCATTAGCACTGTGCTTGATCTTCTCTATAGTGTGTAGATAGTGAAATGTATCCTCTCTTTTAATGTTCCTTCTCTCTGATCATGGTTTCTATTTAATATGCCCACGTAGAAAAAACATGAAGCTGATATATCTAAAGTCGTAGATATGGAGAGCTAATGCTGATTTATAGCTCTATTCAAATTTCTTTAATAACTAAAGTTTGGTGAGATATTTAACATTGTCCCTACAACCCATGGTCATGAGCCCTTTGGATTCGTGACCATTTTGGTCAATGGGGAATGTATTGCTTGTGGTCCACCATTGGAGGGTGAAGATGTGGTTAATGTATACATGCTTGCATGTAGACACCAATACCACCCTCTGTGCCTTGCTAGTGCAAGTAGAGGTGAATTGACCTGTGTGAAGCCTCGATGCAACCAGAGAATCCAAGAGCTTACAAAGGAAATGGGTTTCTACTTAACCAATCTTTATTTGGTAAGTATGCTTCTTTGCACTATACTCTACACTTTGTATGAATACCTTTACTAGAAGAACATTTGTTCTTGCTTTTGAATGTAGGGCATAATAAAAGCACTACCAAAGCAACATTTCATACCTGATTTAGATGAGGATAGCTCAAAATTTGATTGGGGACAAGGTTAAAAGGTATCCTGGCTTTAATATACTAAAAGGGAGTGCATAGTATGTGCAAGGGGCTACTAATTATACTACTACAGAGGTAGAGAAGGCAGTTGAGAGTACTACTGAGAAGACAGAGAAGGCTGCTAAGGAGGAGGTGCCTACACATCTAGAGTAGGGTGCAAATATGGAAAACGTAGAAGTAGCTGGTGTGGAGGCTCTACTTTGAGACTGCATTCTGAGGTTATTGCCTCCTATGATGCAGAAAAGGAGACCCTTCAAAAAATGGTAGCCAAGTTATCAAAGAAGAGACAAGGCAAAGGAAAACAAATCAATAATGAAGTTGGTATGTCGTGTTATGTTGTCTAGCAACATTGTAAATATACATGTAAGATAGAGTTTAATGATATTTTGTTCTTATGCAGGTGAGCAACATAAGAAAGCAAAAATAGCACACATGGATGCAACGGAGCAAGGAGTATGCATAGAAAGACGCATAAAGGATTTATTTTTCTTTCAAAAGTGTTATTTTCATTATAATTGATTTTATGCATAGAAAGATGCATAAAGGATTTATTTTTCTTTCAAAAGTGTTATTCTCATTAAAATGGATTTTGTGCATAGAAAGATGCATAAAGGATTTATTTTTCTTTCAAAAGTGTTATTCTCATTAAAATGGATTTTACTAAAATTGGTTTTATTAAAAGATGTGATGTGAATGGATGGATGGATGTGATGTGAATAGAGGTGATGAGATATGAGGTGAATAGATGTGATGAGATGTGATGTGAATGGATGGATGGATGTGATGTGAATAGAGGTGATGAGATATGAGGTGAATAGATGTGATGAGATGTGATGTGAATCAGATAGATGTGAATGGATGGATGGGTGTGATGTGAATAGAGGTGATGAGATGTGAGGTGAATAGATGTGATGAGATGTGATGTGAATCAGATAGATGTGATGTGAATAGAGGTGATGAGATGTAAGGTCAATAGATGTAACGAGATGTGATGAGAATCAGATAAGTGTGAATGAATGGATGGGTGGTTGTGATGTGAATAGAGGTGATGAGATGTGAGGTGAGCAGATGTAATAAGATGTGATGAGAATCAGATAGATGTGAATGAATGGATGCGATGTGATGTCATGTGAATCAGGATGCAAATGAATGATATGGGAGATGAGTGGGTGATATGTGATGATAATGGATGTCAATGTATAAGTGAAGAATGGATGTGAATGTATATGTGAAGATATGAATGAGTATGTAAAAGAATGGATATAGATGTGTATGTGAAAGAATGTGATGTTATGGAAAGAGATGTGATGTGTCATAAATATATGTGGATGTGAATGTGATGGATATGAATGAATGTGAATGTGATGATAAATATATGTGGATGTGATGATAAATATATGTGGATGTGAATGTGATGGATATAAATGAATGTGAATGTGATGGATATGAATGAATGTGAATTTCATGGAAAGAGATGTGATGTGTCATAAATATATGAATGAATGTGAATTTGATGGATATGAATGAGTGTGAATGTGATGAATATGAATGAATGTGAATGTGATGGATATGAATGAATGTGAATATGATGGATATGAATGAACATGATGTGATGGGATGTGAATCGGGATAGATGTGAATGAATGAGATGTGAAGTAAAATGAATGAGATGTGATGTGAGTGAATGTGATGTGGTCTGAATGGATGAGATGTGAATGAATGTGATGTGATGAGATGTGGATATGGGTAGATGCGAGTGGATGAGATTTGATGCGGATAAATGAGAAAAGATGTGATGTGGTCTGAATGGATGAGATGTGAATGAATGTGATGTGATGAGATGTGGATATGGATAGATGCGAGTGGATGAGATGTGAATGAATGTGATGTGATGAGATGTGGATATGGATAGATGCGAGTGGATGAGATCTGATGCAGATAAATGAGAAAAGATGTGATGAAATGGAAAATGATGTGATGATAATGGGAATACACATGAAATAAATGAGAATTGGTGGAACAATGTGGAAAGACGAGAGCTCGTTATAGAAACTGTATTTATGACCTGTTTTTAAATGGCTGTTTTATGTCAAGAATGCTGGGGAAGCATTTTGACTGTCTTGTGAATGACGTTGTGGAGACCTAGTTTGATAAAGTTGCAACAACTGATGGAGAGTCAATGGAGGACGTCTTGCGTAGCAAGGTCGGTCGAGGTCTTGACCAGCCTTGGTTCGATTAAAATGGTGAGCTTCTGATACGGTGGATGAGGGACCAAGGAAGCGGCCTATGAGTGAAGCGCTAGGTCACCTGCGAGCGAAGGATCCTAAAGGGTGCTGACCATACGGTGCTCGGGCTCTGTGTCACCGACGATACCCATGCGTGCATCGAGGAAGATATTGGAACAAGGAGTAAGAGTTGTTTTCTGAATTCGGGCATGGATCTAGTTGATTGACCTTGCTGGTCCTCAACGAATGACTCCATGGCTCTTTTATATGGATCTGTTGGTTGACCTTGCTGATCTTTACTTCCTGATCTTCAACAGAGATTCCATTTTGATATGTGAATATATTGCCGGTTACTATGAGCTAGGAACTATTGAAAAGGCCCCCTGAGTGGACAGGTGGTGAGCGTTCTGGTTGCCAATGATGCCATAGGTACATCGATGAAGGAATGATTGGGATTAAGGATTCAACTGGAGATTTTGAGGATTATGATTAGTGACTCTATGATTTCATTAAATGATTGTCTTAAAGAGAGTTGATTCTGTGAAAAAGGCAATTTCATTTTGAGTGTGTAAGTGGTGTGACTAATTTTAAGTTTGCATGAATACCCGGCTAGGGGGCCTGGGAACTCTTTTCCCTGGTACCCGGGACAAAACCTAACCAAATTCTTAATTGGATCCAATCACTACAGTGGTTGGGCGGTTGGCTAACCCACGGGATTGGATGGGGTTAGACTGGACTGATGGATCCCTAAATTGAGACTCAATTATGTTATGGTACGATAGATGAGGTAAATCCCGAACAAAAATTGTTCTATGGAGAGAATCAACGGCTATGCCTCTCAATGAGGAAAAAAGCGTTGGTCTCTATGATCCAAGTGCAATCTTTTCCCTGATTTGACTATGGGACTTAGGGGTTCGGTCAGATCAGTTCAATTAGTTAAGGCTTTTGACTACGTTAGAGAAAAATTATCCTGGAGGAATCGCCCGTGCTTTCCGGGTAAGAGAAGTTTTTCTGGGTTTAGTTTTGGAAGAACCGATGGATTAGTCTCTTGTCCGGATATCCGTGGGCGAGTGAGGGACCCTGCCCCATGCAAGAAGTACTACTTCCGTTGCTAGCACCCCTGAATTCGTTGCGCAGTGGGGACAGGGATCTCACAGTTTTGACTATGGTACCCGTCTAACACTATTGTTGGATGACTCTCTGTACAAGTGCAGCTAAAATAGCCCTGAAACGTATGTGATAGTACCAACGATGGAGAATTGGTTTGAAGAACAATTCATGATGAAAGAGCTTGGTCCATAGGTGTATAAGTGGCGGTTATCAGTTGATCGTGTGGAATGGGTGTCAATGGACCCCTTTAATTTGCGTGATAGGCCATCCCTACAGGTTGAAGAAGAGTTTGTATAGGAGTCTCTACTCAATGGAGGAATGATTATGCCTTATGAAGAATGGTGCATCATGGAACATGCTAGGCAGAGAAGAAAGAGAAGGAGGTGAAGAGAAATTTATGTACCCCTCCTTATACCTTATGTACATAAGTTTTTTTGACTATGTGAACACTTCTAATGTAATTTGTTGTAGTTTTCTATGTTCAATACAAGACGTTGTTGGCATTAATGTACTTTCATGTATAATTTATTGGTTTCAATAGTTTTTCATGCATAATTTGCTGTTATCAATATAAGTATTGCAACATACTTCCATAGTACCTTATACGTAGAACTGTAAAGTACTGAAAAATACTTGAAAATACTTTACATATGCCTTATAAATAGTACTATAAAGTAATGAAAAATACTTTAAAGTTATTTATAGTACTTGTAAGTAATTTATAAGCACTTTATATTACTTATAAGTACTTTTTAGTTGTGTAAATTACTATATAAGCTTTATAGTACTTGCAAAGAACTTGTATAGTATTGTAAAGTACTTTATAGTACTTGTGAAGAACTTTATAGTATTGTAAGGTACTTTGTAACGTGGTTTAAAGTACTTCAGGAAATTTTTTATAGTACTGTAAAGTACTTTGCAGTACAAGTTCTTCATATTTCTTTTAAAGAACTCTAAAGTGTTTTAAAGTACTGAAAAGTACTATAAAGTGGTTTAAAGTACTTTACAGTTTTATAAAGTGTTTTAAAATCATGCAAGATACTTTAAAATACTTAGAAGTATTGTAAACTACTATGAAATACTTTAAGTGCAGTGGTAAAAAGTGGAAAGTGTTGTACAGTTTATTGAGTTAAGTGCTATAAGGTACTTCCAGTCAAAATATTCTTAGTTTCAAAGACTTAAAAATAGTTGCACATTCATTTTACCCAATGCCAAAGACACATTGTGTTGTAGCTGTAATCGTGGAACTTCTGATCTATGATGTCAAAAATTTAAAGAAGTTTTGTCTTGCTACAAGACTACACAAAATTTCACTTAGCTAGTTGATAAAAGGCATGCTATTATATATATTTTCTTTAACCTCACGTGATAGCGTGAACAGATTTTCATCTCCTAGTATGGGCTCCATATAAAAGTTAATGACCTGCACTAGGTGTGAGTACATGAGAATAGGAGGTTTGTTGACAAGCAGCTCCCACGCATCATCGTGGACTCTCTCATAGTAGTATCCCGTAACTACTAGAGATCTGGAAGCAAGCAAATTTCCCCAATTATCCGGCATCACCTTAGGTATTCTTTCCTTTTCAATAGAAGATCGCTAGAAAGGTCTTTCCCCCCAATTATCTGACATCACCCTAGGTATTCTATCCTTTTCCATAGAACACTTAATCATGTAAAAGTCTTCACCTTCAACTCCCAATTATCTACGTATGCCTTATTCTTGCATCTTCTCCATTTTCCCTACATACATGGATCATAAAAGCAAGAGAGTCTCCTACATCTCAAGGAACATTTATTTGTATTCATTAATAGAATGCATAGAGTGTGAACCTCCCACATGATTACATTTCCACTTATTATCTATCCGTACTTCATTCTCTTTGATTTTCCAAAAGACTCTATTCACCACACCACCACAAAACCTAGCACTTAGAAAATTTACAACATCAATCGTACACTTTAAAGAACATCCATTTGGTTTTACCTGCTTATGCATAAGCTCTCTCTTAATGATAGCTTTAGCTCCATCATACTCTCCTTTCCAATGGCCTAAAGTGGGAAAGGAAAGCTCCATAATATTTCTATACTAGCTAGGCTAAAGTGCCTAGCAATGAAGTAGAAAGGGCGCTTGGCTTTGAACTGGGCTGCACATCCATTGGAACACACTCAATGTCATTTTAGTGAAAGACCTTGATGTTTAAGCCACTGGTCATGTAAGAGAAAGCAATGTTGCACAAAGAGGGTGTCATGTGTCTTGTTATCTCAAACATAGAAATGGAGAGTTTTCTTGATAACACTTGAATTAGTGTACACATATGTTATGTGTACTAAGATGGTAACCTGATTATAGTACCAGTGCATGGAATGTAATTCATTCTGCTCTTTAAAGGGATAATCAGCAAAGTTAATTACTGAGACCATAATAACTTCTCAATATAATCTCTGTATTATTGATTGTGCCACCTACAAATGAAGTTGTGCTAAATGAAACTCTTGATCTGCTATGTAAACAAGGATAAAAAATCATGGCTATTTTGCACCACAAGGTCCTTTCTCTTTTTCTTTCCAACATCTTCATCAAGTTTACATGTTTCTATATCTTGAAAGACCTTCATAGGGAGGAGAAAATTATTATCTATTATCTTTTTAAGACATATCACCATTCTTCTTTTGCCACATTCACCACACAACCCCATTTTGCATTTATAACTGTGGAACATTGAGTCTACTAGCTTTGGGCATAGTAAGGATTCCCAAATAGTTGTGACCTTGTTGTAACTTGTAACCAAAATGCGCAGCTTCACACATAAAATTACTCATGCCCTGAACACATGTAGAGCAAGCACATGTGCATGTTGTCTCATAAAGCCCGAACTAGTTTTGCCACATGTAATTGAATGATTCCTTCATGACTTTGCTAATTACCACGACCTCTTTGACTCCCCATGTCTCTAAACTAGACTCTTTCTCTTGTATGTTGTTGTTGTGAATCCTCGGACAGTTGTTGCTATTGACCATAATTCTGATTACCTGTTCGGCCACCACCTCGCCACGTCCATGACCTCTACCTCGTCTGCTACCTGCACTTGTGTAGAAGGCCTGCTACTCTGAACTATTTCTGTTTTGTGAAGACTGTTGATCTTCACCCAAGTTCTTCTCTTCCCCGAGACCACGTAGACACAGTTCCACTTTATCATCATCATCAATAGAAATACCAATTGATATGCAAGGGATTCCACAATGCCCTTGATATTCAAAGCATGATCATTCACAGACATATTTTTCTTCTCCATAGTATGAAGCTCATTCTTCAACTGAATTTTTTGTGCCTTGGTGTTGGTTTCATTACAGCTTCACCAAGGTGTCCCATGCTTCCTTAGGTGAATTGGCATCCTGTATATGCCCAATCATAGTGTCCTGTATGCTGATAAAAAGCCAATACATTACTTTCCTTGCTCCTTGATTCCAATCCTTGAACTCTTTTATATCTGCAGTAGTTGGATTAATCTCCTGTATCTCTGGTGCCTCCTCATGTTCACCTTCAATGTAGTCCCAGTAACCTTTTCCCATCAGGAAATTGGTTAATCTAAACCTCCAAGCTTGGAACTTTTTCTTCTCAAGCTTCTCTGCAACAATCTTGTTTATTCCATCATTTGACATTTTGTACGCAACACAAATTTACCAAAAACAACACTCTTGTTTGACCTGCACAAACTGCTGTATTCTCTACAATGGTACTATACTGCACCCAAGCGCCAGAACCAGTGACCTCAATTTGCATACATACACCCAATGGAAACTTTGAGACCTCTTTTTTTGCATTTACACACAGTGTCTACACAGCAAATCCCCCTTCCTGCAGTTCCAAAAAATAGAGTTCTGTAGAGAATCGAAACTTACATGTAGTGCTGGGGGTGAACACCTGTGAAGTGAAAAACGGAGGTCCAGACGTGCCCCGAAATGCATTTTTGGCTCGATAAATGGGGTCCAACGGCCGGATAAAATGGTTACTCTATAGCTTTTCTCCTACGAAGAAAGCTCCTCAATCGGAGTTCGTTTGCTGGTGCTCCTCCCGAAGAGCTCCCGACAAGGGTGTAGTAGCCCAACACAAAGGGGGAAGAGTAGATGAAGCTCTTACCCTCACACTGCTTCCTATGCTTCTCTTTCTTGCCGCTCAGCCCTTAGCATGAACGAGGCTCTAATACCATGACAAGATGCAGGGGAGAAGAGAGCTGGAGAAGAGAGCTTGAGCTCTTGCAAGCACACACATACTCACACATACTCCTAGAAGAGAGCACACAAGGTGAGAGGCTAAAAATTCTTCTTCTTCTTCACACAACAAAAGAGGTCTACAAAGAAGATAAAGTGACTAACACACATAATAGAGTATATACAAGTGGTCCATAATGTGAACATGCTAAGAGGAGTGAGTAGATGTGGACTAGTCAGTGTAGTCCAGCTGTCCAATCTATGGCGACTTCAGATATGTCGGTGTCAACTACCAAACCTGCCAATGATATAAATGTCGAACGGTCAAGCAGGTGCCTCATGAGTGTCAACTCATGTTGAGCTTGATATCTCAACAATGTGTGATGTTTCTTTGAGGTTGTTGTCTTTGGCATATTTGTAGGGGCAAGACTCCTTCCTCTTTTAATCTCCTTTTAATTGTAGGTTGCACAGAGGTTTCTCTGGATACCTAGAACCTTTGATGGCTTAGCTAAGCTGATAGATTTGATGTTGCCACCATGAAACCATCACCGTTAACTACCATTTTTAGAGATGACCTCTTCAAGAAAAGCTCATCTTTTGATCGAGGCACTTTGACTTGTGTCAAACTGTTGCGAGAATGTTGGCCAGCACAACTCTTTTGCAACCCATTTCTTTAGGTTGAACATCCCTTAAATTGGGATGAAGGAGGAGTTCTTCAAATATTTGCTTTTGCGAGTAGCTTTGTCGAGGCTCTTTGTCTACTCATATACCAAGAGTTAGCTACAACTTTAAAAATCTTCTTTCTTTCCATCTTCTCAACAGACTCTAAATTTTTAGAGCTAGCTACTAAGCTACAACTCTGAAAATCTTCTTTCTTTCCTTCTCATCGACAGACCTATTCTCTTCAGCCCTTTGCTTCTCCTTGGCTTTTTTGCTGATGCTCTCTTTGCTTTGCAACCCAATATTGCCCGATTTTCTTAGTGCCTTCTTGGCCAAGAATAACCCTACCTCCATTTTCTTATGCCTCTGCATTCTGCAAAAATTGATCATGTCCCAATTTCATGCCCATCAATATTTATCCTAAAATGAGATAAAAGTACTACTGGACCATTTTGACCCTGAACAACTATATTTTGCAAGTTTCTTTGACCTTAAAACATTATTTAGAAAATAGGTATTCAGGTTCAATGGGTGTGGTGGTGTCTCGGGGGGTTATCTAGAAATATGTAAGTATACCACGTGAGTTCAAATGAAGGGATTTTTTAATTCAAAATTTTAAGGCAAATTTATAGAAATACATTTATAGAAGGTATTTTTAAAATCCATTTTGAAACAAAACCCGTAAGTCCATAAAGAAAAAGGGGTCATTTTATTCATGAAAAATTCACAAGGAAGGGGGTTTTTTAAATACCCCTTGAATGCATGTAATACATAGGGTTTCTTAGTAGTACACCCCCGAGGGTGGTGTGTTTTAGAGAGGGAAAGAGAGAGAGAGCTCTAGAGGTAGTGCACACACACACACACACACACACACACACACACACACACACACATAGAGAGAGAGAGAGATTGAATGTATGACATCTCCTTGTAGCCACCTAGCTGTCTTAGGAGGAAAGAGCACAGGGAGATAAGTGCAGGAGACACACTTTGTATGTGTGTAGCAGAGAGATAGAAAGAGCTCAGGAGTGTAGCACAACCCTTGTGAGCCATAGGGACGGAGATGAAGAAGATGAGCACAAGAGAAAGAACCATCCGTCATCATGATGGTATAGTTCGTTTACACGGGATCATGAAGATTTGGGAAGAAGACTGAAAATAGCTAGATTTTATTTGTAGAATGTTCTCTTGTCATCTCCATAGATCTGTCGAGACAACCGTATGAGAGAGAGAGAGAGAGAGAGAGAGAGAGAGAGAGAGAGAGAGAGAGAGAGAGAGAGAGAGAGAGAGAGAGAGAGAGAGAGAGAGAGAGAGAGAGAGACCCAACATGCCATATACATGATCACAGTCCGAAACTTCTTGATGCACATGATCACGCTCCATGATTGCATGAACTTTTCATGATAACAAAAATTCTAAATATTCTTTTCATGCGGTAACTATTCAGCCTTAAATTTTAAGTATTATTTTTTTATAACTCATAATATTCTTTCTTACTAGCTTGTTATTACTTTTAACCACTCCTTGTTAGGAATTGACAAAGGAATGTCAATGACACCACTTTTTGAACCACCTGACCCTATATGGCTTGATGCATGCACCTAGAGTATGGTAAAATAGGATATGAGAGTATCTTGTTACTATGGAATTTAGATATCCACACAATAGATTTTTCACTTGACTGACAAGGGCATTATGCTAGTAGTCATATATGTTGATCACAGGGGAGAATGATGTTGACATTCATGAGGTGAAGATGCTCCTCAAGAAGAAGTTTGAAATAAAATATTCAGGTGAGCTATGATACTTCCTATGTATAGAGGTGATTAGATCATGTGATGGGATTTGTATTTTACAAAGGCAGTATTCTTTGAAATAAAATATTTGGATGAGCTATGATACTTCTTAGGTAAAGAGGTGATTAGATCACGTGATGGGATTTGACTTTTACAAAGGCAACATGATTTGGACATATGCTATCAAAGGATGAAATATTAGTTTGTAATATAATCTTAGTGCCATTATAACAAAGAGCATAAAGTTATGCTGCAGATATAGGTTTGGAGGACCCTACTATGTGCATGCACATCAGGGATTTAATATTCACGTGATCACAAGATTTTTTGTGATAATAACACATGCGAACAAGTTATTCACATGTTCTCATGTTACCGTTCACAAAATAACAGGTCACTTGCCATTTGGGAACCCCTTAAAAGCTTGGCTACACATGGGAATAAGCTATTCACATGTTCTCATGTTACCATCTTCACATAATAGCAGGTCAGTGGCCACCTAAGAAGACTTTTTATGCCCGATAAAGATAATTTTTTTAGGCCCTTGTGAAAGCTTTGTGAATATAACATGTGATCACAAGATTTTTTGTGTTATTAACATATGTTATTAACATGTTCACATGTTTTCGTTTGCGTCAGTGAAATCCCTGATGCACATTGTAAGGAATTTGATTTACATGACTATCACTATGCTAGATTTGAGCTATGCTATTAGATTGGTGAGTCGCTATATGTAGGCATTGAGGAAGCTATACTTATGTGCAGCTAGGAGGATAAGGTACGTAAATTCCACAGTACACTATGGACTTTTCTATGAGGTTGGAGTACAGGTATAGGTACATGGATATACAAATGCAGATTAGGTTCATAATGTCTTAGATATGAGATCTACTAGCACCTTTATGATTTCTTTTAGGAGTGTTGCTCTATTAGCTAGAGCAGTAAGAGGCAACCAATTGCTTTGTCGAGTATAGGGTCTGAATACATCGACGCTTTTGTTATGGTAGCATGTGACATAGCTTGCTTGGAGAAGCTACTTGTAGATATGGGTAAGCCCACGATTAGGGTTTTTTTTGTCATTTATTATGAGACAACATGAGCATCATATAATTGGCTGGTAACCAAGTGTATCATGCTAGTCTGAAGCACATTGAGGTCCATTATCATTTTGTGAGAGAGAAGGCTCTAAGCAAGTTATGTGGATTTGGATATGTCAGCACAGAGTATCAAGGTAGTTGACATCTTTACATAGGCATTAGATACATAGCAGATTCGCAAGTTCAATAGCTTACTTATGCCACTGCATGGTTGAGATTATGGGTCATATGATGCCATTGGTTTATAGGCTATGTTACAGTCACTTTGGTTTTACTAGAGTTGTAGCATAGTTATAATGCTAGCTCTCATATAGTCAGGTTCACACTATGGATCGACCTTTGTATGTTTTAGCTTTGTTTTAGTAGGAGTGTGCTTTCCCTTATAGTATGCAATCTTAACTTTATGTTAATGGTTGTATAGAAGAGAATATAAGACAATTTAGCCATCCATGTCTCTTGTGTTCTTGTCTACTCATGTGTGTATGCTTGTCTATTGGTGTGTGTGTGTGTGTGTGTGTGTGTGTGTTTACTTATTATAAGGAGTTCACGCTCACCCTCTCCCCCACATTCTTCTCAAGGAGGCTGGGGGTAATCTTTGGTAGTGTGGCCTTCCCCTTTACATCCTCCACACAAGGGCTTTAACCCTTTCTACTTATATGGCATTTCTCTCCACACCTAAAGCATTCTATCGATGCTCCTTTGGTTTGTTGTTTGAGGTCTACCTTGGTAACTTTGGGATGGAAACTTTTTGGGTCCAAAGTTAGAGCCAAACTCTTTAGGCTTTGGAGCAATATCTTGTGTTTATAATTTATCTTCCAATAAGTTGAATCTTTCTTCTTCCTCCTTCTTCTTCTTTCATGAACTTTTTTAAAGGAAAAATTTTTCTTCATTATGATTCTTCCTTAGATAATAGGAATAGAAGGATCCTTGGATCAATTTCTTTGTAGGCTAAGTGTCCTGCTTGGTGACACTTCTTGCACTCTATGTTAGCTCTTAGAGTGTCTCCAACTAGTCTTGATGGGTTCAAAGAGGTGGCAATCGTGTTGACACTTATTGACTTCATCTACTCCATCATACCATCCATTACTTTCTTGTCAAGTGACATTAGCCAGGGAGGTTGTGGCACTAGAGCCTTTAATGTTCTCCTCTGGTGTATTAGGGGTAGGAGCTTGAGGATTCTCCATTATGACTGCATAAATTAGTCAAGATGAAGGGGGATCATTTGGCACTTACTTGGTTGGGTTGTAGAAACTTGTTGCCGATTCAATGAAGAATAATTCCACTAAAACCTGAAGCATGCCATTTACATATAAAAAAAGGAAAAAAAACAAAACAAAAAAATGGACTCATTCCTTGGTTGGTTGTAGATGATCCCCCCCCCTAACATTTCTCTTAATATCTCCTCATTTTCACAATGGAGCATGTAAAAAATTCTATGTCTTCAAAGGAATAACCTACCTATCATAGTGTGATCATTTTGATAGAATGTAGAATTATGTGTGGACTACATGTGAGTTTAACCCGATGAGGCCATACAATTTCAAAAAAAATGGAGTCGAGCCAGAAGGTATGCAATATTTTTCACATATAGAGGATAACAATGACAACATTGAGAAGAACTGGTTGATGATATGGAGCCACACATGCAAGAGGATATGGAGCCACATGTACAAGAAGATTTTCTGAAAAAGCTAATTGAAGCAATGTTTAAAGGTAATAGACAGGATGGTCAAAACACAATGTCTAAAGAATTACATCTTCAAACTCTTAGATCAGTGTCTTAGATTTATTCAGGTAATCTCTACATCCTCTTTCTCTTTCTTAATCTCATCCTCTTCAAAAATAGACTAGCTAAGAACACATCATGTGTCATAATTATGCAAAGTTGCTGTGAAATGTATAATATTACTCGAGAGAAACTCCATGCCTAAGTCACGAGATGATGGAAAGAAGATTCCAAGTTCCATTAGCATGGAGCACATGTGTATTGTATGCCCCAATGATTACTTCCTCTTCCATGTGGGGATCTTGGTGAATGCTCTGTTCATGTCCAAAATGTGTGTAAAATTTGGTGCTCATCGGTATGACAAGATTTCCAAGGTGGAACCATTATTCTAAGGCATTTTCTAATCATTCCAAGAATCCAACACATGTTCAAGTGCAAGTCGGAGCTAATGACTTGGCATGCTAAAAAATTCGATCCATGGATGGCATCTTATACAATCCTAGTTGCACATAGAGAGACATTAAGGATACATGGGCTAAGTTTAAAGAAGAGCCTCATATACCTCAATTTGCAAAAGGATGGTTCTAACCCATTTGGTTTGCATTTGACAACATGGAGCACCTAGCCGCCAGTGGTACCTGACCATCAAAAAGGGAAACCTAACCTCTTTCTTGGTTTTACTATTGCCTGAAAATAACACATAGACTCAACATGGCAAAGTAATTCGTGGAAGTACATGATAGATGAGATCCAAATTTTCTTCTAGATGTACATCATAAGGGTTGGAGTTCAAGTCACAGAGTCCCGCCACCCCTAGTGGTGTTTAGACTAATGCTAGTGATAGTTTGTGACACAAGTCTCACAGCAGCCGCCGTGATGGCAATCTTGTCAAGTGGTAATGGTAGTGGTGGTGGTGGTGAGAGTTGTGGCACTTGTATTTACGAAGCTCGTGGTGGTAATTCTCAAGCTTCACCCCATTGTGGTCATGACCCACTCATCCTGCATGTTCTATTAAGGCTCTCAAAAATCCCTTACCCATTATTCTAGTCCCTAGCTCCTTATTCTCCTAGCTTTTAATTTAGCTAAATAAGATTTAGACATACACTTGGGCATACTCTAGTACCTCTACACTTGCCTTCTCTCCCATCATGTAACAAGAGCTCCACGTCCCCCATTTACAAATTTCTTTGGCACTCCCGTCAAAAAATGGTTTTCTATCATGTCATTGGGTTTCTGATTTTAAGCATTGTGAACCCGTCTTTTGTTCATGTTAGACCTTCAATAAATATTTAATTAACATATTTGACCTTTCACAGTATTGGTGATTCTCACCATGTGAAAAACCTCATTGATCCTCGTTATCTTGGTCAAAGCATTGATTAGGTTACTAAAGGCCTACTAGAGAGATGATAAAAATGTTAAATCTTCAATAAATATTTAACTAACATATTTGGCCTTTCGTATTAGTGATTCTCACCATGTGATAAAACCTCATTGGTCCTAATTGTCTTGGTCAAAGCATGGGTTAAAAGGCCTACTAGTAAGACAATTCATGTAAGGAATTTATCTTCATGAACAAGCTAAGAGAATAAAAGCTTAAGAGTCGCTATGCATGGCTTATCCATGGTCACTTGTGTATGTTTCTAGTGAATTATTATTATCAACTACATGGTCACTTATGTATATATCTAGTGAATAATGATTAACTACAAAAACGAAACGGTTCCTCCAATCTCTAATAAGGGCTACCCAAGGTGTGGCTAATGAAGCTAGACTATAAAGAAGATGTCATGAAAAATGGTGACTTTTACAAAAAGGCCTACATTGATACATTTATAATCCAAGTAATTATGGATGCCATTTATAATTCATTGTGTTTTGAAGAAGATAAAGTTCTCAATATCAATGTGCCATAATTTAAGAAAACCTACACAAAATAATCTCACACCCAATTTCCAACCAACCATTACCTTTTCCCTCCCTCTGTGTGTATGCCTGCGTGCATGTGTGTGTGTGTGTGTGTGTGTGTGTGTGTGGCATACAAATGTGTATGCCAATGTCCTAACTACATAACGAAGAATCTATATACCACATTTGTAGTTTTCTAAAAAAATATCAAAGTTATTTTCAATGTAAAATATCAAAGTTATTTTCAATGTAAAAATAAAAAGGTATAATTTTTTACAAAATGTGCCTAAATTATGACCATAAAAAAAGACTATGTTTTCAAAACTTTTTGGGCGCTAGATATTCTCTCGCAATGAATATCTTATATATTACAAATTTCTTCAAAATAATATACTAAAAAAGATAATTATTATTTTTCAAACGTTTCTTAAAGCCACAAGATGTTTTTTTTCTACAAGAATACAGTTAGTTTTCATTACATAAATTCACCCGATATAAATTTTTCATGATAATAAGAGCGAGAGAGAGAGAGAGAGAGAGAGAGAGAGAGAGAGAGAGAGAGAGAGAGAGAGAGAGAGAGAGAGAGAGAGAGAGAGAGAGAGAGAGAGAGCTCACTTGCTTGTCAACATAAGAGACAATTCTTTCAGTTTTAAAGAAATAAAAAATGTCAACGTAAAATTGCATTACTTGGTTAGCATGCATCTACCAATGGTGAAAGTTTTTGGGAAAGATAATCATATATCTAGTACATTTTTATTTTTACAATTGCTTAAAATAACATTAAATCTTGCAATAGCCATATCTTCAATGATACCTATAAAAAAAATGTGTCTTTATTAAGTGATATAATGGACATGCCAATGGCCTAAGCACATATAGAATAGTTTTTATAGTACAGTTGTAGGTGTTGAAAAACTATCTAATTTATTTACCTAAATCATGACTATGGAAGAACATGTTTTTTTAAAACTTTTTTTGGCATTTATTATAATCTCTCAATGAATATCTTGTGTTGAGAGTATTTTTTTAATATAAATTTGTTTGAAACAAAAAGAAAAAAAATTTTAACGAAAGTTTCTTAAATCCATAAAAGTGGTTTTTTCTACAAGACTAGTTCTAATTTCTATTATATAAATCCACCCAATATGAAATTATTATGATATTAAGAGAGAGAGAGAGAGAGAGAGAGAGAGAGAGAGAGAGAGAGAGAGAGAGAGAGAGAGAGAGAGAGGGAGGGAGAGAGAGGGAGAGAGAGAGGGGGGAGGGGGTGATGCTATTGTATGCACTCACTTTCAAAAGATTCCTAAACTTAAACTATCATCTTGCAAAGCATATAGATAGGGGCTTCACACATTTAAAAAAATTTACAAGGAGGGTGTTCCCTTCAAGGATCATACTAAGATTATAATAATAAAAATGGTATACTAGCTATAAGGGGTCCACTTGAGTGAGGAATAGGTGGGATTTGCATGTGCACCTACCAAAAGAAACAAACAACCATCATGAAAACAATGACTCTCAATATTCAATCACAGTAAAACTAACTTGAGTAAGGAATAGGTGGGCTTTGGATGTGCACCTACTAAAAGGAACAAAGAACCATCATGAAACCGGTGACTCTTAATATTGAATCAATAAAACTAACTTCATAGATATTCAAATATTCATTTTATATTTTCTTTTTGAGTAAAACTACTAGAGTGTTCCTTCTATGAAATCTACTAGAGTATTCCTTCTACAAAAACCAACTCTAGAACAAGGAAGTAATGTCATAAGCATGAGATGATCCTAAATAGTGTGTGTCACTATGGTGGAGACCAAACAGTTATTTGTCTTTTTCACATCTACATATAGGTGAAACAAAGTAGATTTAGAGAATGAAAAAAGCAAAGTACAATTGATAATGTCTTGTAAAACAAATATATATTTATGGAAAGTTAAAACATGTTATCGATGCTACATATTTTTTGTGAAAAATGTTATGATCATACTAGTAGTAGTGTAGTCACCATATCCCATGCATATTGTATCCTAAATCAATTTTTTGGTTTGAGTGGGTACAAAGTGAAATTGATTTTGGTTTTGAAGAAGAGAGAAAAAATTATTCAATCTCGTGAGGTACACGAGTCCTTGTTTGTATATATCCATAATAAAGAGTGCAAGATGAAAGCGTGTACATATCCTTAATCCATCAAATCCATACAAGATCATAAGTTTATGACAGTTAATCAAATTATGGCCACTATTAAAGCTCTTACCATTAATTCTTTTTTATAAGCTTTTCTCCTTAAGAAGAAAAGCTATTCATGCTATTAGTGGCATGCACATAAAATATCAATATCATCAAGCATGAAGTGTGATATATATGTCTAAGAACATTTATGCTTCAATTAAAGTGTCTCAAGTATATATTTGATATTTGATATTTGATTATCCTAATGTACACGTTTAGTTTCTACCACTTTCCTTGGGAGCGATCCATGCGATATATGTCTAAGGACATTATGCTTCAAATTAAAGTGTCTCAAGCTCTACCTATATATGAAATCCATTTAGTGTGTTGCCACAACCTTCTATGGAGGATCCAAGTGTGCAACAAGGGTCATTATAGTTTGATTATTGCTCACCACACCACGGTGTAATGCACTTTTGTACTTGCCATTGGTTAGCATCTGTAATCAAAAAATAAAAAAGAATCAATATATCAAGATGGCATCTTAAATTTACACTTTTACAAAAGAGAAGCATTGCACAAGGTGTTCACTAGTGTGTAGCCTAGTAGTAAAAGGAATTCATCTTTTAGAAAAGAGAAGCATGCCAAAAGTTGTTCACTAGATTGCAAAAAGGAATTCACCTTGTAGGATGAGAACCCCCTACTAGCTACATCTATTAGACATGGCCTTTGGGTATCACTAAATATTTATAAAACCTTTTTTTTAAGATAACAATATGGCACAAGCTTGGTGGTTTTAAGTGTGTTAATGATGTGGCTCTTACAAACTGGTTAACTTAGGGCTGGAGGATTTTACCTGTAATTGATCACCAATATTGATGACTAATGCATTGGGTATGGGATCCACCGAGTACCATTGGCCATCCTTGCACACTTGAAGTCCATCCATATCTTTGTCTTGTAGTAGAACCGTCATGCATCCATGATCCTTGTGTCCATGTGTCCCAAGAACAAGGTCAGGTTGAGGGCAAGGAGGGTAGTAGTTTGCTCGGAAGAACAAGTTGTAGTGTTGAAAAGCCTTCTCTAGATGGTCATCCTTCATACCAAGGTTCTTGGACAATGCGGCGAGCAAACTTTTGAAAAGGTTCTGTAGCTCAGTGCCATAGGAATCCACCATGCCCCTAGAGTGGTCACATCACATTGGGCCATGTGTTTAATTTAAAAAAAAAGTGTGAATGTGTGTGTTGTGTGTGTGTGTGTGTGTGAGAGAGAGAGAGAGAGAGAAGGGGACGGGGGGTGTGTGTGAGAGAGAGAGAGAGAAAAGAAGAAAAAGAAACCCTTTTTAACGTCCTAGCAACAATCCCAAGAGACCAAATATGATCTATCCAGTGGGGGCCGGTAGGTATTAACGTCCTAGCAACAATCCCAAGAGACCAAATATGATCTATCCAGTGGCCGGTATGGTTTAGTGCTAAAAGTGTGATTCGTATCATTTTGAGCTGACTAGTCAAGGGATCTGGCAAACCGATTTTCGAGCCAGGATCAAACTCTCATCACCTTCTTTCTACATAGATGAAGCTCATGAGAGAGAGAGAGAGAGAGAGAGAGAGAGAAGGGGGAGGGATGGACCTTAATCCTTCGGGTTGGGAAGGCCACATGTCGAGTTTCTTCAATGAGGGGGGAGCCAGGTAGCCAAAGAGGGAGTCCATCCAGTCATTTGCGGCTCCTTGGAAGAAGTCAGTGTGGCCATATCCGAGCAAGCCTTCAGTGCTCTGATCCTTCACAGAGTAACCTTCCTTGTCGTCCATGGGGAGCTCAAAGAACTGCCTGGCTGCCTGTCTGGTCCCTTCAATAACGCTCGCGGGTATGCCATGGTTAACCACCTGCAGCACAGCAGCGAGCAGTACAGACCACATCAGCTATAATTTTTATCTCCTCTTCATTATTATCTAATCTTAAAAGCTAGCTAGCGCAGGCACGTTAATGTAATTAACCAACTTGAAAGAAGCCCCACTCCTCGCAGGCTTTGGCGATCTCTTTCAGGGTGTCCGCTTCCGAGTCTCCATGAAGGCCGGCCATATCCACGAAGGGAAGGAGGCCCGTGTTTCTTTGGGCGGGATGAGGCCGCTGCTCAGGGGGGACCAAGAACTCCTGGGGCACCTCCGGCACGGCCATCTGGGATAATTGCTGCACAAGGTGGCGTTTCTCATGATCCGTCATCTTCTGTGCACTCTCCGGCACAGCTAGTTGGCTGGAGAAGATGGTGGTCATGGTGTTAAGATAATTAATGACGTAATTAAGTGCTAATTGACGCTCAAGCAGAGAAGGCTTGCGAAACTCAGAGGAGATGTAATGCATTTATATAGATTAAAGCAGGGGCAACGTTGATTGTGTGAAACCAGCAGGGAGGCATCGTAGAAGGCGAGGTAAGACGAGGTGGGTACCACGCAAGTCTGCGTTTTCATTGGGTACCACGCAAGTCGCAGGCTCGATGTTTCTCGTCTCTGCTGCCGCTGCAGCATCTCCGCTTCACGTTGATCTCCTGTCCATACCATGAAATGCCTGCCGGCGCGAGCTGCTCTATATTTTAATCAAATAAGGATAATAACGACCTTCACTTTATGTTTCCAAGGCTAAAAAAACGACCCCCCTTATTTTGATTGAAAGAAACCGGTTGAAACTTTGAAGAAATTTTGTTATTGAACCGATTGTTGTGTAGACCTTTTAAAAGGACAACAAACATTGATGTGTAGATTCTTGACTAATGACAAGCCAATGCCAAGACGTCTCCTTAATTTGATTTAGTTGTTTGGAAATAACTTTATTAAATACTAACTAGCTTCAATTGGCTTCTAATGCCTAGGCTAGTGTAGGGAAAAAAAAGTACAAGGCCAGACTGCTTGTTAAGAATTAGCTCAGGTTGCAACTCACCTAAGCTAAGAATCTAAGCGTTGTTCTAAAAGTAGCTTAGGTTGGTAAACATTTAAGACTTCAAGTTTATATTACCAATATTGAGTCACAAATTGGGAGCAACCAAATAATAATCTAATGCTATAAGCCTCCTCAATGTAAAAACTAGCTATGATGTACATAATGCCTCATGGTTAAAAACTGCTATTAAGTATTGTTCTAAACAACAGATTTGGAAAAGATTTGTGAATTACAATGTATATAATAGATTTGAACTCATATAACTTTAGAGACTAAACAAAAGAAGATTTGAACTCATATAGCTTTAGAGACAAAAAAAAAAAGAGAGAAAAATACAAGGTCTCCGCTTACCAAGGGGTGATGAGCATGGCTCAATGGATCAAAATGGAACACTACCACTAGACATGATGAGGATTGGCAATTCCATCACTTAAGAGTATATTTCATCCCCATAACTTTTATATGCTTTGAACTCTTGTAAGTTCATGTCAAGTTCAACTTTTAATCAAGCACATACACAAAGCTTACATATCCTTATGAATGTCATGTACTCCTTTTTTTTATTTTCTCCATCTCATTGTATACAATGTGCACATAACAACAAGAAAGTACAACTAGTGTAAGCCATTAACATAAATTCAAATTGTTATCTAAAGATAGTATGTTCGATAAAAATTGATCAATACAAAGAAGGTCAAGATGACACGTGCACTAATATCCTAATTATAAATAATTCTTGATTTATACATGAAGATACCTAGTGTGAGAGAGTTGGTGCACTTTCTTTCTAAATTTTATAAAATTTAAAAAATGGATAAACTCTTCTCTTCTAATATTTCGGTAATGATTTGTGAACATATCTTGATAAATGATTTGAAAGCAATAATTTGAGAGAAAATATCCCCCAAAAAAATAACAAATTATGAACAATTTTTATCTTAAGTAATGGTTATTTGACCACAAATTGTTTGATTCATTGAAATCCTCATGCTAAGAGGGGGAAAAATGACCTTCATGTTATTTTTTAAGGGCCCAGAAGTTATTGCTATATTTCCTTTGTATATTTTGATTAAAATAAATAGGTTAAATGCTTCACTTGTCTTGAAATCAATGGCTAAGATTTTGAAAATTTTTGTTATGAAATTGATTGAGAGACGTAGATTTTTAAAAGGAAAACAAGCTAGGGTCAAGATGTCTCCTTAAGACAAGTTGGAAAGAATGTCTTTGTCTAACATTGGTTCCAAAGGCTTTTAATGGCTACTCTAGAAAAAAATAAGTAGTTGGCCATCATTTTTTGTGATAGGAAAGTGACCCTACATAAAGGAACATAAGCATGTTCGTGGAGCCAGAAAGACTGATTACTTTATGGGAAGAAGTACTAGCACAGTAGCTAGGTTGTATGATGAACTAGTAACTAGGTTAGGAAGTCAAAAAGAAGAGGAGTGTTACTCACCCCCCAGGAAACACTTATGCCAATCCAAGACTAAATCCTAGTATCTAAAAGAGCCAAAGTTAGCTTCCTAGTTAGCTTCCTAGGTAGCTTCCCATGCATCTTTTCATAGTTAGAATGCTTCATAGTCCCAAACCTAGACTTCTACTATAGCCTCACAACCCTAGTGGAATTATTCTTCATGGAATCAGCAACAAGGTTCTACAACCCAACCAAGTAAGTGCCAACTGATCCCCCTTCATCTTGACTAATTCATGCAGTCATAATGGAGAATCCTCAAGCTCTTACCCCTAATACACCAGAGGAGAACATTAAAGGCTAGTGCCACACTTGACAAGAAAGTAATGAATGGTATGATGGAATAGATGAAGTCATTAGATCGAAATGGCAAGCTTAGTGTGGATGCAGGTTATGTGTTGGAGGATCCCACTATGTACAGGAAGATATTGGGGAGTTTCATCTATGTCACGATCAGCACGCTAGATTTGAGCTACACTGTTGGCTTAGAGAGCCAGTTTATGCAGGTTCTATGAAAACCACATCTTCACAGTGTGCGACGCACACTTTGGTATTTGAGCGCCACTGTTGATTATGCATTGTTTTATGCAACAGGTTTACCATTGAAGCTATATGGGTACACAAATGCAGATTGGGCAAGTAGCATCTCAAACAAGAGATCTACCAATGGATTTATGTTTTCATTGGGAAGTGCTGCTCAAATACCAAAGTGTGCGACGCACACTTCGATATTTGAGGGCCACTGTTGATTATGCATTGTTTTATGCAACAGGTTTACCATTGAAGCTATATGGGTACACAGATGCAGATTGGGCAGGTAGCATCTCAGACAAGAGATCTACCAATGGATTTATGTTTTCATTGGGGAGTGCTGCTCTGACATGGAGAAACAAGAAGCAGCCTACAGTTGCCTTGTCGAGCACAGAGAGGCAGAGTATAGAGAAGCTGCGGTGGCAACATGTGAGGTAGCTTGGTTACGCAAGCTACTTGATTTGGGGTTACATGTGGAGAGAAAGGCTATCATATATTGTGACAATCTTAGCAATATACAGTTGGCTAGGAACCTAGTTTTTCATGCACAGATGAAACACATTGAGGTACATTACCACTTCATCAGGGAGAGAGTCTTGGCAGGTGACATTGACTTGGCCTACGTCAACACACAGGATTAGGTTGCTGACATCTTCATGAAGGCCTTGAGAGCTGAGAAGCTCCGTAAATTTTGAGATATGCTTGAAGTTCATGAGCTGGAGTTGAGCTTGAGGGAGAGTGTTGAGATGTCAAGCTCAACATGAGCTGACACTCACGAGGCGCCTGCTTGACCATTCGACATTTATATCACTGGCGGGTTTGGTAGCTAGCACCGATATATCTTCGCCATAGATTTGACAGCTAGACTACACCAACTAGTCCACATCTACTCACTCCTCTAAGCGTGTTCACATTACGGACCGCTTGTATATACTCTATTATGTGTGTTAGTCATTTTATCTTCTTTGTAGACCTCTTTTGTTGTGTGAAGAAGAAGAAGAATTTTCAACCTCTCACCTTGTGTGCTCTCTTCTAGGGTTTGTGTGAGTGTGTGTGTGTGTGTTGCAAGAGCTCAAGCTCTCTTCTCCCCTACATCTTTTCACACATTTTTAACTTTGGATGTTAGAGACATGAGTCTTCCCCAACAAAAAAGATGTATGTAGTAAGAGAATAGGGAGACGTGCTATTGTAAAGCATCCCATACATTTTCTTGATAACCCTCAGGTTCGTACTCTACTTTTATCAAAGCCAAATTAAAATCAGTCCTATAGCACCTTAAGACACTCTCAAACTTGTACAAGGTAGAGTTAATGTACTTTGCATTGGCCCTAAAACACTTTTAACAGATCTGAAGCACTTTTAGGTAGTCATACAGAACTTTCAATAGCACAAAAGAACTTGTAAGTATTTTAAAGTGATACTAAAACATTTCCAACTGGTCCTAAATGACTTATACATGGTACTTAAGTGATATTGAAACATTTCCAAGGGGTCCTAAAGTACTTATACATGGTCCTAAAGTACTTTACACTGGCCCTAAAACACTTTTAATACATCTAAAGAACTTTTAGGTGGTCCTACAAAACTTTTAATGGCACAAAAGCATTCATAAGTATTTTAAAGAGATACGGAGTACTTCCAAAGTGATACTAACAAGTTCTTTTGTGCTTGGAAGTCTTTGAGTATCACATTAAAATACTCTCACAACAAGTTCTTTTGTGCCATTGAAAGTTCTATAGGATCACCTAAAAGTTCTTCAAATTAGCACTTTAGAACCATGTATACAAGATCCTAAATTAGTTTACAAAGTCCATGAAGTACTTTTAATAGCTCTAAAGCACTTTTAGGTGGTCCTAAAGTGTTTTCAATATCAAAAAGAACTTATAAGAACTTTAAAGTGATCTTGAAGTGCTTCCAAGTGGTCCTATAGAACTTATATATGAACTTTACAATGGTCTTGAAGTACTTTTAGGTCATACTAAAGTACTTTTAATAGCTCTAGAGAACTTGTATGTTTTTCAAGGTGACACTAAAGTTATATCAAGTGGTCCTAAAGTACTTATATATGATTCTTAAGTACTTTAAAAAAGGCCACAAAGTACTTTTAAGAGCTCTAAAGTATTTTTAGGTGGTCCTAAAGCACTTTTTCCTAGTTTTTGAACTACTTTAAAGTGGTCTTTAAATACTATTTAGTAGTCATGAACTTATACTAAGTGGTCTAGAAGTTTGTTAAGTGGTTCACAAGTACTATTAAGTGATGCAAAAGTACTATTAAGTGGTACAGAAGTTGGCCCGTTATCCAATAGCTCAAGATTTCTCAAATAGGCTTTGAGGGCCTCAAGCCCTTTTTTGTATGCAAATTGAAGGATCGGTACACTTACATTTAATATGTGCAAACAATATTTTTGAAGGAATCATTCAATTACATGTGGCAAAACTAGTTCGGGCTTTATGAGACAACATGCACATGTGCTTGCTCTACATGTGTTCAAGGCATGAGTAATTTTATGTGTGAAGTTGCGCATTTTGGTTACAACAAGATCACAACTATTTGGGAATCCTTACTATGCCCAAAGCTGGTAGACTCAATGTTCCACAGTTATAAATGCAAAATGGGGTTGTGTGGTGAATGTGGCACAAGAAGAATGGTGATATGTCTTAAAAAGATAATAGATAATAATTTTCTCCTCCCTATGAAGGTCTTTCAAGATATAGAAACATGTAAACTTGATGAAGATGTTGGAAAGAAAAAGAGAAAGGACCTTGTGGTGCAAAATAGCCATGATTTTTTATCCTTGTTTACATAGCAGATCAAGAGTTTCATTTAGCACAACTTCATTTGTAGGTGGCACAGTCAATAATACAGAGATTATATTGAGAAGTTACTATGGTCCCAGTAATTAACTTTGCTGATTATCCCTTTAAAGAGCAGAATGAATTACATTCCATGCATTGGTACTATAATCAGGTTACCATCTTAGTACACATAACATATGTGTACATTGATTCAAGTTCCTAGGCCCCCTAGCCGGGTATTCATGCAAACTTAAAATTAGTCACACCACTTACACACCCAAAATGAAATTACCTTTTTCACAGAATCAACTGTCTTTAAGACAATCATTTAATGAAATCATAGAGTCACTAATCATAATCCTCAAAATCTCCGGTTGAATCCTCAATCCCAATCATTCCTTCATCGGTGTACCTATGGCATCATTGGCAACCAGAATGCTCACCACCTGTCCACTCTCAGTGGGCCTTTTCAATAGTTCCTAGCTCATAGTAACCGGCAATATATTCACATATCAAAATGGAATCTCCGTTGAAGATCAGCAAGGTCAACCAACAGATCCATATAAAAGAGCCATGGACTCATTCGTTGAGGACCAGCAAGGTCAATCAACTAGATCCATGCCCGAATTCAAAAAACAACTCTTACTCCTTGTTCCAATATCTTCCTTGATGCACGCGTGGGTATCGTTGGTGACACAGAGCTCGAGCACCGTATGGTCAGCACCCTCTAGGATCCTTCGCAGGTGACCTAGCGCTTCACTCATAGGCCACTTTCTTGGTCCCTCATCCACCGTATCGGAAGCTCACCATTTTAATCGAACCAAGGCTGGTCAAGACCTCGGCCGACCTTGCTACGCAAGACGTCCTCCATTGACTCTCCATCAGCTGTTGCAAATTTATCAGACTAGGTCTCCACAACCTCATTCACAAGATAGTCAAAATGATTCCCCAGCATTCTTGACATAGAACAGTTTCTATAACGAACTCTCGTCTTTCCACATTGTTCCACCAATTCTCATTTATTTCATGTGTATTCCCATTCTCATCACATCATTTTCCATTTCATCACATCTTTTCTCATTTATCTGCATCAGATCTTATCCACTCACATCTATCCATATCCACATCTCATCACATCACATTCATTCACATCTCATCCACTCGCATCTACCCATATCCACATCTCATCACATCACATTCATTCACATCTCATCCACTCGTATCTACCCATATCCACATCTCATCACATCACATTCATTCACATCTCATCTATTCAGACCACATCACATCTTTTCTCATTTATCACATCTTTTCTCATTTATCCGCATCAAATCTCATCCACTCGCATCTACCCATATCCACATCTCATCACATCACATTCATTCACATCTCATCCATTCAGACCACATCACATTCACTCACATCACATCTCATTCATTTTACTTCACATCTCATTCATTCACATCTATCGCGATTCACATCCCATCACATCACGTTCATTCATATCCATCATATTCACATTCATTCATATCCATCATATTCACATTCATTCATATTCATCACATTCACATTCATTCATATCCATCAAATTCACATTCATTCATATATTTATGACACATCACATCTCGTTCCAGCAAATTCACATTCATTCATATCCATCACATTCACATTCATTTATATCCATCACATTCACATCCACATATATTTATCATCATATCCACATATATTTATCATCACATTCACATTCATTCATATCCATCACATTCACATCCACATATATTTATGACACATCACATCTCTTTCCATATCACATTCTTTCACATACACATCTATATCCATTCTTTCACATACTCATTCACATCAATTCTTTCACATATACATTCACATCCATTCTTCACTTATACATTTACATCCATTATCATCACATATCACCCACTCATCTCCCATATCATTCATTTACATCCTGATTCACATGACATCACATCTCATCCATTCATTCACATCTATCTGATTCTCATCACATCTTATCACATCTACTCACCTCACATCTCATCACCTCTATTCACATCACAACCACCCATCCATTCATTCACACTTATCTGATTCTCATCACATCTCATTACATCTATTCACCTTTCATCTCATCACCTCTATTCACATCACATCCATCCATCCATTCACATCTATCTGATTCACATCACATCTCATCACATCTATTCACCTCACATCTCATCACCTCTATTCACATCACATCCATCCATCCATTCACATCTATCTGATTCACATCACATCTCATCACATCTATTCACCTCACATCTCATCACCTCTATTCACATCACATCCATCCATCCATTCACATCACATCTCATCACATCTATTCACCTCACATCTCATCACCTTTATTCACATCACATCCATCCATCCATTCACATCTATCTGATTCACATCACATCTATTCACCTCACATCTCATCACCTCTATTCACATCACATCCATCCATTCACTCACACTAATCTGATTCTCATCACCTCTATTCACATCACATCCATCCATTCACTCACACTAATCTGATTCTCATCACATCTCGTTATATCTATTCATAGAATTTAAACATAGAATTTAAGACAATTCTAATTTTTGATATAAAGATTCTTTACGCATCTATTTATGCATAAAAATCAACTTCAATGGGAATAACACTTTTATAAAAGTCCTTTTATGCAGCTATTTATGCATAAATTCAACTTTAAGGAAAATAACACTTTTGAAATATGCATCTTTCTATGCATAAAATCAATTTTAATGAGAATAACACTTTTGAAAGAAAAATAAATCTTTGATGCATCTTTCTATGCATAAAATCAATTTTAATGAGAATAACACTATGCATAAAACCAATTTTAATAAAACTAATTTTAATGAGAATAACACTTTTGAAAGAAAAATAAATCCCTTATGCATCTTTCTATGCACAAAATCAATTTTATTGAGAATAACACTTTTGAAAGAAAAATAAATCCTTTATGCATCTTTCTATGCACAAAATCAATTTTAATGAGAATAACACTTTTGAAAGAAAAATAAATCATTTATCCATCTTTCTATGCACAAAATCAATTTTAATGAGAATAACACTTTTGAAAGAAAAATAAATCCTTTATGCATCTTTCTATGCACAAAATCAATTTTAATGAGAATAACACTTTTGAAAGAAAAATAAATCCTTTATGCATCTTTCTATGCATAAAATCAATTTTAATGAGAATAACACTTTTGAAATAAAAATAAATCTTTTATGCATCTTTCTATGCATAAAATCAATTTTAATGAAAACAATACTTTTATAATAAAAAATTTCATTATGCATCTTTCTATGCATAGAAATTAAATTCAATGAAAACAACACTTTTATAATAAAAATTTCCATTATGCATCTTTCTATGCATAGAAATTAAATTCAATGAAAATAACACTTTTATAGTAAAAGATTTCCAATATGCATCTTTTTATGCATAGAAATTAATTTCAATAATTAATATCAATGATGTCCATGCATATTCATAGGTGAATATATGTACATGGAGTAAATAAAAATATTTCTTTTAGAATGCACAATTGGTGGAAATTACTCTTTCAGAATAACATAAAAATAAACTTTATTTTCCACCAAATTTAAGAAAATTTTACCATGACCTCCTTTGTATGGCTGACCATTTCTCAATTTTTTAACATTCTATTTTCAATTTAAAATTAACCCCAATTTGGTACTCTAATGTACTCAATTTTCACTTTCTAGTGAGTAAACAATAAGAAAAGTTTAATCAATTTATTTGTTACTCATTTTAGGATAAAGAAAGGCTAAATTCTTAAGGAAGAGAAGGGGGTAGCCTTTTCATCAAGGCATAACATCAGGATTCACTTTAATCAACTAAAAAACAAGGAAATCAGAAAACCATAGATTTGAACTTAAAAAGTAGAAATTTTAGCTTACATGGAGTTTTGTAAGCTTTCCTTTGGCTTGAGGGATTGAGGGTTCTACTCTTGTTTGGATCAAGAGTGGCCACCAATTTCTTTGGAGAGGATTTAGTAAAAAACAATTGAATTATCAAGTGAATTCAATGTAATTGGCTCTAGGTAGGAGTAGAGTAACAGTGCATAAACTCTATTAACCTTTTAAAAAGGGGGAGGATTCTATTTATAGGAAAAAATGAGCCTCTAACCAAGCAAACTGATTCTATAATTTTCCAGATCAGTTTGGTCAATTTTTGACCATTTTTGGGTCAGTTTAGCTTACTTTTTGAATCTAGTTGAAACAGGAGAGAGGAGAGATGAAAATATCTCATTATTTATGAGTTTAAAACTCCTCCACACATGTGAAATAGGCGCCTCCTTCATGAGGGGAGATCCCCACACTGAGGTGTCAAAAATGCATCATTTCCTCTAAATATCTCTTCTTTTTTAACTAATAAACCTTGTCCTTAGTCAACTCTTCATCTTATGTGAGCATTTACTCATTTTTGGGGGATTTTATTTTATTCTTCAATTTATCTTCTCCCTACATTTGGATTAATCTTATTGGTCCATAGGAACCTTAATTAGAGCAGAATTCAAAAATTTTTGAAAATCTGGACCCTTAGGCTAAGGTCCTTTATACCTATTTTTAATTAATTCCAATTGCACATTGAAAAGTTCTTTTTGAATTTTTGTTTGAAGGGAAACCATTTTAGACACTAGGAGGATTTTTATATCCAAAAATATCTTAATTTTAAATTACCTCTCTCTAGACATTTTTTCTCTCTAGGCTAAAACAGGATAAAACAGGATCTTTCTTTTATTTCAGAGAGGGGAATAATTATAAGATAAGAAGGGGAGTTTCTTACACCTGCACACCTCAAAATTTGGAGGGAGGAATCTTACAAAAACTGCTTGAGTGCTTAAGAAAGACAGGTTTCCTTGTTGAAAATTTGAAATTTGAAACCAAGCAAGTTTCTTGCCCATCCACAACTAGACAGTAAGCCTATAGCTCTTGGAAAGCATTTTCTCAACTTACGTTCTACATTGCAAAGCTTTCTAGTGCTCCAGATAAACACATTATCGTACGTACTTGCTACATCCAAAAATAGCTCTACAACCACACATAGTGCTTCACCATACCCTCTTGGATAATGTCTATATCATGAAAGCTTAAATCTAGAGCATTATCCCTCACAGGGTCAAAATTCATCATCAACACATTGCTCATGTCAATGATGAGGGCTAGCTTTTCCTTCCAATCATCCTCTCTAAACTTTGAAGGTGGTCCTCTCTAAACTTTGAAGGCGTCATGTACTTTGGCAACACCCTGTCAATCTCTATCTCTTCAATTTATGGGGCTTGAACATGTGGTTTTTTGTGTGTCTTATAAGGCCTTATATAAATGTACCATATTGGAAAATACACATGCTTAATCATGAATGTTTATTATAAAAAGAATTATACTTTTATTACAAAAAGAGATAGCAAAACATGATGTACAAAGATACCAAAAAAAAATCATTCTAATAGTGAGGATGACAAAAGTGGAAAGTTAATTGCTTGATACAAGTGACTAGACTACATTGGAGGCCTAGTGCAGCTCTACAACTTTTTACATGCTTTTGGCTTAGGAGGGTGTGCTATAGGTGGTTTGGCCGGGTGCAGTACTTTTGGGGTCTCCAGTCAAGTCATCTCCCTTCTCAGCATGACTAGAACTCCTTATTTGTGCCTACAGGGATCACCTCCTTGCTCCGTTGCATCCATGTGTGCTATTTTTGCTTTCGTATGTTGCTCACTTGCATAAGAACAAAAGATCATTAAACTCTATCTTACATGTATATTTACAATGTTTCTAGACAACATAACACGACATACCAGCTTCATTATCGATTTGTTTTCCTTTGCCTTGTCTCTTCTTTGATAACTTGGCCACCATTTTGAAGGGTCTCCTTTTCTGCATCATAGGAGGCAATAACGTCTCAGAATGCAGTCTCGTAGAAACCCATTTCCTTTGCAAGCTCTTGGATTCTCTGGTTGCATCTAGGCTTCACACAGGTCAATTCACCTCTACGTGCACTAGCAAGGCACAGAGGGTGGTATTGGTGTCTACATGCAAGCATGTATACATCAACCACATCCTCACCCTCCAATGGTGGACCACAAGCAACACATTCCCCATTGACCAAAATGGTCACGAATCCAAAGGGCTCATGACCATGGGTTGTAGGGACAATGTTAAATATCTCACCAAACTTTAGTTATTAAAGAAATTTGACTCTATAAATCAGCATTAGCTCTCCATATCTACGACTTTAGATATATCAGCTTCATGTTTTTTCTACGTGGGCATATTAAATAGAAACCATGATCAGAGAGAAGGAACATTAAAAGAGAGGATACGTTTCACTATCTACACACTATAGAGAAGATCAAGCACAGTGCTAATGGGACTTGGAAAGTACCATTAAGTGGTTTCAAAGTGGTTTGAAGCACTGCAAAACACTGCAAAGTTCTTTGGAGTGCTTTCAAAATACTTTTCTTTTAAGCATTGGATAACACTACAAAGTTCTTTGGAGTGCTTTCAAAATACTTTTCTTTTAAGAATTGGATAACACTTTTAAGTTCTTAACTGCTTGGAAGCACCTAAGAACCCTTTCAAGTTCTTGAAAGCAATTTCAGGTACTTGGAAGCAATTTTAGGTACTTGGAAGCACTTTCAAGTGCCTAGAATCACTTTCAAGTTATTTTAGGCACTTAAAGTGCTTTCTAGCACATTGGAGTGCTTTCAAGTGCTATAAAGTACAATAGATAACATTTTTCCTCAAGCATCCCAACCAAGATATCTAACAATAGACCCACTACTAGAGGACGATCCACTAAGTACATGTGATTGTGGCTTTTCATTTGCCACAATCACATTGTTGTTTACATCAACCTCTATGAAATCCTTTACTCATCTCATCAAACATAACATCCAATCAAACACACATCTCTCATCAAGTTCATCTCACATGTAGTGGGGTTATAACACCTATAACCTCTCTACTTAAAGATATATTTTTCTACCTTGGGATCTATGTTTCTCACCTCATATGGTATATGTACATATGGAATGCACCCAAGCATTTTTTTGCCAAATCCAATTTCCTATCAGTAAATTTATGTTCAGGCATCATGCTGATGTAGTGGGGGTTCTATTCATAATAAAACTAGGTTGCTTCTACTTCACCCCAAAAATAATGAGGCATTCCTTTCCCATTCATCAATGCATAGGCAACTTCTACAATACGCAGGTTCTTCCTTTCTACAAACCCATTTTGCTATGGGGTGTATTGACATATAAATTGCCCTCTTTATCCCATTTTGCTATGGGGTGTACCTACATGTAAACTATCCTCTTCATCCCATGCCTCTTTATCCCATGCTCTCTTAGATAATCACTGAATTCATTGGAGAAATTTTCTCCCCCCCGCATCTAATCTTAGGCATTTGATGTGCATGCCTTTATCTTTCTCAACCACTTTTATGCATATGCCTTTGTCTTTCTCGATTGAAATTGTGAAAGTGCATAAACAGTTCACCTTTCTCTTTCATGAAGTATATACCCACACTTTCTTAGTGTGAAGATCATCAATTTGAAAGATACATAATAGTGGCATCCTTTAATTGATGATGCCATTTAAGTTCGTCTCAAGACATCACAATAATTCAAAACATCCAAAGATATTTGGCTTACATTCTTATCATGTGGAAATGCATTCTTAGATTGATTTCCCAATTGGCATGCTTTGGCAAACTTGTAATAAAAATTTGGGCCTATATATTTTTTAGCCGTTTAATATTGACATAACCAATGTGTTTATACCAAATGCTCAACCATTTGTCCAATAGAAAGTAGGTTTTTTATAATGTTTGGAACATGAAATACATTAGCAAGGTGCTTCATCTTTCTATCTTACATAGACAATAGCACCTTATCAACATGTGCAATAGGATGCATAATATCATCACATGTTTTCTTGAACCCTGATTAAACCACTCACCATGATTGGTCATGTGGTTAAACCACTCATTATTAGTTATACGGTTAGAAGCACCTAACTCAACATACTATACATCTCTAAGATTTTATGCATCTACGCTTATGGAACTAACCAAATATTACATCACAAAAACAATTGTTCACTTGTATCTTTGGCTTGTTGGCAAGATGCATAGTTCCCTTGCTACAATTTCCCACTTTTAATGCCATTCTGTTTTTCATAAGAGCCCTTTAATTTATGCCCTAGTTGCCATAATAAGAGCACTCCATGATATTTCAACTCTGATTTATTTGCCATCCACCTCAGTCTCTCTGGCTTTCCATGTCTCTAGAATGGCCTCTTCCACCTATTTGTGCATTAGATTCCTACTGCAACTAGCCATGCTTTCTATTTCAAAAACAACCTACACCTATAAGATTCCTCTCGAGCCTCTCAAGAAGTCTAGTATCTTCCCCTGTAATCAAATCCCTCTTCACAAATATAAAAGATCTTGTTTCTACCTGTTTTGGCCTAGAGAGAGAAAATCTTCTAGAGAGAGGTGATTCAATTTTTAAATATTTTTGGATGGAAAAATATCTCATCTTATTAAAATAAATTCCCCTAAAACAGAAGTTCAAAAAGAACTTCAGAAGGTGCATTAGAAATAAATTCCTTATCCTAAGGGTCCAAATTTTTTGAAAATTTTAAATTAAGGTTCCTATGGACCAATAAGATTAATCCAAATGTAGGGAGGAGGTAAATTAAAGAAATGAAGAAAATCCCCCCAAAAATGAGTAAATACTCACATAAGATGAAGAGTGGACTAAGGACCAAAGGAAATACTAAAAAAATGAATTTTTGACACCTCAGAGTGGGGATTCCCCCTCATGAAGTAGGTGCCTTTTTCCCCCTCATAAAGTAGGTGCCTTTTTCCATCATTGCTTTTGAATTTTAAATAAATAAAATTAGATATTTCATCTCTGCTCTCTCCTAATTCAAAACTCGATCCAAAAAGTAAACTAAACTGACCCAAAAATGGTCAAAAATTGACCAAACTGATTTGGAAAATTCTAGAATCAGTTTGCTTAGTTAGAAGCTCACTTTCTCCTATAAATACAAGCCTTCCCCTTTGTAGAAGCTTAATAGTGTTTTATGCACTATTACTCTACTCCTCCCCAGAGCCAAAAATAGTGAATGTACTGTGAGATCCCACTACCCCCTCCGCACACCGAATTCCCGGTAGCTGGCAGAGTGGAAGCAGCTCCCTCATGCGCGGGGCAGGGTTTCCCACTTGGGGCAGGTTTTTGCCACGTGAGCCGTCCTTTGAACACTCCCCGCCAGCTATTGCAACCGGACTTCCCTTAGAAAAACATATATACCAAATGCTCCCTCCAACATTCTGGCGTAAGACAGTCCTTGAAGAAAACAGGGTTTCTATGCAAGTTTCAGTTTTGATTCTTTTGAATATAATGAGTATATCTTAAATCTGTATCCCAATACTTCTAGATCGCAGGTCTAAAATCCAACAGAATTTCATGAATTCTGTAATCTTGATCCTCAGATCTGAATCAAAGGGACTTAACTTGATTTCAGATTCGGTGGGTGATTTGAGTGAGTTTTTTTGAACTGGTCACATCGTCTTTTCTTGAAACTGACGAAGGAGTTATGTCTTGGTCATAGTCTTATTTAGGGTTTGAGTCTAGAAAGGTTCTCCCTGAACTATCTTTCTCGAAAGGGTAATATTTCAATTACTACTTTACTGAATTTCATTCATTGAGTATTTGCTTAACTGAATTCAAAACTAATAACGAATTCCTATGAGGAATAAATTAATCATTTATCTAAAAATTCGACCTCGATAGTTTTTCTGAGTTTTCTCATTACCATCCTAGAGAATATGAAATGGTAGAATTTTCTCTCACAGAGTATTTACTTATTCATTTACCAATATTCATGGGATTTAAACATAGGATTAAAGAAAACTCTTGTTTTGATATAAAATTTTTGTATGCATCTATTTATGCATAAAATCCAACTTCTATGGAAATAACACTTTTATATAAAAGAAATGCTTTTATGCATATATTTATGCATAAAAATCAATTTTGATGAAAGTAACACTTTTATAATTAAAAAAATTCTTTTATGCATCTATTTATGCATAAAAATCAATTTTGATGAAAGTGACACTTTTATAATAAAAAAAGTCTTTTATGTATCTATTTATGCATAAAAACCAATTTTGATGAAAGTAACACTTTTATAATTTAAAAAAAATCTTTTATGCATCTATTTATGCATAAAAATCAATTTTGATAAAAGCAACACTTTTATAATAAAACAAGTTCTTTGATGCATCTATTTTTGCATAAAAATCAATTTTGATGAAAGTAACACTTTTATAATTAAAAAAATCTTTTATGCATCTATTTATGCATAAAATCAATTTTGATAAAAGTAACACTTTTATAATTAAAAAAATATTTTATGCATATATTTATGCATAAAAATTAATTTTAATGAAAGTAACACTTTTATAACCAAAAAATTCTTTTATGCATCTATTTATGCATAAAAATCAATTTTCATGAAAGTAACAATTTTATAATAATAATAAATTCTTTTATGCATCTATTTATGCATAAAATCAATTTTGATGAAAGTAACACTTTTATAATAAAAAATTCTTTTATGCATCTATTTATGCATAAAAATCAATTTTCATGAAAGCAACACTTTTATAATAAAAAACATTATTTTAGGCATCTATTTATGCATAAAATTTAATTTTGATGAAAGTAAAAATCTTTTATGCATCTACTTATGCATAAAAATCAATTTTGATGAAAGTAACACTTTTATATTAAAAAAATTCTTTTATGCATCTATTTATGCATAAAAATCAATTTTGATGAAAGTAACACTTTTATATTAATAAAAAAATCTTTTATGCATCTATTTATGTATAAAATCAATTTTGATGAAAGTAACACTTTTATAATAAAAAAATCTTTTAGGCGTGTATTTATGCATAAAAATCAATTTTGATGAAAGTAACACTTTTATAATAAAAAAAAGTCTTTTATGCATCTATTTATGCAATAAAAATCAGTTTTGATGAAAGTAACACTTTTATAATAAAAAAATTCTTTTATGCATCTATTTATGCATAAAAAACCAATTTTGATGAAAGTAACACTTTTATAATAAAAACATTTCTTTTATGCATCTATTTATGCATAAAAATCAAATTTGATGAAAGTAACACTTTTAGAATTAAAAAAAAATTCTCCAATATGCATCTTTCTATGCATAGAAATTAATTCTAATGGAAATAACACTTTTATAATAAAATTATTTCTAATATGCATTTTTCTATGCATAGAATGAAAATAACACTTTTAGAATACATAAACGGTGAGGATTACTCTTTTTGAATAATAAAAGATAAAACTTATTTCACAAAATTTTGCCATAACCTCCTTTGTATGGTTGACCATTTTTCAATTTTTTTTCATTCTCAAGTTACTTAGAAATTATCCCAAATGGTTTAAAGCATTCTAAACTAATCAAATTTCACTTTTTAAAGAGAAATAATATGAAAAGTTTAATTCTAAGAATTTGATTACATATCTAGGATAAAGAAAGGCTGAATTTAAGAATGAAGAGAGGGGGAAAGCCTTTCCAACAAGGCAATACCATCATTTTTCATTCTAAAGAAAACTAAAATTAGAAAACCATTAAATGGAATAAAGAAAAAGTAGGATTTCTAGCTTACATGAATTTTGGTGAGCTTTCCTTTGGCTTGATGGTTTGAGGGATCTACTCTTGTTTGCAACAAGAGTGACCACCAATTCTTTTGAAGAGGAAATGGTCAAAAACTAATGAATTATCAATAAATTCACTATTTTTGGCTCTGGGGAGGAGTAGAGTAACAGTGCATAAAAAACTATTAAGCTTATACAAAGGGGGAGGCTTCTATTTATAGGAAAAGTGAGCTTCTAACCAAGCAAACCGATTCTAGAATTTTCCAGAGCAGTTTAGGATAAGGTCTTTTGAACAGATTATAATTTATTTCTAATGCACCTTCTGAAATTCTTTTTGACTTTCACGGGAATTTATTTTAATAAGATGAGATATTTTTCCATCCAAAAATATTTAAAAACTGAATCACCTCTCTTTAGAAGATTTTCTCTCTCTAGGCCAAAATAGGTAGAAACAAGATCTTTTATATTTCTAAAGAGGGATTTGATTACAGGGGAAGATACTGGACTTCTTGAGAGGCTAGGGAGGAATCTTACATTCTCTCCCACTTGAAAAACGCGAGATGTCCTCATCTCGCAAACTGGGGGTAATCCCGCACAACAGTTTGGCTTCTTTCTCCCAGGTGGCATCTTCAAAAGGATAGAACTTCCATTTAACCAATAATTCTCTCAGAATTCCATTCCTGAGAACCTTCTCTCGAACATCAAGGATTTCTTCAGGTTGGAGTTCCATCTGCCCTTGGGTTGAAGAAGTTAAGATTTCATCAAGCACATTATTCGGGCTTGGTACATACTCTTTAAGTAGGCTGACATGAAATACATTATGTACTTTGAGATGAGGAGCCAGAAGAAGCTCATAGGCTAAGTCACCTACTTTCTTTGTAATCAGATATGGCCCACAATATCTGGGGGATAACTTTTTGTACTTCTTAAGAGATAGAGAACTTCTTTTGGGGCGTACTCGAATGAAGACCATATTTGTTTCTTCGAATTTTCTGTCTGTCCTCTTCTTATCAGCATACTGTCCTCTTCTTATCTGCATACTATTTCTGTCTATCCTCGGCAGCTTTTATATCTTTGCGAATTGACTGCATCTGCTGCTCCATGTCATCAAGCATCTGTCTAGACATCTCGACCCTAATCAATGGGTCGGACCAAGTTAATGGAGTTAAGCAATCTTGTCCATACAGAGCTTTGAAAGGGCTCATCCCAATACTTTGGTGATAAGAAGCATTGTAGGAGAACTCGACTAGGTGCAGATAACTTAGCCACTTCTTGGGTTCCCTACCACAGCATGACCGAAGTATATCTTCGATTACTTGGTTTACCCTTTCTCTTACAACATCGGTCTCGGGGTGGTAAGCTGTGCTGAGATCCAAGAAAGTTCCTACTGCTTCGAAAAATACAATCCAGAATCTTGACGTAAATTTGGGGTCTCGATCACTTACTATTCTTCTAGGTAGGCCATGCAATCTGAAGATTTCCTTAAGGAATACTTTGGCCACATCCACTATAGTGTAGGTTTCTTTTACTGGAATCAGATGGGCAACTTTGGTTAGTCTATCAAACAACTACCACGAAGATGGAGTTGTAACCTGATTGCACTGAAGGTAATCCAGTAATAAAATCCATACTGATACATTCCCACTTCATCTGATGTAACTTCCCAGGCATTTTTACTCTCTCGGCTTTGACTTTTGGACAGGTCAAACATTTACGTACATGATTAAGTACATCCTTTTTTAGTCCAGGCCAAAAGAAGCTTTTCTTCACAGACATGTAGGTTTTGATCATGTAGGTTTTGATGAAACCTGGATGTCCTGCAATAAGGCTATCATGGGCTTCATTCAGAGTTTGACCCTTAGTTCCCTCATCATTGGGAATGCATAGCCTGTGATTATAATACATAATTTCATCATCTAGGTTGTACCCTTGAACTCGGTTCAACTCCTGTGGAGTTTTGCTTTCCTACATAAGTAGGGTAGCAATAGGGCCAAAGAATCTATCCTGCATGATCTTCTCTCTTGCTTCAATAATCAAAGGATTTGACACTACAGTAATTGCAAGCAAGGAGGCTTTTTTGTTGAGGGTATCTGCTACCACATTTTCTTTGCCTAGGCAGTACTTGATTTCAAAATCAAATTCCTACAGGGTCTGCATCCACCTTCTTTGGCGCATGTTGAGATCCTTCTGAGTGAAGATCCACTTTAAGCTCTAATGATCTATCATCAAAGTGAATCTTTGACCCAGTAGCTAATGTCTCCACAACTTCAGGGCATATACTACTAAAAGTAGTTCCACGTCGTGGTGGACAGCATAATTCCTCTCATGCGTTTTGAGTTTTCGGGATTCATAGGCCACTGCATGACCTTCCTGCATGAGTGTACCTCCCAGGGCAAAACCACTGGCATCAGTTACTACCTCAAAGAGTAGAGAAAAATTTGGCACCTTCAGAACAGGATTGGTTACCAAGGTGGTCTTTAGCTTATCAAAAGCACTCTGGCACCTGGCAGACCATTGAAACGTGGTATTCTTCTTGAGAAGATTAGTTAGGGGGGAAGCTATGAGAGCATACTTTGGTATAAAAATTCTATACCAGCCAGTCAATCCCAAGAATCCCCTGACTTCTTTCACTGTTTTTGGTTCAGGCCAATCTATGACTGCTTGGACTTTTGCGAAATCTGGAGAAATTCCATCTTTGGATACCAGAAAGCCCAAGTATTCAACATGGTCGGTAGAGAAAGTGCATTTTCTCTTTTTTGCAAAGAGCTGGTGCTTCCTTAGAATCTCAAGAACTTTTCTGACATGAGCTTCATGGTCAGCTGCATTCTTTGAGTAAATCAGAATATCATCAAAGAAAACAAGAACAGAATCATCCAAGTATTCTCTGAGAATGTCCTCAATTAGGCGATTGAATGTAGCTGGGGCATTTGTCAATCCAAACGGCATGACAATGAATTCATAATACCCATACCGAGTATTGATGGCTGTCTTCAGGATATCTTGCTCATTAATCCTGATCTGATAATACCTTGATTTGAGATCTATCTTTGTGAAGATCTGGGCTCCACTTAGCCTGTCCAGAAGCTCATCAATTTTGGGGATAGGATACTTATTCTTAACTGTCAGCTGATTGAGATCTCTGTAGTCCACACAGAGTCTTCGCATTCCATCTTTCTTTTTCTGAAAGAGAACTGGAGCACCCCAAGGTGAAACACGGGGTCTTACAAACCCTTGTTCTAACAGTTGTCTAAGCTGTTCCTTAAGTTCGATGGCTTCAGGAATTGGCACTTTGTATGTACGCAGGGCTACTGGTGGCTGAGCTCTAGGGGGTCAATTCTATCTCATGATCTACTTCCCGAATCGGAGGCATCTAAGTTAATTCTGCTGGGAATAAATCATCATAATCACTTAACCATTCAGGTTCTTTAGCTTTTAACTTTGAGTCTACTAGATTCATTTTGACAACATAAATGAGCTGCTTCTTTCTAAGTCCTTTTTGTAACTTAAAAGCTTTTACTAATTGTAGACTTGGGAATCCTGAAATTCTTGAACTTTATTTCTGTGAAGGTCTCGGAAGGAAATGGTTCCATTATGAGACAGTGAATGTCAGCTTGATTTTTGTGGAGAAGCCAATCCATTCCAAGGATCCCGTCGAAAACTCCCAAAGGTATAACTCTGAACTGACAGTCAGTGAAATTCCTGAACTTTATTTCCGTGAAGGTCTCGGAAGGAAATGGTTCCATTATGACAGTGAATGTCAGATTGATTTTTGTGGAATAGCCAATCCATTCCAAGGATCCCGTTAAAAACTCCCAAAGGTATAACTCTGAATTGACAGTCAGTTAAATTCCCATCTAGATTGAACTGAATACAATCTGTCTCAAGGTGAGTGAAAAGAATCTTCCCACCTACCACTGGCCAATTCAACTTACATAGGTTTCCCTGATTTCTGTTCTAAGACTAGCTTACGCAAGCATCTTGGGGAAATGAAAGAATGAGTACTGCCTGAATCAATCAAAAGCTTAAAAGGCTTACCCTGATACTCAGCTAGAGTATGGATGACTGAGAATTGGCGATTTGGCCCTTGGTTTTCAATTGCAGCATAAATCTGTCCTCTTTCCTCTTCCACTACCTCAACTATTGTGACTGCTCTGGCTGCTATAGTCTGAGGGGGAACTCTTTCTCTTTGGTTGCCCTAGTTCTGGGAAGGAGTTCTGAGGCTACTCTGGACAGAGGCAGATGGCTGAGCTGGAGTTCTCTTGGGATTTTCCTGATTTGGGCAAGACGGACCCTGATTTGACTAATACAAAGGGATTGGTCTATGCACTCTGGGTCCTTGACTTCCCTGTCCCCTTGACATGGCAAGAGTCGGGCAGCCTTCAGCTGGTGACCAAAACCCTAGCATCCAAAACATCGGTTCTCACTTCTGAGCTCGTCACTCTATCCCCTTGACATGGTAGGAGTCGGGCAGTCTTTCAGCTCTGGTAACCAAAACCCTGGCATCCAAAACACTGGTTCTCACTTCTAAGCTAGTCGCTCTGAATCCTTGAAAGAGGTGGGGCTCCTGAGAAAGTGTTCTGGGGGGGGGAAGGGCTTCCTTCACTTTAGAATCTTCCCACATCTTGATTCTAAATTGGGCCTTGCTGCCTCTTTGGGAGTGGAAAGTTTGAAGTACTTCCCAGGGTTTGGAATCTTTTAAAATTAGAGGGTGCAGGCTTCGGCGGGACCTTAACTACAAAGGCTTTGGCAAAGTCCTTTGCCATTATTACTGCTTCGGCCATTGAGACAGGTTTGGCATTCTTTACTAACGAGGCTGGTCAAGACCTCGGCCGACCTTGCTACACGAGACGTCCTCCGTTGACGTCAGCTGTTGCAACTTTATCAGTTAGGTCTCCACGACTTATTCACAAGACGGTCAAAATGCTTCCCCAGCATTCTTGACATAAAACAGTCATTTACAAACAGGTCACAAATTCAATTTCTATAATGAACTCTCGTCTTTCCACATTTATCCCTCATCAGTCCACATTACTTATTCCACATTCACTTCATATATGTACCCATTCTCATCCAATCACATCATTTTTCATCTCATTCACATCACATATCATTCATTCACATCCCATTTCATTCATTCACGTCCTGATTCGCATGTCATCACATCTCATCCATTCACTCATATCGACGTCACATCCTTTCACATACACATTCGCATTCATTATTCCACATACACATTCACATTCGTACATCCACATCCACATCCACATCCACATCCGCATTCATACATCCACATCCATATCCACATCCATACATCCCGCATCCATACATCCACATCCATATCCACATCCATACATCCGCATCCATACATCCACATCCATATCCGCATCCATACATCCACATCCACATCCACATTCATACATCCACATCCACATCCACATCCACATCCACATCCACATCCACATCTACATCCATACATCCCTATCCACATCCACATTCATACATCCACATCCACATTCATACATCCACATCCACATCCACATCCACATCCACATCCACATCCACATCCATACATTCATTTCCACATCCACATCTACTTTCATACATCCATATCCACATCCACATCCACATCCACATCCACATCCACATCCATACATCCATTTCCACATCCACATTCATACATCCACATCTATATCCACATCCATACATCCATTTTCACATCCACATTCATACATCCACATCCACATCTACATCCATACATCCGTATCCTTATCCACATTCATACATCCACATCCACATCCATATTCATACATCCACATCCACATCCACATCCATACATCCATTTTCACATCCACATTCATACATCCACATCCACATCTACTTCCATACATCCATATCCACTTCCGCATTTCATATCTACATCCATACATCCACATTCATACATCCACATCCACATCTACTTTCATACATCCATATCCACATCCACATCCACATTCATACATCCACATCCACATCCACATTCATACATCCATTTCCACATCTACATTCATACATCCACATCCACATCTACATCCATACATCCCTATCGACATCCACATTCTTACATCCACATCCACATCCACATCCACATTCATACATCCACATCCACATTCATACATCCACATCCACATACATACATCCATTTCCACATCCACATTCATACATCCACATCCACATCTACTTTCATACATCCATATCCACATCCACATTCCATATCTACATCCATACATCCACATCCACATCCACATTCCATATCATATCCACTTTCATACACATGCATATCCCTTCTTTCATATATACATCTGTATTCACATCCGTGTACTTTCCATCTCACCCTTTCACATATCCTCTCAACCCTTTTCTCATCTCATTATTCGCATTTACATTTATTTCCATTACATCACATCCTATTTTCATCTTATCACATTCATTCACATCCTATCGCATCCCATACACACATCCAGTCTCATCCTATCACAGCCCATACACATCTTATCACATTCTATTTTCTTCTTATCACATCCAGTCATCACTTGTTATTACCATTTAATAGCTTTTTCTAGATTGATATCGATAATAGGACTTTTTCTAAATTTCAGCCAATTGCTTGGCCTAATTAAAGATTCTTTTTCTGACAACTAGTTCCGTATTCCTTCTCAATTCCTCAATTGAATTATATTCAATATTCTTCTTTTGAATAAAAGAACTCATGGGATTTGTAGAAATCAATTCTACCCATATTTCCTCTTATGGTAAAATAATCATAAATCCAATTTATACTAAAAATTCCTCTTCTTCCCATTTAATTTCTAGGATCCCAATTACCATGGGAATTCCTCTTTTCCCATCAAATATTTCTTATAAATTCATTTGAAATATCCATAATTTCAATATGCTAGAAATTTCTCTTTGTCCATCTAAATGATGGAATTCCAAATGTCGTAAGGATTCCTCTTTTGACATTTAAATGTTTCTTAGATAAATAAATTTATCTAAAAATTCATCTTTGAAATTAAATAAATTACCCTATAATTCCAATATGATAGGAAATTCTCTTTTTCCCATCCAATGATGGAATTCCAAATGTAATGGGAATTCCTCTTTTAACATTTAATTTTTTCTCATAGATAAGTAAATTTATCTAAAAATTCATTTTTGAAATTAAATGAATTATCTCATAATTCCAATATGATAGGAAATTTACTTTTTTCCATCCAATCATGGAATTCCAAATGTAATGGGAATTCCTCTTTTAACATTTAATTATTTCTCATAGATAAATAAATTTATCTAAAAATTTATTTTTGAAATTAAATGAATTATCCCATAATTCCAATATGATAGGAAATTCTCTTTTCCCATCCAATCATGGAATTCCAAATGTAATGGGAATTCCTCTTTCAACATTTAATTATTTCTCATAGATAAATAAATTTATCTAAAAATTTATTTTTAAAATTAAATAAATTATCCCATAATTTCAATATGATAGGAAATTCTCTTTTTCCCATCCAATGATGGAATTCCAAATGTAATGGGAATTCCTCTTTTAACATTTAATTATTTCTCATAGATAAATAAATTTATCTAAAAATTCATTTTTAAAATTAAATGAATTATCCCATAATTCCAATATGATAGGAAGTTCTCTTTTTCCCATCCAATCATGGAATTCCAAATGTAATGGGAATTCCTCTTTTAACATTTAATTATTTCTCATAGATAAATAAATTTATCTAAAAATTTATTTTTGAAATTAAATGAATTATTCCATAATTCCAATATGATAGGAAATTCTCTTTTCCCATCCAATCATGGAATTCCAAATGTAATGGAAATTCCTCTTTCGATATTTAAATGTTTCTCATAGATAAATAAATTTATCTAAAAATTTATTAATTATGCATAAACCTAAAAATAAATATTTTTATGATTACAATGAGAATGAATCAGTTTATCTAGGATGATAATTCCTAGAATATGGTAGGAAGTCCTCTTTTCATACTTTGAATGAAAATGTTTTGTGTAATTTTTACAGAAATTTTGCCATAGCTCCGCTCTGCTATTACTGTGATAAATCTCAATTTATTCTAAAAGAATGAACTTTAACATTATGGGTATGATTAGAATGATCCCTAATTGGATCATTAACCCATTATGGATTGAATCATAAATTTTCATGAAATAACTAACTTAAAAGCATAAAAAAGCCTTTAATTGGCCTCCAATTAAACAAGCATAGAATTTATTCTTGGAATAGGGAAAAGCTTCATGAGAAGCTTCATTTGGATTGAGAATAGGTCATGGGAATGACCATTCTTTGAGTGAGAGAGAGAAATTCCATAAAAACCATTAAAATTAAGCATAAATGGAAATTTATGTATTTCCTTACTACCATTCATCAATTAACTTCAATAGCATTAAAAAGCCATTCCAATTAAGCTTCTCAAGCTTGAGAGGGGTTGAGAAGAGAAAAACATTGAAAAAGATCAAAATTCATCCTTTACCTTACAAATTGCTTGATTCTTTGATCACGGTAGAGGCCCCCAACCAATCAATTGGTTTGGTATGTTGATGGAGCCACCAATGGAGATTGAAGAAAGAGGGAAGCTCCAATTTCTTCAATTTGGAGAGAGTTTTAGAGAATAGTAAAAATTATCATTATTTTAGCATAATACAGGCATAGTATAGTTCTCATATTTTTTTACAAAGGACTAAGGATCTATTTATAGGAGAGGGAGGCCTCTAACCAAGTCCAACTAATTTCTAGAATTTTCTAGGTTTAGTTTGGTTGAATTTGGATAAGATTTGGACCTAGTTTGGTTCTCTTTTGATTTGGTTTGATCCAAGAGAGAGGAGAGATAAAAATATCATATTATTGTTGAATTTAAAACTCATTTAAGCATGTGAAGTAGGCGCCTCCTTGAAAGGACCCCCCTTCCTTACACATGTGTCAAAATGGAATCATTATACCCAAAATATCTCATTTTTTTAGTAATACTCATAGTCTTTTACTAAACCTTGTACATAGTCAACTCTTCATCTTATGTGGGCATTTACTCATTTTTGGGTATCTTCTTTTACAAATTGGATTTTTCTCCTCCCCACACATGGATTGATCCTATTGGCCCATAGGAACCTTAATTGGACCATAATCCAAAAATTTCTGAAAATCTAGACCCTTAGGCTAAGGTCCTTTATACCTATTTCCAATTAATTCCAATTGCACATTGGAAAGTTCTTTTTGAATTTTTGTTTCAGGCGAACACATTTTAGACACTAGGAGGATTTTTATATCCAAAAATATCTCAATTTTGTACTACCTCCCTCTAGACATTTTTTCTCTCTAGGTCAAAACAGGGTAAAACAGAATCTTTCTTTTATTTCAGAGAGGGGAATAATTATAAGATCAGAAGGGAGATTCTTACTCCTATAACCCTGAAAAGCTGGGAGGAGGAATCTTACATCCACCCCACTTAAAAAACGCGAGATGTCCTCATCTCGCAAACTAGAGGACAACTCTTTCCCTTAAGATCCAACTTATTTTGGGGTTCCTTATATTCTGTCAACCCAACAGAATCCTGGGATAAATATCCCTTATATAGAACTCATCATTAAATAACAATTCATTTAGATCATATCATTCATATCTTTAACACAATAATGGTCCATTAGACCGAAAAAATTTCTTTTTGAACATTCCTCCATGGGAATTTCAGTCAAGCAAGTTCTCAATTTGTCATCCCTTAACTTGATGCACTGGGTCAAGTGTTAATAGTAGCAATCTGACAGCATAATCCACTAATCTCATAGTGATTTGCTGAAGTCATTATCATCATTTCAGTTAACGAACATTATCACAGGGACTTGTCCTATTCATCCTCATTGTGGTTTTTGCTCAGCTTAACGCTTTTTAACCAAAATTCATGAATCATCTTTTTCCAATCAGAATCCAAATCAACTCATCAATCATCAACCAGAATTTTAAAATCATATCAACCACATTCGAATTCATCATCTGGATAGCATTTTTGCTTATAATTTCAAGGTCTTAGATTTACTCATATATACTGCCAGTAAAGAGCTGCAGTTATAGCCTCGGTATATACGGGTAGTCACAGTCCTTGGAACTATAAGGTAAATACCATCCAATCTAGGCCTCAAGAAAGTCAGGGATTCCCTGCAGTTGTGGTACTTCCATCTAAAGACCCAATTAATAACTTATGAATTTCAGTATGAATACCAATTTGTATGAATTTCATCACACAATTCCAACCTTTTACTGTTACTTCATAAAATTTTGACATTTTTGGCTTCTCAGTTGGATCCTCATTAGCCAATTTGCTCTGATACCAGCTGAAAGATCCTTGCCCCCTCCGCACAACGGATTTGGGGGTGCTAGCAGCGGAGGTAGCACTCCTTGCGCGGTGCAGGGTCCTCTCACTTGGGGCCTCGCCCCCACGGATATCCGGACAGGAGACTAATCCCTCGGTTCTTCCTCTATTTTCACATCCACATTCATACATCCACATCCACATTCTCATTCATACATCCACATCCATATCCATATCCACATCTATACATCCACATCCATATCCACATCCATACATCCACATCCATATCCACATCCACATCCACACTTATACATCTATTTCCACATCCACATTCATACATCCACATCCACATCCACATCCATACATCCACATCCACATCCATACATCCATTTTCACATCCACATTCATACATCCACATCCACATCTACATCCATACATACCTATCCACATCCATACATCCATTTTCACATCCACATTCATACATCCACATCCACATTCTCATTCATACATCCACATCCATATCCACATCTATACATCCACATCCATATCCATATCCATACATCCACATCCACATCCACATCCACATCCACATCTATACATCCATTTTCACATCCACATTCATACATCCACATCACAACAAGACACTGCTGCCATACACGCGTTCAATACACGCGATAAGTTTACGGGCGCGTGTATGGTCACGCATGTATATGAGTAGTATCGGGCGCGTGTATATTGGCATCTAAATTACGTGTATTGAAGTTTCAGAAATGCGTCTACCAGTGCGTGTATATTGGCATCTAAATTCGTGTGTATACTGGTTTCAGAAATGCGTGTATCAGCGCGTGTATATACACGCATTATTACACGCGAGAACTTTATTAAGAAAAACTCCATTCCTTTACAAAATTAAAAACTATTTTCTTTAAACCATCTCATAGTACATTACAGCATATATCATTACACAATCCCACTACATGCATTTATAACAATGAAATATATTCAAAAATAAATCATGAGATGATAATTAAAAGACAACATATACAATAGAAATGTCATCAATTTAGAACGATACAGTGATGGATTGGTTAGGGTTCAATCTCATCTTCAATAAGATCCATCCTTGCCAAACGATCAACATCAATATCCATTTGATCAATTTTTAAGGCTACGATTAAATTTATTTCACTATTGATATTTTGTCCACCATTGATAATGGTATCGATGCCCTGATCATCCTCATCAATATCACCATCATCCTCAATGGTAGGGTCATTCTCATGATCATGAGAAATGGCACGCTCATTCTCATTATCATGATCATCTCTTATTTCTTGATCATCGATCACAACATCTTCATTGGCATGTTTGACATCATCTTCATTGCGGCTTGTTACATCCTCCATATGCTCCATATCAGTGAATGTATTATACATCACTTTGGAACGTGGTGCAATAGGGATGACGTACCACTTTGTAATGTCATGCACCATTACCAGATAGATAATCTACTCAAATACACATACTATAGTAATTAATTAGCATATCAAAAGTCAAGGGGTACGCGAGCTTAGATATATATGTACATGAAACACATTAGTAAAAAAATGCATACCTCCTCACATTGTTGTGGCAATACCAGCCTATCTTTCTTTGTTTGCCAAAACTTTGTAAAGTCAATAGTTACATAGCCACTTGCATGGCGTTTTATCATTGCATTAGGCCCTTTTTCCACCACGTTCATTTGCCATTTGACATCCAAAACATACACAAAGAAGCGACGAAAGTCAAGCCTAAATATGTCTTGGATTGTGCCACAATAATCATCCATTTTCCATTAGCTCCCTCAAAGCTACTAATGACACCACAATCTTGTGTATTCCTCTTTTCATCAATTCTTTGTGTTCGAAAATGCTTGCCTTCACACCATATAGCATTGAACATAGTGCACTGGACCAAAATAGAAGCAATATTTGTGTAAGCAATGTGAATAAATATTAAAAGCAAATCACTTACAACTAATGCAAAACATTAGTTCTATGTACCTTTAACATGCATCCTCGTGCATCCTCCCATTCTTCCGCCGTGATATGCAGCCCCTCGCCGCTCTCTGCTCTCTCCATTTCCTCATGCAACCAATCAACATGGATATCATTTGGAAGTGTTGCTAGATGCTTAGGGTACGCCTTACGAGAGCCATGTTGCCTCCGAAAGTAGAGAGCTCTTTCTGCTTGCCTTTTTGTCTTTGCATCCTCATATCTTGTAACCCATCTGCTCATCACATCACTATTAAGGATGCAAGTGAAATTGAGATCATCAATCAATGTTCTGTCAATTACTTTACTCTGTCCTTTTCCTTGAGGCACAATAGAGGTCATCCTCAAGTCCTCTTCATTGCTCCATAGTCGTGGCAAAGAGCTGTCCACCTGATTAAGAAATTCTGAAATATATACAAGAGACTCTTATATCAACCAACCCTCGGCCATGCTTCCTTCGGGCCTTGCACGTTGCCTCACAAAGTCTTTTAAGGTCTTCATGAAGCGCTCTAGGAAGAACATCCAACGTGCATGCACAGTGCCACATAAAGCAATTTCATCCACTAAATGCACATTGAGATGTATTTGACTTGTGAGAATGGTTCGCGGAAAAGTCTCCTCTACCAAACAAACCACCTCCATTGCCATAACACGCGCATCATCCAACATGGCTGGATCAATTGCTTTGGAACTAACATATCTGAAAAATAAATGAATAGTACGTTATACCTCATGCACGTTCATTTTGCAAGATATAATGAAGGGTGATCTGACATGGGTTTTACATACCTCACAAGCTCGCCCATCTTATAAATACATTTTTTTAAACTCTTATTTGCACAATGGTCGATGCTAGTAGGTAGTATGAACTGCGCACATAAGAGCACGTGTATGTATGGTTTATGGCATTACAAAATTTAATTTCAACGTACAAGACTTGGAAAACACTTACTTGGAGCATCTTGTGCCAATCGTGGGACTTCAACCCATATAGTTGCTCAACGCCTCTTTTCTTAGTGGTTGTAAAGGCTTCCTTCAATGATCTCATGCATCCAGTGGGAGTACGCAAAGTGGTGATGGCCTCCTTTACCTGCTTCTCCTCTTTCTTTGATATAATCCATGGTGCAGGCGGAAGACGAACGTGCCCACCCTCCTCTCGTGGCCAAGCTTAACGCATACATCCTGCGACTCACAAGTCCTCCCGTACGCTAACATTGTCTCGTGTACCAATAACATGTTCCCAAATACCAGATCCCACATTCTTGAAGATGTGCATGGGATCAAGAAGATGGTTGATCTTAAGATGGGTCCAATATGGTAGCCGAAAAAAATGGAGTACCTACACAAGGGATTGCTCTATGTGATCTTTAATCCAATTAGAGACTACACAAAACAAGATTGAAAAACATTACTATACCTGTTCATGCCATCTGGAGAAAGAATATTTGTAGACTCCCAAATACGCTTCCAATCTTTTGCATGAAGTGTTTGTGGAGAAATGTTACTCTTACTAGCAACATATTTAGGATGATCTGACGAGAGAAATTGATGATAATTATCGAATATGGTCTTACACAAACCGTCAGCATACTCATGTACTAACGAAGGGCCACAAACAGGACATGCATGTTTACCCGATGTTTTCAAACCTGTTAAAATATAAATATAATAAACATGCATGTTTACCTGATGTTTTCAAACCGTCAGCATACTATTGTACTAACAAAGGGCCACAAACAGGACATGCATGTTTACCCGATGTTTTCAAACCTGTTAAAATATAAGTTAGAATAATAAAGTCAATAGTTAAAATTAATATAGCTAATAGTATTAGAGTAGGGAGGTAATTAGAATTCTTACCAGAACAATCGTTGTATCCTGAAAAGTCATGCATTGTCCACATCAACACTGCTTTGAAGTCGAAGTGTTGAGAGGAGGGAGGCCTACTAATGTCCACCACCGCAACACCTCTCCATAGTTCCTCCAACTCATCAATCAACGGTTCGAGATAAACATCCATATGCTTGACTTTATGTTTCCTTGGAATTAGAAGGGATAACATAAGATGTCCCTTCTTGATCGCCATCAATAATGCGTTAAGACTTGCATTGCTCCATCCTTCCTCTTCCACAACTTTGTGGGGTGCAGGGCTATTGTCATCCCTTTCCCACTCATCTCTGACAATAGATCTCGAAGCTCCAGCATTATCTCGTCGACGCTTTGCGTGCTCTCGCTGCGTAGGGCACCAGCATTATCTCATCGACGCTTTGCGTGCTCTCGCTGCGTAGGGCACCATGTTAGGGTGTGGTACTGCATCCTGCTTCAATTAAGCTTCAATTAGAGTATATATATTACAACTCCATTAATTTAATTTGGCCCTAGCATGAGTCATTTGAATACTATCAATTTACATCTACTCACCTCTAAACCTGTTTGATTCCATTCTCCATACATGGAGACGTTGTCGTGCTGTGACACGTCCATGTAGGGAAAATCTTCTCTGTGATCAATTCACATGAATTCAGAGACAAGGACATGCAAGCAGTGATGTATAAACTGTACATGGGCTTGATATGCTAGTACTCTGTAAATAGGAGTTCAAATATAGTGTGATTTCAATTATAAAGTGATACACTGGCATGGTTGATTTCTTTTGGGGTATACAGGGCATTTAGAGATGGGCCTTGAATGAGTGGGCATCCCCAAGCATGAGCGGGCATCGTGGGTTGTGATAGAAGTATGTGGAGCATGGGAAATGAAAGATTATTGATATGGCCGATGTATCTTTGAGAAATGGTGTGAAATCAAGGCTTGAGGGTGGCCATCTTTAGGCCTTAGGGAAAATAAAGATTAATAATATAATTAAAACGTGGCCATAAAAGGCCTAGCCACGTGGGAGCTCTACAGCGCTGGCCAGCACGTGAAGGGGAAGTTGGAGAAGCTGGCGAGCTGGCGTAGAAGAGAGGGCCGCTGGGCACGTGAAGGAAGCCGTGTGTGTGACGGGAAGAGGTGGAGCAGCGCAGCTGCAGGTATACAGAGAAGACGCCGCCTCGTAGCCAAGGGAAGGAGGGAGCCGGCTTGGGTCGATCAAGGGTCCTCGGGAGTGTGCAGCTGACAGGCTGGAAGGCACAGCGGCAAGACAAGAGAGTTAAAGGGCTGAGGAATTCTGCAGTACTGGGGATGCTGTAGAAGCGTTTTCTGCTTTCTCTGAAGCGGACAATTTAAAGCATGCTATGAGGCAATGTGTGTGCAGACTGAGGGCATAGAAGACAAGAACAAGGACATACTTTCAGATGAAGTGATCACCTGCATGCTGAACTGGTTGGGCTGTTCCTTTTTTGTCTTTTTTGTTGTTTGGAGCTTCCTGATAGAGCGTTGGTGAACACCTTTGCTGCATGCTGCTGATAGCTTGGGGAGGCATTTCTTCTCATAATCAAGGAGGGCCATGTTGCATGTTTGGTGGTGGACCTGATTTCCATGAGTAGTTTATGCTGATTTTGCATGTATACAGTGCCAGGAAATGGAGAATGGAATTCCAGAGACACCAAAGTGAAGTAATTTTTGTGAAAGGCAGTTAATGTTTTGGTGTGAATACCTTCTCTTTATGTAAAAAAAAAATCAGCACCTTTGAGTTGTATCTCATGTAGGTTTTGTGTTGTCATGTAATCAAGCAAGAGGTTATGTGAAATGACAATGTGAATGCCGTCTTTGGTGACCTGTTACTCTCACAGCCAGAAGCCCCGCGCTTTCCCAGCAACACCGCCCACGTCACGACATCTTTGGTGAACCCGACGTGAAACCGCTGGGGTGAGAGTACATAGAGATGGCTAGCAAAATGGAGCATTTATATGCAGAGATGAAAGAGCTTGAAGAGCGGTTCAGGAAGATTGAAGAAGAAAAGCGAAATCAGGAAGCGGTGGAAATTGCGGTGCAATTGGTATATGACAGGGTCAATATATTTGATGGTTACGATCCAGAAAGCTATCTAAGGTGTTACGAGACAGAGATGAAGAATCAAGGGGTTCCAGAAAACATGATGATTGCATCTTTTGCATACCTTATAAGTCCTAATTTAAAGGATGAAGTGCTGGAACTAGCAGAGTATCACTCCAAACGATGGAGTGATTTTGCAGATGCACTTATTTATGCAAGTTCCATGAACCTAAAGCAGGAGCAACTTACTTGGGAAAAGAAAAAGCAAAAGGGTGATGAAATGAGGTATAATGTGAGCTGTGATACTGTTCCAGCAACAATCCGAGCCAATTTAGAAGCGGTTGTTGATGCATGTCTTATGGAGAATAATCAATTGCTATTCAAGGATACAGAGATTGTGGAGGCTGTTTATGCTAAATTGGGACTGCAAAAAGCCATTAGTGAGCAACAAGGCCTTCATAGTGCCAAAAGGGATGCTTTGCTATAGCCTCATAAAGATGCAATGGGTGAACTCTGCAAGTATAATGTGTCTTCCTTGTTTGAGGGTGCAGACATACAGGGTCCTATAATCATACCAAATGATGTGTGTATGCCTATGCTTGAGGAGACACTTGATTCAGAGAGCTTCAGGACAGGTGCTCAAGACCCAGTACATGAGGAAGAGGACATTGCTAATAGTTTCCTCTTGGGCTGTGAAGCATGTAAGCTGTGTAAACTTGAGGATTCTCATGACGAAAGTGCTCATTTGAAGGGTATTCCTCAGGTGTCGTATCATATGTGTGAAGAACAGCAGGAACCAATGCTTCTTACTGAAAGCATGATTGCAGAGTTTGAAGATCTAAGACAAGAAGAAGATGCTATCATTACTGCATTCTTATCTGGTTATGATGCTTATAAGCAGGATGATGTACATGAATATGCAGATGGGCCACAAGTATGTGTGATTGATTTAGAGGGGGTGAGTGATATGGGTGATTCCAACAGTGATGTTGCTTCTGAAGCTGGTTGCCAAGGTTCTTTGGATTTGGGTTATCTTGGAATGCTAACTGGGTGTTCCAACAATAAACAGGGTGATGCTATGTCATCAGTGTCAGGGTTACCTTGCAACCACATTTGTGAGCAACAATCTCGAGCTTGGAAGCCTGTTTATGATGATGATTTGGAGAGGGAAATTGAATCTGTCTTTTTGGATCATACAGGGTTCAATGACATACAGATTCAAGGGTACTCGAGTGAGGGACCCATAATTCTAAGCCCATCTGCAGACAGGTATCAAGAAATACTGGGAGATAACATGCAGGATATGCAAAGTGTGGTCACAGAGCCTCAAGAGGCTGCATATGAGCAACCAAATGGATATAGCTATGGGGGTATGAATGTTCATGATAATCAACATGTGGGATTGCAAGATGATAATGGCTTCAATGCGATTGATCCTGGATTGGATGCTATCTTAGATGATGCATTGGATGATTTCATGGTATATAATAGATCCCCATCAGCTTTGGGCTCTTCTATGCTTGATGTTAGTCAACTGTCGGTTGCAAGTGAGAATGTGCAGGTGATATGTAAGCCAAATGATTGTGATAAGATTGATTCAGATCTGAAGGCTATTCTCGATGATGCCTTGTTGGACTTTGTATGTGTTGATGGTGTGGATGCTTTGCATACTTTGCAACGGCCTAAAGAAGAGGTATATAATAGCATAGAGGAAGCCAATGAAGACCATGCTTTCCCGTCTTTGGATGAGAAGAATGAATGTTTGTCAGTGGGTGAGCTGGATCCAGGCAAGGTAGATTTGGACGGGATGCTACCAAGTGTGTGTTCCATGCTGTTAATGCAGTTGTTATTTGGTGTGGCCATACAATATGTGGTGCAAAGGCTTCAAACATGGCCTGAGGAAAATTTTGAAGGAAATTATTTTGAAGAGCATCCCACTTTGAATGATGAGGATAATTATGCATATGCAGAGAATCTAAGTGAGGATAGAGCTTCATATGAGCAAAGGATATGGCACATATGCCAAAAGCGATTGGTATTTGATCCAGGTGGGAAAGCAGAACCATTCAGATGTGATTGCTAAGATATAAATATCTTGCAGGCTAAGGGGGTAGGCTAAGATGTCATGCTATGTTTCAACAAAGGATAACCCCTTGTGAGTGGTGTGAGGTGAAAAAAAGAAAGAAAAGCCTGCCTCTATAGCCCTTCCACCTCGCAAACTTGGAATACACACACGAACGGGGGCACCACCAGCCACCGGCTGGAACAATTCTCGCACTTCACCACCCAACCCACGCCAGACAGACAGCCCAAAACAGGGGCACCATAAACCAAGACAAACACCCAGCTTTATATTCCCAGATCAAAACATTTCATACAAGCTTCTCCCGACACAGAAGCCTTACTCACACAACTCACAAACAAAACACTCAGGCCTGTCAGCCGAGGATACACCACATCCCCGATCACCACGAACCTCTCGCCTGCCTGCTGTACCAATCACATCAGAATGAACCCGACCACTCTCGCTCCAGAAGGCGCCCACACCAGCTAACCCTCGAGTCCTCTGCAGCCCATCACTTCTGCATGTGTCGTCAGCAGCAGCTACACCATCATCTTTCTCTCACTCTCTGTGCTGATCCTCTGCCAGCTTCACAACAAACCCAGGCAGCTTATCTGCCCTGCTACCGGCCCACCACCAAGCAGCAACACCAACCTCTCTCTGTGCTTCACTCGGCACCCATCTCTGTCCACTGTCCTGTCTCCAAGGCGGCCCACACCAGCCAGCCTGTCACTTCTGCAGCTTATCTGCTCCCCTTTTGTCCTCGCTAGCAGCTCCCTTTGATGCCAGCACTCGTCTCTCGAATCCTTGCAGCTCCAGCTCGTAGCTGCACACACCTGAAAGCCCCCCACTGAGCTCCACTGGTCACAGCCCGTCCTCTCACAAGGCGGCCCACCCTCTATGTGTAACTGCAGCTGCGCATCACCTTGTCGCCTCTCACACCCACAAGCCTGTCTCCACGCTTCTTTGTAGTTGGCACGCTAAGAGGCCCCAAAGGGTCTCCCCTCAATAACACGGTGGCCTCCTCAGCTAGCCACCCAAACACCTCTCTCTCTCTCTTTGCATTCAACAAGACCCCCCCACCACTGCTTCAACACCCAGCGGTCTCCACTCTCTTCGTCGCCCACAGCCAAACCGCCGGCCCAAGCAAACCAAGCCCCTACGTCAGCGCCTGCTGTCCACACCAGTAGCGGCGCTCCACATCTGCCGCAAGGTGACCACCTTTGTTTTCTCGCCTGTCTGCTGCAGAACTTCCTCACCTCGCCGTCAGCAGCCGCATCCTTTTATGCTAACAGCTTCTCTTCTACTAGGCGGCTTGCACTTTAACGACGGTCGCCAGCCTGTACCCCCAGCGCCAACCTTTCTCTCTCTCCTTGCGCTTGTCTGCCACGCCTACCAGCGGCTCTCTGCTCTCCACAAGGGAAGGCCCCCCAATCTACGTCAGCCCGTCTGTCCTTGACCAGCTGCACTCTACTACTCAGCCCCACCAGCAGCTCGCCTTGCATGCCCAACCAAGGCGGCTTCTACACCAGGTCACAGTCGGCTTCGCCTGCTCAATCAGCAGCAACCACGCTCAGCAAACCTACTGCCTTCGCTGCTTTTCACAAGGGGGCCCAACTTCTCTGCACGACGGCTACACACCTCAGGCGCCTCTCTCCATCACCTGCAGTAGCGACCCCATCAAAACAAGGTGACCTTCGCTTTTTCTTCTGCAGACTCCGCCAGCTCGACACCACGATCCTCACCAGCTTCTGGAATATACCCGCTGGCAGCCCTTCAACGCTCCACGCCTTCTTTTCTTTTTTGGCCATTTAATATTATATATATATATTTTTATTTTGCCTAAGATGGCCACCCTCTCTTTTTCACACCAAATGCCCATGGCACATGGCCCCTTAAATCTTTTATTGCTCATGCACCTCTTCAAATGCCATCTTTAATTGCCCCGATGCTATCACACCTTCAAACAAACCGGCTAATGCCCACTCATCCTTTGGACGCGCACACACTTCATGACGACCAAGTGGCTGAAACCACCTCCATCTGACCTCTCACACCGGACAGGCCTGCAACAAGCTCAAAACAAATCCGTCCACCCTGTACACCTGGCGACGCCCTCCGAACAAAGCTCTTCACACTGCCACGCATCCATATATACACGAACCATAAAAACCTCTCAGAAAAACACCTGACATACTTTGCCACCCCCCCATCTGCTAGAGCATTCATGCTCAGCAGCATTCAGCATAGTCCGATAGCTATCCACCAGGATCAAAAGGAAACATCTGTTCACCATCCCATTCCCCAGCATCCCTCAAACACCATGGTTGCATCACTGCACACCAAACATCCATCATATGAACCACAACATCACTCACGTCCACTTCATCCACAACAAACCTCCCCGTCTTCAAAATCCGTGGCATTTCAGCATCTAGCATCCCATCCATCAACACCTGTGAAGGCCAGGTTCCAGCATCTTGACCCTTCTCCACACAAAAATCCACATCCTCTCCATCAACAGTGTCTACCAGCACTTCCAGCTCTTGTACTTCAGGCATCTCTTCACAACCATACAGCTCAACTGGCTCAGAATCTTTGTCTTCCAGGGACTTTGCCTTTAGCATCTCAGCAATCCGCAAAGAAGCCTTTGCCAGACTCTCGACCATGTCAGCATCCATCTCTATCTCTGGCTCCTGCTCATCAAGGCTAGCAATTTCCCAAATATCATCCTCAGGCACAATGCTCACCACACAATGCTCTTCATCAGCCAAATCCACATGCATACCTTCTTCAGTGTTACCAACCCCCCTGGTATCATTGTCCAAAGACTCCCCAACACCTAATGCATCCAATGGAACAACATCCACACCATCCATCACAGGTACCATATCATCAAGCTGTCTCAGAAAATCTAGGATAATAGGATCTTCCTCCACGCTCTCCACATCTGCATCACAAGCCATCTTCACTTCATCAGAAGTCTCTACCCCATCCTCCACCCTTGTAGAATCTGACAAAGAATCTTCGTCAAAGCATCCTGTATCCAGCTCCTCTTCCTTCTTATCATCAGCCAATCCCAAAGCATCATCCTCGTTGCTTCCCTGTGCATGCATGTCATCCAGATCCCTGTCATGAACAGCCACGACATTCCAATTCAAAGAAGAATCCACTGGCAACTTCTCATCTTCACTTTGCTCCTTCACCTGCTCTTCATCCACCTGCACATGCTTTTCAAACTTTGGAAAAAAATCAGAAGGCATATAAAACATACCCCTTTGCACCTGTATCGGCCTTTGAGGCTCCTGTCTCATCAAACCTTGCATAGGACTCTTATCCACCTCAACCAAATTTACCTGCTTGTCCCTTGCAGACACAACACCTTTATACGGATAAATACCCATCTCCATCTGCTTCAAAACCTTGCCTTCCTTTTCCCTAGCAACCCTAACAGCATCATCAAATGACCTGGGATTCTTCAACTCAACCCTGATCCTCAAATGGGGTAGCAAACCATCAATAAACAAGCTCTTCTTCAAAAACATTGGAGGAACTTCCTGCTTCAATGTCATACACCATTTACTCCACAAACATGTAAATACCTTCACAAAATCATCCAGTGATTGCCCACGAACTTGCTTCAAGATGCTCAACTCCTGCCAAAGCACACTAGGATCCTCCACTTGCTGAAAACGCTCCAAAAGGCCTTCTTTCAACCTATCCAAGGTCAAGACACCAGCATCCTGTGCTTCAAAATCCTTCAGCCAGCTTCGGGCATCTCCCTTCAAAAAAATCTTTATCAGCTTCAGAACCTGCTCTTCATCCGTGACATGATTGCTAATGCATGCCAACTCCATCTGCTCCAAAAAATCAACCACATCTTCTCCCTTCCTTCCATGAAACTCCGGATAAGACCACATCATGACAACCTGTGCCAATCCCTGAGCTCTCCTCAGCGGAACATACGCCCTTCAAGGCAAAGAACAACGCCAGAGCTATCCTCAGTGGGGGCACCAGAAGGATGTGAGGTGAAAAAAAGAAAGAAAAGCCTGCCTCTACAGCCCTTCCACCTCGCAAACTTGGAAATACACACACGAACGGGGGCACCACCAGCCACCGGCTGGAACAATTCTCGCACTTCACCACCCAACCCACGCCAGACAGACAGCCCAAAACAGGGGCACCATAAACCAAGACAAACACCCAGCTTTATATTCCCAGATCAAAACATTTCATACAAGCTTCTCCCGACACAGAAGCCTTACTCACACAACTCACAAACAAAACACTCAGGCCTGTCAGCCGAGGATACACCACATCCCCGATCACCACGAACCTCTCGCCTGCCTGCTGTACCAATCACATCAGAATGAACCCGGCCACTCTCGCTCCAGAAGGCGCCCACACCAGCTAACCCTCGAGTCCTCTGCAGCCCATCACTTCTGCATGTGTCGTCAGCAGCTACACCATCATCTTTCTCTCACTCTCTGTGCTGATCCTCTGCCAGCTTCACAACAAACCCAGGCAGCTTATCTGCCCTGCTCTACCGGCCCACCACCAAGTAGCAACACCAACCTCTCTCTGTGCTTCACTCGGCACCCATCTCTGTCCACTGTCCTGTCTCCAAGGCGGCCCACACCAGCCAGCCTGTCACTTCTGCAGCTTATCTGCTCCCCTTTTGTCCTCGCTAGCAGCTCCCTTTGATGCCAGCACTCGTCTCTCGAATCCTTGCAGCTCCAGCTCGTAGCTGCACACACCTGAAAGCCCCCCACTGAGCTCCACTGGTCACAGCCCGTCCTCTCACAAGGCGGCCCACCCTCTATGTGTAACTGCAGCTGCGCATCACCTTGTCGCCTCTCACACCCACGAGCCTGTCTCCACGCTTCTTTGTAGTTGGCACGCTAAGAGGCCCCAAAGGGTCTCCCCTCAATAACACGGTGGCCTCCTCAGCTAGCCACCCAAACACACCTCTCTCTCTCTTTGCATTCAACAAGACCCCCCCACCACTGCTTCAACACCCAGCGGTCTCCACTCTCTTCGTCGCCCACAGCCAAACCGCCGGCCCAAGCAAACCAAGCCCCTACGTCAGCGCCTGCTGTCCACACCAGTAGTGGCGCTCCACATCTGCCGCAAGGTGACCACCTTTGTTTTCTCGCCTGTCTGCTGCAGAACTTCCTCACCTCGCCGTCAGCAGCCACATCCTTTTATGCTAACAGCTTCTCTTCTACTAGGCGGCTTGCACTTTAACGACGGTCGCCAGCCTGTACCCCCAGTGCCAACCTTTCTCTCTCTCCTTGCGCTTGTCTGCCACGCCTACCAGCGGCTCTTTGCTCTCCACAAGGGAAGGCCCCCCAATCTACGTCACCCCGTCTGTCCTTGACCAGCTGCACTCTACTACTCAGCCCCACCAGCAGCTCGCCTTGCATGCCCAACCAAGGCGGCTTCTACACCAGGTCACAGTCGGCTTCGCCTGCTCAATCAGCAGCAACCACGCTCAGCAAACCTACTGCCTTCGCTGCTTTTCACAAGGGGGCCCAACTTCTTTGCACGACGGCTACACACCTCAGGCGCCTCTCTCCATCACCTGCAGTAGCGACCCCATCAAAACAAGGTGACCTTCGCTTTTTCTTCTGCAGACTCCGCCAGCTCGACACCACGATCCTCACCAGCTTCTGGAATATACCTGCTGCTGGCAGCCCTTCAACGCTCCACGCCTTCTTTTCTTTTTTGGCCATTTAATATTATATATATATATTTTTATTTTGCCTAAGATGGCCACCCTCTCTTTTTCACACCAACAAATGCCCATGGCACATGGCCCCTTAAATCTTTTATTGCTCATGCACCTCTTCAAATGCCATCTTTAATTGCCCCGATGCTATCACACCTTCAAACAAACCGGCTAATGCCCACTCATCCTTTGGACGCGCACACACTTCATGACGACCAAGTGGCTGAAACCACCTCCATCTGACCTCTCACCGGACAGGCCTGCAACAAGCTCAAAACAAATCCGTCCACCCTGTACACCTGGCGACGCCCTCCGAACAAAGCTCTTCACACTGCCACGCATCCATATATACACGAACCATAAAAACCTCTCAGAAAAACACCTGACAAGTGGCACTATGTATATTCTTCTACTGTTTCATGTTTACTAAGGTGATACCAACTGGGTCAGGTTTGACAGGGTTTAAGACGCCTAGTTGGATGCTTGTACATATACCAATGTTGGTGTGCAAATAATGCATGGACACTGAATTCCAGGACCTGTGTGGCACATACCAGAGGATGTGCAGGTTTAGAGGGGGTGGATGTCGTGCTGTGACACGTCCATGTAGGGAAAATCTTCTCTGTGATCAATTCACATGAATTCAGAGACAAGGACATGCAAGCAGTGATGTATAAACTGTACATGGGCTTGATATGCTAGTACTCTGTAAATAGGAGTTCAAATATAGTGTGATTTCAATTATAAAGTGATACACTGGCATGGTTGATTTCTTTTGGGGTATACAGGGCATTTAGAGATGGGCCTTGAATGAGTGGGCATCCCCAAGCATGAGCGGGCATCGTGGGTTGTGATAGAAGTATGTGGAGCATGGGAAATGAAAGATTATTGATATGGCCGATGTATCTTTGAGAAATGGTGTGAAATCAAGGCTTGATGGTGGCCATCTTTAGGCCTTAGGGAAAATAAAGATTAATAATATAATTAAAACGTGGCCATAAAAGGCCTAGCCACGTGGGAGCTCTACAGCGCTGGCCAGCACGTGAAGGGGAAGTTGGAGAAGCTGGCAAGCTGGCGCAGAAGAGAGGGCCGCTGGGCACGTGAAGGAAGCCGTGTGTGTGACGAGAAGAGGTGGAGCAGTGCAGCTGCAGGTATACAGAGAAGACGCCGCCTCGTAGCCAAGGGAAGGAGGGAGCCGGCTTGGGTCGATCAAGGGTCCTCGGGAGTGTGCTGACAGGCTGGAAGGCACAGCGGCAAGACAAGAGAGTTAAAGGGCTGAGGAATTCTGCAGTACTGGGGATGCTGTAGAAGCGTTTTCTGCTTTCTCTGAAGCGGACAATTTAAAGCATGCTATGAGGCAATGTGTGTGCAGACTGAGGGCATAGAAGACAAGAACAAGGACATACTTTCAGATGAAGTGATCACCTGCATGCTGAACTGGTTGGGCTGTTCCTTTTTTGTCTTTTTTGTTGTTTGGAGCTTCCTGATAGAGCGTTGGTGAACACCTTTGCTGCATGTTGCTGATAGCTTGGGGGGGCATTTCTTCTCATAATCAAGGAGGGCCATGTTGCATGTTTGGTGGTGGACCTGATTTCCATGAGTAGTTTATGCTGATTTTGCATGTATACAGTGCCAAGAAATGGAGAATGGAATTCCAGAGACACCAAAGTGAAGTAATTTTTGTGAAAGGCAGTTAATGTTTTGGTGTGAATACCTTCTCTTTATGTAAAAAAAAATCAGCACCTTTGAGTTGTATCTCATGTAGGTTTTGTGTTGTCATGTAATCAAGCAAGAGGTTATGTGAAATGACAATGTGAATGCCGTCTTTGGTGACCTGTTACTCTCACAGCTTGAAGCCCCGCGCTTTCCCAGCAACACCGCCCACGTCACGACAACGTGATTCAAGGTAATTCGACGTGCTCGTACAATGCATCCTTGACATCGATTACACATACACTTGATCCTTTGTCCCAACCACACATCGCGATTACGATGATGCATTGTCTCATCCTCACCAGAACTGCTTCAGGAGGTTGATGACATCCTATGTACAAAAGAGCAAACACAAAATCATAATCAGTTTTTAATGAAAGTATAAAAATTTCTATAAATCGCGTGTAATAGCGCGTCTATATCCTTAAAATTGCATGTATCAGCGCGTCTACATCCTTAAAAATTTCTATAAATCGCGTGTAATAGCGCGTCTATATCCTTAAAATTGTATGTATCAGCGCGTCTACATCCTTAAAATCGCGTGTATAAACACGGCTACATCCTTAAAATCGCATGTATATACGTGGCTACATACTTAAAATCACGTGTATAAATGCGGCTGCTTTATTATACACGCGAAAATACACGTGCTGTTACACGCGACGACCTGTCTATACCTAAAATAACCCGCCGCCTTCTCCAAATAAACATTTTCAAACTAAGATTTCTTCTCCTTCATCGCCGCCTCTTCCAACAAAGCACTAAACCTAAGTGCAAGGAGCATACAAGGAGCAAACACGGGTGAAGGAAACCAGCCAAAAAGAAGACTCACTTTTTCAAAGGTGAGTCAGTTTGTCCTTTGTCCTCCTGTCTCTTTTCTTCCATTTGTTTATGCTATTATCTTTTTTCTTTATGCGATTTTCTCCGTCCTTCTCTGGTAGTACTTTTGTGAACGATTGTGACAGTGGGCTTTTTTTATAAGGACGATTTGTCGGAGGTCGATCGCTTTTAAATTTTTTTTACGCAGGCCGCGTGTAGGAACGCGTGTATCCTGTTTGCACAGACGTTCACGCGCATATACACGTGTTTTTGGACGGGTGTATACACGCGACTGTGTTTCACCCATGCTTGCGATCCAGGTTCTTCAAAGAGATGATCCCATCTGCATATGGCTTGCCTTCAAAAAATCATACGTGCTAGCTTGCATTTCTGCTTTGATGCAATTATGTATATACTTTTATTTTTGCAGATTCTTCATGGATCCAGGTTCTTCATCCGATCCATTTGCGTACGGCACTTGGATGATGGAGATGCTAAATCATTTTGTGCGCCATCCTGGTCCAGTTGAGCTTACGGAGTACATGTATGTCCATCCCCCTCCTGGATTGCTTGGTATCTATACCCCGCTCCCGAGTATCCATGTCACTCCACTGCCGTCTATGCTTGCAAGTCCGACGAGACGGCATGCAGCTTCTCCTCTTCCACGCCCATTGAGGAGACATACCCCATCCCAGACACACTCACGCACACCCTCCCAGGCACCGTCATGTCAAGGCTCACACCACCATCACGTACTCTCTCACAGCCACCATCACGTACTCCCTCACAGCCCACAGTCACGTAGACAATCCCCCAGTCGTGACTCCACCCGCAGTACAAAGGAGAGCAAACGCCGCAGTAGGAAGAGTGGGAGTGGAGGATGCGGCGGTGCTTTGGTGGGGGAGGTAGTAGGGCACGCGGTGAGAGAGGAGATAGAGGGAGAAGAGTTAGAGGAGACAGTGAGGATGAGGAGGAGGTGAGAGAGGTGGAGGGAGTGATCTGCTATGATGTGACGGATAGGGGCGGGGTAGTGATGGATGCGAGGGGGAAAGAGGTAATGGAGTACATGCGTGGGGTAGTTTCAAACTTGTATAGAAATTGTTTTATTAGATTTAAAGATCAAAATAGCTGATTAGTTGGGGAGGTGATAGATGCTGTACATAGTCGGTACCCTAATCCCCCACATGCAACATTCTCGGATGTATGGGGAAGGATGCGAATAAGGGAGATCTTAAGTAATAAAAGATCTCACCTTAAGAAACTCGCGTATGATGGGCTAAATGTAGCTGCGGGTGGCTATCCTGCCGAGAAACCTACCATTGCACACAAACGCGAGTGGAAGGAGGCAAAGAACGAGCACAGAGTGGCGTGAAGAGCAGGCAGCATGTGGAGGCACGACGGATCCAGATGGAGACCATTGGATCTTCGCATTTCGGATCTGGTGGCGTCGAGTCATGGGAGACAGAGTTCCTAAGTATCTTGCCACTTTATTTGATTGTTTACTTAATTCATATGATTGTTTTAATCTTACAAATTGTGTTGATTATGATACAGCGCGAGCACGGGTTATGGGGAGGAAGCCCACAGCCCACGATACTGGGTATGCTCGCCGGCATAGCAGATGTGAGACGTGGGCCCTCTTTAGAGAGCTGAGGGACGTATTACGGACGCGCAGTTTGAGATGGCCATACGGTCGATAGGTACTTGAAAACTCTAAACGAATGATTTTGGTTTATTGAATTACATATATATATACTTATATACTATATATTACTTGAACATGCACAAGCTGCTGCTGCACCTGGTGCTGATGATCCTGCCACTGATGATCCACCTACCGCCACTACAAAGGGTGGACGTGAGCACTACTCATCGGACATTCCGACCGATGTGAGCTCATCTGATCATGGAGGGAGTAGCGAGTCATCATCTGGGTCTGAGTAGTACTCAGACTTATAGTATCACATTCCATATTGAGGATGTGGTTGTATATATATTTTTGTAACTGAAGCCATGGGCTACTTCGACATATGGACTCCCTTGTATATATGTGTACACATAAAATTTTGATAGTAATATTGAATCGTGAATTGATAGTATTACATTCATGTCTGTCTTGAAGCGTGTATTGATAATGTTGCATTCATGTCGTTCTTTTTCTAAATTTCAGCCAATTGCTTGGCCTAATTAAAGATTCTTTTTCTGACAACTAGTTCTGTTTTCCTTCTCAATTCCGATCAATTGAATTATATTCAATATTCTTCTTTTGAATAAAAGAATTCATGGGATTTGTAGAAATTCATTCTACCCATATTTTCTCTTATGGTAAAATAATCATAAATCGAATTTATACTAAAAATTCCTCTTCTTCCCATTTAATTTCTAGGATCCCAATTACCATGGCAATTCCTCTTTTCCCATCAAATATTTCTTATAAATTCATTTAAAATATCCATTATTTCAATATGCTAGAAATTTCTCTTTGTCCATCTAAATGATGGAATTCCAAATGTTGTAAGGATTCCTCTTTTGACATTTAAATGTTTCTCATAGATAAATAAATTTATCTAAAAATTCATCTTTGAAATTAAGTGAATTATCCCATAATTCCAATATGATAGGAAATTCTCTTTTTCCCATCCAATGATGGAATTCCAAATGTAATGGGAATTCCTCTTTTAACATTTAATTATTTCTCATAGATAAATAAATTTATCTAAAAAATTTAAAATTAAATGAATTATCCCATAATTCCAATATGATAGAAAATTATCTTTTTCCCATCCAATCATGGAATTCCAAATGTAATGGGAATTCCTATTTTAACATTTAATTATTTCCCATAGATAAATAAATTTATCTAAAAATTTATTTTTAAAATTAAACGAATTATCCCATAATTCCAATATGATAGGAAATTCTCTTTTCCCATCCAATCATGGGATTCCAAATGTAATGGGGATTCCTCTTTTAACATTTAATTATTTCTCATAGATAAATAAATTTATCTAAAAATTTATTTTTGAAATTAAATGAACTATCCCATAATTTCAATATGATAGGAAATTCTCTTTTTCCCATCCAATGATGGAATTCCAAATGTAATGGAAATTCCTCTTTTAACATTTAATTATTTCTCATAGATAAATAAATTTATCTAAAAATTTATTTTTGAAATTAAATGAATTATCCCATAATTCCAATATGATAGGAAGTTCTCTTTTTCCCATTCAATCATGGAATTCCAAATGTAATGGGAATTCCTCTTTTAACATTTAATTAAGAGAGGCCTCTAACCAAGTCCAACTAATTTCTAGAATTTTCCAAGTTCAGTTTGGTTGAATTTGGATAAGATTTGGACCTAGTTTGGTTCCCTTTTGATTTGGTTTGATCCAAGAGAGAGAGGAGAGATAAAAATATCACATTATTTTTGAGTTTAAAACTCATTTAAGCATGTGAAGTAGGCGCCTCCTTGAATGGACTCCCCTTCCTTACACACGTGTCAAAATGGAATCATTATATCCAAAATATCTCATTTTTTTAGTAATACTCATAGTTTTTTACTAATAAACCTTATACATAGTCAACTCTTCATCTTATGTGGGCATTTACTCATTTTCGGGTATCTTCTTTACAAATTGGATTTATCTCCTCCCCACACATGGATTGATCCTATTGGCCCATAGAAACCTTAATTGGACCATAATCCAAAAATTTCTGAAAATCTAGACCCTTAGGCTAAGGTCCTTTATACCTATTTCCAATTAATTCCAATTGCACATTGGAAAGTTCTTTTTGAATTTCTATTTCAAGGGAACCCATTTTAGACACTAGGAGGATTTTTATATAAAAAAATATCTCAATTTTGGACTATCTCCCTCTAGATATTTTCTCTCTCTAGGTCAAAACAGGGTAAAATAAAATCTTTCTTTTATTTCAGAGAGGGGAATAATTATAAGATCAGAAGGGAGGTTCTTACTCCTGTATACCTCAAAAGCTGGGGGGAGGAATCTTACAGTACTAATAGAATATTCATAGTACCATCAGTTTTAGTAAAGCATTGCTCATAATAGTTTATTATTAATAGTCCTTATGGTGATACTAGTAGTAACAACATAGGGCGATATCATAGCACCAATAATAGTACTACCAGCACAGGCAATATGATAGAATATGAATATCATGCTAATTAGTTGTAGTTTAATACTATTAGACTATTAGTTTAGAAACCTACCAAATCTGGATGTCTGCATTCTTGAGGCATGTGAAACTATGAACCTCTTGGAAGTTGCAGGTATCTTGTGACAACAATCTGCTTCCATGCACGTATCCATGTCCAAAAAAATGTTCACAAAACAAAAATAAGTGATACGTACATGCCTATAAGGGAAGACCAAGTAGTGGGCCTTCCTCATGTAACATACCCATCTTCACTAATAAAGAAATGTCCATGTAATAGATGAGTTTGTGAGTTTTTATGGTATAAAAATCAATGATTTTATTAAATGAGCCATTTCTACTTAGAATCTTCAAATTCTGAGCCCAAATTTAGAATCTACGTGCAATTCTACCCCGTTATAGGATTTTACAGCATCCAAAATGGACACTGTGGATCAAGCTTATACGCAAATTTTGGTTATTTTTAGTTTAAAATGACAACCTTTAAACCTTAATAAATGCACGACCGGGCATCCGATTGACAAACGGTTTGCACCCCAATGACCACGAGAACATCCCAAACAAAAAAAAATCCCCCCGGGCGGTTTGACACGCAAATCGAGGTCGATGTCCCAAAATTGGAGACCCTGCCCCAAATTTGGAGACCGTACACACTCACTAGGGTCCCCCTACAATGGCTGCACAAGAACCAAAGGTTGGCCACCCACTATGTGGTTCACACGCACGGCTACGTGGACACCCATGCTGCCTCTGACCAGACAAGGTACATGCATACCCCTCCTTTCCCCCTATTAACTGCCACCGTATCTTTCCCCAGAGCCATGCAGGCCACTGATCCACATCCTTTGCCTGCACACCATCCTTTCGACCGTACTTTGCGCAGCGCCCACACCCGTACCCCACACCTATATAAACCCCTCGGGTGCTCCATGGTTGGGCAGCACGCATTTTTGCGTAGCCTGCACTCTACCGTGTCGCCGTTTGTACCGCCCTCTTTTCCTGCACGGTGTACTTGCTATAGTGTTGCCGCCTCTCTCAACACTCCCTCATCTGCCACTTTTCAGATAAGGCAACTTTCCTCAACTCCCCCCTTGTTAGAAGATAGTGTCCTTAGCTCTTCTCCCCTCCCATTTGCGTGGAGTTTAGCAAGAGGTTTTGACCTTAGAGAGGGTTCATGCGATGTGGTCTTTTGCTCATACGGTGAGCAAACGATTTTGGAATTGAGATCTGACTGAGCATTACGATCGTGACAGCGAGCACTACAAGGCAACATCTAAGATGGCCCCATCCTAGAAAAGCCAGAATATTTCCTTGGGAGGAGCACACAACAATGAGATTAGAGAAGATGCTCCTAATGCGGCTCCAACCCTCCCGTTACAAGCCCTCATCGAAATGGTGGCCAAGTTAGCTTGGTTATCTTTTAAAGAAGAGTTTTTTTTAAATATTAATGTTAATAAATATGTATCTTTTTATTTTAAAAAATAAACAAATTGTATGAAGCTACGATTTGAAGTGATGCTGTATTCAATGAATTGTATTGAAATTGTTATCTTTAAGAGAAAGAGTGCAAGTTTTTCCTGGCTTCGGCGCTAACTCCATTCGTGCTTGTGTAGCCAGGCGGCGTCATTAGCAAAGCTCGGGAATGGCCCAAGGTATCCCTCATACCATTGGGAGAATAAGGTTTTCCGATTGAGGCGAGAGATTATGATGCTATCTAGTTCTGAGCGCCCAGGCTAGTGCGGTGAATAAGCTCACCCTAGTGCGCAGACATCTCTCTGAGGGGCGGGAGGATCGAGTGACAGAGCTTGAGAGGGTGGCAGGCCGGCTTGAGTCCTCACCCCAGCGGCCGACGATAAGGTGTATGGTCTCGTAGGGTTTTGCCTAGCATGTAGAGACTGGAAGGCTGAATTCTAGATCATCGACAGTATGAAGGAAAAGAATAAGAGAGCCGATTTGGCTTGTATGGGATTGATTCATATATAAATTTTTTTTATAAACCTTGTCTTTGGCATTATTGTACTATGGCAAAGGGCTATTTTAACAAACCTTGTGAAAAGGGCTTTAATTAAGAAGCATGTTTATTTATGTCAAACAGTGTGGTAGAATTAATTATAAAACAAAATTAACGCGTGAGTAGGGTGGAAAGTGGGAGGATGGAATGCCCCGATGGCACCATCCTAGGACGGGTGGACCCAATTAGTTGGGTAGCTTTCCAACAGATTAAGTGAAAGCCCTATGCTAGATAAATAGGTTCTCGGGCAATTCTATTCTAGAAGGATAGGACTAGGTCTTATGTATGAATCGTATCCTTGAATCTTTGCATGGTCAAGGTGTCAATGAATAGGAAATTTTCTGTAAGTTAAGACTTAGTGGACTATCTTAAGTGTTTTCCCTATTTTGGAAGGGTGGAAACCTTACAATTGGTATCAGAGCCGATCTTAGCTCCTAGGACTTGCCATTTAAGGACTATTTTCAACGTATGTTTTACCTAACATAATGCTAATTAATAAAAACATCTTACTAAAAACAAGTTGAATTGATGTCTGAATGATTGTAAAAAGAGGAAGATGCCTACTCAAAGTTTCTAGTTTTTCAATGCAACTTCGAGATTGCTAGTCACTCCTCAAATTTCGAGTTCCGTGACACCATGGTAAAGATACTAGAGAAGATGTCCCTCCCCCATTTCTCTCATATCAAAAGAGGATGGTGTAGAGATTTGTGGAGTCACGGGCTGAGATATTTCTTCGGAGCACGTAAGGGTCAACAAGTTTTTGTAGTCAACCTCAGCAAAGCCATTGAACCTAGTATAAGGAGACAGAACCCTCTTGGCTCCAAGAATTCTCTAACATCTTCCCTGACGAGCTTACAGGGCTACTGCCTCCTCGCCGAGAAGTCGATCATGAAATCGAGGTGATCCTTGGAGCTCAACCCATCTCAAAAACGGCCTATAAAATGTCCCTTCCTGAGGCCATTGAACTTAAAGAGCAACTTTCCCAACTCATTGAGCAAGGATTCGTACACCCCACTAGCTCTCCATGGGAGGCACCTGTTCTTTTCCAAAAAAAGAAGGACAGAACTCTCCGCCTCTACATAGATTATCGAGGGCTAAATCAAGTCACTGTCAAGAATAAGTATCCTATCCCTTGCATCGACGAATTTCTTGACAGGCTTCATGGGGCCAAAGTTTTCTCAAAAATAGATTTGAGGTCTGGTTACTATCAGATCAGAGTCAAGGAAGCGGATATACCCAAGACAGTCTTCAATACTCGTTATGGCCACTACGAGTTTACTGTAGTGTCATTTGAGCTAACCAATGCTTTTGCAACCTTCAACCGCCTAATGTAAGATATATTCCATCCTTACTTGGATGAATTTGTTCTTGTTTTTTTTTATGACATCTTAATCTACTCCAAATCAATGCAAGAGCATGAGGAGCATGTGCGTAGAGTTCTGCAATTGCTGCGCACAAACTCTATGCCAAGAAGAGAAAATGTACTTTCTTTACTCATTAAATTGAGTATCTTGGTTTCATCATCTTCAAAGATGGCATCTCAATAGACCCCGCCAAGGTCAAATATATTATGGAGTGTCCACCCCCCCTAAATCAGTTCGTGAAGTTCATGGGTTTTTGGGAATCACGGGATGGTATAGGATTTTTTATCAAAGATTATGCCTTGGTAGCTGCACCTTTTACGGACCTTCTTAAGAAGGATTGCAAAATAGTGTGGCTGCCAATCCATCAAAACAGTTTTGATTAGCTCAAGGTCATTATTACTTCTACCCCAGTCCAGAAACTTTCTGATTTCACCAAGGAATTTGAAGTGGTTAGTGATGCCTGTAGTCTAGCACTTGGTGGTGTCTTAGGCTAAGAAGGAAGACCAGCCCTGTATACTTCTCGCAAGTTGAAGCAATATGAAGCAAATTATGCCACCCATGATTTGGAGCTCTTAGAAGTTGTTCACTGCCTCAAATCATGGAGACATTATCTCTTGGGGGCAAATTCTAGCTTGTAACTAACCATAAAAGTCTGATGTGGATCTTCACCCAGCCTAACCTCAACATGCAGCAAAGGATATGGATTGAAATTCTACAAGAATATGACTTCGACACATCAAATTCTACCCTGGGAAAGATAATGTGGTAGCATATGCACTTAGCTGCAAATCTTTCTTTAGTGTAATTTCAATGCCAAATAATCCCATACTGGCCAAGATGGGCAAGAAGTCTCATCTCATGATCCAGATTATCAGAGGATGGTGAAGTTAGTAGAAGAAGTGGAAAATTCAGTAAAAGAGAAGAATCTAATCAAGGGATACTCCACTCATGAAGGAAGTCTCTACTTCAATCATAGGCTATGTATCCCTAAGGATCCTGCTTTAAAGAAACCAATCCTCCATGAAGCTCATGTTAGTCCTGCTGCCCGACACCTAGGCTATGCAAAAACATTAAATGTTGTAAGAAGGAGATTTCATTGGGCAGGCTTGAAAAATGATGTCCTTCGGTACTTGAAGTAATGTCTCTCATGCTGCCAAAGGATCAAAGCAGAAAGGGTCAAGATGCCTGGGAAACTCCAACCCTTGGATATTTCCCAAATGAAGTGGGAGTGCATTAGTATGGATTTTGTCACATGTCTCCCCACTGTACAAGAAGGATATGACTCCATTCTGGTAGTAGTGGAATTACTTACCAAAGTAGCTTACCTTATACCAGCAAAGAAGACCTTCAAAGCTTCTGATGTTGCTTGAATATTCATCAAAGGAAGTCTTCAAACTTCATGGTCTTTCAAAAGGGATAGTAAGTGACTGGGATTCTGACTTCACTTCAAAGTTCTGGGAGTCCTTATCTCAAGCCCTAGGCACTCAACTTTGCTTTAGCACAGCTTATCATCCAGAGACTGATGACCAGACTGAGAGAGTCAATCAGGTAATTAAAGACATTCTCAGAGCATATTGTGGATGGGAACCAAGAAGATGGATTTAATACCTTCCTCTGGTAGAATTTGCCTACAATACATCTTATCATCAGAGCATAGGAATGTCACCATTCAAAGAACTCTATGGGCAAGAATGCTTATCTCCTCTAAATTTCTTTGATATGACCATATGAGTTGAGGCATCAAGGAAAATGCTTGAAGAGATGGAGGAACAAACCAAGGCAATCCAAGAGGATATTAAAGCTGCTCAAGATCGGCAAAAGCATTATGCTAACACCAAGAGGTCTGAAAGGATCTTCAAGGAAGGAGACAAAGTTCTTCTACGAGTGCGACCCAAACGAAGTTCTCTATCACTTGGAAAATATAAGAAGCTCAGTCCTAGGTATTGTGGTCCCTATACAGTTATCAAGTGTCTAGGTGAAAGTGCCTATAAACTCCAGCTCCCAGCCCATATCAAAGTCCACAATGTATTTCATGTACGTTTGTTAAAACATTATGTACCCAGTCTCTCGATCATATTAATGATGATGAACAAGTTGTAATCCCTACTCAAGGAGTCCTTTAATTACATCCCAGTAGGATCATAGATTCTAGGGAAAGGCAACTCTGAAATAGAACTCTTGTAGAACATCTAGTATAGTGGAAAGATTACCCTGAAGAGGATGCAACTTGGAAAGTTGAAGCTACACTCTTAATAAAGGATTATCCCCAATTCATGAGAGATGAGGACATCTTGATTTCTTCAAGGGGGGAAGGATGTAACATACCCATCTTCACTAATAAAGAAACGTCCATGTAATAGATGAATTTATGAGTTTTTATGGTATAAAAATCAATGATTTTATTAAATGAGCCATTTCTACTTATAATCTTTAAATTTCAAGCCCAAATTTGAAATTTGCGTGCGATTTTACCCTAGTATAGGATTTTACAACATCCAAAACTGACACCGGATCAAGCTTTTACGTAAATTTTGATTACTTTTAGTTAAAAAACGACGACCTTTAAACCTTAATAAATGCACGACCGGGCATCTGATTGACAAACGGTTTGCACCCCAATCACCAAGGAAACATCTCGGATAAAAAAAAATCTCCCCTCCCCCTGGGGGACGGTCTGGCATGCAAATCAAGACCGATGCCCCAATTTTGGAGACCCTGCCCCAAAAAAGGGACCGTGCACACTCACCAGGGTGCCCGTACAATGGCCGCACAAGAACCAAAGGTTGGCCACCCACTGTGTGGTTCACATGCACCGCTACGTGGACAACCATGTTGCCTCTGACTAGATAAGGTATATGCATACCACTCCTTTCCCTGTTAATCGCTACCGTACTTTTTTCCAAAGCTATGCAGGCCACTGATCCACATCCTTTGTCAGCACACCGTCCTTTTGATCGTACTTTGCGCAGCGCCCACACTCATACCCCAGAGCTATATAAACCCCTCAGATGCTCCATGGGCAGCACACATTTTTGTGTAGCATGCACTCTACCGTGTCACCGTCTGTATCGCCCTCTGTCCCTGCGCGGTGTACTTGCTACAGTGCAGCCGCCCCTCTCAACACCCCCTCATCTACCACTTTAAAGATAAGGCAACTTTCCTCAACTCCCCCCTTGTTCGAAGATAGTGTCCTTAGCTCTTCTCCCCTCCCCCATCCGCCCCCCCCATGTGAAAAGACTCACAACAGCACCCCTCTCCCCTTCAGGAAAATGTTTTTGTTAAGGACATCTCACAAATCTCCCCCCATTTGCGTGGACTTTAGCAAGAGGTTTTGACCTTAGAGAGGGTTCATGCGCTGTGGTCTTTTGCTAATACGGTGAGCAAACCATCTCAGAATTGAGATCTGACTAGAGCATTACGACTGCGACAACAAGCACTACAAGGCGACATCCAAGATGCCCCCATCCCGGAAATGCCAAAATATTGCCTCGAGAGGAGGAGCATGCAAGAATGAGATTAGAGAAGATACTCGTAATGCGGCTCCAACCCTCCCGTTACAAGCTCCTCAAGGAAATGGTGGCTAGGTTAGCTTGGTTATCTTTTAAAGACGAGTTGTTTTTCTTTAATATTAATGTTAATAAATGTGTATCTTTTCCTTAAAAAAAATAAAAAATTGTATGAAGCTACGATTTGAAGTGATGCTGTATTCAATGAATTGTATTGAAATTGTTATCTTTAAGAGAAAGAGTGCAAGTTTTTCATGGCCTTGACGCTAACATCATTTTCCCAAGGTGGCAGAGGAAATCAAGGCCCTGGAACCCCTATCCACTAAGGTGTAAGAGGCAGTGGACATGGCAGAGGCCACGGAGGAGCAATTGCTAGGACCACCTGTATTATAAGTGAAGAACCAACCTTGGAAATGGTTGAAGAAAAGCACGCCATCGTCCATGCGGCGGTGGTAGAACACCAAGGTCCGAATAAACAATTTGGTATAATCCAAACCCCAGGCACTCATCTCACGATAAGCCATTCTAGCTTTTGATTGATTGTGGAAGTACCCATTTATTTCTTTCTCCTAGGTGTTTGCAAAAATTAAACTTGGGTCGAAAAATAGCTAGAAGAATGATTATAGAGTTAGCCAGTGGAAAAGAAGTAGTATCTTGCCACTCTATAGGAAACCTTGATTTTGAGCTGGGTAATGAGCAAACTCATTTTAGAGTCTTGCCATTAGGAATTCATGATGGAATCCTTGGCATTCACTGTAACCAGGGGAGTATCACTTTTGAAAATGAGCATGGCCAAGTAATATCCGTTTAGGGGAAAACAAGAAAACCTAAATCTAGGGTAGTCAAGGCAAAACATCTTCTCAAGGGAGCACGTAAGGCTCAGCAAGTTTTCTTAGTCAAGCTTAACAAAGCCATTGAACCTAGTATAAGGAGACAAAACCCTTTTGGCTCCAAGAATTCTCTAACATCTTCCTTGATTGACGAGCTTGATGATGAGCTTACAGGGCTACAGCCTCCTCAAGAAGTCGATCATGAAATCGAGGTGATCCTTGGAGCTCAACCCGTCTCAAAAACGTCCTATAAAATGTCCCTTCCTGAGGCCATTGAACTTAAAGAGCAACTTTTCCAACTCATTGAGCAAGGATTCGTACACCCCAGTAGCTCTCCTTGGGGGGCACCTGTTCTTTTCCAAAAAAAGAAGGACAGAACTCTTCGCCTCTGCATAGATTATCAAGGGCTAAATCAAGTCACTGTCAAGAATAAGTATCCTATCCCTTGAATGGACGAACTTCTTAACAGGCTTCATGGGGCCAAAGTTTTCTCAAAAATAGATTTGAGGTCTGCTTACTCTCATATCAGAGTCAAGGAAGCGGATATACCCAAGATAGCTTTCAATACTCGTTATGGCCACTATGAGTTTACTATAATGTCACTAATGCTTCTGTAACCTTCAACCGCCTAATGCAAGATATATTCCATCCTTACTTGGATGAATTTGTGCTTGTTTTTTTTGATGACATCTTAATCTACTCCACATCAATGGAAGAGCATGAGGAGCATGTGCGTAGAGTTTTGCAATTGCTGCACAGACATAAACTCTATGCCAAGAAGAGCAAATGTACTTTCTTTACTCATCAAATTGAGTATCTTGGTTTCATCGTCTCCAAAGATGGCATCTCAGTAGACCCTGCCAAGGTCAAAGATATTCTGGAGTGGCCACCCCCTAAATGAGTTCGTGAAGTTCGTGGGTTTTTGGGAATCACAGGATGGTATAGGATTTTTATCAAAGATTATGCCTTGGTAGCTGCACCTTTGACGGATCTTCTTAAGAAGGATTGCAAAATAGTGTGGCTGCTGCCAATCCATCAAAACAGTTTTGATCAGCTCAAGGTTATTATTACTTCTGCCTTAGTCCTGAAACTTCCTGATTTCACCAAGGAATTTGAAGTGGTTACTGATGCTAGTAGTCTAGCACTTGGTGGTGTCTTAGGTCAAGAAGGAAGACCAGTTGCTTATACTTCTCAGAAGCTGAAGCAATATGAAGCAAATTATGCCACCCATGATTTGGAGCTCTTAACAGTTGTTCATTGCTCAAATTATGGAGACATTGTCTCTTGGGGGGCAAACTCTAGCTTGTAAAACTGACCACAAGAGTCTGATGTGGATCTTCACCCAACATGCAGCAAAGGATATGGAATGAAATTCTACAAGAATATGACTTCGACATCAAATTGCGCCCTGGGAAAGATAATGTGGCAGCAGATGCACTTAGCTACAAATCTTTCTTAAGTGAAATTTCAATGCCAAATAATCCCATACTGGTCAAGATGGAAGAAGTCTCATCTCATGATCCAGATTATTAGAGGATGGTGAAGTTAGTAGAAGAAGTGAAAAATTCAGAGAAAGAGAAAAATCTAATCAAGGGATACTCCACTCATGAAGGAAGCCTCTACTTCAATCATAGGCTACGTATCCCTAAGGATCATGCTTTAAAGAAACTAAACCTACATGAAGCTCATGATAGTCCTGCTCCACGACACCCAGGCTATGCAAAAACATTAAATGTTGTAAGAAGGAGCTTTCATTGGGCAGGCTTGAAAAATGATGTCCTTCGGTACTTGAAGTAATGTCTCTCATGCCAAAGGATCAAAGCTGAAAGGGTCAAGATGCCTGGGAAAATCCAACCCTTCGATATTCCCCAAATGAAGTGGGAGTGCATTAGTATGGATTTTGTCACAAGTCTCCCCACTCTACAAGGAGGATATGACTCCATTCTGGTAGTAGTGGACTTACTTACCAAAGTAGCTCACCTTATACCAGCATAGAAGACCTTCAAAGCTTCTGATGTTACTCGAATATTCATCAAGGAAGTCTTCAAACTTCATGGTCTCTGTCCCTGCGCGGTGTACTTGCTAAAGTGCAGCCACCCCCTCTCAACACCCCCTCATCTGCCACTTTTTAGATAAGGCAACTTTCCTCAACTCCCCCCTTGTTCGAAGACAGTGTCCTTAGCTCTTCTCCCCTCCCCCATCCGCACCCCCCCGGGTGTGAAAAGACTTACAACAGCACCCCTCTCCCCTTCAGCAAAACGTTTTTGTTAATAAGGACATCTCACAAATTTCCCCCATTTGCGTGTCCTTTAGCAAGAGGTTTTGACCTTAGAGAGGGTTCAGGCGCTGTGGTCTTTTGCTCATACGGTGAGCAAATGATCTTGGAATTGAGATCTGACTGGAGCATTATGACAGCGACAGCAAGCACTACAAGGCGACATCCAAGATGGACCCATCTTGGAAAATATTACCTCACGAGGAGCATGTAAGAATGAGATTAGAGAAGATGCTCGTAATGCGGCTCCAACCCTCGCGTTACAAGTTCCTCAAGGAAATGGTGGCCAGGTTAGCTTGGTTATCTTTTAAAGAAGAGTTTTTTTTCTTTAATATTAATGTTAATAAATGTGTATCTTTTCCTTATTAAAAAAAAGAAAATTGTATGAAGCTACGATTTGAAGTGATGCTATATTCAATGAATTGTATTGAAATTGTTATCTTTAAGAAAAAGAGTGCAAGTTTTTCCAGGCTTCGGCGCTTGAGAGGGCGGCAGGCTGGCTTGAGTCCTCGCCAACGGGCGGGCCGAACGATAAGGTGTATGGTCCCGTAGGGTTTTGCCCAGCATGTAGAGGCTGGAAGGCCAAATTCTAGATCATCGGTAGTATAAAGGAAAAGAATAGGCGAGCCTATTTGGCTTGTATTGGATTGATTCATGCATACTTTTTTTTTATAAATCTTGTCTTTGGCATTATTGTACTATGGCAAAGGGCTATTTTAACAAACCTTGTGAAAAGGGCCTTAATTAAGGAACATGTTTATTTATGTCAAACAGTGTGGTAGAATTAATTAGAAAATAAAATTGACGCGTGAGTAGGGTAGAAAGTGGAAGGATGGAATGCCCCGATGGCACCATCCTACGAACGAGTGGACCCGATTAGTCGGGTAGCTTTCCAACAGATTAAGTGAAGCCCTACGCTAGATAAATAGGAAAAAAGGGTTGTCTCTAGGAATCAAGACTAGTAGTTACCCAAATTATGATCAATTACCCTATGGGTGATTTGATTTTTAGAAGATCATGCTCCCGCTGTGGGATAGGACTAGGTCTTACCTATGAAGCGTATCCTTGAATCTTTGCATGGTCAAGGTGTCGATGAATAGGAAATTTTCTCTAAGTTAAGACTTAGTGAACTATCCTAAGTATTTTCCCTATTTTGGAACGGCGGGATCCTTACACCTCATCACTGAATTTCATGCCACATGCTAAGCAATCCTTTGCAACTATATAAGTAAGGCCTTCCTTGTCTCGAATGTTTGGCAACTCAGGTATGACTACTGGTCGTTCTTTAGTCAAGGAGACTGAAGCAACAAACTTTTTATGTGCTTTTGCCTCCTCGAGTACCATTTTCTTCTCTGCAAAGGTCACCTAGCAAATCAAGCAAGAGAGCATGTTAGCGTAAAAACCTAAACCTTGGATGGACTGCCAAAATATGTAAACTATATGAACATACCATCAAAGATGCAACCTTTTCTTCCATGTTTATCATCTCATCTAAGTGCCCAAGTAGGTGCAATGCTGAATTGCATGCCAATATCTCTATTGTGAGTTGTTGAGCTCTGCCAGCATCTACAGTTTGCAATTCAGCTTCCAATGTAGCCAACCTAGAATTAAACTTCTTGTTGACAGCTTCCATGATACCCACATTGCGGTGAAGCACGTTCTTTGCTTGTTCCATTTCATTAGCTATGTGCTCAAAGTTTTCCTTCATATCCTCTACCCTCCTCTTGCTTTGTTGAATTAAGGTAGCCAATCTACTCATATCTTCTGAGGTGTACACAAATTGAGTAGTCTCTTGTGCAATTTGGGTAGGCTTATTATCAGCGCTGGATTGTTTAGAGTCAATGTTGTGAGTAACCCATTGGATTTTCTTCTCCAGCTTCCCATGTGCTTTAACATTTGCATTAAGAGACTCTGCAAACTCAACCCATGCAACCCTGTTCCATGGGAACACTCACGGGAACACGGATTATGGAAGGAGGCCGGAAGCAATTAATGCGAGAGAGTGGGATTATAGCCATGGGAACATGAAGACGCACATAATTTTTCCATATTTTTGTGCCGAAGTGCAATGTAAATCGTTTTAGGCCAATATGGGTTCTAAATGAGAGTTCTAGGTGTATTAAGCAAGGCTCACTTATGGGGTTGTCCGCCCATGTGTGAAAGAGGCCTAGGGTTAGGGTTAGTGACCTCTCTACAAAAGAGAGGTTAGCTAAAGAAAGTGGACGTTTTTGCCATTCTCATAAGCTATTGAGTGAAGCTCTTGAGCTCTCAAGCTATGGCAGCTCTCTAACTCTCTCTCTATTGTACTCTAATGAGTATCAAGCTTCAATGAGTATAGCTCCACTTCTTTCTCTTAATCTGTTTTAGCATCATTTAAGTAGATCATTAATCTATGATTAGTTGAATGCTTCTTTCTTTCTCGTGTATGCTGCATGCTTGTAGTGTGTGTGTGTAGTCTCCATTGATGCAAGCTCTTGCTCACTTCTTTGGCAATGAATTATTCATGGATAGACTCTCTCTATGAGCTTGTGGGTTTGTGAATGTTACATTCTCTGCTTGCTTAAGCTTGTGGGTTAGTAGATGCACGCTTATGGATTTGCACGCATTAGGGAAAGCTAAGATTTAATCAATGTTTGAATGGGATTAAGAGAGTGCTATGCATTACTTGTTGTCTTGATTAGTGTAGTGGATTTAAGGGATTGAGAGATTGATTGAGGTGTTGAATGGTTGAATCGTCAAATGGTGGTTTGTGTATGTGAACTCTCCCTCATGGGATGAGCCTTCATGCACTAATCGGGTCGAGTCCTCGGATTGACATTGTGTTTCTTAACACATTTGTTGATCGGTAGTACTCTATGAGCACTATATTGCACGGTAGAGAGAACCGCTCTACAATGGCGCCGCTGCCGGGGAGCGAGTGCCTACATTAGAGTTGAGCACCGTACACACACTACCACTCCTTATTAAGCTCCAATCTGTTGCAAAACTGTTGGATAGGAGAGCAGGCTTTGGGACTAATTTTGGTACTTAGTTAAGACTAATCTGCTATTAAATTCTCTTTATTTGTCTTGCAATTTGAGTGCGATTGGGTGGCTACACTTCTCCCTCGAGGTCAGGACAAGGATTCAACACACGGGAAGGATTGGAGGTAGGCGCTATACCTGCAAATTTCAATTTGTGTGCGAAAAAGAGAGGCCTGTTTTTGCATTTCTGTCATTCTGTTTAAGGAAATTTTTTAGAGTTTCAGTTTTTTGCATATTCGTTTTATTTTCTGTTCTTAGCTTAGCTTAGTTGAGTTTTCTGCATCATTAATTTTGTGCATTTGAGTTCTCTGTTAAACCTGCATTTTAGTTCTCTGTTAAACCTGCACCTGTAGAGGAACTGAAATCTGTACACACACATGAAGATTGAACATTTCGAATTTGCTGCACATGCATTTAGTTCACTGCACACGCATTGAATTCGCTGCAAATCTCACAACTGTACACGCATTTAGTTAACTGCACACGCACTTCAAAAAAAAATAATAATAATAAAAGAAGGCAGTTGTGTGTGAACAGCACACCGCGCGGAGAGACCCACACACTGCACCATAAAGACGGCCACCGCACCGGATAAGGGGGTGCAAAAAAAAGAAGAAAAAAAAGAGTCTGGAAAATTTTTCATTTTCTGTCGCAAAAATTTGGGAGGTTATCTAACTTTTCGAGAGGAGTTAGACGACATCCATCGTCGAAATTTTGGTCCCGGAACCATTTTCCCATAGTGAGTTAGTATGGGAAACTGGTTAATTAGGCGATTTTCGATCCGAAAAAATATGCTATTTTTTGGCCTAATGTGTTCGAGGGGGTTCAAAATGGGTTCTGGCAAAGTTTGAGCCAACTTGAAAATTTTTGGATTTTTTTGAAAAAATTATTTAAAAAAAACCTTAAAATTTGACCTTATGCACTTGCGGTCGGGACGTCATATAGACACTACCATAGGGCCTAGGGCACCTTCTAGAGTACCTACGCAGGAAAGTGGGACCCAATCGGTAGGAAATTTGGCAGATATTGCTGAAACCTTTTCCGAATCCTAATCTGATACCCTTTCCAGGACAACTAGCTCATTGTCTATGGACAATCTAGGGCCGTCAAATAGTCATCCCTTAGCCCCAAATAGGACACCCACAAGATCTTTTAATCCATTTGAAGCCGACACCATGGGGTTACCACTCAATGTGAGACTTCAATATGTCTACACGAATATCAAGGAGCTGAGATTTTTAGGGATCCACAACGGTATCTCGTTAAGATCGCAGACTTTTTCTCAGAGCTTGATAGAGCACCTCTAGTCAATGACCAGGGTAACATGTACATGGGTGGAGATGGTGTTCGCTACGAAGTCACCTATCATCCAGAGAATGTGGACAAATTAGGGGAGCTCTCTAAAAGTGAGTTCTTAGACTTATCAAAGCCTTCGAGAGCAAGGGAGTCTAGAGATGATTGGCTCATTGAGCCAGACATGCCTGGACCATCCAATGCCTAGTCCTTAAAGCCATCCATAGATGATTTACTTTGTGTAGATCTAAATTTAGAAAGGGATAGGAAAGGCAAGAGCAAAATGGATCAGGGGGCTGAGAACCAATGGGAGTTTGTACGACAAATTCCGGTGACAAAGGTCTTTCAGGATGACCCACTTCAAGAGATCTATAAGGACTCTTTAGAAGGATATTATGCCACAACTAGATTGCCAGAGCTAGATCTTCCTCTAGCACTTGTGGTGGTAGTCGAGAAGCTTGCAGGACACATGAACCGAATCGTTGATAAATGGGCCAATGAATACCGAACCTTAGATTGGAAGGAGATTCGAGAGCTCACGTGGAAAGGACAACCATTATTCATGGAAGTGTTCTCAACAAATACAGCTAAACCAGGAGAGACAGCCTTTCTTGGAGAAACTGTTGCCCCTCCCCTACGAGAGTTCACCAGAGAGGGACCCTCAACATCAAAGTGGACCACTGCAAGTAGCCCAACTCTAGCACCAAGATATTATCCTACACTAAAAGTGCGACCATAGATCACACCACAACAACGTTTCTCTCACTATGACAATCGGAGGGTAGGGGAACCAACTCGGCCTCCCATAAATGCACCTCCTGAAATGCGGGTAACAAGATCTTTGGAGGGGGTTGGTGAGGTAGGTAATAGGGGACCCACACCAATTTGGGATGCATGTGGACCATCTTACCAAAGAGAGGAACAATTCCCACTGAGAGTGAGAGGCCGTAGACCCTATGATGAGTAGACAAGTAAGGCCATCAACTCTTCAGAAACTGGTAAAGAAGTACGAAGGGTCAAGAGATCCATATGACCATGTAGCAGCATTTAGGCAAGCAGTTCGAGCTGAGCAATACGCAAATTGAAGGATTTGGGCTCACTCTTGAGGGAAAGGCCCTTGCTTGGTTTCAAGCACTAGAGGCTTCAGACAAATCTTCTTTACGAGTTTTGGAAGAGAGATTCATTGCTGCTTTTTCCTTGATGGGGATTCAACATGACACGGTAGCAAACATCTACTCTTTCAAGCAAGGCGAGACTGAGGGTGTTAGAGACTGTGTAAATAGGATGAAGCAATACATTAATCGTTGCCCAGAAGATGAGAAGCCCACCCAGAGTCGATTAATTTCTCTCTTCTTAAAAGGACTCAAAAATTCAACACTGCACACACATCTCTATGCAAAGAAGCATACAAATTTCAATGAGTGTTGCCATGATGCTATGGATTTCACAGATAACTTCAAATTCCAAGATGGTATTGGCCCTGAGGTGAAACCTAGAGATCAGTGGGGTGATGAACAAAGTTCAGGGTCTAGCGCGCTAGTAAATCTAGACCACATAGCTAACCTAGTGCTAAGGAGATTGGGACAAACCTATCGCCCACCCATGCAGCCACAACAACAGCAGCAGCGAATGAGGAGTGTACTACCTATAGGTCCTCATCTTTGTGGAGCATGTGGCGGTAACCATAAAATCGAAGAATGTAATACCTTTTCTTCTCTAGTCACAAACCAACCTACAAAGAAGTGGTGCAAGGCCTGTGCTTGGAACTTTACCCACACCACACAGGAATGTACTCACATTGCAAGAATGAGACAGGAGCGTGAGCAGCAAAGGGGTGCAGTGGCTCCACAAATGCATCGATAGTATACTAATTTTGAACGTAAGCCACCGATGGCACAAGAGCAAGCACGACCTGTACTTGGAGCTCAACCTCCTGCTCCTGGGACTGCTCCTATGAGGGTTGTTGACTACGACAATTCAAATATGTGTAGAGACTTGGTAAACCCAGGCTATGTGGAGGAGGAATATGCATCATATTCATCCAAGGAAAATCTCTTTGAAAGTCCCGCATATCCAAGCCTGGCTCCGAGGCTCAACCAGGGGAGCAAAATTCTTTGATGTTGCTAGGCGGCTACCAACCTAGGACTCCAGTCCCCTCAGGTCAATGGCAGCAAAGGAAAGTAGAAGCCAAACTAATGGGCCCCTGTTATGAGTGCGGAGAACCCCATTGGGCTCCTGATTGTCCACATCGCTCAAGGCAAGCAGCTCGATCCAATACAACAGTACCACAGTTTCCACCAATTGAAAGATATTGTCTAGGGTGTTGTGTAGAACACTTTCTAAAGGATTGTTTGCTGAAACCACATGAGGAAGGCACCTCTCAACCAAAGGTCTCACTCAACTTTGTAGGGGCAGTTCCATCACCACCTTCATCAGAGAATGAGGATGTCGTGCCACTTAGAGTCATGACTAGATCACAGACACGAAATGCCGAAATGCAGACTGATGAGACACCTCGAACTAGGGATGCAAAGGCAAATCTAGTGGACAAGACCCTACATTCCAATAGAAAAAGGACCACTAGGAGGAAAAAGAACCGCAACAAGCAAACTAAGAGTGCATCCACTAGTTCTCAAGAAGTCTCTAAACAAAACATGAAGGATCAAGAGTTTACATCCCAAGAAGTGCATGAGGAGCATCAACCTCAACTTGGGCCTAGTGCTAAACAAGATGAGGCTAGTACAACCGAGGATAGTTCTGGGGGTTCTGTTTTTGTGGATAAGGTGAACGAGACTCTAGATGCCATCATTGATGCTCATAGAAGTCGCATTGCAGCTTTATCTGAGCTACCCAAGAAGCTTCAAGAATACCCAAACCCTCGTGAGAGGAGAAGATCAATCTAGCTGTACATCAGCAACTCATTAGGGAAGCTCAATCAATACTTGAGGGCCCACATCCACCTATCCCTCGAGGCCCAACCTCTCTTAAGCCAACATTAGAAACCATACCAGAAGTGTCATCAAGTTGGGAAATGAAAAGTGAGCTGATCTCACAAGCTCATAGCGAGAAGTCTGCAACAATTGCCACCCCATTTAAAGAAGGTATTCTGCCACCACCTGGCCTTGCCTTCCCATGCAATGATGAAGTTATTGATGCTAATAACGAGGACGTGGCAAATGAGATGTGGGCAGCAGTTCATGAGAAGGTTAATGAGAATATGTCCTCTATTATTTCACCTCCATTCTCTGAAGTGGATTTTACTAGGGGCACTGAAAACAACTTTAGACGCCCAAGCATCCAGGAGGAAGTTCAAACAATTGTTTCTCCTAGAAGTAAGCATACAATGAAAACCTTACCATCTTATTTGGGAGAATATGAGAACTATTCTCAAACCTTGAGGATACCCTCCATGCATAGAAGGTTGACAAAGGAGATGGATATGGGTATCGTGCAAGCTATTTTGTCAGCACCAGTGGCTTGTACCTTACCTTTGCTTGATTTGATAAAGCTTCGACCTGAGTTGTGGAATGATATTGCCACATGTTTGTCAGAGCAGGTATTGCTACAAAAGGGTCACCATCATTGTACTATACACCCTGAGACAAAGCATGTTATGCCAGTTCCTATCAACAAAGTAGGAAAATTTTGTGAGGACGATCAGGGAAATGCTACCCTCCCATTAGAAGTACGAAAAGTAGCTTCAACTGCAATACTTGATAGTGGTGCAGGAGTGGGCATTGTGACAAGGACCATTTGGGAAAAGTGGGGCAAACCAGCTATTAGGAGTACCAGAATGCGCTTGCAGAGCTGGCAGATGGAAGCTTAGAACATCCCATTGGGCTGCTAGAGAACATATTGGTCACCACATGTGGGATTGAATATGAGCACACATTTGCAGTAGTGGATTTTGGAAAACATCCAAACTATGAAGCGATATTGGGTAGACCATTCATGCGACAATTTCAAATGATTCAAGATTGGGGATACAATTATTTGTACCTCCGACATGATTGTGTCATCACGAGGGTCAACCTAAAGAATCACTCATATCGTGATGTAACAAGGTCTCCAATAGATGAGTTTGATTCTGCTTCATCTGAGGGCTCAAGAGTTACATTGTCAGATGGGCAAGAAGATCTGTGGATGTGTGGAGCCTCATGTAGGGATTTCAGCACTGAGAGACTTAAGGGTAATTGAAGTGTATCAGATGAGGCATACATTCCACAACCCTTCCCTGAGCACTTAATTGATCCCCTAGAATGGAGTCATGTCCTTGCGACATTATCGACATGTGCTTTATCTAAGCCAATTCAATTTTGTGACTCAGATGGATATGACATTATTCCTATACGAATGATACAGCCACGTGACCTTCTAGATAATTTGTACTATGGGGATGCATCCACAATAGCACTGCATGTAGAGAAAGTCTCAGTGGAGGATTTAACACTCGAATCTGCTAATGATGCTGATAAGGAAGACAGATGGAACTCTGATTTTGATGATGATGTGATAATCCCCGAGGAAGAGTTAGGAAAGGCACGCCTACTCTTGAGAGGAAGGGAGGTTCAAGTAGAGATCCCTCGAAGTCGACTTAAACGTAAATGCTGTAAGAGCCATAAGAGAATCCGTAAACAATATGAGAGGGAACGATGTGAGAGAAAACAAAAAGAAGATGAGGAGTTTAAGAATGAACACTCTCGACCACCACCTCACTTCTCAGAAAAGAATGGATATCTATACTATGTCCAAGCACAAGATAGTATCAAAGACCAAGTAAAACGATCAGATGGATTCCAGCCAGGAGAAAAGCTAAAATCTGTTAGCAAAAATCGAAAAAAAACGAAGAAACCAAAAACAAAACTCAAGTCTCAAACCGATTCAAAAGAGAGTGTCGGAAGTGCAAAGGTAACGGTTGAACAAAAAACTCTGATGCAAGATTGCAAAAGAGAGCTCAAAACCGCATGGTCTTCAATTAGTGATGACTCAAGTGGACAAGAACAAGGTCTCAATGTTCCCCCCAACTTCACACAGTACACTCTTCAAGATCGGAAGATTGTTCTTCAACAGCCCATGCGACAAAAGCCAAGCATGCTAGGGGTTTCATATGATGGTCCAGAAGATGCAAAAAAGATTGATATCGCTAAGCCAGGAGAAGAGCCTCGCTATGTGTGGATTGCCACAGACTTGTCCTTAGATGAGGAGAAGTTATTAATTCAAACAATAAAGGAGTATCGCGATGTTTTTGCTTGGAGTTATAAAGACCTCAAAGGAGTTGATCCAAGCATATGTCAACATACAATTCCATTGCGAGAGGATGCAAAGCCTTCCAAGCAACGTCCTTATACTTACAATGAGAATTTTGCACGAAAGATAAAAGAAGAAATAGACAAGCTCTTAGAGGTAGAATTTATCTATGAGATTGAACACACTGAATGGGTCTCCCCTATTGTAGTGGTGCCCAAGAAAAATGGAAAACTTCGAGTATGTGTAAACCTCAAGAAGGTAAATGCAGCTATTGTACGTGATCATTACCCCCTTCCAATCACGGATCATGTTTTGGAACGAGTTGCAGGGAAAAAGGCATATAGTTTCTTGGATGGATTCTCCGATTACAATCAAGTGTCAATTGATCCAAAGGATCAATACAAGACAGCCTTTGCTACTGAAGATGGCATCTTTGCCTATCGTGTTATGCCATTTGGTCTAACAAATGCACCAAAAACCTTTCAGCGGTTAATGAGTCATGTATTCAAGGAGTACCTTAGGCAATTTCTTGAGATCTTCATGGATGATTTATGTGTTCACTCACAAGAGCGTGATGATCATATAGAACACCTCAGACTTGTGTTTCAAAAGTGTCAAGTTTATCATATATGCTTGAATCCTGATAAGTGCAAATTCATGGTAAGACAAGGAAAAATTTTGGGCCATATTGTTTCTCGCAATGGGATTTCAACAGATATGGATAAAATTGATGTCATTGTCTCATTACCTCAGCCTATCAATCCTAAAGGGGTACAAATATTCATGGGACATTGTGGCTATTATCGTCGATTCATCTACATGTACGCTGTCCTAGCCAGACCATTATATGCTCTTCTTGTAAAGTTTAATTGGATTGATGAGTGTGAGGAATCCTTTGAAAAGTTGAAGCAAGCATTAGTGACTACACCCATCTTACGGGCACCAGATTGGAACCAAATCTTTCATGTCCATATTGATGCTTTAAACTTTGCAATTGGATGTATTTTGGCTCAATCGGGAGAACATAATAAGGACTTCCCAATCTCATATGCTAGTCGACAGTTGAACAATGCTGAGAAGAATTATACCACAACAGAAAGAGAAGGTTTGTCCATGATATATGTAGTGAAAAAGTTTCGCCATTACCTTTTGGCAAACAAATTTATATTTTTTGTGGACCATCAAGCACTGCTATATTTGGTGAATAAGCCATGTGCAACTGGAAGGATTGTGAGGTGGTTTGTCATCCTTCTTGAGTTTGATTTTGAAGTGGCAGTCCGAAAAGGAACAACTCATCTAAGGGCAGATCATTTGTCTCGAATCACCTTTGGAGAAGCTCCTGTGGGTGTGGATGATGATATGTTAGATTCAACACTTTTCCTTGTAGAGACAGCTCCTAAATGGTCTGAACCCATCTTAGAAATTTTGATAAGTGAGTAGATACAACTAGCGGGTCCTAATGTGGACCTATGGTGACCATTCAAGTTAATCTCAGGGAGATTATATCGTCAGGGTAATAATGGAGTGTTGCGGCTTATACCTAACCCTGACCAATATGAGGAGATCTTGGAATGGGCACATGAGGGTATTGGTGGAATCCATGCATCAGCTACTACTTGTGTGCGATGTATAACTCAGGATGGGAAATGGTGGCCTACCATGCATGCGGATGCTGAAAAATTTGTTCGTAATTGTGCTTCATGTCATATTCAACAACCAATTCATAATGTCACATTATTCCAAATTTCAACTACACCAAGTTGGAGTAAGTATATTGTGGACTATATTAAGCATGGTCATACTGATCGAACAATTCCTAAACATCGAAAGCGTGCTATTAAAGTTGAAGCGGCCAACTATCTGCTGTGATAGAGAACCAACTCTACAAGAGGGGCAAGGATGGTAACTTGTGCATGTGTGTATGTGAAGCTGACTACTTGAAAATCTTGACGCATTCACATGCAGGTGTTGGGGGTGGACACTTTTCGGGCAATACCATAGCTAAGTTGATTAGGTGGTCTGGGCTTTGGTGGCCAACCTTACAAATGGATGCCGAAGAATATGTGAAACATTGTGACGATTGTCAAAGGACCAAAAGTCCCATCACAAAGGACAATATGCCATTGCGGCCTATGTTAAGCACACGTTCGTTTGCCAAATGGGGTATTGATTTTGTCGGTCCCATTAAACCTCCAGCTCGTCACACACATGCCGAATATATTATAGTCGCAACTGACTATTTGACCAAATGGGTAGAAGCAAAGGCTACAATAAAAAATGATGCCAGAACCACAGCCAAGTTCTTGTATGAGTACGTGTTTACACGCTATGGCTTACCTATTGAAATCGTTAGTGATCAGGGTGTGCACTTTGTGAATGAGGTAATAGAGTTTTTACTTCAAGAATTTATGGTAATTCACAAGCGTTCTGCACCCTATCATCCCCAGACCAATGGTCAAGCTGAGAGTACTAACAAGATTCTCTGCACAGCACTCACAAAGATTGTTGAGAGACATAGGACTGATTGGGAGCAAAAGTTTCACTCAGTTCTTTGGGCATATAGAACAGCCTATAAAACATCTGTGGGCACAACCCTATTTGAGCTTGCTTTTGGGCTAGATGCAATTCTTCCCATTGAATTTCTTGTACCTACTCTACGAGTAGCTAAACAATTGGACTAGACTGGTCATGAGCTTTCTCAGTGCATTGATGAATTGGAAAATCTGGATGAGACCCGCTTATTGGGCGGTAATGGGGATGTATGCCGAGAAGAGGAGACAAAAGCAACGGTATGATCGAAATCATTAGGAAGTGAATGGGGTCTTCTTGGGCCCTTTAATTTGCCCAAGCCTAATCAAGGTGATTAAGGAATAGCCAAATGGGGGGTTACCATGTGGACTGAAATGTTGGGTTTGTAAGAGAGACGTAAGAGTGGTTAAAGGGTGCGCTTTTTTCCCCAAAAAGGGGGGGAGGCAATTTTACAATTTTCGGACCTCCATAACTTCTACATACAAGCTCCAATTTGAGCGGACATTATAGATCCATGATCTACGCATCAAGAGCTTTCCATAGATATGTTACATGATATGGTTTTATCCGCTAGATTTTAAATTCCATTTTTCCCCCAAAATTCAAATTCGAATAAAGTAGCCGTTTTGAAGCTTCTAATTAGAAAACGTTTCTTCTTAAGAGAAAAGGTTTGACTCCTTAAACTGCCAAATAAAAGGGCCCAAGAAGAAGACTCCATTGAAGTCCTAATGTGTGACAACAACTGGCCGATTCAAAAAGGGGGACCTTGTGCTCTTGTACACACTTAAGAAGCATAAGCGAAAGCTCAAGAAATGTGGCCTAGGACCGTTTGTGATTAATGAGCTTACTCCAAGTGGTGCAGTGCGTTTAGAGACACTAGAAGGTGAGCAAATGTCTAACTTCATTAATGGAAGTCGTCTCAAGAAATACAATGAACCATTAACTGAAGCCTTGCTTCAACAAATGCATGCTGCCCACACACGGAAAGAAGCACATGACCTACTTAAACGTCAGGCTCAAGAAGAGGCTAAAGCTAGAGTTGCAAAAGCCAAGGAGCGTCGCAAGGCTTTTGTATTAGCCTTACAGTTGGCTACTGATGAACAATATGTCGATCCTTTCAATATTCACGTGTGTCTTCATCTTCATGCAACTACCTACTTTGTCTCTGCCTTAATTGACTCTGGTGTGCAGATTATAATGTTCTCTCATTTGACACATGGGTAGCTTTGGGACAACCAACACTTGTGCACATTCCTGTTGACTTACGAAGCTTCTCAGGTGAAGATAACCCTATAGATGTCAGTTCCCTTTTATGTGGCTAGTAAGTCCAAGGCAGTGGTAGAGGTTGTTCTTGGTCGATCATGGTTAAGTGCTACCAATTGTTCATTAGATTGGAAGAATAGACAATACAAATTGCAAATTGATTCTCATTGCATCTTGGGATCTGCTACTCCACGAGTTGTATCATGTCAAAAGGGTGGTAGTTCTACCTTACACAACCCACTTTCAACATCTGCTCTTCAAACTCCAAGACAAATGATGTGGATAATCGATGAGTCCTCAAGTAAGGGCCATGGCTGGCATGTTCCAACTACTCTAGTCACTGCTCAAAGAAGGCCAGGCAAGAAGGAATTGTCAATTTGGGTACCCAAAGATGCGTACAAACTTGTACCATCTAGAAGAGTTGCTAAACCTCCTAAAAAGAATATCTTTTCCAAGCCTAAGCCTCAGATTGTTACTCATTAGGTCCCAAAGCATGTTCTTAAAGCACAAGGCTATTATGAGGGTGCAACAGCACTTTGGCTTCCCAAATGTCATGGTTTGCTAGAGCCAAAAGAGTGTATCAATAAGATTTCAAAAGCCACTCTTGGTTTTTCATATCAGTGGGTGCAAAGGAAATCAACACAACCTCTTCAAGATAGGATAGGTGGTTGTAATAGCACCTACAAATCTACTTGTGTTGACCTTCCCCAAACATGTATTGAATCACCAGTTGTCCCAACTTCTCCTTGTTACACACTTCCACTATCAACTTGTGTACCTAAGACAAATCCAACTTTACATGAGTCTCCTTTGAGCACAGATTCTAGCACTTCACTGCTTAAATTCTCTTATCTTGCTCAAATTCCTCGACAATTGCTATCCTTTCCACCTCTTAAAAAGGACATACACAAAACCAAAGGTAAGGCAGTAACACTACAATTGAAGCTCTTTGGTAGATCAATGTTTGAATAGCCTCACTTTTACTAATGTGGTTCCTTATGCCTTTACAGGATTGTGTTCTTTTTGAGATGATCTTATCTATATTGTTTTTGATAGGGATTGTAATGATGGATATGCGTGTATAAAGTTTAAAGTTTCTAAATTTCATTGTTCTATGGCCAGATACCTCTTGATGGATACTTGGCGAGATACATGTCCACCATGCATTGACCCTGATAGTGCTCAACCTGAACATCGCGGGGGTTATAGTGCTCCTCCTTTTCAAACTCATTCTAGGTACTTTTATGCTCCCTTAGGTGAAAATTGCTGTGGGCATCACTTTGTCACTTTATTCTATCAATAGCATCACCCATTTCCACATTGTCAAGAGTGTGCACGACTCGTATTAGGAGAAGCTTCACACATTTGTTGGCTATGCCGCTCTTACTTTCGATGATATGGCACGGGCTTAATGAAACAAATTGTGGGAATTACACCCCAACGCCATAACCTTCTTGATGTGAGAGTACCAGAGAGAGGACCAAATCAACGTAGATTACCTGAGGAGGTTCAAGCACAACAATGGAGGGATACATGCATAAATGACTTGCAGCCACCTATCTTGCAAGCCCTCCTTCCCCCAGCCTCAACATGTCAATTTTGGATCACTATGAGTACCTATATTGCGCAATTCCAAAATCGGAATTGTCTGCTTAACCTTCCCATAGAACCAATGCCATATTTTAGCGAGGAAGCACTCCTTCCTCTACCACCTTCTCCAGAGGCCGGCTTTTGTACAGGGTTGTCCTTGCATCCTGAAGTGATTGATACCATCTTCCCAGCAGAAGTGGACACGGATCCACCACCAGTGCAAGGGTAAGCTCATCGACTCCACAATAAGATCAACAAGCCAAGGCACTTTTCTCCCACTGGGTTTTTCCCCTCGGCTATATTCGATGATTGGCACCAATAACAAATTTTATTCTTTTCTTTTCTTTTTTGTGTGTGTTAATAAGACATTTTGCAGAGATCTCAGCTACACAAGAGCATACAAACATGCCCCAATTGTCCACCTACCATGCACACAAATTAGGAAGGGGGGAGACATGCAATGCCTACAAAGAGCAAAGACAAGCAATCTGCACAACATCAACGAGCACTACAACAGGTGTATTCAAATCTTAATCTTTTGTTCTTTATGTGCTTTTTACTTTTGCATATATTGTTTGCATGATCACACACAGTTGGCTGGTTTAAGTTTTAAATGAGTTGTTACCATGTGGTGAGTGATTTTTAGATTCTTAGAGGACTTAGTAGAAGGTATTTCTATTTGAAGAGGGTGTAAGATATATGCCAACGGATTATGCCAAGTTCTTATGCTCTCAAAGTATATTAGTTATCCTTAGTGGTAGCTACCTCTTAAGGATGGGCTAGGTGCTACGATTAATAAATTTTTTTACAAAAGTCATGCCCTAAAAATATATATATACAAGTGAATCGAGACATGACGTGTCTACAGCCATGTGGAATGCTTGGTAGGACCTTGGGTTGTCTTAGCACCTGAGGGCCGATGCCTTGGTTTCCATGGGGTGAACACTGACGTCTAAAAGATTAAGAAAAAACCTTCAAGGACTCTATCGCCTTGATAGATGCTGGTAGGACACTGGGGTACATTGTGGGCCCTCGAGACCGATGCCCTCATCTTCATGGGGTACTCCTTCATTAGGAACTCAATGGAGTCTTCTTGGGCCCTTTTATTTGGCAGTTTAAGGGAGTCAAACCTTTTCTCTTAAGAAGAAACGTTTTCTAATTAGAAGCTTCAAAACGGCTACTTTATTCGAATTTGAATTTTGGGGGGAAAATAGAATTTAAAATCTAGCGGATAAAACCATATCATGTAACATATCTATGGAAAGCTCTTGATGCGTAGATCACGGATCTGTAATCTCCGCTCAAATCGAAGCTTGTATGTAGAAGTTATGGAGGTCCGAAAATTGTAAAATTGCCCCCTCCCCTTTTTGGGAGAAAAAGTGCACCCTTTGACCACTCTTACACCTCTCTTACAAACCATTGGTTTTTGCTTACATGGCGGGCTCCTATTTGTCAAAAAGTTAAACGTTTCCATAACCTCATGGCAAATTAAAGGGCCCAAAAAGACTCCATTGAGTTCCTAATGATGTCAAAAAGAAAGAAAAGGGTCTGTCACCCTTGAGATATTTAGCGGTCTTTAGATTCTCTTGGCGGAGGTCTCTTGGCCATTGCTTGGGTCTCATTGGGATGGAACCTTCCTCTTTATCATCTTTTACACACACACCAAATGAAAAAGAAAAAGAAAAAGAAAAAAAAAAGAGGTCCAATCACCATTGCTCATATTTAGGAGTAGGTTTGCCACTTAGAAATAACTTAAATACTTGTAGGACATTGAGACTGCGGTCATAACCTGTGGTGTGCAAGCACACTTGCCTTTGCATAGCACTATCTACCACTTAGTCTCACTTTGACTAGTCTTTACTCACTTCTTTTAGCACTCTTTAAAACTCTAATCGACCTTCACTTGCATGCTCACGTGTGAGATTGTCATTGATGGTTTTTTTTCTTCTTTTTTTCTTTTTTTCAATAAATGGCTTTACTTGTCTTCCATTGTTTTTTGTAGCTTTTTGCTTCTACCGCGCCCGAGGACGTGCGCGATTTAGGAAGGGGGGAATGTTCCATGGGAACACTCATGGGAACACGGATTATGGAAGGAGGTCGGAAGCAATTAATGTGAGAGAGTGGGATTACAGCCATGGGAACATGAAGACGCACATAAATTTTCCATATTTTTGTGCCGAAGTGCAATGTAAATCGTTTTAGGCCAATATGGGTTCTAAATGAGAGTTCTAAGTGTATTAAGCAAGGCTCACTTATGGGGTTGTCCGCCCATGTGTGAAAGAGGCCTAGGGTTAGGGTTAGTGACCTCTCTACAAAAGAGAGGTTAGCTAAAGAAAGTGGATGTTTTTGCCATTCTCATAAGCTATTGAGTGAAGCTCTTGAGCTCTCAAGCTATGGCAGCTCTCTAACTCTCTCTCTATTGTACTCTAATGAGCATCAAGCTTCAATGAGTATAGCTCCACTTCTTTCTCTTAATCTGTTTTAGCATCATTGAAGTAGATTAATCTATGATTAGTTGAATGCTTCTTTCTTTCTCTTGTGTATGCTGCATGCTTATAGTGTGTGTGTGTAGTCTCCATTGATGCAAGCTCTTGCCCACTTCTTTGGCAATGAGTTATTCATGGATAGACTCTCCATTGATGCAAGCTCTTGCCCACTTCTTTGGCAATGAGTTATTCATGGATAGACTCTCTCTATGAGCTTGTGGGTATGTGAATGTTACATTCTCTGCTTGCTTAAGCTTGTGGGTTAGTAGATGCATGCTTATGGATTTGCACGCATTAGGGAAAGCTAAGATTTAATCAATGTTTGAATGGGATTAAGAGAGTGCTATGCATTGCTTGTTGTCTTGATTGGTGTAGTGGATTTAAGGGATTGAGAGATTGATTGAGTTGTTGAATGGTTGAATCGTCAAGTGGTGGTTTGCATATGTGAACTCTCCCTCATGGGATAAGCCTTCATGCACTAATCGGGTCGAGTTCTCAGATTGACATTGTGTTTCTTAACACATTTGTTGATCGGTAGTACTCTATGAGCACTATATTGCACGGTAGAGAGAACCGCTCTACAATGTGTGTGTACGATGCTCAACTAATGTAGGCACTCGCTCCCTGGCAGCGGCGCCATTGTAGAGCACCGTACACACACATTGTAGAGCGGTTCTCTCTACCGTGCAATATAGTGCTCACAGAGTACTACCGATCAACAAATGTGTTAAGAAACACAATGTCAATCCGAGGACTCGACCCGATTAGTGCATGAAGGCTTATCCCATGAGGGAGAGTTCACATACGCAAACCACCACTTGACGATTCAACCATTCAACAACTCAATCAATCTATCAATCCCTTAAATCCACTACACTAATCAAGACAACAAGCAATGCATAGCACTCTCTTAATCCCATTCAAACATTGATTAAATCTTAGCTTTCCCTAATGCGTGCAAATCCATAAGTGTGCATCTACTAACCCACAAGCTTAAGCAAGCAGAGAATGTAACATTCACAAACCCACAAGCTCATAGAGAGAGTCTATCCATGAATAACTCATTGCCAAAGAAGTGGGCAAGAGCTTGCATCAATGGAGACTACACACACACACTACAAGCATGCAGCATACACAAGAGAAAGAAAGAAGCATTCAACTAATCATTGATTAATCTACTTCAATGATGCTAAAACAAATTAAAAGAAAGAAGTGGAGCTATACTCATTGAAGCTTGATGCTCATTAGAGTACAATAGAGAGAGAGTTAGAGAGCTGTCATAGCTTGAGAGCTCAAGAGCTTCACTCAATAGCTTATGAGAATGGCAAAAACATCCACTTTCTTTAGCTAACCTCTCTTTTGTAGAGAGGTCACTAACCCTAACCCTAGGCCTCTCTTTTCTTCACACATGGGCGGACAACCCCATAAGTGAGCCTTGCTTAATACACTTAGAACTCTCATTTAGAACCCATATTGGCCTAAAACGATTTACATTGCACTTCGGCATAAAAATATGGAAAAATTATGTGCGTCTTCATGTTCCCATGGCTGTAATCCCGCTCTCTCGCATTAATTGCTTCTGGCCTCCTTCCGTAATCCGTGTTCCCATGAGTGTTCCCATGGAACAAACCCCATACTTTCCTCTATCAGTAGCAGTAAGGGCTATTGTGTATGATTCTCATAAATAAAACCACAAACAAAGGCAATGGACAGCTCATGATTGATGGGCTCTCAATGGTACACCTTATAATGCAAGGTCACCATTTGTGAATAGAGGTGAGGCTTTAAATCCCTACACTTTACAGCTTTTCCTGTCCTAAGAACCTAGAATACTGATAGCCAATATTTGATTGGTACGTCTGCATCCGTAAATCGCCTTGGGTTGGCCGCTTCCAAGCTAAGCCCATGCTTGTATGAAAATCATGCTTTGCATGACGATATCACCTTCGCATCGGCAAACAAAAGTACCCAATGAGATGAGCCTCTTTTAGATGTCATTGTTATGATCACCCTCTTCGAGATGATAATCGAGCAGCACATGAGGGCTCATGTTGTTGACACACCTCCCAAGACCAAAAAACAGGCAACCACCAAATTTTGCCATGCGTTTGTAGTTAACATCCCAAAATTTGCCAATGCATATTCGGACATCCGACCGACAATGCCCTATGACTCTACAACATTTGCATGGTAGTGACAACTAGACAATGCTTGAAACAACTCCACTTTTGTCAAAGCCTGCTCTGGTGCACTCATGCATAACCGCATCAAGATTCAAAACTTGCAAAAAAGCATAATACATATGTTTGCAAGGGAGGTACATCTCATGCTTTGCTTCCCTCTTTTGGAAATTCAGACAAGAGCAGCTTGGGTACTCAGATTCACTCCAGCAGCATGCAACCTCTCTGTGCTCACATAAAACATGTGCAATTCATTACAAACAACAATGTCTTCTCGAGCCATGCAAGTTGAGATTGAACAACCTTTTTGTACATTCCCTTGGAATTCTTTAGTGAGCCTCTTGCACCAACGTACAACCTTATCGGCCTGGTACTTAGGCCTACAAGAGCTTGCATATACTGGTGGTAGGCCTGACCCTACTATCAAATTTGGATTTTGTGGGATGGTGCTATCCGTCTCTCCAACAGAAACCCTATTTTGTCCAGATCAGCCACCTCCTATGCTGTAAGGTTTGTACCTGCTGCAACTAGGCAAACACCTAGAGCGAGTCCCAGTGGTGCAATCACCCACTTGGTGTCCACGTGCTAGTAATGTGTATTCACATTAGCACAGAACCATACAAGTCCCTCCCAAATGCCACCCGAGGAACCATCCTGTCTCGGGTAAGAACGTCGTCCCCAAAAACATGGTGCAGGCAAACCACCTTGCTATGGTCCACCCTATGGATGAATAAAGGCACCGTAGTGCTTCTTTATGTCTTGCAAAAATCCAAAGCATGTAACTTTAGACTTAGGTTTTGTTTGTCTTATACTCCCTAGTGTTTTCGCTAGTTTCCTCTCTTGAAAGTTGGGCTACCTAAGTCTAAAGTTACATGGTTTTAGAGGTGTCAGAACAACCGATCCTCTTTTGTTAACTATCACAGTCACATACTCCAGCCTATGGCTATCATTCTCTTGCACAACACCTAGAGATGCTAAGATAGGTCTATTATGTCGCACAAATTTATGCGCGTGATCCAATTTTGGGCTACCTAGATTAGCCTTTGCCATTGCACTATGGGTCAAGTGAATTAGTCTTTTTCTTGTCGAATCCCCAACATTCTTTGAAAGGAAGCACTCCTTGATTTCGTGAAGTCCGGGTCTAGTCCTACTACAGCCACCCACCAAGTATGCATTACTGTGTGCACTCTACAACACAGCCAGGGAAAGATGAACTACGGTAGCTTCATACAAAGACAATTTCTTCTTATAACCAACAGTTGCTCACATGCTTGAGTGCTTGTTCTTAGAAAGGTTCGTGGTCGGCATGAAAGGACCATCTTTGTCTTGTGCCAAAAACCAAGAACTCCAATGCAGTGCACGCACTTCCCACCATGCAAGCCATGTTTCCATTGAAGGCAACTCACCCTCCACAACCTGTCCACTTCTCCACCACTATTGTAAAGCTTGTTTACAATTTACCATTGTAACATCCGAGCTTTCATTCTTCCACTTTCTACACATGGCCTTGTGCTCCTCATGGAACGGTGGTCTAATACACTTTTTTATATGATTCTCCATTCTCTGCTCCCAATGAAAAGAACATGATCATTCTTTTTCTAGGTCACGCTTTCTAGAAAAATAATCAGAGCACATTGCAATCTGCTTTGCACCGGCCTCATCAGCTCATAAAACCTCTAAACTCTGGTTTAGCATAACCACATTTCTACACAACAGCATTCAACATTTTCCAAACTTGTTTCTGAGCATATCTATCCTCCACGCTTTCTAGAAAAATAATCAGAGCACATTGTAATCTGCTTTGCACCAGCCTCATCAGCCCATAAAACCTCTAAACTTAGGTTTAGCATAACCACATTTCTACACAACAACATTCAACATTTTCCAAACTTGTTTCCGAGCATATCAATCCTCCACCTTAAATTCACATGTAGCAATGGTTAGAAGTTCCTTGAGGAAAGGATCATAAACAAAACCCCCCATTGTAGATCAACCTTGAACACGATGCACGTGATCAAAATGCACCCACATCTCCTGCAAGTTACCACTCGGTCTCATTCTGTTCACCAAGTCTGCTCCACTCCCAGGACCGAGAGTTGACATTTTGAAAACATGTGGTTGCATGTCCAAACCCAATAACCCTGGGAAAATAATGCTATGCAAAAACGGATGACCAATATTGCTTTTCAAATCCAAAATGGCTTTGATTCCTCTCGAGCCACACACCGCTCCCTTTTTCTTCTTCAATACATATCTGAATTCTCTTCTTATTCGACAGCAGAGTCAGAGTCTTAAGTAGGTCATTCAACTCCTTGTCGCTAAAATCTCCTTCTTTCCTTTCATGTTCTTTAATCAAGATGTCCAAGACTAGCTCTTGGGCCACACTCACTTTCACTTACTTAGGTGTAGCATGCGGACTCCCCTTTGTATGCGAGTATACTTTATCTTCAACAATTATTCTCTTTTGCACCCTATTAATACCCTCTTCACATGGATGGTCATGGTAGCCCAAATGCATTGCACATCTTGTATAATTCTCTTGATCTTTTGGAACACAATAATATTTGACAGGACATTGCCTCACACACTCTGGTGGAAGTCTAACAATGACTACACACAATAGTTCCAATATTTTCTCCCAGTCTTCCAACTTGAGGCACCTTCCACACTCTCCCAATCCAATGAGACTCGTTCACAAGTGAAGTTGCCACAATGTTCCGACACTCCATATTGTAGCAACGTAGGTGCCCTACACACCTAGTCAGTCGCATTGTAGGTGTGTAGGTGCCCTACACACCTAGTCAGTCGCATTGTAGGTGTAAGCACTTGAATAAGTTACATAGTCTGCCCATACATGACCATCATGTTTATGATCCATTCCGTGCATTGAAGAATTGCTCCCAGAAGAAGGGAGCTCAAAAGCTATATATTCATCATAGGATATAAGAAGCTCATTCAACAAAAACTATTTGATGCACACTTTTGAATGCAACATGCATATTGCTTCCTCAAGGTTGAACAGGAATCATGTCAAAATCACTTGAGCAATGCAAAGAGGATCTCTGATCCACCAAATTATATTTCTACACTGTTTCCTCTTCATCAAGCATCTATAATTTGACAATTTGTAACCTGACCTTATAAAATGCTTGAACATCTGCATCCAACAGATATCCCTCTATCCCATCAACAAGTGCCTGAGCTTCAATCTTTGTACTTTCTACACCCAAAGTCATCGGATATGCAGAGTGAATCTCTTGCCAGAGAGCGCAAAGTGTTCTTGAATTTTTGTCAGAGATATCTCATTGTATCTTTGGCTAGAACATATAATAAGCTTTGTTCCAACCACAAGACCATAGATGGTTACACACCGAGCCATCACAAGTATGAAAATGGCCAAATGACTTGTATTTGTGAGCAAGAAAATGCAATAAAACCAATGTGCTGTGTGTACACCTGAGCTCACAAGGAAATTCTTGGTTTACAAGGCAAATGACAATGAACAATTTATTTTGATATGTGAAATTAAAGATAATACTTATTTTTTACACAAATACCTCTTTCTGATATTTAACAACATAATATCAATATTTTATTTATTCATATATTCAATTTAAAGGTATTAAGTGTGTTCAATATATGAACCTAAAAAAATATGTATTTAAATAACCACAATAAATTAAAATAATAAATATATATGGGCAGCCATATTTATTCATTTATGCTTTCAAATTATTCATATATACTAAAATTGTAACAACACAATTGAAAAAATAATCATACCCAAAGCAAGAATATTAAAATAGCTTTATCAAATTGGCTTTTTCTTGTAGTATTTCAAGATTGATCCAACTACTACAAAGAAAACGTGGCAACAATAAACAGAATCTCGCAAGCAGTAACGCACAAAAACTCCCAAGAATGATTGCGATGGCCACACCAAAGATATGCAAACACTTACGGTGCCCAATAGTTATGATGACATTAACAGGCCACTCAAAAGTTATGTAGAGTTGGGTATAGTGTAATTGCACCTTTAAAATTTTTAAAATACCTTCAAAATTAAAATTTAAAGGCATATATACCTGTAAATTTTGAGAGGTTATAGAACAAAAACCTTCAAACTTTAAAAAATTCTTTATTAATAATTTCTCACATTTGTAGGTGATGGTTTTGTAAGTTTTGGGAAAAATGTTTTTCCAAATACTACCAATAGTTATTTTCTCAACCTCCCCTTTTCATTAAAATATCCTATTTCTATGAAAAAAGAGAGGTGCCCTTTGCATGCATTAATCCTTCTTTTTTACATGCTTTAAGTGAACAGCTCCCTCTTGTGTTAATTCAGAAGATCTTTACTTGCCCTTGCATGCTCCTTGCAAGCTCGTTGCATGGGTTTAGAAGCTACATGCCCCTTTGGTGCTCCTTGAGTAGATCTGGAAGCATTGTGCCCCTCTACATTCTCCCAAGGAAGAGATGATTCTACACAGTTTGCAAGGTATATGTAATGCTCTTCAATTAGGGTCTGGAAGCAGCCCACGTCGGCACGGGCCGCTTCTAGCCCCTTTTTTTACATTGTTTTTTTTTATGTTGCCCGGGTCTGCTCATCTTTGACATGGAGACACCCCATAGGTATGTCCAATAGAACCATGGGACATCATTTATGCCATTTCTAAATGTGCCTCCCGTATGGGATTACCTTGATGTGGGCAACCAGGAGTTGTCTCTTGGCCCCCCATTGGTTTGCCAAGGATGCAACCACTGGGAGTTCGTTTTGGACAAGATCTAGAAACGTGCTCTTGGGATTTTGGTGGACTATGTGTCCATCCCAGGTGGAATTATGTTGCCATCAGATTGTACACTTCAGGATTACTATGAGGAGGTGAAGATAGAGGCAAGGAGATTCATGTTTCCATTGGTGAGAGACTCAGGTGAAATCAAGAGACAAGGAGGTGCAGGCTCTGAAGAAAGTGGATAAGGTGCAGATGGCCGCCTAGCGTCTAGTGTTTAGGTACATTCAACTTGGGATTTTCACTTCGAAACCCACTTTCCATGGCTTTAAATATTGATTGTGTTTTGGTTGGGTGTTGCAAGCAATTGTATTTTCGACAGATATTTACTCTATTTGAAGGAGATCTGGCTTTTGGGTTCTATGCCTCTCTGGGTAAGGCAATGGATCTCTTTGGCTAATATGGAAACCACCATGTACCCTCAGAATTTCCATTCCCTTAGCCATTGGAAGTTGGATAATTGTCCATGGTGGTTGGACATGGAGAAGGGCCACATCCTCGATCGAGAGAAAGAGGCATTCAAGACACATTCTATGATGAGAAAGCCAACTGTGGATGATCTCCCATTCTCAGCACAAGGCAAGTAGAGCAATTTGTGGAGATCTTAATGTCAAGAATGATATTTGTTTTTCCTAAGCTTGCTTGTGAATTTGTAGGTGAAACAAAAAGAAAAATGGGAGCCAGCGTTGTTGAGCCACATGTGGAGCATATTGATGATGACTTGCCCGCCAATGAGGATGAGCTGGGTCATACTGGTGAGTGGGTGGCTTCCTCCTTTGGTAGGTCTTGTGACCATTGCATCGTGGTGTGTTTGTGATGGTTTTCCTTTGTTTTGTGCTCTATTGCAGAGCCTTTGTCATCATCTACATATACTTTGAAGGTTCCCTTGTCATTCATTTTTTTGAGGGAGCACAATATATGCTTTGATGCCCCTCCATGCATCATGGCTATTAATGGGGACTACATTGTGATTGGCAAGGCTTTTGCATGTGGTCAGAGAAATCCTGTGTACACCCGCATCCATGAGTTCTTCACATTGAAGAAGAACCCCATAAGTTGTGTGCACAGAAGGAAAGGTAGGCAGGTCACATGGGCAGTTGACTTTATTTTGCTAGACCTCCCATTTGGAGGGAGTTTACATGGGAGTGCATAGAGGCCTCCATGGGATGTGCTTACAGAGGACCATGCCCGTACATGGCATATCTTTGGTGGCTACTACACTGTCTGATAGTGATTGGTTTGGTGGTGGTATCCTGCATGGTAGGTTTGATCTTCCTTTGAAATCAATTTTCTGTTCGTCTTGGTAGCTTGTTGCAAAATCCAACCTAGTCAATACTTTTGAGCAGGAGATAGCATGGGGTAGATTGAGCGCTACGCATAAGAATATGACTTGGAGATTTGGCAGTGGATTGTGGTCATCCATCACTCTGCATATGGTTACATTGAACAAGAGGGCAGCATGACATAGGTAATGTGACAAGCCCTTTCAATTCCCTTCGTCAGTTGTGTTGATGTTTCTATGGTGTTAAGTAGTTGGACTCTATTGCATGGTTGAGTTTATACTTGTTTATTTATTGAAAATGCAGTTTTGTACTTCTATGATGTACCTCGTTCGCAAAAGGGGAATGTTTGCACCCACTTTTGCTCCAGCCACCAATAGACCATTGTTTGAGGCTTTGCATATGAAAGCCATGGACTCATGTGTTATGCATTATTGCTAGTGAGTGAGCACACTGTCAGTGGTGGTAGATTTGAGCTTCGAGGTGGGCTAGAGATGAGCCACACATTTTTGTCATGCTTCTTAAAGCTCCTATGTTGTCCATAGGGCATTGTCTAGGAGTTGGGGCATGGCACAATACCCACTTTGAAGGCATGCCTCCATCTAAAGAGATCATGTGTTTCATTGGACATAGATGATGCCATCATCTCTAGCCACATAGATCCATACCTGCATAGCTACACGGGTGCAGGCTCTTCTTCGAGGATGATAGTTGATGAGCATATGGAGGATGAGGTTGATGCTTGTGCAAGGGTAAACCCCTATGATGACTAGTGAGCTTTGACAGTCTCTATCTAGCTTCTTTTGGTCCTTTTTGCTACATTTGGTGTGGTGCTTTTCTACTAGACTGACATTCCCATTGTTCCTCTTTGTGTATTTATCTCTATCATATAGAGTGTTCCTTGTTTAGTGTATGTGGCAATGGGTGACTATTTTTATCTTGCGTATTTTACTTGTCCTTGGCACATGTACTTTGGACACTGGCACTTAATTTCATGTTTGAATTCACCATGTTCTTTCTATCACTCTCTATTATGTTGATGAGTTGAAATGTGTCTATCAAGTATATCCTTTAAATTTTGAGGCTTTTTTTTTTACAAGTGTGTGCTTTCATTGTCGTTGTAGTGCATTGCCTTCTTATGCGGAGGCTGAGGCTAAAAGAATGGTTGCTGACAAGAAGTATGAAAGGATGACATGAGCCCGTCATACAATCGTGCTTCTAAGTGGATGATGAGTGTGAAGAGGGTTAGATAGCATGCTTGCAACCATCCACTCCATCGTCTCGATGATCTGTTTGTTGTCTTTGGTGTCATGATATTTACACTTTGAATTCTATTTGGTTTTTTTGGTTCGTGGATATGATGAGAGTGTGCTTACAACCATCCTTTCCAATGATGCGGTTGCTATCATTGTTGTTATGATATGTACACTTTGATCCCCTTTTTTTGGGTTTGTGGCTCTCACATGTGCTAGTAGAATGTCAATATCGATTAGTGCTTGAAAAACACATGGGTTGATTGCTTCGTCTTGCACAGTGACTCTATTTTTGTGCTCTGAGTATGTTGCGTGGTTCGCCATTTGGGGCTGCGTGTTGAATGGAGAAGACTAAAATGATTTTAAAATATATTGTGAAGACTAAAATGAGGACACTAAAATGAATTTGAAAAATATTACGAAGACTAAAATGAGAAGACTTAAATGAGATAGAGCACAATAAGGTTTTTTGCTGTCGTCTCACTGGATTTTGGGCCTTGCTTGATTTTGCTCGCTCGGTGTATTGTATGCCTCCATCTTAAGAAGGATGTATCAGAATCATCAACATTTGGTTTTGACACACTCAAGTGCAGCTTGAGATTCAGTGCCCTAAAATAGCAGGCAAATATCGACTTTGGTAGCAAAAGCCGTGGATATTGATCATCATTTTTTGAGACGGGTGCCCTGCCCTTGCATAGAGCATAAAAAGGTTTCTAAAATCATCTCACCCAGATTTATAAGGGCAACTGTGCCCAAGCCTGCGTGCTTAAAACGAGATGTGTATTCACCCATTGGTATGAGGGTTGCCCTGTCCGAGCTCACCGCGAAGCTCAAAATGGTTGTCGTGATGTGTGCATGAGTGATGCACGTGTGAGGTGCATGTGTATGTGTTGGTTCCCATCCAAACTTCTATGTTCAAATCAGACTCAGTGGTTCCATTGTGCGAGTGAGTCGGCTCAAAATGGACTCGGTGTCTAAGATGGTAGACATGCGCACACACATTCGCTGGCTAACACTTTGATTTCTCAGCGAGGGGGAGTATTGAGAGACGCATTGCATTTGGCAATGCTACATTGGTGTTATGGGTGATGGGTGAGTTGTGGAAAACCTCGATTAAGAGGGGGTGCTGAGAGCTGTAATCGTGGTGTTGTGTGTATGTAGGAAAGCACCCTAGAGATGCAAGATATTGTGGTAAGATAAGAATGCCACATGTATGGTGTGTGAGTGTTGACCAAAAGAGTGGAAAAGGGAGTTCCACATGGATGATGATGTGTAAAGTGGGATAAGGCTAGAAAGCCTATATCATTGTATGGTCCATTTGTTAATGCAATATAGATCAAGTGTTGAGTGTGCAATCTCTCTCTCTCTCTCTCTCTCTAGCTATGGAATTTTTAGTATGGTATAAACCACCTTAGTCTTATGCTTAATCTTGTGCCTATCACCATGATCAATCCCATATTAGGATTGTTAACAAGTATGATAGAAATTTGTAAATATAAAGGTGATTTGAAAGAACTTGACCTAGCTTAAATAGTTCCATTTGTAATGTATAAAAAAGTCTTCAATAGAGGACTACTTTGTCTATAATGAAAAAAAAAGATGAGTATTCAACCTAAAAGTCTAAAAGAAGTTTTGATTTCAAATGTACATATGATGAGAGAGTTTGAATTCAAACATGTACCATGATGAGAGACTTTGGTAATTTCTATTGAAGTTTTTATATGTTGATAGTAGAATCCAAATAATGGTGTATGTGAAATTTGGTTAGATTTTATATATTAGATAAAGAAATTAATACTATAATGAGAGAATTCAATGGTAAATGATAATGAAAATTTGGTATGTTAGTAGTAGTAGAATCCAAATAAGTAGTAGAATCACGCATGTAGTGACACGTGCAGTGTTTGATGGTGATTTTTTTTCATTAAAGAAACAATCACACATCATTTATTCAACATTATAATGCATAGTATCACAATTTTTGTGAGGTACTAAGAGTTTTTATCACCACAATGGATTCTTAGCACATTCTTGGTGATATATCATCACTAAATAGTTGTAAAGAGCTGACATAGCATGCTCTTGCAAGAAAATCCTAGTATACATGTAGCCTTGCACAATTGATAATAAAACAATTTAACCTACTTGAAGGGGACAATGTTTCTTATATAAAAAAAGAAGGATTACTTTTCAAAATGGTAAGAAAAAGAATAAGCCGTAAGTATCTCTTGAAAGAAGAGAAAGGAAAAACCAACCATAAGAACTTGTATCGTTTAAGGGGGAATTATGTTTGTTGTATAAAAAAGTCTTTAAAGGGAGGATTCCTCTTCTAAAATGGTTACATTTTGAAAGAAGAAAAAGGAGATACTTTAGGTATCAATTTTGAAAAGGAGTTTGATTTCAAACATGAATTATGATCACAAAATTTTGCTCAATGATGATAGAAATTTGTAAACGTAAAGGTGATTTGAGAGAACTTGACCCAACTTAAATAGTTCCATTTGCCACGTAGAAAAGAGTCTTCAATAGCGGACTACTTTGTCTAGAATGAAAACAAAGGACAAGTATTCAACCTAAAATTCAAAAAAAAGTATTGATTTCAAACATGCTTATGATGAGAGAGTTTGAATTTAAACATGCACCACGATGAGAGACTTTGATAATTTCTATTGAAGTTTTTGTATGTTGGTAGTAGAATCCAAATAATGGTGTATGTCAAATCTTATTAGTTTTTATGTATTGGATAAATAAATTCATACTATAATGAGAGACTTCAATGGTAAATGATAATGAAATTTTGGTATGTTAGCATTCAAATGGTGTGTATATAGAATTTTGTTTGTTTTTATACATTTGATAAAGAAATTCATAATTTAGAGTGTATACTTTTTTATATTCTTGCATGTATATTTCAACTTGTCATATAAATCAATTTCTTCAACTTCAGAATATCCTTATATGTGTGAAAAATTACACTTAGAAAGTCTATGTCTAGACTTTGCATATGCAAGAATGTATGCATTTTTTTTCTTGGTGTTAGAATGCCTTTGAATACCTTCATCTTGACAAGGTTTATTATCTATGCTAGTAAAGACTTAGAAAAAAAAAATATAGAATGTAGAAAATGTGACACTTTATTCTCTATATGATACTAAAGACTTGGAAATATATATATCTATATATAATGTAGAAAATGTTTTCTTTGTTTCATGTTGGATTTTTATAGTGAACACATGGCACATGCCCCTTTCATTTGTAAAGAGGAAAATGGATGTCTTATCAAACCTTTTTATTTCATGCTAGTATTTTTCCCATGCTCTTTTATAATTACTAAAGGATATCTACATCAAAGAAAATTTCACACCACAAAATTCTTTGTGTAACGCTTAAAAGATTGGCGCACGTAAAAGAATTGGCCCCTCTACCCCATGTAGTTGTCTTTATTCACGCTTAGTAAACCACACCCCTCTAGGCGTTGATGAAGACTTTGTGGTTGGGTGATAAAAATGTGTATGGCAAATGCAACTCATTTGCTAGCTTTGTATTCAAAACAAATGTATTTTTGTTTTTGACACTAGAGGGTGGTGGGTGCTACAAGCCCATCCCCCTAAAAAATATCCTCACACACATGCCCCTTTCATTTGCTGTAAAGAGGAAAATGGATCTCTTATCAAACCTTTTTATTTCATGCTAGTATTTTTCCCATGCTCTTTTAGAATTACTAAAGGATATCTACATCAAAGAAAATTTCACACCACAAAATTCTTTGTGTAACCCTTAAAAGATTGTCACACGTTAGAAAATTGGCCCCTCTACCCTATATAGTGGGCTCATTCACACCTGGCAGACCACACCCCCTAGGCCTTGATGAAGCCTTTGTGTTTGGGTGATACAAATGTGTACACAAAACACAATTCATTGTTGTTATCTTTGTATTCAAAACAAAATTATTTTTGTTTTTGACACTCGAGGGTGGTGGGTGCTACAAGCCCATCCCCCTAAAAAAATATCCTAGCGCACATGCCCCTTTCATTTGTAAAGAGGAAAATGGATGTCTTATCAAACCTTTTTATTTCATGCTAGTACTTTTTCCATGCTTTTGTATAATTACAAAATTAAAAAAAAATCACACCACAAAATTCTTTGTGTAACCCTTAAAAGATTGACACACATCAAAAAATTGGCCCCTTTACCCTACGTAGTGGGCTCATTCACCCCAGCAGGAGCACGAGCAGGGGCGGCCAGTGGATCATCAGTGACACGAGCATCAGCAGCAGGTACAGCAGCAGTTTGTGCCTGTTCAAGTAATGTATCATATATAAGTATATATATATATGTAATTCAAAATTTAATAAACCAAAATCATTCGTTTAGATTTTTCAAGTACCTATCGACTGTACGGTCTCATGGCCATCTCAAACTGCGCGTCCATAATACGTCCCTCGGTTTTGAAGAGGGCCCACGCATCACGTGTGCTATGCCGGCGAGCATATGCAGTCTTGTGAGCTGTGGGCTTCCTCCCCATAACCCGTCGCTGTAACATAATCAACACAATTTGTAAGATTAAAACAATCAGCGCATCAATGAATTAAGTAAAAAATCAAATAAGGTGGCAAGATACTTACGAGCTTTGCCTCCCACGACTCGATGCCTCCAGATCCAAAATGCGAAGATTCAATGGTCTCCATCTGGATCCGTCATGCCTCCACATGCTGCCTGCTCTTCACGCCACCCTCTGCTCGTTTCTTTGCCTCCTTCCACTCGCATTTGCGGGCAGTGGGTGGCAGGTTTCTTGGCAGGATAGCCACCCGCAGCTTGATTTACCCCATCATCATACGCAAGTTTCTTAAGGTGAGATCTTTTATTGCTTAAGATCTCCCTTATTCGAGTCCTTCCCCATACATCCGAGAATGTCACATGTGGGGGATTTGGGTAACGACTATGTACAGCATCTATCACCTCCCCAACTAATCGGCTATTTTGATCTTTAAATTTAATAAAACAATTTCTATACAAGTTTGATACTACCCCACGCATGTATTCCATTATCTCTTTCCCCCTCACATCCATCACTATCCCACTCCTATCCATCACATCATAGTATATCTCTCCCTCTACCTCTCTCACCACCTCCTCATCCTTAATGTCTCCTCCAACTCTTCTCCCTCTATATCCTCTCATCGCGTGCCCTACCACCTCCCCCACCAAAGCATCCACCGCATCCTCCCCATCCTCCACTCCCACTCTTCCTACTACGGCGTCTTCTCTCCCTACTACGGCGTCTTCTCTCCCTACTGCGGGTGGAGTCACGAATTCAAATTTCAAAAGGTAATTTTCAAAATCTTAAGTTGGGTTTACACTAAACCCGGATTTTTTTTAGCAATGGAGTTGAGGACACTGGTGACATGGATTTTGCCGCTTATAGACTCTGGTTGAATTTTGGAGACATGGATTTTGGCCTTAGTAGATTTAGGGGAGTAAGTTCGGGCCATTTCTAGGTGCTTTTAGTTAAAGATTTTGAGGATTTCTTTTATGGCTATTCACGAACATAATCTGTTTGGGTTAAAGTCTTTTAGAAAAATAGGTTCCACTTTTGCTTTAATCACTGAACTGGACCTTCGCGTTCATTATCTATGGAAAATTTCTAGTCTTTGTTGAGTTTAAGAAATGTTCACATTAGATTGTTAATCACGGAGACTTTTCTATTATATCTCAAACAGATTTTCCCAATTCTTGAGCTTAGTTAATATGATGGTATAAGAATTTTCAATGCTTAGCACCCTTTGCTTTCATCTTCCGGCGTAAACATGAACGTAACCAGTTTAAGTAGTTCTAATGCCAGCGCTATGCAGGGGTTAAAAATACTAAGTAACTTGTGGCAGAGCTATGGGGGGGTGTATGGGGACTACTGCGTGATGATAAACGTTGTCACAATAGTCGTTTTGTCCATTCTGCGAGTTGCCAACCGTTTACCGTGGCTTCAAGGGTCCTTGTGCAGCTGGCTCATGTCTAACGGGAAGCTCGAGATGGATGGCCTGGCACTGTGGCAGACCGGGAGTATGTATACACATCATCAATATCTGGTTGTTTATTGCCTATTTGGAGCAGCACGTCGAAGGTAAAAAGAATAGTGGTTACAGCCAAAATTAGTATGAAATTGGATATTAATACAATGAATTTGAGGCCAAGTTTTTTTTCGTAGCAGGTATTGTGGGACTTGGGAGACATCACCCGAAGCTCGGACCGTGTGGTATGCACTCGTTTTGCGTTTAGTTACAAGGGCAAGAGGCTACACTTTGCTGGCTGCGATAGTTTTGCAATTTGACAAGATCCCTTGGTATTGCCTTGTAGCAGGGCTTATCATTTTGATAGTAAGCCGTGCCTATGAGGTGTATTACCCATGGCTTGTTTCCATCCACTCGCCCCGCACACTTGCCGAGCAGAAGAGGAAGGCGATGGCAGAACTGGAAAGGGAGACCTCCGAGGTTGTGTTGGCCTCAACAAGCTGCACCCACCCATGGCCTGTGCCCAGCTTTGCCAGTGCCACTCACGCCCGCTTGGTGGCCTTTAGAGCTCAGCTCAAAGCCTCCGGTTTCTTCCTCTCATCCTCATGCACACAAGATCAAGAGGATGGATTATCACCAGTTGACCATCAGTTCATCTACGGATGGGTGGACGGATCCTGCTTGCTCGCTACCGCCAGCATGCTCCTAGCCGGATTCAGTTGCTGGGGCCTCATAACAGCTCAAGACAGCCCCCTTACATGGAGAGTTGTGGGTGGACTCCTGCATCTGCTATGCTTTCTCTTGGTGGGTCTTCTTACCTTGCCCGCGTTTATTTACCACGCAGGTAAGCTAGCAGAGATTACAACAGCCCCGCATAATCACACCATACAATCGTTGACCATCAGCGAAGAGTGGTGGCCAGAAACAAAGAGATTTCTGCATGTGCTTGTAACGAGCGGTTTCCCGTTCAAGTATGAGAGCACTGTGCTGGGGTCTCGCGCATCAACCTTCTTCTGGAATATAATGGGGCGACTAGAGGGGTTTGACTTGGCGGCGTACGTGCTCCTGGCGGCTGTGCTGAAGCTTTGTTCCGAGGGCCTGTTGTGCATCCTCGTGTTAGCCCTAAAGCGGGTCGGGTTGGGGAGGGGCTTTTGCTTGGTTTGCTCCAAGTTGAGGTCTCAGATCACGAGGCTGGTGGTCATAAGGGCTCTCTTTCCGGGGGTCATCAACAGTGTAGCGATTGATTTGCTGAATGCAGAGACCGCCCTTGCGTCCCAGAAAGTGTGTGTCCGCTCCGGACTGTGTGTCCAAACACTAAAGCTGAATGAAGTCCTCGCACGTTTGGAAGCAGCGGTGCTAGCCAAGGGCGCAATCCACGAGCCATGCATCTTTTTCTTACACACACGTGCCGCCTCGCGCGACCTGGAAGACATTCCTGAAGACCCCTATCTAACACGGGCCGTCGCTCTCGGCCTTTTGCAATACGCCAGGGCCTGTCTTCAAAAATTAAGCAGCGTTACACACGCCAGTAGTACCACCAAAGGAGGTCCTGCACTCCACACTTTATTACGCCTTCTTAGTGTGTACACCATGGACTCCTTCGTGCCGGATGCGAAGACCAAAGACTTGATCCTTGCGGTGGCACGCTTTGTGCATAAGATAGTGGAAGAATCGGTGGACTCTCACTGGCAGCGCTACAAGGATCGGGACCGCCTAGAAGCAAACTTTTGTGAGTGTGTTTCCGACACGGATTGGCCCATCATGGCTGCCCAATTAAGCATGGAACTACTCCTAGTGTACACAGGGTGGAGGAACTCCTCTCTAGACTGGCCATATCCACAGTTGGAGTCTCAAGTTCTCAAGGACTGGATCACCAGTAGAAGCAACCCCACCAACATCGCAAACGGTGTGGATGAAGCCTCCATTGTTTAGCAAATGTGCAAGGTGGTCCACGTTCCACAGCCTTTGCATGTCTTGCTTTAGTTTTGTTATAGTTTGTTCATTCAGTGTTGTTGAGTTTTTGTTGTAGTTAATATTGAAGTTTTCATTAGTATTGTTTCGTTGGTAGGTGGGATCAGTGTACCATATTTATATAAGAAATGCTTAATGTTATTTTTAAAGGATCTAATGCTATTATTATTGATATTTTTTTCAGTATTGGATTGTTTGAAAATTACAAATGTAATTTTATATTTATCCAACACGGATGTTCCATTGCTTTAATATATATTAAAAGGGTCTAAGGGTATTATTATTGATATTTTTTTAGTATTGGATTGTTTGAAAGTCACAAATGTAATTTTATTTTTATCCAACATGGATGTTCCATGGCTTCAATATATATTAATGATTTTATCATCATTTTCTAATAGTTCATATTTGTATATCTTTTATGTACTTTGAAAACACTAAACACCATGAGGTATTTTGTATGTTTTACATCTTTATGCTATTCTCTTAAAAGGATCTTATATTGAAACAATCAATCATGAGATTTGTTTCTTTTTTTCAATGAGTCTTGTGCAATCCATTTATCTTTTATGGATGGATGTTCCATTTTGTTTTAATAGAGTTTTCAAAATATTAAACATCATGAGATATTTTGAATGCTTTACATCTAATTGATCGTATTTCTTTTAAAAGGATCTTGTATTGAGACAATGACTCACTAGATTTGTTTCTTTATAAAAAAATGAATTCGATGTAATCCATTTATCTTTTGTACTCTTGTCCATGTGACATTCCATTTTATTTTTAAAAGAGTTTTCAATTTACAAACTATCCATGGTGAGTGTATTAAAATATATATAATTTTTTTATTTTTTAACTCTGGACAATGATGAATTTTTAAGCCTTTGCCATTTTACATTTTTTTCTATCAAATGCCATTGTCTCTATTGTGAGGCCTTGAGCTTTATATAATCTTCTTGCTATAGTTGGCCCCATGGGAAGATAAAAGCGAAAGTTAAAATGTGTGTGTGTGTGTGTGTGTGTGTGTGTGTGTGTGTGTGTGTTTTGCATTGTACAAATTTCCCATAGATTGATATTTTAAACCAAAGTTATTTTACAACTAAAATTTAATGGTATTAAAATAACTTTAAAAGAAATTAAATAAGCATAAAATTGAAAACATGACCTGCTAGTTTTGATATCTTCAACTTTGGTCCTTAGCATATATTGTAGAGGGAATACTTCTCGAGGTGTTTACTTTTTAAGAAGTACTCCTATCACGTGTGTTCAAGACCCTATATGCAAACCCCCTTTATATATTTTTGAGACAATTTAGGATCCCTTAAACTCTCCTTTTTATTAAAGGGTCTAATGCCTCTCGTATACATACTCTAAAGAAAACTTATAAAAACATTCCTTATATACACTATGTATGGCATAATTTAAAAATATCACATCGCTTAACTCACGTGATATCATACCTTTGTATTGAGTGACCGCTTCAACAAATACTCCCTACGAGGCTTACTTTATGCCCTTCCACCATCTACCCACATACACTCCTAGTCACCCCTAGTTTCTTTGCCCAATTTCAGTCGCTTAGTATCAAAAGCCCTTTTATACTATCATTTTTCCATGGGGCATCCTCTCATATCTTAATATCAACATCCTTCATAACACAGATTGTATAAGTGCTCTCATTCTTAAAACATAACTTTTCAACCCATATACTTCAACTTACTCAGAATTTCATTAATTATTGGAAAACAAATCCATAAGGAACATAAACAATTCATGAAATTTCTCATCCTTATAGCCCACTGGAAAATTAAATGAACAACCATACATAAGGAAAAATTAGCTCCATACTTAATCTAACTTGGTCGACATCAATTTCATTATATGCCTTTTCAATGAGCAATTCAAGACCATAAACATGAAACACCATGTAAAGGACATCAATTCATCAATCTCCAACAAACCATCTTATATATGTAGACGTGCATCACGTGTGTGACCTTGTAGTCTTTTGACATTGAAAATTTATCTTTCACTTAATTGAGTAGTTTCTCTATTGTCCATCTACACACACATGTGACTCGTTTAAGTACCATTTTACTTTTGTCCATGTTGCATGAATTCTCTTATTTTCATTTGGTTGCATTTCTCTTTAAACCCCTACTTTAACCAAGGCACATGCACCAAGTCTCTTATTCTTATTTCCTTATGTTTCCACCTTAAAATGAAAATTTAAAGGAAAACATCTCCTCTTCTATTGGTCAAAGTTACATGAAAAACACTTACTACATTATACCCATGACATCTGTTGCTTAGTAATGTAGAAATCAAAGCATCATTTCACAATGTTATATATATATATATATATATATATATATATATATATATAGGAAATAACCTCCAATTACATATGTCTCAATACTCAATTTTATTCTCATCAAAACATAGCTAACGACAAAGTTCACATGGTATAATGTTATTAAAGCTCTTATAGAGTTAGGATTTTCTTTTTGACCTTGAAGATATATTTATGGGTCATACTAACCTCATATAATCCTTGAACTCATTATTAGTCTAGCAATTATAAATTAATACACTCTCAACACTTTATAAAAGACCTTTACTTGTCATTACATCCGCATAAGTGATTTCTATACTCACTTCTACCACGTCCACGAACCATAGAAACTTAGAGCCACATAATTCACAAGCTTATAACCATAAAATAATTAAATAAGTTTGACTTGAGAATATATAAAAAATCATGATTGTTCATCTTGTACAAGGTCCATGGTTCCAAAGGTCAATTTCCAATGCTATCTCCATATCTCTAATGTCTTCTAGCATAAGGCAACATTGAGCAATCCATAGAAGGATCGGAGGAGGTACAATTACTAGATGACGATCAAGCTTCCTCATGTTTTATGAATTAAATCATAATGACAATAGTTGCATCATCGTATTGAGAATCTTTTTTATGACAATAGTTGCATCATCGTATTGAGAATCTTTTTGATTACCTTCCAAAGAAATATTGGAGACATTATCACCTTCTTCCATTTCTTCCCCACCAACATCTTTATCTTTAAATACATGTTTTCTTTGAGGTGAAACTTGTATTAGATACCACCATTTCAAGTACCACAAAGCTAGTTGGAAGGCTATGTACTGCATATTACGTAGTCTATTCTATTTTTCCATTCCATAATAGCATAAAATTCATATATATACAATATAAAAATAGTACATATTTTTTTAAAAAAATTCATGTTCATAATGTTGTGGTAGTACAAATGTATTACAAATATCTATCAACAACTTTGTTGAGTCTACAACAAAGAATCTCTTTTCACTGCTACATTTAGACCATTGTTATACACCATTTTAAACCATTGAATGTCAAGAGCGAATATGTCAAAATGTCTAAATCTAACTTTTATGAATCTTTAATAATTTAAGGTTGGAGGTGAGAAGATTTGTATCATTGGCACTTGCTTGAATCTCGTAAAGAAAGTTAGCCATTACTCTATAATTCTTCTCTTATCTATATGCTCCGCACGAAAGTGACAACCATGTGACCATAATGCTACAGATTTACAATACTAAAATAAGCATTCAAGAAAAAAACTATTAATAATACAAGAACCATAATTAAATAATAACATTTATATGCTTCTACTTACTTACTTGCTAGTCACATCCCCTTGGAAAATTCAACTCTTGCTCACTAATCCTTTTATCATTATCCCTTGCTTGCCTAGGAGTATTCTCTAGCCTTTCTTGCCTAAGAGTATTCTCTAGTCATGTAAGTGGAATATCTATGGGGAGAAATGCAACCTTGGGTGAGTTTGGAAGGTTTTTATGTCCTCCTAAAAAGTCTTCTAGCATTTGTTCTTATACATGTGTCTCTTTATACATATCAATCCACTTTTTCATTTTTGGATAATTTAAGATACAATTTTATATTGTAAGGATTCATCCATCCTATGAGTGATCCCATTTCCATGTGGTATCTCTCTAACTATGCGCTCATCATATTTATTGTGCCAAATGTGAGCTTCTGCCAATCATGATACTCCACTCAGCTTATTATTTTTTGTGAAGGCAGTATTGAGACAATGCATATGATATGCTAGTGTGAAGAAGGATGAAATCACCTTATTCACTCTCGTCTCCTCATCTTGAATAAATCCAAGGTGTACATAGTAAGATTACTTTGCATCCATAGATTGTGGCCCTAGAATTTTCATCCTCTCAAACCATCTCGTGCACCCTTAATATCTTTGGAACTAATCAAGTCCTCCCAAAGAGCCTCCCAAAGAGTGCTTCCCACATTTTTGAATATATATTTGGGATTTAAGAGATGATGAATAGAAAATCATTCAAATAAGGTAGTTTATAAAAGATAGAGAGAATCTTCATTCCAGTTCAACGTAAATTAAGAAATTGTTCCAACAAGGGAGTTGATGGAAGATAGAGAGTATCTTCATTATAGGTGGAGGTAAATTAGAGTTCCCTTTCCATGACTTCAACTAGTCACTAACCTTCATTCTAGGAGGTGGTCATCCAAGGTTTCCTTCTTATTGTGGATGATTAGTTGGAAGGTATCTCCTTGTGTGGCCTTGATATATCATCTTCTTTAGAGCTTGAAAGTTCCATGCATCTAAGTAAGGTCCCACAAATAAAAAATACATGGTATCCTGTTTCAAATGTAGTCAGCGTAATCTTCTCAAATATAGTTAATGTAATCAATTATATACATATATATGTATATATTTGTATGATAAATGTTACTTGAGTACTCACCATAGTCTCAGAAGTCATGTATGGCCCACATCAATAACCTCTTTATGTTGGTTAAGCTAAAGTTAGGACATTTCAACATATCGTGTATAGGAATGCCTTCCCATAATGTTTGGAGAGCTCATCTATTAATGGTGCCATATACACATCCATGTTTTCCACTTTGTACTTTTCCAGGTAAAAGTAGAACAAGAAAAAGATGTCCCTACTTAATGGTTAACCATGGAAGCATGTTATAATTTACTAATACCACTCATGGTGGCCATGTACTCCACGTGGTAGAACACAAACCAAAAGGATTAACACCATCCATTGCTAGACCAAGAGGTTCGTGTCGAGTAAATTGAGGCCTAGTCTCATTAATGTGTCTCCATGCAGTGCACAATCAACAAGAAGCATCAGTAGATAGATGTTGATGAGCATGCTATGTCATTAGTTATGCTATAGATTTAAACTTACTAAACATATGTTTTATCCTTGGGATTATTGAAAAATGCCTTAAAGTGTTTGCAAGGAATAGCTCCACCTTGTAAATCTTTTATGTATCTATGAGCACCACATTTTGTACATGTGGAAAACTCTTCATACTCTCCACATAATAGCACACAATCATTTGGTCATGTGTGTATATTAATCTATGCCTATATAACTCATCTTCTTTGCCTCATGTTCTGACTTGGCCATAGAGTTCTCCTTAGATCTCCTTGGGCAATATACCAAATTTTAATAACCTGAAGAATGTAAGGACACTTTTGGCTGACCAACCATAAATAGATTATAAATTAAGCAAGCAAAGACAAGCTCACAACTTGGTTGTTATTGATCCTTCATACAAATGAGTTGATGTCCTTGCTTCTTCTAACAATGTGTTTTATCCATCATGCAGGTCTTTGCCTTGAAACAATGCCTCAATCATGTTTTCTAACCCTTCTTCGTGTATATGTTCAAATTGGACTCAGTGGTACACTAATGTGAGCAAGTGGGCTCAAAAAGGACTTTGTGTCTAGGTTGGCTATGCACATGCACACGAACTTTTTAAATCAAGGGGAGTGTTGAGATTGGTAATGCCAAATTATTGGGTGTGAGAGGTGAGTTAGTCTAATTGATTAGAGAGACTGTATGCACACACCCAAGTTTACATTGAGGAGGGGTGTTAAAATGTTGAATGTAAAATGTGTGAGAGTGAATCTTGGGCTTGAGTATGTGAACACTCCCTAGAGGTTCAAGATATTGTGGTAAGATAAGAATGCCACATAAGATGTGTGAATGGTGAGAGACACATAAAAGAATGTCAAAAAGGGAGTGCCACATGGCATGATGTTGTGTAAAGTGGGATAAGGCTAGAATGCATATATCATTGTATGGTTTACAAGCATATATAAATAGATCTATTGTTGAGTGTGCAATCTCTCTCTCTCTCTCTCTCTCTCTCTCTCTCTAATTATGGAGTTTCTTGTGTGGTTTAATCCACCTTAATCTTATGCTTAATCTATGTCTATCACCATGATGTTGTGTAAAGTGGGATAAGGCTAGAATGCATATATCATTGTATGGTTTACAAGCATATGTAAATAGATCTATTGTTGAGTGTGCGATCTCTCTCTCTCTCTCTCTCTAATCATGGAGTTTCTTGTGTGGTTTAATCCACCTTAATCTTATGCTTAATCTATGTCTATCACCATGATCAATCCCATATTAGGATTGTTAACAGACTTTTCTTGCATCTTGATTCTAATCCTTGAATGCCTTTATATATGCTAGAGTGGCATTCTCTTCAAACAACTCTAGAGGCTCCTCAACATAGTCCCAAAATCCTTTACCCATTAGAAAATTGCTCATTATGAACTTCTAGGCATGGAAGTTGTTCTTGTCTAACTTCTCACTAACAATCTCATTGAGTCCAGACATGTTTGCCTGCAACAGTTAGAAACCTACAAAAAGATAATTTTTGTATGCAACCTGTAACACATCAGTCTCGTCTATAAATGCTAGAACACAACAGTCTCTTTTGTATGCAACCTGTAACACATCGTCTCTTCTCTCTCTCTCTTTTGTATATGAAACATGTAACACAATAGTCTATTTTGTAACTATTGTGCAACGGTACTTCAGTACAACCTTCAGCACAACCTGTACATCACCACATCTGACCAGAGTACATGTACATATACCCAATGTCAACAATACATATGCAAACGCTGTCTGCACTCCCAAAATGCACTGCTACACTATAATAACCAGATTTTGACCAGAGATAGTTCTCAACCAAAACTTCCCGAAGCTATCAAAAATACCTTATAGTGACAGAATGAAGACCAAAACACACCCAAAACACAAATCTGGCCAAAAAATTAACTCTATAAAGTATTGCACACCACATAGGCACCTCCAAGCTTGTAAAGAGAACTCCTCAATCAGAGATGTGTAGCTCCTGGAGCTACCGAGCGATGTTATACCTAAACCAAGAAGGGGAAGTCTTAGAGATGATGGTGCTCTTACATGTATCGCTTCCTGGTTTATTATTTTTGCCTCTTGCTTGCCTCCTTAGTTCTCACACAAACCAAAGCTCTGATACCATAAAGAGAATGCATGGGATAGAGAGAGAGAGAGAGAGAGAGAGAGAGAGAGAGAGAGATTGAATTCCTTACAAGAAAACATACACACACACACACACACACAAGACAGAGCAAGACACAAGAGATATGGATAGCTGAATTTTCTTCTTTCTCTTCTCTATAACCATATAACTAAAAGATAAGAGTACATACATAAAGGGAAAGTACTCTCCTATAATAACCTACAATGGTTCGTCCATAGTGTGAACCCGACTATATGAGCTTGCGCTATAATTATACCATAACTCTAGTACTCCAAAGTGGCCTATCACACAGCCTATCATCCACTGACAACATATCAACCATAATCTCACCAACCATGCCAGTGGAATAAGTGCGGAAGCTATCACTCTCTCAGGAGGGTCATCAATGTCTGACCTAGCACCAGTTGAGCTTGATATCTTAATAACTCTCTCTACCTAGGATGTGGATAATAAAAAATACATGCAAGTACAATCCGATGAGGTAGTACAATTAAGCAATTAGAGGCAAGGCACAACAAGGGGTATGGTACAATCAATACCCTTAGGAGAACCAAGAGAAGAGAACTACTTAGTTGATGACACATAAACATACACGGAAGCAGATATGATTGCATAAATTTCTTTTTTTTTTCTAGTAAATGAATAATGCTCAAAACTCCTCTTTTAGCATAAAATTAATTATGCATAATTTCATTTTCTAATGCTATAAATTATACCATAGTTTCCCCACATTTGCTACCTATGAAATGAGAATGCCTAAAATTCCACTTTTGGCATAAAATTAATTTATGCAAATCCTTCATTTTCTAATGATAAAATTTTGCCATAGTTTTCTCGCATTTTCTATGAAATGAGAATGCTTAAAATTTCACTTTTAGCATAAAAATTAATTTATGCAAATCCTTCATTTTCTAATGATAAAAATTTGCCATAGTCTCCCCATATTTTCTATGAAATAATAATACTCAAAGTTCCTCTTTTAGAATAAAAATTATTTATGCACAAACCTTCATTTTCTAATAAGAAAATTTTGCCATAGCTTCCCCACATTTTCTATGAATGAAAATGCTTAAAATCACACTTTTAGTATAAAGATTAGTTTAAGCATAAATCCAAGTTTAAACATAAATATTAATTAATCACGAATCAAGAAAAACATGGTTTTAAGAGAAAAACCACAAAAAAAAATGCTTCCCAAGCATGAGGAAGGTTGGGAAGAAGAATTACCATTAAAAGAGAGAGAAAAACACCATTGTTTTAGGCTTATCTTTGGTTTTTTGCTTGATTCTTTAGAGAGAGAAGTAAAGAGCACAAGAGAAAGATTGGCCACCATTGTTTTAGGCTTATCTTTGGTTTTTGGCTTGATTCTTTAGAGAGAAGTAAAGCACACAAGAGAAAGATTGGCCACCAAGAAGTAGAGGGTAATATCCAAGAGAAGTTGAAGATCAGTGAAGCTCCAAAGCTTCACAAAGGAGAGGCAAGGTAGATCTAGATAATGGAAATACACTAATACTGAAAATTACACTAGCATAGAGTTACTCCAATATAAAAATAAAAAGGATTTGGGGTCTATTTACAGGTGTGAGGGAGGCCACCAACCAAGTCCAACTAGAATCTAGAGGCTTCCAGCTTTAGTTTGATCCATTTTTTGGACAAGTTTTGGACTATTTAAGTCCACTTTGTGATCTAGTTCAAAAGAGGTGAGAGGAGAGAGAAAATATTTCATTTTTTGATTTTAAAATTGGAGTAATGATGCTTATTCTAGGCGCCTCCTTCATGATCCCCTGAGGTGTCAAAATTCTAGTTTTTTTACTAATAAACTCTCATTTTTTTACTATTAAGTACTTGTACTAGTCAACTCTTCATCTTATGTGAGAATTTACTTCTTTTTGGGAGATTTTCTTTTATTCTTGTATTTTCCTCATTCCAACACTTGGATTAACCCTATTGGCCCTTTAGAACACTCTTTAGACCTTAATCCATAATTTTCTGAAAATGTGGATCCTTAGGCTAAGGTGTCCAGTGCATATTTCAATTAATTTCTAATGCACATTTAAAAACTCTTTTTAAACTTTTGTTTCAGGGGAATTCATTTTAAATAAAAGGGATATATGTATATTCAAAAATATCTAAAAACTGTATTATCTCTCTCTAGAATATCATCTCTCTCTAGGCCAAAAACAAAGGAAAACAATGTTTTCTTGCATTCTGAAATAGGGGATGATTACAGAGACTGAAGGGGAAGTTCTTACACCTTTACATCTCAAAAGCTGGGGGTAGAAATCTTACATCCTACCCCACTTGAAAAATGCGAGATGTCCTCATCTCGCTGGCTAGAGGATAATCTCTTACATCCCTTTCTTCTTCTATTACTTCCTGCGTTACTGCCTTGGAAGCAGTTGGCTGATTTGGGAACCTCTCCCTTTGACTTCCCCTATTCTAACGCTGAGGTCTTGCATTACTTTGCATTGAAGCTGAGGGTTGGTTAGGGAATCTTTCTCTAAGGTTTCCCTGATTTTGACAGGAGGGACCTTGATTACTCTGGAAGGAAGGAGTTGGCATTTGGAATCTTGGTCCTTGATTACTCTGGAAGGAGTTGGCATCTAGAATCTTGGTCCTTCACTTCGTTGTCCTGAGAACCTTAATCCAAAAGGGGTTGGGCATTCCATGCTACGATGACCTTATCTATGGCAGTTAAAGCACTTAATTCCTCTGTTCAAGGGTGGAACTTTTGAAGTTGAGTTCCGAGGAAAAGGCCTTTCTTCCATTCTGGAACTTCTTGTATCCTGGGTTTAACTAGGACCTTGTTCTCTCTTAGGAGGTGGAAAGTTGGAATCACCTTTCAGGGTTAGGAATCTTTTGAGGAATCTTTTGAAGGACGATGGTGTTGGCTTTGGCAGAACCTTGACAACAAAGGCTTTGGCGAAATCCTTTGCCATCCGTACTGCTTAAGCCATAGAAACTGGCTTAGCATTTTTCACCAAGGTATCCAAGGGTTCGTTCATTCCCTGAATGAACATGGCCATCAGTTGTTCTTCATCTAACAGTAGAGAGTATTTGAGGAGGAGAGCGAATGCCTGGTGATATTCCTCCATAGTTCGGCTTCCCTAGGTTAGCTCTAGGAACTCGCTCATCTTTGTCTCCAAGAAGCCTGGAGGACAGAATCTCTTTCTGAGGTATACTTTGAGATCATCCCACATCTGGGTGTTCCGATCCAAGCGGTTTGTCTCACAGTGGTTTCTCCATGCTACTCTTTCTGTTTCTCTACGATCTTTAGCCTGGCAAGAGCCACCTTACTCTTTTTGTTATAACCTGTGTGACATCGACGTACTCCTCCATAGCTTCAATCCACTTCTCTATTGTTTCACCCAAGTTCTCCCCTTCACCTTTGAAAGGTCCAAGTTGAGATCTATGAAGAGCTTTGCGAACATCTGGGTCAAGCTCTTTCTCATTGATGCTCGGGGTTAACATTTCTACCATGATAACCTTGGTCCATGATCCTATCAATACGAAAATTCTTTGTTAAGTCCCTTTTCCAACTTAACCAAGACGCTTAGGTGAAAAGACCACTTTATTTATAATTTTAACCAAGACGCTCAGGTGAAAAGACCACTTTATTTATAATTTTAATCCAAAAAGAAATTAAACTTTAGATCCAACTGATTATGGGGTTCCTTAAAGTTTGGTCAACCCTCTCAGAATCCTGGGATAAGATCCCTTCCATAAGAAGAAACATACAGAACTCATTATCAGAAAATAGTTCATTCATATTGTTAATACAATAATAGTCCATGAGACCAGTAACTTCCAATTACCATCTAAACATTCCTCCACGGGAATTTTAGTTATATAGGTTCTCAATTTGTCATTCCACAATTGGGCCCACTGGTCTCAAGTCAAGCTGCAAGCAATCTGGCACACACGATCCACTAATCTCATAGGTGATCTACTGAAAGTCTTGATCGTCTTCCAAGCATCATCACTGGAGTTCTCTCCATTCATCATTATCATAACTTATTCAACTCATCTACTTCAACCAGAATTCAAAGATCATCATCTTTCAATCAAAACCCAAATCAATTCATCAATTTTCAACCAGATATTCTAAATTCATCTCAACCAACATTCGAAATCATAATCTAGGATAGCATTTTTGCTCATAACTTCAAGGTCTTAGATTTACTCGTATATATTATCAGTATAGAGCTATAGTTATACCCACAGTATATACAGGTATTCACGGCCCTTGGTGTTATAAGACAATCGCCATCATATCTAAGCCTCAAGCAAAGTCAGGGATTCCACAAAAAGCAGCACTTCCTTCTAAAAACCCAATGGGCCAATTTATGAATTTCCATTCTGAATATCAATTCATACACTTTTAACACAAGTTCAATCTTTCACTTGTAACTCATACATTTTTGACATTTCTTGCTTCTTGGTTTATCAACTTCGACCAATTTGCTCTCATACCAGCTGAGAGATCCCTACCCCCTCTGCGCATTGGCAAAGCGGAAGTAGCAACCTTGTGCACAGGGCAGAGCTTCCTACTTGGGGCCTTGCCCATGAATGTCCGGACAAGAGACTAATCCGATGGTTCTTCCAAAACTGAACCCGAAAAAAACCTTCCCTTGGCCAGAAAGCATAGGCAATTCCTCCAGGAAAATCTTCTAACGTAGTCAAGGGCCTTATCTATCCTTTGTATTCTGACCGAACCTGCGGGTCACATGGCCGAATAAAAGGAGGAACTTGCACTTGGTTCATAGAGACCAACACTTTTTTCCCCATCAAAGAGGCACAGCCATTGATTCTTTTCCATAGAATAAAGATTATCCTATGACTTACTTCAACTATCGTAACTTGAACAGAATTGAATATTATTATAGGAATCCATCGATCCAGCCTAACCCCATCCAATCCCATGGGTTAGCTAACCGCCCTAGCCAACCCCCCAACCATTATATTAACAGGACCCATTATTAAAATTTGGTTATGTTTTGTCTCAGGTACCAAGGAAAAGAGTTCCCAAGCCCCCTAGCTGGCTCGCATGCAAAACTTAAATAGACACACCACTTACGCACCCGATATAAAATTTCCTTTTCTTAGATTCAATTAATTCCAAAACAGCATTGTAATAAAACCACAATGTTTCCATCATAATCCTTAGTATTCCACTTCCAAGTCCAATTTCTAACTTTTCCACTTTCCAATCATCAAATCCAATTTCAGTCATTCCTTCCTCAGTGTACCTATGGCATCATCGATAACTAGAACGCTCACCATGTGCTCACTTAGGGGCCTTTTTAATAGTTTCTAGCCCATAGTACCTAGAAGTATAATCACATAAAATCCAGATGAAATCTCTGTTGAAGATCAACAAGATCCATGTAAAAGAGCCATGAACTCATCCGTTGAAGACTAACAAGGCCAATTAACCAGATCCATGCCCGTGTTTAGAAAATAACTCCAACTCATTTTCTTCCTCGTCACACGCGTGGGTATCCTGGTGAGCAACCCAGATCCCGAGCACCGTATGGTCAGCACCCTCTAGGCTCCTTTAATGGTATTTATGCACTGTTACTCTGCTTCTGTCGTCTCGTGAGCCATTTAACATTGAATTTCTTGATAATTCAATTGTTTTTTGGCCTAATCCTCTCCAAGTGAATTTGGTGGCCACTCTTGCTGCAAACAAGAGTAGAAACCTCAATCCCTCAAGCCAAAGGAAAGCTTACAAGCTCCATGTAAGCTTAATTCTTACTTATTGTGAATTTTAAATCTATGGTTTTCTTAAATTTTATGCTTTGTAAATGTTTGAATTAAAATTTGATGCTATGCCTTGATGGAAATGCCACCCCCTTCTCTTCTTTATACAATTCAGCCCTTCTTAATCCTAGAAAGTTTAATTAAATGATTGATTAAACTCTTTTCATTGTTTACTCTCTTGATTTGTGGAAAATGGAGTAGATTAGAGATATCAGAATTCAAATTGGATTAATTCAAGTCATAAATTGAATGTTAAAATTGAGAAATGGTCAGCCATACAAAGGAGGTTATGGTAAAATTTTTCTAAATTTTGTGGAACTAAAGTTTATCATTAGGTTATTCTAAAAGAGTGATTCCTTTCGTTTATCATTAGGTTATTCTAAAAGAGTGATTCCTTCCGTTTGTGCATTCTAAAAGATTTATTTTTATTTCAAAAGTGTTATTCCCATTAAAATTGAATTTATGCATAGAAAGATGCATAAAAGATTTATTTTTATTTCAAAAGAGTTATTCTCATTAAAATTAAATTTATGCATAGAAAGATGCATAAAAGATTTATTTTCATTTCAAGTGTTATTCTCATTAAAATTAAATTTATGCATAGAAAGATGCATAAAAGATTTATTTTTTTTTCCAAAAGTGTTATTCTCATTAAAATTGAATTTATGCATAGAAAGATGCATAAAGGATTTATTTTTATTTCAAGTGTTATTTTTCTTAAATTTAAATTATGCATAAATAGATGTGTAAAGAATCTTTATATAAAAAATTAGGATCCTCTTAAATTCTATGTTTAAATTCTGTGTGAATAGAGGTGATGAGATGTGAGGTGAATAGATGTGATGAGATAAGATGTGAATCAGATAGATGATTGGATAGATGTGATGTGAATAGAAGTGATGAGAATATGAGATGAATAGATGTGATGAGATGTGATGTGAATTAGATAGATATGAATGAATGGATGGATGAGTGTGATGTGAATGAATGGATGGATGTGATGTGAATAGAGATGATGAGATGTGAGGTGAATAGATGTAATGAGATGTGATATGAATAAGATAAATGGGAATGAATGAATGGATGGATGTGATGTGAATAGAGATGATGAGAATGTGAGGTGAATAGATGTGATGAGATGTGATGTGAATCAGATAGATGGGAATGAATGAATAGATGGATGTGATTTGAATAGAGATGATGAGAATGTGAGGTGAATAGATGTGATGAGATGTTATGTGAATCAGATAGATGGGAATGAATGGATGGATGGATGTGATGTGAATAGAGGTGATGAGATGTGAGGTGAATAGATGTGATGAGATGTGATGTGAATCAGATAAATGTGAATGAATGGATGAGATGTGATGTCATGTGAATCAGAATGTAAATGAATGATATGAGATGTGAGTGAATATATGTGATGATAATGGATGTGAATGTGTATGGGAGGAATGGATGTGAATGTGTATGTGAAGAATGGATGTGAATGAGTATGTGAAAGAATGGATAAGGATGTGTATGTGAAAGAATGAATAAGGATGTGTATGTGAAGATTGGATGTAAATGTGTATGTGAAGAATGGATGTGAATGAGTATGTGAAAGAATGGATGTGGATGTATGTGAAAGAATGGATATAGATGTGTATGTGAAAGAATGGATATAGATGTGTATGTGAAAGAATGTGATGTGATGTAAAGAGTTGAGATGTGACATGAATATATGTGGATGTGAAGTGATAGATATGAATGTATGGATAGATGCGAGTAGTCGTACATGTGAACGATTGGATGGATGTGGATGAATGAGATAAAATGTGTATGAATGAGATATGATGTGGATAGAAGTGATGTGATATAATGGTGATGAGAATGAATGTGATGGATATGAATGAATGTGATGTGATGGGATGTGAATGAATTTGATGTGATGGGATGTGAATTAGGATAGATGTGAATGAGGAGATGTGAGGTAAAATGAATGAGATGTGATGTGGTCTGAATGGATGAGATGTGAGTGAATGTGATGTGGTTTGAATGGATGAGATGTGAATGAATGTGTTGTGTGATGAGATGTGGATATGGGTAGATGCGAGTGGATATGGGTAGATGTGGATATGGGTAGATGCGAGTGGATGAGATCTGAGTGAATGTGATGTGGTCTGAATGGATGAGATGTGAGTGAATGTGATGTGGTCTGAATGGATGAGATGTGAATGAATGTGATCTGATGAGATGTGGATATGGGTAGATGCGAGTGGATGAGATCTGATGAGGATAAATTGAGGAAAGATGTGATGAGATGAAAATGATGTGATTGGATGAGAATAGGAATACTTATGAAATGGTTATGGAATTAATTAATGTGGTTTGATGTGGAGCAATGTGGAAAGACGACGAGAGTTTGTTATTATAGAAACTATATTTTTGAACTATTTTTAAATGACTATTCTATGTCAAGAATGCTGGAGAAGCATTTTGACCATCTTGTGAATGAGGTTGTGGAGACCTAATCTGATAAAGTTGCAACAGCTGACGGAGAGTCAATGGAGGACGTCTCGCATAGCAAGGTCAGCCGAGGTCTTGACTAGCCTCAATTCGATTTGAATGGTGAGCTTCCGATACGGTGGATGAGGAACCAAGGAAGCGGCCTATGAGTGAAGTGCTAAAAAGGATCCTAGAGGGTGCTGACCATACGGTGCTCGGGCTCTGGGTCGCCAACAATACCCACATGTGCATCGTGGAAGATATTTGGAACAAGGAGTAAGAGTTGTTTTTTGAATTTGGGCATGGATCTGGTTGATTGACCTTACTGCTCCTCAACTGATGAGTCCATGGCTCTTTTATATGGATCCATTGGTTGATCTTGCTGATCTTCAACCGAGATTCCATTTTTGATAGGTGAATATATTACCGGTTACTATGAGCTAGGAACTATCAAAAAGGCCCCTTAGTGGTGAGCGTTCTGGTTTGCCAATGATGCCATGGGTACATCGATGAAGGAATGATTGGAAATAAGGATTCAACTGGAGATTTTGAGGATTATGATCAATGACACAATGGTTTCATTAAAAGTTTGTTTTTAGAAGATGCTGATTCTGTGAAAAAGGCAATTTTATATTGGGTGTGTAAATAGTGTGACTAGTTTTAAGTTTGCATGAATATCCGGCTAGGGGGCCTAGGAACTCTTTCCCCTGGTACCTGGGACAGAACCTAACCAAATTCTTAATTGGATCCCATCACTATAGTGGTTTGGCGGATGGCTAACCCATGGGACTGGATGGGGTTAGGCTGGACTGATGGATCCCTAAAATGAGACTCAATTCTATTATGGTACGATAGATGAAGTAAATCCCATATAAAAATTGTTCTATGGAAAAGAATCAACGGCTGTGGCTCTCAATGAGAAAAAAAGCGTTGGCCGCTATGATCCAAGTGTAATCTTTTCCTGGATCTGACTTTGATACTATGGGTTCGGTCAAATCAGTTCAGTTTGTTAAGGCTTTTGACTACGCTAGAGAAAATTTTATCCTAGAGGAATCGCCCGTGCTTTCCAGGAAAGGAAAGTTTTTCCGGGTTCGGTTTTGGAAGAATTGATGGATTAGTCTCTTGTCCGGATATCCGTGGGCGAGGCCCCGAGTGTGGGACCCTACCCTACGCAAGAAGTGCTACTTCCGCTGCTAGCACCCCTCAATTCGTTGCGCGGTGGGGACAGGGATCTCACACATATCATTCTACATCATTTCTCATTATTGTACATTTTTCTACATTAATTCACATCACATCAGTTTGCATCCATTCACATCATCCCACATCAATTCACATCCACTCACATCATCCCACATCGTTCCCACATTCATTCACATCGTCCCACATCATTCTGACATTCATTCACATCATCCCAAATCGTTTCCACATTCATTCACATCATCCCACATCATTTCTACATTCAATCACATCATCCCACATGGTTCCCATATTTATTTCACATCATTTCTACATTCATTCACATCATTTCTACATTCATTCACATCATCCCACATTGTTCCCATATTTATTCACATCATCCCACATTGTTCCCATATTTATTCACATCGTCCCACATCATTTCCACATTCATTCACATCTTCCCACATCATTCTCACATTTATTCACATCGTCCCACATCATTCCCACATTCATTCACATCTTCCCACATCATTCCCACATTTATTCACATCTTTCCACATCATTCCCACACATCACCCACATCATTCCACACATCAATCATATTTCTACAAACAAGATGGGTCTCTTTTCGCTTTAAGAGAATTAGGTTTAATTATCAACTTTCCTTGATCTAGTTATCAGAATCTTGATCCACCATCAACCAGGTTAAAAGTACGGTTACTCTACTTTTCATACTGATAGAACTTCCTACGTTTCAGCCATTACTTGGCTCAGTTAACTATAACTTTTTCTCGACTCAATTCTATTAAATCTAAGTTTCCTTTCACTTTTGGATCCTTAATCCTTTCAAGTATTCCAGATTCCTTTCCCAACAGGGAATGTAGGAATAATTTAGTCGTCACAAGTAACTACATTCATTCACTAAGCATGTTTTTAATTAAAAATTATCCATGTTTTCTCGATGCATTCTTATGAATATTTGCACATTCTTTCTCAAATTCCTCAAAATAAAATATGCTCACTATTTTTCTTTTTTTTGAATAAAAGATTTATCCATATGACCTCATGGGATTTACAAAATCAATTATACCCATAATTCCTCTTTCTGATTAAAAATTAATCTATGTTTTCTCGATGCACCCCTATGAATATTTTCACATTCTTTCTCTATTTTCCCAAATTAAACTATCATAGAAATCCCTCTTTTAGTATAAAACATTTATGCATAACTACCTGAAAGATACATGCCCCCTCCGCGCAACGGATTCGGGGTTGCTAGCAGGGGAAGTAGCACTCCTTGCACAGTGCACGGTCCTCTCACTCGGGGCCTCGCCCATGGATATCCGAATAGGAGACTAATCCCTCGGTTCTTCCAAAACCGAACCCGAAAAAAATTTCCTTGCCCGGAAAGCACGGACGATTTATCCAGGATCTTTTTTCTCTGACGTAGTCAAGGTCATTACTGACCAAACTGATCTGACCGAAACTATAAAGACACTCGGTCAGATCAAGAAAGAAACTTACACTTGGATCATAGAGATCAATACTTTTTTCCCCATCGAGAGGCACGGCCACCGTTGATTCTTATCCATAGAACAATTACTATTCGTGATTTACTTCATCTATCGTATTATAACAGAATTGAGTCTTATTTTACGGATCCATCAGTCCAGCCTAACCCCATCCAGTCCCATGGGTTAGCCAACTTCCCAACCATTGTAGTGATGGGATCCAATTTAGAATTTGGTTAGGTTTTTTCTCGGGTACCAGGGAAAAGAGTTCCTCTGTTGAAGATCAGCAAGATCAACCAACAGATCCATATAAAAAAAAGCCATGGACTCATCCGTTGAGGACCAGCAAGGTTAGTCAACCAGATCCATGCCCGGTTTCAGAAAACAACTCTTTTTCCTTGTTCCAATATCTTCCACGACGCATGTGTGGGTATCTTCAGCGACCCAGAGCCTGAGCACCGTATGGTCAGCACCTGCTAGGATCCTTCGCTCGCAGGTCACCTAGCACTTCACTCATAGGCCGCTTCCTTGGTCCCTCATCCACCGTATCGGAAGCTCACCATTAAAATCAAACCGAGGCTGGTCAAGACCTCGGCCGACCTTGTTACGTGAGACGTCCTCCGTTGACTCTCCGTCACCTGTTGCAACTTTATCAATTAGGTCTCCACGACTTATTCACAAGATGGTCAAAATGCTTCCCCAGCATTCTTGACATAAAAAATCATTTACAAATAGGTCACAAATTCAATTTCTATAATGAACTCTCGTCTTTCTACATTATCCCTCATCAGTCCACATTACTTATTCCACATTCAATTCATATGTGTACCCATTCTCATCCAATCAGATCATTTTCCATCTTATCACATCAAATTCATTCAGATCACATATCATTCATTCACATCCCATATCATTCATTCACGTCCTAATTCACATGTCATCACATCTCATCCATTCACTCATATACAACTCTTTACCTTAAGATCCAACTTATTCTGGGATTTCTTATATTCAGGTCAACCCAACAGAATCCTTGGATAAATATCCCTTATATAAAACTCATCATTAAATAACAATTCATTCAGATCATATCATTCATATCTTTAACACAATAATGGTCCATTAGATCGAAAAAGTTTCTTTCTAAACATTCCTCCACGGGAATTTTAGTCAAGCAAGTTCTCAATTTGTCATCCCTTAACTTGATGCACCAGGTCAAGTGTTAACAGTAGCAATCTGACAACACAATCCACTAATCTCATAGTGATTTGCTGAAGTCATTATCATTATTCCAGTTATACGAACATTATCACAGGGACTTGTCCTATTCATCCTCATTGTGGTTTTTGCTCAGCTTAACGCTTTTTAACCAAAATTTAGGAATCATCTTTTTCCAATCAAAATCCAAATCAACTCATCAATTCTCAACCAGAATTTTATAATCATATCAACCACATTCAAATTCATCATATGGATAGCATGTTAGCTTATAATTTCAAGGTCTTAGATTTACTCGTATATACTGCCAGTAAAGAGCTGCAGTTATACCCTCGGTATATACGCATAGTCACGGTCCCTGGAACTATAAGGTAAATACCATCCAATCTAGGCCTCAAGCAAGTCAGGGATTCCCTGCAATTGCGGTACTTCCATTTGAAGACCCAATTACTAACTTATGAATTTCAGTCTGAATACCAATTTGTATGAATTTCATCACACAATTCCAACCTTTTACTGTTACTTCATAAATTTTTGACATTTTTTGCTTTGCAGTTAATCCTCATTAGGCAATTTGCTCTGATACCAGATGAAAGATCCCTTCCCCCCTCCGTGCAATAGATTCGGGGGTGCTAGTAGCAGCGGAAGTAGCACTCCTTGCGCGGTGCAGAGTCCTCTCACTACTTGGGGCCTCGCCCACCCATGGATATCCGGACAGGAGACTAATCCCTCGGTTCTTCAAAAACCGAACCCGAAAAAACTTCCCTTGCCCAGAAAGCATGGGCGATTTCTCCAGGATCTTTTTTCTCTAACGTAGTCAAGATCATTACTGACCAAACTGATCCGACCGAACCTATAAAGACACTCGGTTAGATCAAGGAAGAAACTTGCACTTGGATCATAGAGATCAACACTTTTTTCCCCATCCAGAGGCACGGCTGTTGATTCTTATCCATAGAACAATTACTATCCGAGATTTACTTCATCTATCGTATTATACCAGAATTGAGTCTCATTTTATGGATCCATCAGTCCCATCCAGTCCCATGGGTTAGCCAACCCCATCAGTCCAGCCTAACCCCATCCAGTCCCATGGGTTAGCCAACCGCCCAACCACTGTATTGATGGGATCCAATTTAGAATTTGGTTAGGTTTTGTCCTGGGTACCAGGGAAAAGAGTTCTTAGGTCCCCTAGCCGGATATTCATGCAAATTTAACACCAGTCATGCCACTTACACACCCAATATGAAATTGCCTTTTTCACAGATTTAGCCATCTTTAAAACTACAAGCATTTAATGAAACCATAGTATTACTGATCACAATCCTCCAAAATATCCGGTTGAATCTTAATTTCCAATCATTCCTTCATCCGAGTGTTTATGGCATCATTGGCAACTAGAACGGTAACCATCTATCCACTCAGGGGCCTTTTTAATATTACCTAGCTCATAGTACCCGGCAAAATATTCACTTATAAAAATCAAGATGGAATTCATGTTGAAGATCAGTAAGATCAATCAACAGATCCATATAAAAAAAAGCCATGGACTCATCCGTTGTTGAGGACCAGTAAGGTCAGTCAACCAGATCTATGCCCAGTTTCAGAAAACAACTCTTACTCCTTGTTCCAATATCTTCCACGATGCACGTGTGGGTATCTTCGGCGCCCGAGCACCGTCTGGTCAGCACCCTCTAGGATCCTTCGCAGGTCACCTAGCGCTTCACTCGTAGGCTGCTTCCTTGGTCCCTCATCCACCCTACCGGAAGCTCACCATTTAAATCGAACCGAGGCTGGTCAAGACCTCGCCCGCCGACCTTGCTACGCGAGCCGTCCTCCGTTGACTCTCCGTCAGCTGTTGTTGCAACTTTATTAGTTAGGTCTCCACGACTTATTCACAAGACGGTAAAAATGCTTCCCCAGCATTCTTGACATAAAACACTCATTTACAAACGGGTCACAAATTCATTTTCTATAATGAACTCTCGTCTTTCCACATTATCCCTCATCAGTCCACATTACTTATTCCACATTCAACTCATATGTGTACCCATTCTCATCCAATCACATCAGTTTCCATCTCATCACATCACATCACATCACATTCATTCACATCACATATCATTCATTCACATCAGTTTCCATCTCATCTCATCACATCACATTCATTCACATCACATATCATTCGTTCACATCACATATCATTCATTCACGTCCTGATTCACATGTCATCACATCTCATCCATTCACTCATATCGACGTCACATCCTTTCACATCCACATTCGCATTCATTATTCCACCTACACATCCATATCCACATCTATACATCCACATCCACATCCGCATTCATACATCCACATCCACATTTATACATCCACATCCACATTCATACATCCATATCCACATCCACATCCATACATCCATTTCCACATCCAAATTCATACATCCACATCCATATCTACATCCATACATCCATTTCCACATCCACATTCATACATCCACATCCACATCCACATCCATACATCCACATCCACATCTACATCCATACATCCACATCCACATCCATACATCCACATCCACATCCATTTCCACATCCACATCCACGTCCACATCCACATCCACATCCATACATCCACATAAATACATCCACATCCACATCCACATCCATACATCCATTTCCACATCCACATTCATACATCCACATCGATATCCACATCCACATCCATACATCCACATCCACATCCACATTCATAGATCCACATCCACATCCACATTCATACATCCACATCCACATCCATACATCCACATCTACATCCATACATCCATTTTCACATCCACATTCATACATCCACATCCACATCCACATCCACATCTACATCCATACATCCATTTTCACATCCACATCCACATCCACATCCACATCCACATTCATACATCCACATCCACATCCACATCCACATCCACATCTACATCCATATATCCATTTCCACATCCACATCCACATCCACATTCATACATCCACATCCACCTTCACATCTATTCTTTTACAAACACATCCACATGTATACATCCACATACACATGCATATTCCTTCTTTCATATATACATCCGTATTCACATTCGTGTGCTTCCCATCTCACCCTTTCACATATCCTCTCAACCCTTTTCTCATCTCATTATTCACATTTACATCTATTTTCATTATATCGTATCTTATCACATCTTATTTTCATCTTATCACATCCAGTCACATGCTATTACCATTTAAATAGCTTTTTCTAGATTGATATCGATAACAGGACTTTTTCTAGATTGATATCGATAACAGGACTTTTTCTAAATTTCAGTCAATTGCTTGGCCTAATTAAAGATTCTTTTTTGACAACTAGTTCCGTATTCCCTCTCAATTCCTCAATTGAATTATATTCAATATTCTTCTTTTTAATAAAAGAATTCATGGGATTTGTAGAAAACAATTCTACCCATATTTCCTCTTATGGTAAAATAATCATAAATCAAATTTATACTAAAAATTCCTCTTCTTCCCATTTAATTTCTAGGATCCCAATTACCATGGGAATTCCTCTTTTCCCATCAAATATTTCTTATAAAATAAATTCATTAAAAATATCCATTATTTCAATATGCTAGAAATTTTTCTTTGTTCATCTAAATAATGGAATTCCAAATGTTGTAAGGATTCCTCTTTTGACATTTAAATGTTTCTCATAGATAAATAAATTTATCTAAAAATTCATCTTTGAAATTAAATGAATTATCCCATAATTACAATATGATAGAAAATTCTCTTTTTCTCATCCAATCATGGAGTTCCAAATGTAATGGGAATTCCTCTTTTAACATTTAATTATTTCTCATAGATAAAAAGAATTATTTAAAAATTTATTTTTAAAATTAAATGAATTATCCCATAATTCCAATATGATAGGAAATTCTCTTTTTTCCATCCAATCAAGGAATTCGAAATGTAATGGGAATTTATCTTTTAACATTTAATTATTTCTCATAGATAAATAAATTTATCTAAAAGTTTATTTTTGAAATTAATGAATTATCCCATAATTCTAATATGATAGAAAATTCTCTTTTCCCATCCAATCATGGAATTCCAAATGTAATGGGAATTCCTCTTTCAACATTTAATTATTTCTCATAGAAAAATAAATTTATCTAAAAATTTATTTTTAAAATTAAATGAATTATCCCATAATTCCAATATGATAGGAAATTCTCTTTTCCCATCCAATCATGGAATTCCAAATGTAACGGGAATTCCTCTTTTAACATTTAATTATTTCTCATAGATAAATATATTTATCTAAAAATTCATTTTTGAAATTAAATGAATTATCCCATAATTCCAATATGATAGGAAATTCTCTTTTCCCATCCAATCATGGAATTCTAAATGTAATGGGAATTCCTCTTTTAACAGTTATTTATTTCTCATGGATAAATAAATTTATCCAAAAATTCATTAATTATGCATAAAGCTAAAAATCAATATTTCTATGATTACAATGAGAATCAATCAATTTATCTAGGATGATAATTCCTAGAATATGGTAGGAAGTCCTGTTTTCATACTTTGAATGAAAATGTTTTATGTGTAGTTTTTACAGTAATTTCACCATAGCTCCGCTGCTATTACTGATAAATCTCAATTTATTCTAAAAGAATGAAATTTATCATTATGGATATGATTAGAATGATCCCTAATTGGATCATTAACCCATTATGGATTGAATCATAAATTTTCATGAAATAACTAACTTAAAAGCATAAAAAAGACATTAATTTGGCCTCCAATTAAACAAGCATAGAATTTATTCTTGGATTAGGGAAAAGCTTCATTTGGATTGAGAATAGGTCATGGGAATGACCATTCTTTGAGTGAGAGAGAAAAATTACATAAAAACCATTAAAATTAAGCATAAATAGAAATTTATGTATTTCCTTACTATCATTCGTCAATTAACTTCAATAGAATTAAAAAGCCATTCCAATTAAGCTTCTCAAGCTTGAGAGGGGTTGAGAAGAGAGAAACATTGAGAAATTATAGAAAAAAAATAAAATTCACCCTTTACCTTACAAATTGCTTGATTCTTTGATCACGGTAGAGGCCCCCAACCAATCAATTGGTTTGGTATGTTGATGGAGCCACCAATGGAGATTGAAGAAAGAGGGAAGCTCCAATTTCTTCAATTTGGAGAGAATTTTAGAGAATAGTAAAAATTATCATTATTTCAACATAATACTGGCACAATATAGTTCTCATATTTTTTTACAAAGGACTAAGGATCTATTTATAAGAGAGGGAGGCCTCTAACCAAGTCCAACTAAGGACTAAGGATCTATTTATAAGAGAGGGAGGCCTCTAACCAAGTCCAACTAATTTCTAGAATTTTCCAAGTTCAGTTTGGTTGAGATTAGACAAGATTTGGACCTAGTTTGGTTCCCTTTTGATTTGGTTTGATCCAAGAGAGAGGAGAGATAAAAATATCACATTATTTTTTAGTTTAAAACTCATTCAAGCATGTAAAGTAGGCGTCTCCTTGAAGGGACTCTCCTTTTTTACACGTGTCAAAATGGAATCATTATACCCAAAATATCTCATTTTCTTTAGTAATACTCATAGTCTTTTACTAATAAACCTTGTACATAGTCAACTCTTCATCTTATGTGGGCATTCACTCCTTTTTGGGTATCTTCTTTTACAAATTGGATTTATCTCCTCCCCACACATGGATTGATCCTATTGGCCCATAGGAGCCTTAATTGGACCATAATCCAAAAGTTTCTGAAAATTTAGACCCTTAGGCTAAGGTCCTTTATTACCTATTTCCAATTAATTCCAATTGCACATTGGAAAGTTCTTTTTGAATTTTTATTTTAGGGGAGCCGATTTTAGACACTAGGAGGATTTTTATATCCAAAAATATCTCAATTTTGGACTATCTCTCTCTAGATATTTTCTCTCTCTAGGTCAAAACAGGGTAAAACAAAATCTTTCTTTTATTTCAAAGAGGAAAATAAATATAAGATCAAAAAGGGAGGTTCTTACTCGTGTATACCTCAGAAGCTGGGGGGGAGGAATCTTACATCCTACCCCACTTAAAAAACGCGAGATGTCCTTATCTCGCAAAGTAGAGGACAACTCTTTCCCTTAAGATCCAACTTATTCTGGGGTTAGATCATATCATTCATATCTTTAATACAATAATGGCCCATTAGACCGAAAAAGTTTCTTTGTGAACATTCCTCCACGGGAATTTTAGTCAAGTAAGTTCTCAATTTGTCATCCCTTAACTTAATGCACCGGATCAAGTGTTAATAGTAGCAATCTGACAACACAATCCACTAATCTCATAGTGATTTGCTGAAGTCATTATCATTATTCCAGTTATACGAACATTATCATAGAGACTTGTCCTATTCATCCTCATTGTGGTTTTTGCTCAGCTTAATGCTTTTTAACCAAAATTTAGGAATCATCTTTTTCCAATCAAAATCCAAATCAACTCATCAATTCTCAACCAGAATTTTATAATCATATCAACCACATTCGAATTCATCATCTGGATAGCATTTTAGCTTATAAATTCAAGGTCTTAGATTTACTCGTATATACTGCCAGTAAAGAGCTACTGTTATACCCTTGGTATATATGGATAGTCACGGTCCTTGGAACTATAAGGTAAATACCATCCAATCTAGGCCTCAAGCAAGTCAGGGATTCCCTGCAATTGCAGTACTTCCATCTGAAGACCCAATTACTAACTTATGAATTTCAGTCTGAATACCAATTTGTATGAATTTCATCACACAATTCCAACCTTTTACTGTTACTTCATAAATTTTTGACATTTTTTGCTTCGCAGTTAATCCTCATTAGGCAATTTGCTCTGATACCAGATGAAAGATCCCTCCCCCCTCCGTGTAATAGATTCGGGGGTGCTAGTAGCAGCGGAAGTAGCACTCCTTACACGGTGCAGGGTCCTCTCACTCGGGGCCTCGCCCCCACGGATATCCGGCAGATAGGAGACTAATCCCTCGGTTCTTCCAAAATCGAACCGGGAAAAACTTCCCTTGCCCGGAAAGCACCGGGCGATTCCTCCAGGATCTTTTTTCTCTAACGTAGTCAAGGTCATTTTATTGACCCGATGGAACCTATAAAGACACTCGATCAGATCAAGGAAGAAACTTGCACTTGGATCATAGAGATCAACGCATTTTTCCCCCATCGAGAGGCACATCCCTTGATTCTTATCCATAGAACAATTACTATCTGGGATTTACTTCATCTATCGTATTATAATATAATTGAGTTTCATTTTACGGATCCCTCAATCCAGCCTAACCCCATCCCATGGGTTAGCCAACCGCCCAACCACTGTAGTGATGGGATCCAATTTAGAATTTGGTTAGGTTTTGTCCTGGGTACCAGGGAAAAGAGTTCCTAGGCCCCCTAGCCGGATATTCATGCAAATTTAACACCAGTCACATGCCACTTACACACCCAATATGAAATTGCCTTTTTCACAGATTCAGCCATCTTTAAAACAATCATTTAATGAAACCTTAGTATTACTAATCAAAATCCTCCAAAATATCCGGTTGAATCTTAATTTCCAATCATTCCTTCATCAGAGTATCTATGGCATCATTGGCAACCAAAACGCTCACCATCTATCCACTCAGGGGCCTTTTTAATAGTTCCTAGCTCATAGTACCCGGCAATATATTCACTTATAAAAATCAAGATAGAATCTCCATTGTTGAAGATCAGCAAGATCAACAAACATATCCATATAAAAAAAAGCCATGGACTCATCCGTTGAGGACCAGCAAGGTCAGTCAGCTAGATCTATGCCCGGTTCTAGAAAACAACTCTTACTCCTTATTCCAATATCTTCCAGGATGCACGTGTGGGTATCTTCGACGACCCAGAGCCCGAGCACCATATAGTCAGCACCCTCTAGGATCCTTCGTAGGTCACCTAGCGTTTCACTCATAGGCCGCTTCCTTGGTCCCTCATCCACCCTACTGGAAGCTCACCATTTAAATCGAACTGAGGTCAAGACCTCGGCCGACCTTGCTACGCGAGACGTCCTCCGTTGACTCTCTGTCAACTCTTGCAACTTTATCAGTTAGGTCTCCACAACTTATTCACAAGACGGTCAAAATGCTTCCCCAACATTCTTGACATAAAACATTCATTTACAAATAGGTCACATATTCAATTTCTATAATGAACTCTCGTCTTTCCACATTATCCCTCATCAGTCCACATTACTTATTCCACATTCAATTCATATGTGTACCCATTCTCATCCAATCACATCATTTTCCATCTCATCACATCACATATCATTCATTCACATCCCATATCATTCATTCACGTCCTGATTCACATGTCATCACATCTCATCCATTCACTCATATCGACGTCACATCATTTCACATCCACATTCGCATTCATTATTCCACCTAAACATCCACATTCGTACATCCACATCCATATCCACATCCATACATCCACATTCACATTCATACATCCACATCCATATTCACATCCTTACATCCACATCCACATTCATACATCCATATCCACATCCACATCCACATCCATACATCTATTTCCACATCCACATCCACATTCATACATCCACATTCATACATCCATTTTCACATCCACATTCATACATCCACATCCACATCCACATCCACATCCACATCCACATCCACATCTACATCCATACATCCATTTCCACATCCACATCCACATTCATACATCCACATCCACATCCACATCCACATCCACATCCACATTCATACATCCACATCCACATCCACATTCATACATCCACATCCACATCCACATCCATACATCCACATCCACATCTACATCCATACATCCATTTCCACATCCACATTCATACATCCACATCGACATCGACATCCACATCCATACATCCACATCCACATCTACATCCATACATCCATTTTCACATCCACATTCATACATCCACATCCACATTCATACATCCACATCCACATCCACATACACATCCACATCCACATTCATACATCCATTTCCACATCCACATCCTCATCCACATCCACATCCACATCCACATCCACATCCACATCCACATCCATACATCCACATTTATATATCCACATCCACATCCATACATCCACATCCACATCTATACATCCACATTTATATATCCACATCCACATCCACATTCATACATCCACATCCACATCCACATCCATACATCCACATCCACATACATCCACATCCACCTTCACATCTATTCTTTTATAGACACATCCACATTTATACATCCACATACACATGCATATCCCTTCTTTCATATATACATCCGTATTCACATCCGTGTACTTCCCATCTCACCCTTTCACATATCCTCTCAACCCTTTTCTCATCTCATTATTCACATTTACATCTATTTCTATTACATCACATCTTATCACATCCAGTCACATGCTATTACCATTTAAATAGCTTTTTCTAGATTGATACCGAGAATAGGACTTTTTCTAAATTTTAGCCAATTGCTTGGCCCAATTAAAGATTCTTTTTCTGACAACTACTTCTGTATTCCTTCTCAATTCCTCAATTGAATTATATTCAATATTCTTCTTTTGAATAAAAGAATTCATGGGATTTATAGAAATCAATTCTACCCATATTTTCTCTTATAGTAAAATAATCATAAATCGAATTTATACAAAAAATTCCTCTTCTTCCCATTTAATTTATAGGATCCCAATTACCATGGGAATTCCTCTTTTCCCATCAAATATTTCTTATAAAATAAATTCATTTAAAATATCCATTATTTCAATATGCTAGAAATTTCTCTTTGTCCATCTAAATGATGGAATTCCAAATATCGTAAGGATTCCTCTTTTGATATTTGAATGTTTCTCATAGATAAATAAATTTATCTAAAAATTCATCTTTGAAATTAAATGAATTATCACATAATTGCAATATGATAAAAAAATCTCTTTTTTTTCCATCCAATCATGGAATGCCAAATGAAATGGGAATTCCTCTTTTAATATTTAATTATTTCTCATAGATAAATAAATTTATTTAGAATTTTATTTAAAAATTTATTTTTAAAATTAAATGAATTATCCCATAATTCCAATATGATAGGAAACTCTCTTTTCCCATCCAATCATGGAATTCCAAATGTAATGGGAATTCCTCTTTTAACATTTAATTATTTCTCATGGATAAATAAATTTATCTAAAATTTTATTTTTGAAATTAATGAATTATCCCTTAATTCCATATAGGAAATTCTTTTTCCCATCCAATCATGGAATTCCAGATGTAATGGAAATTCCTCTTTTAACATTTAATTTTTTCTCATAGATAAATAAATTTATCTAAAAATTTATTATTAAAATTAAATGAATTATTTCATAATTCCAATATGATAGGAAATTATCTTCTCCCATCCAATCATGAAATTCCAAATGTAATAAGAATTCCTCTTTTAATATTTAATTATTTCTCATAGATAAATAAATTTATTTAAAAATTCATTAATTATGCATAAACCTAAAAATCAATATTTCTATGATTACAATGAGAATCAGTCAGTTTATCTAGGATGATAATTCCTAGAATATGGTAGGAAGTCCTCTTTCCATACTTTAGATGAAAATATTTTATGTGTAATTTTTACAAAAATTTTACCATAGCTCTGCTGCTATTACTGAAAAAACTCAATTTATTCTAAAAGAATGAACTTTATCATTTTGGATATGATTACAATGATCCCTAATTGGATCATTAACCCATTATCGATTGAATCATAAATTGTCATGAAATAACTAACTTAAAAGCATACAAAAGACATTAATTTGGCCTCCAATTAAACACGCATAGAATTTATTCTTGGATTAGGAAAAAGCTTCATGAGAAGCTTCATTTACATTGAGAATAGGTCATGGGACTAACCATTCTTTGAGTGAGAGAGAGAAATTACATAAAAACCATTAAAATTAGGCATAAATAAAAATTTATGTATTTCCTTACTGCCATTCGTCAGTTAACTTCAATAGCATTAAAAAGCCATTCCAATTAAGCTTCTCAAGCTTGAGAGGGGTTGAGAAGAGAGAAACATTGAGAAATTATAGAAAAAGATCAAAATTCACCCTTTACCTTACAAATTGCTTGATTCTTTGATCACGGTAGAGGCCCCCAACCAATCAATTGGTTTGGTATGTTGATGGAGCCACCAATGGAGATTGAAGAAAGAGGGAAGCTCCAATTTTTTCAATTTGGAGAGAATTTTAGAGAATAGTAAAATTTATCATTATTTCAGCATAATACTAGCATAGTATAGTTCTCATATTTTTTTACAAAGGGCTAAGGATCTATTTATAGGAGAGGGAGAGGGAGGCCTCTAACCATGTCCAACTACTTTCTAGAATTTTCTATTTATAGGAGAGGGAGAGGGAGGCCTCTAACCATGTCCAACTACTTTCTATTTATAGGAGAGGGAGAGGGAGACGTCTAACCATGTCCAACTACTTTCTAGAATTTTCTAGGTTCAGTTTGGTTGAATTTGGATAAGATTTGGACCTAGTTTGGTTCCCTTTTAATTTGGTTTGATCCAAGAGAGAGGAGAGATCAAAATATCACATTATTTTTTAGTTTAAAACTCATTCAAGCATGTGAAGTAGGCGCCTCCTTGAAGGGATTCCCCTTCTTTACACATGTGTCAAAATGGAATCATTATACCCAAAATATCTCATTTTCTTAGTAATACTTATAGTATTTTACTAATAAACCTTGTACATAGTCAACTCTTCATCTTATGTGGGCATTCACTCATTTTTGGGTATCTTCTTTTACAAATTGGATTTATCTTCTCCCCACACATGGATTGATCCTATTGGCCCACAGGAACCTTAATTGGACCATAATCTAATTTGTTTTAAAAATCTAGACCCTTAGGCTAAGGTCCTTTAGACCTATTTCCAATTAATTCCAATTGTACATTGGAAAGTTCTTTTTGAATTTTTGTTTCAGGGGACCCATTTTAGACACTAGAAGGATTTTTATATCCAAAAATATCTCAATTTCGAACTATCTCTCTCTAGATATTTTCTCTCTCTAGGTCAAAACAGAGTAAAACAAAATCTTTCTTTTATTTCAGAGAGGGGAATAATTATGAGATCAGGAAGGGAGGTTCTTACTCCTGTATACCTCAAAAGCTGGGGGGAGGAATCTTACACTACTGATCCATTTTTATCTATATGAATTATATTCCGAATAATTTCATAATTCTCATAATTTGAATGAATCTAGAAAAATTATGCAGAACTTCCTTTATTTTTCTAGTAAATAAATAATGCTCAAAACTCATTTTAGCATAAAATTAATTATGCATAATTTCATTTTCTAATGATATAAATTATACCATAGTTTCTCCACGTTTTCTATGAAATGAGAATGCCTCAAATTCTACTTTTGGAATAAAATTAATTTATGCAAATCCTTCATTTTCTAATGATAAAATTTTCCACGTTTAGCATAAAAAGTAATTTATGCAAATCCTTTATTTTCTAATGATAAAATTTTGCCATAGTTTCCCCACATTTTCTATGAAGTAATAATACTGAAAGTTCCTCTTATAGAATAAAAATTATTTATGCATAAACCTTCATTTTCTAAATAAGAAAATTTTGCCATAACTTTCCCACATTTTCTATGAAATGAAAATGCTTAAAATCACACTTTTAGTATGAATATTAGTTTAAGCATAAACCTAAGCTTAAACATAAACATTAATTAATCATGAATCAAGAAAAACATGGATTTAATAGAAAACCACAAAATAAAATGCTTCCTAAGCATGAGGGAGGTTGGGAAGAAGAACTACCATTGAAAGAGAGAGAAAAACACCATTGTTTAAGGCTTATCCTAAATTTTTGGCTTGATTCTTTAGAGAGAAGTGAAGCCCATAAAAGAAATCTTGGCCACCAAAAAGTAGAGGGTAATCTCCAAGAGAAGATGAAGATTAGTGAAGCTTCAAAGTTTCACAAAGGAGAGGCAAGGTAGAGAGATAATGGAAATACACAAATACTAAAAATTACACTAGCATAGAGTTACTCCAATATGAAAACACAAAGAATTGGGGGTCTTTTTATAGGTGAGGGAGGCCACCAACCAAGTCCAACTAGAATCTAGAGGCTTCTAGCTTCAGTTTTATCTATTTTGGACAAGTTTTGGACCAATTAGGCCCAATTTTTTGATCTAGTTTGAAAGAGGTTAGAGGAGAGAGGAAATATCTCATTTTTTGATTAAAAAATTGGAGTAATGATGCTTATTCTAGGAACTTCCTTCATGATCCCATGAGGTGTCAAAATTCTAAATTTTTACTAATAAACCCTCATTTTTTTACTATTAAGTACTTGTACTAGTAGTCAACTCTTCATCTTATGTGAGAATTTACTCCTTTTTGGAGAATTTTCTTTTATTCTTGTATTTTTATCATTCCAACACTTGGATTAACCCTATTGGCCCTTCAAAACACTCTTTGGACCTTTATTTATAATTTTTTGAAAATGTGGACCCTTAGGGTAAGGTGTCAACAAGTACACATTTCAATTAATTTCTAATGCACATTAGAAAACTCTTTTTAAACTTCTATTTTAGGGGAATTCATCTTTAATAAAAGGTATAACTTTATATCCAAAAATATCTCAAAACTGTATTACCTTTCTCTAGAATATTTTCTCTCTCTAGGCCAAAAACAAAGGAAAACAATGTTTTCTTGCATTCTCAAATAGGAGATGATTACAAAGACTGAAGGGGAGGTTCTTACACCTTTACATCTCAAAAGATGGAGGGAGGAATCTTACATAGCAAGTATCCATTACTTGTATTTTTGAAGACGATCTCTCCTCACTATCTCCAAGGGTTTGCCAGTGGCCTCATCAAAAGGCATTAGATCAACGCATGATGCAGGTGGTCTAGAATTCAATCCAAAGTTGAGAGTTAAGTTTTTGACATGCTTCTTGCTCAATTTTCTGTAGACATACATTGCACGATCTTGTACACAATTTCTCACTGAGATGTGGAAAGTCTCTTGTAGGCCAAATTGATAGTATTGCTCATAAGTGACCGACCCAGAACGACCTTCACTACTCTTTTTTGCAAGCTTCTTCTTTGTTTGATCATAGTCCACCACAATAGCACTATCACCAAATGGAACAATGGTAAAACCTTCAACTGTATTTGTCGCCAAAAGTAGATGATGTTTGTTGTTTTTGATTCACTATTTTGGTTTTACCTCTAGCATCATCCTTTGAAATATTGGCTTGAACTTTGTAAAATCCATCTATGTATTTTTTTATTGAGCTCATCATCCTGCCCCTCTATACACCAACCCATTGTTAACATAGACTGAGCACCATCGGTCTTCATCTTTGCATCATCATAAGAAAATGCATCCAACAAGTATGATTTATTAGAGTCTCTAATATCCACACAAATGCATGGAACTCCTTGTTTTCATGCAATCCCCTTAGATAATGCCTGTACTACACCAAAAGTTTTATATGTCTCTTTCTTGGGTTGCAATGCATACAATTGTACATGTTTCATTGGCTTCCCCTCTTCATTGTAGAAGTCAAGGTACCAAGTCCATGCCTTGTCATCATTAACGACGTCAAAAATCTCAAGCCTTGAGCTTCCCTTGGAGCTTTTAGTAGCAGTGGTGGATGATGTCTTCCTCTTTGACATTTTGAACCTATTCAAAGTTTGATGTCATCAACTTACTTAGTTTCATACATTTTGTAGATCTTTAAATTTTTTAATCATTTAACATTTACATAGAAAAAACAATCTATTAATCAGATCATGATTCAATACTCTAGAGGGATGAAGTTAAAATATTAGACTTAGTTAAATACTTTAAAGGGATATGAGAGGGAGTGAGCTATGAAGTGTATATATATTTGGATAATTGTATCAAATGGTTGGCAAAATCTATTGTGAAGTGCATTAGGCAAGTCCTTAATAGGAGTGAGATGAATTGTTTATAGATTTGGAGAATTATCTAGACTTATATTAAACGGTTGGTCAAATCTATAAGAGGACCATTAGTGTGTGGTGTGTAGTTCTCTTCTATTATGCATTGTGTGAGAGTGGATATGGCTTCTATTTTTGGTTAGGGTTACACTAATGAATTAGAGTTTTCTCTCTTGTATGTGTGCTCTCTCTTTATTAGTCTTTTATCATGGTATCAGAGGTTGGTGCTCTCTATTAGGGTTTTGTGAGTGAGTAAAGAAGAGGGAAAAATTCTGCTTTTTTGCAAGCCTTAATGGAAAGCTTGAGAGCTTGATTGTTTTGCAAGAGACAATTGTATGTATTAGTTGACGGACACATGTATGTGGCATTGTGATATGTAATAGCAACTCAAGAGCAAGCATAACCATCAATTTGAAGCCATTTGATGCATTGCAAAAGAGGGTTGATCACTGTTTTGGAAGCCTCACAAAAACAGAGGATACATGCTCAAAATCGAAGCCAGTGGAGCCCATTTATATGCAAATTGCAAGCATTGATGTGTGGGGAGCATACCTAGGAGCATTGCTAAGCCATATATGAGCTTATTGGTGATTAGAAACTCTCCAAACCCCCATAGGAGCAGGCACCACACTGGAAATACAGGTTCTAGGAGTAGATTTTAACCATTTTGCACTTGTTTGATGCCTCCCAATGCTATATAATATGGTTGGATGCATATGAAGCTTAGCAATTATGTACATGTGAGCTTGGAGAAGCCTCCCGGGAGTTCATTTGTGAGAAACAACAATATTGGAGCTGATTTGGAGTAGATTAACAAAGGATTAAGCCTGTAATTAGTAGAATAGAGCTTACCAATTTGTCAATTACTCTCTCATTACTCAAAATTTGATTAATTCCTCTTACACAGAGCTGGAACAACATCATATAGAGCTAATGAATGTCTAGCCTTGAATTTGGATCTCATTTGAAGTGATTAAGGCAGGATTAGTGACTGTAAATCACTATTTATAGGTTTTTATCAAAATAGAGTACAACAATTGGCATGTAATGACCTTGAATGATGTTTATATGCTACATGGAGGACGTATGGATGTTAATGCATATCGTTCACACTTGATTTCATCAGTTCCCAGTGTTTTGGAAGATTGGAAGGCTCAAAAAAACCCATTCACAACAAAGCAAAGTGGACTGTTTGTACATAGATGAGCTCAAATGCTATGTGGATGATCTTGTATGCATAATACGAGCACATGAAAGGTTTCTGCAAAGTGGAGGACTGTTTTGGATGCATTTCTCAGAATTTGTGAGTGGCACTAGGTTGTTTTCAGCATTTGCAAATAGTGTTTTAGAGTCCAAGAAGTTATCGCCAAAAATTTTAGGCTATGTGGACAGCATTGGTGTCGAGGTTTATGTGTGTATGTGCATGTCTGAGTTGATTATTAGAAATCCTCAGTGATCATTGTGGTAAACAAAATGAGTGATAGTCCTAATAAAATTGTTGGTTGTGAGAAGCTTGACAGGCACAACTTTCACATTTGGAAGTGTCTATGGCAAATTTTTCTAAAAGGAAAAGGCCTATGGAACTTGGTGATAGGCAATGAAGCGGAGCCAAGGGTTCCCCAAATGAATGCAACACCTGCCCAGCTTACAGCACATTGAAATTGGACAGAGAGAGCCTTCAAAGTGTTGCATTACTTCTCGATATGTGTTACAAACAACATCTTATGCCATATACAGGACACACAAAATCCCAAGGATGCATGGGATACTTTGGTAAAGTTGTATGACACGACTACAGCACCAAAGAAGATGCAATTGAACTAGAAGATTCATGGTGTGACTCGTAGCAATAGAAGTGTAAATGATTATGTGTAAAAGATCAAAGAATGTGACTCGTAGCAATAGAAGTGTAAATGATTATGTGCAAGAGATCAAAGAATGTGCTGATGCACTAGCATCTATTGGTGCTCCTATGGATGATGATGACTTGATAGCCATTACATTGAATGGCTTGGGTAAAGAGTATAAGGCATTTGAAACCTCAATCAGGGTTCGAGGTGGAGACCCCCTAGAATTTGATGAGCTGATTTCATTGCTTATTGTGGAAGAGATGAAACTTGGAATAGGTGCCTCATCTACCACAAATGAAAATTTAAGGGATCAATCATTTTACACTTATCATGGTGCTAAAGGCAGGGGAGAATCAGCCCGAGGATGTGCAGGTGGCTGTGGTTGGCAAGATCGATCACCACAGTCTCAACAAAATTTTCAGCCATCATTAGGTGCTAGAGGTGGTCGTGGTTTTCACCCTCATGCTAGAGAAAGATCTATATCTAGAGGCAGGGGGAGATGGCAAACACCGCAACAGAATGCTAGTAGCATTGAGTGTCACTATTGTGGTAAAATGGGACATATGGCTAGAGACTGCTAAAAGCAGAATCACTTCCGTGTGGTGTAAGAGTGCAGCATGGCAATTATGCATTATCTAGTAATGCAGAACATGAGGAGAACTTGTTTGCCATGAAACATGTAGTAGGTACTATGACATCACAAAGGGAGAGTGATGATATTTGGTATATGGATTCTAGAGCATCAAACCACATGACATGCATGGTGAGTGGTTTGACAGGATGACGCCTACACATCAAGGCTATGTTGCTATTGGGGATGATACTCAACATCCTATTACACATATTGGTAGTGTGCCATTGTGTATGCATGATGGTAGAGTAAAAACCATGTCAGATGTGTTGTATGTGCAACAATTACAAAGAGTCTTGCATCGGTTGGTCAAATGGTGGATCAAGGAATGCAAGTCAGGTTCAATCAACATGGCTATTTTGTTGAGGACTTCAAAAATGGTTGCAAGTTAATTGCAAATGGGGAGAAAGAAGGTAGATTATTCAAATTGAGTGCAAGCATTTTAGAGTTGAAGTCTGCCATGTTTTCAAAAAGTCAAGGGGTTGTGCCAGACATTGATGTTTGGCATAAGAGAATTAGACATGTGAATATTCAAAAGCTGAAATCTATGCAAGCAAAAGATATAGTTGGTGGCTTCCTAGGTTCAAATATGATGGTAGTAATCATATATGTGAAGCATGTAGATTTGGGAAGCAGGCAAGGTTGCCATTTCCAAAAGATGGTCAAATCAGAAGAAACCATTGGAAATCATTCATAGTGACATATGGGGTCCAGCACAGACTCCAACTATCAATGGTTGCAGGTATTATGTCACATTTATTGATGACTACAACAGGATGACTTGGATTTAATTCTTGAAAGAGAAGAGTGAAGCACTTGGGAAGTTTATTGACTTCAAAGCATTGGTGGAAAAACAGTATGGTCAATGGATCAAGTGTGTAATGGTGTTGAGTACACCTCACATGCATTTAATGCCTTCTTGAGATAGCATGGGATAAGAAGACAAATTACATGCAGGTACACACTGTTATATGCACATTATGTGTGCATATACTAGGACGCTAACCCACATTACGCTTGTGAGCATGGGAGCATGGGTTAGGACTAACCTTAAGGGTTAAGGTTAGGGTCAGGCATCCAAGGGTCACACATGGGAAATGGAGAGTCAAGAGTCATCTGAGGGCCCTCCTATATAATAGGGGCATGGGGCACACTCAAGGGAGGCTAAGGTTATGTTATCTTAAGGCAAGGTTATGATATGATGTTCTCTTGTATAGAGGATTATATCTACTCACCTACCATTTCACCCTATAGCTACATGCTGCTGGATTGGAGTTATACCTCTTGATGGTATGGGACATCAAGGTAAAGGTATGATGTACTTCATTATAATTCATGTGTGCATCCCTTTGATGCTCGAGGGTGGGTGGATGAGTTTATGCCTGATTTATGCATGTTTATGCATAACAATTACCTAGAGAGATCTTAGGGCTTTAACAGTGGTATTAGAGCAATCTCTAGTTATTTATTGTTCTTATTGTAATTTTTGGCATTTTTAAAAGTAAATTTTAATATTTACTAAATAAAAATATTATTTTATTGATTTGTGTTGATGATTATCACGTGGATCATCGATATGGCAATTGGAATGTGTGTTTCTTCTATTCAATGGATGAATCGATGTTGCGGGAGAATTTTGTGAGATTAATGCTATTTTTCTCTATTTTTTGTGGTTTAAAATAAGCATTTATGGAAATTTTTACCAAAATGCCACATATTTTAGTGTGGATATTTTTGATAGAATGAGTTTCCTAAATTTCTATAATTTTTGGGAAATTTTTCTAATTTTTTAGAAATTTTTAGAGCATTTTTATGGGAAAAATATATTTTGAATGCATTTTGTGGGTTTTCCATGGGTATGCTTTCGATTTTCTGCCAATTTTTTGCTGAAAAGTAGTGTGGGGCAGTCAATTGACACACGGAATGCTTTCTCGTGTGCATGGTATCCTCTTCGTCTCTCAAATCAGAATTTTCTTATCTATTTTCCTCTTCCGCGTGTGAACGCCTCCTCTTATTAGGCACAAATTGATTAAATATTAATCATATTTAAACTTTAATTATGATTAAGGTTTATTTAATTAATTTTTAATGGTCCTCTCTATTTAATTAATTTAATATTTAATCAATTATGATTAAATATTAATCATAATTAAACTTTAATTATGATTAAGGTTTATTTAATTAATTATTAATGGTCCTCTCTATTAACAGAGAAGGAGGGGGTGGAGAGTGAAGGATTGATTGAAGTAGGAGAGAGGAGAGTGGAAAGAGAAGTGACTCTCTCTCTCAACTCTCTCAGCTGGTAATCGCGCGCACAGGGAGGCCCCCCGGCATGTTGCAGACTGTCGGGCGAAATTCACCCCCCCCATGAAATTCATTTTTTTGAAGGTAAAAAAAACCTTAGTTATTATTTTTTTTCAAGCTTACAAAAACTTTTTTTAAGCTTTAAAATATATTACAAAAAGAGTTTTTTATTTTCAAAAAAAGCTTGAAAAAGGGATAAGAGATTTGAAAAAAAAAATTACTTCTCTGAAAAATTTTATTTTCCCTCTGAAAATTTATTTTTTTCTTGGAATCTCTTGGCTTTCCACATTCCCGAGAAACCTTTTGGCTATCCGAATTCCGGGAAATCTTTTGACCTTTCGGATTTCGGAAAATTTTGACCTTTCACATTCAGATTTTTTTTTGTCTTTTCATTTTCCCGAAACTGTTGGCTTTCTGTATTCCGGGAAGAGCATTGGGATTCTGAAATTTTTGACCGTTCGTATTCTTATGCATTCGGGGTAAATAAAAAATTTCCAAAATTTTTTAAAAATTAGTGTAAAATTAGACAAAGGTTATTTTAAATTTTTGGAAAATGTGGGGTTGGTGATTGGCATGTGGTGTGTCCATTCGGGCGCCCGTGACCATTCAAATTCCTTCCATTAAAATTATAAATTTTCATTGGATTTGAGAATTGTCGGGCAGAATTGGAAATTTCGTGAACGATGGGATTCTCAGGAGAAATTAGGAATTTTTTAGAAAATATTTTTAAAAATCATGAAAATTAGTATTTTTAAAATATCAATTATATTTTGGCAAATATAGTTGCTAAAACATTTTCTAGAAAAATATAGGTTTGAAATGCCATAAAATAGGTTTGGTGGAATTCAAAATTATAGTATTTTGAGGCCCTATAAAATTAGGAAAAATTATAAAAAAAATCATGATAATTCTTTTTCTCGAGAATTTAATATTTTTGAGGGTTATTTAGTGTTGAAGTACGTGTTCACGTGCTGATATTAGATAGATGTGGGTTATTAGCATATTATTAATATGATTGTACCTCGTATTAGTAGTTACTTCAGTTTGGATTAATTCTAAAACGATGATTTCATGATTTTTTACCATTGTTTAGCCATTCTTTTTGGACATGTTCCTTAATTTTTTTAATGATGGCTAGAATTTGTGTTCAAAGTGTGTCTTGCCTTTAACACTTGTCCATGATAATTTTTTGCACTTATTTAAGTGTGGTCTATGCTTAATTTCTTAAGCCTAAGATAAATTCGATCATGGATTAGTTGATCTGTTTGTTTTGGTGGATTTTATTGGATGTTTTTGAAGTTTTATACGGACTCATCAGGTTCTGCCTAGATCACTTGTGTCTAGGGGTTTTTGAGTGCTACACACGTGTTTCACTTGCTTACTTTGGAGTTTTGTTTGAACAACACCACGTTCATATACTCCGGATTAATGAGTTGGCCACCAATTTTAATGTTTCTTTTCGCATGATTAATGTCCATTAGATGGTATGCATTAAATTTTATGATCAATTATGGTTTTCATGGATTTGAGGAACTTCTATGCTTTTATCCATGGTTTTATAAGGATCTTTTGATCTTTTGGATAATTTCATGTGCTTTTTTGAAGGTAGCATTTACCTTCATTTTTTTGCACGTAATTTTGGAGTATATTCCTTGTACTCTTGTAGATATTCCAACTTAGATACCTAGTTGCTTATATATCTAGGTGAATTGTTATTTTTCTATCCTAACTTTATTGAGTTTATTGGGTAGTTATCATTAGAAAGGTGCTAATAATTCAAAATTCTTTTCTAATCATGTACTCAGAAAGAGTTATTCATTGATGTGGTCTCAAGAATATAAAGACAGGTTTTAGTATGTGAAAGTTTGGGATAAGGCCATCTTATTTCTTTTATAAAGGATTTTATTCATATCTCCTAGATGGCATACTAGGGAGTTTCAAATTGGTAAGGTATGTATGGGTGGTATCATGGTGGTATGGGACGCTATCGATTCCTCACATATATTATCTTATGGGATAATTTGGGCTCAAGATTGTTTCTTTGCTTACATCACTTAGGTTGACCTCAACATTCAAAGACAATCTCATTTTTTGAATTCATTTAAAGTTATTGTGTAGGCATTCATTTAAAGTTATTGTGTAGGCATTCTCTAGATAAACTTCTTTTATCTATAGCCTGCATGATGAGTGTAATCTCGTCGCCATTTTCACTTGTTGAAATCTCTTTCTTTAGAGTTCAACGAGTTTGTCTTGTTCTGTTCGGATTAAGAAAATTTAGATTTTTCCTTTGTTGGCATTTATTTCTCTAGTTTCGTACTTTAGGTGTGGTTTATACAGTCAAACTGATGGTTTACCGATGGACATATGTGACTCATCGAGACGTTGATGACTCTCTATGTTGACATGGGTAACGCGGGATGCCAATAATTCTATGAGCAAATGTGAGTACATCGGGCCGCCGATGGATACTTGGTTCCTGCTGTTATAATGCCATGCTTTCCTACTTTATTCCGAATGGTTTACAACGAGGAAACTACTTTGAGTATGAATTACTCTGATCATCCGTAGTCTGATGGGCAAACAGAGCATATGAATCAGATTGTAGAGGATATGCTTCATGCATATGTCTCTAGAAAAGTATCAAATTGAAAAAAGTATCTTCCAATTATGGAATTTGCCTATAACAGTTGTAAACATACAGCTATTGGTTTTAGTCCGTTCATGCTTATGTATGGGTACTAACCCACATGGCTATTGGTTTTAGTCCGTTCATGCTATGTATGGGTATTAACCCAGGGTACCTATTGATGTCGGTCTTAAGGACATCAAGCTTGATGCATCGAGAGATTTCTTGCATGATATGCAAGAAATGTTGACCGAAGCTCAGGATTCTATGAGGAGTAGGGCACGGTTTTATGCTGATAGGGGACGCTCATCTTGGTCTTTTGAAATAGAAACGTTGGTTTATTTTAATGTTCCTAAAGATTCTCAGACTTTGTCAATAGGAAAATGCTTGAATTTATCTCCTAGGTATTGTGGTCTATTTTGAGTTATACATCGGATTAGCACGGTTGCATATGAACTAAAACTACCTGCAATTATTAGAGTTCATCCAGTGTCTTATATCGATAGATTGAAAGGGAATCTGGGAGGTGAGGATAACACAATTACTCCTCAAGAATACGAACTAAAACTACCTCCAACTATTAGAGTTCATCCAGTGTTTTATATCGATAGATTGAAAGGGAATTTGGGAGGTGAGGATAACACAATTACTCCTCAAGAACTCATTGAAGTTGAAGAGTTATCCTATGTTCCACATGAACCTGATAAGGTACTTGAATTCAGGGAAAGGAAACTTTGTAGTTGACTAATCCTTGAGGTTAAAATTAGGTGGAAAGATAAGGAAATAGAGGATTCGACTTGGGAGTCAGTTGATATTGTTCAGTGCAGTTCTCCTTCTTTTTATTGCAAGAGTGCAATGTTTTGAGAGAGGGGAAGTATGTTATATGCACATTATGTGTACATATACTAGGAGGCTAACCCACATTAGGCTTGTGAGCATGGGAGCATGGGAACAAGCTCTAGTGGAGCATGGGTTAGGACTAACCTTAAGGGTTAAGATTAGGGTCAGGCGTCCAAGGGTCACACATGGGAAATGGAGAGTCAAGAGTCATTTGAGGGCCCTCCTATATAATAGGGGCATGGGGCACACTCAAGGGAGGCTAAGGCTATGTTATCCTGAGGCTAGGTTATGATCTGATGTTCTCTTGTATAGAGGATTATATCTACTCACCTACCATTTCACACTATAGCTACATGCTGGGTGGATTGGAGTTATACCTCTTTGATGGTATGGGACATCAAGGTAAAGGTATGATGTACTTCATTATAATTCATGTATGCATTCCTTGGGTGGCTCAGGGGTGGTTGGGTGGATGAGTTTATGCCTGATTTATGCATGTTTATGCATAACAATTATCTAGAGAGATCTTAGGGTTTTAACACACACCTTAGCAGAATGGTGTTGCTGAGAGGAAAAACAGGATCATTGGTGAGATTGCAAGAGCTATGCTTAATAAGAAGTCTATGCCAAATTATTTTTGGGCAGAAGCATGTGCTACTACAGGTGTACTTGTTGAATAGGACTCCTACCAGCTATACATGAGAGTACACCTATTATGAGGATGATAGGATTTAGGCCGAATATTGGTCACTTGAAAGTCTTTGGATGTGTTGCATATGTTCATGTACCAGAAGGAAATTGGATCCAAAGGCTAAAAAATGTGTTTTCATTGGGTATGCGTAAGAGAGAAAAGCACACAAATGCTATAATCCAGTGAAAAAATAGGTTGTCATTAGTAGAGATGTGATCTTTGAGGTGATGAGATGGGAACTTGGTACAAAGAAAGTGAGCATGTCATAGTTGATGACATAGATGCAAATGAGGATGTGAATCTTCCTATGCAGGGATCTACCAGTGTATGAGTGGACCACTTGAGTCATCCGGTGATAATGTGAGTCCATGGTCAGGAAGATTGAGACATGATGTGAGCATTGAGAGTAGTATTGTAGACAAAGGAAGAAGAAAGTGGAAGGTATTGGCATTGGTACTACAGGTTATGATTCATCAAGCTCATAAGGCCTTGATGAAGAATTGGGGATTCCAAAAATAAGAACTCCAAGTGTTAGAAGGAATGACAAGTATGTGCCACCACATGCTAGAGAACATGGAGCTCGTAGCCACAACCAATGAGGAGATCACAGAGAGTGAGATAACTAGTACCAGAGGTTGACATACAGTGGGTTATGCTATTCATTTATGCATATATGACATCACTAGAGCCTTCATGTTTTGAAGAGGCTATTGGCAAGGAGACATGGGATAGAGCATGGATGAGGAGACGGATGCCTTGGTGCAAAATGACACGTGGGATTTGGTAGATTTTCTAGATGGCAAGAATGTGATTGTTTGTAAATGGGTTTACAAAGTGAAGTGTAAATCAGATGGTTCAATAGAGAGGCATAAAGCAAGGTTGGTTGCAAAAGAATATGCACAGACACATGGTTTGGATTATGATGAGACATTTAGCCCAGTGGGGCTAAAATGGCTGCAATTAGGTCTATGATATCTATGGCTACTTCTTGTGGATGGAATCTATTTCAAATGGATGTGAAGAATGCCTTCCTCAATGGTGAGCTACAAGAGAAAGTATTTATGGAACAGCCAGAGGGGTATGTACACCCTAAGTATCCCACACGTGTATGCAGATTGAAGAAAGCATTGTATAGTTTAAAGCAGGCACCAAGAGCTTGGAGTGACAAAATAATCAAGTATCTTATGAGCATTGGTTTTCATGTGGGAAACTCAGATTCTTCACTTTATGTGAAGAAGACACATAATGGATTGCTTGTGATAGTCATTTATGTGGATGACTTGATTGGGGAAAGACATTGAGGATGTGAAGACATCTTTAAGCACATAGTTTGATATGAAGGATTTGGGTGAACTAAGATTATTTCTTGGTATTGAGGTGATCATGACATCTCATGGTATATGGTTGGTGCAAAGGCAGTATGCCTTAAACATGTTAGCAAAGTATGGAATGACAGGTTGTAAGTCTATGATGACACCTTTGGAGCAGAATATGAAGCCTATGGCTGCTTTGGGTGATGAACTGGAAGATGTCACCATGTAAAAGAAAATGGTTGGTAGTCTTATCTACTTGACTATTACGAGGCCGGACTTATGTTATGCTGTGGGACTAGTGAGTCAGTTTATGCAGAGTCCTAGGAAGCCTCATTTGGATGCTATCAGGAGGATTATGAGATATGTGAAGACCACTACCCATTATGGTCTATTTTATGAGTCAGAAAAGAGTTGAATATGTATGGTTACACACAAATGCAGATTGGGCAGGAAGTTCATATGATAGGAGATCTACTAGTGGGTATGGATTTATCATTGGGAGTGTTGCCGTTGTCAGGCGTTTTTCTGAAAGGCGTTTTGGGCCTGTGTATATATGGATGCATGGTGTGAATGAAAACTTGGCTTTGGAATGCGTTACCAGGTGTACAGGATGGATGGCTTTTGTTTTGGGCTTGTGAAGGCCTGTCCGGAGTAAGGTTTGCTGGAGGTGATATCAGCCACTTGGTAGCTCTGCATGTGTACGCGTCCCTTTAAATGACTGGGCATTAGAAGGTTGCATTTGAAGAAGGTGTGTGGAAAGCATGGGCAATAAAAGGCTGAAGGGGCCAAGGTTGCCTTTGAATTTGATGTGAAAAGAAATAGCATGGTGGCCATTTTTCAAAATAAATAAAATAAAAAAATAAGGATCAACGTGGCCAGCTGGTAAGGTTGGCATGGAAGCTTGAGCTGCGAGGTTGCTCTGGAAAGTTGGCGAAGCTGCAGAAGCATAGGAGTCACTGGGTTGAAAAGGTGTGTCGCGTTGTTTTGTAGGTGGGGGCTCTGATCGATGTGCAGAGAAGAATGGCGTGGAGGAGCCGCCGGGCTGCAACTAGAGGCTGGGGGCCTCCCTTGTGAAGAGCAGCGAAGAGGGCGTTGAAGGTGCTGCAGGCATGCAGAGAAGACCACTAGGGAGAGGTGCAGTCGCTGCGGAGAAAGAAGAAGTTGATGGAGACTCTACGCGCTTGGATACCTTTGAAGAGGGCAGAGCTGTTGGTCGACAGTGGCAAGTCTGGCGTCAAAAGCTGACGGGCAGGTAAGGAGAGCACAGCTATGGTGAAAAACTGGCGGGCACTGAGGCCGACGGGCTGGCGACAGGGTGGGCACGCATAAGAAGAGAGGCTGCAGTGGTGCTAACGTGATTTAGCTGGAGGCTGTAGGAACAGAGAGTTGAGGGAGTGACTGGCATCAAGAGAGGATAGGCTGGTAAGCTAAAGTGAAGGTTGGCAGTGGTTGGCGCAGAGCAGCTGACAAGGAGCTGTGAAAGTGGATGCAAAGGCAGGTGCTGAAGGCCGCGTAGGTGAAGCTGACAGTGGACAGCAGAGCGAGTGCCGAGTGAAGAGAAGAGAAGGACAGTGTGGCTGCTGGGCTGGTGGAGTCGGTAGCACTGTAGAGAAGTGGCAGAGGAAGTGGGTTCGTTGTGAGGCTGGCAGAGGATCAGCACAGAGAGAGAGACAGAGAGAGAGAGAGAGAGAGAGAGATGATGATGATCGAGCTGCTACTAGCGACACATGCAGAAGTGATGGGCTACAGAGAGTTGAGGGTTAGCTGGTGGGGCACCCTCTCAAAAGAGAAGTGGTCGGGTTCTTTTTGGTGTGGTTGGCACAGCAAGCAGGCGAGAGGTTCACGGTGATTGGGGATGTGGTGTATTCTCGGCAGTGAGACAGGCCTGAGTGTTTGTAAGTTGTGTGAGTAAGGCTTCTGTGTCGGGAGAAGCGTGTATGAAGTGTTGTAACTGGAAATATATTGCTGGGTGTTTGCTTGGTCTATGGTGCCCCTGTTTTGTGCTGTCTTTCTGGCATGGGTGGGTGGTGAATCGTGAGAAGTGTTCCAGCCGGTGGCTGGTGGTGCCTCCGTTGTGTTTGTATTTTCCAAGTTTGGGAGGTAAAGGGCTATCGAGGCAGGTTCTTTTTTTCTTTTTTTCACCTCACATTCTTCTGGTGCCCCCACTGAGGATAACTCTGGTGTTGTTCTTTGCCTAGAAGGGTGTATGTTCCACTGAGGAGAGCTCAGGGATTGTTACAGGTTTCATGATGTGGTCTTATCCAGAGTCTCATGATGTGGTCTTATCCAGAGTTTCATGGCAGGAAGGGTGAAGATGTGTGTGACTTCTTGGAGCAGATGGAGTTGGCATGCATTAGCAATCATGTGACAGATGAAGAGCAGGTTCTAAAGTTGATAAAGATTTTCTTGAAGAGAGATGCACGAAGCTGGCTTAAGGATTTTGAAGCACAGGATACGACATGTGAGCTACATGGTGTTTTGACCTTAGACAGGTTGAAAGAAGGTCTTTTGGAGCATTTTCAGTAGCAAGTGGAGGATTCTAGTGTGCTTTGGCAGGAGTTGAGCATCTTGAAGCAGGTACATGGGCAATCACTGGATGATTTTGTGAAGGTATTTACATGTTTGTGGAGTAAGTGGTGTATGACATTGAAGCAGGAAATTCCTCCTATGTTTCTGAAAAAGAACTTGTTTATTGATGGTTTGCTACCCCATTTGAAGGTCAAGGTTGAGTTGAAGAATCCCAAGTCATTTGATGATGTAGTTAGGGTTGCTAGGGAAAAGGAAGGCAAGATTTTGAAGCAGATGGAGATGGGTGTTTATCTGTATGAAGGTATTGTGTTTGCAAGGGATATGCATGTGAATTTGGGATAAGAGTCCTATGCAAAGTTTGATTAGACAGGAGCCTCAAAGGCCGATACAAGTGCAAGGGGGATGTTTTATGTGCCTTCTGATTTTTTTCCAAAGTCTTTTAAGCATGTGCAGGTGGATGAGAAGCAGGTGAAGGAACAAAGTGCAGATGAGGAGTTGCGAGTGGATTCTTCTTTGGATTTGGACGTCATATCTGTACATGACAGTGATTTGGAAGGTTCTATTGAAGACCATTTGCATTCAGATTTGGATGATATGCATGCACATGGAAGCAAAGAGGATGATGCCTTGGGATTGGCTGATGATAAGGAGGAAGAGGAGCTGGTTACAGGATGTTTTGAGGATGATTCTTTGCCAGATTCTACAAGGGAGGAGGATGGGGTAGAGTCTTCTGATGAAGTGAAGATGGTTTGTAATGCGGATGTGGATAGCATGGAGGAAGATCCTATTATCTTGGATTTTCTTAAACAGCTTGATGGTGATAAGGTACTTGCAATGAATGATGTGGAGTTTTTTCCATTTGATGCATTAGGTGGTGCTGAGGAGTCTTTGGACGATGATACCAGGCGGGTTGGCAACACTCAAGAAGGTATGCATGTTGATTTGACTGATGGAGAGCATTGTGATGTGAGTAGTGTGCTTGAGGATGATATATGGGCAGTTGCTAGCCTTGATGAACAGGAGCCAGAGATAGAGATGGATGCAAATATGGTCGAGAGTGTAACAAAGGATTCTTTGCATGTTGCTGAGATGCTAAAAGCAAAGTGCATGGATGATAAGGATTTTGAACTAGTTGAGCTGTATGGTTGTGAAGAGGAGCCTGTTTTACAAGAGCTGGAAGTGTTTGTGGACACTACTGCTGGATTCTTGTGTGGAGAAAGGTCAAGATGCTGGAACCTAGCCTTCACTGGTGTTGATGAATTGGATGCCTAATGTTGCAATGCCACAAATTTTGAAGACGAGGAGGTTTGTTATGGGTGGTGGACGTAGATGATTTTCTGGATATGGTTGATGTTTGGTATGCAGTGATATAGCCATGGTGTTTAACAGATATTGGGGAATGGGATGGTGACTTGGAGCTATTTCCTTTTGATCCTGGTGGTGGATAGCTATTGGACTTTGTCTTTTGCTGCTGAGCATGAATGCTCTAGCAGATGGGGGGTTGGCAAAGTATGTCAGGCATTTTTTTGAAAGGCGTTTTGGGCCTGTGTATATATGGATGCATGGTGTGAATGAAGACTTGGCTTTGGAATGCATTGCCAGGTGTACAGGATGGATGGCTTTTGTTTTGGGCTTGTGCAAGCCTGTTCGAAGTAAGGTTTGCTGGAGGTGATATCAGCCACTTGGTAGCTCTGGATGTGTACGCGTCCCTTTAAATGATTGGGCATTAGAAGGTTGTATTTGAAGGTGTGTGGAAAGCATGGGCAATAAAAGACTGAAGGGGCCAAGGTTGCCTTTGAATTTGATGTGAAAAGGAATAGCATGGTGGCCATTTTTCAAAATAGATAAAATAAAAAAATAAGGATCAATGTGGCCAGCTGGTAAGGTTGGCGTGGAGGCTTGAGCTGCCGCCAGCGAGGTTGCTCTGAAAAGTTGGCAAAGCTGCAGAAGCGTGGGAGTCGTCGGGTTGAAAAGGTGTGTCACGTTGTTTTGTAGGTGGGGGCTCTGATCAATTTGCAGAGAAGAACGGCGTGGAGGAGCCGCCGGGCTGCAACTAGAGGCTGGGGGCCTCCCTTGTGAAGAGCAACGAAGAGGGTGTTGAAGGTGCTGCTGCAGGCGTGCAGAGAAGACCACTAGGGAGAGGGACAGCCGCTGCAGAGAGAGAAGAAGTCGACGGCGGCGGCTGGTGAGACTCTACGCGCTTGGATACCTTTGAAGAGGGTGTAGCTGCTGGTCGACAGTGGCAAGTCTGGCGTCAAAAGCTGACGGGCAGGTAAGGAGAGCATAGCTATGGTGAAAAGCTGGCGGGCACTGAGGCCGACGGGCTGGTGACAGGGTGGGCATGCATAAGAAGAGAGGCTGCAGTGGTGCTAATGTGATTTAGCTGGAGGCTGCAGGAATAGAGAGTTGAGGGAGTGACTGGCGTCAAGAGAGGACGGGCTGGTAACCTGAAGTGAAGGTTGGTAGTGGTTGGCGCAGAGCAGCTGTGACAAGGAGCTGTGAAAGTGGATGCGAAGGCAGGTGCTGAAGGCCACGTAGGTGAAGCTGACAGTGGACAGCAGAGCGGGTGCCTAGTGAAGAGAAGAGAAGGACAGTGTGGCTGCTGGGCTGGTGGGGCCGGTAGCACTGCAGAGAAGTGGCAGAGGAAGTGGGTTCATTGTCAGGCTAGCAGAGGATCAGCACACAGAGAGAGACAGAGAGAGAGAGAGATGATGATGATCGAGCTGCTGCTTTGGCGACACATGCAGAAGTGATGGGCTACAGAGAGTTGAGGGTTAGCTGGTGGGGTGCCCTCTGAAAAGAGAAGTGGCCAGGTTCTTTCTGGTGTGGTTGGCACAGCAGGCAGGCGAGAGGTTGGGGATGTGGTGTATCCTCGGCAGTGACAGGCCTGAGTGTTTGTAAGTTGTGTGAGTAAGGCTTCTGTGTCGGGAGAAGCTTGTATGAAGTGTTGTAACTGGAAATATATTGCTGGGTGTTTGCTTGGTCTATGGTGCCCGTGTTTTGTGCTATCTTTCTGGCGTGGGTGGGTGGTGAATCATGAGAAGTGTTCCAGCCGGTGGCTAGTGGTGCCTCCGTTGTGTTTGTATTTTCCAAGTTTGGGAGGTGAAGGGCTATAGAGGCAGGTTCTTTTTTTCTTTTTTTCACCTCACACCGTGACCCACAGTTTCCTTGTCTAGTATAGAGGTAGAGTGTAGAGGTGCCGCTATGGTCGTATGTGAGGTGATGTGGCTGAAAAAGCTACTTGGTGATTTGGGTCAGCATTGTGATGATGGAGTTGTCATACACACAGTGACAACATGAGTAGTATATAGCTGGCTAGTAACCTTGTCTATCATGTGAGGACCAAACACAAAGAGGTCCATTATCATTTCATCAGGGAGAAATTGGATGGACAGATTGATTTGTCTTATGTGAAGACAGATGAGCAAGTGGCTGACATATTCACTAAGTCACTAGGGAAGGACAAGTTGGAGTACTTTCGAGAGAGGCTTGGAGTACGAGAGATAGATATGTTGAGCTTGAGGGGGAGTGTTGATAGCCCAAGCTTATCTTCTTCATCTATGGCTATACATCATGAGATTGAGAGGGGTTATTGAGATTACAAGCTCGATGACAGCTAGAGCTAGGCATGATATGTGCTAGCATGGTAGATAGCAGCATGTGTGTAACAATAAATGGCCGCATCCAGCTAGCCACAGTGTGTGGACATTAGATAGGGTTATTTGGTGTGTGAAGACATCACATTTGGTGTGTGGTGTGCAGGTCTCTTCTATTATGCATTGTGTGAGAGTGGATATGGCTTCCCTCTTTGGTTAGGGTTACACTAATGGATTAGGGTTTTCTCTCTCGTATGTGTGCTCTCTCTTTATCATTCTTTATCAAGGTGAGTCCCCAAGAGGGAGCTATGAATTGTATATAGATTTGGACAATTGTCCAAATCTATATTAAATGGTTGGTCAAATCTAGGTAGATCTGCAATATGGGTGACGTCCAGTGAGAGTAGCATTTTAGAAGTCCCCAATAGGAGTGAGCTATGCACTGTAGTTAGATTTGGATAGTTGTCTAAATATATTTTGAATGGTTGGCGAAATGTGGTGATATGAGCATTAGGAAAAGGGCTAGCCTTAGGTAAGTCCAAAAGGGGTGATGTGTAGTGAGAGGAGCATTATGGAAGTCCCCAAAATAGAAGTGAGCTATGAATTGTAGATAGACTTAGACAATTGTCCAAATCTATATTGAATGATTGGCCACATCTAGTGAGAAAAGCATTAGGCAAGTCTCTAATTGGGGTGAGCTATGGATTGAAAATAGTGAGAGAAGCATAAGGAAAATTCCTAATAAGGATTAGTATTAGGCAAGCCCCCATGGTTAGTATTAGGAAAGTCCCTAATTGGGGTGAGATATTGATTAAAAATAATGAGAGAAGAATTAGGAAAATGCCTACTAAGGGTTACTATCAGCAAGCCCCTAATAGGGACATGGGGTCTAGCGAGATGATCATTAGGAGAGTCTCCAATAGGAGGGAGCTATGAATTACAGATAGATTTGGATTGTCCAAATCTATATTTAATGGTTGGCCAACTATAGTGGTAGGAGCATTAGGAAAATCCCCAAAAGGAGATAGGTATGGATTGTAGGTGGTTACTCAAATATAGTGAGAGAGGAGCAGTAGCCAAGTTTGTGGTTAGGGTTAGTATTAGGAAATCCTTTAATGGGGTTGAGGTCTAGTCAAAGGATCATTAGGTAAGTCTCCAATAGGAGTAACCTATGAATTATAAGTAGATTTGGATAAGTGTCTAAATCTATATTGTATGGTTGGCCAAATCAATTGAGAAGAGAATTAGGTAAGTCCTTAATAGGAGTGAGATATAAATTGTTATAGATTTGGAGGATTGTCTAAATCTATATTGAATGGTTGGTAAAATCTAGTGGGAGGAGGATTATGTGAGTCCCCAATGGAGTGGCCTTTATATATTTGGACAATTGTCCAAATCTATATTTAATGGGTGGTCAAATATAGTGAGAGGAGAATTAGACAAATTCCCAATAAGGGTTAGCCTTAGACAATTCTCCAATAGGTATGAGGTCTAGTGAGAGGAGCATTTTCATAGTCCCCATTCTGAGTGAGCTATGAATTGCAATTAGATTTGGACAATTATCCTCCCCAATTGGGGTGAGCTATGAATCAAAAATAGTGAGAGAACCTTTAGGAAAATCCCCAATAAGGGTTAGTATTAGGCAAGCCCCCACAAATAGGGATGTGAGGTATAGTGATATGAGCATTACGCAAGTCCCCAATAGAGGTGAACTATGAATTATAGATAGATTTGGATTATCGAGTTCTGTATTGAATGGTTGGCTAAATAGCATTAGGCAAGTCTCCAATAGGGGTCATGTATTTGGATAATTGTCCAAATTTACATTTAATGGTTGGCTAAAAGTATTGAGAGGAGAATTAGGCAAGTTCCTAATAGGAGTGATCTATTAGGAACTACATATAGATTTAGACAATTGTCCAAATCTATATATTGAGTTGTTGGTCAAATATAGTGACAGGAGCAAGGCAAGTCCATGGTAATGGTTAGCACGCATAAGGGTGTAGTCAGAGGAGCATTAGGCTGGTTAGCATAAGGATGTAGTCATAGAAGCTATGAACTATAAAGTCAATATTAGGTAATTTGGGAAAAATCTCACATTTTGGGAATCAATTACTCCATATAGTTTTGGACATATCTTAAACATATTGACTCCAAATTTGTCGGAGATCATAGATTTAGATTCTACTCTTCAAGATCTTTCCGATGATATGTCACATGAGGGGGTTTTGACAAACTTTTGGACAAGTTCACCATGCTCCCATTTTTCAAATGGGAATGGGATTTTTCCCAAATTATCTAATATGGTGTTTATAGATAAATTTTCCAAATCTATATTAAATGGTTGGCTAAATCTAGTGAGATAAGCATAAGTGAAGGGTTTAGGATTGTAGGTAGATTAAGACAATTATTAAAATCTATATTTAATGGTTGGCCAAATATACATTTAATGGTTAGTCAAATGTGGTGAGAAGAGAATTAGGTATGAAAGTCCCTAATAGGAGTGAAATATGAATTAATTAACTTAGATTTGGGAAATTGTACAAATCTACATCTAGTGGTTGGCCAAATCTAGTGAGAGGAGCATTAGTCATGTCCATGGTTAGGGTTACCATCAGGACAATGCCCATTAGGAGTGAGCTATGAACAATAGATAGATTTGGACAATTTTCTAAATATGTATATTTAATGGTTATCCAAATCTTGTGAGAAGAGAATTAGTTAGTAATATGAGTGAGCTATGCAGTGTATATAGATTTGGATAACTGGCCGAATCTATACTTAATGGTTCTAGTTAGAGGAGCATTAGGCAAATCCCCAATAGGAGTGGTATGTGTATGCATATAGATTTGTCCAAATCTATATCAATGAATGATTGGCTAAATCCAACGAGAAGAGCATTAGACAAATTTATATCAAGGGTTGGCCTTACGCAAGTTCTTTAATAGGGTTGAGGTCTACTGAGAGGAAAATTATGGAAGTACCAAATAGGCTTGAGGTATGTATTGTAGGTAGATTAAGACAATTATCGAAATCTATATTTCATAGAGTTGGCCAAATCTACATTTGATTGGTTGACCAAATTTACATTCAATGGGTGCCAAATGTGGTGAGAGGAGAATTAGTTAGGAAAGTCCCTAATATGAGTGAACTACGAATTAAATATAGATTTGAGAAATTGTCCCTAATATGAGTGAACTACGAATTAAATATAGATTTGAGAAATTGTCCAAATCTATATTGAGCACTTGGCCAAACCTAGTGAGATGAGCATTAGTCATGTCCATGGTTAGGGTTAGCATTAGGCTAATCCCCCTTAGGAGTGAGCTCTGAATTATAGATAGATTTTGACAATAATTGTCCAAATCTATATATTGAATCGTTAGCCAAATCTTGTGAGAAGAGAATTAGTTATTTTACTAATATGAGTGAGCTATGCATTGTATGTAGATTTGGACAACTGTCCAAATCTATACTAAATGGTTCTAGTAAGAGGAGCATTAGGCAAATCCCCAATAGGAGTGGTGTATGTATGTATATAAATTTATCCATATCTCTATCAATGAATGGTTTGCTAAATCCAAAAAGAAGAGAGTTAGATAATCCCCCATTCAAGGTTGGCGATGCAAGCAAATTAGTCAATGCAGTCGGTAGCATTGTCCAGTGGTGTAAGAATCCTCTAGAGATCTTGGGTGTAGCACCTAACATTCAAGAAGTTCTGGGCTCAACCATGGATGGTGGACATGATTTAAGAGTAGTGACATATGATGTAATTTCAATCCGTGAGAGTTGGAGAGAAAAATCTGTGTTATTGTGGTCAGAGGGCAAAGAAGAATGTGTTAGGAAAGGGGTCATATTGTTGGTCTTTCCATATGAGGCTATTGGTTTTGAATATTTAGTGGAGATGATGTGGGTGTGGTGGTTTATCAATCCATCCAACAAGTTCAATCACCACCAGTACCTTCTTTAAATAATGGTGTTAATCTCATTAGGTGGCCTATTAAAAGACTCACATTTGAGGATGGTTCAATGCTCCTCATTGAAGAGGATTCCAATGATATGGATGACCAATTCATTGATGAATGTGTTGATGCTCCAACTAAGAAGAGGAGATACTACATGGTGAAATGGTGAAGAGGCAACCCAAAGTGTTGGGAATAATAGGGAATTCAAAGAGGACAACACTATATGTTGTTTCCCAAAGTGTTGGGAATAATAGGGAATTCAAAGAGGACAACACTATATGTTGTTTCCCATGTAGCTATAATTGATTGTTGTTGTAAGAGAAAATTCCCTATTATTCCCAAAGTGTTGGGAATAATAGGGAATTCAAAGAGGACAACACTATATGTTGTTTCCCATGTAGCTATAATTGATTGTTGTTGCAAGAGAAAATGTTGCCAAGTTGCTGATCGTGATGTAATGATACAACTCCGCAAAGATTTTTTGGAGTGTTCCTTGCAATCTTGCACTGATTATGTGTATGATTCCATGGAAATGACATGCCGTGTGGATGGAGTGGGGACAAGACAATACAGCTTCACATTCAATGGTATGGAAGTATGTTCAAGGGCATGGTATGAGATCCATGGTATTCCAACTACAACATTTTATAGATATAGGGGTCAGTTTGAAAATGGTATACGAAGGTCAGTGCATGGAAACAAGGGGATTATAAGAAAGGCATGGGATCACACTAAACTAGGAAGGGCAATACTTCAAGAATTTACAATTTTGAGAAGATGCTTCACAGGATTAGGACCATGACATATGTTTCTAGGGAAACCCAACTAGTTATTCTAGATGTCTATAAGCAAGTGGACATTTTGAATGAGGTTAATATGATATTGAAGAATATCAATCAAAAATAAATGTCAGCATCAACATTTGCTAGGATCTGGAATACGTAATTCAAGCATGTTAGCCTTGCCAAACAAGCGAGATTTCAAAGTGCACTATATGTAGTGGAATAAAGGCTCAATTGGGAGCCACAAAGTGCCAAGATGAATGCAATAGATTGATGCATCAAATAAAGGCCCACATGTTGCAACTGTCAGTTGTAGAAATATCTACTATGCTTGGAGATTGACCTCACAAAATTAAATACTAATAAGTACTTATGCATAATATATGACAAGATGGACCAAAAGAAAACAACGATCCTGAGATTAAAGGTGCATTCCAAGGAGACAAATAAGTCAACACAATTGCCAGTGTCATTAACAAGAATGATAACCCATGGACATGGACAAGGGCACTATGGACATTTTGCTATCAGCTTATGGCGATCCAAATTTCACAATAGGTTCTCTTGCCTTGTGTCTAAGAAACCTTGAGATGTGTGATAGACATGAGTATGGAGATCTTTCCAATGATGGTATGCCCAGATCTACTAGCACATTGTTGAATGCTTTAAACTCTAGAAAGGCTCGATCATCATTACCCGCATGAGGGTGGATAAATGGGAGCTCGCTTAACTACATTGAAAGATGTCAGGATAGCAACAGAAGTGTTGAACACAAATCCTAGTTCAGAATTCAAGAAGTTACCAGAGAATTGATGTTGCAATTGGACAATTGAGCATCAGAGAACAAGAATCGGTATTTGTTTGCCTATCTATCATTGTTGGTTTCCAAAGGAGTATTTAAGATGGTCTAGCTAGGATTTCTGATGGTTGGTCATACACATGAGGATATTGATACAATATTTAGTAGGTTTTGTGAGAAACTAAGGACTAGCCAGACATTCACCTTCCCACATTTAATGAAAATATTCAAGGATAGCCAAGTATCTTCTCCAACCCCATTCTTGATGTCAAATGTCCCAGACTTCAAGGGATTCATTAATGTGGGTACTTGTCTGATGGACAAGATGTGCTAGTGGGGCACTCAAAACCATTACAATTTAGAATCTTCATGCAAGATAAGGTTCCAGTCATGTAATATGAAGTGCATCCTAAATCCATTGAATGGCTACCAAAGGATGGTGGTATTGAATTATGGAAGAAGGATAGTGATGGTAACACAATACTACTGATAGAGGTTCCATGTGTTGTTCCAATGTTTGAGTACATTAAAGATCACTTAGAGGTGGTAAAAAGAATTAAGGATTACATATGATATTGGATAAGATGGGCTGATGTTCAAGGATTTGATGTAGATTTCACCTTGTACATCAGCCCAGTGATTGAGTATTGAGAGGCCATGGTTCAGGCACTAGAGAGACCAAGTGTCTAGGACGACTGACGCTTCTATAAAAACTTTTGGCCAATAACTCTAGGCACACATGTGGATGACATAACTATTGATATTGATGATGAATTCTTAGGATTGGAGGAACTTGATGATCACTATTGTGGACCACAAAGTAAAAGGCCGAAGTAAGCTTTTCAGCCCCCATGGTTAATGTTAGGATGGGAGACTTTGTTCTTATTTGACCATCAGAACCAATATATCCTATATGGTTGGGTGTAGCGCAAAGTAACACACATGCCAACAAAACATCTAAAAACTACCAAAGGATTTTAATACAATATTGGGCACCAATATGCAAAAAGAGAAATGTTAGTGATGTTGAGGTTTATAGAGATTGTTGGAACAAATTCTGGATGTGTAACAAGAAGGATCCTATGCATTGGGAACTATCAAACACGATAATTTTTGCGTTGGTCACTAAGGGGCAAAAAGTGCCACAAAAGATTAAGATTCCAGCAAATGTGTGCTAGTAGGGCAAAGGAGAGTTTGGCAACATCCGAGGACTGTGATGAAGGCCAGCAAGTTTAGATCATTATGATACTATTTGGATCTATGTTGGTTACCTTTTGTTTATGAGTTAGTACATGTCAGTCTCCTACTATTTAGAATTTGATTGTTTTTTATACTTTTCTTTAAATATTTTTGGATATTTTCTTGGCTACACTGTAGCTTAAACGGTGTTTGTAAATACCCCATATATGTTATTTTAGCAACCTTGAGTAGCAACACTTTCTCTTTCAAATTTAATGAAATTACCAAAATTAATTCAAAGATATCAATTTCATTTTTTCCAAAATGCATGGATTTTTCCAAATTCTCTAATATGGACTTTATAGCATGATTATCAAAAAGCGGTTGGACGACCAGCTCAAGAAAAAACATATGAATGAGGGTGACATGGTCCTTTTATTCAACACAAAAACACAAAAGAAAAAGCTTAAACTCCGTGGGTTAGGATCTTTCTGGTCTCTGAAATCACACCACAAGGTAATGTGCGCATCGAAACCCTTGATGGTGTCGAGATGGCATCAACGATAGCAAACTTAAACGCTACTATGGACCTCTCACTAAGGCCACTTTAAAGGACATCCATGATAAAAAAACCATGAAAACAAGCCCATGAGGATATGAAAAAAACTCTGCAAGAAGAGGCCAAGGCGAGGCAAGCCAAGCTGAGGCAAAAACATGTTATGGTTAACATGGCCCAAGTAATCGACTTAGAAGAAGAAGACTCGGAGGTGAAGCTAGCTCGATTATGGTTAGGAATGATCGCATCAACCAGCTTTGCCCAAAAATTAGCTCTTGTTGATACAGGGGCTAGTTACAATTTATTGTCCTATGAAACATGGCGCTCCCATGGGGGACCCACATTGAAAGAAACACCTGTCGTTGTCACCACGGTTGCCTCACAACATATTCATTGCATTGGCACAATCACACTTTTGTTCCACATTGGAAATAATCCCCTAGAAGGGAAGTTTTATGTGATGCTTTGCTATGAGAACTATGAGTGAAGAGATCATCCTCTGCAGGGGATGGATGGGCCATAAAAGATGAACCATCGACTGGGATGCATGGACGGCCACCCTAGAATTGGCTTCTGGCCATGTTACTGTCCTAAAATGACAAATGAAGAACTAGTTCCCATTACTCCCCCATGCCACAAACTCCCATTCCCACCACTAACAAATACTCCAACACCTCACTCTTATCATTCCGTTCCCGCAAAAATGAGGCCTCTCAACATGACATCCGCAAAAATGAGGCCTCTCAACATGACATCCGCACCAATGCCTCTTGCACCAATGCATCATACTAACTAATCTAACACTGCTAACCATACTGAAAGATCCCTATCCCCTCCGCACAACGAATTCTAGGGTGCTAGTAGTGGAAGTAGCACTTCTTGCATGGGGTAGGGTCCCTTACTTGGGGCCTCGCCCACGTATATCCAGACAAGAGACTAATCCCTCGGTTCTTCCAAAACCGAACCTGAAAAAACTTCCCTCGCCCAAAAAGCACGAGCAACTCCTCCAGGATATTTTTACTCTAACGTAGACAAGAGCCTTAACTAACTGATCTGATCGGACGAAACCCGTAAGTCCCATAGTCAGATCAAAGAAAAGACTTGCACTTGGATCATAGAGACCAACGATTTTTTCCTCAATGAGAGGCACAGCCCCGTTGATTCTTTTCCATAGAACAAGTTTTATCCAGGATTTATATCATCTATCGTACCATAGCAGAATTGAGTCTCATTTTAGGGATCCATCAGTCCAACCTTAGTCCCATGGGTTAGCCAACCGCCCAACCACTGTAGTGATGGGATCCATTTAAGAATTTGGTTTTATCCAGGATTTATATCATCTATCGTACCATAGCAGAATTGAGTCTCATTTTAGGGATCCATCAGTCCAACCTTAGTCCCATGGGTTAGCCAACCGCCCAACCACTGTAGTGATGGGATCCATTTAAGAATTTGGTTAGGTTTTGTCCCGGGCACCAGGGAAAAGAGTTCCCAAGCCCCCTAGATGGGTATTCATGCAAACCTAAAACTAGTCACACCACTTACACACTGTATCTGGGCACTAAATGCCTGATACTTGGTAACGGAAATCTCATAAAAGAACAAACACTAGCACAAAGACATTCCCTTTAGCAGAAAATCATAACAGTAAAACGGAATACGAAACATCATACAGAAAATCCGCTAACACACAATAACCCTGAACAGATGATCAGAATTCATTCATGTCATAATCATGCAAGGGATTACATTTCTGCTTCTTCATCTTCTACAATTCTGAATATCCGTTATGCGCCTTCCCATGATCAACTAACTACATCTCTTCATATCTCTCCCTTCTCACGAATTCCTAAGCAACTACCCAAAAGGATCATTCACATACATAGAATTCGGATATTCCAACTTAGGTAAAGTTAACCCCTAACACATGGCACAGCCCGGTGGTTGGGTTTTCAAGAAAACCCGACTCGGACCCATAAATCCCTGATCAAACCATCCATTGTCTTTACATTGCTTCAAAAAGAAAACACAACTGCAAACTGAAAGCAAAATCCTACTAAACTAGAAATCCTAAAACACTAGAAAAGCGCATAAATTACTGAGGTAACACCACCGGCTCCAACGGCTTCGGCGGATCATCTTTAGTCTTTGAATCTTCCACCGGCTCCAGATTGACGACTGGAACAGCAATCTGATCTGCAGGCATTATATCCTGTGACACCATCTGAATGACTTCAGCCTGGCCAACTGCTTCCTTTTCAACCTCCGACATAATCTCCACAGTTTGTCCATGATCCCCCACAGTAGCCTGCTCTGTATCCAACTGTCCCTCATTAGGCAACTCCATAAAACACATGGCTTGAACTTGCTTCTCAAACTCCAACAATTTCAACATCAAAGCATCCTTTGCAGACTGTAAACCTGCTACCTGATCCAACAATATCTGCTCAGATTCAGAAATGAAAGCTCCACTTAATGTATTAAATGGCTTCATCACCCAGGCTTCAATCCGATCTCGGATACCTTGCCACAGCTTGACTCCCACCTCAGTTAAGCTCCGCCTAATCACTGCTAAATCAGACTCTGAAACTAACACTCCCTCCACATCTTCATTACTCTGAGATAACATCTGTCTTTCAATAGCCAACAATGGTTGAATACGTTGGGCTAACATCTGATTCTCCACCTGCAAACCCACATTTTGCTCAGACAAAATAGCCAACTTCATATGCATCTTCTCCTGCAATTGATTTGTCCATTCTTTAAACAATCCCAACGACATCTTTGTCTTCACCAAATTTCTCTGACACTCTGCTACCTGGTCTTTCTCTTTAACCACTGCCTCCTGAGCCTGAACTAACAACATCTTAGTTTTCACTAACTCCTCCTCCTGATGCTTGACTTTAAGCTGATAAGTAGCTTCCGATCGCGACTGCTCCTGGATTACCCGAACCTGGTGTTTCCAATCTGCAATACTACTCTCCTGCTTTCGAACATACTCTTGGACCTTAGTCAAAGACCAGAGCACATCCTGCAACTCTCCACTCTGAACACTCTGTTCTGCTTCCTTGGCTACGACTAAAATGGAATCCCACTGATTTGACTTAACAGGAGTAAAGTCCATCGTCTTTACCACAGCTTGGATCGCAGATGAATCCACATCCAATTTTCTTTTCTTGCTAAAAGTGAATTTCTTACCCACTGAAACTAGTGAGGGATCAGTACCAACAGACTCTGTGGCCTGATGCAACAAATCTAGCCCTTTCGGAACATCTGGTGAGACCAACACCTCCTTGGCTTCGGAGCGAGTATAGCCTGCTTCCACCAAATCCTGAAACACATTCATCTTGTCAGGCTGATGCTCAAACCCCAATGGAGAATCCACTGCCCCCTCCGGGACAACGTCAACCTGACCCGATTCTTCAGGACCACCATGCACACCCCCAGAAAAACCTGGTTGAGGCGGCAAAAGAGGCAATTTGCTGGCAGACATAATAGGAACCTTCTCAAACAAAGCTGCTAAGAACGCTGACAGCCGAGAAGTGACTTGAGACTTCCTCTTATCAGTGATTTCCACCTCCTGCAGAATTCTAGTGTGCACCAAAGAAGCCCAACTAACTTTCCCCCCCTTCTCAGCATACAGCAAAGGTGCAAAATTGTCTTTGGACATGTATTCCAATTTAATTACCTGACAAATTCGCTCAAGGTACCATCTTAAATGCTGACGACGGGGTTCAGCGACATTCTTCACCATGTAATAGGCTCGAGACCCCTGTGGAAGCCCAAATTCCTTCCTCATGGCCACATCCGAACACTTTGCCACAGCCACAGTTTCTTCATAATGGAGATGAAACACTTCTGCTATCAATTGAGGTGTCAAACCCACAGTCGCAGAGAGGTAACCATTCCTCTTACGAATCACCTCCAACTGCGTCTTGGCATAAACATTCTCCCGCCATCTGTCCCACGGCAAAGATGCAAACTCCCATAATCCAATGGTCTGCAACCACTGAGTAGTCACCTCCTCTGACAGATCCAGATGAACAGAAAAATCCAAGAAAGGATCCATTAAAGCCTGCAAAGTAGTAGCTTCCAACCCCCCTACCTCAGCAGACAGTGCATCCTCAGGCTCGAAATCTTCATCAGCCTCTACAGACGCACGAACAGAAAGCTCCTTACTGGCGGCGGGTTGCTGACGTAGTCGCCGGGGAGAAGAGCGCTCCACAGGAACCACCTTAAGCGGCATCGAACGCCCCATCTCAGCCAGCGCTTGACGCAGGGAATTCAGCTTTGCTAAGCACTCTGCGTTATTCATGCAAAAAGTCTCCTCAAAGCATGCCGAAATTGAAATGTGCATGAAAAAACCCCCACACGTGGTGATATAAAACACAACATCACCCAGTCGGCCAAATCTACCACACATGCCCGACTTTCCATCAGTATCCTCCACTTGTACACTAGCGGACATTCCCAAATTTTCTAACACATCCCCACTTACACCTTCGCCTGATGTGCCCACTGGTGCGGATATTCCTCCGTCTGCTAAAACTCCGACCTCTGCGGATACCCCGACCACTGGTGGCTGACCCACAAACTTCTTCAGTCGGAAACCATTAATCGGTTTCTCGACCAGAGTCCCAAACATATCAGCAAGTCGGAAAGTACCCTGACCACAATCCTCCATGATTTTGTACGGCCCTATGTACCGCAGCTTTAATTTACCCGGATGAGGACCAAGCTTCGAATTATACAACAAAACCCAATCCCCAACCTGAAAAACTTTGAATTTGATCTACCTACTTACCCAAGCCTTCCGCCTTTGCTGAATCACCTCTGTGATATACCCACTAACAATCCGATCCTCTTCGAGCTGATACAGCATCCGCTGTCGGAACTGAACAGATTCTTCCGGTGATAACCGATCAGCAATAGCCACCCGTAAACTAGGAACTACATATTCCATTGGAACCACCGCCTCCAAGCCATACACCAGCTTGAAGGGTGTCAGACCTGTAGTGACTTTAAAAGCTGTACGGAATGACCATAGAGCAGAATCAAGCTTCACATCCCAGTCATCCCTATTCTCTGCTACTGTCTTCTTCAAAATCTTCACCAAGATCTTGTTGGAACTCTCTGCTTGACCATTGGCTTGAGGATGATAGGCAGTAGACTTCTTATGCATAATCAAATGAGTCTTGGTCAACTCCGCAATGACAGCATTGAGAAAATGAGTACCCCGATCACTAACCAATTCCACTGGGCACCCAAACCTGGTCATAATGTTGTGATACAGAAACCGAGCCACACTCTTGGCGGTATTATCTTTCAAAGCAACAGCTTCCACCCACTTCGTACAATAATCAGTAGCCACCAAGATATAACGACAACCTGTCCGCTTGGACTTAGGCTTGATTGGCCCAACAAAATCCAAACCCCACTTCTGAAAAGGATCTAAGGGCAGAATCGGATTATCTGCCATGCGGTCTGAAGCTCCAGGCTACCCCAACTGTTGACATACCAAGCAACTCCTAGCATGATTGTGTGCATCCTTCAGCACGGTAGGCCACCAAAGCCCAGATTGAAGAATCTTCTTACCTGTAATGTCTCCAGAAAAATGCCCACCTGCAATTCCACCATGAGCCTCTTGCAGAACTGCTGATTGCTCAAATTCTGGGACACAGCGACGGATAATCTGATCTATCCCTCTCTTGTACAGAGCACCTGCAATTACCAAAAAAGGTTTACTCCTGAGTGCCAACTTTCTCCGTTGATCAGTGGAAAATTCCACTGGCATGGTGCCATCTGTCAAGAAACTCAACATTTGATCATACCAAGAATCCAATATCGCCACAGTAGCTGAAAACAAAACCAAATCAGGTAAGTGATCATCCACCCCTACAGCTACTTCCCCAATCTCCAACCTACTCAAATAATCCGCTACAGCATGCTCCTTTCCCGGGGTATGTATGATCAGAAAGTCAAACTCCTGGAGTAGAAGCATCCACCTAGCTAACCTACCCGTCAAGTGTGGTTTCTTTACCAGATACAATAAGGCCTGATGATCTACATGGAAAACCACCTTATTGCTCAACAGATAGTGCCGGAACTTGTGAAGAGAATACACCATCCCCAAAGCTTCCCTCTCCGTGACGGTATAATTCCTTTCAGCACTTGTCAACATCCTGCTAGCATAGTACACTGGTCGAAACCAGCCCTTAATCTTCTCCTGCATGAGGACAGCCCCTATGGCAATGTCCGAAGCATCTACAAAAACATGAAACGGTAACCCCCAATCAGGAGGTTGCACTATCGGTGCCACCACCAACATCTTCTTCAGAATTTGAAATGCCTTTTCTTGAATTGGAGACCACACAAAATCCACTCCCTTCTTGGTCAAATGAGTAAGGGGTGCACACACATCTGAAAGATATCGTAAAAACCTACTATGCCACTTAACCTGCCCCAAAAACCTGCTTGTCTCCTTAAGAGTACTTGGTGCGGAAGCCTTCTGAATGGCCTCAATCTTCTTAGCATCAATCAAGATGCCTTCCCGGGACACCACATGGCCCAAGAGAATCCCACGCCTTACTGCAATAGCACATTTGAAGGGATTAAGAGCTATGCGGAACATCCGACAACGCTCCAAACAGAGCCTCAGGTGCTGTAAGTGCAAAGCCATTTTACCAAAGACACTAAAATCATCAAGAAAGGCGCGCATAAAATCCAACAGATATGGCTCAAATGCCTTCTGAGCCACAAATGAAAATGATGGTGGGCCATTCTTTAATCCAAAGCTCATCACCGTGTAAGCAAATGCTCCCCACTCAGTGATAAAGGCCGTCTTATCCACATCCTCCGGTGCCATCCTTATCTGATTATACCCTGAGAAACCATCCAAAAAACTATACATCTCATGACCAGCCACAGCATCAAGGAGGGTATCACAGAACGGTAACGGAAACGGGTCAGTAATTGTGGCAGCATTCAACTTCCTGTAATCCACACACACCCTGATCTTGCCATTCTTCTTTGGCACGACCACAATGGGAGACAGCCAAGTCACCTCATTGACCTGCTTGATAAACCCTACCCGTAAAAGCTTATCCAGCTCCTCCTTGACCTGCTTGGCGAAATTTGGATTCATTCGATACCGCTGTTGGATGACAGGAACAGCATCATTCTTCAAATTGATGCGGTGCTGATGCAAAGCTGGATCAATGCCCTTCATATCAGAATACTCCCAGGCAAATACATCTCAAAACTCCACTAACAGCTGCTGCAAGTCCTCCTTAAATTGACCTTCAACATACACACTGACTCGGACCACCTTGGGATCGGATGCAGTACCTAAATTCATGTCCTGTAATTCATCTTCCTCCACCCTGATGGACTTCTGCAAACGCCGTTCATATTGCTGTTCAGCTGCTATAATGGCTTCTTGCTCGGTTACAGAATGCACCTGCTGAGCCTTGGCAGCTAAAGCTTCTTCCACAGCCCTCTGAAAAGTCTGGCCTTCCATGATCTGGCCTGGTACCACCTGGATCTCCTACTCGGGCACCACACTGTCTTCAGTCGGAACATCCGATGATTGTTCCAAACCCTCGACACTCTGCGGAACTGCCGATACAGGGTGTCCAGTATTCTGATATCTAGTGACAATAGCTTCCACATCTACATCAAAGACCGGTACTACCGTTGGATTTGCTTGCATATATGCCTCCTCCTCATCTTCACCGACATCACTTGCCAAATGAATGCCCTGAGCACATAAAGGCTTCTGCCCCTGCTTCAAGAGAACTTTGGATAACATGGACAAGCGAGTTGTCTTCTTGCCCTGCCTGATCACCACAGTATTATCCTCCCAATCCTGCTTGACTCGGGCAATTTTAAACCAGGGGCGGCCTAGCAACATGGCATAGGCAGACCCGCTATCCTGCATCCGGAGCACCACAAAATTCACAAGAAACGACAGACCACCCACCTTAATAGATTGATTCTTGAGAATCCCCAAAGGTTGAAGTCGCCTCTGATCTGCCATCCTCACTTGAAAAGGTGCTGGTGCTAACGCTCCCAACTTCATACGGAGGTAAACGGTCTCCGGTAGAATATTGACTCCGGAACCCCCATCCAGTAAAACCTCTTCAAACTTGTGCCCGTGGAATACCACCTTAATCACTGGGACTTGAAAATCCACATCTGCGGACTCAGCTTGAGAAACTCCCACAAACGGGGCTTGATCCTCCACCATCTTTGCTGGAACTGGCTCCTGCAGCTTCCCCAACAGCTGTTCCCGGAAAGCCGGTACCATGCTTAACAGCTGATCCAAGGAAATCTGAATAGGCGCATGCATTAGTGCATCAAATAGATCCCCAGATCCTGGTACGGTTTCAGTTACCTTAGGAACTGGATCCGAATGGACCACCGAAATCTTTCCTGGAGGTGGATCACAAGGTGGCTGGGCTGGAATCGGTTCCTCCGACAACTGTGCCTTTAGTAGTGGCTCCATCGGTTCCACCGGGAGCTGCTTCTGCTGGAGTTTCTAAACCTAATTGGAAACTTTTCTACGAACCACCTCCTGGTCCTCCCAACTGATAGGTCCCTTACCCTTTGCACGGGTAACAGCCAAAGTATCCACTAAATCTTGCCCCTTACAATCCCCAACGAGCATACCCGTGGAGCACTCACCGAGCCAGCAAGAAGCCCGAGGGTTAGTGCTAACACACTGCGCATCAAACAGAGCTAGAAGCTTTCAGCACTTGGAACTGCTGCGGCACACCCTGAAGATGTGAAACCCCCGTGCTAGCCCCCGCTGCTTTATCTCCCACCATCTCTATCAGGATGGCATTTGCTTGAGCTGGAGGTCGCTGCTGCTGCTGGTCCTGGGGAGGTCCCTGACCCCGATTCCCCTCATTGAATCGAATGACAGGTCTCCCTCTTTCCTCCCTATGCTTACACCATAATTCATAGGCCGGACCAATTTGATGCCCGTCTTTTCCACAGTAATCACACAGTGGCACACCCTGAGGTCCCCTCTGAAACCCTTGCTGCCCCTGCCAATTAGGTCTTGGAGCATATGGTCTTGGAGGCCTATTATAGGGAACATGCGGAACGGTCGGAACCACCGGATTAGCCTCTGCAACTTGCTGAGGTGGTGCTCTCTGAACCACATTGGGTGGCACCTTGCCTCTGTAGTTGGGGTTGTACCAACAAGCACTCGTAAGATGGCCGTCCTTCTCACAGATATGGCAGTACTGTTTCTCCTTGGGCAAGACTGCTGCATACCCTAAGGCTTTAAGTTTGTGAAGAAGCTTTTTCTCCTTCTCCTTCCTAACCTGTTTCTCTTTATCTTTTTTCTGCTTAGCCTTCCTTGAGGCCTTTTTCTTCTCACTTTGCTTCTCATCCTCCGATTCATCAGATGAGCGTGCCGACTCGGCCTCACTATCCGAGTCTGACTCAGTCGAACTATCCGACTCTGAGTCATCCTGCTTCCTGCCCTTCCGTTTGTCCTTCTGAATGCCCAGTCGCTTTTCCACCCGAGAGGCAGCTGTCACGAGGTTTTAAAAGCCGCCGGCAATATCCACATTTGCGACAGCACTCTTCAAGTTCCTCCACAATCCTTTGACAAAATAACTGGCAAGCATTTCATCCGAGGGTCTTTCATTACCCTGCAGTCTGGCAGCCAATCCCCGAAACTTCTGAGCATAATCCTCCACTAACAGATGCTTCTGTTCCATGGCCTTGATCTTTTTGACGATATCAGTAGGAGTTTTCTCCTTCCTGAACCGGGCCAAAAACGCATCCTTCAAAGCATTGAAATCTGCAAAGTGGGCCAAGCCATATTGGCTAAACCAACTCATTGCTACCCCCTCCAGGGTTGCGGCAAACTGCTGCAATTTCACCGGATCTCCAAAATGGGCAGGGTACCCACTGGCTTGCCATCGGGTCTCGAATTGAGCCACGTGACAGTCTGGGTCTTCCTTAGGCTTTGCCTTAAATTTGGCAGCCTTAACCGTTGGATTGGGTGGTGGTGCAGCCATGTTCACAACTCCTGGTAGTGGATTAGCTAGTGGCGGATTTTTCAATGGATCAAATTGCAACCGTCTCTGACTCCGAACAGGCGGTCTGGACAGAAATAGGGCACCAACAAATTGATGCAAATGCCGCCGGGCTTGCTCCGGGCTAACGACATTCTGCCCCGGCCCTTCTGCAAGTGGTGTTGTATGCTCGACAGCGTCCGCCTCGTCCACGCCGGCCTGCGCCAATTGGCCCTCAATTACGCCAGCAAAAACCGACGTAACTGCCACAGGTGGCGCTTCCGCAGCATCACCGCTTCCACTGCTAGAAGCTTCCGACCTGTCATATCTGCGCTTCCTGGCTTGTGCCCTCGTGAAATGAATGGGACTAGTTTGCCTCTCCCTATCTGACATTCATGCGAGACCCAAACAGCACAGCACAACACAACCCCATACCCAACAAATACAAGACAATGCTGAGTATGCGAACACCGCAGGATCGCCAATGTGTATCTGGGCACTAAATGCCTGATACTTGGTAACGGAAATCTCATAAAAGAACAAACACTAGCACAAAGACATTCCCTTTAGCAGAAAATCATAACAGTAAAACGGAATACGAAACATCATACAGAAAATCCGCTAACACACAATAACCCTGAACAGATGATCAGAATTCATTCATGTCATAATCATGCAAGGAATTACATTTCCGCTTCTTCATCTTCTACAATTCTGAATATCCGTTATGCGCCTTCCCATGATCAACTAACTACATCTCTTCATATCTCTCCCTTCTCACGAATTCCTAAGCAACTACCCAAAAGGATCATTCACATACATAGAATTCGGATATTCCAACTTAGGTAAAGTTAACCCCTAACACACACCCAATATGAAATTGCCTTTTTCACAGATTTAGCTGTCTTTAAAACAATCTTTTAATGAAGCTATAGTATCACTGATCATAATCCTCCAAAATATCCAGTTGAATCCTAATTTTTAATTTTTCCTTCATCGGTGTACTTATGGCATTATTGGCAACCAGAACGCTCCACTCAGGGGCCTTTTCGATAGTTCCTAGCTCATAGTACCTGGCAATATATTCACTTTTAAAAATCAAAATGGAATCTCCGTTGAAGATTAGCAAGATCAACCAACAGATCCATATAAAAGAACCATGGAATCATCCGTTGAGGACCAACAAGGTCAATCAACCAGATCCATGCCCAAATTCAGAAAACAACTCTTACTCCTTGATCCAACATCTTCCCCGATGCACGTGTGGGTATCTTCGACGACCCAGAGCGTGAGCACCGTATGGTCAGCACCCGCTAGGATCCTTTGCACGTCACCTAGCACTTCACTCATAGGCCGCTTCTTTAGTCTCTCATCCACCATACCGGAAGCTCACCATTTGGTCAAGACCTTGATCGACCTTACTACAGGAGACGTCCTCGAAGACGTCCTCCATTGACTCTCCATCCGCTGTTGCAACTTTATCATATTAGATCTCCATGATCTCAATCACAAGATGGTCAAAATGCTTCCCCAGCATTCTTGACATAAAACAGTCATTTAAAAACAAGTCATAAATATAGTTTCTATAACGAACTCTTGTCTTTCCGCATTGTTCCACATCAATCCACATTATTTAATCCACATCCATTTGATATGTATTCCCATTCTCATCCAATCACATCATTTTCATCTCATCACATCTTTCCTCATTTATCCTCACAGATCTCATCCACTTGCATCCACCCATATCCACATCTCATCACATGACATTCATTCACATCTCATCCATTCATATCTACCCCATTCCACATCACATCACATCACATCCCATCCGTTTCACATCACATCTCATTCATTCACATCACACCTCATTCACATCCCATCACATGCATATCCACATCCATTCTTTCACTTACATGGATCCACATCCATTCTTTCACATACCTCCACATCCATTCTTCACATACATCCACATCCATTCTTTCACATACATATCCACATCCATTCTTTCACATACACATTCACATCCATTCTGCACATACACTTTCACATCCATTCTTCACATACACATCCACATCCATTCTTTACATACACATTCACATCCATTCTTTCACACACATCCACATCCATTCTTTCACATACACATACACATCCATATCCATTCTTCACATCCACATCCACATCCATTCTTCACATCCACATCCACATCCATTCTTTCACATACACATCTACATCCATTCTTCACATCCACATCCACATCCACATCCATTCTTTCACATACACATCTACATCCATTCTTCACATACACATCCACATCCATTCTTCACATAAACATCCACATCCATTCTTCACATACAAATTCACATCCATCTGATTCACATGTCATCACATCTCATTCTCGCGTAAGAGAGTCCTTTAAGAAAACAGGGTTTCTATGCAAGTTTTGAGTTTGATTTTCTTTTGAATACAAGGGGTATTTCTTGAATCAGTATCCCCAAGACTTCTTAATTAGAATTCTGAATTTCATACCAGAATTCCACGAATTCTATAACCCTGATCCACATATCAATTCGAAGGGTTAGTTTCAGATTTGGCGAGAGTTTTAAATGTATATTTCTAAACTGATCCCACCTTGAAACTAATGAAAGAGTTTGATCTTGGTCATAGTCTGATTCAAGGTTCGAGTCGGATAAGATTTATCCTGAACGATCTTTCTCGAAAAGGTTTGATAATTTAGTCACTATTTTACTGAATTTCTTTTTTTGAATATTCATTTAATTGATTTCTAGATTATTTACAAATTCCAATGAGGAATAGATCAATCATTTATCTGAATATTTTGATCTCGATAGACTTCCTGAATTTTCTTTTTTCAATTCGTGTGAATATAAAACGATAGAAATTTCTCTCTTAGAGTATTTAATTATTCATTTATCAAATACTCATAGAATTTAAAAGAATTCTAATTTTGATATAAGAAATCTTTATGCATCTATTCATGCATAAAAATCAACTTCAATGGGAATAACACTTTTATAAAAAAATCCTTTTATGCATCTATTTATGCATAAAATCAAATTTAATAGGAATAACACTTTTATAAAAAGAATTTCTTTATGCGTCTTTCTATGCATAGAAATCAAATTTAATAAGAATAACACTTTTAAAATAAAAACATTTCCTTTATGCATCTTTCTATGCATAGAAATCAAATTTAATAAGAATAACACTTTTATAATAAAAAAATTTGATTATGCATCTTTCTATGCATAGAAATTAAATTTAATAAGAATAACTTTTTTATAATAAAACAATTTTCATTATGCATCTTTCTATGCATAGAAATCAAATTTAATAAGAATAACACTTTTGGAATAAAAACATTTCCTTTATGCATCTTTCTATGCATAGAAATCAAATTTAATAAGAATAACACTTTTATATAATTTAAAAAAATCCATTATGCATCTTTCTATGCATAGAAATCAAATTTAACAAGAATAACACTTTTATAATTAAAAAAATTCCATTATGCTTCTTTCTATGCATAGAAATCAAATTTAATAAGAAAAAACCATAGATTTTTCATTAAAACTTGTAAACAAAGTAAGAAAATTAGCTTACATGGAGCTTGTAAGCTCTCCTTTGGCCTGAGGGATTGAGGGTTATTGAAGCAATAGTGGCCACCAATTCACTTTGGAGAGGATTAGGCCAAAAACAATTGAATTATTAAAAAATTCAACGTAGATGGCTCAAGAAAGGAGTAGAGTAACAGTGCATAAACACCATTAAGCTTTTACAAGGAGGAGGCTTCTATTTATAGAAAAAAGTGAGCCTCTAACCAAGGAAACTGATTCTAGAATTTTTCAGATCAGTTTGGACCATTTTTGGGTCAGTTGAGCTTACTTTTTGTGGATCTAGTTTTGAAATAGGAGAGATGAAAATATCTCATTTTATTGATTAAAAATTGGGGGTAATGATGAGAAAAAGGCACCTACTTCATGAGGGGAGATATCCACACTGAGGTGTCAAAATTCAGTTTTTTAATTCTTTTCTTTGGTCCTTAGTCCACTCTGCATCTTATGCGAGCATTTACTCATTTTTGGGGGGTTTTTCTTTTATTCTTCAATTTATCTCCTCCCTACACTTGGATTGATCCAATTAGCCCATCGGAACCTTAATTGGACCAGAATCCAAAAATTTTCAAAAATCTGGATCCTTAGGCTAAGGTCCACCTATTTTTTGAATTAATTCCAATTACACATTGGAAAGTTATTTTTGAATTTTTGTTTTAGGGGAAACCATTTTCGACATTAGGAGGATTTTTATATTAAAAAATATCTCAATTTCGAATTACCTCCCTCTAGACATTTTATCTCGCCAGGCCAAAACAGGGTAAAATAGGATCTTTCTTTCATTTCAGAGAGGGGCATAATTATAAGATCAGAAGGGGAGGTTCTTACACCTGCACACCTCAAAAGCTGCAGGGAGGAATCTTACATCCTACCCCACTTAAAAGACGTGAGATGTCCTCATCTTGCAAACTAGAAGACAACGCTTTCGCTTAAGATCCAACTGATTATGGGGTTCTTTATAGTGTGGTCAATCTAGCAGAATCCTAGGATAAAGATCCCTTATATAGAACTCATCATTAGATAAAAATTCATTCAGAGCATATCATTCATATCTGTAACACAATAATGGTCCATTAGACTGAAATTTCCATCTTAACAGTCCTCCATGGGAATTTCAATTATACAGATTTTTAATTTGTCATCCCTTAACTTGATCCACTGGGTCAAGTGTTAACAGTAGCAATCTATCAGCACAATCCACTAATCTCATAGTGATTTGCTGAAGTCATTATCGTCATTCCAGTTACGAACATCATCACAGGAACTCATCCCATTCATGCTCATTGTGGTCTTGCTCAGCTTATCGCTTTTGAACCAAAATTCAAGAATCATCATTTTTCAATTAGAATCCAAATCAACTTATTAGTTCTCAACCAGAGTTTTAAAATCATATCAACTACATTCAAATTCATCGTCTGGATAACATTTTTGCTTATAATTTCAAGGTCTTGGATTTACTCCTATATACTGCCAGTTAAGGGCTGTAGTTATACCCTCGGTATAAATAGGTAGTCACGGTCCTTGGAATTATAGGGTAAATACCATCATGTCTAGCCCTCCTACCATTTTTGCATCCAAAAGAAATATTCTAATTACTCCATGTACCTATTCACCTATGAATATGCATGGATATCAGTGATATTAATTATTAAATTTGATTTCTATGCATAGAAAGATGCATAATGGAAATTTTTTTATTATAAAAAAGTTATTCTTATTAAATTAGATTTCTATGCATAGAAAGATGCATAAGGGAATTTTTTTATTACAAAAGTGTTATTCTTTAAGTTATTAAATTTGATTTTTGATGCATAAAGGAAATTTTTTAATTACAAAAGTGTTATTCTTATTAAATTTAATTTCTATACATAGAAAGATGCATAATGGATTTTTTTTAATTATAAAAGTGTTACTCTTATTAAATTTGATTTCTATGCATAGAAAGATGCATAAAGGAAATTGTTTTATTATAAAAGTGTTATTCTTATTAAATTTGATTTCTATGCATAGAAAGATGCATAATGGAATTTTTTAAATTACAAAAGTTTTATTACTCATAAAACAAACTTTCTTTTTCACAAAATTCTGGAAAATTTTGCCGTAACCTCCTTTGTATGGCTGACCATTTCGTATTTTTATTTTTCTACAATTAACCTTATTAACCCAATTTATAATTATAGAACTCTAATCTATATAATTTTCTAAACTCAAGAGAGTAAACAATAAGAAGAGTTTAATTAATCACTTAGTTAATCTTTCTAGGATTAAGAAAGGTTAGAATGTAAAGAAGAGAAGGGGGTGGCCTTTTCATCAAAGGCATAGCATTTGAATTTAATTCAATCATCAGCAATTCATAAAAATCAAGAAAACCATAGATTTTTCATTAAAACTTGTAAACAAAGTAAGAAAATTAGCTTACATGGAGCTTGTAAGCTCTCCTTTGGCTTGAGGGATTGAGGGTTCTACTATTGTTTGAAGAAATAGTGGCCACCAATTCACTTTGGAGAGGATTAGGCCAAAAACAATTGAATTATTAAAAAATTCAATGTAGATGGCTCAGGACAAGAGTAGAGTAAGAGTGCATAAACACCATTAAGCTTTTACAAAGGGGGAGGCTTCCATTTATAGGAAAAAGTGCACCTCTAACGAAGCAAACTAGTTCTAGAATTTTCAAGATCATTTTGGTCAAGTTTTGACCATTTTTGGGTCAGTTCAGCTTCCTTTTTGGATCTAGTTTTGAAATAGGAGAGATGAAAAAATCTCAATTTAGTGATTAAAAATTGGGGATAATGATGAGAAAAAGGCGCCTATTTCATGAGGGGAGATCTCCACACTGAGGTGTCCAAATTCAGTTTTTAATTCTTTTCTTTGGTCCTTAGTCTACTCTTCATCTTATGTGAGCATTTACTCATTTTTGGGGGGGTTTTCTTTTATTCTTCAATTTATCTCCTCCCTAGACTTGGATTGATCCAATTGGCCCATAGGAAACTTAATTGATCTAATTGGCCCATAGGAACTTTAATTAGACCATAATCCAAAAATTTCTAAAAATCTGGACTCTTAGGCTAAGGTTCTTTATACCTATTTTCAATTACTTCCAATTGCACATTGGAAAGTTCTTTTTGAATTTCTGTTTCACGGGAAACCATTTTAGACATTAGGAGGATTTTTATATCCAAAAATATCTCAATTTTGAATTACCTTCCTCTAGACATTTTCTCTCTCCAGGCCAAAATAAGGTAAAACAGGATCTTTCTTTTATTTTAGAGAGGAGCATAATTATAAGATCAGAAGGGGAGGTTCTTACACCTGCACACCTCAAAAGCTGGAGGGAGTAATCTTACACATACTAACTAATCTTCACCGGGTTTGATATCTGCGTGCCCAAGCAACTTCTTCCTGACTCTCTATTCAAAAGTCCCCGGCCATTCCAACTTGTCCCGTGAGCTTGCGGCCATTCCATCATCTTGCCATGCCCGTTTGCTTGTAGCCTGACTTGCCATGCCCATACGCCTACAGTCACATGCCCGTTCCTTGAACTTGCCACGGCCGTGTCTTCTTCACTGAGCTAGAAATATGGGCCCCATCCTCCCATTTTCTTACTTTTCACTCTCAACCTAGCCAAACTCTTGCAAAATATTCCACAAACCCTTACCCTCACAGCTAGCCTTCAAGATGTCTGATGCTTTAGATTCTTTCTTGGAATGGTGCTCCACCATACTTCCTTGAGGTGAAGGAGACCTACCAGTGGACGCTTCTAGGAGTACACAAAGCACCCAACCTAGCTCTCCCATCTAGGTGAAGCACTGATGAAGCAACTGAATGGACACACTATCCATTCCATGATGAAGAACCATCGTAAAGTTGAGCACAAGCTTCTTTACTACACACAGGGCTGTGTTATAGAGCTGTTGCAGTTGACCCAACACTGTGCTCCAGAAGCTGGAGCTGCTCGGATTAAGGCTGACTACCTACATTGGAGCCTTGGGGGAAATAGGTATCATTTTGGATATTGATGGGGGGTGCCATCCAGTCCAGCATAGGACTTATGCGGGAGGCACTAGCACTGCCACAAGTGGAAGAACTATATGTCCGCCTTGTCGATTCCCTTAAGCTCACTTGTAGTCTGTATAGGGAAAATGCCAATAAGAATGGCATATAGTGGGGCATAATTTCCCAGGAAGACTTTGTTATGCCAGCATGCACCCTGTTGCTGCAGATGACAAGGTGGACGAACATGTTTAACACATGCAGTTTGACAACCTTAGCTCATGTACATCAGGGCCAGCAGGTAAATTGGGCTGACTATCTCTTTCGGGAGATCCATGTTGTCTGCTCCAACCCCCAAGGTAAGTTGGTGGTCTCCACTTTACTTACCAGGTTTCTGTATTACGTAGTGGGATGGAAAGACCTACCACTAGCCATACAGTTGAGTGGACCTGATGTCGTAGTTGCTTGTTTATATCATCCATCCACCTCTCCAATTTCCCCAGTAGCCAAGAGGGCCCACCATGAACTTGCACCTACAAAACAGGCACAACTACCCTCAAGCCCTAGGTTCACACAAGAAGAGATTGTTGTCGCTGCTTGCAGCTTGCAGAAGCCACCAAGAAGGCCATAGAGGAAGAGGATCATGAGTAGCGGAAAGAATTCCTTCACAGAAGTCTTTATGAGACCCACCCCTTGATAGGCTCACAACAGACATACCACCTCATGATCAGGATGGGCCCTCATCCCCCACCCACTGATACCCAAAATACCATCAACACTCTCTGTTGGGCCCGTGTAGGCAATTTCAGCTCTAACCAAAATTACGTAGAAAGCATCCATGCCGCCCATGGAGACGTGCCCAATTTTGCCCAGAGTTTTGCTAATATGGCCCAAGAGCTCATCCAACAGATGACAAACTACATCTCCCGACAGTAAGAAGTGGCACAAATTTCACAGAGAGAAATGTTATGCCAAAGCCCAGGAGAGAGCAGTGTCTAAGGAGTTATACCAGATAAACATCCAATAAATGGAGTTTGTTTGACCTCCTTGCAACAGACACAATGTCTGTACAACCAATCTGTGTTCCTATTGTTCTTAAAACAGAGTTCTACAGAGAATCAATGACTTACCCGGTAGTACTCGAAATTGCCTACTTTCCAAAAAAATGGAGGTCCTAACGCGCCCGAAACGCGTTTTCGGCCCAAAAATAATAATCCAATAGGACACTATAGTTGCCCTATAGCTTTACTCCCGTGAAGAAATCTCCTCAATCAGAGATCGTTTGCCGTTACCTCCCGTAGAGCCCCCGACAAGGGTGTAGTTGTTGCCAACACAAATAGGGAAGAGTAGATGAAGCTCTTACCCCCTCATACCGCTTCCTGTGCTTCTCTTGCTTGCAGCTCATCCCTTAGCATGAACTAGGCTCTAATACCATGAAAAGATGTAGGGGAGAAGAGAGCTTGAGCGCTTGCAAGCACACACACACTCACAGAACCCTAAAAGAGAACACACAAGGTGAGAGGCTGAAAATCTTCTTCTTCTTCACACAACACTCAACACACCATATACAAAGATAAGAGTACACACAATATGAAAAGGTAAACCAAATACATACTAGGGTTCTCTATAGTGTGAACCCAACTAAATGAGCTGGCGCTATAACTATGCCAGTCTCTAGAATGGTTGTCACACAGCCTGTCATCCCACTGGCCACATATCACCCACCATGATCTCATCAACAATGCCAGTGGTGTAAGTGTGGGGCCTATCCCCCACAGGTGGGTCATCAGTGTCCACCGCCTCACTAGATGAGCTCGATATCTCAACATCTTCACTATCCCTTAACTTAGGAATGCACATAGCACACTGAGGGATATCCCCTCCACCTCTCCTAGACCCCCATCATTCCTCGACGCGAGCCTCACCACCCGAACTCTCTCATCGACACCCCCTCCACCCTCGTCGCGCTGGCTCTGCCACCTACCAATCCACCACTCGAAGAAGGGGAGATCCTACCACCACCACCATCTGAGTGCGAGGAAGTCAACCCTCTGTGCCAAACCCCTTGAATTGGCATGATCCCATGGATCACATGGAGTTTGAGTAGACCATCGCCATCCTACTTAGTCGATAGCTCCAGCATCACCCCATCACCTGCATCACCGACTGCCTCAAGCTCCATATCCTCCACTAGTACCTTGATGTGAAGCACATGACATGGAGGCAAGATCACCCACCCCAAACCTGCGGCAGCTACCACTGGCCACCCATCCTGTTGCTCGTCCCATCACCTTTGATCTCATGGGAGAGAAGCTGGCCTGGCAAAGGCCCTTCCACCCGTAGCATGCCTTTTATTTGGAGGTTTATCACAATGCACCCCACGCATTGAGGATCAGCCCAGATTACCTCCCCATCCGTAGATGATGGGCCTGGAAAACCTTCCACGCCGAACAACAAAAGAACCTGAAGTTGCAATTCAATTTTCCTAGCCCTTGTCACCACACAGAACAACCCATGTACAGAAGAAACCATGGTCATGCGCCTTAATGATTTCATCTGCCGTTTACAACAAGAGCCCGAATCCAACAATGATTACAACCATCCGCTTCTTCAACCTTATCATTACTTTGCTGGATCCTTCTCGACATGGGACCACTACTTCGAGGGAGCCCAGGGCCTTCACCTTTGACATCAACAAAGGGCCACACTCAAGCAATTGTTTGGGTACTACGAACATATCATGTGGATGCCTTCTTGGTGGCTCTAGAGTTTTGAAGAGATGATGGAGATGATGTTCTAGACGGGCTATTGCATCTTCCATCAAGCCCCTCTCACTCCTATCTTCAGATGGGACTTTGTTCGCACATACTCTATCTACTACATATAGCTTTTTTTGACCAGTTCCAAGGACAAACTTGCAATTGGGAGGGGGTATGTTAACCACCCTGGTTAACATGACCTTTCGTGTGGCTACCACATTACCTTTGTAATCCATATTTTTTGTAATAGCTCTAAGCGCCAATTGTAAATGAGAGACTACAGTGGTGCACAAAGATCAAGGAGCTAGTTTTGGCAACAACATGGAGTTGGCATAAAAATCGAGGTTACTACCCTGAAAAAGGGTGCATGGATGGAAAGTATTACCATTGCCTATTCTTAACCCAGCCCATTAATGACCTTGTAAATGGTGCAGCAAGCACTCATGGTCAAATTTTCAAAGGGATTTGGGAAAATCATGGAGATGTCGAGCAGTTATGGCCATACCTAGGGGAGCTTTGCATCATGACAACAGCTGGATACCTCTCCATCAAAGTCCTAATTTGTAGTTGCAGTAAAACGTAGAGTCCAACAATCATATGATGTAGAGGTGCAGGATTTTGAAGTTTCCAACAAAGCCCCCATGACCAAGAGAGGAGGTAGAAAGGCCTCAACACCAAAGACCAATGTAGATGACCAAGAGAGGAGGTAGAAAGGCCTCAACACCAAAGACCAATGTAGATGAACAAACACGGAAGAGGGAGGTTTGGGAGGATGCATGGGTTGTTCAGCTCATTCACATTTGGGGCTCAATGTACGATAAGTTTGGAAAAACTCTAAAGCAAGGGGTTGATCTATGGTCTAAAGTTTCCACTCAACTTGCAGGGCTATTTCCAGAGTGTGAAAGACTCTGAAAGTTGCAGAGAAAGAGATGGGGTTGTGTGTATGTAGACTACAAGAAGGAAAAGGCCCATATTTCGATCTCTTGGTAACATGTCAATGGTTTGATATCATTGATGAGTACATGCACAATCGAGCAAATGTGGTTAGCTACACCCATGCTTCAGTCGTGGCTGGTAACACCAATGGTGGCCAAATTGGGAAAGTAGACGAAGGAGAGGGTACACAATCCTCTATTAAAACAGAAGCGCCAAAGAGTAATGTCCCCAATCTATGACCGAAAAGATCAAAAGATTGAGGATTCCCTTGTCGACATGGCCAACATGACCAAAGTCATGTGGCAAAGCAACACAAGGACTCTCTTGCGGATTGCAAGGCAGCAGAAGCCCAAAAGTTGCAAATGCTTGTCCAGCTTACTTCAGCTGTGAGACTGGCCTTTCGGATGTAGTGAAAAGATTTAAAAAGGAGTGATTTCACTTTGTTATCGCTGAATTATGGTGTTTTAACTAGTTTACTCTAATTGAAATCAATCATCATGTAATGAAACACTTCAAATTTTCAGCTAATTTCAAGTTTTAACATGTAAATACACTAATGTTATGTAATCATAGGAATTTAGCCATTCTTCCATGTATTACAGTAGGGGATGGAAGACGGGTGAATTCTCGTACTTTGTCTCATTGAAATCATCATTTCTTTGAATACAATGATTGCAATGATTGAGATGATGGATTTATATTATGATGAGGATGATTTATGCATGAGTCAGTGCATGGCTTGCGTTTGGCCGACACGGTAGGCTCGGATTACTAGAAGCAGACATGAGCGGCGATCATGTTAGGCTTATCCTAGACAGAATGGTTTGCTTGGAAGCTGCTCAGACAGAATGTTCAAGAGTAGGTTCCACCTAAGCAAGGAAACATTTCACTTCTTGACTACATGGCTTGCTCCTCGCTTGTAATGGTCTAACACCTAACTATCAAATGGCAATTAGTGTGGAGAAGCATGTATGTGTGGCTTTGCACCATCTAGATACCAGATCAAACTTACAAATAACAGCATATTTGTATGGGGTTTCCACGTCTTCATGCCAGAAGATCATTATGGAGCTCCATGATGCAATCTCCACATCAGGTCTTCATGACCTGTACATTAAATGACCTTCTTTGAAAATAGGATGTGTATCATGGCTGAAGGATTTCAGGCAATACATGGTATTCTGTTTTTCATCGGTGCAGTGGATGGTAGCCATGTTCCAATTATTGCCCCTCATGTGCATCATGAGGAGTACTTTAATCGGAAGGGGTTTCATTCTATAATTTTGCAGATGACCGTTGCTTCTAACTGCTTGGTTTGGGACTACGACATTGGTTGGGTAGGCTCGATGCATGTTAATTAGAATGTATTCAAAAGAAGTGATCTAGGACAGAGGTGTGATTCAAAGAGCTTAGGCAATTATTGTTTACTTGGTGATTGTGCTTACCTTGCAAGGTTTTGGACGCGTGTCCAATGCAGCATGCAACTCTAATCTCATTGATGGGTGCTTTTATTGATTTGTGATTTGTTAAAATTCTTGGCAGAGGGGGCATACCCTTTGGGTTTATATACAAACAAAATAAAGATCAAAGCTGACAAACAGGCCCAAGTAAAGGGCAAAGAGAAACTCCCAGCAACACTCGCCGCTAATGTGCTGGGGCCAATGTGTCCACAGAAGTGGGCTCGAAGAGAGATGGGGTGTGGATGGTGACAGTCGCCCACCACAACAAATCAATGTTTTCCTTTGCATTTAGGGTGGAGAAGTGGGAGTATGATGCCGGCATACAAAAACTCTAGTGTTATGCTAAGTTTGTGGTAGCCAAGCTTCTACCTTGATTTGACCTGAGCTGTCGCTATAATATTCTAAGAACTCTTCTAGAAATGGTAAATTGAGATGATTTTTCTAAATATTTATTTCAAATATAGATTGAAAGAAAAATTTCCCTATATGCATGGGACAATCCCCTCTTGCTTAATGCTCCTAATGCTGAGGGTTGGCATGAAACGTGGCTCTAAGCTTGCTTTAGGGGGCGAGATTGAAGATTAGCTTGCTCAATCAAAATAAAATTCGAAAAAAGTGTGAAATAAATGCCCTTTTTTTTAAACAAACGTGTGCCAAATGTCACGACCATTGGTGTGGCCACGTGTCAAGGGGTGACTTGTGCCATGTGTCCTAGCCGTTGATGTGTCCACGTGTCATGACCGTTGATGTGTCCACGTGTCATGACCGTTAGAGCTCTTTCCATGCAATGAATGACAACATGCCACGTGCCATTCATGCCTCCTTAATAAGGGATACCTTTCATGCCTCGTGCCATTCATGCCTCCTTAATAAGGGATACCTTTCATTTTCCCTAATTTTAGACTCACCTTGATATTTTTATTGTTTTCTCGTTTACGTGTAATCACTCACTATCATTGACAAAATGGTGCGAATATCACTACTTCATCTTGCTACAACCCTTCTTTTTTGCATCGTTTGGTAATTGCCTATTTTCACTTGTTTTTTTCCTCTTGACCAAACGACGTGATTTTGAGCTCTCCTCTCACTCTCACTCCCATGTTTTTTCATGCAGTTTGGTTGCTACTATGAAAATTCTTTTCCCTTCTTCCTCATGGCAAGAACAAAGCAAACCATGAGAAACGTTGGCATAGGACTAGGTGTTGCATTAAAGGCAGCAAGTAAATCTTAGTCTACAAGCTGAATTGTAGAAGAAGAAAGTGAAGTCAATACTTGATTACCAACTTAAATCATTGAGGGAGATAAGGAAAGCTTAGAAAGCCACAAATCTTGTTATCCCAGGGCCCCATTCATGAGGCTTATTAGGTAAGTTTTTGACAGGTTGTGTAGACAAATAAAATATGAAGTATTTGAGTTTGTGAGATGGCAATTTTATGCTATTGCATGTCTTCAAGAGGCTTTTGAGGATTTCCTCATTCACTTTATGAATGATAGCTACATTGCAGCACTGCTATGCTGATACCCATGGGGTGACACTCATGACAAATATTTTAGTGTGGCAGTAGGATTAGATACAGGTTTGATAAGTTCTTGCAACGTATCCCAACATCAAATAAGAACACATTTGACATCCTCAACATTCCACCTGCAAGGCCTGCCAAAAGGAGAAGGGTGTAGATGTTGAAGATGTCACACACTTATATCAGACAAGAAAAGCTGAAGACCTTAAGGTTGAGAAAGAAAATGAGAGGCAAGAGACACATGAGAGAACAAAGAACATGAGATTCTGAAAGAGGAAATAGCAAGGCTTGGGGCCTTGAACTATAAAGAAATGGGAAAGGTGCATCTAAAAATTATTGTTAATGTCTTAACATCTAAAGAGGAGGAATATCTCACCATATCTCCTAAAGACAAAGTTATGCTTGAAGATAAGAATCTTGAAATTATTTATTTTGTTCTTTTTTGTGGGCTCAAGTACTATTTTTTGTTCACAAGATTGAATTTTTGGCATGTCTTTTTTTTTTAAATCTTGGTTTTCTAATTACGATTCTTTTGTCTCAAAGTTATTATAACAAGTTTGCCAAAAGAGATATCAGATAATTTATTTCTTTTAGATCCACTTTTCAGTCTCAATTTGTTCAAAGACTCTGATACTAAATTGGAGCATTTCTTCATGAGCCTTAAAGCTCTTTTGTGTAATATTATTATATCGAAAGGTTTTCTCATTTTTCTTTACTACTATCAAGCTTTTGTTTCGGGGGGTCACTTATAAATATGTAAGCGTAGCACATGGGTTCAACAGAAGGGGTTTTTAACATCCCTTTTTCAAACATTTTTTATATATAGAAGGGTACCCTTAAAGGGGCTATTTACAGATTGAATAGAAAAGGGTGTGTTTTATTCATGAAAAATATACAAATAAGGGGTTTCTAAATTAGGTCTTGAATGCACGTGATATAAAGAGTTTACATATAATGAACCTCCCAAGGCTTTTGTTCAATTCTTTCCACTATTCTTGTCTTATAATGTTTTTTGCTTTGGAGTGGTCATTGGAGTCTTATAATGATTGATCTTTTGGAAAGTCTTCTATAAAGCCCTCAAAGAGTAGTAAGAAGAATATCCCAAAGGCCAGGAAATCTCCAAGTGCGAGAAGGTGTGTTGATTTTGGAGCCCCAAAAAAAGATGGACAGATGGAGGAAGAGGCTCCAACTTCCAAAAACACTATTGTGAGCAAAATAGGTAATTGACGAGGGTTACCTAAAAATATTCCCTTCCAAAATGTGTGAAATCTCAAAAATGTCTTGGAAACATAGTTTTTTGAAAACACATCTAGAATTCCGTGTATAAATTTAAAAATTACATGAATTTTGCTATTTTTTTCAAGATTGAGAACACGTGTGACCTTCATAGATTTATAAACTGTTGTTATTTGTGACATAAAAATAAACTTGACTTACAAAATGACATAGGAGTCTACATAACCTAAAGAAATATCATTCTTTTTCAAATAAAAATTAATTTTATAAATTTCATGAATGTAAGACACTTTTTTTAATGGACTTTCTTTAGACATATTCTACCACTATGCATAATATATGCACATTATTTGACAAGAGCTCAAAAAATATTAGAATACATAACAACATAAGCTCCATAATTTTTTTAAAAATCTACAAACATCCTTGAGTCTATTTTTAGACCCAAATAGCAAAGCCTTTAGTATATACTTACCTTGACAATTTACATGACATAATTATTTATTCTATTATTCATAACCAGATAGTGGGCATGATATACAACCAATGCTAAGAGTTTAAAGAGGTCAACATATAGGTGTGCAAAGGTAGACTTATATTCATATATATATGTAGAAGATGGTAACTATGGAGGCTTTGAGAGTAAACCTAAGCATGTTAAAAGAGTAGAAAATTGAAATATTTTTTTGGCAAGACAATTTTAGAGGCAGACATCATATAGCCTATGGGTGTAAATTTCAACCCACATAGGCATTTGTTTTTATGAAGGAAATTTTTGTTATGCAATATGGATAAGGGTAGTGAGAAGAAATTGTAGCCCATATCATGTACATATGTGGTGGTGGCAAAAATTCATCGTATGCATATGTTGATGTTTGATCTAGATAGCCATTATCATGAATGTAGGTGATGGTATATCTAAAAGTAGTGTAGGAATGATCTCTAGTTATACTTATTTAGAGTACATGTAAAGGATGTTGAGAAATGGTATGTCTAAGGGTAGTGTAGAATGAACTCTGGTGATGTTTATTTGGAGGACATGCGAAGGATGTTGAGAGATGCAATCTTCATTTGCGACATTGTCTTTGTGTACAAAGAAAAAAGAGAGGAACTTAGGGCTTCTGGAATGGTGGTAGAGAAGAGCTTGGAGCTTTCATGAGATGACGGTAGATTCAAGGTTCCCTATGTTGGAGAGCATACTACTACACATAGGCATAGCAGAGTCTAGACTCACATGCACCCCCCTCCTCAACATAGATGGTCCCACCACGTGTATTTGCTTATAGTTCTTTAGCTTTAAAATTGAATTGTTGAAACAAAATCAGGATTGATGAATCAAATGACTCGTGGTTTTCCAAATCAATGGAGCCTTGCACATTTGGATTAAAATCAATGGATTACAAGTCATCATGGATTATCTCATCTAGGACTTCTGCTATCATGAATTTTTGGCATCTGCTATATAGCGATATTATTTATGATACAAAGGTTACATGGTCACATAGACAAGTAATTTTTTTAATGACCTCCTCTCACATTTGTAGTCAAAGGTTGCGACCATATGTGTTTTTCAGGTCCTTAGCCCTAAACCTATGTTGTACCTATATCACCTTATCCTAGGCATATTTTTTCTTTAATTTTATGATTTATAAGAATTTTTAAGTTTTTTTGAGATTTTATTGGCTACTATCTTCTATTTTGAATGAGCTTTTATAGATTTATTGGTGATAAAAATAAAAACAATTCTCATAAAAAAGGTAAAAATATTTCAAAGTTAAGAAAAATAGCTCCTAAACGTCAATGTTTTACATCAAAGTTGATGTAAACCATCAACTTTTCCACACAACTTGATGTTTTGCATCAAATTTGATAGAAAACAGGGGACGTCAATTTTCACAAATGGCCTGTTTTAGCGATTCCTTTTGCGCTAGCATGCTCAGATAACCTATTCCAAAAATTTTGAGTACCAACATAACTATGTTTCGATGCGATGTGCAGACGTGACAAAGCAATTTGGTGATGCAATAAAATTGCTTTTTGTGATGTTTGCATATCACGTCAAAACATAGTTGTGTTGGTACTCAGAATTTGTGAAATAGGTTGTCTGAGCATGCCAGCATGGACGAAATCGCTAAAACAGGCTGTCTGTGAAAATAGACCTCTGGTCCTCCAACTTTCTTCTCCTCTAGAGCATCCGAAACTTGATGCAAAACATCAAGTTTTGTGGTAGAGTTGATGTTTTGCATCAACTTTGATGCAAACATCGAGTTGTGTGGAAAAGTTGATGTTTTGCATCAACTTGATGTGCAAAACATCAACTTTTAGCATAAAAGTTGATGTTTTGCATCGAGTTAATGCAAAATATAACCTTTTTCATTAAACGCGATGTTTTGCATCAAAAGTTGATGTTTTACATGGAGTTGATGCAAAACATCAACTTTTTCACAAAACTTGATATTTTGCATCAAAGTTGATGCAAAACATCAAGTTTTGTGGGAAGTTGATGTTTTGCATAACGTTGATACAAAACATCAAGTATTGTAAAAAAGTTTATCTTTTGCATAGGAAGTTGATGTTTTGCATATAAAGTTGATGTTTTACATCAACTTGATGCAAAATATCAAATTTTCATAAAAGTTGATGTTTTGTATCAAGTTGATGAGAAAAACATCAACTCTAAGTTGAGAAGTTCTTACTTAGCTTTAAGTTTGGTGTAAATGTTGTAGCTAAAACATGTGTAGTAACCATTAGGATTTGAACCTAAGTCCATGCCTGATATTTTAAAAAAAATTATTTTGGAAAGTATAAATTTTTATTTCTTAAAGTGAGCTTTTTCATGCTTTCTAAAATCATTTAATAACTAAAATTACCATTTAACTCCCTTTTTGTCACATAAGGACACATCTTCTTTAAAAATCAGTGTGTAATTATTTTTCAAAATTAGACAACTTTTAAATATCTTATTCCTGATATTTTAAAATTCATTTGTATGTAACTGTACTCTTAAAAAAGTATATATTATCAATTAAGAAATTGTGATACTCAAGAGCTTCAACATGGATTTTAATACTACTCTCATCAAGAGCCAAAATAGGGTTTTATAATTAAGATAATAACTGTATCAAGATAACGCTTTTGTAATATAATCATATAAATAATTTTTTATAGTTGCACTCTATAGCACATCCTTAATCATGTTAACATGGCAGATGACCCATGGAGTCTAAGCTTCAAGTGTACACATAGAATGAAAAAAATGTATTTGTGGATAGTGAAGAAGAGGATGCCTCGTCTACCTTCTCAGGGAAAGACACATCAACTTTAGTGATGGTGTAGCAATGATTATGAGGAACCATAACTATGCCATAAGCTATATGTTTAGAAAATAGCTTCTTTTTATAGTTGTATCATTTTTTAATGGATTGAAGATGGAAATAATAAACATTGTCTCTATTTTGGCATGTTTTTTGAAAACTTATTGTTAGATTTTCAATTATAATCTTAAAAAGTAAGCAAAACGAAGTCTTTTTTTTCATGTCAATTTTTGTAAGAAATGTATAAAGTGCCCAAAATATTATCATTTTTTAGTAGTGTTGTACGCATGCGTAGACCACTTTTTAAAAAGAGGTAAAAAACTAAACTTTTTATATGGAATCTTTAAAAGATGCCAAATGTTTCTCATTTTCAAGAAATATTACCTATTTTGTTCGCAACAGTGTTCAAAGCTATAGATCCACAGGTTGAAGAGGCTACAAATGCCATAGCTCTATAGACCCCTCATCTAAAGAGGCCTAAAATGCCAAAGTTGCATATCAACAAACTGAAGGGGCCCCATGATTTTTTTTTCAAATGAGAAGATTTTTTCATATGCTTCCTATGTAACATATTTCCTTCTTGTATGGCTGTAACATCTTGTTATGAGAATAGAAAACAACACTTTTTTGTTCAACTATGCTTCCTTTGTAGCCCATACCATTGTCAATCAGATTCTAACATAACTTAGATTACACTTCAAATGTAAGACAATGAAATACATGTTTTAATTTGAGAAAAAAACAAGTCTGTAATCATCAACTCTCTTCATTTCTTCTTGTTATGAAAATAGAAAAAAAAACATTTTTTTACTAAGGATTTTTGTTATGCTTCCTTTGTACCCTTAACCATTGTCTATCAGATGTTAACATAATTTAGATAACACTTTAATTGTAAAATACATGTTTAAATTTGAGAAAAAAACAAGTTTGTAATCATCATCTCTCTTCATTTCTTCTTATTGATAATGTCTCAAAGGCTACAAAAATTGGGGGCATACATCTGATACAAGAGATTGATTTTTCAACCCTCTTTCCAATGGTAGCCTCATTGAGCTTGAAGCTATAGTCAAAGTCTGTACAATAAAGAAACTCAAGTGATTCTCTAATATCTTTTAAGGTCCAATTAGCATTTACAACAATCTTTCTAGAGTCTTGAAAAGGGGAAACCTTGATCTCTATTTCACTGTGGACAATTTTCTTCACAATCAAGGGGGCCAAGCCTTTTCCTCTACCTCCTATAATCATAACCTAAAACCAAGGATTGATGAGATATTTGGTAGGAAAGGGCCAATGAATTGGGACTTGCCTTGCACCTTATAGTGTCACGGGTTGTTGCAAGATCAGGGTGTCCAGTTTTATCCAGTTTATGCTGGACTGGGACAATGCTTGGAGAGCAATTTTGAGGGGCAAGGTACTTAAAATGAGATCAAGCAAATAATAGAAAATACGCTTGCCTTTAAATTAACCCAATATAACTTAAATTAATATAAATTAGTCTAATTAATCAAAATTAATCAAAAATATGATAAAATGATTAAAAAATGATCTTTCCATACTTAGAGTGATCCAATTTATTTTTCCATAGATGCACCATTACAAGCACACTAGTCTCTATAGGTTTTATATGATTCACATCAAAAATGTAATTTTACTAATTAGATTATTAATATTTGCAGGCCTTCTGATAGTCTGGAAGAAATTTGAAAAAGAGATCATTAAAAATCCAACCATTGGATTTGCAATTTTTACTAACCACCACATTCTACTAATGTCTTAGTATCTACCCACTCTTTTGATCTACAAGATTGAGGATTTTAAGTGGTAGCTATTGTGGGTACAAAAAGTGGCGTATATTATAACACTTTAAAGACCTTGAAATATTTAAAGAAAATAAACAAATATCTTAAAATTTTCTCAAAAAATCAAGTTAAGCTCCATATTATGTGAAGATCTAAGGTACAAAGTGGGAATCTCATATGAGTTTATATGTAAAAGATATTAGCATTTTATGGAATCAGTTCAAATTTGGGACAGGGTGTACACATTGACTTTGTACCTAAGAAAATGAGGACTTTTGACTATCTAATGCTTAATCAAATTATGCAACTATATTTCCAACTTTGAATATGATGTCCTAACAAAAGAACTTGAAATGAAATTCCTTCATTTACTAGGAGAGATTAGCCACTAAAGGTAAACAAATGCCTGTTTTTTTACTGTTTACAGGGTGCGTGAGTGGACAAAACTGGGCACCCTGATCTTGCAACCACCCTCACCTAGATGAAAGCTTTCCCTTGATTTCTAGACATCTCCAAGAGTAAAGTCCAAATCATGTTCAACCTACAACCCTCTATTTAGCCACATAGTCTTTGTTCTTTGCAACACCAAGGACCTGAAACAAGCCACAAACACATGAAGAGGAACAAACCATGAGAGCCTTATTCTCCTTGAGATTATTCCTGGTGTCATTTGCCATGTGGATATCCTGGGGTGAAATTTTGGTTTTAAAGCTTAAAATTGTAGCTATATCTGGGATCTCCCAATTGAGTGAATTAAAAAGAGGTATGGGTAGATCTTCAAGACCTCCATATGTACGTGCTCTAGATGGAACTTTATATTGTGTAAATTAGACAAACCACTTTATGAACGGCGTGAAATGTGCCACTCAAGCTCTCCACATGCTGCCATTCAAGACATGTTGATGGAAACACATATGGAAATCAAATATTTACATGTAAACTATTTGCTAGGCAATAAAAATACACATTAAAAACTCCACATTATTAGATTGTATCATAAAACTTACAGTGTGATTGCATAGATGATTGCAGTGTAGGGTTTAAGAGCATATCCTTGGCCATGTAAACATGTTGAACTTTTGCAAACCACCCCTATTGTGTCACCTTAATGCAATGATGCGGCCTTTCTAATGGTTTCTAATGTCCTCTTGTTTAGTTCTCTTCACTTTGTGAGAGTCCTTGTAAGATGGAAGCATTGTTACCCATTCAAAGTTAATGGCTTCCAATCATTGGCATTCAAAGTTAATGGCTTCCAAAACCCATCTTCTCTTATGTTATGAAACATACAAGAAGTAATGGTGTGAGTAGGGCATTGGAAGAAACCGTTAAAGCTTGAAGAGCAAAAGAAAAATAGCAAAAAAAATGTTTAAGAGATATGGAGGGTATTGTAATGTTGAGAGGAATTTGAAATGCCAAAATGGGATAATAAATGCACCTTGCTTTTTGGACCTCACGCAAAAAGAGATTTGTTCCATCCTTGAAACCAACTAATTCACATTGTTTTCAGTGTATTTTGGCTAAATTAGAGAAAGATGACTGTTTTTCATTTGAAAATAAGCCTGAAACCTCCAAGATAGAGGAGACAAGAATGCCATATTCTTGTGCACATGGCCAATTGGTTATTTGTTAGTTCCTTAATGAAAAAATAAATAAAGGGTCATTTTCTTAGCGGTTTTGGTCCTAATGATTAATCAAGGGCTGCTAATTGTTGATGATGGCCTTGAAGGAGGTCTCTAAGCTAATTCTTCAAGATATCTACAAGATTGATGTACGCAACTCTCTTCACAATGCAATCATATCACCAATACTATGCTCTCACACAAGGTTTCTCTCACATAGAGGTTTCCTTCATCTAATGCTTGTTCACACCCACAATGGTGTGTCCCACTAAGAGATGATCCCTCCCTTAATCTATCAATGTGCCACTCACTAAGAGGATGAGAGGGATAGTTAGGGTAATGATTAGGGTTTTGTCACAAAGAAAGATTCACATAGATTTTTGTGCTCACATAGAGACTTACACACACATGTGGACAGATTTAACACCTTCTTCTTCAATTGTGCCACCCAATGAAGTGATGAATCAATCCTAAATGAAACAAATCTAACAATAATCCTTTCACCAAAAATACCACTTAATGATAAAAGAGAATGCTTGTGAGAAAATCACACATAGACTCTTATGGCTCACCCTACCCCCTTGAAACACATCCAACAAGAGATTACCTGGTGAACCGCAACTATCATAAAGATATTTCCAATGGCCGAGCTCGTAACCCTTGAGGTATCCAAGATCTACAACTCCTTGAGAAGCAATTCCACCACACTACGGGTACTCATCCCTCCTCACACCTTACATCACTCACACACACTCACTAGCATGCATTAAAGAGAGAGATTAGCAAGAGCAAGATTCTATTGCACAATGGGAGAGTCCCTTGTATTATGAGAGAAATTCACTTATATACATGGCCATAAGTGTTCACACTCACTTAAAATATGGTTGGCCAAGCACTTTAGGCTCATAAGAGGCCTAATGCTATTACAATAAGCATCTCTCTTGTGTCTTGCTCTCTCTCGTGTGTGTGTGTGTGTGTGTTTTCTTGCAAGGAACTTAAGATCTCTCTCTCTCCCCTACACTCTCTAAGAGTGATCGAGAGAGAGAGAGAGAATGATAGAGAGAGAGAGAGAGAGAGAGAGTATAAAAGAAAGCCATTATGAATCTTACCGAATCAGAGTTTCCTATGTGTTATAATATGGATCTGTCAAACTCGCCATATCGTTTGGCATGTTGTATGGTGAGTTGGCGTTCCCTTCTAATCCAGTACTTTGCAATGTGCGCAAGGACATTGCACTCTCCCCCACCAACCATGTTGCCCTTGAAGATGAAGAATGGTCTACACTCTCCATTGAAAAATAAGAGAGATCTAAGAGAGATTGGTAGGAAAAATAGGTGCATATTGAGAATGAAGCCTATCTTTATATAGTTGCATTTTGTCAGTCGCTAAAGTATAAAAAATCATATTTAGGGATTTTGACTAGGAATTGTAGTGTCATCGATATATATCACATATTATAAAAGTCATTATACGTATTGATAACATCATTGATATAGGCATCGATATAAACATCGATAGATACCATCGATATATATCACATATTATAAAAGTCATTATATGTATTGATAACATCATTGGTATAGGCATCGATATAAACATCGATAGATAAAACCAACATTGGTTAATTCCAATGTAAATACTCATACCTATATCAACTTTCAAAAAATTAAAATTGATGAATATACCGATGCCATAAAATAATAGCCCAAGAGCAACCCTTTGAGTTTTAACTTTTCACCCCTTCTCTTGTGCAAACTTTGCTCCCATATCCTACCCCCTAAGCTCCAACCATTTTGTGCTTGCTCCACTAACAAACAGGTAAGCTCCCAATCGTAACCCTGATCTTTTGTTATTTTGTAATTTGTTTTTTAAATTTCTTTCAAATTTTCTTGTTTATGGTATTTTATGTGCACTTACATGCCTACTCTCTTTTCATGTGCATTCTCTCCCTCTCTCCCTTGTAGCAGTTAATTCTCCTATCCATGTTTAGGGTTTTTTTCCTTAGATTCTACTAATTTTTTATCATTTGAGTCTTTTTTAGTTTTTGCAATTTTAGCCTCTCTCCTTAGTCTCTTTTTTAGTTTTTATAGTTTTAGTCTCTCTCCTTATTCTCTCTCTTGTTCTCTATAGTCCTTAATGCATGGCCCATAATGTATGCATGGGGCCTATGCCCCCATGTATGTGCCTTGTGCATAGGCCTCAAGCATACATTACTGACCATGCATTCTATGTGTGGCCAACATGTAATGCATTAAGGGCTATGCATAAGCATATCCTCTATGCATAGGGTCTATGTATGGCTCGCTACCAAAGCCTATGCAGCATAGGAAATATGCTTATGCATAGGTCTAAATTCATGGTCATCCTTACTCACATGCATGTTGTTGTGGGCCTCTTTAAATCATGGAATTAATGTCCTGTCCCTTTCATTGCATTGTAGTTTGAAATACAGGAACCAGAATATTTTCCTACATGACATAGAAGTTAGGCAAAATGTATGGTTCCTCATAATAGGCATTGTTGACTTGTGACAAGAGAGAAAATTCACTTTCTTCTAATTGTTCCTCAATTAACACTTGGTTGGTCGGGGTGAGCTTAGATGGTGGTGGCTATAGTGGTAGGATTAGCGGTGGCATAGGTAAAACGGCTAGTACCCTCGTTGGTAGGTTGGTGAGGGTATGGTACACCTTACTGAGCCTAGCCAATGGCTACATTGGCTTGAGTTGCTGGTGTTGCTAAAGATAAAGGTTCTCTTGGTGTTGTTAATTGTGCTACAGGTTAGTCTCTTGGGTATTTATACATGGAAGTATTATGATTTTCCAATTGCAAACAATGTGCATACAGTAGTGCAATTATCGAGGCTTGAGATGATGGCATTCAATGCTCTGTGATTTCATCTTTAGAAAGACCACCAAATCAACTCCCTTCTATGAGAGTAAAGATAAGTATTCCCTAATGTATCCCTTACCTCCTTAGTACTTAGCTTTTCCAAAATGGCCATACTTAATTCTTCAACCATTCCACTAAACTACTTATCATGATTACCCAAGTCATAACAATGCGAGACTCATGATGGTGGAATCAGAAATGGTGTCTTGGCATCCTCCTCTGGTTATGGTAATTCTAGCATATTGTCTTTAAATTCAATGGCCAACTTGCACCATCCATCCTCTGTTGGTGGTAAACAGTGAGTCATGAAAAATGACAACGAGACATGAGTTATTGTTTGCAACAAGCTATCTTGATTTTTCACTAGTCCTAAATATTGATCAATTTTACTCTCTTTTAGAGACATTGAGAAGAGAAATGTAATTAGAAATTTTACAAAATAAGCATAGTTTTAAACTTCTTTTTTAAAAATGTACATATTTCTAATTTAAAGGTGAAAATTTTTTCACTTTTCGTGTCAAATAACAAAATGGAAAAAACAAGGTCAATACAAGATCTACTATTCTTTAAAACTACTAATAATTCACGCATGTCTATATAATGTATAATATATTCTTTACTTAGAATTATAAAAATATACTTTTTTTCTATAAAAATTTAACTAACTTTATCCTAATCATTGTACCTCATCTAATCATTGAATTAGAGCATATATTTGATGCTAAGATACGTAGGTATATGGAGTCCATGGCCATATAAGAGGCTTATTGAAAGAAATGATTTCTCTAGATTCAGATAGAGAACTAACGATCCAAATAGTCAAATTTTAGATGGTAGTGAAAGCTACAATTTAACAATTTACTTTATTTTGATCTAATAGTTCAATTTAGAGTTATCATCTTTCAAAAAACAAAGTTTTTAGTTTATAATAGTTGCATTTTGAAGCATGAAAACGACATCTGTCATTTAAAAAAATTAATGAAAATTTGAATTCTAGAATCCACTTTGTTGACAAAATTGATTCTAGAATCTAAAATTTTGGACACACTAATGTTTCTATTGTGAGAGTAAAATTTTATTAAAAAAAATATTTTGGTCCATAATGAACAAAAATTTCATTTTTTTTGGACGAAAAAAATTTCGTTGACCAAAATTTTGTCAAAAATTCTGTTGATGGAAAATTTTGGGCCGTTGAAAAATTTTTCATCAAAATTCCGTCAACAAAAAAAATTCCGTCAAAAAATCTGTTGACGGAAAAAAATTCTGTCAAAATTTTTGTAGATGGAAAAAATTTCCATTGATAAAAAAGTGGATACTAGAATGCACTCAAGGATTCTAGAATCCAAATTTTCCTTGACGGATTGAAAATTCAGTTGATGGAATTTTTTTCGGTCGATGGAATATTTTTGATAAAAATTTTTGACGTTTTTTTAAACGATATTTTTTCTATCGATGGAGTTTTTTGATGAAAAATTTTTTCATCGACGAAATTTTTTGATAGATGAAATTTTTCATCTAATAAAAGTGAAATTTTTGTTCATTATGGACCAAAATTTCTTTTTTTTAAAATGAAAATTTCGATGTCACAATAGAAACGTTAGTCTCAATGGAAATTTGGATTCTAGAATACACTTTGTCAACAAAGTGAAATCCAAATTTCCATCAATTTTTTAAAACGACAACTGTTGTCATTTTAATGGTGGTTCAAAATCTAACCAACCGTTATAAATTGAAAACTGGTTTTACAAAGACTATAACTGTAAATCGAACTGTTAAATCAAAATAAAGTAAATTGATAAATTATAGTACTCACTACCATCTAAAATTTGACCATTTGGATCACTGAATTTTTATCTAAATCTAGAGACATCTTTTCTTTCAGTAAACCTCTTCTATGGCCATGGACTCCATAAACCTGCATGTCTTAATATCAAAAAATTCTTAAATTCAACCATTGGATGAACTTTGTATACAAAGAAAAAATATTTTCTTAAACAATGCACTAACCCCATGTAAGAGTGTCAACAAATTATATTGGGTCTAAAAGTAACGTCAATTTTATCACCTATCAGTTTATTGATAACACGCTACGTACAACACGCAGTGTAGAAATGTGTATTGGTAGTACAAAACTTATCCCTACTCAAGGGAAAGTATGATCTAGAGATGCTTCAATAAAGCAAAAAAGAAAAGAAAAGTGAAATTTATTGACGTGTGAACATGCTTAATTTGCATGATATAGAAATTGTTGTGTATGTATTTGAGTTAAAAAACTTCTTGACACTTGCACCATAAAATAATTGATATTTTTAAGCAAAAGGTCCAATGACTCTTGTAGTTGATTAGAAGAGTTTCTTCTTTTTGGTAATTCTTTTTTGAATTAGACATTTTTGGGTTTAGATTAAAATGTAAGTAATGTTTTATGCAATTTGTTTTCACAAAAGTAGTGTTTTTTTTAAATGTTTGGCATGAAAGTGTGTCTTTTATCTCCATAAATTTTTAAAAAAGGTATATTTTGGATTTTTTTCCAAAAATGGAGTTGAGTTGTTGTTTGCATGATTTTGTTGTCGTTTTTCATGACTCACTTTGGTAAGGACAAAAGCAAATAATCATGCATCTTTGTATCCCGTACTCCCTTATAGAAACATGATTATAACTAATAGCATCATTCAAAATATCTCAAAGTTTACAATAAGAATTTGAGATATGTAGTATCTCATGCACTCGTACTCTTGTTGCTTAATATTGTAGAGTTGTGCCACTGGGGTCCACTTATCACCACTTCTTGTAAAACATGGTAGGAACACATTTTTCAACCAAGTGAAGTAACTTTATCCTAAGGTTTCAAGTTCTATACCATTGTTGAGTCTTTCCATCTAACGTTAGGGAAATGAATCTTCATAATATCATCAACTAACCCACACATCTCATGTAACAAGACTGTTCTAAACACAATACAGAATATTGGTAGATAACAAGACAAGATCAAATAGATGGAGAGAGAGAGAGATTTTATTATATTGCAAGAGGTTACAACGGAAAAAGTACTTCTATACAGAAGCTCGACCACCCGACCACCCCCGAGCGTTTGTATGCATAGGCTACCTTGATCACACTCACACTTGCAATCACACTCTTAATCGCAATCATGCTCTCAATCACATTCACGCTCTCAATCACATTCACAATCGCAATCACAAGAGGTCTCGCGATATATGTGCCACACACACACTCGCGGTATGCCGAATATAGAGACGTGTTCTCCAAAAATAGCCAAAAGCGAGACGGTGCTTCAAAAGCACGTAGCCCTTTCCTGCAAATTTTGGCACGTGGTCGATGCTGCAAAATGTGGTAAAAACAAAAGAAAACTTTTCGAAAAGATTAGCAAAGTTGAGGTTTTTTTTTCCACTGGAAAAATCGACCCTTCTTCAAGCTTCCGTTTCTCCAAAACTGATGAGAATTTACCTTCACTCGTGAGATAGTGTTTTGTTCTCCTCGGCGAGCTCTACAAGTGTCTTGAGACACTCTCTCTCTAGACTTACCTCGGAATTCTCAAAAAACAGACTTTAATATTGAATTTTCTAGAGAGAATGAAAAACAGGCATTTTCTTACTTTTTCTCTAATCTAAGGCATCAAACGAGATTGAAAACGACTAAAGTATGAAACCTTCACTCTGACAAAGTTGTTCTATGTGATAAGGACTACATTTCATACATACAAAACTTTTTCTAATTCAATCCATAACATGCTCAAAAATCAATTCCAATGTATGCACTTGTTGTGAAGGTGGGATGAGTCACTGTCAGAACATGCCCATATGAGTGCACAAACATCCAAAATCACCTAAAAATCATTTTTAAACTTTATCTACATGCATGATACAAAAAGGTTTATTATAGGCTACAAGGGTCTACTACATACTCCCCTCCTCTCAAAAACTCTGTCCTCAGAGTTGGAATGAAGGAAACTCTGATTTCAAAGTATCTAGATCTACCCAAGAAGCATCTTCGACAGGATATAAATCCCATTTAACCAAAACCTCTAATATGTTTCTATTCCTAAGGTTTTGAACTCTCCTATCTAAAATGTAATTTGGTTGAACTCGAAGGGAACCATCATCTTGAGGCTTAGAGTTGTCCTGCAAAACATGGTGAACATTAGGAACATATTTCTTCAACAAACTAACATGGAAAATTGGATGGACCTTAACATGAGAAGGAATTTCAAGTTCATAAGCCAATGATCCTATCTTTTTCAAAACTTTGAGAGGTCTAGCAAAACGAGCAGACAATCTTCTATCCTTGCCCAAAACCAAATTACTTCGTTAAGGCAAAATCCTTAAGAAAACCATGTCTCCCTTTTCAAATTCCAAACCCCTCTTATTCTTGTCATAGTGTTTCTTTTGTCTCTTTTGAGCCTCATGTATGTGTTTCTTGATTTTTGCCATTTGTTCATCCATTTGTTCAATCATGTCTTTTGAAACTTCAACCTTGTTATCAGGATCAGAGAAGTTTAGAGGTGTAGCACAATTATACCCATACATGGCTTCAAAAGGTGTCATTTTAATGGATGCATGCCATGAGCTATTGTATGCAAATTCGACAAGTGACAAATAGTCAGTCCAATTGGTCTATTTCTCATTTACATACATCCTAAGCATGTCCTCTAAAACCCGATTAACCCTTTTAGTTTCACCATCTGTTTGTGGATGAAAAGAAGTACTCATTCGCAATTGTGTGCCAATTGCATGAAAGGTTGCTTTCCAAAAGTTAGATGTAAAGATAGAATCCCGGTCACAAACAATGCTTTTTGGCATACCATGCAAGCGAAAAATTTCCTTCACAAACAATTTTGCTATATTCATTGTGCGGTGTCAGTCTTTTTCATTGGGAAGAAGTGAGCCATTTTTGTGAGTCTATCAACAACTACAAAGATAGTGTCATACCCACCCCGTGTGATAGGCAATTTTGTTATGAAATCCATGGAAATTGATTCCCACTTTTTACCTAGTATATCTAATGGTTGCATTTGACCAGGCATGCGTTTATGTTTACTTGTTGACAATGCAAGCATTCATGCACAAAGGATTGAATGTAATGTTTCATGTTTGGCCAGAAGAACGAACTTTTGATTTTGAGGTAGGTTTTGTTAAACCTCGGATGACCAGAGAAAGGAGTGTTGTGGCATTCATGCATGATTTGTTCTTTCAAAGAAGATGTGGAAGGAATACACACATGATTCCCAAAATAAAGATTGCCTTTATACAAATGAAATTTTCCCTCAAACATTTCATGCGGATGTTCTTTCAAATAAGCACGGATTTTGGAATAAAAAGGATCACTTTGCACTTGAACCTGAATTTCATCAATCAAATTTGTTCGTACAACACTCAAAATATTACATGAAGGAATTCGACTTAAAGCATCTGCCACTTTGTTTTCTTTACCCACATTGTACTTGAAGTCAAAATCATATCACTCAACAATTGAATCCATCTCTTTTGTCAATTATTAAGTAATGGTTGTGTAAAAATGTATTTTAAACTTTGATGATCAGTTCTCAATTCAAATTTTACACCAAGTAAGAGATGTCTCCAATGTTTTAAAGCATGAACAACCGCAAGCATCTCCAAATCATGTACAGCATAATTCAATTCATGTTTCCTTAACTTTCGTGACTCATATGCAACTACCCTCCCGTCTTGAGACAAAACACATCCAATTTGAAAACCACTGGCATCACAAGCAACAACAAAGGGTGTCCCCATCTCAGGAATCTTTAAAATACAGTTTTCAGCCACCTTTTGTTTTAAGGTCTCAAATGCTTTTTGACATGATGCATTCCAAGCAAAACCTTTAGTTTTCTTAATGAGATTGATCAAAGGACTTGCAATCTTAGAAAAATCACGAATATGTGCCCTCTCAAATTGTGCCAACCCAATGAAGCTCCTCACATCTCTTACAGACTTTGGTATAGGCCACTCCACAATTGCTTTTACTTTATCTGGATCAATATGAATCCCATCTTTAGAAATAACCCTTCCCAAGTAAACAAGCTTATCCTTAGCAAAGAAGCATTTACTCATTTTGGCATACAGTTTATGATCACGCAACCCTTGGAGAGTTTTCTTAAGGTGAATTTCATGTTTCTCATTGTTCTTTGAATATACAAATATGTCATCCAAGAAAACAAGTATAAACTCATCAAGATAAGGATGAAATATATTATTCATCAAACACATGAAGGTTTCGGGTGCATTTGTCAATTCAAAAGCCAAAACAATAAATTCATAGACCATATCGTGTGCGAAATGCAGTTTTGGGTATATCTTCTTACTTTATTCAGATTTGGTGTGATAACCCGAATGTAAGTCAATCTTTGAAAACAATTTAGCCCCGCTCAATTGACTTAACAAATCATCTATGTGTGGAAAAGGATATTTATTTTTGATGGTCTGTTTATTCAGCCCCCTATAGTCAATACAAAGTCGATATGACCCATCCTTCTTCTTTTGGAAAAGAACGGGACTTCCCCCACCAAGGAGAGACACTAGGCCTAATGAAGCCCTTCTTAATGAGGTCGTCCAATTGCAATTTGAGTTCTTTTAACTCCTCAATGTTGAACCTATAGGGAGCTCTAGAATAGGGTTTAGATCTTGGGTATAACTCAATTGCATGATCTACAGACCTAGGTAATCCCGGTAAATCATTAGGAAAAACATCTTTATACTCCTCCAAAAGTTTGTCCACATATAAAGGATTTTTGGGTTTCTCCTCCTCTTTCAACTCATTTGCAAATATTAGAAAAGTCTCACAACCTTGTTTTATACCCCTCAAGAGTTTTATTGTAGAAATAAGAACTCCCTTGTTATCTTTTTCAGGCCCCTTGATTTTGTGTTGAGTGTTGGTTTTGTGTTTGAATGTAAGAGTTCTATCTTTGCAATCAATCAACACATGATTACCCACTAGCCAATCCATGCCAATGATTACGTCTCACTCACCCATGTCTATAACATAAAAGTTTACTTTGTGTTCAGTTTCAGCCAATGTAAAAGAAAGATTTTCAACGTACCCACTTGTGTAATGTCTTCTCCCATTAGCCAACTCAATCGGGCATTTTATATCTTGATGAACTTTGAGTTTCAATTTTTCAGAGATTTTGGAAGAGATAAAACAACGAGTACTACTCGAGTCTATCAAAAAATGTATCTTTTGAGTCCCAATCTTTCCCGAAATTTTGATAACAGAAACCCTCAAATGTTCAAGAGAAGAAGAAGTCTTACACTTCATAAGAAAATCAAAACACTTACCTTCTTCGCTTGCATCCTCGATTGTGGTCTCCAAAACCTCATTCATCTTTGCTTGTAGTGGCTTGTCCATAGCTTTGTTTGGACACTCGTAGAGGTACGATGTCCCTGCTCCGTGCATCGAAAGCATAATCCCAACCGCTTTGCCCTCTCCAAGAATTCGGGATAATGTTGCCAACGCACGGGTTGTCTCTTCTTGCCATTGTTATTACTAGAATTCTGATTTTGTGAAAAACTCCTCGGATTTGGTGCACGGTTATTGTCATTAGAAAAATTCTGATTCTGTCTTGGTCTTTGATTAAAGGGTGCGGATCCCTGAGGCTGTCGATAGGATCCTAGAGCCATAAGCTCCAGAGTTTGCTTTTTTTTCATTGAACTTCTCCATCTTCTCGTAGTTCTCTGCTCTAGACAGCATCAAGAAAATCTACACATCTAGATCCCTTGACTTGAAAACGTAGTGTGTCTCGTAGCCCTTCAATAAACTTGCTCTTTAATGCATCGTCGATCACCTCAAGTGTGTATTTGTGAAGCCGTAAAAATTTTTCTTTGTATTCGTCCACTGACAGATTATGCTTGTCTTCTTCAAATTGCTTGAAGCTGTAAAACTCCATCTTCTTCTCCATATTGAAGTGAGGCGAGCAATACCTTTTCTCAGCTTGAGTTCAAAATTCATCCCACAAAATAGGTCCCACAATCGTTCGCATCCGCATATAAGACTTCCACTAGAGTGTGATTGCGAGTGTGAGTGTGATCAAGGCAACCTATGCATACAAACGCTCGGGGGTGGTCGGGTGGTCGAGCTTTTGTATAGAAGTACTTTTTCCATTGTAACCTCTCTTGCAATATAATAAAATCTCTCTCTCTCTCCATCTATTCGATCTTGTCTTATTATCTACCAATATTTTGTATTGTGTTTAGAACGGTCTTGTTACAAGTGGTATCAGAGAAGGCTGCATCCTTGAAGATGGCGAAATTAGAGAAACGGCTCCGAGAACAAGAAGCACTAATTCAGTCTTTGCAAGATGAATTGAGAAGGGAGAAAGTAGGGAAGGCGACTATGAATCCGGTTGAAGGTATTTTTGTGGATTTAGGAATGGGTGAACCTTCGAAAAATGGAGCTGGGGATGCAAGACCGCCAACTAGAAGACGAGAGAGATCTTTGGAAGATGATGCTAGTGAATCTGCAATTAAGCAGGTTTTCAAGAAGGCAAAATTGAACGAGTTTGATGGCGAAAAGAAGGCTGGCAAAGATCTTGAGGCATGGATAGACAAGCTTGAAGACTTCTTTGCGCTACACGAATTTTTTGAAGAATCAAAGGCCAAAATTGCAATTCCGCAGCTTCGAAGTATTGCTAAACTTTGGTGAATGTGATTGAGAGCATGATTGCGATTGAGAGTGTAATTGCGAGTGTGAGTGTGATCAAGGCAGCCAATGCATACAAATGCTTGGGGGTGGTCGGGTGGTCGAGCTTCTGTATAGAAGTACTTTTTTCGTTGTAACCTCTCTTGCAATATAATAAAATCTCTTTCTCTCTTCATCTCTTTGATCTTGTCTTGTTGTCTACCACTATTCTGTATTGTGTTTAGAACGGTCTTATTACATCTCACAAGTTGACTCAAATATCTTTATATGGTGCATTGGGTCACCGTCCTTAATGAATTTCTTTATGAGCTTAGTGATATGATCTGGTTTTGTTTGAATCTCTTCTTGTGCCATTGATTCCGATCCCTCCTTGGGATCTTCATGTATTGGTTCTAAAGGGGGAATTCCCTCTGCTATTTCCGTCAATATGATATAATGTGTCATTGGGAGTTTTCCCTTCCTTTTTTTTAACAGCCTTATCAGAAGTAACTCAATGTCGAGTTCCCTATGTTCTATAGTAATTTTGCTTGTGTCTATCTCTTGTTTTTTTTTAGCATACATAATTGATGATAGGACTCTCTAAGTTTAAGTTCAATGTCTAGTTTCTCCAAAGTGGCGAAAAAGTCTTCTCTCATTCTTAAAGCACCTGCTTTGTCTCTCCTGAATCTAGGAGTAATATCACTAGGTCTCAACAAGTTTATTTCTCTTGAGCCAAAAGCTTGCGCTTATGGTGGTGTTTTCACAATAGTCCCTTTAAACATGGATTTAAACTCACAGCTTGTTGCTAGATTCTTATTCATTGAGTGAGTTTAATAGTCCTTTTACTATATCCAATAAACTAAAGGATTTAGTTGGAGAAGAGGTCACCCTCTCCTTTGCATGTTTTCGGATTCCTAGAGTTTCTTCCATGGATTCTTTGCTACTAGTGTCTATAGATGTCAGGTCTCTTTAGGAAAAAGTACTCAATTGAGTGCTTGTTGAATGTTTTGAGCCAATAATTCTTTGGTTAAGAAGATCCTAGATGATTTAATGCACACTCTTTTGGAGTTAAGTCTTCTCCAAAAACTCTCCCTGATCTCAAGCTTGCATGAAATAATGTAATTAGTAGAGGCGAAAACACCCACTAGATCTACTTTTGAAAATTTTGTTCATTTTGTGGTTGCCTTAGGGTGGGTTACAAGTAACTATTAAAAAATCATGTAATTTAATGTTGCTAATTTCAAAATATAAATGGTACCCCTAACCTCAGCTAAGCATGTTGATTCCAAATATGTAAGATTTGAAGCATAACTCCACACTTCCTATCACGTGAATAACCAAAGATAATCATGCGTGAATAACTCACACTGTGAATATGCAGAGATAATCACGTGATAGGTTTCACTTGTTTTTCAACTTTCATCACCTAGATGTGCTTTAGTGGAGTGAATAAAATTGTAGTTAACTTTTACTTGACAATTAGATCCAACTTCCTTTCATGAGAAAAACTAGAGAAAGTCACAGCGTGAACTAGATAGTCATGATGTAGTTATCTTAGAAAGTCACATGATTGAAAAGTCAAGGATAGGGTTGTCTGAGTTTCAGGATAGGATTATCTATCCTCTAGCAAGGTAAGTGTGAGATTCTCGGTGTGACCACAACGGATATCAACACATGATTATCTAAGATAATCACAGCATGAATAACCCTAGATAATTAGTGTGAGATTCTTGGCATGCTAAGCGGATCTTGTCAACAGATGATTATGTGAGATAATCACAGTGTCAATAACCCTAGATAATCATGGCATGATTTAAGAGAGCTAGTCATGTGAATAATAATCGATACAACAAAATTAATTTTGACTAATCTAATGGTTTTTAACTTGTTTATATGATCTACATTGAGACTGAATAATATGTAGAATGTAATGAAAAACTCAAATAATCTTAATGGCTCTTAATTTTTTGAGATTTTTTTATAAAAATAATAGAAAAAATGCACAAGCTTGGTTATTCACACGAATAAGAAAGGTTGTACACTCAATAAAAATGAACAAAAATTGAGTATCTCTTTTCCTCTAAGCTACCCAAGTACTCACAAATAACTCAAACATAAACACGCTACCCAAATACTCACAAATAACTCAAATATAAACACATCCCACAAGTCTATCTATTTTTCCTTCTTTTCTTCATTTTCACAAAAACCTTATCCACTTATTTCACACACAATTTTTTTCATGTGTTGAATCAATCTTGCTAGGCCATAAGTACAAGAGAAAACAACATATATACCAAGTATACATAATATCAAACAACATATATGCCAAGTATACATAGTATCAAGTCAAAGACTGTACCCATGTAGACAAGGACTTTACCCTCCAAACAACATATATGCCCAATATACATAGTATGAGGGCATAAACTATACCATCAAGCCAATGTCAATAATTACCAATCAGCTAGTTAGCCTAGCACAACAAGCATATATGCCAAGTATACATAGTATCAAGTCAAAGACTGTACCTATTCAGATAAGGACTTTACCCTTCAAACAACGTATATGCCTAGTATACATACTATGAGGGCATAAACTATACCATCAAGCCAATGGCAATACTTACCAATCGCATAGTTACCCTAGCACAACAAGCATATGTGTGGGTGTAGTAGATATCTCAACCTGAGTCAAACACATGAAAAAAAATGCCCAGCGTGGCTTGTTTCTAGGCATTTTTTTTAAAGTTAAGAATCAATCTTACTTGCAAACACACGACCATTAATCTTGCATAATATTGCAAAAATATGAAAAAAATGACAGTAATCTTGCATTAATCCTTGTAAAGAACCCGAGTGGGTAGCTCAACCCGAGTCAAACACATGAGAAAAAATGCCCAGAAAAAGGTCGCGACGTCGATGCGACCTATTTTTGGGCTTTTTTTTTAATTTGTTTGCAAAAGGATTAATGAAGGAATTTTTTTTTCCATTTGTTTTCTCTCTTTTTTTCATGTGCTTAGGGTTTCAAACATTTGGTATTTATGGAATAGAGGAGATAAAGATTAATCTTGCTATTTAGGGTTTCAGAGGTAACTCACCAAAAATGGTTGGATTTCCTATTTTGTGATGGCCTCGACCGTGGGCATTCATAGTAAAACAAGTGGTCTTGACATAGACGTGGCTCAGCACCACACGCTTGTGGAGTCATGTACATGTGGACATCATGCTCAAGCGTGTGGCTCAGCACCACACACTTGTGGAGTCATGTACATGTGGACATCATGCTCATCAAGAATTAGATCCCTCTAGTTAGCATTAGGTTAAAAATTAATTTTAAGAAATAAGTGAGTATATAGAACAATATTTTAAAGTAAGGATTTACAAAAATATGGGGAGGGAAGTAGAAGAAGAAAATCAATCCCTTTTTTACATTTATGTTGGTTTGTTGTGTTTTCTTATATCTCTACAAATCCTAATCTGTCTATTTAGTAGAAAGGTCTCTTCACCAATCTAAAGAGAATATAAAATTATTAAGAAGGGAGATAAAAGTTCCTATAAATCAAATAAAAAATATGTTGTGTTTTGAGTGTAAATGAGAAATAAACGGTACCAGTAAGAAAATATAGTGTGTCTTTAGAGCCATGATAATCATTAATGCGGTGACTACTTTGAAGGCACCACTAAGTGTTCATAAATAAAAAAATATTTGGAGATTTGTTGTAACTATTAGCTAGATATAGAAAATGAGTAGAGATATTTCTAAATTATCCAACGTTAAGGCTAATAATGAATTAGTAAAAATAGTCGTTGTTTAGATTTTTTAATAGTTAGAATATATGTATAAAAATAAACCGTTTGGAAAAACAATGGATATTTTATTAAAAACGGTTATTTGCTCTATTAGTGGTAATACTAGGAATGACTTAGCCTAGTTCAAAAATCAAGGAACCGGGTGGTTAAAATCAAGGAACCGAGTGCTTTCATTTGTCTACTGTTTATCATTTTTCTCCTTCTGTTTGGTGGAACTGTGAAGGATACAATGAGCAGGAATATTACTATGTATGGATCTAGTTCAGAACAAAAACTATGCCTAGTCTCTAATGAGATCATTTTTGAGCTAAAATTATCTACAGTGTGTGATTCTTTTGATATGGTAGGACTTCCAATTGCATTGAACCCCATTTCTCTAAGCTCAGAGCATTTGAAATTGGATCCCATTCGACTCAATACAGGTAAAATGGGTTTTGAGCTTAATGCAAACATGTATAAGATTTTTATTGACATGGATAGAAATAATGCTCCAAAAGATAATGCTTCAAGTGTGCTATCAGGGCACTTGCTCTTAATAGTAGTTTGCATGTTGCATTACATAGTGCCATCAATATACATAGAGTGGATAAGTTGCCAGCGTCATATGATGGATATGTTGCTTTTGAGTTGCCGCCATGTGGGATTGCTTCTGCAATGTATGGTATAGAATAGAGGTAGGATGGACACTCATGGGTTGAGTACGTAGCATGCCGTTCTAGTTGTTTTGATAGTGCTCTTGGATTTAGTAGATGCTCTGGCCATTTGCGGTCATGAATGTAGTTTGTTCTTTTTACGCCAGGATGCACTAATGAGACACAATGGAAAGGCCGATTGAAAAGAAGTTGTCCAGAGGGAATGTTTGGTTCAGAGTTTGGTAATAAGCATTGTGATCAAATGCCTGAATGTGTGAAAACATGCCCAACTGTTATCTATTAATGTCTTCCAAGAGATCACCAAAATACAAGTAGATGTGCTATAGATATGGGTAATCATGCTCATCCTTACAAAGAAGGCATAAGTACATGCATTGGAAAATTTTCGAAGAGAAGGTGAATAGTAGGGTCGCTCTTAATCCTTTCACTACAGTAAAGCAATTACAAATAGCAGTAGCGCAAGGTGTTATATTTGACATGCTAATGAAGGATGAGGCACATGGTTACTTAGATATTGGGGATGATGAGTTTGCACAAATGTTGGAGTATGTTCTCGGGGGGGTCACTCGTATAAATATGTAAGTATCACATGGGTTCAACAGAAGAACATTTTAAATATTTAAAACTTACAGAAATATATTTACAGAGGGGATTTATTTATTGTATTTAAATTTTTTTTACAGATTTGAACAGGAAAGGATACATTATATTCACTAAAAAAATTCTCAGATAAGGGACTTTTTAAATAGGCCTTGAACGCACGTGATATAGAGGATTTACATATAGTGACCCCCCCCGCGAGTATGTTACTCCTTTGTCCAATAAGAACATGCATTGAGAGATGTTTGTAATATGCAAAGCGATCTTGAGGCAATACTTGAACTTAAGAACAAGTGTCGATACCCTTTTCTTCAAAGTGTGCTCTTTCCGGGCTAGTTAGGGGACAAACATCAACCCCATGTTTTTAAGATATCTACAAAGGGTCCTGGTAGTGGATTAGACTTGGTCAATATAAGATGAGACCCGGTGGTAGTTTGCAACATATGTGGGTCCATTTTGACCATGTTCATCAGGGTGTCTAGATGGCCCAAAATGTCTGCCCATTTATACGATTCATTCATCCGTAAACTTCTCACTATAGCTATGTGTGCAAATTTAGAGTTGAGGATCAGCATGCACAAATAGAATTTTGGAAAATGTTGAATATAGTGGTTTAGCAAAACGGTTTTGATAAACTTGAGTTCCGTGGATTCATGGCAGATGAAGCAAATTCTAATTGGATTGTTGTTCGCATTGTTTATTTTGGAGGGGTAAAGAAAATATTTCCTGAGAAAGAGAGAATTTGCATTTCCATTGGGAATAAAATATGGTGAGGCACTTGCATAAGTGTATTTCAGCATCCTTCATTGAGGAACACAAGTTGCTGTGTGTAAAAAATGGAGAAATGCTCCTTTAGAGAAAACCATCGTAGAGGCTTGTAAAAATGAGATTAGAAAGTTTTGGTTTTTTGGCCATGCTGTGCAGGGAGAGATTCCTTCATTATAGACATGGCTAGCTTGGTGGGATATTAGGGCTTTTCACTAGGGCTCTTGGTTTTTTACTCAGGACGACTCCGGAGTTTTTGTCCCAAGGACAAACCTTGCTGAGACAAAGCATGTGAGTATGGGAGCATCAGCAGGTTATAAAAGTCAGATTATCTTGTTTGAGGCTGCAGGTGTAGACATGGCATTGGTTGTTTGGAAAAGTGTGAAGTATAATGCTTACTTGAAAGGTTTGCACTTTAGCACGTGCCCAAAAATGAAAGACATGGCTGACTGATTTATGAGTAAGGGTGAAAAAACATCTCTTGGCAAAAGACTCATTGATTTGGCTCACACAACTATGTAGAAGATGGGTATTGACTCTCTTGAGATGCAGCATGGCAAGTGAGGTTAGAAAAGTGTGCACCAAAAGTGTCCACTATGTGCAGATCCAAGCGAGATCTTGGATGAAGATAGTCATCGGCCAGAATATGTGACTGTGACAATAGACCATCCATAGGGTAGCACAAGGAATGTAGAGAGTGTGGAGACAAGTACATGTTTGGAGACTAAAATGCCCAAAACAATGTGGTCAATTCCCAGAACTACTCCTGGTAGCAAAGTAACTTGTTTTGGGAGCTTTCCAAGACAAAATGGTAGATGTGGCTCTTAAATTATTGATGTGGGGTTGGATAAAAACAGTGGAGGAGTTCCGGCACCATGTTTTTGGGATTGTAGAAAGTATTCCGGTGGAGTTGTTGCAGGGTATGTGTGGTTCTGTAATTCATCTCTGACACACGCTTGGGATGTTGATGAGGACCATGTGATTAGTGCACTAGGACCGGCACCTGGGGTTTGGCCTATGGAAGAAGGTACCAATTTATATTATCATGAGGTGAAAATGCTTGAAAGAAATGGATTTGTTTTGAAAAAAAGGATTGTTGTTCTGAAAAGCACACATAATAATACGACTGCAAATGCTATGCTAGCTAGTGCTTTTTGTCCACGGTTTCATGTGACGAGAAAATTGTGAGATGGAGGACAAGGTTAACAAAAGAATTTAATGCAAACGTCGATAAGGGTCAAAACTTGGACGGACAAGTAATCTATGAGGCCATTATTTTATGCAATGAGTCTCATATCTTCTATGTAAGTACTGATGGCTCTCGAGCATTGGGAGTGAACTACTCCATGACGATCAACATATTTCCAAGATGCACATGTGAAGATTTTCAAAAAAACGAGAGAGTAAAAGCTCTACATACATTCCATGCAAGAACATGTACTTTGTTTACTTGCAAGTCCTTGGTTTGGATGCGACTTCTCATGAGTTTATTTACCAAGTAGATCTAACAAAAATTGAGTTGTTTCAAGCACTTGGAGGCAGGCAATCCAATGTTGCACCTTGAAAGAGCGCAATTGAATGTGGATTTTTTTCATTGGATGTTTATGCCTCTTTGGGGTCTACAGGACATGGGATTGTTAGAATGTTTTGTGTAGTTACCATGTTTTCTCTACCTATATTTTGGACTGCTTTTGTGTACTAGTGGTTTGAGAACTTCCAACAACTGATTTGTGGTTATGAAGAATGGTTCCTCTGAATATATGCACTCTAATATAGACAGGTTTTGTTTTTTGGTGGTTCATGCAATTTTGGTATCCTTCAACTAGTTTATGGTGAGGTGTGAATGGAAAATTATGTAAGTGCTTATGTCTAATGCTGTGGTGTGAATGGAAAATTATGTAAGTGCTTATGTCTTATGCTCGATGGATTGGCGAAAAATGTTATACTATTTTCTAATTGCATTTGTGTTTTGAAATTTCGTCTAGAAAATTTTAAATTTTTTGGGGTTTATTGCCAAGTTTTGCTCTAATTTTCACCTAGCTCGGAGAAGGTAGCTCGGAGAATGGGGTTCCTCCCTTCATGGCTTGCCCACTCTCAGCACAGTGATAACACCTATGACCCCAACATGAAATTCCCTCCAGTTGCATTGGCAGTAGACTTCTAAGATCTCACTCCATATGAGAGGATATAATTGGCATAAATTATTTACATATGAGTTAGGATCCATATGAGCACTTAGAGGTCCCAACCAGTGTCAGCAAAATTGGTCTCATGAGAGGCCACAACATCAATAGGTTCTTCTTCATTGTTTTCCTCTACTAGGCTTGTAGATAGCCTATTCTTGGTGTAACAATCTCTCTCGAAGTATCTAGGCTTCCCACATAAATGGCACTTACTCTCTCCTTTTTCTTTGAATGTTGGCTTCGATGTAGATCCCTTATTGAAGTGCTTTTCTTTGTCAAGTAGGCCTCATCTTAGAATTTAGGCAAAGTGGTGTTGGCGCTGTTTTACCTTTTTACCTTCTTTTCCTCTTTGAAGTGCTTTTCTTTGTCAAGTAGGCCTCATCTTAGAATTTAGGCAAAGTGGTGTTGGTGCTGTTTTACCTTTTTACCTTCTTTTCCTCTTCCAAAAGAGCTGCAATGATGTCAACTAGTTTCAGAGAAGGAATGTTGGTGAGGGTAGTGACTATGATTGCCATAGTCCTCACGGGGAAATTTTTTAATAATAATGCAATGTTTACATATTCTTCCATAGTTAAGTTAATAATAATGCAATGTTTACATATTCTTCCATAGTTAAGTTAATCCCTGCAAGCTATGTGGTTAGTCTTCTCATCATATTTAAGTGAGAGGCAAGAGGCTCTCCCCTCTATTAAACTTCTAGCCCATAAAGTGAGCTATCACAACCAGTTATATTCTCTCACCCATGATCCCTCACCTACTTGGTTCCCAACAACGAGTTGCTTCTTCCACCCACTTGGATGAATCTTTTTGATAGTTTACTGCTTAGTGATTACAAATTCGACCTTTGCCCACATTTTCCCTAAGGTTATGCTTCATATATTATCCCTCATCCCCATGTATTCATCAATTTTATCCAACATCTCACTCTCTCTATCTCTGTCTCATGATGTTGCTAATGCTCTATGCCATAACCATTGTGCAAGTGCTACAAGATGTACTTGCAAATTTTGTCCTTGCTCTATGAACGTAGTTGTTACATAACCCCACTGATCTCTCTCTCTCTCTCTCTCTCTCTCTCTCTCTCTCTCTAGCTCAATCTCTAGATGGAGGGGTAGGCCTTTAGAGCAGTGTCTTGCATTTGTGTGTGCATGCATGCATGCATGCATGTGTGTGTTTGTATCTAGTGTAATAGATTGAGTTTCCCTCTCTTTCTCTTTGTGTGTGTGTGTGTGTGTGTGTGTGTATACAATTTGTGTGTGCATGCATGCATGCATGCATGTGTGTGTTTGTATCTAGTGTAATAGTTTGAGTTTCCCTCTCTTTCTCTTTGTGTGTGTGTGTGTGTGTGTGTGTGTGTGTATACAATGCAACAATTTCTTCACTACTTATTATTACCATATTCATAGTGCTTGTTAGCAATCCAACAATTATTTCTAGTTTCTTGATCTATTTACTAGCTTGGGTGAAAAGATGCAGGGGAGAAGAGAGCTTGAGCTCTTGCAAGCACACACACACTCACAAAACCCTAAAAGAGAACATACAAGGTGAGAGGTTGAAAATCTTCTTCTTTTTCACACAACACTCAACACACCATATACAAGCAAAGCACTGTCTGTATTACTTGCCTCCATGAGCTAGAGGGCTACTCAATATTTATGCTACTTAATTTTGATGGCCCTCAAGTCCTGACCCTGCATACATCTCATCCAACTAGAATGCTATAAGTGGTGATTTTGAAGAGCATTAAGAAAGGCTTTCTATGTTGTTACTATGAATATCACTTACTATAACAAGGTATTGGCTTAACAAACCAATATCAAGGTTATAATGACAAGTACCGTCCACATCAAAATTCTCTTGCAATGGAATTTTTGCATCCTTGCTAGAGGTGTCTTGAACAATTGCACTTAAATCGACCACTATTTTAGAGAGGGTGGAAGATTGGAGGCCATATACTTGTTGTTTACCAAACATTCTCCACCATGAAGAGGACGCTCCAATGGGTCAAGTTCAATATCCTGAAACCGAAGTGTAGAAAAGGAAACCATAGTGAGTGTAGCTATGAAGAAAGCAAAGTAGACGGGTAGGAAGGTGTTTTAGAGGTGAAAATGAAATCCATGTTTTCAAAGATGTGGCATGAAATTTAAAATGATCACACGAGAGCCATGAATATGTAGCCATCATTTTGTAGTAGCAGTCATTCTGTAGTAGCCGTCATTCTTAAAGGTGCAGAGTTATAAGTTTTAAAGAAAAGTGGCCATTAACCCACTAAGTCCATATGTGTGGACCAATAATGGCGCCCATCATTTTTTGGTACTGCCCTTTCTTTGAACCTTTACTATCTTATCTCTTTTCCTCTTTCTTTCTCTCTTCATCTTTTTTTTCCCCATTGCAGCATTCTCAACCCTGTTGTGAAGATTGAGAAAAATCTTTGAGGTAATCACTTCATATTTCTTTCTTGTTTCCATTGTAGCATTCTCAACCCTGTCGTGTGAAGATCGAGCAAAATTGTGCCTCTTTGCCCTAATTTTCTTGCACATAGAGATATACAAGCAGCCAGGTCTTTGAAGACCTGGCATGAAGACCTACCTTGTCTGCGTACAGACCTAGCAAGTAAAAACTCCTTGGGTGTGAACTCTTATCTTTCTAGAACTTCGGCAGTTCTGTAAACTCCAACACCCATAGATAGGCCAAGTATTCATAGCACAAAGACTTGCCTTGTCTGTGCAGACCTTGTGCCAATGGTGATGCTTGGGTACTGGCAAGGTGTGAGGGCTGGAGTGGCACAATGGTGTTGATGCTCGACGTTGGCAAGGTGGTGTTGGGAATGGTGGTGGGCTGCTGGTTCGATGCCATGTTGGTGTGCCATGGGACCTTGCACAAATTTTTAAACTTTGGCACCCACAGACAAGCCAAGTCTTCATATCATTCTTCAAAGCATGAAGACCTTCCTTGTCTATGCAAACCTTGTGGAGAAAAAGCTCCTGGCTGGGCAGTGGTGGTGGCTCACGCCAGAGGAGCGCAATGGTGGTGATGCTCGACGTTGGGCAAGGTGACGTTGGGCAAGGTGGTGTTGGGCATGGTGGTGGGTGCTGGTTTGGTGCCATCCTAGTGTGCCACGACACTGTTTTGTAATAGGGCATTCAAAGTAGTTGTAGTAGAATTTCATGTGGTGGATCTCTGCAAGCATTTCTGTTAGTAGGTGTTGTGTCTATTTTATTGCCGCGGTTGATACCTAATGGATCCTAGAGGTTAAAATCTTTTATTTTACAATGTCTAATTGCATGTAATATGTAGTTATTTTGACATAGGACTAATTCTTTTGCTGAGTATGTACTTCTTACACTACTGTATTAGCTTTAGAAATTGTATGGTTGTGCCTGTGCTTTCCCTCTTAAGGATGGCTTTGCATTTGCAGAAAAAGAGATGATGGGTCTTAACTTTGAATCTTATTATTGTCATTGAGTGAGTTTTAACCTTATTAACTTTGATGGGCTTAACTTTGAATCTTGTTATTTTTTAGCAAATGTCTACATCTAGCTGAGGTGATCGATAGCCCCTTAGGTCCCAATGCATCTCAAAGGTTGCTAAAGCTGCAAATCCACATGGTAAACAGTTAGAGGTCTCCTCATCTCACACCTCTACCCTACTTTTGGAACTACATTCAATCTAGTTCACGGATGCCTGTGGAGTGGGCTTTTGGAATGCTAAAAGCTCACTTTTGTATTTTATTTGAAGAGATGTGACATGTTATTGCAGAATGTGCCAAAGCTGGTTAGCACTTGTTTGGTCCTTCATAACATGTGCATTGTGCATGGAGATTCATTTGATGAGGGTTGGGTTCAAGATGAGGAGGTGGAGAGAGCAAACAATGATGCATTGGCTTTGGATCCAATCATTTAGAATGGGCTGCAAGTGGGTCTTGCTGAGGTTATAGCTTTGGTGTAGACCGAGACCTCAATGGTTGTGCACAGGGAAAAATCATCAGAAACAGCACTGCATGATTCATTCCAGGTTGGCGGCGCACAAAGGAGAGACAATCTTGCTAGAGTTATGTTTAAAGAGAGAGAGAGAGAGAGGATAAATGTGAGAAATGTATTTGGTGATCATGACTCGGCTGATGAGAGTGACAATAGTGAGTAGGAGATGAAATAGTGCTTGGATGTTATGACTTTGGACATAATGTTGGTATTTTGTTTATCTCTAAGACATCATATTGGTATGTACTTTATAAAATATCTCCCAAACATTAGGCATATTATTTTATTAGGATGTTTATTTGGTTTTTTAAATCTCATATGCCTACTGATTCTCACTCTTTTTTGTAGATGGGAGGAGGGGAGGGGGTAAGATAAATCTAGTTCATCCCCTCCCCTCCTATGGAAGAGAGTAGGGTGTAGCCACAATAGCTATGGTGATGGGGTTCAAGTCCCCAACTCTCTATTTCTATGGATGGAAATTGATTTTGCTGGGTATTGATGAAGTTTGGGAGCATCTTGTAAGTTACGGGGTGAAGCATGTAAGTATGTGGATGAATTCAAATGGGGGGTCAAGCATGGTTTTAGATATTATCAATTCTGGTAAGTGATCATTGATTACCAATTCATTCTTCCATAGCACAGTAAGACACTAGGAGCACTTGCACTTGCACTTGTATTTATAGTCATTTATCATGCAAGGACTCTTATCGTATTATGTGTTCAGCACCAGATTGGGACTAGGCATGCACTGACTCACTAGGAGCACTTGCACTTGCACTTGTATTTACAGTCATTTATCATGCAAGGACTCTTATCATATTATGTGTTTAGCACCAGATTGGGACTAGGCATGTAGTGACTCAGTATGGATACATGTTGCATGTATATGCAGGTTAATAGGCTGCTGGAGATGCATGCATACGTAGGTTAACAGGCTTCTAGGGCTGGTGGAGTTGCATGTATACGTAGGTCAATAGGCTATTGGGGTTGTTGGTATGTGGACATGCATGTTGTCTAAAGGGGGTGCCCATGCATGGCCAGTCACTTTTTTAATAAACGCAAGCATGGGGAGTTGGTGTGTAATGGGGTATGCCCATCCAAGAGTGCACAAGGCAATTTTTGGCTGCCCACATGTTGGGCAATATTATGACACCCTTAAGCAGTGTGTAAAGACCCTAAGGGTTCCCTTCCCCCCTTCAGAGTTGGACAATATACTCTCAGAGTCTGACACAATCTGCCACTGTGAGAATGTGATGACAACAAATAACTTCATGGGCGAGCTTTAGAAAGATTTTTGGTTGTTGGATATATATTATCTATTTAGGTGTCCAATGCAGCATGAAGCTCTAAGCTCATTGATGTTCACAATATATATATATATATGATGGGTGATTTTATTGATTTCTGGTTTGTTAAAATTCTTGGCATAAGGGGCACACCCTTTGGGTTTATACACAAACAAAATCAAGATCGAAGCTGACAAACAGGCCCAAGTAGAGGGCAAAGTGAAACTCCTAGCAACACCCGCTGCCAACGCTAGGGCCAATGTGTCCACATAAGTGGGCTCGAAGAGAGATGGGGTGTGGACGGTGACAATCGCCCACAACAAATCAGCGTTTTCCTTCACATTTAGGGTGGAGAAGTGGGAGTATGATGCCGGTGTACAAAAACTCTATTATTATGCTAAATTTGTGGTAGCCAAGCTTCCACCTTGATTTCACCTGAGCTGGCGCCAATATTCTGAGAACTCTTCCAGAAATGGCAAGTTGAAATGATTTTTCTAAATATTTATTTCAAATATAGATTGAAAGGAAATTTTTCTTATATGCATGGGATGACCCCCTCTTCCTTAATGCTACTAATGTTGAGGGTTGGCATGAAAAGTGGCTCTAAGCTTTCTTTAGGGGGCGAGATTGAAGATTAGCTTGCTCAGTCAAAATAAAATTCGAAAAAAGTGTGAAAGAAATGCCCTTTTTTTTAACAAATGTGTGCCACATGTCACGACCATTGGTGTGGCCACGTGTCAAGGTGTGACTTGTGCCATGTGTCCTAGCTGTTGATGTGTCCACATGTCATGACCGTTGGAGCTCTTTCCATGCAATGAATGACAACATGCCACATGCCATTCATGCCTCCTTAATAAGAGATAACTTTCATTTTCCCTAATTTTAGACTCACCTTGATATTTTTATTGCCTTCTCATTTACATTTAATCACTCACTATCATTGACAAAATGGTGCGAATATCACTGCCTCATCTTGCTACAACCCTTCTTTTTCGCACTGTTTTGTAATTGCCTGTTTTCACTTGTTTTTTTCCTCTTGACAAAACGACATGATTTTGAGCTCTCCTCTCACTCTCACTCCCACGTTTTTTCATGCAGTTTGGTTGCTACTATGAGAATTCTTTTCCCTTGTTCCTCGTGGCAAGAACCAAGCAAACCATGAGAAAGGTTGGCACACAGGACCAGGTGTTGCATTAAAGGCAGCAAAGTAAATCTTAGTCTACAAGCTGAATTGTAGAAGAAGAAAGTGAAGTCAATACTTCATTACCAGCTTAAGAAAGCTTAGAAAGCCACAAATCTTGTTATCCCAGGGCCCCATTCATAAGGCTTATTAGGTAAGTTTCCGATAGGTTGTGTAAACAAATAAAGTATGAAGTATTTGAGTTTGTGAGATGGCAATTTTATGCCATTGCATGTCTTCAAGAGGCTTTTGAGGATTTCCTCAATAACTTTATGAATGATAGCTACATTGCACACAGCTATGTTGATACCCACGGGGTGACACTCATGAACAAATATTTTCGTGTGGTCAGCACGATTAGATACAGGTTTGATAAGTTCTTGCAGCCTATCCCAACATTAAATAAGAACACATTTGACATCCTCAACATTCCACCTGCAAGGCCTACAACAAGGAGAAGGGTGTACATGTTAAGGATGTCCCACACTTATATCAGACAAGAAAAGCTGAAGACCTTAAGGTTGAGAAAGAAAATGAGAGGCAAGAGACACATGAGAGAACAAAGAACATGAGATTCTGAAAGAGGAAATAGCAAGGCTTGGGGCCTTGAACTACAAAGAAATGGAAAAGGTGCATGGGAAAATGATTGTTAATGTCTTAACATCTAAAGAGGAGGAATATCTAACCATATCTCCTGAAGACAAAGTTATGCTTGCAGATAAGAATGTTGAAATTATTGATTTTGTTCTTTTTTGTAGGCTCAAGTACTATTTTTTGTTCACAGGATTGAATTTTTGGCATGTCCCTTTTTTTAACTCTTGGTTTTTTAATTACGATTCTTTTATCTCAAAACTATTATAATAACAAGTTTGCCAAAACAGATATCAGATAATTTATTTGTTTTAGATACACTTGTCAGTCTCAATTTAAGTTGAAAGACTTTGATGCTAAATTGGAGCATTTCTTCATGAGACTTGATGCTCTTTTGTGTAATATTATTATATTGAAAGGTTTTCTCATTTTTCTTTACCAAGATTTTGTTTCGAGGGGTCACTCATAAATATGTAAGCATAGCACGTGGGTTCAATACATGGTCATCAAGCGCTTGCTTCTGATTGGTTAATCCACTACCCAGGACCCTTTGTAGACATCTTAAAAACATGGGGTTGATGTTTGTCCCCTAACTAGCCCAGAAAGAGCACACTTTGAAGAAAAAGGTATTAACACTTGTTCTTAAGTTCAAGTACTGCCTCAAAGTGCTTGGCATATTCCAAACAATTCTCAATGCATTTTCTTATTGGACAAAGGAGTAACATACTCCAACATTTGTGGAAACTCTTCATCCCCTATATCTAAGTAACCATGTGCCTCATCCTTCATTAGCATGTCAAATATAACATCTTGGGCCACTGCTATTTGTAATTGCTTTACTATAGTTAAAGGATTAAGAGTGACCCTACTATTCATCTTCTCTTCTAAAATTTTCCAATGCATGTACTTATGCCTTCTTTGTAAGGATGAGCATGATTACCCATATGTATAGCACATCTACTTGTATTCTGGTGATCTCTTGGAAGACATTAATAGATAATAGTTGGGCATGTTTTCACACATTCAGGCATTTGATCACAATTCTTGCCGGAAATATTACCAAACTCTGAACCAAACATTCCCTTTGGACAACTTCTTTTCAATCGACATTTCCATTGTGTCTCATTATGCAAGTGCATCCTGGAGTAAAAAGAACAATCTACATTCACACACCGCAAATGGCCAGAGCATCTACTAAATCAAATATAACACCGTCAAAACAACTAGAACTACATGTTACATACTCAACCCATGAGTGTCCATCCTACCTCTTCTAAGATTCCTCCCTCCAGCTTTTGAGAGGTGTGCAGGTGTAAGAACCTCCCCTTATGATCTTATAATTATTCCCCTCTCTCAAATCAAAGAAAGATCCTGTTTTACCGTATTTTGGCCTTGAGAGAGAAAATGTCTAGAGAGGGAGGTAATTCAAAATTAAGATATTTTAGGATATAAAAATCCTCCTAGTGTCTAAAATGATTTCCCCTGAAACAAAAATTCAAAAAGAATTTTCCAATGTGCAATTGGAATCATTTGAAAATAGATATAAAGGACCTAAGCCTAAGGGTCCAGATTTTCCAAAAAAAAAAAGAATTATGGTCCAATTAAGGTTCCTATGGACCAATAAGATTAATCCAAATGTAGGGAGGAGATAAATTGAAGAATAAAAGAAAACCCCCTCCCAAAAATGAGTAAATGCTCACATAAGATGAAGAGTGGACTAAGGACCAAAGAAAACAATTAAAAAATTAAATTTTGGCACCTCAGTGTGGGGATCTCGCCTCATGAAGTAGGCGCCTTTTTCTCATCTCATTACCCCCAATTTTTAAACAATAAAATGAGATATTTTCATCTCTCCTCTCTCCTATTTCAAAACTAGATCCAAAAAGTAAGCTGAATTGATCCAAAAATGGTAAAAAATTTGACCAAACTGATATGGAAAATTCTACAATCAGTTTACTTGGTTAGGGGCTCACTTTTTCCTATAAATAGAAGCCTCCCCATTTGTAAAAGCTTAATGGCTTTTATGCACTGTTACTCTGCTCCTGTCTTGAGCCATCTACATTGAACTTTTTAATAATTCAATTATTTTTTTTTGCCTAATCCTCTCCAAAGTGAATTGGTGGCCACTCTTGCATCAAACAAGAGTAGAACCCTCAATCCCTCAAGCCAAAGGAGAGCTTACAAGCTCCATGTAAGCTAATTTTCTTACTTGTTTAATGAAGAATCTATGGTTTTCTTAATTTTTATGTTTTGCAGATGTTGAATTAAATTCAAATGCTATGCCTTTGATAAAAAGGTAACCCCCTTCTCCTCTTTACATTCCAGCCTTTCTCAATCCTAGAAAGATAAACTGAAGGATTAATTTAACTCTTTTTATTGTTTACTCTCTTGAATTTAGAAAATTATATAGATTAGAGTTTTATAAATCTAATTTGGGTTGATTTAAGTTAAATAAAGAATGATAAAAATGAGAAATGGTCAGCCATACAAAGGAGGTTATGGCAAAATTTTTCAAAATTTTGTGGAAAAGAAAGTTTGTTTTTATGTTATTCCAAAAGAGTAATTCCCACCATTTTTGCATCTAAAAGAAATATTCTAATTACTCCATGTACATATTCACCTATGCATATGCATGGATATCACTGATATTAATTATTAAATTTGATTTTTATACATAGAAAGATGCATAAAGAAATTTTTTTAATTGCAAAAGTGTTATTCTCATTAAAATTGATTTTGATGCAGAGAAAGATGCATAAAGGAATTTTTTTATTACAGAAGTGTTATTCTCATTAAATTTGATTTTTATGCATAGAAAGATGCATAAATGAATTTTTTTATTATTGCAAAAGTGTTATTCTCATTAAATTTGATTTTTATACATAGAAAGATGCACAAAGGAATTTTTTTAATTACAAAAGTGTTATTCTCATTAAATCTGATTTTTATGCATAGAAAGATGCATAAAGGACAAAGTTTAGATGCCAATAAGGTTGGTGCTTTGTGGGCGAGTAGTGGTCGTGTAGCTAGGCATGATCGCCTACTAGATGAAACCACTAGATCCTTGATAGAAAGTTTTTGGGAGGAGAAGAATTATCGTGCCTCGCCAGTTTTCAAGAAAGCTTTGCATAAGAGAGTGACAAGAGGAGTGTTCATTGAGCACAGTGCTTGCTTTTTTGAAATGACCCAAACAGAGTTGTATTCTCAATTTGTGGCTTCATATCCAAACCTTAAAATTGGGCAAAGGTCATTTGAGGGGTGTAAGCCTTGGTTTGTGAGGTACTCATGTCAGCATGACACATGTTGTCATCGCTACCATGTTGAGTTCAAACTTTTTTATGATGTGTTTTGTTCTATAGAGAGTTGCCTCATAGTCCTCGTGATTTCATCCACTCTCTTTTGTGTGCACGCATGGAGGATGCCCAGTTCCATAGGATGCCTTGTGTGGAGAGCAATTGCACATCTCTACAAATGGTAGATCTTGATGCAAGTGACCAAGAGATAGTGCCATGGCAATGTTATGAGTATGTGACACACCAGCTCCAGAGTGGTGGACAGTCTAGGAAGTTGCAACTCGTGGAAAAACATACACCACGTTCTCACTTTACAGCCACATTTAGGGAGCAGATCTACCCCTATATATGGCATATTCATTGTGCCAAGTGGTAGGATCGTCAGTTCTTCCGAGCATGCCTCTGGCAGAGTTTCCTCTTAGTGTGGTCATCTCTGTGATTGATTTTGCAAAGAACTACACCTTCACACCTTACAATCTGAGTATTACTGCTCAGAGCAAGTAATGGTTATATTTCATAATATTTGTTTCGTGTTTGAGCTATATTACTTATTTGATTTTTTGCATCCTAATTGTCTGTATTGCTTACCTCATCAGGTTGCTATTATGGTCCACATTAGCTAGCAACATGCAAACGCTCATGTAGATGGGATAGCGACGAGTACCCCCGAGACTCGTGTCATTATTCGAGAGTATCATTTCTATATCGGTGATGATCGTTCACATGATGCACATTTTGTGCAACACTATTTTCGTCTCCATGAGGATTTTTTACGAGATTGTGGGATCATACATGGCCAGCGATGGGTTTGGTCGGATGGTTATGGCGCACAGTTCAAGTCGTCACACGACAATTCTATTGGCTCTATAGGTAGTACTTATGGTTCTCTTATATTCGCAATTAAACTAAATTCACTAGACCATCTTAAGCAAAACAATAACTAAGACTTTGTTTTATGGATTTATAGGTGGCATGTGCAGTCTAGTATCCCAGTGATTTGATCATTCTTTGAGACTAGTCATGGGAAGGGAGAGCATGATGGTGCGAGCGCGCATGTGTGAAACGTGCCCTGAGGCGTCATCAGCTCCGACAGGATGCTGAGCGGTTCAGAGATGCGGGCCATGTAGTCGAGTGGTGCTCCCAACATTTGTGTGGGAGTGTAGCATCATCATATCCCAAACGTGATGCTTGGATTGTCAGAAAATTTTTTGGGCATGTGGATCACCGTGGCATGATTAACTGTAGAGCCTCCCATGATTGTGACACAGTACCTGGCACCTTGGGCTTACATTCCATCAAGAGCACGTGCATGGCGGCCCCCACGATTTACACACAGTAGTTTGCATGATTTTGTGGAGCATGTATGGATGGAGATTGGTCACATTGTGCCTCGAGAGGATGGGCAAATGCATGGATATAGACATTCCTCTCCCCCGAGCATCCTTCACATCAAGTGTTGTCTGATGAGCACACACGTCTTGCGTTCATGAGATGACTTGGCAAATTTGCTACAGGAGGGTTATGTATTTGCTGTTATTGCCTGGTGAGGGAAATAACGAGGGAGTAGACTACTATCTGATGAGTTGCACTAGGCCAAAGTGCATCCTTGACCAGGATACAGTGGATGATCATGGGTTTTCTTTTGATGCCCATAGCATGATTGTGGTAGGCCGATTCTATCAGCAGATTCAACTTCATCGGGTCTTGAATTCCAGCAGTGGAAGTGGGAGTTAGAGGCATTTCAGTTCTCTCATCTAGTGGTTGCTACTAAGCTCACTCTTGATCGAGTACAGAGCCGAAAACACAGTTCTCACCCTCGTTTTCGACTTCGAGTGGATGACCATGAGAGCATTCTAGAGTAGTTGAGAGCTAGAGAGGGTGCTGAGACTAGATCTCTATCTTGATAGTGACTAAACTCAGACTAGATCTCTATCTTGATAGTGACTAAACTCAGACTAGCTGGGTTAGCTCACTTACATTGTACTTAGATTTTTTGAGAGTGACTAATCTCAGAATAGCTAGGGTAGCTCATTTTCAAAATACCTTGATCTTTTAAGTAGGTGGCTAAACCCAGAGTGGCTGTGTTAGCTGACATTCTGATGTACTTAGTTGATGTTTATATCATTATGAGTTTTCTCATTATTGAGGATCATTGCATTTTAGTTGATGTTCATGGTTTTTTGATTTTTTAACACTTTGGCTATCATATCGTTTGTTTAAAATCACCATCACCATATTGTTTGTTGAAAATCACCAAACTTTGCAAGCACTGGGCGCTAATTACTAACCCGAACATGCTCCGATCATGACCAAAGTTTGCAAGCATGTGGGGTTGGCCCCCCCCTGCACATTCTTGAAAAGTTTGGTTCCCATTGCAGCATGTCTGGGTACGATGGTATGGGGAAGGCCCGGATTTTCCATGGCCTCTAAAGCACCAAGAGACTTGAAAAATCCACAATGGACACTAATTACTAACCCGAACATGCTCCGATCATGACCAAAGTTTGCAATCATGTGGAAGGGGCCCATCCCCATATGCTTGCAAAGTTTGGTCACCATCAAAGCATGTTTGGGTATGATGGTATGGAGAAGGCCCGGATTTTCCATGGCCTCTTAAGCACCAAGAGACTTGAAAAATCCGCACTAGGTGCTAATTTACTAATCCAAACATGCTCCAATTGTGACTAAACTTTGCAAGCATGTGGGAGTGGGTCCCCCCAACATGCTTGCAAAGTTTGATCCCCACATGGGAGCATGTTTGGGTATGATGGTATGGAGAAGGCATGGATTTTCCATGGCCTCTTAAGCACCAAGAGACTTGAAAAATCTGCACTGGGTGCTAAATTACTAATCCAAAAATGCTCCGATTGTGACCAAACTTTGCAAGCATGTGTGCCCCCCAAATTCTTGCAAAGTTTGGTCCCTATCGGAGCATGTTTGGGTACAATGGTACGGGGAAGGCCCGGATTTTCCATGGCCTCTTAAGCACCAAGAGACCTGAAAAAACCACACTAGACGTTAATTAATAATTCAAACATGCTCTGCTTGTGACCAAACTTTGCAAGCATGTGGGGGTGGGCCCTTCCCACATGCTTACAAAGTTTGGTTCCCATCGGAGCATGTTTCGGTATGATGGTATGGGGAAGGCCTAGATTTTCCATGGCCTCTTAAGCACCAAGAGACTTGAAAAATCCGCATTGGGCGCTAATTACTAACTCGAACATGCTCCGATCATGACCAAACTTTGCAAGAATGTGGGAGGGGCCCAACCCCACATGTGTGAGATCCCACTGTCCCCTTCGCGCATCGGATTCTCGAATTGCTGGCAGTGGAAGCAGCTCCCTCTTGCGTGGGGCAAGGTTTCCCACTCGGGGCCTCGCCCTCGAATGTCCGGGCACAAGACTAAGTTGGTGGTCATTCCGAAAACCGAAACTAGAAAATTTTCCATACTCGAAAAGCGGGAGGATTCCACCATTTTGAATTTCTTAACAATTTTTTCTAAAACGAGGTCAAGACTAAACTAAACTTCATGTGAATAAACCGGATAGAAAAGAAACTATAACAGACTTAACTTGAAGGAGTCAACACTTTTTTCCTAATTGAATTAGGCAGTCATTGATATATTCATTTGAGAAGTCTTTAGATTATTATTTAACTATTCGAGTTCTAAGAGTAATCTTATTAATCAATTTCATTATTAAAACTCTACTAATTCCAGCCTAACCCCATCCGGCCCATGGGTTAGCCACCGCCCAACCACTAGAATAGTAGAACCAGACAATGACTCACCCACCCATAATTGAAATCCTTTCTTAACTTTTGCTTTAGAATACAGATACTCACACACTCCTCTTTAAACTTTAATTTATAAAACAATCCATTGACACAAACAATTACTGGGTATAGATGTCAGAACTCAAATTTCCATTCAATTCTTGTTTCTCACAAAACAGTATCACTCTGGTCTCTCCGTTGAGACCAGCAGGTCTGGCAATGAGATCTAGTAACAGATTACAAATAAGTTTCTCATCATTATACATATATATCTTCCATGACATACGCATGGGTGTCCTCGACACCGCGAGCCCGTGCATCGCCTGGTCAGAACCCTCTAGGATCCTCCTTAGGTGTCCTGGCACTTTACTCAGGGACCGCTTCGTCGGCCCTCATCCATCGTACCGGAAGCATACCATTTTAACCATACCGAGGCTGGTTGACCAAGACCTGGGTAGGCTTTGTCGCGTGAGCCATCCTTTGAACACTCCCTGCCAGCTATTGCAACTGAACTTCCCTTAGAACACATATATACCAAATGCTCCCTCCAGCATTCTGGCATAAGACAGTACTTTAAGAAAATAGGGTTTCTATGCAAGTTTTTAATTTTGATTTTCTTTTAAATACAATGACTATATCTTAATTTCGTATCCCAAGACTTCTAGATTAGAGGTCTGGATTCCCAAATAGAATTCCTTGAATTCAGTAATCTTGATCCTCAGATCAAAATCAAAGGTCTCAACTTAGTTTCAGATTTGATGGGTGATTTGAGTGTAGATTACTCAACTGGTCACATCGTCATTTCTTGAAACTGACGAAGGAGTTACGTCTTGGTCATATTCTAATTCAAGGTTTGAGTCTGGAAAGGTTCTCCATGAACTATCTTTCTCGAAGGTAATATTTCAATTACTACTTTATTGAATTCAAAACTAAACACGAATTTCTATGAGGAATAAATTAATCATTTATCTAAATTTTCGACTTCGATAGTTTTTCTGAATTTTCTCATTACCATCCTAGAGAATATAAAACGGTATAATTCTCCTTCACTTAGTATTTACTTATTCATTTATCCAATATTCATGGGATTTAAACATAGGATTAAAGTGAACTCTTATTTTGATTAAAAAATTCTTTTATGCATCATTTTATGCATAAAAATCAATATTGGTGAAAGCAATACTTTTTTAAATAAAAAAATTATTTTATGCATCATTTTATGCATAAAAAATAATATTAGTGAAAGTAACACTTTTACAATAAAAAATTTTCTTTTATGCATAAAAATCAATAATGATGAAAGTAACACTTTTATAATAAAAATTTTCTTTTATGCACCATTTTATGCATAAAAATCAATAATGATGAAAGTAACACTTTTATAATAAAAAATTATTCTTTTATGCATCTATTTATGCATAAAAATTAATATTGATGAAAGTAACACTTTTATAATAAAAATTATTCTTTTATACATCTATTTATGCATAAAAATCCATTTTGATGAAAGTAATACTTTTATAATTAAAAAAATATTCTTTTATATATCTATTTATGCATAAAATCCATTTTGATGAAAGTAACACTTTTATAAAAAAAATATTCTTTTATGCATCTATTTATGCATAAAATCCATTTTGATGAAATTAACACTTGTAATAAAAAATATAATCAATATGCATCTTTCTATGCATAGAATTTATTTCTATTGCAAATCACTCTTTTATAATAAAAAATAATCAATATGCATCTTTCTATATGCATAGAATTTAATTCTATTGAAAATCACTCTTTTATAATTAAAAAATAATCAATATGCATCTTTCTATGCATAGAATTTAATTCTATTGAAAATCACTCTTTTATAATAAAAAAATAATCAATATGCATCTTTCTATGCATAGAACTTAATTCTATTGAAAATCACTCTTTTATAATAAAAATAATTAATATGCATCTTTCTATGCATGAATAAAAATGACACTTTTAGAATACACAAAAAATGGGGATTACTCTTTTTGATTAATAAAAGATAAAATTTATTTCACAAATTTTTAAAAAATTTTGCCATAACCTCCTTTGTATGGCTGACCTTCAATTTTTCTAACCTTAATCTACTTAAGAGTTATCCCCAATTGGTTTAAAGCATTCTAAACTAATCAATTTTCACTTTTAAGAGAGAAACAATATGAAAAGTTTAATTCCAACAATTAGATCACTTAACTAGGATAAAGAAGGGCTGATTTTAAGAATGAGAGAGGTGCAGCATAAATCTATCCTCTTTCCTCTTCCACTACTTTTGCAATTGTAATTGCTCTGGTTTGCTGTGCAGTCTGAGGCGGGAAAGGCGGGACTCTTTCTCTTTGGCTGCCCCAATTCTCGGATGGAGTTTTGAGGCTACTCTGGATAGAGGTAGACAGCTGACCTAGAGCTCTGACCTAGAGCTCTCCTGGGATTTCCTTGATTTGGGCGAGATGGACCTTGATTTGATTGAGAGAAAGGGGTTGGTCTTTGTACTCTCGGTCCTTGATTTCCCTGTCCCCTTGACATGGCAGGAGTCGAGCAGTCTTTCAGCTGTTGACCAAAACCCTGACATCCAAAACACCGATTCTCACTTCTGAGCTCATCCCTCTAAATCCTTGAAATAGGTGGGGCTCCTGAGAAAGTGTTTTGGGGGAAGGGTCTTCTTTCACTCCTGAATCTTCCCACATCCTGATTCTGATTTGGGCTTTGCTACCTCTTATACGGGGAGGAATGTTCAAAGTACTTCCCGAGGTTTGGAATCTTTTAAAGTTAGAGGGTGTAGGCTGAAGAGCGGTTCTCTCTACCGTGCAATAAAGTGCTCATAGAGTTCTACCGATCAACAAATGTGTTGAGAAACACAATGTCAATCCAAGGACTCGACCCGATTGGTGCATGAAGGCTTATCCCTCTTGCGGCGAGAGAGCTCACATACACGAACCATCACTTGACGATTCAACCATTCAACACCTCAATCAATCTCTCAATACCTTAAACCCACTACACTAATCAAGAGAACAAGCAATGCATGGCAATCTCTTAATCCCATTCAAACATTGATTAAATCTTAGCTTTCCCTAATGCCAGCAAACCCATAAGCGTGCATCTACTATCCCACAAGCTTAAGCAAGCATAGAATGTAACATTCACAAACCCACAAGCTCATAGAGAGAGTCTATCCATGAATAACTCATTGCCAATGAAGTGGGCAAGAGCTTGCATCAATGGAGACTACACACACACACACTACATGCATGCATACACAAGAGAAAGAAAGAAGCATTCAACTAATCATATATTAATCTACTTCAATGATACTAAAACAGATTAAGAGAAAGAAGTGGAGCTATACTCATTAGAGCTTGATGCTCATTAGAGTACAATAGAGAGAGTTAGAGAGTTGCCATAGCTTGAGAGCTCAAGATCTTCACTCAATAGCTTATGAGAATGGCCAAAAATGTCCCCTTTCTTCAGCTAACATCTCTTTTATAGAGATGTCACTAACCCTAACCCTAGGCCTCTTTCACACATGGGCGGACAACCCCATACGTGAGCCTTGCTTAATACACTTAGAACTCTCATTTAGAACCCACATTGGCCTAAAACGATTTACATTGCACTTCGGCACAAAAATATGGAAAAATTATATGCGTCTTTATGTTCCCATGGCTACAATCGTGCTCTCTCGCATTAATTGCTTCTGGCCTCCTTCCATAATCCGTGTTCTCGTGAGTGTTCCCGTGGAACATTCCCCCCTTCCTAAATCGCGCACATCCTCGGGCGCGGTAGAAACAAAAGCTGCAAAAAACAATGGAAGACAAGTAAAGCCTTTTATTGAAATAAAACCAGCAATGACAATCTCACACATGAGCATGCAAGTGAAAGGCCGATTAGAGTTTTAAAGAGTGCTAAAAGAAGCGAGTAAAGACTAGTCAAAGTGAGACTAAGTGGTAGATAGTGCTATGCAAAGGCAAGTGTGTTTGTACACCGCAGGTTATGACCGCAGTCTCAATGTCCTACAAGTGTTTAAGTTATTCCTAAAAGTGGCAACCCTACTCCTAAATATAAGCCATGGTGATTGGACCTTTCTTTCTTTCTTTTTTCCTTCTTTTTTTTTGTGTAAAGAGCAAAAGATTAAAGAGAATTATTATTTTTAGCTTGATAAAGAGGAAGGTTCCATATGAGACCCAAGCAATGGCCAAGAGACCTCCGCCAAGAGAATCTAAAGGCCACTAAGTATCTCAAGGGTGACAGACCCTTTCTTTCTTTTTGACATAAGGAGTACCCCATGAAGATGAGGGCATCGGTCTCGAGGGCCCATAATGTACCCAAGAGTCCTACCAGCATCTATCAAGGTGATAGAGTCCTTGTAGGTCTTCTTCTTAATCTTTGTAGGTCAGTGTTCACCCCATGGAAACCAAGGCATCGGCCCCAAGGTGCCAAAACAACCCAAGGTTCTACCAAGCATCTCACATGGCCGTAGACACGTCCTGTCTCAAGTCACTTCTATATATTTCTAGGGCATGTGTTTCGTAAATTTTTGTTTATCGTGGCACCTAGTCCATACCTAAGAGGTAGCTACCACTAGGGATAACTAATATACTTCTAGAGCATAAGAACTTGGCATACTCCGTTGGTATATGTCTTACACCGTCTTCAAATAGAAATACCTTCTACTAAGTCCTCTAAGAATCTAGAAATCACTCGCCACATAGTAACAACTAATTTAAAACTTAAACCAGCCAACTGTATGTGAACATGCAAACAATATATGCAAAAGTGAAAAGCACATAAAGAATAAAAGATTATGATTTGAATACACCTGTTGTAGAGCTCGTTCGTTGATGTGGCACGTTTGTCTTGATGCATTGCTGATGTGCAGATTGCTTCCTTTGCTCTTTGTAGGCATTACATGTCTCCCCCCTTCCTAATTTGTGTGCACGGTAGGTGGAGTGTTGGAGCGTGTTTGTATGCTCTTGTTTAGCTGAGATCTCTGCAAAATGTCTTATTAACAAACAAGAAAAGAAAAGAATAAAAATTGTTATTGGTGCCAATATAGCCGAGGAGAAAAACCCAGTGGGAGAAAAGTGCCCTAACTTGTTGATCTTATTGTGGAGTTGATGAGCTTACCCTTGCACTGGCGGCGGTGGATCCGTGTCCACTTCAAATGGAAAGATGGTATCATCACTTCAGGATGCAAGGACAACCCTGTACAAAGCCGGCCTTTGGAGAAGGTGGTAGAGGAAGGAGTGCTTCCTCGCTAAAATATGGCATTGGTTCTATGGGAAGGTTAAGCAGACAATTCCGATTTTGGAATTGCTCAATATAGGTGCTCATAGTGATCCAAAATTGACATGTTGAGGCTGGGGGAAGAAGGGCTTGCAAGATAGGTGGTTGCAAGTCATTTATGCATGTATCCCTCCATTGTTGTGCTTGAACCTCCTCAGGTAATCTACATTGATTTGGTCCTTGGTCTGGTACTCTCACATCAAGAAGGTTATGGCGTTGGGGTGTAATTCCCACAATTTGTTTCATTAAGCCGGTGCCATATCGTCGAAAGTAAGAGCGGCATAGCCAACAAATGTGTAAAGCTTCCCCGAATATGAGTCGTGCACACTCTTGAAATCGGCCAGTTGTTACATTATTTCAATCATATCATTGCTTTTGTCTCCTCTTCTCGGCATACATCCCCATTACCGCCAATAAGCGGGTCTCATCAAGATTTTTCAATTCATCAATGCATTGAGAAAGCTCATGACCAGTCCAGTCCAATTGTTTAGCAACTCGTAGAGTAGGTACAAGAAGTTCAATGGGAAGAATTGCATCTAGCCCAAAAGCAAGCTCAAATGGGGTTGTTCCCACACAAATGTTTTATAGGCTGTTCTATATGCCCAAAGAACTGAGTGCAACTTTTGCTCCCAATCAGTCCTATGTCCCCCCTCAACAATCTTTGTAAGTGCTGTGCAGAGAATCTTGTTAGTACTCTCAGCTTGACCATTGGTCTAGGGATGATAGGGTGTAGAACGCTTGTGAATTACCATAAATTCTTAAAGTAAAAACTCTATGACCTCAGTCACAAAGTGCACACCTTAATCACTAACGATTTTAATAGGTAAGCCATAACGTGTAAACACGTACTCATACAAGAACTTGGCTGTGGTTCTGGCATCATTTTTTATTGTAGCCTTTGCCTCTACCCATTTGGTCAAATAGTCAATTATGACTATAATATATTCGGCATGCGTGTGATGAGCTGGAGGTTTAATGTGACTGACAAAATCAATACCCCATTTGGCAAAAGTATCTGTGCTTAACATAGGCCACAATGGCATATTGTCCTTTGTGATGGGAGGTTTTATCCTTTCACAATTGTCACAATGTTCTACATATTCTTCGGCATCCATTTGTAAGGTTGGCCACCAAAGCCCAGACCACCTAATCAACTTAGCTGTGGTATTGCCCGAAAAGTGTTCACCCCCAACACCTGCATGTGCATGAGTCAAGATTTTCAAGTAGTCAGCTTCACATACACACATGCGCAAGTTGCCATCCTTGCCCCTCTTGTAGAGTTGGCCCTCTATCAGCATATATTTGGCCCGCTTCAACTTCAATAGCATGCTTTCGATATTTAGGAATGGTTCGATCAGTATGACCATGCTCAAGATAGTCCACAATATACTTACTCCAACTTGGTGTAGTTGAAATTTGGAATAATGTGACATTATGAATGGGTTGTTGAATTTGACATAAAGCATAGTTACGAACAAATTTTTCAGCATCCGCATGCATGGGAGGCCACCATTGCCCATCCTGAGTTATACGTCGCACACAAGTAGTAGCTGATGCATGGATTCCACCAATACCCTCATGTGCCCATTCCAAGATCTCCTCATATTGGTCAGGGTTAGGTATAAGCCGCAACACTCCATCATTACCCTGACGATTTAATCTCCCTGAGATTAACTTGAATGGTCGCCATAGGTCCACATTAGGACCCGCTAGTTGTATTTGCCCACTTGTCAAAATTTCTAAGATGGGTTCAAACCATTTAGGAGCTGTCTCTATAAGGAAAAGTGTTGAATCTAACATATCATCATCCACACCCAGAGGAGATTCTCCAGAGGTGATTCGAGACAAATGATCTACCCTAAGATGAGTTATTCCTTTTCGGACTCCCACTTCAAAATCAAACTCAAGAAGGATGACAAACCACCTCTCACAATCCTTCCAGTTGCACAAGGCTTATTCACCAAATATAGCAGTGCTTGATGGTCCACAAAAAATATAAATTTGTTTGCCAAAAGGTAATGGCAAAACTTTTTCACTGCATATATCATGGATAAACCTTCTATTTCTGTTGTGCTATAATTCTTCTCAGCATTGTTCAACTGTCAACTAGCATATGAGATTGGGAAATCCTTATTATGTTCTCTCGATTGAGCCAAAATACATCCAATGGCAAAGTTTGAAGCATCAATATGGACATGAAAGATTTGGTTTCAATCTGGTGCCCGTAAGATGGGTGCAGACACTAATGCTTGCTTCAACTTTTCAAAGGATTCCTCACACTTGTCAGTCCAATTAAACTTTACAAAAGAAGAGCATATAATGGTCTGGCTAGGAGAGTATACATGTAGATGAATCAGCGATAATAGCCATAATGTCCCATGAATATTTATACCCCTTTAGGGTTGATAGGCCGAGCTAATGAGACAATGACATCAATTTTATCCATATTTATTGAAATACCATTGCGAGACGCAATATGGCCCAAAATCTTCCCTTGTCTTACCATGAATTTGCACGTCTCAGGATTCAAGCATATACGATACACTTGACACTTTTGAAACACAAGTCTGAGGTGTTCTATATGATCATCACGCTCTTGTGAGTGAACACATAAATCATCCATGAGGATCTCAAGAAATAGCCAAAGGTACTCCTTGAATACATGAGTCATTAACCACCGCTGAAAGGTTGCAGGTGCATTTGTTAGACCAAAGGGCATAACACGATAGGCAAAGATGCCATCTTCAGTAGCAAAGGCTGTCTTGTGTTGATCCTTTGGATTAATTGACACTTGATTGTAACCGGAGAATCCATCCAAGAAACTATATGCCTTTTTTCCTGCAACACATTCCAAAACATGATCCGTGATTAAAAGTGGGTAATGATCACGTACAGTAGCTGCATTTACCTTCTTGAGGTTTACACATACTCGAATTTTTCCATTTTTGTTGGGCACCACTACAATAGGGGAGACCCATTCAGTGTGTTCAATCTCATAGATAAATTTTGCCTCTAAGAGCTTGTCTATTTCTTCTTTTATCTTTCGTGCAAAATTCTCATTGTAAGTATAAGGATGTTGCTTGGAAGGTTTTGCATCCTCTCGCAATGGAATTGTATGCTGACATATGCTTTGATCAACTCCTTTAAGGTCTTTATAACTCTAAGAAAAAACATCGCGATACTCCTAAATTTTTTGAATTAATAGCTTCTCATCTAAGGACAAGTCTGTGGCGAGGCTCTTTTCCTGGCTCAGTGATATCAAATTTTTTTGCATCTTCTGGACCATCATATGAAACCCCCTGGCATGCTTGGCTTTTGTTGCATGGGCTGTTGAAGAACAATCTTTCGATCTTGAAGAGTGTACTGTGTGAAGTTGGGGGGAACATTGAGACCTTGTTCTTGTCCACTTGAGTCATTACTAATTGAAGACCATGCGGTTTTGAGCTCTCTTTTGCAATCTTGCATTAGAGTTTTTTGTTCAACCTTTATCTTTGCCCTTCCGACACTATCTTTTGAATCTGTTTGAGACTTGAGTTATTGTTTTGGTCTCTTTGTTTTTTTGTGATTTTTTCTAACAGTTTTTAGCTTTTCTCCTGGTTGGAATCCATCTGATCGTTTTACTTGGTCTTTAATACTATCTTGTGCTTAGACGTAGTATAGATATTCATTCTTTCCTGAGAAGTGAGGTGGTGGTCGAGAGTGTTCATTCTTAAACGCCTCGTTTTCTTTTTGTATTCTCTCACGTCGTTCCCTCTCATCTTGTTCACGGATTCTCTTATGGCTCTTACAGCATTTACCTTTAGGTCGGCTTCGAGGGATCTCTACTTGAACCTCCCTTCCTCTCAAGAGTAGGCGTGCCTTTCCTAACTCTTCCTCAGGGATTATCACATCATCATCAAAATCAAAGTCCCATCCATCTTCCTTATCAGCATCATTAGCAAATTCGAGTGTTAAATCCTCCACTGAGACTTCCTCTACATGCAGTGCTGTGGATGCATCCCCATAGTACAAATCATCTAGAAGGTCACGTGGTTGTACCATTCGTATAGGAATAATGTCATATCCATCTGAGTCACAAAATTGAATTGTCTTAGGTAAAGCACATGTCGATAATGTTGCAAGGACATGACTCCATCTAGGGGATCAATTAAGTGCTCAGGGAAGGGTTGTGGAATGTATGCCTCATCTGGTACACTTCGATTATCCTTAAGTCTCTAAGTGTTGAAATCCTTACATGAGGCTCCACACATCCACAGATCTTCTCGCCCATCTGACAATGTAACTCTTGAGCCCTCAGATGAAGCAAAATCAAACTCATCTATTGGAGACCTTGTTACATCACGATATGAGTAATTCTTTATGTTGACCCTTGTGATGACAGAATCATGTCGAAGGTACAAATAATTATATCCCCAATCTTGAATCATTTGAAATTATCGCATGAATGGTCTATCCCCAATATCACTTCATAGTTTGGATGCTTTCCAAAATCCACTACTGTAAATTTGTGCTCAAATTCAATCCCACATGTGGTGACCAATATGTTCTCTAGTAGCCCAATGGGATGTTCTAAGCTTCCATCTGCTAGCTGCAAGCGTATCCTTGTACTCCTAATAGCTGGTTTGCCCCACTTTTCCCAAATGGACCTTGTCACAATGCCCACTCTTGCACCACTATTAAGTATTGTAGTTGAAGCTACTTTTCGCACTTCTAATGGGAGGGTAGCATTTCCCTGATCGTCCTCACAAAATTTTCCTACTTTGTTGATAGGAAGTGGCATAACATGCTTTGTCTCAAGGTGTATAGCACATTGATGGTGACCCTTTTGTATCAATACCTGCTCTGACAAACATGTGGCAATATCATTCCACAACTCTAGTTGAAGCTTTTTCAAATCAAGCAAAGGTAAGGTACAAGCCACTGGTGCTGACAAAATAGCTTGCACGATACCCATATCCATCTCCTTTGTCAACCTTCTATGCATGTGGAGGGTATCCTTAAGTTTTGAGAACAGTTCTTATATTCTCCCAAATAAGATGGTAAGGTTTTCATTGTATGCTTACTTCTAGGAGAAACAATTGTTTGAACTTCCTCCTGGATGCTTGGGCGTCCAAAGTTGTTTTCTATGCCCCTGGTAAAATTACTTCAGAGAATGGAGGTGAAATAATAGAGGACATATTCTCATTAACTTTCTCATGAACTGCTGCCCACATCTCATTTGCCATGTCCTCGTTAGCATCAATAACTTCATCATTGCATGGGAAGGCAAGACTAGGTGGTGGCAGAATGCCTTCTTTCAATGGGGTGTCAATTGGTGCAGACTTCTCGCTATGTGAGATCAGCTCACTTTTCATTTCCCATCTTGATGACACTTCTAGTATGGTTTCTAATGTTGGCTTAAGAGAAGTGGGGCCCCAAGGGATAGGTGGAGGTGGGCCCTCAAGTATTGATTGAGCTTCCCTAATGAGTTGCTGATGTAGAGCTAGATTGATCTTCTCCTCACTCACGAGGGTTTGGGTATTCTTGAAGCTTCTTGGGTAGCACAGATAACGCTGCAATGCGACTTCTATGAGAATCAATGATGGCATCTAGAGTCTCGTTCACCTTATCCACAAAAACAGAACCCCCTGAACTATCCTCGGTTGTAATAGCCTCATCTTGTTTAGCGCTAGGCCCAGGTTGAGGTTGATGCTCCTCATGCACTTCTTGGGATGTAAAAGCTTGATCCTTCATGTTTTGTTTAGAGACTTCTTGAGAACTAGTGGTTGCACTCTTAGTTTGCTTGTTGCGGTTCTTTTTCCTCCTAGTGGTCCTTTTTCTATTGGAATGTAGGGTCTTGTCCACTAGATTTGCCTTTGCATCCCTAGTTCGAGGTGTCTCATCAATCTGCATGTCGGCATTTCGTGTCTGTGATCTAGTCATGACTCTAAGTGGACGACACCCTCATTCTCTGATGAAGGTGGTGCGATGGAACTGCCTCTACAAAGTTGAGTGAGACCTTTGGTTGAGAGGTGCCTTCCTCATGTGGTTTCAGCAACAAACAATCCTTTGGAAAGTGTTCTACACAACACCCTAGACAATATCTTTCAATTAGTGGAAACTGTGGTACTGTTGTATTGGATCAAGCTGCTTGCCTTTGGCGATGTGGAAAATCACAAGCCCAATGGGCTTCTCCGACTCATAACAGGGGCCCATTAGTTTGGCTTCTACTTTCCTTTGCTGCCATTGACCTGAGGGGCCTGGAGTCCTAGGTTGGTAGCCGCCTAGCAACATCAAAGAATTTTGTTCCCCCAGCAGATGAGGCTCCAGTGCTTGGCTTGGATATGCGAGACTTTCAAAGAGATTTTCTTTGGATGAATATGATGCATATTCCTCCTCCACATAGCTTGGGTTTACCAAGTCTCTACACATATTTGAATTGTCGTAGTCAACAAACCTCACAAGAGCAGTCCCAGGAGCAGGAGGTTGAGCTCCAAGTACAGGTCGTGCTTGCTCTTGTGCCATCGGTGGCTTACATTCAAAATTAGTATACTGTTGATGCATTTGTGGAGCCCCTGCACCCCTTTGCTACTCACACTCTTGTCTCATTCTTGCAATGCGAGTACATTCCTATGTGATGTGGGTATAATTCCAAGCACATGCACTTCTTTGTGGGTTGGTTTGTGACTAGAGGAGAAAAGGTATTACATTCTTCGGTTTTATGGTTACCGCCACATGCTCCACAAAGATGAGGACCTGTAGGTAGTACACTCCTCATTCGCTGCTCTGCTGTTGTTGTGGCTGTATGGGTGGGCGATAGGTTTATCCCAATCTCCTTAGTACTAGGTTAGTTATCTAGTCTGGATTTACTAGTGCGCTAGACCCTGAACTTTGGTCATCACCCCATTGATCTCTAGATTACACCTCAGGGCCAGTACCATCTTGGAATTTGAAGTTATCTGTGAAATCCATAGCATCATGGCAACACTCATTGAAATTTGTATGCTTCTTTGCATAGAGATGTGTGTGCAGTATTGAATTTTTGAGTCCTTTTAAGAAGAGAGAAATTAATCGACTCTGGGTGGGCTTCTCATTTTTTGGGCAACGATTAATGTACTTCTTCATCCTATCTACACAGTCTCTAACACTCTCAGTCTCGCCTTGCTTGAAAGAGTAGATGTTTGCTACTGTGTCATGCTGAATCCCCATCAAGGAAAAAGCAGCAATGAATCTCTCTTCCAAAACTCGTAAAGAAGATTTGTCTAAAGCCTCTAGTGCCTGAAACCAAGCAAGGGCCTTTCCCTCAAGAGTGAGCCCAAATCCTTCAATTTGCGTATGCTTGTCAGTCACTTGCTCAGCTCGAACTGCTTGCCTAAATGCTGCTACATAGTCAAATGGATCTCCCGACCCTTTGTACTTCTTTACGAGTTTCTGAAGAGTTGATGGCCTTACTCGTCTTGAATAATCATCATCAGGCCTACGGCCTCTCACTCTCAGCGGTTCCTCTCTTTGGTAAGGTGGTCCATATGCATTCCAAATTGGTGTGGGTCCCCTATTACCTGCCTCACCAACCCTCTCCAAAGATCTTGTTACCCGCATTTCAGGAGGTGCATTTATGGGAGGCCGAGTTGGCTCCCCTACCCTCCGATTGTCATAGTGAGAGAAACGTTGTTGTGGTGTGATCTGTGGTCGCACTTTTGGTGTAGGATAATATCTTGGTGCTAGAGTTGGGCTACTTGCAGTGGTCCACTTTGATGTTGAGGGTCCCTCTCTAGTGAACTCTCGTAGGGAAGGAGCAACAGTTTCTCCAAGAAAGGCTGTCTCTCCTGGTTTATCTGTATTAGTTTTGAGAACACTTCCATGAATAATGGTTGTCCTCTACACGTGAGCTCACGAAGCTCCTTCCAATCTAAGGTTCAGTATTCATTGCCCCATTTTATCAACGATTCGGTTCATGTATCCTGCAAGCTTCTCGACTACCACCACAAGTGCTAGAGGAAGATCTAGCTCTGGCAATCTAGTTGTGGCATAGTATCTTTCTAAAGAGTCCTTAAAGACCTCTTGAAGTGGGTCATTCTGAAAGACCTTTGTCACTGGAATTTGTCGTACAAACTCCCATTGGTTCTCAGCCCCCTGATCCATTTTGCTCTTGCCTTTCCTGACCCTTTCCAAATTCTGCCAAATTTCCTACCGATTGGGTCCCACTTTCTTGCGTAGGTACTCTAGAAGGTGCCCTAGACCCTATGGCAGTGTCTATATGACGTCCCGACCGCAACTGCATAAGGTCAAATTTTTAGGTTTTTTTTTTAATCCAAAAATTTTCAAGTTGGCTCAAACTTTGCGAGAACCCATTTTGAACCCCCTCGAACACATTAGGCCAAAAAATAGCGTATTTTTTAGGATCAAAAATTGCCTAAAATTTACCAGTTTCCCATACTGAACTCACTATGGGAAAATGGTTCCGGGACCAAAATTTCGACGATGGGTGTTTTCTAACTCCTCTCGGAAAGTTAGAAAACCTTCCAATTTTTTGAGGGCGGCAGAAAATGAAAAATTTTCTAGTCTTTTTTTTTGGCACCCCTTTATCCGGTGCGCTGGCGATCTTTATGGTGCGGTGTGTGGGTCTCTCTGCGCAGTGCACTATTCACGCACAGGCGCCTTCTTTTATTATTATTTTTTTTCTTTTTTGAAGTGTGTGCTCAATGCATGTGCAGGGAATTCAATGCGTGTGCAGCTATGAGATTTGCAGGGAAATCAAAATGTTCAATCTTTATGTGTGTGTACAGATTTCAATTTCTCTACAGGTGCAGGTTTAACAGAGAACTAAAATGCACAAAATTAAAGATGCAGAAAACTAAGCTAAGTACAGAAAATAAAACGAACATACAAAAAATTGAAACTCTAAAAAGGGTGGTTGCAAGATCAGGGTGCCCAGTTTTGTCCACTCAGGCACCCTGTAAACAGTAAAAAAACAGGCATTTGTTTACCTTTAGTGGCTAATCTCTCCTAGTAAATGAAGGAATTTCGTTTCAAGTTCTTTTGTTGGAACATAATATTCAAAGTTGGAAATATGGTTGCATAATTTGATTAAGCATTAGATAATCAAAAGTCCTCATTTTATTAGGTACAAAGTCAATGTGTACACCCTGTCCCAAATTTGAACTGATTCCATAAAATGCTAATATCTTTTACATATAAACTCATATGAGATTCCCATTTTGTACCTTAGATCTTCACATAATATGGAGCTTAACTTGATTTTTTGAGAAAATTTTAAGATATTCTTCTATTTTCTTTAAATATTTCAATCTCTTTAAAGTGTTATAATATACGCCACTTTTTGTACCCACAATAGCTACCACTTAAAATCGTCAATCTTGTAGATCAAAAGAGTGGGTAGATACTGAGACATTAGTAGAATGTGGTGGTTAGTAAAAATTGAAAATCCAATGGTTGGATTTTTAATGATCTCTTTTTTAAAATTCTTCTAGACTATCAGAAGGCCTGCAAATATTAATAATCTAATTAGTAAAATTACATTTTTGATGTGAATCATCTAAAACCTATAGGGACTAGTGTACTTGTAATGGTGCATCTATGGAAAAATAAATTGGATCACTCAAAGTATGGAAAGATCATTTGTTTATCATTTCATCATATTTTTGATTAATTTTGATTAATTAGACTAATTTATATTAATTTAAGTTATATTGGGTTAATTTAAGGGCAAGCGTATTTTCTATTATTTGCTTGATCTCATTTTAAGTACCTTGCTCCCCCCAAAATTTGCTCTCCAAGCATTGTCCCAGTCCAGTATAAACTGGATAAAACTGGACACCCTGATCTTGCAACAACCCAAAATTAACCTCAGACAGCAAAAAATATCCTCAAATAGAATGACAGAAATGCAAATCAGGCCTCTCTCTTTCACACACAAATTGAAATTGACAGGTTTAGTGCCTACCTCCAATCCTTCCCGTATGTTGAATCCTTGTCCTGACCTCAAGGGAGAGGCGTAGCTAGCCAATCGCACTCAAATTGCAAGACAATAAAGAGAATTTGACAACAAATTAGTCTTAAATAAGTACCAAAATTAGTCCCAAAGCCCGCTCTCCTATCCAACGGTTTTGCAACCGATTGGAGCTTAACAAGGAGTGGTAGTGTGTGTATGTTGCTCAACTAATGTAGGCACTCGTCCCAGTAGTAGTAGCGGTGCCATTGAAGAGCGGTTCTCTCTACCGTGCAATATAGTGCTCATAGAGTTCTACCGATCAACAAATGTGTTGAGAAACACAATGTCAATCCGAGGACTCGACCCGATTAGTGCATGAAGGCTTATCTCTTGCGGGAGAGCTCACATACACGAACCATCACTTGATGATTCAACCATTCAACACCTCAATCAATCTCTCAATCCCTTAAACCCACTACACTAATCAAGAGAACAAGCAATGCATGGCAATCTCTTAATCCCATTCAAACATTAATTAAATCTTAGCTTTCTCTAATGCCAGCAAACCCATAAGCGTGCATCTACTATCCCACAAGCTTAAGCAAGCATAGAATGTAACATTCACAAACCCACAAGCTCATATAGAGAGAGTCTATCTCCATGAACAACTCATTGCCAATGAAGTGGGCAAGAGCTTGCATCAATGGAGACTACACACACACACACTACAAGCATGCATACACAAGAGAAAGAAAGAAGCATTCAACTAATCATAGATTAATCTACTTCAATGATGCTAAAACAGATTAAGAGAAAGAAGTGGAGCTATACTCATTGGAGCTTGATGCTCATTAGAGTACAATAGAGAGAGTTAGAGAGTTGCCATAGCTCGAGAGCTCAAGATCTTCACTCAATAGCTTATGAGAATGGCCAAAAACGTCCCCTTTCTTTAGCTAACATCTCTTTTATAGAGATGTCACTAACCCTAACCCTAGGCCTCTTTCACACATGGGCGGACAACCCCATAAGAGTGAGCCTTGCTTAATACACTTAGAACTCTCATTTAGAACCCACATTGGCCTAAAACGATTTACATTGCACTTCGACACAAAAATATGGAAAAATTATGTGCGTCTCTATGTTCCCATGCCTACAATCCCGCTCTCTCGCATTAATTGCTTCCGGCCTCCTTCCATAATCCGTGTTCTCGTGAGTGTTCCCGTGGAACATAGGCTTTGGCGGGACCTTAACAAAACAAAGGCTTTGGCAAAGTCCTTTTCCACTCTTACTACTTTGGCCATTAAGACAGGTTTAGCATTCCTTACTAAGGTGTCCAAAGGCTCATTCATTCCTCGAATGAACCTGGCCATCAGCTGCTCGTCATCCAACTGAGGGGAATATTAAAGGGCAAAAGCTTGATGGTACTCTTCAATTGTCCGGCTATCCTTCTTTAGTTCCAAGAACTCAATCATTTTAGTTTCAAGGAAGCCTGGAGGACAAAACCTCTTTGTGAGGTAAGTTTTAAGATCATTCTAGGTCTGGGTATTCCGGTCGAGACGGTTAGTCTCGTAGTGATTCCTCCAAGTGACCTTGGCCATTTCCACAATCTTTAACCTGGCGAGAGCCATCTTGCTTCTCTCATTGTTGTAGCCAGTTACATCAAAGTATTCCTCCATTGCTTCAATCCACTTTTCCACTACTTCACCTAACTGTTCCCCTTCACACTTGAAGGGACCAGGTTGGGATCTGTATAGGGCTTTTCGAACATCCGAATCTAACTCTTCGTCATCGGTTAGAGGATCCGATTGCCTTGCACAGGCCGCGCGCCTCATGACTCTGACAAAATGAGATTTTCGTCAACTTAACTTTGTCAATAGATTTATGATTATTTAATTTTTAAAACAAGATTAACCATATTCACAATCATGAAAACAATTTGGATTTTTTTTGCAAAACATCATTTATTATCAAAAGTTTTCAATATATACATAGAGCATCACGGCTCCCAAAATCATGCCTCAATCCATTAGGGCCAAAAACGGCTAGAAAAGGGCTATTTGTTAATCTAAGGATTAAGAAATTGTCCAATTGTGAATTGACATGTATACAAAAGTATGGCATTCTTGTCTCCTCCAAATGTCTTCTTAACGGTTCTATTTTAGTGGCAAACGGCTAAAACGGCTAAATTTAGACGTTTACGATGGCTAACATTAAAGTTTGGGTCCAAAATAGTGACATCTTGTTCCATTTTTTATTTCAAAAAATCAAGCATGAAGATACGAAATCCTCTTTTCAGGCCTTGAAAACAACGCTATTAATGACAAAACACCAAATTTTTTCAGACGTCTACTTTCCACCTTCCCTTCATTTTGGCATATGGTTTATTCTCCTTTCTTTGCACTTTCAAAAGATTCACTATTCAAAAGATTCACTATTCAAAAGATTTACTATTTTTCTCTTATCTGTGAGCTTCTATGGCGTCCTCACGTCGTCCTTCTCATAATATAACTTCTTGTGATTTTCATAACACGAGAGAAGATGGTGTTTGGAAACCCATGTCTTTTCGTGTGAATGATTGGGTAACAATGCTTCCCTCTTGCAAAGGTGCCCACAGGGTGAAAAGAACCAAGCGAAATGAAGTGAAATCCCATTGGAAAGGTCGTGTTCTTGCATTCAAAGTGACCGACAATGGCTGGCTTGCAAAAGTTCAACATGTCTACATGGCCAAAGACATGGTGTTGAACTTGGATGAACATCCAATTCTCCATTCTTACTGTAATTCAACAAACCTTTATCTATTTGATACAACACAATATTTCTCTTTCTGATATATTTGTTGTTTGTTTCATTTCAGTTATCTTTCCGTCAACAGCTGTGGAGTGGCAGCCTGTTGAGAGCTTAAGTGGCACATTCAAAGCAATTCACAAGGGGATTGCAGATGTCATGTAAGCAGACAAACCACCTTCATTTTACAAATCAGTGGATTTATTTGTGTATTTTGCAGAATACAGGGTTCCATCAAGAGAAGGTGTTCATGGAGAATTATATGACATACCTATTCCCACAATAATGTCACTAGAATGGGAAGTTCCTGATCCAAATACCATAACAAGCTTCAAATCCAAAATCAAAGATGATATTCTTAAAGCAATGTCTCCTGGAAGGATTTCAAGAAGGATTAAACTTCAATGGTTCTTGCCTATACATGTCTTTGTGGCATGTTTCAAAACAATGGAATTGGAGAGGACAAGAACGATGTGGCTTAATAGAAGACTATCTCTGACTGATCTGGACACTGTACTTGGAGAAGGATGGAGTACCAAGGAAACTTTTCATATGGGGGACAATATCAGTTGTAGAGTAAGCCCAAATTCTTTGTCCATCTCATACCAACTGTGTCGCCAATCCCTAGTTTTGGGCTATGACTATAGGAGATGGAAAAGCAAGCTTGGTAGTTGGGTCCCTTTGGATTCTGAAGAGAATTGTCCAGAGTTTGAATTTAACATCATAGTCCATCCATTCATAGATCCCAGGAAACTCATAGTAACATCAAACTGGCGACTACAACATGTTAGAGAGTCGCTTGAGTTTCTGGATGAAATATCACCTGAATATAGATTCAAAGTAGATGATATTGTTGTCCGTACAAGGATGGAGAGTGTAACCTCATGCATCACATGTCTCCCCCCAAAAAAAGTTGTATTTGAGCCACTTGCAAGGGCAAGTTTGTATAGTTGAAAAGGATTTCTCCAATAATGTAATCAATATATTCTGCTAGATTTCGTCTTGACTTCTTCACAAAATTGGTTAACAAATTGTTCGCGACACAAAACAAGGTTTAACAGTTGAATATCAAATTATTGATACTGAATTTAAGTACAGAATATTGTCCCAAAAAGGGTGTGTTCATATGGACAAAATGAACAAAACAAAATCCAATATGTGGAATCACTCTACAAAATCAACTTTCCTTTTGGCATGAGATGACCCTGCATCTTTAGAGAATCTTTCTCTTCTCTGTTTGCTTCGATCAAATTTTGCTGATTGAGGTTCAAGTTCTGGAGTTTTCAGCACTTGAGGTGTTGGAGAGGAAGACTTTAGAGTGAATTCCCCTAATGGTGGTAAGTTGGGCTCCTCTCTGAGACCTTCACGTGTTGGCGAGGGAGATTTGGCAGTGGGGTCTGGTTTTGGAGAAGGTTCTTTGGAGGTTGGCCTTGGAGACTTGGCAGTCTTCTTGGGGAACATGAACAAGAAATTTAATGGAGAGCCAACATTTGCCCTCTTACTACCTTTGTTGGACAAACGACGCTTCTGAATTTTAAATTTCACTGGTGAGTGAAAAGGAAGACCTTTAGTAGCACTCCTCTCTTTGATAGGGGTCTTCTCTTTGATAGGTGTCTTCTCTTGAGCTGGAGAAGAGCTCTTCTTCTCTTTGGTAGGAGGACTAGGGATTTTCTCTTTGATAGGTGTCTTCCCTTGAGCTAGTGAAGAGCTCATCTCTTTGGCAGGAGGGCTAGGGGTCTTCTCTTTAGCAAGTGGGCTAGGGCTCTTCTCTTTAGTAGGAGGGGTAGGGATCTTATCTGTAGCCTGAGGGATCTTTCCTTTAGAATGGCTCTTCTCTTTAGAATGGCTCTTTTTCCCCTTGGAAGATCTGCTCTTAGTAGGGCTTTTCTTTCTCTTCTTCTTCTCTTTGGCAGAGGTATTTTCCTTCTTGAATGAGTCATCCTTGTCTTTGCTTTCCTTTTCTTTGAAGTTGTATCCTTGGCTCCTTTATTAGGTGGAAAGGGAGAATCAGGATCATATGGATTGATGGATCTGCTCAAAACCATGGACACTGCCTTCTCCCTTACCCAACTTACCCAAGAATCTGGATACTCATGCAACTAAGACAAAAGAAAATAAGAAAGTAAGAAAACAGGTCACTAAATGTATTCACTAAATCAATCAATGGTTTTCATTCATGAACTTACAGGAAGTGTTGTCATTCTAAATCTTGACTCAAGAAATCTCCAAGCATTAGCAAGAACCATCCATCCACAAGATGTTGAGTCTTTCTGCAAGGGAACTTCCTGGTTGAAGTACTTAAAATCTTCAAGTTTGTAGTCTACATAGGTAGAAGCTAGAAAACTCAAGATAAGTTTGGCAGCACTGCAAACATAAAATTTTGAGGGTCAACCAAATAATTGAAATCATGCAAGAAATTTGAGGGTCAACCCATGGAAAAGTTGATTCTTACATTTTACTTCTCCCATGGATGGATGCCAAAGAGTTCATAAAGATCACATCTCTATCCAATAGATTGAAGATAATAAGACTCCAATGGCCTCTGTGATAATATGAATACTGAAATTAGTTATGAATACTGTCATGTCTATAATAGGCAAAAGGTAATTGAGTATGAGTCTTGCACTTCAACATAAGGGTACACAATGTAATTGCAGGTAAGCATATCAAAGCTTTTGAGAAAACTTGCAAGATCCCCTTGCCTATTGAAAAGGCACTGTGTAACAAGGGGATCAAGAATTGTCACTTGCACAGCCATTGATTCATGAAGATCCCTCATAAGACATCTGGAGACACAAACAAAACATGTCAACAAAATATGGAGTCTGAGAAATTCATCAAGAAAACAAAAGCAAATCCACACAAACCTCAGACAGATGAAGAGGACTGTGTCAGATATCTCAATATTGTGATTCACAAGCATGCTTGTGTCCTCAGGGGCAATGTCACAATACACCTCATCCTCTCCATGCATGGACACATCTACTATCATTTGACCTGTCACATTCTGATAAAGCTCTGAATTGGATGAATGGAGAATTTCAGCTTGCTGAGAAAGAATGGCATCCTCTGAAATCTTCTCCTGCTCTCTCTCTTTTTCAACTTCTTCTTTGATATCCTGAGCTTTTCTTGTATCATAAGAATGAGAAATATCTTCAATAACAACAGATTGCTTGGGTTGCCTTGCTGGAGGGATATTAAGAATTTCAAAAGCTCTCATATCTTGACTTGGAATAGGCTCCAAAGCTTTGTCAAACTTATATCTAAGTTTGGACACAAGCACAAAATCTTTGCTCATAAGAGTGATCCTATGAGCAAATGCAGCAGCAATGTAGCCATCATTCATAAAGTCGATTAAAAAATCTTCAGCAGCCTCTTGAAGACACATGAGGGCCTGGGTCTCCCATCGAACTTTCTGAAGATTTGTGTTTCTCATTTTGCCAACTAACCTTTCTGATATGTCCCTGACAACCCGAGTAAATGGCAGTCGAGGGATGAGAAGACTTGTAGATTTCTGTGCTGCTCTTATCTCTCTTAAGGACTTCACCTGATAATTCGATCTCTTTCTTGCTGTCGCCCTCGCACGAGGCTTTGGAAGAGGCTTTTCTTGTTTGGAAGGTCCTAGCTTGTCTTCAGCTTTTTCAGTCTCCAATGGTGGGTAGACTTTCCTTGCAGTCTGTTTTGTCCTTGCCATTGAAGCTTAAAAAAAGAGACCAGATGAAGTGATTTGTATAATAGGACAAAGAAATGAGGTAGCCCGAACGAAGCGATAGAGCGAATCCAAAGATAATGGAAAGTGATAATCGCTTGATTCGGGTTGGAAATAAAAAAAAGTAGAAGTCCGGAACGAAGCGATGAGGAGAATCCAAGAATCTCGGATGAGTGTAATCGCTTGATTCGGGCAAGAAATAAAGAAAAGTAGAAGTCCCGAACGAAGCGATGAGGAAAATCCAAGGATCTCGAATGAGCGTAATCGCTTGATTCGGGCAGGGAATTGTGAAATCGCTTGATATGGAAAAAGTAGGTTTGGGAAATAGAAGGTAGCCTGCTTTCGCTTGATACAGTGTCGGAGAAAAATATGAATATTTTCAACAAAATTAACTTTTTATACCTCGGATATGTCGTACAAAGTACCGTTGGGTACACGTGTCATGTAATCATTATTGCCACGTGGCATAAACGGTCACTATTTAATGTGTTTTAATCACGCAACATATATTTTTCAAAACTCACTTTCAATTTTTTTCCCCAGTTTTGGACCACTTATTTGCGTCAAATCAAGCTATGCACCGTATTCTTTTCCTAGCCCTATTTTGCAAAACTCAAAATTTATTTCGAGACCTTGGAATTGTCAAAGCCCGCACCAAGCGATAGAGGCATTCCAATTTTTTTGGACCTTTCATTTTCGCTTCGTTCTGGCTCATCAGAATTTTTCAGGCATTTTTCTCAAATATCTCAATGAGTAAAGGTGTTGCGGGTCGACATGAACTTGTTGAAGAAAGCCCAAGTGAGAAACTCTTGAATGCTATTTTGCAAGATGGTCATGATATGAAGATATACGTTGATGCAGTGGAGATTTTCAATCCAAGGTTTTCTCTTTCAGATGTTTTGTTGAAGCTTAAGGACATTCTTGAAGATGAGTACAAGCAATTTGAAATGTCAATTCAAGCTCATTGTTTTCGTATCGGAGACCATGATTTTGGTCACCTTACAGATTTTACACAGCTATCTGTGGAGAAAGCCAAAGTAACAAAGAGGTTCAGTAGATTTTCAAATAGAACCTCTTTCACATGCCCTTCATTTATTTCTTGTCCAATCCATAAAAAGCATTGCAACCTTGTCCCCAAGGATGTCTCCTTTCTTTTCTTCCTATTTTTGAAAGCAGAAATACAGGATAAAGAGCAACAACCAGAAATTGATGCAGAGAATGAGGAAGAAAACTTAAATGTCACCACAGTTTCAAAGTTAGAGAAATGTGAGATTTTAGAAGAGGAAGAAATTGATGTTCAAGCTGAGGAGAGAGAAAGTGCCAATCTTGATGTTGCAGAATTTAGAGCTTTCACTATTACTGAAGAGCCCTCAGAGGAAGCAAGCATATCTGAATCCTCTATTACTCTTCCAAACCTTCCTTTCTTCTATATCAATGAGAAAGATTTTATTCCTCTTTCCTATCTTCAATGTCTCTTCAATATTAGAGAAGACTACTGTATTGCAGCAATTTCAGAAGCTTGTGAAGTGGCCAAAGACTTTATTGATACAGAAGTAGAGCCAAAGGAAGAGTTTTTGGCACTTGATTTGCAAACATCTGACAACTCATTTATCCCTGCTAATGATGCACTTGCCTTGTGCCTTAAAAAAATGGAAGAGGGGAAACCTTCCTTGAGTGATGAGGATTTTGAGAACAGGCTTATTGAGTTAGGTATTGAGTCTTTTGGCAGAGATTTCAAGCTTCAGGCAGATTCTGATAAAGTGGAAAGGGTTGGCTCATGCAACTTGATGAAAGACAAAGTAGTAATTGAGGATGAGTTGCAGAAGGTAGCTTCCATTTAATCTTTTGTTAAATGTTATTGTGATTGTAATTTTTTTTAATTGAGGTTTTTGTCTTGCAGATTGAATTGCTTGATAAGGATGATTTTCTGGGAAGAGCTAGAGGCAGCAGAGTGAAATCTACAGACACTAGGTCAAGAAGGCCTTCATCTGCTCTCATGCACTACTTGCCTACATTGGATAAGGCTGTGTTCTGTGCATTCCACATGAACTTCTCTGAAGATGCTGAGTTGCCAATATTTGCCTTGAAGGTGTTGTCAAGGTTCATGGGATATACTCCGCTTCAAATAAATGCTAACAAGGTTTTGCTTCTGGAGAGAGCTGCTGCTCTTAGAATCTTTGGATATGCTGCAGGTTTCAATGCCTCAAGAGCAGGATACTTTCTTTGCTACTCTAGCTATGCAGCTGCAGCTGAGGTGTCAGATATCAATCTTCTTGGAGGTTATAGAAGGAGAAAATTTTTGAGATACAGAGGTGACATGCCAAGTAGTCCCAAGAGAATCAAATACTAATGTACACAATATTTTGCAAGGACCGATTTTATTTCAGCAAATATTTTGTTAGAGGTACAAATGTGTTAGTAATCATTAGTCTCTTTCTTGAGGTGTTGGTGTAGTTTCAGATTGCTGGGTCTTTGATATCATCCTTTGTAATTGCCTCCTGTAGAACCAATTGAATAATTCGTTTAGTGCATTGCTTCTTCTTTGTCCACCTCCTCCTCTTCGGGTACATCTAAAAAAGGAAGTTCTCGCTTGATAATGAGACTTTTTCATTCCTTGTGTATTCCATGTTGCAAGTGGTCCTTCTGTAGCAAAATATGGTCCATGCAAGTAAAGAATATGCTACAAAGACAATTTTTGTTAGTACATTTAAGAAATTACAAGTAATAAGTTTGGACACACCAATTTATAACTGTTTTGATAAGTCTGAACACTCACCAAGTAATAAGTTATGTCTTTTTCTCCCCAGGCATCTATGATAGCTTTGATCAAAAGCTTTATTGCGTTTTTGAAATCATCTGCATAAGTATTTGAACCAACTTGTCGTCTAAGGACTTTGAAAAAATTGTCGAGTTTTTTCCAAACTTCCATACGTTTGTTGGCTACATCTGGTCTACTTTTGACATTTGTGGTGATGACACATAGCTGTTTCCAACAATTCCACATTGCGTTGACTTGTTTGGTGTCATGGTTGCTCAAAAATCTTCTCGCTTTTGCTCCTCCCATTGAAACATCTTGCAGAACATCACCTGTACCTCCAGAAAGAACAGGATATTTTTTAAGATGCACTTCCCCACCATGAAAACCCATTTCAGAGAGCAAGGCTTCGCACTTTTCTATGCACTCATCTGCAAGTTTAGTCGGCTTAATAGAATATGCATAGTCCAGATGAAGTCTGAGCAATTTGTCCAAGATTCTTATCTCTGCATGCAATGTACATATATGCATATTTTTCAAATGTATTGGTAGAATTGGATCCCATATTTTAATAGAAGTTGGATAATCGACAACATTCACATTATTTCTGGATGGTGGTTTTCCAATCTCATTTTCTGCAAGCCATTCTCTTGTCCCTGTGCTTGCCATGCAATAAAGACATGGATATTTGGTATTTACTCCTCCACATACACCAAACATATACTTCAACGCCTTGAGGTCGGCACTCAAATGCCATTCCACAATGAAATCACCTATGTCGTCAACATGAAGGTGTTCACCTGTATTTTGGCTCTGAATAACTGAAGGAATGTCTGTTTTTGAGAAGAGCCACTTTAATGTTTCATGACTCTCTACTGGTACCTGAGCTGATCCAATCCACCATAGCTCCATTTATGATTGAGTTTTGTGGTATGGAGAATCAAGCTTACCTTGACTATAGTCCAATGATTTATTCATTAGGGATATAGATATTCTTTCCATTTTTTGACATTTTTGGATTTGAGCTTCATCTAATTTTAAAACAAATACAAGTTTTCCTTCACAATCTATTTCTCTTATGTTGTAATATCTCACCATAAAAGATTGGACTTTTCTAATGTTCATCCAAATATTATTATAAATGTTGTATTCAAAAGATGATTTTTTTTTGTCTCTCATATGGCATTGTTCCCTCAATATGGAAATACTCTCCGAAATGTTTAGAAATTTCCTCATTTAACAGAGTTCTATATTTTCCAACATTGTGAGGTCTAGGCAACCTAAAAGCTTTGATTTTGTAATACTTAAGGACCCTGAACCAGGTTTTAGAGATGGCTCTGTATCCCTTTCTACTCACTCCCACTGTGTCACAAACTTCTTGCATTTGGGAAGGCTGGACTAATAAGTCCATATCTTTTAATAGATGTTGAAAGACCAGTTTTTTTTGAGTTTGATTTTCAGGAAGTTCTAAAAGTTTCAAGATATCCGACCTATTCATAAGCTCATTCAAAAATCTTACCCTTTCCTGAGCATTAGACATGTCAAATCCTAGAAGGTTAGTAACATGATCTCTTACAAGTTTTAACCTTTTTTTTCTTTGTCCAGATCTCTCTGTTAAGTTAACTACATCCCGCATTCATTTTACTCGTGCTCTTAATCCTATTGGAGTTTCTTTTAAGGTTTTCAATTGATCATTTTCTTGTTTCAAAGACACTATTTTGTTTTCAAGTTCTATAATTTTTGTTGCATTCAAAGATGAAGTATTTTGAAGATATGTAGTATATTCTGCATAATTAATATGTGATTGAGATAGTCTTGAACTATAACCAAGTAAGCCATCCTCCCCATCACCAACAAATCTAATCAAATCATGTGGTGTGTGAAAAGAAGGATACCTTCCTGTTTTGGGATCCGGTGGATATAGACTTCCATCTGTCCATAGGTCAATATGCTTCTTTCCTTCGTTGCGAAGATGTTGAGCTTCATTTGCACATGAAAGGGATCTTTGGTAGACACTCCGTGTAGTTGCATACTCTTGGTTGAGCTTGATATTCAAATGAAACTTACGATTAGATGTATCACTCATTACTAACCGAGCAAAAAATATAAGCAGAGCTATTAGATCATGAGAGACACAGAAGAATGAGAATGAGATGTAGCTTGTGAAATTTTTAGAGAAGCAGAGGAGTGAAATTTTTTTGAAGAATGGATAAGAGCGCGTTTGGAGAGAATGGTCATTTTGCCGCATAGTCACTAAAAGAGGACAAATTTCGAGACGAGCCATTAAAGAGTAGCATGAAAACGATATATTTTTTTAGATTTTAAAATATGCACTTAGATACGTATTCAATCAGATAGATACGCTTTAAATACCCAAAACGGCTAAATTTGGAGCCGTTTTGACCGTCAACATTCTACTAATTAGCAAGTTAGCGAAATTCCTTACACAGCCCATTTTGAGATGTTTTTGGCCCTAATGCATACTCGCATAAAGAAGCGAAACTACAAAGGAGACATGCCATGGTACACACGATTCATTATAGAAAGAGGTGTTGTAATTCTATCTCTAGGGATAAAGTGGCTAAGAAGCCTAAAAACTCGGCATGAAGTTCTAAAGTTCCTGGGTGAATGATCAAAGAGTTGCACATGCTGAACAAGACCTAGCCTTATCAGAGTCATGGCTAAGGAAATATTCTGCCTCAGTCTCTAACGCTGACTGGTACTGAAATTAATACATCGTCCTCCACAGAACCACATATACCGACGTCGCTCAAGAGGATCAGGACAATAAAGACTCTCAAAATGATGTGCGAGTGGTCTCACTCTACTTACTCGGGTCGTAGCAGAGTTGATGAGGTGGTCGAATGCAAAGGCTATCATATCCTGACTCTGGGAGAGTTCACGAGTGCCAGATAGATTTGGGGTATCCATCTATAAATTTCCAATTCAATTTATGAGTTTTTAATTTTTGAAGTTCCTTCAACATAAACAAGCAAAAACATTTTTTTTCCCAAATTTACTTTAAAATTCTTAAGCAATTTATGTTGCTGTTACGTAGATTATAACATCGCTCTAATACCAACTGTGAGATCCCACTGCCCCCTTCGCACACCGAATTCTCGAATGGCTAGTGTCGGGTGGCTGGGAAAAGAAGAAATGCCTCTACAGCAACCTACCCAGCAGCCTTGGAAGATTCAATAAACACAAGGGGCACCACCAGCACAATGCTGGAAACAGAAAACTCTCAAAACACCACATAGATACCAGAGAAAAAACAACTTCAATGGCTCACATATCTCATTATCAAGGCCTTTTATCTGTTAGCAAGGCTAAGCCATTCACATATCATCAACACAAACCCTATTGTCCATTTACAAGGGGTCACATAAATTTTATCAATTGACAAGCTTCAACCCACTCTTCCTCGCACTCTCCTTTTATCACACACTCACAGCAAACAACTCACACACACTGCCCAAAGCTTTCTCTTGGTTTCACACCAGAGGCCTCGAAACAAGGCAACTACAACACCTCTTCCTCTGTAGCTGTGCTATCCCCCAGTCTCACCCACAAGGCTCTCCTCAGTCCGCTCTGTACAGCCACCCAGATGAGAGTTCTCCATGCTCACCACCACTTCAAGAGCCGCCAGAGCAAGCAACTCTCTCTTGCTATCGGCACCAACCCACACGTTGTCCCTCCACTCAAAAGCCTTCACACATGCCAATCCTTCCTCTGCAAACCTTCTCTGTCTCGCTAGCCAATCTCTCTGGTCTCTCACCACGCCTCTGCAAGGTGGCTTTTCTCAGCAACCCGCCACACTACCATTAGGGGCTTCACCTCGCTGACGTCGCTACACCAACCCGGCTTCTCTTTGCTACTATCGGCTCTAGCCTTCTCTCCTTTGCTCCAGTCACTGCTACACACACTTCAAACGTGGCTTTTACCCTCGACCTCAGCTGCGCCAGCTGTCTCATAGGCGACTCTCACTTGCCATCCTTCGTATCCAGATGCCATCACAAGTCATCAAAGCCGCTTCTCTCCTGAATGACCAAGGCGGCGCTCTCGGCTGCGCTTAGCCACTTTGTGCAAGGCGGCCACCACAAGGCTCTATGTGGCTCCTTTACCTGCTAGGCTCTCATACACCTTCACCTCGCTGTTAGCTCTCTCTCTCTCTCTGTCTCCTCTCACCAGTGGCCACCTTCTCTGCTTTTTCCACACCATCCTCTTTAGTATCCCCCTGGCCAGGCTCTTGTCAGTTGTAGCACCTACGCAAGGTGATCTTTTTTCTCTGCACATGGCTCCCCAGCAAGGCGGTCCTCGACCTTCTCTGTGCCTGCAGATCACCCCGACTCTCTCTTTTTTGGTGGCCACTCTTCTCTTGGCTGCAGAATCCCAGAATCACCCCCACAGCCTCTCTCTCCGCACGATCACTCGCCAGGCATCTATTGACTACAAGGCGGCCACCCTTCTCTGTTCGCCAACCTTCGAGAGGTTGTGTTGGCGGCGTAATAAAACTCCACGTGGCCACTTCATTGCTGGCCATGTTGGTTGGTATTTTTATTCATTTTTTTTAAAGCTTCAATGATGGCCACCAATGCCCTCTACATCACCTTGCTTTCCGGGTGAATATTCTGCGCCGGACCTTCCAAAACCACAGCTGCCTACGGCCATAATCATCAGCACCATTATTACCAAGACACGGCCATTTCCTAGTCAGTGCTATGCATTTACCAGCCACAATACCATATTGCTGCTATAAAACTTCCAGATCCCAGCATTTGCTCCCAAAAAAAGACACATGCATATACTAGCTCACTACCAAATCACTCAGCCGCCCTGTACATTTGCCAGGGCACTCAAGGCAAAGTTTTATTGCACACCATGCATCCCATATGTACACGGACTCAAAACACCTTTACAGAATTTTGCCTAACATACTTTGCCCAACCCCCCCAGCATGCTGAATCATTCATGATCAGCAGTAAAAAGCATTTCAAGACCTAAATCCATATCCAAAAACTGCCCTTCATCTGAAATCACATCTTTTACACTGCATCCTACACAATTACCATCAGACGTGCATAATACTTCTTCAGCCTGTATCCATTTACCCTAGAAGCACGTAAAGTCCCATCTAAATCTGCCAATTGATAAGTACCATTTGCAAATCCTTGCATCACCAAGAAAGGTCCTTCCCACTTAATTTGGAACTTCTTATGAAAGGAATTATCCAGCTTGCTATTATAACGTAATACCAAATCATCCTTCATAATTCCTTTGCTTTTAATTTTTTTATTGAACTTCTCCAACGTCCTTGCCTGCATATCTTCATAATGCTTCAAAGCATTATCCCTGTTCAGCTGTGCTTCTTGTAAATATAACAGTCGCTCTTTAAGGGCATCTTTAGGTTCTTCCAAAATCTTTTCCAACATTTTAACAGCTGGTATCTCCACCTCAATAGGCAATAAGGCTTCCTTCCCATAAACAAGATGAAATGGAGTGAAACCCGTACCAGTCTTAATTGCTGTCCTATATGCCCATAAGGCAGCAGGCAATTCCAAATCCCAATTCTTGCCTTGTTGCTCTGTCACCTTAGATAAAATCTTGATCAATTCACCATTGAAATGCTCATTCAGGCCATTACACTGTGGATAGTAAGGTGTCGTAAAACTGTGACTGATCTTCATCTTTGTACACAAATAATCCATAAGCTCTGCTCTGAAACCTGGACCCTAATCAGAAAGCAATTCCAATGGCACACAAAACTTACAACAGATATCCTGATATACAAACTTTGCTACTTCCTTAGCAGTAATGTGTTTCACTGCCTTTACTTCCGCCCATCTAGAAAGGTAATCAACCGCAGTCAAGATGTAGCACTTCCCTCGGCTAGTAATAGGCAATGGTCCCACAGCATCAATTTCCCATTTTTCAAAAACATCATAAGCAAGAATTGTCTTCCTCATCTCAGGCTTTAATATCCGTCTACTGTGAGCTTGGCATTGTTTGCATGACCTACACCAATGATTAACATCCTTATGTACACTTGGCCATACATAACCTTTCTGCAATACCTTATGCAAGGTAATCTTTGAGGCAAAATGTCCACCGCATGCTCCTTCATGGTTTTCCTTAAGAATTTTGTAGATTTCTTCCTTCCAAGGTACCCGTCGCATTATCAAATCAATTCCCTTCAAATACAAAGCATCACCAACCATCACATACCTTGCAGATTTCCTCATGAAACCATATTTTTTTGATTTGTCAATACCATTAGGAATCATCCCTGTTAACAAAAACTCCTCAACATCCTGTAAAATCTCCCTGCCACACAATAAAATGATGCATGAGCTTTAAGAACAAAATCTTCACCAATCATTCCGTGGGCTGCTTCATGAGCCTCCTCATTATGGCCTCAATCCACATGCTTAAGACTCCAAGCTTCAAATTCCTTCAACAAACCTTTAATCTTGAAACACATCTCTTTGAGGAGTAACATATTTTTTGACTTCAAAACTCCCAATACCTGTTTTACCACAAGCAATGCATCTCCTCGAATGCGAATCCTGTGTACACCATGCTTCAAACATATTTGAAATCCAACTTCCAAAGTCAGATACTCTACTTCATTGTTGCTATGTGCATCCACCTTAACACCCTTCTTAAAAACAAGGCAACCCTGTGGATCATAAAGCACCAAACCTCCTGAGGCTGCATCATGGCTTTTCCTGTAAGAACCATCAAAATATAATAAGTGTGCCACCAACTCAGCCGCATCCTCAACTGGCTTCTTGATGGTCTCCTCCTTTATGAGAAGAGGACTCTCCTTATATGTCAATAGATCAGCTAAGGTAGCCCTGGCACTCTCTTCCACCAAGAATGAGAAAGTAAACTCCTGCAACTCAATCACCCACTTCATCACAGCCTTAGATAGATTTGTGCCATTTATCAACTGAGGCAAAAAAGTGTAGCTCGTCAAAAACACAAAGGGGCGAGGCAACAAGTAATGGCGGAACCGCCTACATGCATACATTACACTAACCATAATAAGTTCCACCTCTGATAATAACAACCTTTCTCTAGCAAGTTTCACCCTGCTAGCACAGTAGACTGGTTGCATATAATGTGATTCTTTCCCCTTCTATAATAGCATAGCTCCAATAGCATCTTCACCTACTGAAGGGTTGACATAAAATACATGTTCCTAGGCACCTGCATTGTAGGAATAGCTCCCAACACCTCTTTCACTTTATGGAAAACTACCTCACACTCCTCCATCCAATGCAAAGGATCATGCTTTGCTGCTTGCTGCAAAGGATATAACAACTGTGAAGATAGAGAGATGAATCGAGCCATATACTTCACCTTTTGCACAAAAGTAGCCAGTTGCCTTGTATTCTTTGGTGTAGGAAGAAGAAGAAGAGACTTGACTTTATCAGGATCTGGATCAATACCATTCTCTGAAACAACATGGCCCAAGAGTTTCACCCTCGGTTGAGCCAAAAAACACTTTTTTGGATTTAATAGACCACCACACTCATCATAACGCTGAAAAACTGTAGCCAGCCTATCACAATGCTCTTGCCTGGAGCTGTATATACAAAAATCATCAATAAAATCCTTGACAAACTTGTTAAAAAAAGGAGATAATACCCAATTTGCCCTTTTCTGATAGTAGGCTGGCCCATTCATCAATCCAAAAGGAAGAACTTTGTAGCAGAAACACCCCCACGGTGTAATGAAAGTCGTCTTGCGCTGATCTTCTTCTGCAATCTTTAACTGGAAATAACCTGAAAACCCATCACAAACACTATACCTTTCATATCCACCTACAGTATCCAAGATCTCATCCAAAAACGGTAGGGGGTAAGAATCCTTCTTTATAGCAGCATTCAAAGGCTTAAAATCCACACATATACGCCACCTGCCATCCTTCTTTGGACTCACCACCGTAGGACTTACCCAATCAGCTATGTCCACTTGTGTAATGAAACCTGCACTCAACAGCTTATCAACTTCCTCTCTCAGGGCCTGCATTTGTTCTCGTCCCATCCTGCGAAGCTTCTGCCTAACTGTTTTTACACCTTCTTTCAATTCAATCCTCAAATCTGGCCCTTTAAATCCTCGAATCTCCTTATAAGAGGTGATAAACAATTCTGGAAAATGAGACAGCATATTAACATATCTAACCTTTTCTCCACTCGAGAGATCCGGACTCAACATTCCTTCAATCAGCTCCTGCTTCTTTTTCACTTCTATCTTTGGCTGCAGTAATTCCTCGATCACTTCATACGACCCCAAGTTATCTTCTCCCTCAGCACCCACTTCTTGCACTTCTTTATCTTCATTACCTTGTTGCTTTGATATTAGGAAAGCCACATTTGCCTCTTCTTCACTAGAAGCAGTAGTCGATGAATCCATCTCTGATTCAGAAGTACTGGTGGTAGTTTCCTCTTCACTCAAATCCTGTGGCCTCTCCCACACATCATTCAAAGATCTCCTACTATGCATCTCAAAAGATTTTTTATTACCCCACTTATTATACAAAGAAATGGTCCCATACCTCCAGTCTTGTACTGCACCCACCACTCGCAAACCAGGGTCATCTAAGAATAATTGGAAAAGCACCAAGACCCGCAAGCATCACATGAAAATCTACAGTAGCTTTGACATTAAAAGCTTAAATTTCCAACTTCTTTACCATACCAAGACATTTTACCTTTTGATGATTAGCCATCCTGATTCAAAAACCAGAAACTCCAAACACCCTCAAGCCTGACTGCTCCACACATGATTGGGTAATCACACAGATTTGAGCTCCTCCATCTATATAGGCCTGACCAAGGTTCCTACCTTTACTCCACACCTCCACAATAGGGCAAATATCTGGAAGCTCTTCTAAAGATAGTACTTTGACTGACCTCTTCTCTGACTCCTTTTCCATTGGATTCACAAGTCCCTTCCATTGCCTTCTCAATTTTGGCACCATCTCCACCAGCTGCCCAAAGGTGATGTTGGCCTTCCTGTTCACCAAATCAGATTTCAAGTCATAGCTGGTTTGCCCACCCCCCCCAGTGGGAAGTCTGACACCTGGAACCTTCTATGAGGCTTCCGTTTCCTTTTAGCTTTCACATCCTCTCCTTCCTGCTGCTTCCCCTTCTTACGGCTGGGTCCAGCCACCCCTTTTCCTTCTCTTTCATCCATTGTGCGCTTGCCCACAACGGGCATCACATCCCCTTCTTCTCTCACCTGAACATTCTCCAGAGTAACAACATTCACGACCTTTGCCTTCCCCTTCTCCTCAGTTGTGATTCCACTGGGGCCAGCTTGATCCCTGATATCAATACCATAGTCATTTGACCTGTCAGGTAACTGTGAAGGCAGTGGGTACATATCACCACCCATTCGTTGCTGAGGCTTATCACAATCTGTACTCAGATGACCAAGCTCACCACAGTTCCAGCATGTAGAGATGAAGCGACGGCCCCTACCACGTCCAAGTCCATACCCTGCTTGTCCATCTCCCCCTTCATGATTATTGCCTCTACCTCTACCACGTCCACCACCTGTACTTCCCATTAAATTTAAGCTCAAATTCTTCATAAGATCAACCATCTATTTCATATCCTGTCGCAATCCCTCATCAGAACCTGCAGGAACCATAGGTACTCCTTGACTAGCTTGTGGCACCATCTGCATAGCTTGGGCTTCAGTGGGCTTCATCCTCTCAATCACTGCATTCATGGGTGTAGCCTCCACTCTATGAATCTCCGACTATGCTACAACTGGAATCATCCCCAGCCGATTCATCCGTTGCAACTTCCAATCCTTTGATTTAGCAATTTCTACCGCATCCTCATAAGACCCGGGCTTCTTCAATTCCACCTTCCAGCGAATACTCCTCTTAAGCCCGGCTACAAACTTGTTTTTCTTCATCATGTCAGGAGGTACCTGGTCTTCCCCTAAAGCCCTACATAAAGTCTCCCACAGCAAAGAGAATTTCTTCACATAATCATCAATTGATTCAAACTCACCCTATGTCAGAGCTTGCACCTCATGCCAAACCTTGTCGGGGTCTTCTACCTTCTTGAACTTGTTGCTAAGTGCTGTCTTTAATCCATTCTCGGTCATATCAAGATGTGGAACAGCAACCCTCAATGACTCCTCATAAGCTCTGTACCAGGTCCTTGCATCCCCTTTCAAGCAGATGCTCTTTAGCCGCAACACCTGTACCGACTCATTGATGTGGTTGCTTATGCATGCAACCTCCATCCTTTCCAGGAAATCTGCCACATCCTCATTAGGGCTACCATAAAACTCTGGATAAGACATCATTTTAACCCCCAAATTTCACCTCGAAACCCCAAGAAAAACACCTTCCCTTAAACTCTCAACTCCTAGGGCATACACCCTGGTAAACTGAAGAAAATAGCAGAGCTATCCTCAGTGGGGGCACTAGAAAACTGTCGGGTGGCTAGGAAAAGAAGAAATGCCTCTACAGCTACCTACCCAGCAGCCTTGGAAGATTCAATAAACACAAGGGACACCACCAGCACAATGCTGGAAATAGAAAACTCTCAAAACACCACACAGAGACCAGAGAAAAAACAGCTTCAATGGCTCACATATCTCATTATCAAGGCCTTTTATCTGTTAGCAAGGCTAAGCCATCCACGTATCATCAACACAAACCCTATTGTCCATTTACAAGGGGTCACATAAATTTCATCAATTGACAAGCTTCAACCCACTCTTCCTCGCACTCTCTTTTTATCACACACTCACAACAAACAACTCACACACACTGCCCAAAGCTTTCTCTTGGTTTCACACCAAAGGCCTCGAAACAAGGCAACTACCACACCTCTTCCTCTGCAGCTGTGCTATCCGCTAGTCACCACAAGGCTCTCCTCAGTCTGCTCTGTACAGCCACCCAAATGAGAGTTCTCCACGCTCACTACCACTTTAAGATCCACCAGCAGCAGCTCTCTCTTGCTATCGGCACCAACCCACACATTGGCCCTCCACTCAAAAGCCTTCACACATGCCAGTCCTTCCTCTGCAAACCTTCTCTGTCGCCAGCCAATCTCTTTGGTCTCTCACCAGGCCTCTACAAGGTGGCTTTTCTCAGCAGCCCGCCACACTACCATCAGGGGCTTCACCTCGGTGACATCGCTACACTAGCCGGCTTCTCTTCGCTATCGGCTCTAGCCTTCTCTCCTTTGCTCCAGTCACTACTACACACACTTCAAAGGCGGCTTTTACCCTCGACCTGTCTCTGTCAGCAACAGCTGCGCCAGCTGTCTCGTAGGTGACTCTCACTTGCCATCCTTCGCACCCAGATGCCGTCACAAGTCACCAAAGCGGCTTCTCTCCTGAATGACCAGGGCGCTCCCGACTGTGCTTAGCCACTCTGTGCAAGGCGGCCAGTCACCACAAGGCTCTACGCGGCTCCTTTACCTGCCAGGTCCTCATACACCTTCACGTCGCTCTGTTAGATCTCTCTCTCTCTCTGTCTCCTCTCACCAGCAGCCACCTTCTCTGCTTTTTCCACACCGTCCTCTTCAGTATCCCCCCCGGCCAGGCTCTTGTTTGCTACAGCACCTACGCAAGGTGATCTTTTTTCTCTGCACACGGCTCCCCAGCAAGGCAGTCCTCGACCTTCTCTGCGCCTGCAGATCACCCCGACTCTCTCTTTTTTGGCGGCCACTCTTCTCTCGTTGCAAAATCCCAGAATCACCCCCACAGCCTCTCTCTCCATAGCACGATCACTCACCAGGCGTCTATTGACTTCAAGGCGGCCACCCTTCTCTGTTCGCCAACCTTCGAGAGGTTGTGTTGGTGGCGTAATAAAACTCCACGTGGCCACTTCATTGCTGGCCACGTTGGTTGGTATTTTTATTCATTTTTTTTAAAGCTTCAATGATGGCCACCAATGCCCTCTACATCACCTTGCTTTCCGGGTGAATATGCTGCGCCGGACCTTCTAGAACCAGAGCTACCTACGGCCATAATCATCAGCACCATTATTACCAAGACAAGGCCATTTCCCAGTTGGTGCTGTGCATTTAGCAACCACAATACCATATTGCTGCTATAAAACTTCCAGATCCCAGCATTTGCTCCCAAAAAAAGACACGTGCATATACTAGCTCACTACCAAATCACTCAGCCTGTACATTTGACAGGGCATTCAGGGCAAAGTTTTATTGCACACCATGCATCCCATATGTACACGGACTCAAAACACCTTTATAGAATTTTGCCTGACAGCTGGCAGTGGAAGTAGCTCCCTCTTGCGTGGGGTAGGGTTTCCCACTCAGGGCCTTGCCCTCGAATGTCCGGGCATGAGACTAAGCTGGTGGTCATTTTGAAAACAAAAACCAAAAAATTTCGCATACCTAGAAAGCAGGGATGATTCCACCATTTTGAATTTCTTAACGAATTTTTCTAACGAGGTCAAGACTGAACTAACCTTCATGTGAATAAACCGGAAAGAAGGGAAATTATAACAGACTTAACTTGAAGGAATTAATGCTTTTTTCCTAATCGAATTAGGCACAGCCGTTGATCTATTCATTTGAGAAGTCTTCAGGTTATTAAATTTTAAATATTCGAGTTCTTGTTGGTGAAGTTTTTTACTCTACCTAACTTGGTCTCACCTATATATATGTATCTTGTCCTCAATATGAATCAGTCTTTGGGAGCGTACATGATGTGTCTCTTGTCTCGTCTCTTTCTCTCTACATTTCAAGTACTTGTCTGGTTTTACTATTCCAGTGGTGGTTGGGCGGTGGCTAACCCATGGGCCGGATAGACTGGAATCAGTAAAGTTTTAATAATAAAATTGATTAATAAGATTACGCATCAAGACTAATAGCACTCTGATTATCACACCGCAAGGGTGTACTCACCCACCCATAATTGAAAGCCTTTCTTAACTTTTGCTTTAGAATACAGATACTCACACACTCCTCTTTAAACTTTAATTTATAAAACAATCCATTGACAAAAAATTACTGGGTACAGATGTCACAACCCAAAATTTCCATTCAATCCTTGTTTCTCACAAAACAGTATCACTCTGGACTCTTCGCTGAGACCAGCAAGTCAACAACGAGATCTAGTAATAACATATTACACTAAGTTTCTTGTCATCATACATATATATCTTCCACGATATATGCATGGGTGTCCTCGTACCTCCAGCCCGTGCATCGCCTCGTCAGAACCCTCCAGGATCCTCCTTAGGTGTCCTGGCACTTCACTCAGGGACCGCTTTGTCGGCCCTTGTCCATCGTACGCGAAGCACACCATTTTAACCATACCGAGGCTTTGTCACATGAGCTGTCCTTTGAACACTCCCCGCGCCAGCTGTTGCAACCGAACTTTCCTTAGAACACACATATACCAAATGCTCCCTCCACGTAGAATAGTCCTTTTAGAAAATAGGGTTTCTATGCAAGTTTTCAATTTTGATTTTCTTTTGAATACAATGAGTATATCTTAATGCCGTATCCCAAGACTTCTAGATCATAGGTCCCAACAAACAGAATTCCTCTAATTCAGTAATCTTGATCCTGAGATCAAGATTAAAATCAAAGGTCTCAACTTAGTTTCAACAAACAGAATTCCTTGAATTCAGTAATCTTGATCCTCAGATCAAAATCAAAGGTCTCAACTTAGTTTCAAATTCGATGGGTGATTTGAGTGTAGATTACTGAACTGGTCACATCGTCATTTCTTGAAACTGACGAAGGAGTTACGTCTTGGTCATAGTCTGATTAAGGGTTTGAGTCTAGAAAGATTCTCCCTTAACTATCTTTCTTGAAGATAATATTTCAATTACTACTTTACTAAATTCAAAACTAAACACGAATTCCTATGAGGAATAAATTAGTCATTTATCTAAAATTCCAACTTCGATAGTTTTTTTGAATTTTCTCATTACCATCCTAGAGAATATAAAACGATATGGTTTTCCTTCACTGAGTATTTACTTATTCATTTTTTCAATATTCATGGGATTTAAACATAGGATTAAAGTAAACTCTTATTTTGATAAAAAAATTCTTTTATGCATCATTTTATGCATAAAAATCAATATTGGTCAAAGCAACACTTTTGTGATAAAAAAAATTCTTTTATGCATAAAAAATAATATTAGTGAAAGTAACACTTTTACAATTAAAAAAATCTTTTATGCATCATTTTATGCAAAAAAATCAATAATGATGAAAGTAACACTTTTTAAAAAAAATCATTTTATGCATAAAAATCAATAATGATGAAAGTAACACTTTTATAGTAAAAAAATATTCTTCTATGCATAAAAATCAATATTGATGAAAGTAATACTTTTATAATAAAAAATATTCTTTTATACATCTATTTATGCATAAAAATCCATTTTTGATGAAAGTAATACTTTTATAATAAAAAATATTTTTTATGCATCTATTTATGCATAAAATCCATTTTGATTAAAGTAACACTTTTATAAAAAATATTCTTTTATGCATCTATTTATGCATAAAATCCATTTTGATGAAATTAACACTTTTGTAATAAAAAATATAATCAATATGCATCTTTCTATGCATAGAATTTAATTTTATTGAAAATCACTCTTTTATAATAAAAAATAATCAATATGCATCTCTCTATGCGTAGAATTTAATTATATTAAAAAACACTCTTTTATAATAAAAAATAATCAATATGCATCTTTCTATATGCATAGAATTTAATTCTATTCAAAATCACTCTTTTATAATAAAAAAATAATCAATATGCATCTTTCTATGCATAGAATTTAATTCTATTGAAAATCACTCTTTTATAATAAAAATAATCAATATGCATCTTTCTATGCATGAATGAAAATGACACTTTTAGAATACATAAATGATGGGGATTACTCTATTTTTATTAATAAAAATGAAATTTTTTTCATAAAATTTTAGAAAATTTCACCATAATCTCCTTTGTATGGGTGACCATTTTTCAATTTTTCTAACCTTAATCTACTTAGGAGTTAAAGCATTCTAAATTAATCAATTTTCACTTTAAGAGAGAAACAATATGAAAAGTTTAATTCCAACAGTTAGATCACTTAACTAGGATACAGAAGGACTGATTTTCAAGAAGACATAGCAATTGTTTATCATTTTAAGATAACAAACACTTTAGAAAACCATTAAAAGAATAAGAAAAATTAAGATTTCTTACTTACATGAAATTTTGGGAACTCTTGTTTGCAACGACAAGAGTGGCCACCAATTCTTTAGAAGAGGGAATGGTCAAAAACTAGTGAATTATTAAGAAATTCACAATTCTTGGCTCTTGGGAGGAGTAGAGTAACAGTGCATAAAACACTATTAAGCTTCAACAAAGGGGGATGCTTCTATTTAAAGAAAAAAGTGAGCTTCTAACCAAGCAAACTGATTCTAGAATTTTCCAGATTAGTTTGGTAAATTTTTAACCATTTTTATGTCAGTTTAGCGTACTTTTTAGAACTAGACTTGAATTAGGAGAGAGGAGAGATAAAATATCTCAATTTTTGATAATTTTAAACTCCACCACACATGTGAAGTAAGCACCTCCTTCATGAGGGGGGACTTCCCATTGTGAGGTGTCAAAAATCCATTTTTTTAGTAATTCCTTTGGTCCTTAGTCAACTCTACATCTTATGTGAGTATTTACTCATTTTTGGGAGAGATTTTCTTTATTTCTTCTATTTATCTTCTCCACACATTTGGATGAATCTGATTGGCCCCTTAAAACTTTAATTTAAAATTTACAAGAAATCCGGGCCCCTAGGATAAGGCCTTTTGATATACTTGATTTCTAATGCACCTTTTGAAAATCTTTTTGAACTTTTGTTTCGAGAGAACTTATTTTAATAAGAAGAGATATTTTTCCATCCAAAAATATTCAAAATTTGAATAATCTCTCTCTAGAATATTTTCTCTCTCTAGATCAAAACAGGTAGAAACAAGATCTTTTATATTTCTGAAGAGGGGATTGATTACAGGGGAAGATACTGGACATCTTGAGAGGCTCGGGAGAAATCTTACAACATACTGGACATCTTGAGAGGCTCGGGAGAAATCTTACAACATGCTTGCAAAGATTTGTCCCCATCAGAGCAGCATGTTTGGGTACGATGGGATAGGGATGGCTTTGCAAGCATGTGGGGGTCCCCCCCACATGCTTCCAAAGTTTAGTCCCCATCGGAGCATGTTTGGGTATGATGGTATGGGGAAGGCCCGGATTTTCCATGGCCTCTTAATAAGCACCAACAACAAGTGACTTAAAAAATCCACACTGTGCATTAATTACCAATTCAAACATGGTTGGATTATGACCAAACTTTGCAAGCATGTGGAGGTGGGTTCCCCCCACATGCTTGCAAAGTTTCTTCCCCATCGGAGCATGTTTGGGTACGATGGTATGGGGAAGGCTCGGATTTTCCATGGCCTCTTAAGCACCAAGAGACTTGAAAAATCCACAATGGCCACTAATTACCAATCCAAACATACTCTGATTGTGACCAAACTTTGCAAACGTGTGGGGGTGGGCCCTCCCGCATGCTTGCAAAGTTTGGTTCCCCCATCGGAGCATGTTTGGGTACGATGGTATGGGGAATGCCCGGATTTTCCATGGCCTCTTAAGCACCAAGAGACTTGAAAAATCCGTACTGGGCGCTAATTACCAATCCAAACATACTCCGATTACGACCAAACTTTGCATGCATGTGGGGGTGTGCTCCCCCCACATGCTTGCAAAGTTTGGTTCCCATCGGAGCATGTTTGGGTACAATGGTATGGGGAAGACTTGGATTTTCCATGGCCTCTTAAGCACCAAGAGACTTGAAAAATCCACACTGGGCACTAATTATTAACCCAAACATACTCCGATTATGACCAAACTTTGCAAGCATGTGGGGGTGGGCTCCCCCCCACATGCTTGCAAAGTTTAGTTCCCCCCATCGGAGCATGTTTGGGTACAATGGCATGGACATTTTCAACAAACAATATGATAGCCAAAGTGTTAAAAATTTAAAAAAATCAAGAAAATCAACTAGAATGTAATGATAATAATGAAAAAACTCATAATGATATAAACATCAAATAAGTACATCAGAATGAAAATGAGCTACCCCAGCTAGTCTGAGGTTAGTCTCACTGCCCACCATAAATCTAAGTACAATGTAAGTGAGGTAACCCAGCTAGTTTGAGTTTAGTCACTATCAACGGCAACCCAATCAAAATCGTCATCTCTAACTGCTGGGGTCGACGTGCACGTCGAGACTGCTGTGCACGTCGCGGAGGCTATGCCAGCTGGCATTAGGTATTACTTAAAGAAATTTATAAATTAGGACGTTAATTATAACTCTTTTACGTGGAAGAGATACCTACCTGCTGGATGTCAGACTCTCTCACATGCCGTGCCTCTACAGTAGCACTGCCTCTGTTGTCTCTAATGTAGCTCTAAGGTGGTCAATCTCCGCTCTCGCCTCTACCAACTCCTGAGTGAGTCTCTCAGTGGTGGTAGGTGTGGGACACTACGTGACACAATCAACCATGTCGCTCATGTAAAAATATAGAAAAGTATATATAAACATGTAAATAAATGACTAAAAAAACTTAAGAAATAATAAATATGTAAATACCTCGACATCTGTCATTGGTATCGATCATGAGAACAAGCGCACCACGTGCTGGATGCTCTCCGTGGTACTCCGTATATACGTCGATGCCAACGTGGGTGCCAAGAGCCTCGACTGTCAACATAGGCACAAATGAAGGATCTGTAGGAGCTACACGAAGGGCTAGTGGATGCCGCCTACCCTGGTCTTGGTGGAGACGGCCTTGGCCAGCACCACCACCCAGCCGATGGCTAGTGTAATCCACCTCCTCCCCTAAGACAAACTCTGCATATAATTGCTTTGCAAAGTATACGAGAATCTGGCGGTTGTTCAGCATCCTCCCATATGCGGCTACATATCGACTATATATATGTGCCACCATACGAGAATGCGAACATCGCGAAATAGTAAGGGGCTTGCCTGCCCCAAGCCTCATCCCACGACTATCGAGGAAAAGATCTAAGTAGTCTCCATCCCTAAAATCGGACCAAGATCACAGACCTCACGATATGTCAGGCCATGTTACACAGGAGTAATGCGATGGTGGGCTATCCACTCATCTACGTAAAAAATATCGTGAAGGCTACGAAGGGACAAAAGCATTGCCTCCAAGTCTGCCACGATATATAATGTAGACGGTGTGTCTCTAGCACTCCTATGGATAGCCCGCTAACTCGCGGTCTATCTCCGCGAGATGAGGTCCACAATAGACGAGCGGCCCTCCTCGTGGCCCTCCTCACGTGAGTCCATGCTAAAACCTAAGCCAAACAGAAAGGTTCAATGTGAAAGGTACAATGCTTAGTGCTAAGTAGCACTAAGCATTGTACCTCGAACGAGGTTCGGTGGCATCATGCACTTTAGGGTTTGCAAGATGTACAATGCTTAGTGCTAAGTAGCACTAATGAAGCTAACCTCGAACGAGGTTCGGTGGCATCATGCACTTTAGGGTTTGTAAGATGTACGCTCTGGGTTTTAGGGTTAGTGAGACAAATGGCCAAGATATACACTTAATTTTAGGGTTGGTGAAGGATCGACGATTGAGATTTGAAATTAGTATCTTGTTCGAGGTACATGGACGACTAAGATTTTAAGTAATTACCTCATGATCGAGGTATGTTTGACGGTCGAGATTCATTTAATACCTCGATCGAGATATTTAAACGACTGGGATCGCATCTTCCAATGTGCGTGAATGGACGGTGGAGATTGCATCTGTATACCTCGAACGAGATATGTAGACGGTGGAGATTGCATCTCTATACCTCGAACAACGAGGTATTTCAATGGTCGAGATTTTATTTCAATATCTTGTTCAAGATATGTGGACGGTGGAGATTGCATCTCTATACCTCGAGAATGAGGTATTTCAATGAATGGTTGAGATTTTATTTCAATATCTCATTCGAGATATGTGGACGGTGGAGATGGGCTGGTCAAATATACCTAGGGGGATACACCTTGGCATTGGTGTGGATCCGAGTGGCATGAATATCTCAATCGAGATAGTGTGGTGGTGGTGACCTGTATTGGTGACATAGATGATGACTGGAAACTCGGACCTGCTACCGTGGCATTAGTTGGTATCTCGTTCGAGATATGTCGCTTTAGGCTTGGGAGGCACGTGTCATGTTTTAATTGATGGCGATATCACGATCGAGTTACTCCGCCCGAGATGCGTGGATGTCCCAATTTTAGAGAGAGTGAACGAAAGTGAGTACTGTTGGAGCTCTATATATGGCTCACTCTACCTAACTTGGTCTCACCTATATATATGTATCTTGTCCTCAATATGAATCAATCTTTGGGAGCATACATGATGTGTCTCTTGTCTCGTCTCTTTCTCTCTACATTTCAACATGGTATCAGAGCATCTATGAGGGAAGCATCTATGTCTTCTTGTTAAATTCATGATTATAATTTCATGTCTTACAAGATTGTTCTTTGATTATGTGTTGTCTACATGATTTTATAGCTTAACTTGTTGTAATTAGAGTTGTTTCTTAATCGATTTTATAACCTCGAACGAGGTTCGGTGGCATCATGCACCTATCAAAAAAGTTTGTCAAACGGAGTTGTGAGTCAAAAGTTATGACAGTTCAGGCAAACTGCATCTGTAAAACAGCAAAACAGGTTCTTTGAATAAGCAAACAGGTTCTTTGTGTGAGCACACAGGTTTAGTCTCGTCAAGCGCCTTTGTGAGCACACAAGTTTCATCTTCATCAAGCGTTTTTAGCAAACCGCCCAATCTAGCTTTTTCGTCAAGCGTTTTTAGCAAACCGCCAAATCTAGCTTCTTCGTCAAGTGTTTTTAGCAAACCGCCAAATCTAGCTTTTTCGTCAAGCGTCTCTTGTTATTTTGCTATTTTTAGCAAAACGACCAATCTAGCTTTTTCATCAAGCGTCTATCAATGAATCTTGCGTCCCACCTCTCGCTATTTTGAGGACTCTTTTCTTATTGACGTCTCTTATCTCTTGTAGTCCTCCTTGTCTATGGTGTGTAGATTTTGTGATTTTATCCTATACGTCTTCTCGCAGATAGATATGGCTATGACTGTTCTCGTCAATGGTTTTCCTTCTGGCCAACGTTCTATTCCTTCTTTTCAAGGCCAAGTCACTACTCCAGGTGATCATGATTGCAAGATATGGCATCATCGCTTTGTTCATGCTGATTTCTCAAAGCTTCTTAATCTTCATCGTCAAGGTCTTGTACGCGGAATGGATCTTAAAGCTCATCCTCATATGGGAATCTGTGAGTTTTGTGCTCTTGGCAAACACAATCGTAAACCCTTTCCTCTCTCGAATTCAGTTCATTCTCATGATTTGTTGGATCTTGTTCATACTGACATTTGTGGACCTTTGCCTCCATCGAGAACACATCATTATTTCATTACGTTTATTGATGATTACTCACGGTATACATTTGTTTTCTTGCTTCAACAAAAATCTGAGGTGTTATCTGTTTTTAAGCAATTTCACAAGGCTGTCAAACTTCAAACTGGACGTCACCTCAAGAAACTTCGTAGCGATAATGGTGGAGAATATGTGTCTCGTGAGTTTGAGAGTTATTGTACGGACCATGGTATTCATCATCATGAACATATTATTCCATATTCACCTCAACAGAACGGTGTTGCTGAACGTAAGAATCGCACTATTATCAATGCTATACGATGTATGCTGATTCATTCTGGGTTATCTCGTGTCTTCTGGAGTGAAGCTCTCTTGACAGTAGTCTTTGTTCAGAATCATCTTCCTACTACTGCTCCTTTTGGTAAGATACCCATCACAGCATGGACACGTGAAATTCCTTCTGTATCTCATTTTCGAACCTTTGGATGTATTGCTTATATTCATGTTCCTAAAGAAACACGAGCAAAGCTTGATGCTTCTGGGCTTAAAGTTATTTTTATTGGGTATTCTGACACTTCCAAAGGCTACAAATTCTATGACCCGTCCTCCAAGAAAGTGCTTGTGAATCGTGATGCTATTTTCAATGAACAGCTTATGGGCGGTACATGGTCCATGGATGATTCTAATGATACTAAATCTTTGCTTCAAGCTTTTCCATTCTTGTGTGATGATGAATCTTCTCCTATAGAGCAACTTTCCTCTTCACAACCATCTAAAGAGCAACTTTCCTCTTCACAACCATTGATTCCGAATGCTGTCACCATTGATGATGTTGACATTTTTATTGATCTGCCTATTGATTTTGAGCATGGTTCTTGTCATGTTTATGATGAAGATTTTGAGGCTAATGTTTTCTCTACTTCTGAAGATCCGGCCACGTACAGTGATGCTATATGTTCTCCACAAAAGGATCAATGGCAAGAGGCTATGGAAGCAGAGTATGATTCTCTTATCTCTAAAGGTACATGGAAACTCACTGAGCTGCCTCCTGGCCGTACTGCCATTAAGTGTAAGTGGGTATATAAGACAAAATTTAAAGCAGATGGATCCTTTGACAAATTCAAGGCACGTTTAGTTGCCAAAGGTTATTCTCAAGTTGCTGGCGTTGATTATCATGAAACCTTTTCACCAGTTGTTTGCATTACTAGTATTTGGGTTTTATTGGCATTTGCTATTCAATTTGACTTAGAAATTCATCAGATGGATGTGCGCACAACTTTCTTGAATGGAGATTTGAATGAAGAAATTTACATGGAACAGCCAGAAGGATTTGTTATTGCAGGTAAGGAGGATCTTGTTGTTCGTCTTCATAGGGGTTTATATGGTTTTAAACAAGCTTCACGGGCCTGGTACATCAAGTTTGATCTTTTTCTTACCTCCCATGGCTTTCTCTCTTGCTCTTCTGATCCCAACTTATTTACCAAACACCAAAATGGTAGTTTTGTAATCCTTGCCCTTTATGTGGATGATACAATCCTTGTTTCCAATGATTTGGGATTTCTACACCAAAGTAAGCAGTTGTTATCTTCGGCATTTGATATGGTGGATCTTGGAGAGCTTCACTCGTGTCTTGGCATTCAGATTATTCAAAGGGATCACAGCAAAGGTATTTTATTACTTCGACAGTCAAAGTTTATTGAAGATACTATTAAGAAGTTTGGTTTGGAATCTGCACATTCAGCAACTACTCCTTGTCTTGCGAGTTCCATGAAAAACACTTCTGATGGTGGTGGCCAGCTTGTTACAAATCAACCATATGCTAATTTGGTTGGATGTCTTCAAGTTGTTGGTTTGAACACTCATCCTGACATTTTGTTTATTGCTAACTATCTCGGGCAACACCTTGCATGTCCTTCTCTTAAGCATTGGTCTTCAGCAAAGTGCGTGTTGAAATACTTGAAAGGCACTATAGATTATGGTTTGGTTTATCAACGACAATTCACATCCGACTCCATTCCATCTCTTTCTCTTTTGGGTTACACAGATGCAGATTGGGCCAGCTCACATTTATCTATGCGATCTACTAGTGGCAATTGTTTCTTCATTAATGGTTATCTTATTTCTTGGACCAGCAAGAAACAACGTTGTGTTGCAGTTTCTACAACCGAATCTGAATATGTTGCGGCATCACTTGCAGCTCGTGAACTCATTTGGCTTCGACAAGTGTTGATAGATATTGGCCATTCTCCTCTTTCTAGTACACCCTTGCGGTGTGATAATCAGAGTGCTATTAGTCTTGCAAAAGACTATGTCCAACATAACAAGTCAAAACATATTGCTGTGCATTACCATTATGTTCGATACGAAGTATGCAAAGGCACTATCATGATTGAACATTGTCCAAGTGACCAGATGATTGCAGATATTCTTACCAAAGGTCTCAATGAGTTACGCTTCATTCTCTTGCGCTCAAAGCTTGGAGTTGCCTCGGGCTCACTCTTTCTAGATTAGGCTCTTTACTCTTATGGTAGCTTTGTACATATATCATTGTAATCTTCTAGACACCATGCACTTTGCACATTCCACAATTGCACACTATGACCTCTTGGTCCTTTTGTATATTTGTACATAGATGCACAATGCACTTTCACATCATTACTTCTGGTTCATATTTTCACATTTATATAGGGGCTTGGGTTTTTCCATAGCTAGAGACCCTTGTTTGAGTGGGGGTGTTGGAGCTCTATATATGGCTCACTCTACCTAACTTGGTCTCACCTATATATAGGTATCTTGTCCTCAATATGAATCAGTCTTTGGGAGCGTACATGATGTGTCTCTTGTCTCGTCTCTTTCTCTCTACATTTCAACAAGTACCCTCGTCTTGCAATTGCCCGTGTACACTTGAAGCTTAGACTCCATGGGTCATCTGCCATGTTAGCATGATAAAGGATGTGCTATAGAGTGCAATTATAAAAAATTATTTATATAATTATAGTACAAAAGCGTTATCTTGATACAGTTATTATCTTAATTATAAAACGCTATTTTGGCTCTTGATGAGAGTAGTATTAAAATCCATGTTAAAGCTCTTGAGTATCACAATTTCTTAATTGATAATATATGATTTTTTAAAAAGAGTACCGTTACGTACAGATGAATTTTAAAATATCATGAATAAGATATTTAAAAGTTGTCTAATTTTGAAAAATAATTACACACTGATTTTTAAAGAAGATGTGTCCTTGATGTGACAAAAAGGGGGGTTAAATGGTAATTTTAGTTATTAAATGAGTTTAGAAAGCATGAAAAAGCTCACTTTAAGAAACAAAAATTTATACTTTTCAAAATACTTTTTTATAAAATATCAAGCATGGACTTAGGTTCCAATCCTAATGGTTACTACACATGGTAAGGATGTTTTAGATATAACATTTGCGGCCAACTTAATGCTAAGTAGGAACTTCTCAGCAGCTAAGAGTTGATGTTTTTCATCAACTTGATACAAAACATCAACTTTTATGAAAATCTGATATTTTGCATCAAGTTGATGTAAAATTTCAACTTTATATGCAAAACATCAACTTTTTTATAATACTTGATGTTTTGTGTCAACGTTATGCAAAACATCAACTTCCCACAAAACTTGATGTTTTGCATCAAACATCGAGTTTTGTGGAAAAGATGATATTTTACATCAACTCGATGTAAACCATCAACTTTTAATAAAAACATCAAGTTTTATGGAAAAGTTGATGTTTTGCATTAACTCGATGCAAAACATAAACTTTCAGGCTAAAATTTGATGTTTTGCATCAAGTTAATTTTGTAAAACATCAACTTTTCCACACAAATCGATGTTTTGCATCAAAGTTGATGCAAAACATCAAGTCTACCACAAAACTTGATGTTTTGCATCAAGTTTCGGATACTTTGGAGAAGAAAGTTGGAGGATCATAGGTCTGTTTTCACAAATAGCTTGTTTTAGCGATTTCGTTTGCGATGGCGTGCTCAGACAACTTAATCCATAAATTTTGAGTACCAACACAACTATGTTTTGATGTGATGTGCAAACGTCACAAAGCGATTTGTTGCATCAGTAATTTGTGACGTCTGCACATCATATCAAAACATAGTCATGTTGGTACTCAAAATTTGTGGAATAGGTTATCTAAGCATGCTAGTGTGAAAGGAATCACTAAAACAGGCCATTTGTGAAAATCGACGTCCGATCCTCCAACTTTCTTCTCTCCAAAGCATCCAAAACTCGATGCGAAACATCAAGTTTTATGGTAGAGTTGATGTTTTGCATCAAAATTTATGCAAAACATCGCGTTGCAAGGAAAAGTTGATGTTTTGCATCAATTTTGATGTAAAACATCAACTGTTAGGGACTATTTTTCTTACCTTTGAAATACTTTTACTTTTTTTTTAGAATTATTTTTATTTTTATCACTACCAATAAATCTATAAAAGCTCATTCCAAATAGAAGATAGTAGCCAACTAAATCTCAAAAAAATAAAAATCTTATAAATCATAGAATTAAAGAAAAAATATACTTAGGATAAGGTGATATAGGTAGAACATAGGTTTAGGTCTAAGGACCTGAAAAACACATATGGTTGCAACCTTTGACTACAAATTTAAGAGGAGGTCATTAAAAAAATTTATTGTCTATGTAACTATGTAACCTTTGTATCATAAATAATATCGCTACATAGTAGATGCCAAAAATTCATGATAGCAGAAGAGCTAGATAAGATAATCTATGACGATGACCTGTAATCCATTGCTTTTAATCCAGATGTGCAAGGCTCCATTGATTTGGAAAACCATGAGTCAATTGATTTGTCAATCTTGATTTTTATTCTACAATTCAATTTTAAAGCTAAAGAACTATAAGCAAATACACGTAGTAGGACCATCTATGTCAAGGAGGGGGGTGCATGTGAGCCTAGACTTTCATGCCTATGTGTAGTAGTATGCTCTACAACATAGGGAACCTTGAATCTACCGTCATATCATGAAAGCTCCAAGCTCTTCTCTACCAGCATTCCAAAAGCCCTAAGCTCCTCTCTTTTTTTTTTGTACACAAAGACAATGTTGCAAATGAAGATTGCATCTCTCAACATCCTTCGCATGTTCTCCAAATAATTATGACCAAAGTTAATTCTACACTACCCTTAGACATACCATCTCTCAACATCCTTCACATGTACTCTAAATAATTATAACTAGAGCTCATTCCTACACTACTCTCAGATATACCATCACCTACATTCATGATAATGGCTATCTGGATCAAACATCAACATATGCATACTATGAATTTTTGCCACCACCAAATATGTACATGATATGGGCTACAATTTCTTCTTGCCACCCTTATCCATATTGCATAACAAAAATTTCCTTCATGAAAGCAAATGCCTATGGGGGTCGAAATTTACACCCATAGGCTATATGATGTCTACCTCTAAAATTGTCCTGCCGAAAAAATATTTCAATTTTCTACTTTTTTAACATGCTTAGGTTTACTCAAAGCCTCCATAGTTACCATCTTCTACATATATATATGAATATACGTCTACCTTTGCACACCTATAAGTTGAGCTCTTTAAACTCTTAGCATTGGTTGTATATCATGCCCACTGTCTGCTTATGAATAATAGAGCAAATAATTATGTCATGTAAATTGTCAAGGTAAGTACATACTAAAGGCTTTGCTATTTGGGTCTAAAAACAGAATCAAGGATGTGTGTAGAATTTTTAATAAATTATGGAGCTTATGTTGTTATGTATTCTAATATTTTTTGAGTGCTTGTCAAATAATGTGCATATATTATGCATAGTGGTAGAATTTGTCTCAAGAAAGTCCATTAAAAAAAGTGTCTTACATTCATGCCCTTAACAATATTGATCCTAAGCATGGAGATGCATGGCGAGACAAAGTGATGTGATTTCTTTTTGCTTTGAAGATTGCTTCCAAAAGAGGTCACTCTTGAAAAGATTTTGCAAAGGGCAAATGTTATCCTTAAAGATTTTGTGGATCAGCCTAATGGCCTGGTGGTGCCTAGTGATTGCTTTCTCTATGATTATTATGAGGAGATGTCTTGATTGTATTACTTGTTTTACAAAAAGTGAAGCCTCCTACCCTTTATATATAGGGTTCACCAAGGGCTAGGGTTGGGCCGACCCTAGATCCCTTTTCCACCCACATGCCCACTTTATTTGGGGTTTTTTCACACCTATATGACCTCTTTCTCTCACTCTTTCACTTGTATGTCATGTATTTCAATAAGGGGGTGGTTTGGTGGCGAGTGGCAGTGGGGGTGGTGGTGGTGGTGGTGGTGGTATGAATAGTGGTAGTGGTGATGGAGTTATCGGTTCCTCTTTGGGTCTAGCAAATTAGAGTTTCTAAGATTCAAGCTGTGCCAAGTAGTGCAGTTCACGTGCTAACATGAAGGATTGATTTGAACACAAAGGAAATCAAGCAACAAGTGAAGCGTCAATTGAAACATGTAGCAAGACATTGTTGGAATATGTGATCGATGTCATGGCCTAAGGTTAAGGCACACAATGAAATGTAAAAGGACCATGTAATATGAAGAGAATCTAGGCGAATGAAGGGTAAACCCCCACTTGGAATAGGCGAGTTTCAGAAGATGCTCTGGAGGCTATATTCTAGGGAGCCATGTGGGGGGAGATGGCCTTGGATGCCCTTGATGATACGTAAGCAATGATGTCACTCAACCTTGTACACTTTGGCTATAAAATGATGGCCCTCCTAATGAGAAAAAAACGAATTTCTATGCTATGTGAAGCTCCTCATCATGTTGCCATTGTGTTTCCTTAATCCTTGATTAAGTGCTAGTTAATTACCTTTTTGCTCATGTGACCACCATGGTTTATCTTGAACCACCATAGCTCATTTATCATCCCTTGCTCACATTAAGCTTGCATTATCACTCATTATGCTTTTACCAACATGGTATCAGAGCCATGATTATCCTTAGGCATAGTAATTAACACCATTAATCATATTTTACACTTTAGCAAGCTTTCCATTAAAGCTCCAACTCACCCCCTGCTGGTTTTTTGCTTCATACGGGCTCTATAATCCATCAAATCACAAGCTTCTTGATTCAAAAGAAAGCTAGCAGCCGGCTCCATCGACGCCTAGCTCCATGTGAGCTCCCACGCTGTCTACGCAGCACAATCAACTCTGCAACAGCACGCTGCCTTCTAGCAAAATTCATCAAATTCGCGCTGTACGGTGAATGGTTTGCTAATTCCTCTTGTGACCATAATATTGATGCTATGAAGCCCCCACGTGTTGATTTTCATGAGCAATGGTCCACTGTAGCTGCTGTTTGAGCTAATTTATCAGTAGTAGTACATGCTGTGTTGCAGAGAAGATTTCCAGAGATTGAAGCAGCATCTTGACATATTTGAGTGCTGAGTTTAAAGCCACTACCTTGGTTTTCACTTGGTTTAAAGCATTTTATGTTTCTCATTTGGGAAGAGCTTCATTCAATTACTCAAAGCTCACTCTGTTTTTTGGGGGTAGTTTTTCCTCTTTGAATTAATCACCTCCACTAATCATCATGTACCTAATAGTAATTATCTATTGTGATGACATTTTAATATACATATTGACTTGAATATCTCTTTGCAATCATGCCTTCGGATGCAGAATCATCTAATGAAGCTTATATCAAGAAATCATTGATTAGAAAACCTAGGATGAAAATCAAGTCTAGGCCCAGTTATTATTATTATGCAAAGGCTTATGGGTTTGGGGAATTCTTGAGTAATAACATGCATCTATATGGTGATGGGGGATTCTAGCTTTTAATAATTTGCATTGTTCAATTTCAATCATGGAGTCAACATTTTCATCGTCCTCTTTCATCAAGAAATTCAACGGTCATGACTTCCACACTTGGCAAGTCAAAATGAGGTTCTTACTAATGAAAGAAGGAGTTTGGGGCATAGTCAATGGTACTATACCTAAACCTGCCACACGAGAAGGAGAAGTCTCTTGGCAAACCAAGGATGAGAAAGCATTAGCTCTCATTGCCCTTGGAGTTGAAGATAGTTATATACATTACATTGGTAATGGAACATCTTCACAAATTGCTTGGAATTCATTGGATAAATCCTTTGGTGCTCAAGGCCTCCACAGCAAAATCAGTCTCAAAGTAGACTTTTACAGTCTAGAGTTCAAGGTTGATGAGACACTTGCGTCTCACATCAACACCATGAAGAGCTTGATGGCCCAGCTCGAAGCCATCAATGAACCAGTCAAGGAGAGTGATGCCATAGCCATCCTCCTAAAGTCAATGCCATCCGAGTATGATACACTCATGCCGACCTTAAAGTACATGCAGGATCCCACTTTGGAGGGGATAGAGAGTGTTCTCTTGGAAGAAGAGAAGAAGTTGAAAGGTAGGGCCATTGATCTTGTCTCAACCCAGGCATACCTTGTTCAAAGCAAGCCGGCAAACCACTCCAATGTACACATTGTGGAAGGACAGGCCATCTTCTCAAGAATTGCTACTACAAAGACAAGCCAAAGCGAATGTGCACCACAAATGTGGAAAGCCAGGTCACCTCGTCGACAAATGCTACACCAACCAGGCAAATATGGCAAGCACTTCGAATGATTCCGAAGAAGCAATTCAAGCATGTAACAATGTTACTACCTCTTTTGATGAAGCGGTAGATGCAGATTGGGCTTTCTAAAGCCAACAATGTTTATGCCCTCTCTTACCCAAATGTTTATATATGGACACCTCTAACCACCGATGATGTAGGTTATGTGTTATTTTTATGATGCCCACAATATCTCTCAGTAGGCCATGTAGCCCTCAAGGGGGGATTGATAGGGAGTTGGGTCTCCATGACCAACAAATGATGATGATGCCCATGGATATGATGATGATGATGCTATGATGATGATGGGGTATGGGAGAGGAATGTTTTCATGTCATGCTATTTTCTTTTCACAATGTAGAAGCCATGCTCCCTATGAGCTATGCTAACTTCTTTTATGTACTGTAGAGCTATACTCCTTATGAGTTAAGCTTCTTTTCTTTCATGTAATGTTTGGATCAAGGGAGGGCAATATACCATGCCATGATCAAGGGAGGGTGTTGGAATATGTGATCAATGTCATGGCCTAAGGTTAAGGCACACAATGAAATGTAAAAGGACCATGTAATATGAAGAGAATCTAGGTGAATGAAGGGTAAACCCCCACTTGGAATAGGCGAGTTTCAGAAGATGCTCTGGAGGCTATATTCTAGGGAGCCATGTTGGGGGGAGATGGCCTTGGATGCCCTTGATGATATGTAAGCAATGATGTCACTCAACCTTGTACACTTTGGCTATAAAATGATGGCCCTCCTAATGAGAAAAAAACGAATTTCTATGCTATGTGAAGCTCCTCATCATGCTGCCATTGTGTTCTCTTAATCCTTGATTAAGTGCTAGTTAATTACCTTTTTGCTCATGTGACCACCACGGTTTATCTTGAACCACCATAGCTCATTTATCATCCCTTGCTCACATTAAGCTTGCATTATCACTCATTATGCTTTTACCAACAGACACATCGTGGTCGCCAAAGTGTTTTCGGGAGTTGACTGCTACCCTGATCAACCTGTTGAGTGTGTTTGTTGTTGGGAGTTGTTTTCTACCCTAATCAACCTACTCAGTGTCTCTGGTTATCTAGGCAGCAATACACTAGTCTATGACAAAACATGCACAAGATGATGTAGAAACAGCTTATCGGTTACAAGTGACTGTGCAAATGGAGATGATTACTTAAGACTGATCGACTCATGCGTAAAATAAGGATTGTAACGGAAGATTTAGATAACTTAACAAATGGATTCACATTATATAATAGATAAGATGGATATACATAAAAGATAGATAGACACAACGAATATACAAAAATGATACAGCTCTCCTTTGATTCACAAAGAAAAATATTACACGAATAGCAATATGTAATAGCCTTGTCAGAGTTTTGATTACATCTTTTATACTACATACGCGTGGTAGAGTGGTACAAAAGTACCCGCGTGCTTTGATAAGGGCTAATTTATAGAAGTAATATTGACCTAATTAATTGGTGTTTAAGTACGTTGGATCTGACGTTCTGACAGCTTACTGGCTGGGTGGTTGTCCAATCTCCGGATGCTTGACAGCCCAACAAGTGCATTTAATCATCTAGGATCTTCCTAACCAAATAGTTATTGGATCAGGACATTCAACAAGCACCTAATTGAGTACTTTTACATAAAGAGACCTAACATCCATAGACACTAGTAGCAAAGAATCCTTGGAAGAAACTCTGGGAATCCCAAAACATGCAAAGGAGAGGCTGACCTCTTCTCCAACTAAATCCTTTAGTTTATTGGATATAGCAAAAGGACTATTGAACTCACTCAATGAATAAGGATCTAGCAACAAGAAATGGTTTTATATCCATGTTTGTAGGGACTATTGTGCAAACACCACCATAGGTGCAAGCTTTTGGCTCAAGAGAAATAAACCTATTGAGACCTAGTGGTATTACCCCTACATTGAGGAGAGATAAATCAAGTGCTTTAAGAATGAGAGAAGTCTTTTTCCCCACTTTGGAGGATCTAGACATTGGATTTAAACTTAGAGATGCCTAGCATCAATTATGCATGCTAAAAATAAAAAAACAAGAGCTAGACACACGCAAAATTACTGTTGAACATATGGAACTCGACAAGTTACTTTTGGTAAGGTTGCATAAAAAGGAAGGGAAAACTCATAATGACATATTAAATCATATTGCCGAGGCAATAGATAGAGGGAATTCCCCCTTTAGAGATAATTTGTGAAGATCCCAACAAGGAGGGATCGGAATCAATGGCACAAGAAGAGATTCAGAGAAAACCACATCATATCACAAAGCTCATGAACAATTTCATTAAGGATGGTGACCCCATGCAACATATAGAGATATTTGAGTCAACTTGTAAGACCTGTGGGCTAGTTGATAATATTATGAAGATTCATTCTTTTCCCTAACATCAGCTGGAAAGACACAACAATGGTATAGAACCTTGAAACCTTAGGATAAAGTTAACTTCACTTCGTTGAAAAATGTGTTCGTACATGTTTTACAAGAAGTGGTGATAAGTGGACCCAATGGCACAACTCCACAATATTAAGCAGCACAAGCACGAGTCCATGAGATACTACATCTCTCAAATTCTTATTGTAAAAGTTTAGAGAGGTTGAATGATGATATCAGTTATTACCATGTTTCTATAAGCGATTACGGGATACAAAGATGCATGATTATTTGTTTTTGTCCATCCCAACAATACTGGATGCATGTTGCAAGTTGACCATTGAATCTGAAAACAACATTTGCTAGAATTACCACAACCAGAGGATGCCAAGATGCCATTTGTGATTCCACCATCACGAGTCTTGAGTTGCCATGACTTGGGTAATTGTGATAAGTAGTTTAGTGGAATGACAGTTGAAGAATTAAGTATGTCCATTTTGGAAAAGCTAAGGACTAAGGAGGTAAGGGAGACATTAGAGAATTCTTATCTTTACTCTCACAGGGAGTTGAGTTGGTGGTCTTTTTGAAGATAAAATCACATAGCATTGAATGTCGTCATCTCAGGCCTAGAAAATTTCTCTATTGTGCACATTGTTTGTGATTGGAAAATCATAATACTTCCATGTGTAAATACCCAAGAGCCTAAACTGTAGCACAATTAGCAACACTAAGAGCACCTTTGTCTTTAGCAACACCAGTGACTCAAGCCAATGTTGCCATTGGCTAGGCTAAACAAGGTGTACCATACCCTCACCAACCTTCTTCTAACCTCCTCCTCAAACTCCCTGTTAATGTCATGCCAAATAGCATCCCATCCACCATCATTAATAGGTACTCTCTTTTTCACATGTCCAAAGAGAAACTATAAACGCTCCCTTTTCCGGCACATATCCCTATTTGCTAAATGCAATTTTTACACCAGAAACATCTTCCCTTAAACCCCTAACACGGGTATAGGGAATAAGTCTACACAAAGGGATCATAGGACATTGAAAACAACTAGATAATCTATTTTTTTGCATGATGTCCTCACCTTTGTCAATGTGAATCTTATTCTCATCTTTGTTTTCCTCCAATTGAGGCACTTCCGATCTCATCACATAAGGCACAATCTGTAAAAAAACTTCTTTGCCCGTCCACTCATCCACAATATTAAGAGATGTACTTGGTAAAGTGCTACCACCCTTTTCTTGAGTGCTACCTAATATCATTAACAACCACATGTGAGCTACTTGGAAAAGAGTCAGTCATCACTGTCTGACTGGCAACCTCCTCTCCAACATCTTGAACACCCTCAAAAATAGTCTCCACCACTAGACTAATTTGGTCCAAGCTAAATGTTGCAAGAGACTCCCCTTCCTTTTCAAATGCTTGTACCCTTTCTCTCTTTGTATGCTTTCCCCCATCACCAGGGTGGATGGTCTGCACATAGAAAAAATACATGACCATTAATCCTTCCAAACATAACCATTTAACTATGCATCACCACCAAACATGACCATTAATCCTTTAAACACATGGAAAAAAAATGTAGCGACATAACCATCTAACTATGCATCACCACGAAACATGACCATTAATCCTTTAAGCACATGAAAAAAAAGCCCAAAACAGGCCGCAATAAACATAACCATTAGAGTTGAGAAGATTTGTGTCACTGGCACTTGCTTGAATCTCTTAGAGAAAGTTAGGATTACTCTATAATCAAAGGTTATTCTTCTCTTATCTATATGCTCTGCACAAAAGTTACAACCATTTGACCATAATGTTACAAATTTATGATACTAAGATAAACATTCAAACAAAAAATTATCAGAGATACTCAATAGGTTGATCAGGGTAGCAGTCAACTCCCAACAACAGAGACACTCAGTAGGTTGATCAAGGTAGCAGTCAACTCCCGAAAACACTTTGGCGACCACGATGTGTCTTGCTACATGTTTCAATTGATGCTTCACTTGTTGCTTGATTTCCTTTGTGTTCAAATCAATCCTTCATGTTCAGCACATGAACTGCACTACTTGGCGCAACTTGAATCTCAGGAACTCCAGTTTTCTAGACCCAAAGAAGAACTGATAACTCCACCACCACCAACATCCCCACCACCACCTCCCTGTTAAAATATATGATGTGCAAGTGAAAGAGTGAGAGAAAGAGGCCATGTAGGTGTGAACACACCCCAAATAAAGTGGGCATGTGGGTGGAAAAGGGATCTAGGGTCTGCCCAACCCTAGCCATTGGTGAACCCTATATAAAGGGGAGGAGGCTTCTCTTTTTCTAACACAAGTAATACAATCAAGACATTCATAAGGTGAAGGTCAATCCAACTTTGGAGTGGCTAAAATAGAAGGTAATATAGAAGCTTTCTATACATCTTGTGTTCTTGCTCACTCTCATATATGTTGCTCCATCTTGCCATCAACTATTGCTTCCGTTGTGCATACTCCCCATAATTTTGATATGGTATCAGAGCCTTGCAAAGGCTAAGTTCTTCTTCGATCCCTTTTTTATCTCGCTCTCACTGTCATAAGCCATTCACATCCTCATCAAGAAGGACGGTGGTAGAAGAAGGTGAGAAGTAAAAAGGCGTCAAGAAGGAAGGCAACAAAAGAGCATCATCAAACAGCAGATTTTGTCATCATCAACAGGTTCTTGAAGCTTGGAAGAAGAAGAAGACGACGATCCTCACCATCAACAACAAGAAGAAGAAGGAGAAAGCGGGAAGAGAAGAATGAAAAACACGAGAAAAATTTGGTAATTTTTTAGTTTTTTTCGTGAAAGAGTTTCGTTTACGATTTCCGTCATTTCTCGTCTTTGAAGCTTTTTCGTGCGGGGCTTAAGGAGTGGAAGGCGTGCTGGGTATGTTCTCTTTGATTAAAGAGGGCAACATCATCAAGTAGGAGCATCCAAAAACGCAACCGTCGCCTTTCTACAGTTCCGTCAGCCGTCCGTTCGGTTTTTCTGATCGCCGTCGTCGTTCATCCATTGTACGTTTTCTGTCCAACAACACTGTCTGTCAAAGGTAGCGCACTGTAGGAAGCCTAACCTCATACCCATTGTGCACAACAAACACCACCAATATTCAAGGTTGACGAGTGTGGCCAAAACGACAGCAACTCTGCAGCACAAGTAACTTGCAGCCACGGTAGCCTCTGTCAACGAGGGAGCACCGTCCGACTGCGTTGTCTATTGCAAGCCTGCAACGATTCCCTTCTACACAACAAGCGCAACCAACACCATCTTTGTAACAATAGATCTCGGTAACAACAACGTAGATTGTGTTTTTTTCATAAAATAAAAAAATCTATTTTGTCCAAGGTTTTATAAACCCTTGGAAGTTCTTTAAAAACCTTTTTCTAAGGTTTTATTTTAAACCTTTCTATCAAAGTTTTTCAACCCTTGCTCATTGAAGGACATGGTAATTTTTTCATAAAACCAATCCTCAATTTTTGGATGAACTCATATGCATGGAAGTCATCAATCGTATTGTAATGGAGTTAGACACTGCCCTTGTGTTGATAAACAAGTGGTAAGACCTCTCCTAAATCAATGTTCACATTGGTGTATGTATTTATGCATCATCATGAAGTGGAAGGTGGAAGCAAGAAGCATATTGAGAAGCACATGCATAAGCTATTAAAACATGGGTGCCAGCCTTGTGTTAGTCTATGTGGCATGTGGACTAAGAAAACTAGCATGATTGGAAGGAGACATGTACTCATGAAGCATGTCTACCATGAGAAAGGATTTCATGAGAAGCACGTGGATGCAACCAATGAAGAATGGTATATCCAGATCCCACTTGAAGTTTGTCTTTTGCAAGAAGATGGTTTCATCAAAGTGAAGGATCAACAATGGCGGTGCATGAAGCCACTATGGAAGAGATGGTACCAAAGATATTACTAAGGCTGAGGGGAATTATGTAAATTCCTCAAATGTTCCAGATAAGCAACTCTTCTAGTTGAGGAGTGAAGCATGTTTGCTAGAATTGGGAGTGAAGCACATTTTTCTATAACTCATCACTTTTTTAAAGCCTAATCTATAAAGGCTACCTACCTTGTCATCTATCCTATGGTTGAGAGAGGGTCATTTTGTTCTTGTATATCCAATGCTCACCTTGCTCCATGTTTGGGATTGTCCTATGGTGGCGTTGAGAGGGAGTGTTGAAATATATGATGTACAAGTGAAAGGGTGAGAGAAAGAGGTCATGTAGGTGTGAACACACCCCAAATAAAGTGGGCATGTAGGTGGAAAAGGGATCTAGGGTTGGCCCAACCCTAGCCCTTGGTGAACCCTATATAAAGGGCACGAGGCTTCACTTTTTGTAACACAAGTAACACAATCAAGACATTCATAAGGTGAAGGAACAAGCCAACTTTGGGGTGGCTGAAATAGAAGGTAATATAGAAGCTTTCTATACATCTTGTGTTCTTGCTCTCTCTCATATACGCTGCTCTATTTTGCCATCAACTATTGCTTCTGTTGTGCATACTCCCCATGATTTTGACACTCCCCACTTTCTACATTACAACATGCTTCAACGATCAGAGTTGTCTCACGGGGAGAAGTATCCAAAATTATTTGGGGAATCCAAAGAGGATGTAGTAATCACATCTGTCTCTTTGACAATTCCTGGCACGTAAACATCCCCGGCCCGATGAATCAGAACCTCAAGAAAGCCACTTTTGTCCCAACTTTACAAAAATGTGCCACTATTTGGGTTGCTTTAGTAGGAGTATGCTAATTTTCCCACATATGATGCAATCAGGGATGCCTTTACAAAAATGTGCCACTATTTGGGTTGCTTTAGTAGGAGTATGCTAATTTTCCCACATATGATGCAATCAGGGATGCCTTTCTTTAAAGATTCAGGGAAGATAAAACCTCCATGCATGTTCTTGATAAGATATGTCGGATGAACCAAAAAGGCCTCACGGTCAAAGACTATGCTGCTAAGTTTTGGTAGCTTCTCCAAAGAGTGGATGCGTCTAATTGGCCCACGGAGGAGAACCTCAATTCCTATTTCATGAAGGGATTAAGCAAGCAGTTGAAAAGGGTAGCAACTAGTTCCGATCTCGCCACAATGACTCTGGATGGTTGAGTCAGATCTCATGGTACAGTGCATGTTGGTAGGGTCCATCAAGAGGAGCAAAGGCAAGAGCAAGAGCAAGAGCAAGAGCAAGTGGAAGTCCAAAAGGTCCTCTTCCGACTTTGAGGCGGAGAAGGAGGATGATTTTGATCACTCAACTTTAAGTGAGGAATCAAAGGAGGACGAGGAAGATCGCAAGGCAAGGTCAAAGAGCAAGAAGGCAAGAAAGACAACCAAGGAACTAATTGAGCCATGGATCAATTGACGAGACGAGTGATGAAGGAGTGAAGTCCCCTGGTCAAGCACTTGGTGTGTTCGAGGTGTCAGACTCATGGCTCTGGTGTGCCATTTGTAGAATTGCCACACACACCACAAAGGCATGCAAATACAATGGGAGGAAAGCACATGTAGTCTAAACACCCGTTGTGGAAAGTTCAACCCGCCTCACTAATGGCTCCACAGGATTCATACCGAAGGCCGCCAATCTACCCACGTGGGAATTTTCCTCCCAAGGATGTGCCTGGAGCTCAACGACCCACTTTCAGATGGTTCTACTGCATTGCCCCAGGTCTTCGCAAATCTTACTCTGAGATTTGGAGGAAGCATAGGGCAGAGGTGGAAGGAGCCTAGGCTTCAGTATCATGCCTAGAGGCGGTAAATCTTGTGGAAATCGAGGCTCTAGATGAGCAAGAATTAATCAAGCCAACCATAGAGGTGGCAGAATCATCCGCTCTATGGCGGTGACAAGATCCATGCAACCCAAGACTCCAAAGGTGGGGAAAGAACTGACCTTGGATAAGAGGGGGAAGCAAAAAGTTGGCACCTGGCAGGAGTAGAACAAGGTACCGACGGAGGCGCCCAATTGGGTGGAAACGTAGCATGCTCGAGAGACATTGCAAAAAAGGAGCCAGAAAGGCCAAGGCCGACATCTATCAGGAACAAGAAACCAAAGTCATCATACTACCGATGAACCCAAATGAGGGAGGCAAAGTGCCCTCACCATAACCAGATGGGAACCACGAGACGCTACCATACAATTTGTGGGAAGATCTGAAATGGTAGCTCCTCATATTAGTGCCGAACTTCAAAGAGCAGCTACTATGCCGCGTGATGCCCTAGGAGGAGAAGATGGCACCCTCATAGCCTCTGGAAGCCATGCACATTGAGAGGACAAAAACTTTGTCTCCCAGGGAAGCCCCTATTTATGATGAAGCCATCCTGATGATCTAGGTCAAGTTGGCCAGAGTGGACATAAAAGAAATACTGTTGGATGGTGTATTAGAACTCAACATTTTATGGATACGACATGCAAAATGCTTGGGTTGAGCAGATGGGATCCAGCCCCATTTGCCATGAAAAAGGCAGATCAAAGGTGAGTTCATCCACTGAGATTAATTTGCGACCTCACACTGTAACTCTCTAGATTAACTTTCGATATTGCAGTAGTGGTGCTCCACTTGAAGGACATAAAAGGTGCCTACTTGATGTTACTGGGTAGACCATGGCTTAGGTAGGAAGATTAAGCAAGACTGGGATATGGAAAGGATAACTATCTGGTCACCGTGCGAGGAAAGAAGAAAGTCAAGATTTTTGTAGTCGATCAAAGGAAAGTGGAGAAACCTTCTCGATAAACATGCTGGACGGATTAGACCTCAATGAAGAGGAAGAATATCTCCAGTAGAATGCAAATACGATCAGCCTGTTTGAGGTTGATGTGGTTTGAATCATGGAGAGACACTGACCAACCCTTCATCACAAGAATGAAGCCACAGCAGCAGGGATCAGCCCAATCCACTGAGTTAAGGGAACCTTTATGAGATTAGGTTGAAGAGTTTTATGAAGCCTTCGCAAATGATGGCAATACATCGAGTTTGCAACAAATCATTGCAGCAGCAGACACAAAGCCTTTGAAAGAAACCTAAAGTGACCCAAACATGTCAGAGAAGATGAAATAGCGAGTCATGGAAAATGTTCACAAAATCGTGCAAACATTCACTCAACTCCATTTTTGGGAAAAAAAATCCAAAAAAAGTACCTTTTTTCAAATTTATGGAGACAAAAGACATACATTCATGTCAAACATTTAAAAAAAACCACTACTTTTGTGGAAAAAGAAGCATAAAACATTACTTACATTTTACTCTAAATCCAAAAACATTACTTACATTTTACTCTAAATCCAAAAACATCCAATTTGAAAAAAGAATTACAAAGGAGAAGAACTCTTCCAATCAACTAGAAGAGTCATTGGACCTTTTGCTTAAAAATATCAATTGTTTTCTAGCACAAGTGTGCATAAGTTTTTAACTTAAATCCATACACAAGAATTTCTATATCATACAAATTAAGCATGTCCACATGTTGACAAATTACACTTTTCTTTCCTTTTTTGCTTTGTTTAACCATCTCTAGATCACACTTTCTCTTCAGCATGGATACGTTTTGTACCAATACACATTTCTAGGACTTGATTGTCACTTCATATTTAGGACTTTCTTTAACTCTTTCTCCCACACTACACACAATAAATGTCTCATGCTCACATGCCTTCACCACCCTTTCCTGAATAACATGTGCCTTTAGTGATAAAGCTCGTTGGATCCTTTGCATAGCAACACAATATATCTTTGACCTATAATATGGCTTCCTACAGGAGTTTTGATTAGCCTCTTCATGTGTGTGTACATTGTCCTGGCTAGAATTCCCTCCTCTAGGTGTTATGGTTGCACTTGTCTCCAGCTTGAACCTTGCACTTATGAAAATATCAACCTCTTCTTGCATAAGAGCAGTACCTTCAGCTACTTGCCAAACACTTGGTACATTCTCAGGAATAGGGGTGATACTATCATCCACATTCCAAGTGTGTGTACATGTGGTGCTGCAAAACAAAATCATTTGTGCAGTAGGCCATCCGTAAGGGTGCCTTCTTGAGCCAAAAAAACATGGAGCAGGTGTTGGAGTTCCATTTTTTGAGAGGAGAGTATTCCACTTCTTTCTATCTGGTGTCCATCCTAGACATTTGACACACGGATCCTTGCAATTGTCCTGTGAATTGCCCAGAATGCCTCATTAATCTTCCTTTTAACCACAAATTGACCTCCCTGCATAGGTGATCTACTTTGAATTGTGTTGGATGGATCAACCTCAACATACACACGTGGTGGAGTGTGCCTTGTTACTTCATCATCATCAATTAGTATTTTCCTTGGGCAACCTCTCCCTCTTCGTGGTTGGTTGACATGGTAATACTTTGGTCTATGGCTACTTCCTTCTTCAGATGTTATCACTTTTGTTGCTTTCCTATGCTTTCTAGGCAGTCTCATTGTCACCCTTCATGTGATCTCTTCTTGTGCTCATCGGACTTCGTGCAATAGATTCCTTGACAATGTGGACAACATGTGATGGTCTACTTCCTTGAGCCTGGTTAGCCCTTGTTGGTGCAAGAATTGACAAAGTTGGTCCTTATCCAAGATGTCAGCCTCATACGCATGTTGCTATGCACTTTGAAGAATAGCATTGCATAAGTCACTAACGTTAGCATCATACACGGTGTTTTTTTATTTTGACCCCTTTGATGCTAGCCAGCTATGATGTTTACTCTCTGCCATATTCTTTGTTGGTGTAGGAGTAGCACCTTTTGAATCTATGGAAACGATTCAAATCTCTTTAAACTTACAATTATATCCAATTAGAAGTAGCTATAAAAGGAGAGAAACCTCAAGAACTCAAGAATACATTCAGGGATAGGACTTACCAGTCCCTCCTAGTGATGGATTTGTAAAGCCCACCAAAACTGAGCCAACTTTCCATATATTGTATCTCCATACTAGGCACACATCCTCTTGCCCAAAAGAATTGAATTTCATCACGTGTTCTGTCTGCTTCCTCCTTTGTCTGCTTCCTCCTTTGTTGTTGTAAGGTGCCAACTCTCACACAACTCCTTCCTCCTTTGTTGTTGTAAGGTGCCAACTCTCACACAACTCCTTATGTTGTGCATGAAATTTCATCACGTGTTCTGTCTGCTTCCTCCTTTGTTGTTGTAAGGTGCCAACTCTCACACAACTCTTGTTGTAAGGTGCCAACTCTCACACAACTCCTTATGTTGTGCATGAAATTCCTTTGCAACGTATGCATGGCTATGTCGATTTAGCCTTTTTCTCACAATGGAATAAATGTAGCCTCTCCCTACCTTACGTGATATTGTCTTCACCTCCATTGAGTACAGTTCAAACAACATGCCACCCAGCTAGGCCTTCATCTGCCATATAAAACCAAAGAAGTTGGCCTTTCTGTTTCCGTTGTGCGGACCATTACTTCATTTAAAGTGTTCCAAAATAATATTTGGGCCGTGTATCTTCCTCTTTCATCTCACATGTGGCTATTGTGAGTATCTCACGTAGACTTCAATTAAGAGAAAAAATGGCCACATTAAAAACATACATGCTTACAATTCATTCTCTAAATGAAAGCTCTGCCTTGGGTCATAGACATGGCATGCAAAGGTTTTCCATCCCAAAACCCTCTTGATGTGGTCAAACATATCCTGAATTGTTGTGCTTAAGTCTCCCTTCCCCTCAAGGTTCATTCAGTTCACTAGGGCAACCTTGGAGGCTGGACCCTTTGTTTGACATTTTTAAGATGAAACATCAATCATATTCAAATCCTTGTCCTGGGAACCGACTGGTATGGAAAAAGTAATACATGCATTTTCTTTTCAACTTCAATGTACTATCAAGGCCACCCTCTCTAGGCAAGCTATCTTTTTTGGCTTGTAAAACCATCCTCTTTAGAGTAGAAACAAAGTAAAAAGTAAGGTTATTGCATGTTAAAAAAAATGGGCACTTAAAGAATATGTGGTAATTACCTTGGTGTCCTTGCAAGTGGCTCCAATTCATCTAACATGTTTAGTAACTCCACATCTCCAAGATTCTCACCACATTTCCTGGAGAAGTTCATCACCATCTCAGCCTACCAATTTGCATGAAACCTCCATTTGGGCTTGTTCTGGGCCAATTTTATAATTGTGAGACAAACAACATTCTCCACTAGCTTCTTTACCTTCTTTAAGTTTTTCTTTAATGTACCTTGTTGTACACTATGCATATGGCAGCCAAGGTGCACCATCAACCTATACGATACTCATGACAGGTTGGCATTACATAGTAAGTAGGGCAATCACATTGTGCCACACACATAACCTCAACTTTATAGAAATTACACCTAACTCCTTTTGTAAGAGAGCCTGGCTGACTCTGCTTTATTAAGGAGCCTTTGAAAAAAGTAATATTTTTGGTATTATTGTTTAGCAGATAATATAGGCTAGGTCTTCACTCTTTGCCCTAATTTTCTTGTGCATGGAGATAGACAGGCTAAGTCTTTGTGGCATGAAGACCTCCCTTGTCTGCGCAGACCTGGCAAGTAAAAACTCCTTGGGTGTGAACTCTTATCTTTGTAGACCTTCGCCAATTCTGTGAACTACGGCACACCCACAGATAGGCCAGGTCTTCATAGCACGAAGACTTGCCTTGTCTGTGTAGACCTTGTGCTAGTGGTGATGCTTGGGTACTGGAAGGTGAGGGCCGGAGTGGCACAACAGTGTTGATGCTCGACGTTGGCAAGGTGGTGTTGGGAATGGTGGTGGTGGGCTGCTGGTTGGGTGCCATGCCGGTGTGCCAAAGGACCTTGCACAAATTTTTGAACCTTTGCACCCACAGATAGGCCAACTCTTCATAGCACGAAGACCTGCCTTGTCTACGCAAACCTTGTGGAGAAAAAGCTCCTCACTGGGCAATGGCGGTTTCGGTCGGAGCAGCGCGACGATGGTGATGCTCGACGTTGGGCAAGGTGGTGTTGGGCATGGTGGTGGGTGCTGGTTTGGTGCCATGCTAGTGTGCCATGGGACTGCTGTAATAGGGCATTTAAAGTAGTTATAGTAGAATTTCATGTGGTGGATCTCTTCAAGGGTTTCCGTTTCATTGGAGTAGGTGTTGTGCCTATTTTGTTGCCGCGCTTGAGAACTAATGGCTCCTAGAGGTTAAAAGCTTTCATTTCACAATGTCTAATTGCATGTAATATGTAGTTATTTTGACATAGTAATTCTTTTGCTGAGTATGTACTTCTTACATTACTATATTAGCTTTAGAAATTGTATGGTTGTGTCTGTGCTTTCCCTCTTAAGGATGGCTTTGCATTTGCAGAAGAAGAGATGATGGGTCTTAACTTTGAATCTTATTAATGTCATTGAGTGAGTATTAACCTTATTAACTTTGATGGGCCTAAACTTTGAATCTTGTTATTTTTTAATAGATGTCTACATCTAGCTAAGGTGATCAATACCCCCTTAGGTCCCAATGCAACTCAAAGGTCAGTAAAGCTGAAAATCCACATGGTGAAAAATTAGAGGTCTCCTCAGCTCACGCCTCTACCCTACTTCACCCTATCCTTGAAGTGCAAGAATAACATACACAAAGGTCTAGGAGTAAAACAAAGTGTTATTCATGAATTACCTCCACAAAGTTTGGAATCATTGGGTGAAGCATTAGGTAGTCACCAACTCATTGAACATCCAGATAATGCTTCTAGTCCACCACAAAAAGGGAAAATGGATGCAAGGGTGGCAAGATTTGGGAGGCACATTCAAATGGACATACTACAGGATGGTATGGAGTCTATAACTATTCGTGTTGAAACTGAACCACCTTATGTCCCTATATGTCGTCTTATACCTTATCCTTGAATGAGAACAAATTGGAACCAATATTGCACTTTTGGCTTCCAATTTTGACTCCTAGGGTTATGATCCAACAAGGGGAGACTTTCTTGTGTAATTGAGTAGGATAGAGGAACCAAAAATGCTACTATCAGATGATTATGTTGCCAATTGGGGGCCAGCTTGGCAGAGTGTAAATCAAGAGTTTGAGGTTGATTTATAAAAAAGCTTGAGTGGACACATCTAAGTGGGAACAAGTTCCTTGTATGGGATGGAAACCATAGGTTGAAGGCATGGGGAAACCAAATTAGTAGAGGTAAGATTTTAGTTTCTTTTACTTATCATAATGTCGTAAATAAGTAAAGAATTGTGCTCACAGTTTGTTTTTCCTTTTTATAGTGTGGAGGGAAAACAAAAAAAAGAGGCATGTACGAGTATACGATGCAAGTTTCTCTCCTTTGATGTTCATCAGTAAGGAGAGGTCCTTATCTCTCTTATAGAAGTAAATAGCTACAAAATCACAAAGGTTTTCCCTTTGTTTCATGTACGTGCAAAAACATAGTCAATAAATATGTTGATGTTCCTAAAGGTTGGTTTGTACTCATCTGCCACACATACTCTTCCAATGACATCTTTCTCATGTGTAAGTTTGGTCCATCTAGAATGGATACTCTTATGCACTATTTTAGTAAGGAAGCAAAGTAATGGATCAACCAAACTTTAGCACAAGATAGAACAAAGCACTGGTACAATATGCCAATGTCAACACTCTCTCAATTTGTACTCTTTATTTTTTCCTCTTACAGTACTCTTTATTTTTTCCTCTTACACAATTTTCCTTAAATTCATTTACTTTCTTGTTTGCATTATCTCACTACGTTTGGTGCTTTCTTTTAGAAGGAGTTCAACAAAAAATGCAAAAAAGAAATGTCAAAATTTGACTTTACGACTCTATCCTTGGAAGAGTGCAAGGAAACAAGAACCAAGGCAATGAAAAAGGTAGAGGACAAGGTGAGGACTAGAGGATACAAGCTAGGATCCATAGAAAACCCAAATAATGGTGAAGGGTTTTTCCAATTTCCATACTCAGTGAATTGGAAAAGGCAAAGGGAGTCACAGAGGACAAGCTTGGAATGCTGCAGCAGCAGCAAAAATCTCATGCGAGAAGTGGGTTTTCTTATTCATTTGAATTAAGTGGACTTTAAGGACATTGTTTGGACTCTCTTATGTATAAATCATTTTTTTGGACTCTCTTATGTATAAATCATTTTTTTGGACTCTCTTGTTTGGACTCTCTTATGTATAAATCATTTTTTTGTTAACATGTTGTAAAAAAAAGAGATCTTGATTGTCCTCCTCACTAAGGATGAGAGGGAACAATTGGATTGGGGCATGCCAAGGGACAACATATCTTAGAGGCAGTACATTTCTAAGGAAACATAGTAGTCCGAAATGATAGACCTTGCACATGATTTAGTAATTCAACTTGATGTGGATGTTGATGAAAGGGAAGTACAAGTTCTAGGTGATGCAGTTAAGTACTTTAGGTCTTGTCGACAGTTGCATTTCCATGAGGCATTTGTAGAACTTGTAAGTGAGATGAAGAGCTCTGCTGCTTCGGAGAAGCAACCATAGATTCAAATGTCGGTACGTCATCTTGTGTACAGGTAATCTCAAAGTATTGATGAATTTTTTGGTATGTCTCCATGTATTTGTAGCATGTTCTTACTTGCCGTTATCGTTTTTGGGTGGTTGCATAAAATGCATGTTGAGGGAAATCTTGATGAGCTACCACTTAAATGTAGTGCGACTAGGCAAGTGGAGAAGGGTCCACAGACCATGTCTCAAGACATGTGGCAGGAATGAGGCCTCACACAATGTGAGGTCATGGTTACACCATGGTGGCTTGAGTATCCTTTTGGAAAGTTTTATCAAAGTGAAGAAGGCTGACATAAAAGCAGCTACTTCATTATACTTTTGTAACAAATGTAAAAACATCATTTAGTACAGATAGTTGTTTTTTATTATTATTTACATAAGACTTTCAAAGCTATACTCAAAAGCAAAAAGGAAAGATAGTTGTTTTTTATTAATATTTACATAAGACTTTCAAAGCTATACTCAAAAGAAGATGAAAAGGAGAAGAGAGATTGAGAAGGGCTTGGACAACCCAAAAAGGGGGCTTGAACCTTGAGAAAGACATTGAGACCTCACCAAGAGATGAACATATTGAAGACAAGGAGAACTTGGATTATGATCAAGGTGACATGTCCTACACAAAAGTAGTATTCATTTCATTTTATGTAATGTACGCTAATGTGTTTTGCTAAGCAGGTCATGGGAGTAATAGTGGGGAAGAATACAACTCACCCCAAGTTTATCATGTTGCTATAAAAGCAAACATTTTAACAACATCTGAGTTCATTTCTTCCCTTTGACCACATCAGTAATTTGATAAACCTATGGGATCTAATTTGATGCCCATGTGTGAGTTGTGTAGGGTGTTAAAGAAGCTCTTTAAAAATGTGGAACACCCCTATGTGTACAAAGGACACAATACTGTATTTGCTACAAGCTTATTATGGGCTTACTTTCCCACATGTACAGGAGTAGACAAATGTGGGAGTTCTCACGTGATTCCCACTACATGGAATGTCTTTACCCCCCTGAGCTTGCCATAGCAGTAACAACAACATTTGTGCCGATTATGTAGTTGCAGGTGGGGGTTGGCTCATTTGTACTTGCTTGCCACAACAAATGCATGATGTGCAAAAGGCAGCAATGGAGAAAGGATTTTTTCTTCTTCGCACTATATATGATGGTGTATGTGGAGAGTGGATACTTACAAAGCTGTCCATAAGAGGAGGTGAGGGAATTGGCTATAGTGAGGTTGTTCATGGTAGAGGTTGTTCATGGCAGAAGTAAACATGATCACACTATGTACTAACCTCCACTTTGAATGGGTAGGTGAATTGGTTGGTGCTCAGTATGTTTATACGTGATGGTTGTCAGCCATCTTGTTACAGGAAATCAAGAGCATAGTTGTGTGAAAGGGTCAAATTTGATTAGGGAGTGTGATTTTGGTGGCGGTCATCCATCAACTCATGAAGGGAAGCATGTACGTGGTGGGGCCGAATGTCAAATAGAACTAAGCAGGTTTGTTACGCAACTACTTTTTTTAATAAAGATGCTTATAATCATACATCAAGCCAATAAAAACCTGATTGATTTTTTTTCTTTTTCTTTGGGGAGGTTCATGTTGCAAGCTTTTACAAAAGAAGGAGATGTTATCAAAAACCACAAGAGGGGTGCCTGCTTGGGACGCACACCAAGAGGGGTGCCTTGGCGTGTGGGCGATGCCTTGCAGGCGGTTGGCTGTGAGGCGTCATGATGATGGAGCCGTCCATGGTTCGCAATGCTTAATTCGCTCCTTGTTTGCAGACGTGCTCGCGCTGTCCATGCATTTGCGGTCCTCTGTCTGTAGGCCCATGCTGCCATGCAGGCTCTTCATTTGGACTTAGCGATCACTTCCCCCCAGAAAGAGAGAGAGACAAAAGAGAGAGAAACGAGAGAGAGCGCAGCTTGTCAAGGTGTCAAGAAAACAAAATATTAAAGAAAGAAGGGGGCTTATGAAATTGTCTATGATTGATTGATGTTCTATTTAATACTATTTCAAAGATAATCAAATCATAGAGGAATCTATTTGATGTTAGGACAAAGTTTGAGATGCGGGATGGGGGCTTGAAGCAGTATAAGAATTTTATTTGCTGGGTTGAACGTTGGGATAGTAATATGGTGGGTTGATAAATCAATACGTTTCATCCCTTTGGAACCAATCAAGTCCTCCCAAAGAGCGCTTCCCACATTTTTGAATATATGTTTGGGATTTAAGAGATGATGAATTAGAAAATCACTCTAATAAGGGAGTTGATAAAAGATAGAGAGCATCGTCATTCTAGTTCAAGGTAAATTAAGACATTGTTCCAATAAGGGCATTGATGAAAGGAGTTTGAACTTTTCACCCCTTCTCCTGTGTAAACCTTGCTCCCATCTCCTACCCCCTAAGCTCCAACGATTATGTGCTTGCTCCACTAACAAGCACGTAAGCTCCCAGTCCTAACCCTTATCTTTGGTTATTTTGTAATTTGTTTTTTAAAGTTCTTTCAAATTTTCTTGTTTATGGTATTTTGTGTGCACTTACAAGACTCCTCTCCTTTCATGCTCATTCTCTCCGTCTCTCCCTTGTAGCAATTAAGTCTCCTGTCCATGTTTAGGGTTTTGTTTTCCTTAGATTCTACTAGTTTTTTGTAATTTGTGTCTTTTTTCCCGTTTCGGCAGGTTTAGTCTCTCTCTCTCTCTTGTTCCCTATAGTCCTTAATGTATGCATGGGGCCTCTGCCCACATGTATGTGCATTGTGCATAGGCCTCATGCATACATTACGGTTCATGCATTCTCTATGTGTGGCCAGTAATGGAATGCATTAAAAGGGCTATGCATAAGCATATCCTCTATGCATAGGGTTTCATCAACCTTATGCATAAGCATATCCTCTATGTGAGAATGATGTTGTGATAACTTCTGCATGTAATTTCATCAACCTTGGAGTTTGACTTTATTGGACTCTAATCTTCAATATCAATTATAGGTTTTTTGTAAGATGACCCTGTGGTGTGAGAGATAGATGGAGTTGATTTGCACCCATCCATAGGAACTCTTTGCACTTAAACTGACCACTGTTTTAGAGGGTGGAAGATTGGAGGCCATATACCTGTTGTTTACCAAACATTCTCCACCATGAAGAGGACCCTCCAGTGGGTCAAGTTCAATATCCCGAAACCAAAGTGTAGAAAAAGAAACCATAGTGAGTGTAGCTATCTCAGTTGTTGAAGAAACCAAGTAGATGGGTAGGAAAGTGTTTTGGAGGTGAAAATGAAATCCGCATTTTCAAAGTTGTGGCATGATATTCAAAACCGTCACACCAGAGCCATGAAGAGGTACCGTCATTTTGTAGTAGCCGTCATTCTTAAAGGTACAGAGTTGTGAGTTTTAAAGAAAATTGGCCATTAACGCACTAAGTCCATATGTGTGGACCAATAATGGCGCCCATCATTTTTTGGTACACTGTCCTTTCTTTGAACCTTTACTATCTTATCTCTTTTCCTCTTTCTTTCTGTCTTCATATTTTTTTTCCCATTGTAGCATTCTCAACCCTGTGAAGATTGAGAAAAATCGTGGAGGTAATCTCTTCATATTTCTTTCGTGTTTCCATTGCAGCGTTTTCAACCCTGTTGTGAAGATTGAGAAAAATTGTGCCTCTTTGCCCTAATTTTCTTGCACATAGAGATATACAGGCGAGGTCTTCGCCCTTTGCCCTAATTTTCTTGTGCATGGAGATAGACAGGACCTGGCATAATGAAGACCTGCCTTGTCTGCGCAGACCTGGCAAAAGTAAAAACTCCTTGGGTGTGAACTCTCATCTTTCTAGACCTTCGGCAGTTCTGTGAACTCTGACACCCCCACAGATAGGCCAGGTATTAATAGCACAAAGACTTGCCTTGTCTCTGGAGACCTTGTGCCAGTGGTGATGCTTGGGTATTGGCAAGGTGAGCGTCGGAGTGGCACAACGGTGTTGATGCTCGATGTTGCAAGGTGGTGTTGGGAATGGTAGTGGGCTGCTGGTTTGGTGCCATGCTCGTGTGCCACGGGACCTTGCACAAATTTTTGAACTTTGGCACCCACAGACATGCCAAGTGTTAATAGCATGAAGTCTTGCCTTGTCTATGCAAACCTTGTGGAGAGAAAGCTCTTGGCTGGGCAGCAGTGGCGGTTTGGGCCGGAGGAGCGCGACGGTGGTGATGCTCGATGTTGGGCAAGGTGGTGGGTGCTGGTTTGGTGCCATGCTAGTGTGCCACGAGACTGCTGCAATAGGGCATTCAAAGTAGTTGTAGGAGAAGTTCATATGGTGGATCTCTTCAAGGGTTTCTGTTAGTAGGTGTTGTGTTTATTTTGTTGCCGCAGTTGAGACCTAATGGCTCCTAGAGGTTAAAAGCTTTTATTTTACAATGTCTAATTGCATGTAGTATGTAGTTATTTTGACATAGGACTAATTCTTTTGCTGAGTATGTACTTCTTACATTACCGTATTAGCTTTAGAAATTGTATGGTTGTGCTTGTGCTTTCCCTCTTCAGGATGGCTTTGCATTTGTAGAAGAAGAGATGATGGGTCTTAACTTTGAATCTTATTAATGTCATTGAGTGAGTTTTAACCTTATTAACTCTAATGGGCCTTAACTTTGAATCTTGTTATTTTTTAGCAGATGTCTACATCTAGCCGAGGTGATCGATACCCCCTCAGGTGTCCCAATGCAACTCAAAGGTCGCTAAAGCTGCAAATCCCCATGGGGTAAGCAATTAGAGGTCTTCTCAGCTCACACCTCTACCCTACCTCACCCTGTCCCTGAAGTGCAAGAAGAGCATATGCAAAGGTCTCAAGGAGTAAGATAAAGTGTTATTCATGAATTACCTCCACAAAGTTTGGGATCATTGGGTGAAGAATCAGGTAGTCACCAACTCATTGAACATCAAGATACTGCTTCTAGTCCACCACAAATAGGAAAAATGGATGCATGGGTGGCAAGATTCGGGAGGCGTATGGAGTCTATTACTGTTTGGGTTGAAATTGAACCACCTTATGTCCCTCTATGTCGTCTTATACCTAATCCTTCAATGAGAACAAATTGGAACCAATATTACACTTTTGGCTTCCAATTGCGACTCCTAGGATTATGATCCAACAAGGGGAGACTTTCTTGTGTAATTGAGTAGGATAGAGAAACCAGAAATGCTACTATCAGATGATGATGTTGCCAGTTTGGGGGTCAGTTTGGCAGAGTGTAAATCAAGTGTTTGAGGTTGATCTTATAAGAAAGCGTGAGTGGACACATCTAAGTGGAAACAAGTTCCTTGTATGGGATGAAAACCATAGGTTGAAGGCATGGGGAAACCAAATTAGGAGAGGTAAGATTTTAGTTCTTATCATAATATCAAAAATAGGTAAAGAATTGTGCTCAATGTGGAGGGAAAACAAAAAAAAGGAGGCATGTACGAGTACGATGAAAGTTTCTCTCCTTTGATGTTCGTCACACGAAGGAGAGGTCCTTCTCACTCTTACAGAAGTAAATAGCTACAAAACCACAAAGTTTTTCCCTTTGTTTTCTCATGTGTAAGTTTGGTCCATGTAGGATGGATACTCTTATGCACTATTTTAGTGAGGAAGAATTGATGGATCAATCAAACTTTAGCACAAGAGAGATTGGCTAGAACAAAGCATTGGTACAATATGTCAATGTCAACACTCTCTCAATCTGTACTTAGAGTAAGTAACATGTTTGTTCTCTTTATTTTTTCCTCTTACACAATTTTCCTTAAATTCATTTACTTTCTTGTTTGCATTATCTCACTACATTTGGTGCTTTTTTTAAGGAGGAGCTCAACAAAAAATGCGGAAAAGAAATGTCAAAAATTGACTTTACGACTCTATCTTTGGAAGAGTGCAAGGAAACAAGAACCAAGGCAATGAAAAAGGTAAAGGACAAGGTGAGGATTAAAGGATACAAGCTAGCATCCATAGAAAACCCAAAAAATGGTGAAGGATTTTTCCAAGTTCCATACTGAGTGAATTGGGAAAAGGCAAAGGCAGTCACAGAGGACAAGCTTGGAATGCTTGCAGCGGTAAAAATCTCATGCGAGAAGTGGGTTTTCTTATTCATTTAAAACTAAGTGGACTTTAAGGACATTGTTGGGACTCTCTTATGTATGAATAATTCTTTTGTTAACATGTTGTAGGAAAAAGAGATCTTGATTTTCCTCCTTACTAAGGATGAGAGGGAACAACTGGATTGGGGCATGCCAAGGGACAACATATCTTGCAGGCAGTACACTTCTAAGGAAACATACTAGTCCCAAATGATAGACCTTGCACGTGATCTAGTTATTCAACTTTATGTGGATGTTAATGGAAGGGAAGTACAAGTTCTAGGTGATGCAGTTAAGTACTTTAGGTCTTGTCGACAGTTGCATTTCCATGAGGCATTTGTAGAACTTGTAAGTGAGATGAAGAGCTCTGCTACTTCGGAGAAACAACCATAGATTCAAATGTCAGTACGTTGTCTTGTGTATAGGTAATCTCAAAGTATTGATGCTTCTTTGTCTCCATGTATTTGTAGCATGTTCTTACTTGCCGTTATAGTTTTTGGGTGGTTGCCTAAAATGCATGTTGAGGGAATTCTTGATGAGCTACCACTTAGATGTAGCAGGACTGGCAAGTGGAGAAGGGTCCACAGATCATGTTTCTAGACGCGTGGCAGGAAGGAGGCCTCACACAATGGGAGGTCATGGTTACACCATGGTGGCTTGAGTATCATTCTAGAAAGGTTTATTAAAGTGAAGAAGGTTGACGTAAAGGTAGCTACTTCATTATACTTTTGTAACAAATGTAAGAAAATCATTTAGTACTGATAGTTGTTTTTTATTATTATTTTCATAAGACTTTCAGAGCTATACTCAAAAGCAAAAAGGAAAGCTAGAAGACCAGTCTTCAACAAAGAAGATGAAAAGGAGAAGAGAGATTGAGAGAAGCGCTTGGACAAACCAGCCACAAAAAAGGGCTTGAACCTTGAGAAAGACATTGAGACCTCACCAAGAGATGAACATTTTGAAGACAAGGAGAACTTGGACTATGATCAAGGTGACATGTCCTACACAAAAGTAGTATTCATTTCATTTTATGTAATGGACACTGATGTGTTTTGCTAAGCAGGTCATGGGGATGATAGTGGGGAAGAAGACAACTCACCCCAAGTTTATCATGTTGCTATAAAAGCAAACATTTTAACAACATCTGAGTTCATTTCTTCCCTTCGACCACATCGGTGAGTGTAGAAAAGAAAGAGGCGAAATAGGTTAAAGAAACTATGATAAACCTATGGGATCTAATTTGATGCCCATGTGTGAGTTCTGTAGGGTGTCAAAGAAGCTCTTTAAAAATGTGGAACACCCCTATGTGTACAAAGGACACAATACTGTATTTGCTACTAGCTTATTATGGGCTGACTTTCCCACATCTATGGGAGTAGAGAAATGTGGGAGTTCTCATGTGATTCCCACTAAATGGAATGTCTTTACCCCCCTGAGCTTGCCATAGCAGTAACAACAACATTTGTGCCGATTATGTAGTTGCAGGTGGGGGTTGGCTCATTTGTACTTGGGTGCCACAGCTAATGCATGATGTGCAAAAGTGAGCAATGGAGAAAGGATTTTTTTTCTTTGCACTATATATGATGGTGTATGTCGAGAGTGGATACTTACAAAGTTGTCCATAAGAGGAGGTGAGGGAATTGTCTATAGTGAGGTTGTTCATGGTAGAAGTAGAGATGATCACACTATGTACTAACCTCCACTTTGAATGGGTAGGTGAATTGGTTGGTGCTCCGTATGTTTATACGTGATGGTTGTCAGCCATCTTGTTACAAGAAATCAAGAGCAGAGTTGTGTGAAAGGGTCAAATTGGATTAGGGAGTGTGATTTTGGTGGCAGTCATCTATCAACTCATGAAGGGAAGCATGTACGTGGTGGGGCCGAATGTCAAATAGAACTAAGCAGGTTTGTTACGCAAGTACTTTTTTTTAATAAAGATGCTTATAATCATACATCAAGCCAATAAAAACCTGATTGATTTTTTTTCTTTTTCTTTGAGGAGGTTCTTTTTCTTTGGGAAGGAGAACTTAGAAGCTATCAAACACCACAATGGCCAATGCCAATGTAGCGGGAGAGCTCTCTTTGCAAGGCAACAAAAGAAAGACAGAGAGCACGTGTCTCTCTTGTGATCAAGACGTTAGGCGAGCAAGGGAGCACGAAGAGATAGTGGTTGCCATGGTTTGCGCTAGGCCGTGTGAGCCGCAACAATTTATTGATTTAAGATAAAATGGGCGGTTAGAAAACCGCGTATACAATCTTCTTCCTCAGAGAGATTGAATTAGCAGCCGAGAATGCAGAAAGGGTCACAAAGGCAGCAGCATTCGTCCACCAGGAAGCAGCAACACAAGGCCGCCAAACTGCAGAACCATTAGAACAGAGATTAATTACCAGACTAATTACTTCGCCCCACAAAACTCTTTTCAGGTGAGATATTGTAAGGTTCACGTAGTTACCATCCTCTGAGGAAGCCACCGCTTCTGCGAGGGCGAGGCTGGTAGGTTTGAGGGGGAGTGAGTCGGCCGTGTTGCGGGTGAATAGTTCGGATGGTGGACGGTGGTGCGCTAGAGAAAGGACAGAGTCAGGCTTGCCTGCGCTCCTTGTTGGAGAGATCGTAGAAGAGACCGGGGCCGACCACCAGGCGGCGGGCCTGCTTGGGACGCACACCAAGAGGGGTGCCTGGGCGATGCCTTGCAGGCGGTTGGCTGTGAGGCGTCATGATGATGGAGCCGCCAAGCACATGGCTGGGTGCGGTTCGCAGTGCTTAATTCGCTCCTTGTTGCAGAGGTGCTCGCGCTGTCCATGCATTTGCGGTCCTCTGTCTGTAGGCCCATGCTGCCATGCAGGCTCTTCATTAGGGCTTAGCAATCACTTCCCCCAGAAAGAGAGAGAGAGAGACAAAAGAGACAGAGAAACGAGACAGGAGAGAGAGCGCAGCTTGTCAAGGTGTCAAGAAAATAAAATATTAAAGAAAGGAGGGGGCTTATGAAATTGTCTATGATTGATTGATGTTCTATTTAATACTATTTCAAAGATAATCAAGTCATAGAGGAATCTATTTGATGTTTAGGACAAAGTTTGAGATGCGGGATGGTCCATGTATGAGATGGGGGCTTGAAGCAGTATAAGAATTTTATGTGCTGGGGAACATTTGGATAGTAATATGGTGGTTGATAAATCAATACATTTGATCCCTTTAGAACCAATCAAGTCCTCCCAAAGAGCGCTTCCCACGTTTTTGAATATATGTTTGGGATTTAAGAGATGATGAATTAGAAAATCACTCTAATAAGGAAGTTGATAAAAGATAGAGAGCATCGTCATTACAACTCAAGGTAAATTAAGACATTGTTCCAATAAGGGCGTTCACTTGATGACAGGAGTTTGAACTTTTTGCCCATTCTCCTGTGCAAACCTTGCTCCCATCTCCTACCCCTAAGCTCCAACCATTATGTGCTTGCTCCACTAACAAAAAGGTAAGCTCCCAATCCTAACCCTAATCTTTGGTTATTTTGTAATTTGTTTTTTAAAGTTCTTTCAAATTTTCTTGTTTATGGTATTTTGTGTGCACTTTAAAGGACTCCTCTCCTTTCATGCTCATTTTCTCCGTCTCTCCCTTGTAAGCAGTTAAGTCGTAAGCAGTTAAGTCTCTTGTCCATGTTTATGGTTTTGTTTTCCCTTAGATTCTACTAGTTTTTTGTATAATGTCTTTTTTCAGTTTCTGCAGGTTTAGTCTCTCTCTCTCTCATTCCCTAAAGTCCTTAATGCATAGTCCTTAATATATGCATGGGGCCTCTGTCCCCATGTATGTGCCTTGTGCATAGGCCTCATGCATACATTATGGATGATGCATTCTATGTGTGGCCAGTAATGGAATGCACAAATGGCATCTTGGCATCCTCTGGTTGTGGTAATTCTAGCATATATTGTTTTAAGATTCAATGGTCAACTTGCAACATGCATGCAGTGTTGTTGGGATGGACAAAAACAAATAATCATGCATCTTTGTATTTCCCGTATTCGCTTATAGAAACATGGTAATAACTGATATCATCATTCAACCTCTCTAAACTTTTACAATAAGAATTTGAGAGATGTAGTATCTCATGGACTCGTGCTTGTGTTGCTTAATATTGTGGAGTTGTGCCACCACTTATCACCACTTCTTTAAAACATGTACGAACACATTTTTCAACAGAGTGAAGTTAACTTTATCCTAAGGTTTCAAGGTTCTATACCATTGTTGAGTCTTTCCATCTAATGTTAGGGAAAAGAATGAATCTTCATAATATCATCAACTCGCCCACAAGTCTCACAAGTTGACTCAAATATCTCTATATGTTGCATGGGGTCACCATCCTTAATGAATTTCTTCATGAGCTTTGTGATATGATGTGGTTTTCTCTGAATCTCTTCTTGTGCCATTGATTCGGATCCCTCCTTGGGATCTTCACAAATTATCTCTAGAGGGGGAATTCCCTCTATCTGTTGCCTCGGCAATGTGATTTAATGTGTCATTAGGAGTTTTCCCTTTCTTTATATGCAACGTTACCAAAAGTAACTTGTCGAGTTCCATATGTTCAACAGTAATTTTGCGTGTGTCTAGCTCTTGTTTTTTTATTTTTAGCATGCATAATTGATTCTAGGCATCTCTAAGTTTAAATCCAATGTCTAGCTCCTCCAAAGTGGGGAAAAAGACTTCTCTGATTCTTAAAGCACTTGATTTGTCTCTCCTCAATGTAGGGGTGATACCACTAGGTCTCAACAGGTTTATTTCTCTTGAGCCAAAAGCTTGCACCTATGGTGGTGTTTGCACAATAGTCTCTACAAATATGGATATAAACTCATTTCTTGTTGCTAGATCCTTATTCATTGAGTGAGTTCAATAGTCCTTTTGCTATATCCAATAAACTAAAGGATTTAGTTGGAGAAGAGGTCACCCTCTCCTTTGCATGTTCGGGGATTCTCAAAGTTTCTTCCATGGATTCTTTGCTACTAGTGTCTATGGATGTTAGGTCTCTTTAGGTAAAAGTACTCAATTAAGTGCTTGTTGAATGTCTTGAGCCAATAATTATTTGGTTAGGAAGATCCTAGATGATTCAATGCACTTGTTGGGCTGTGAGGCATCCGGAGATTGGACAACCATCAAGCTAGAAAGTTGTCAGAACGTCAAATCCAACGTACTTAAACACCAGTTAATTAGGTCAATAGCCCTTATCAAAGCATGAGGGTACTTTTGTACCACTCTATGACCGTGCATATGTAGTATAAAAGATGCAATCAAAACTCTGACAAGGCTATTACATATTGCTATTCCTGTAATCTTTTTGTGAGATCCCCCTTCCCACGGAGCAACGGATTCGGGGTACTAGCAGCGGAAGTAGCACTTCTCGCGCGGGACAGAGGTCCCACATTCGGGGCTCGTCCACGAATATCCGGACAAGAGACTAATCTGTCGGTTTTTCCAAAACCGGACTCGAAAAAACTTACCTTACCCGGAAAGCACGGGCGATTCCACCAGGATAACTTTTTACTCTAACGTAGTCAAGACCATTACTGATCAAGCTGATCTGATTGCACCTATAAAGGTACTCATTTGGATCAAGGAAGAAACTTGCACTTGGATCATTGGAATCAACGCTTTTTTCCCCTCAAGAGGCACAGCCGTTGATTCCTATCCATAGAACAATTACTATCCGGGATTTACTTTATCTATCGTAATAACAAAAATTGAGTCTCGATTTACGGATCCATCAGTCCAGTCTAACCCCATCCGATCCCATGGGTTAGCCAACCGTCCAACCACTGTAGTGATGGGATCCAATTTGGAATTTGGTTAGGTTTTCTCCCGGGTACCAAGGAAAAGAGTTCCAAGGTTCCCTAGCCGGAAGTTCATGCAAACATAAAATTAGGCACACCACTTACACACCCAATATGAAATTGCCCTTTTTCTTAGCATCAGCTAACTTTAAAACAACCCTTTAATGAAACCATAGTACCACTGATCATAGTCTTCCAAATTATCCGAATGATTCTCAAATTTTTCGTCATTCCTTCATCAGAGTATCTATGGTATCATTGGTAACTAGAATGCTCACCACCTGTCCACTCAGGGGCCTTTTCAATAGTTCCTAGCCCATAATACTCGGCAACATAATCACTTATAAAAATCAAGATGGACTCTCGTTGAAGATCAGCAAGATCAACCAACAGATCCATAAAAAGAGCCATGGACTCATCCATTGAAGACCAGCAAGGTCAATCAACCAGATCTATGCCCGGTTTCAGAAAAACAACTCTTACTCCTTGTTCCAATATCTTCCTCGACGCACGCGTGGGTATCCTAGGCGACCCAGAGCCCGAGCACCATATGGTCAGCACCCTCTAGGATCCTTCGCAGGTGACCTAGTGCTTCACTCATACGCCGCTTCCTTGGTCCCTCATCCACCGTACCGGAAGCTCACCATTTTAATCGGACCGAGGTTGGTCAAGACCTCGGCCGACCTTGCTACGCGAGACGTCCTCCATTGACTCTCCATCAGCAGTTGTAACTTTATCAGTTAGGTCTCCACGACCTTAATCACAAGACGGTCAAAATGCTTCCCCAGCATGCTTGACATAAAACAGACATTTACAAACAGCATTTACAAACAGTTTACAAATACAGTTTCTATATTAACTCTCATTTTTTCACATTATCCCTTATTAATCCACATTACTTATTCCACATTCCATTTATATGTGTACTCATCTAATCATCTCATTTTTCATCTCTTCACTTCAGATTCCTTCATATCACATATCATATATTCACATCCATATCCATACATCCACATCCACATTCACATCCATACATCCACATCTACATGCTTATCTCCAGTTTCACATCCTCATTTATACATCCACATCCCATATCCACATTTATACATACACATCCATATCCACATCCACATGCATACATCCATGATCACGTCCTCATTCATACATCTACATCCACATACATACACATCCACATCCACATTTCCATTCACATCTATACATCCATATCTACATGCACATTCACATCCATACATCCACATCCACATACATACATACACCCACATCCACATTCCCATTCACATCTATACATTCATATCTACATGCATATTCACATCCATACATCCACATCTACATCCTCATTCACATCCATACATCCACATTCATGCATCCAAATCTACATACATACATCCATACATACACATCCACATTTACATCCATGCATCCACATCCATATTTACATCCATGCATCCACATCCACATCCTCATTCACATCCATACATTCACATTCATGCATCCACATCTACATGCATATTCACATCCATACATCCACATCTACATGCTTATCTCCATTTTCACATCCTCATTTATACATCCACATCCCATATCCACATTCATACATACACATCCATATCCACATCCACATGTATACATCCATTATCACGTCCTCATTCATACATCCACATCCACATACATACATACATCCACATCCACATCCTCATTCACATCCATACATCCACATTCTCATTCACATCCACATCCTTATTCACATCCTCATTCACATCCACATCCTCATCCACATCCTCATTCACATCCATACATCCACATTCATGCATCCACATCTACATGCATACATCCATACATACACATCCACGTTTACATCCATGCATCCACATCCACATTTACATCCATGCATCCACATCCACATCCTCATTCACATCCATACATCCACATTCATGCATCCACATCTACATGCATACATCCATACATACCCATCCACATTCACATCCATATTCTCACCCTATCACAATCCATATATATCTTATCCCATCACATACACTTCTTACCTCATCCCATACATATCCTATCACTTCTTAACTCATCTTATCATATCCTAACTCATCTTATATGTATCTTATGATATCTTATCACTTCCCATATCTTTTATGCATACCTCTATGTATGAAATTCAATTATGCTAAAAGTAACACTTTTATAATAAAATAATCATCTCTTATGCATACCTCTATGCATGAAATTCAATTATGCTAAAAGTAACACTTTTATAATAAAATATTCATCTCTTATGCATACCTCTATGCATGAATTTCAATTATGCTAAAAGTAACACTTTTATAATAAAATATTTATCTCTTATGCATCTCTATGCATTAAATTCAATTATGCATAATATAAAAATTTAATTATGCATACCTCTATGCATGAAATTCAATTATGCATGAAATTTAATTATGCATAATATAAAAATTAATTTCTCTAAGATTACAATGAATATCTTTCAATTAATCTAGGATGATAATTCTTAGAATATGGTAGGAAGTCCTCTTTTTATGCTTTGAATGAAATTATTTTATGAGTAATTTTTATAAAAATTTTACCATAGCTCCGTTCCTATGACTGATATATCTCAATTTTTCTCAGGGATAAAGCTTATCTTTAAGAAAATAATTAGAATGATCCTTAATTGGATCATTAATCTCTAATGGATTGAATCATCAATATTCATGAAATACATAAACTAAAAGCATAGAAAAAAGTCATTAATTTGACATCAAGCATAAATTAATCTTGGATTAAGGAAAAGCTTTATGAAAAGCTTCATTTGGATTGAGAATGGGTTATGAGTATGACCATTTCTTGAGTAAAAGAAATTACATAAAAATCATTTGAATTAAGCATAAATAGAAATTTATGTAATTCTTAACTATCATTAATCAATTAACTTCAATAGCATTCATCAATTTATGTAACTCTTCACTACCATTCATCAATTAACTTCAATAGCATTCAAAAACCATTCCAATTAAGCTTCTCAAGCTTAAGAGGGGTTGAGAAGAGAGAAGCATTGAGAAATTATAGAAAAGATCAAAATTCATTATTTACCTTACAAATTGCTTGATTCTTTGTTCACGGTAGAGGTCCCCAATCAATCAATTGGGTAAGTATGTTGATGGAGCCACCAATGGGGATTGAAGAAAGAGGGAAGATCCAATTTCTTCAATTTGGAGAGAATTTTAGAGAATAGTAGAAACTAGCATTATTTCAGCATAACTCTAGTATAGTCAAAATCTTTTCTTTTTTCAAAGGACTCATGTTCTATTTATAGGAGAGGAAAGCTCTAACCAAAGCTAACTGAATTTTAGAATTTTTTAAATTCAATTTGGTTGAATTTGGACTAGATTTAGACCTAGTTTGGTTACTTTTTGATTCGGTTTGGTTTTATTTTGATTTGGTTTGATTCAAGAGAAAAGAGAGATAAAAATATCATATTATTTTAGAGTTTAAAACTCATTCAAGCATGTGAAATATGCACCTCCTTTAAAGAATTTCCCTTCCTTACATATGTGTCAAAATGGAATCATTATATCCAAAATATCTCATATTTTTAATATTGCTCCTTACTAATAAACCTTGTATATTTTCAACTCTTCATCTTGTGTGAGCATTTACTCATTTTTGGATATCCAAAATATCTCATATTTTTAATATTGCTCATAGTTTTTTACTAATAAACCTTGTACATTTTCAACTCTTCATCTTATGTGAGCATTTACTCATTTTTGGAAACCCAAAATATCTCATATTTTTAATATTACTCATAGTTTTTTTACTAAAACCTTGTATATTTTCAACTCTTCATCTTATGTGAGCATTTACTCATTTTTGGGGTATCTTCTTTTACAAATTGGATTTATCTCCTTCCTACACATGGATTGATGCTATTGGCCCATAGGAACCTTAATTGGACCATAATCTAAAATTTTTTAAAAATCTAGATCCTTAAGTTAAGGTCCTTTATACACATTTCTAATTAATTTCAATTGCACATTGAAAAGTTTTTTTTTGAATTTTTGATTCAGGGAAACTTATTTTAATAAGATGAGATATTTTTCTATCCAAAAATATTCAAAATTTGAATATTCTCTCTCTAAAATATTTTCTCTCTAGGTTAAAACAATTAGAAACAAGGTCTACTAGACATCAAAAGGGGGTTGGGGGAGGAATCTTACATTAAACTAAAAGCATAGAAAAAAGTCGTTAATTTGACCTCAAGCATAGATTAATCTTGGATTAAGGAAAAGCTTTATAAAAAGCTTCATTTGGATTGAGAATAGGTCATGATCATTTCTTGAGTGAGAGAGAAATTACGTAAAAATCATTTGAATTAAGCATAAATAAAAATTTATGTAATTCTTAACTATCATTAATCAATTAACTTCAATAGAATTCATCAATTTATGTAACTCTTCACTACCATTCATCAATTAACTTCAATAGCATTCAAAAACCATTCCAATTAAGCTTCTCATGCTTGAGAGGGGTTGAGAAGAGAGAAGCATTGAGAAATTATAAAAAAGATCAAAATTTATCATTTATCTTACAAATTGCTTGATTCTTTGTTCACGGTAGAGGTCCCTAACCAATCAATTGGTTAAGTATGTTGATGGAGCCACCAATGGGGATTGAAGAAAGAGGGAAGATCTAATTTCTTCAATTTGGAGAGAATTTTAGAGAATAGTAGAAACTAGCATTATTTCAGCATAACTCTAGTATAGTCAAATTCTTTCCTTTTTTTAAAGGACTCATGTTCTATTTATAGGAGAGGGAAGCTCTAATCAAAGCTAACTGAATTTTAGAATTTTTTAAATTCAATTTGGTTGAATTTAAATTCAATTTGGTTGAATTTGGACTAGATTTGGACCTAGTTTGGTTACTTTTTGATTCGGTTTGGTTCCATTTTGATTTGGTTTGGTTCAAGAGAAAAGAGAGATAAAAATATCACATTATTTTAGAGTTTAAAACTCATTCAAGCATGTGAAATATGCATCTCCTTTAAAGAATTTTCCTTCCTTACATATATGTCAAAATGGAATCATTATACCCAAAATATCTCATATTTTTAATATTGCTCATAGTTTTTTTACTAATAAACCTTGTACATTTTCAACTCTTTATCTTGTGTGAGAATTTACTCATTTTTGGATACCCAAAATATCTCATATTTTTAATATTGCTCATAGTTTTTTACTAATAAATCTTGTACATTTTTAACTCTTCATCTTATGTGAGCATTTACTCATTTTTGGATACCCAAAATATCTCATATTTTTAATATTGCTTATAGTTTTTTTACTAATAAACCTTATACATTTTCAACTCTTCATCTTATGTGAGCATTTACTGATTTTTGGGGTATCTTCTTTTACAAATTGGATTTATCTCCTCCCTACACATGGATTGATGCTATTGGCCCATAGGAAACTTAATTGGACCATAATCCAAAAATTTCTCAAAATCTAGACCCTTAGGCTAAGGTCCTTTATACACATTTCTAATTAATTTCAATTGCACATTGGAAAGTTCTTTTTTGAATTTCTGATTCAGGGGAACTTATTTTAATAAGATGAGATATTTTTCTATCCAAAAATATTTAAAATCTGAATATTCTTTCTCTGCGTCATGAGATCAAGGCATCTTGGGTTTTCTGAGCGAGTCTTCTTACTGGCGTGTTTTCTTCCTCATCAGAAGATATGTCTAGGATCGGGGACCCAAACCCAAGGCTTCAATAACCATGGCCAAGCAGACATTGTTACGAAAGTGCTGCTGATCCCAGGGTGTTACCCTAGTTATGTCTTGATAGGGCCGTCATTGGTCTGAGCTACAGAAGTTCCTAAGTGAGGAAAAAGTGAGCGCTCATACTGTTCTATAAAATCTTTCTTCACAGACTCGCTTGCGTCTTGAAGGTGAGAAATCATCATGGATAAAACTAATTCCTGTTGCCAAGCCATGAAGGAGATTAAGAAGAAGGGAGATCGATGGAAGTAAGATTACTGTGAGCGATAAGTAAAAGTTACGACTTATATAAAAGAAGGAGCTAGCGTAACTTAGAAGCCAACGGTAACTTGCCACTGAAGTTTTACCATCTTTCCATGATTTGGATTTGGCACATATTTCTATGAAATACATTAAGAACTTGAGATGAGGAGGTAAAAGAAGCTTGTAGGCTAAGTCACCTACTTTCATTGAATTCAGATATAAGGCTCACAATATCTGGGGGATAACTTCTTATACTCCCCAAGAGATAAAGAACTTCTTTTGGGCCGTACTCGAATGAAAACCAAAACCTTGGTATCCAAAACACCGATTTTCACTTCTGAACTCATTGTTCTGAATCCTTAAAATAGGCGTGACTCCTGAGAAGTATTCTAGGGAAAGGGTCTTCCTTTTTTAAACAGACTCTATCTTTTATTTTAGAGAGGGAATAATTATAAGATCAAAAAGGGATATTCTTACTCCTGTACACCTCGAAGGTTGGGAAGGAATCTTACACTTTTTCTTTGTGAATCAAAGGAGAGCGTTCTGTATCATTTTTGCATATTCGTCGTGTCTATCTGTCTTTTATGTATATCCATCTTGTCTATTATATAATGTGAATCCATCTGTTAAGTTATCTAAATCTTCCGTTACAACCCATATTTTACGCATGAGTCGATCAGTCTTAAGTAATCATCTCCATTTGCACAGTCACTTGTACTGATAAGCTGTTTCTGCATTGTCTTGTGCATGTTTTGTTATAGACTAGTGTATTGTGGCCTACATAACCAGAGACACTCAGTAGGTTGCTCACAGGATAGCAAACAACTCCCAACAACAGACACACTCAATAGGTTGATCAGGGTAGCAGTCAACTCTCGAAAACACTTTGGCGACCACGATGTGTCTTGCTACATGTTTCAATTGATGATTCACTTGTTGCTTGATTTCCTTTGTGTTCAAATCAATCCTTCATGTCAGCATGTGAACTGCACTACTTGGCACAGCTTGAATCTTAGAAACTCTAGTTTGCTAGACCCAAAGAAGAACCGATAACTCCACCACCACTACCACTTTTCATACCACCACCACCACCACCACCACAACCCTTAGTGCCATCGCCATCACCATCACCATCGCCACCGCCACCAAACCACCTCCCTGTTGAAATATATGTTGTACAAGTGAAAGAGTGAGAGAAAGAGGTCATGTAGGTGTGAACATACTCCAAATAAAGTGGGCATGTGGGTGGAAAAGGGATCTAGGGTCGGCCCAACTCTAGCCCTTGGTGAACCCTATATAAAGGGTAGGAGGCTTCACTTTTTGTAAAGCAAGTAACACAATCAAGAAATCTCCTTGTAATAATCATAGAGAAAGCAATCATTAGGCATCACCAAGCCATTAGGCTCATCCACAAAATCTTTAAGGACAACATTTGCCCTTTGCAAAATCTTTTCAAGAGTGACCTCTTTTCGAAGCAAGCTTCAAAGCAAAAGGAAATCACATCAAAAAGAAAAGTATGCATATTACATTTTTACAAAAATTGTAAACAACTAAACACAACAAGTAATAGAAAACCATGACTTACTGTCTATAGATATGATCTCCACACACAAGGCTAAACATATTTTTGGTTGTCTTGTTTGCCTCCAAAAAACCCAACCAAAAGATTTAGGACTCTATCGATACATCACACAATGCTAATAAATTCAGCTTCTCCAGTGTTGCAAAGCTATCCACATCCCACTTTAGGGACCACACTTTGTCCCGCCATGCATCGCCATGCTTAGGATCGATATTGTTAAGGTTCTATATAAATGGAAACCATTCTTAATTTACTATGTCAAAATTTAATATTGTCTTTAAACACAATTAGAAATACACTATATTAATCTTATTAGTCATGCAATTCACCATTGCAAAACACACTACAAATTACCTTCTCTATGCGGTCACCATATCTCGTGGCCAATTCCTCTTTCCTTAGCTTCAATTTTTTCCACCTCATCTTCTTCCATGGTCAAGTGCACTTGCTCAAGATTTTTGTTCAAGGATTGATTAATTTGAACCTTCACATAACATCGAATCTCATCACATGACAATTTAAAGCAAAGCTTAAGCTAATAAATACTCACATTATAAACAAGCTTTCCCAAGTACCTACAAGTAAGAGAGTACCGAGGCTCAAATCCCTTTGTATTCTTCTTTCTAATAAAAGTAATTAACTTTCTATCGTTCTCTAGCAAATCTTTTGTGTAATCATCATGATTGGCAGCACTAATGTTGGCATAGTTTACAATCTCATCCCACAAGGTTATGGGTTACCAAAGCATGTGTGAATAAGCTTTAAAAAACAGACACAAAAAATTATAATTAGAATGAGCAAAACACCACATTATCAAGGTCTCAAAGATAAATTTATATGCAACTTACTAATTCATCCTTTGCAGGCTTTCCAAGAGAGTGATCTCGCTCACACATGTAGGATCAATGATCGTACACAATATATGATGGTGCTTTGCTCTTGTTTGAGAAAATCATTCTTTATTAGCTGTTTTGTCCAAGCCACCATACGATGGTTTCACTCCCACACATAGAACATCCTACCCTCAAGCATTTTTAACTTTGGTCTACTTCTAACCTCCTCCTCAAACTCCCTATTAATTTCATGCCAAATAGCATCCCATCCACTAGTAATCTCATCATTAACAAGTAGTCTCTTTTTCACATGTCCAAAGAGAAACTATAAACGCTCCCTTTTCTGGCACATATCCCTCTTTTCCAAATGCAATTTTTACACCAGAAACATCTTCCCTTAAACCCTTGACACGGGTATAGGGAATAAGTCTACACAAAGGGATCATAGGACATTGAAAACAACTAGATAATCTAATTTTTTGCATGATGTCCTCACCTTTGTCAATGTGAATCTTATTCTCATCTTTGTTTTCCTCCAATTGAGGCACCTCCGATCTCATCACATAAGGCACAATTTGTAAAAAAGCATCTTTGCCCATCCACTCATCCACAATATTAAGTGAGGTACTTGGTAAAGTGCTACCACCCTTTTCTTGAGTGCTACCTAATATCATCAACAACCACATGTGAGCTACTTGGAAAAGAGTCAGTCTCACTATTTGACTGGCAACCTCCTGTCCAACATCTTGAACACCCTCAAAATTAGTCTCCACCACTAGACTAATTTGGTCCAAGCTAAATGTTGCAAGAGACTCCCCTTCCTTTTCAAATGCTTGTACCCTTTCTCTCTTTGTATGCGTTCCCCCGCAACGAGTGGTGGATGGTCTGTACATAAAAAAATACATGACCATTAATCCTTCCAAACATAACCATTTAACTATGCATCACCACCAAATATGACCATTAATCCTTTAAATACATGGGAAAAAAATGTAGCGACATAACCATCTAACTATGCATCACCACGAAACATGACTATTAATCCTTTAAGCAGATGAAAAAAAAGCCCAAAACAGGCCGTAATAAACATAACCATTTAACTATGCATCACCACCAAACATGACACTGGCGCGACCTATTTTTGGGAATTTTTTTTCATGTGTTGAATCAATCTTGCTAGGCCATAAGTACAAGAGCAAACAACATATATGCTAAGTATACATAGTATCAAACAACATATGTGCCAAGTATACATAGTTTCAAGCAAAGACTGTACCCATGTAGACAAGGACTTTACCCTCCAAACAACGTATATGCCCAATATACATAGTATGAGGGAATAACTATACCATCAAGCCAATGTCAATAATTACCACAATCAGCTAGTTACCCTGGCACAACAAGCATATATTGTTGACGGGCAAAATTATTGTTACGTTAGTCAAGGTCATGAAGACTTAAAAAGGTCCACAGAGCTATAGAATGCAACAATTATCACTACTTGTTAGTAGTGATAGAATGCTTTTAGCACTCTACTAGTCTTTTACAGGCCTGATATGGTATGTTCATAATACTTTGGCTTTCTTACGTTTGTTGGATATTCTTCTCATGGTTGACAAAATGAGGTCGTGCATAATTTAGCTAGTTTATCCCATAACAAGAGATCTACCCAATGTATCATTGTTTGTTATTGATGCTTTAAGGGCGATAGTTTTTGGGGGGCATGGAAAGTTATGAGCCATGTTATATATGCTATTTAAGTCATCAATAAAAGTGTTGATATTAAAATCATTTGTAAATGCACCAGTAACTAAATTTACCTCCTTTTACAACTTCATAAAAAAATAAGTAAATAAGTTTGATTTGAGAATTTAAAAAAATCATGATTGTTCATCTTGTATAAGGTGGTCCATGGTTCCAAAGGTCAATTTCTAATGCTATCTCCATATCTCCTATGTCTTCTTAAACATGATTCAAAGGCAACATTGAGAAATCCATAGAAGGATTGGAGAAGGTACAATTGGTAGATTCACTAGATAATGATCAGGCTTCCTCATGTTCTATGAACTAAATCATAGTGACATCATCATTTGACAATGGTTGCATCATCATATTGAGAATATTTTTGATTACCATCCAAATAAATATTGGAGACATTATCACCTTCTTCCATTTCTTCCCCACCAACATCTTTGTCTTCAAATATAAGTTTTCTTTTAGGTGTAACTTGTATTACATACCACCATTTCAAGTACCACAAAGCTAGTTGGAAGGTTATGTATTGCATATTATGTAGTATATTCTGTTTTTCCATTCTATAATAGCATAAAACTCATATATATACAATACAAAAATACTACATATTTTTTTTTCAATTTCATGTTTATAATGTTGTGGTCGTACAAATGTATTACAAATATCTGTCAACAACTTTGTTGAGTCTACAACAAAGAATCTCCTTTCACTACTGCATTTAGACCATTTTTGTACACCATTTTAAACCATTGAATGTCAAGAATGAATATGTCAAAATGTCTATATCTAACTTTTATGATATTTTGTATAAGTTAAGGTTAGAGTTGAGAAGATTTGTGTCACTGGCACTTGCATGAATCTCTTAGAGAAAGTTAGGATTACTCTATAATCAAAGGTTATTCTTCTCTTATCTATATGCTCCGCAAAAAAGTGACAATCCTTTGACCATAATGCTACAAATTTATGATACTAAGATAAACATTCAAACAAAAAAATTATCAGAGACACTCAATAGGTTGATCAGGGTAGCACTGTAGCAAGCCTAACCTCATACCCATTGTGCACAACAAACACCACCAATATTCAAGGTTGATGAGTGTGGCCAAAACGACAGCAACTCTGCAAGCACAAATAACATGCAGCCACGGTAGCATCTTTCAACGAGAGAGCACCGTCCAACTGCTTTGTCTATTGCAAGCTTGCAACGATTCCCTTCTACACAACAAGTGCAACCAACACCATCTTTGTAACAATAGATCTCGGTAACAACAACGTAGATTGTGTTTTTTTTATAAAATTAAAAAAAACTATTTTGTCCAAGGTTTTATAAACCCTTGGAAGTTCTTTAAAAACCTTTCTCTAAGGTTTTATTTTAAACCTTTCTGTCAAAGTTTTTCAACCCTTGCTCATCGAAGGACATGGTAATTTTTTCATAAAACCAATCCTCAATTTTTGGATGAACTCATATGCATGGAAGTCATCTATCGTATTGTAATGGAGCTTGTGAGATCCCTGTTCCCACCGAGCAACGGATTCGGGGTACTAGCAGCGGAAGTAGCACTTCTCGCGCGGGACAGGGGTTCCACACTCGGGGCCTCGCCCACGGATATCCGGACAAGAGACTAATCCGTCGGTTTGTCCAAAACCGAAACCGGAAAAACTTCCTTTACCCGGAAAGCACGGGCGATTCCACCAGGATAACTCTTTACTCTAACGTAGTCAAGATCATTACTGATCAAACTGATCTGACTGCACCTTTAACGGTACTTGGTCAAATCAAGGAAGGACTTGCACTTGGATCATTGGGATCAACGCTTTTTTCCCCCTTCAAGAGGCACAGCCGTTGATTCCTATCCATAGAACAATTTCTATCCGGGATTTACTTCATCTATCGTAATAATAGAAATTAAATCTCGATTTACGGATCCATCAGTCCAGCCTAACCCCATCCGATCCCATGGGTTAGCCAACCGCCCAACCACTGTAGTGATGGGATCCAATTTGGAATTTGGTTAGGTTTTGTCCCGGGTACCAAGGAAAAGAGTTCCAAGGCCCCCTAGCCGGAAGTTCATGCAAACATAAAACTAGTCATACCACTTACACACCCAATATGAAATTTGCCTTTTTCTTAGCATCAGCTAACTTTAAAACAATCCTTTAATGAAACCATAGTACCACTGATCACAATCTCCCAATTTATCCAGTTGATTCATAATTTCCCATCATTCCTTCATCAGAGTATCTATGGCAACATTGGCAACTAGAACGCTAGTCACCACCTGTCCACACAGAGGCCGTTTCCATAGTTCCTAGCCCATAATACTCGGCAATATAATCACTTATCAAGATGGACTCTCGTTGAAGATCAGCAAGATCAACCAACAGATCCATATAAAAGAGCCATGGACTCATCCGTTGAGGACCAGCAAGGTCAGTCAACCAGATCCATGCCCGGTTTCACAAAACAACTCTTACTCCTTGTTCCAATATCTTCCTCGACGCACGTGTGGGTATCTTCGGCGACCCAGAGCCCGAGCACCGTAAGGTCAGCACCCTCTAGGATCCTTCGCAGGTGACCTAGCGCTTCACTCATAGGCTGCTTCCTTGGTCCCTCATCCACCGTACCGGAAGCTCACCATTTAAATCGAACCGAGGCTGGTCAAGACCTCGGTCGACCTTGCTACGCGAGACGTCCTCCATTGACTCTCCGTCAGCAGTTGCAACTTTATCAGTTAGGTCTCCACGACCTTAATCACAAGACGGTCAAAATGCTTCCCCAGCATTCTTGACATAAAACAGCCATTTACAAACAGCATTTACAAACAGTTTACAAATACAGTTTCTATATTAACTCTCATTTTTTCACATTATCCCTCATTAATCCACATTACTTATTCCACATTCCATGTATATGTGTACTCATCCAATCACCTCCTTTTCCATCTCTTCACTTCAGATTCCTTCACATCACATATCATATATTCACATCCATATCCACATCCATACATCCACATCCACATCCACATTCACATCCATACATCCACATCTACATGCTTATCTCCATTTTCACATCCTCATTTATACATCCACATCCCATATCCACATTCATACATACACATCCATATCCACATCCACATCCACATTCACATCCATGCATCCACATCTACATGCTTACCTCCATTTTCACATCCTCATTTATACATCCACATCCCATATCCACATTCATACATACACATCCATACATCCACATCTACATCCACATACATACATACATCCACATCCACATTCCACATTCACATCTATACATCCACATCTACATTCACATTCACATACATCCACATCCACATCCACATTCCCATACATCCACATCTATACATCCACATTCCACATTCACATCTACATTCACATTCACATACATCCACATCCACATTCCCATACATCCACATCTATACATCCACATTTCACATTCACATCTACATTCACATTCACATACATGCATCCACATCTACATTCACATTCACATACATCCACATCCACATTCCCATACATCCACATCTATACATCCACATTCCACATTCACATCTACATTCACATTCACATACATCCACATCCACATTCCCATACATCCACATCTATACATCCACATTCCACATTCACATCTACATTCACATTCACATACATGCATCCACATCTACATTCACATTCACATACATCCACATCCCCATTCCCATTCACATCTATACATCCACATCTACATCCACATACATACATACATCCACATTCACATCTATACATCCACATCTACATCCACATTCACATACATCCACATCCACATTTCCATTCACATCTATACATCCACATCCATTCACATCTATACATCCACATCTACATCCACATTTACATCTATGCATATACATCTTCATGCATATATCCATTTTCATGTTCATACATCCACACTCCCATCTCCATATCCACACATCCACATACATACATCCATTTTCACATTCCCATTTATATAACCCCATATACCTTCACATCTAATCTTTTACATCACATCCATTCTCGCCCTATCACAACCCATATACATCTTATCCTATCACATACACTTCTTACCTCATCCCCCCATACACATCTTAATTCATCTTATCACATCCTAACTTATTTCATAAACATCTTATCACCTCTTATCACACCTCTTATCACATCCTATCACTTTCCATACGTATCTTATCAATTCTTATCACATCTCATACACCTCTTATCACATCTTATCACATTTCATATCTTTTTAAAAAAAAAAAAGAATTCTTTTATTTGATATAAGATTTCTCTACACATTTATTTATACATAAATTCCATTTAGGGAGACTAACACTTTCGAAATTAAAATCAATCTTTTATGCATCTTCTTATGCATGATTTCAATTTGGTAGGGAATTATACTTTTAGAATAAAAGAATTTCTCTTATGCATCTAAGTTAAGCATAAAATCCATTTATGAGGAAAATCATACTTTTAGTATAAAAAGAATATCTTTTATGCATACCTATATGCATGAAATCCAATATGATAAAAGTAACACTTTTGATATAAAAATTTTTCCTTTATGCATACTTCTATGTATGAAAATTAAAAATGATAAAAGTAACACTTTTGATACAAAAATTTTCCTTTATGCATACTTCTATGCATGAAAATTAAAAATGATAAAAGTAACACTTTTGATATAAAAATTTTCTTTTATGCATACTTTTATGTATGAAATAAAAATGATAAAAGTAACACTTTTGATATAAAAATTTATCCATTATGCATTCTTCTATGCATGAAAATAAAAATGGTAAAAATAACACTTTTGATATAAAAATTTATCCTTTATGCATACTTCTATGCATGAAAGTAAAAATGATAAAAGTAACACTTTTGATATAAAAATTTATCCATTATGCATACTTCTATGCATGAAAATAAAAATGGTAAAAATAACACTTTTGATATAAAAATTTATCCTTTATGCATAATATTAAAATTCAATTTCTCCATGATTATAATGAAATTCTTTCAATTAATCTAGGATGATGATTCCTAGAATATGGTAGGAAGTCCTCTTTTTATGCTTTGAATGAAAATTTTTTTATGCATAATTTTTATAAAAATTTTGCCATAGCTCCGCTGCTATGACTGATAAATCTCAATTTTTCTAAGGGATAAAGCTTATCATTAAGGAAATAATTAAAATGATTCTCTAATTGGATCCTTAATCCATAATGGATTGAATCATCAATATACATAAACTAAAAGCATAAGAAAAAGCCATTAATTTGGCCTCAAGCATAGCTTAATCTTGGGTTAAGGAAAAGCTTTATGAAAAGCTTGATTTGGATTGAGAATGGGTCATGAGTATGACCATTTCTTGAGTGAGAGAGAGAATTTACATAAGAATCATTAGAATTTAAACATAATTGAAAATTAACTTCAATAGCATTTATTAAATTATGTAACTCTTCACTACTATTCAAACTTCAATAGCATTTAAAAAAAAACCATACCAATTAAACTTCTCAAGCTTGAGAGGGGTTGAGAAGAGAGGAACATTGAGGAATTATAGAAAGATGAATATTCACTAATTACCTTACAACTTGCTTGATTCTTTGTTCACGGTAGAGGCCCCCAACCAATCAATTGGTTAAGTATGTTGATGGAGCCACTAATGGGGATTGAAGAAAGAGGGAAGCTCCAAAAACTAGTGAATTATTAAATGAATTCACAGTTCTTGGCTTAGGTGGAGTAGAGTAACGATGCATAAACACTATATATTTTTCAACAAGGGGGAGGCTTCTATTTATAGGAAAATTTGAGCTCCTAACCAAACAAACTGATTCTAGAATTTTTTAAATCAGTTTGGTCAATATTTGACCATTTTTAGATCAGTTAAGCTAACTTTTTGGAACTAGACTTGAATGAGGAGAGAGGAGAGATGAAATATCTCAATTTTTATGAGTTTAAAACTCATTCAAGCATGTGAAATATGCACCTCCTTTAAAGAACTCCCCTTCCTTACATATGTGTCATAATGGAATCATTTTAATATTGCTCATAGTTTTTTTTTTACTAATAAACCTTGTACATTTTCAACTCTTCATCTTATGTGAAATATGCACCTCCTTTAAAGAATTCCCCTTCCTTACATATGTCATATTTTTAATATTGCTCATAGTTTTTTACTAATAATCCTTGTACATTTTCAACTCTTCATCTTATGTAAAATATGCACCTCCTTTAAAGAATTCCCCTTCCTTACATATGTCATATTTTTAATATTGCTCATAGTTTTTTACTAATAAACCTTGTACATTTTCAACTCTTCATCTTATGTGAGCATTTAAGGGACTCCCCTTCCTTACATATGTGTCATAATAAAATCATTATACCCAAAATATCTCATATTTTTAATATTGCACATAGTTTTTTTACTAATAAACCTTGTACATTTTCAACTCTTCACCTCATGTGAGCATTTACTCATTTTTGGGTATTTTCTTTTTACAAGTTGGATTTATCTCCTCCCTACACATGGATTGATGCTATTGGTCCATAGGAACCTTAATTGGACCATAGTCTAAAGATTTCTGAAAATCTAGACCCTTAGGCTAAGGTTCTTTATAGCTATTTTCAATTAATTCCAATTGCACATTGGGAAATTCTTTTTGAATTTCTGTTTCAGGGGAACTCATCTGAATTAGAAGAGATATTTTTCTATCCAAAAATATTCAAAATCTGAATATTCTCTCTCTAGAATATTTTTCTCTCTCTAGGCTAAAACAGATAGAAACAAGGTCTTTATATTTCTGAAGAGGGATTGATTACAGGGAAAGATACTAGACATCAAAAAGGGGTTTGGGGGAGGAATCTTACATTCTACCCCACTTAAAAAACGCGAGATGTCCTCATCTCGCAAACTGGGATAATTTCGTAAGATTCACGAATATGAGACTTAGAAAAAAAAAATTTAATCAAGATTAACCACCAAGATAAGTCTTAAAGAGAGCAAGATTCAAAATACGAACAAGATTTAAACTTTATTCATTCTCGGAACTTATACAGTAAAGATAGAGGAACTCTTTACACTTCCATAAGCCCGTCCATCATATGGTCACAAAAGCAGTCCTCACAAGCTGCACAAGTATAAGGTAACTCATCTATGGGAATGATTCTGTGGGTTATTGCTGCGCCTATCTCAGTGGTATGAGGTGTTCTAACAAAAGGACCTCTGAGAGGCAAGCCAAAAACGGGGTAAAGGCATATCTTCTCATGAGGAAGAAAACACGCCAGTAAGAAGACCCGCTCAGAAAACCCAGGATGCCTTGATCTCATGACGCAGTAGTATCGGGGACCCAAACCCAAAGCTTCAATAACCATGGCCAAGCGGACATTGTTACGAAAGTGCTGCTGACCCCAGGGTGTTACCCTAGTTATGTTTTGATAGGTCCGCCATTTGGTTTGCGCTACAGAAGTTCCCAAGTGAGGGAAAAGTGAGCGCTCATACTGCTCTATAAAATCCTTCTTCACAGATTCACTTGCGTCTTGAAGGTGAGGAATCATTATGGATAAAACTAGTTCTTGTTGCCAAGCCATGAAGGAGATTAAGAAAGAAAGGAGATCGATGGGAGTAAGATTACTGTGAACGACAAGTAAAAGTTACGACTTATATAAAGGAAGGAGCTAGCGTAACTTAGAAGCCAACGGTAACTTGCCACTGAAGTTTTACCGTCTTTCCATGATTTGGGTTTGACACATTTTTCTATAGAAGGCATTAAGAATTTTGAGATGAAGAGATAAAAGAAGCTTGTAGGCTAAGTCACCTACTTTCATTGAATTTAGATATAAGGCTCACAATATCTGGGGGATAACTTCTTAAACTCCCCAATAGATAAAGAACTTCTTTTGGGCCGTACTCGAATGAAAACCAAAACCTTGGTATCCAAAACACCGATTTTCACTTCTGAACTCATTGTTCTGAATCCTTAAAATAGGCGTGACTCCTGAGAAGTATTCTAGGAAAAGGGTCTTCCTTTTTTAAACAGAAACTTTCTTTTATTTTAGAGAGGGAATAATTATAAGATCAGAAAGGGAGATTCTTACTCCTGTATGCCTCGAAGGTTGGGGAGGAATCTTACATTCTACCCCACTTAAAAAGTGCGAGATGTCCTCATCTCGCAAGGTAGAGGACAGCTCTTTTTCTTAAGATCCAATTTTATTCTGGGGTTCATTATATTCTGGTCAACCCAACAGAATACTAGGATAAATATCCCTTATATAGAACTCATCATTAAATAACAATTCATTCAGATTATATCATTCATATCTTTAACATGATAATGGTCCATTAGACCGAAAAGTTTCCTTCGGAACATTCCTCCACGGAAATTCAGTCAAGCAAGTCCTCAATTTGACATCCCTTAACTTGATCTACCGATCAAGTATTAACAGCAGCAATCTGACAGCACAACCCACTAATCTCATAGTGATTTGCTGAATTCATTATCATCATTCTAGTTATGAATATCATCACAGGGACTCGTCCCATTCCCCCTCATTGTGGTTTCATTATATTTCAACTAATTTTTAAAAATCATCATTTTTCAATCAGAATCCAAATCAATTCATCCATTCTCAAAACAGAATTAAAAATCATATCAATCACATTCGAAATCATCATCTAGATAGCATTAACGCTTATAATTTCAAGTCTTAGATTTACTCGTATATACTGTCAGTAAAGAGCTGCAGTTATACTCTCGGTATATACGGATAGTCACGGCCCTTGGAATTATAAGGTAAATACCATCATGTCTAGGCCTCAAGCAAGCCAAGGATTCTATATAATTGCGGTACTTCCATCTGAAGACCCAATTACCAAATTACGAATTTCAATTTGAATATCAAATTGTATGAATTATATCACACAATTACAACCTTTTTGTGTTTCTTGATAAATTTCTGACCTATTTGTCTTCTCAATTGATCTTTATTAACCAAATGCTCTGATACCAACTGTGAGATCCCTGTTCCCACCGAGCAACGGATTCGGGGTACTAGCAGCGGAAGTAGCACTTCTCGCGCGGGACAGGGGTTCCACACTCGGGGCCTCGCCCCACGGATATCCGGACAAGAGACTAATCCGTCGGTTTGTCCAAAACCGAAACCGGAAAAACTTCCTTTACCCGGAAAGCACGGGCGATTCCACCAGGATAACTCTTTACTCTAACGTAGTCAAGATCATTACTGATCAAACTGATCTGACTGCACCTTTAACGGTACTTGGTCAAATCAAGGAAGGACTTGCACTTGGATCATTGGGATCAACGCTTTTTTCCCCCTTCAAGAGGCACAGCCGTTGATTCCTATCCATAGAACAATTTCTATCCGGGATTTACTTCATCTATCGTAATAATAGAAATTAAATCTCGATTTACGGATCCATCAGTCCATCCTAACCCCATCCGATCCCATGGGTTAGCCAACCGCCCAACCACTGTAGTGATGGGATCCAATTTGGAATTTGGTTAGGTTTTGTCCCGGGTACCAAGGAAAAGAGTTCCAAGGCCCCCTAGCCGGAAGTTCATGCAAACATAAAACTAGTCATACCACTTACACACCCAATATGAAATTTGCCTTTTTCTTAGCATCAGCTAACTTTAAAACAATCCTTTAATGAAACCATAGTACCACTGATCACAATCTCCCAATTTATCCAGTTGATTCATAATTTCCCATCATTCCTTCATCAGAGTATCTATGGCAACATTGGCAACTAGAACGCTCACCACCTGTCCACACAGAGGCCGTTTCCATAGTTCCTAGCCCATAATACTCGGCAATATAATCACTTATCAAGATGGACTCTCGTTGAAGATCAGCAAGATCAACCAACAGATCCATATAAAAGAGCCATGGACTCATCCGTTGAGGACCAGCAAGGTCAGTCAACCAGATCCATGCCCGGTTTCACAAAACAACTCTTACTCCTTGTTCCAATATCTTCCTCGACGCACGTGTGGGTATCTTCGGCGACCCAGAGCCCGAGCATCGTAAGGTCAGCACCCTCTAGGATCCTTCGCAGGTGACCTAGCGCTTCACTCATAGGCCGCTTCCTTGGTCCCTCATCCACCGTACCGGAAGCTCACCATTTAAATCGAACCGAGGCTGGTCAAGACCTCGGTCGACCTTGCTACGCGAGACGTCCTCCATTGACTCTCCGTCAGCAGTTGCAACTTTATCAGTTAGGTCTCCACGACCTTAATCACAAGACGGTCAAAATGCTTCCCCAGCATTCTTGACATAAAACAGCCATTTACAAACAGCATTTACAAACAGTTTACAAATACAGTTTCTATATTAACTCTCATTTTTCCACATTATCCCTCATTAATCCACATTACTTATTCCACATTCCATGTATATGTGTACTCATCCAATCACCTCCTTTTCCATCTCTTCACTTCAGATTCCTTCACATCACATATCATATATTCACATCCATATCCACATCCACATCCACATTCACATCCATACATCCACATCTACATGCTTATCTCCATTTTCACATCCTCATTTATACATCCACATCCCATATCCACATTCATACATACACATCCATATCCACATCCACATCCACATCCACATTCACATCCATGCATCCACATCTACATGCTTACCTCCATTTTCACATCCTCATTTATACATCCACATCCCATATCCACATTCATACATACACATCCATACATCCACATCTACATCCACATACATACATACATCCACATCCACATTCCACATTCACATCTATACATCCACATCTACATTCACATTCACATACATCCACATCCACATTCCCATACATCCACATCTATACATCCACATTCCACATTCACATCTACATTCACATTCACATACATCCACATCCACATTCCCATACATCCACATCTATACATCCACATTCCACATTCACATCTACATTCACATTCACATACATGCATCCACATCTACATTCACATTCACATACATCCACATCCACATTCCCATACATCCACATCTATACATCCACATTCCACATTCACATCTATATTCACATTCACATACATCCACATCCACATTCCCATACATCCACATCTATACATCCACATTTCACATTCACATCTACATTCACATTCACATACATGCATCCACATCTACATTCACATTCACATACATCCACATCCCCATTCCCATTCACATCTATACATCCACATCTACATCCACATACATACATACATCCACATTCACATCTATACATCCACATCTACATCCACATTCACATACATCCACATCCACATTTCCATTCACATCTATACATCCACATCCATTCACATCTATACATCCACATCTACATCCACATTTACATCTATGCATATACATCTTCATGCATATATCCATTTTCATGTTCATACATCCACACTCCCATCTCCATATCCACACATCCACATACATACATCCATTTTCACATTCCCATTTATATAACCCCATATACCTTCACATCTAATCTTTTACATCACATCCATTCTCGCCCTATCACAACCCATATACATCTTATCCTATCACATACACTTCTTACCTCATCCCCCCATACACATCTTAATTCATCTTATCACATCCTAACTTATTTCATAAACATCTTATCACCTCTTATCACACCTCTTATCACATCCTATCACTTTCCATACGTATCTTATCAATTCTTATCACATCTCATACACCTCTTATCACATCTTATCACATTTCATATCTTTTTAAAAAAAAAAAGAATTCTTTTATTTGATATAAGATTTCTCTACACATTTATTTATACATAAATTCCATTTAGGGAGACTAACACTTTCGAAATTAAAATCAATCTTTTATGCATCTTCTTATGCATGATTTCAATTTGGTAGGGAATTATACTTTTAGAATAAAAGAATTTCTCTTATGCATCTAAGTTAAGCATAAAATCCATTTATGAGAAAAATCATACTTTTAGTATAAAAAGAATATCTTTTATGCATACCTATATGCATGAAATCCAATATGATAAAAGTAACACTTTTGATATAAAATTTTTTCCTTTATGCATACTTCTATGTATGAAAATTAAAAATGATAAAAGTAACACTTTTGATACAAAAATTTTCCTTTATGCATACTTCTATGCATGAAAATTAAAAATGATAAAAGTAACACTTTTGATATAAAAATTTTCTTTTATGCATACTTTTATGTATGAAATAAAAATGATAAAAGTAACACTTTTGATATAAAAATTTATCCATTATGCATTCTTGTATGCATGAAAATAAAAATGGTAAAAATAACACTTTTGATATAAAAATTTATCCTTTATGCATACTTCTATGCATGAAAGTAAAAATGATAAAAGTAACACTTTTGATATAAAAATTTATCCATTATGCATACTTCTATGCATGAAAATAAAAATGGTAAAAATAACACTTTTGATATAAAAATTTATCCTTTATGCATAATATTAAAATTCAATTTCTCCATGATTATAATGAAATTCTTTCAATTAATCTAGGATGATGATTCCTAGAATATGGTAGGAAGTCCTCTTTTTATGCTTTGAATGAAAATTTTTTTATGCATAATTTTTATAAAAATTTTGCCATAGCTCCGCTGCTATGACTGATAAATCTCAATTTTTCTAAGGGATAAAGCTTATCATTAAGGAAATAATTAAAATGATTCTCTAATTGGATCCTTAATCCATAATGGATTGAATCATCAATATACATAAACTAAAAGCATAAGAAAAAGCCATTAATTTGGCCTCAAGCATAGCTTAATCTTGGGTTAAGGAAAAGCTTTATGAAAAGCTTGATTTGGATTGAGAATGGGTCATGAGTATGACCATTTCTTGAGTGAGAGAGAGAATTTACATAAGAATCATTAGAATTTAAACATAATTGAAAATTAACTTCAATAGCATTTATTAAATTATGTAACTCTTCACTACTATTTAAACTTCAATAGCATTTAAAAAAAAACCATACCAATTAAACTTCTCAAGCTTGAGAGGGGTTGAGAAGAGAGGAACATTGAGGAATTATAGAAAGATGAATATTCACTAATTACCTTACAACTTGCTTGATTCTTTGTTCACGGTAGAGGCCCCCAACCAATCAATTGGTTAAGTATGTTGATGGAGCCACTAATGGAGATTGAAGAAAGAGGGAAGCTCCAAAAACTAGTGAATTATTAAATGAATTCACAGTTCTTGGCTTAGGTGGAGTAGAGTAACGATGCATAAACACTATATATTTTTCAACAAGGGGGAGGCTTCTATTTATAGGAAAATTTGAGCTCCTAACCAAACAAACTGATTCTAGAATTTTCTAAATCAGTTTGGTCAATATTTGACCATTTTTAGATCAGTTAAGCTAACTTTTTGGAACTAGACTTGAATGAGGAGAGAGGAGAGATGAAATATCTCAATTTTTATGAGTTTAAAACTCATTCAAGCATGTGAAATATGCACCTCCTTTAAAGAACTCCCCTTCCTTACATATGTGTCATAATGGAATCATTTTAATATTGCTCATAGTTTTTTTTTTACTAATAAACTTTGTACATTTTCAACTCTTCATCTTATGTGAAATATGCACCTCCTTTAAAGAATTCCCCTTCCTTACATATGTCATATTTTTAATATTGCTCATAGTTTTTTACTAATAATCCTTGTACATTTTCAACTCTTCATCTTATGTAAAATATGCACCTCCTTTAAAGAATTCCCCTTCCTTACATATGTCATATTTTTAATATTGCTCATAGTTTTTTACTAATAAACCTTGTACATTTTCAACTCTTCATCTTATGTGAGCATTTAAGGGACTCCCCTTCCTTACATATGTGTCATAATAAAATCATTATATCCAAAATATCTCATATTTTTAATATTGCACATAGTTTTTTTACTAATAAACCTTGTACATTTTCAACTCTTCACCTCATGTGAGCATTTACTCATTTTTGGGTATTTTCTTTTTACAAGTTGGATTTATCTCCTCCCTACACATGGATTGATGCTATTGGTCCATAGGAACCTTAATTGGACCATAGTCTAAAGATTTCTGAAAATCTAGACCCTTAGGCTAAGGTTCTTTATAGCTATTTTCAATTAATTCCAATTGCACATTGGGAAATTCTTTTTGAATTTCTGTTTCAGGGGAACTCATCTGAATTAGAAGAGATATTTTTCTATCCAAAAATATTCAAAATCTGAATATTCTCTCTCTAGAATATTTTTCTCTCTCTAGGCTAAAACAGATAGAAACAAGGTCTTTATATTTCTGAAGAGGGATTGATTACAGGGAAAGATACTAGACATCAAAAAGGGGTTTGGGGGAGGAATCTTACAGAGCTAGACACTGCCCTTGTGTTCATAAACAAGTGGTAAGACCTCTCCTAAATAAATGTTCACATTGGTGTATGTATTTATGCATCATGATAAAGTGGAAGGTGGAAGCAAGAAGCATATTATTGAGAAGCACATGAATAAGCACATGAATAAGCTATTGAAACATGGGTGCCAGCCTTGTGTTAGGCTATGTGGCACCTGGACTAAGAAAGCTAGCATGATTGGAAGGAGACATGTACTCATGAAGCATGTCTATCATGAGAAAGGATTTGAGAAGCACGAAGATGCAACCAATGAAACCAATGCAATGAAAAATGGTACATCCAAATCCCACTTGAAGTTTATCTTTTGCAAGAAGATGGTTTTATCAAAGTGAAGGATCAACAAGGGTGGTGCACGACGAAGCCACTATGGAAGAGATGGTACCAAAGATATTACTAAGGTTGAGGGGAATTATGTAAATTCCTCAAATGTTCCAGATAAGCAACTCTTCTAGTTGAGGAGTGAAGCATGTTTGCTAGAATCGGGAGTGAACCACATTTTTCTATAACTCATCACTTTTTTAAAGCCTAATCTATAAAGGATACCTACCTTGTCATCTATCCTATGGTTGAGAGAGGGTCATTTTGTTCTTGTATATCCAATGCTCACCTTGCTCCATGTTTGGCACTGTCCTATGGTGGCATTGAGAGGGGGTGTTGAAAGATATGATGTACAAGTGAAAGGGTGAGAGAAAGAGGTCATGTAGGTGTGAACACACCCCAAATGAAGTGGGCATGTAGGTGGAAAAGGGATCTAGGGTTGGGCCAACCCTAGCACTTGGTGAACCCTATATAAAGGGCAGGAGGCTTCACTTTTTGTAACACAAGTAACACAATCAAGACATTCATAAGGTGAAGGTCAAGCCAACTTTGGGGTGGCCAAAATAGAAGGTAATATAGAAGCTTTCTATACATCTTGTGTTCTTGCTCTCTCTCATATATGTTTCTCTATTTTGCCATCATCAACTATTGCTTCCGTTGTGCATACTCCCCATGATATTGACACTCCCCACTTTCTACATTACAACATGCTTCAACGATCAGCTCTCTCACAGAGAAGTATCCAAAATTATTTGGGAAATCCAAAGAGGATGTAGTAATCACATCTGTCTCTTTGACAATGCCTGGTACGTGAACATCCCCAGCCCGATGGATCAGAACCTCAAGAAAACCACTTTTGTCCTAACTTTACAAAAATGTGCCGCTCTTTGGGTTGCTTAGTAGGAGTATGCTCATTTCCCAACATATGATGTAATAAGGGATGCCTTTCTTCAAAGATTCAGGGAAGATAAAACCTCCATGCATGTGCTTGATAAGATTCAGGGAAGATAAAACCTCCATGCATGTGCTTGATAAGATATGTCAGATGAACCCAAAAAGCCTCATAGTCAAAGACTATGCTGATAAGTTTTGGAAGCTTCTCCAAAGACTAGATGCGTCTTATTGGCCCACGGAGGAGAACCTCAATTCCTATTTCATGAAGGGATTAAGAAAGCAGTTGAAAACTAGTTCCGATCTCGCCACAATGACTCTGGATGGTTGAATCAACTCTCATGGTAGAGTGCATGTTGGTAGGGTCCATCAAGAGAAAAGGCAAGAGCAAGAGCAAGAGAGCAAGAGCAAGTGGAAGTCCAAAAGGTCCTCTTCCGACTTTGAGGGGAGGAGAAGGAGGATGATTCTGATCACTCAACTTCAAGTGAGGAATCAAAGGAGGACGAGGAAGATCGCAAGGCAAGGTCAAAGAGCAAGAAGGCAAGAAAGACAACCAAGGAACTCATTGAGCCATGGCTCAATTGACGAGTGATGAAGGAGCGAAGTCCCCTAGTCAGGCACTTGGTGTGTTCGAGGTGTCAGAATCATGGCTTTGGTGTGCCATTTGTAGAATCGCCATACACACCACAAAGGCATGCAAATACAATGGGAGGAAAGCACATGTAGTCTAAGAACCCGTTGTGGAAAGTTCAACCCGTCCCACTAATGGCTCCACAGGATTCATACCAAAGGCCACCAATCCACCCACGTGGGAATTTTCCTCCCAGAGATGTGCGTGGAGCTCAACGACCCACTTTCACATGGTTCTATTACATTGCCCCAGGTCTTCGCAAATCTTACTCTGAGATTTGGAGGAAGCATAGGGCAGAGGTGGAAGGAGCCTAGGCTTCAGTATCATGCCTACATGTAGTAAATCTTGTGGTGGAAATCGAGGCTCTAGATGAGCAACAATTAATCAAGCCGACCATAGAGGTGGTAGAATCATCCACTCTATGGCAGTGACAAGATGGCATGCAACCTGAGACTCCAAAGGTGGGGAAAGAACCGACCTTTGATAAGAGGGGGAAGAAAAAAGTTGTCACCTGGCAGGAGTAGAACAAGGTACGGACGGAGGTGTCCAATTGGATGGAAACGTAGTAGGCTCAAGAGACATTGCAAAAAAGGAGCCAGAAAGGCCAAGAGTGATCTATTAACAACAAGAAGCCAAAGTCATCATACTACCTATGAACCCAAATGAGGGAGGCAAAGTGCCCACCATAACCAGATGGGAACCACGAGATGCTACCATAGAAATTGTGGGAAGATCTGAAGTGGTAGCTCCTCACATTAGTGCCGAACTTGAAGGAGCAGCTACGATGCCGCCTGATGCCCTAGGAGGAGAAGATGGCACCCTCATAGCCTCTGGAAGCTATGCACATTGAGAGGACAAAAACTCTATCTCCCATGGAAGCCCCTACTTATGATGAAGCCATCCTGATGATCGAGGTCAAGTTGGCCAGAGTGGACATAAAAGAAATACTGTTGGATGGTGTATTACGACTCAACATTTTATGGATACAACATGCAAAATGCTTGGATTGAGCATATGGGATCCAGCCCCGTTTGCCATGAAAAAGGAAGATCAAAGGTGAGTTTAGTCACTCAGATTAATCCGCGACCTCACACTGTAATTCTCTAGATTAACTTTTGATATTGCAGTAGTGGTGCTCCACTTGGAGGACATAAAAGGTGCCTACTTGATGTTACTGTGGGTAGACCATGGCTTAGGTAGGAAAGGATTAAGCAAGATTGGGATATGGAAAGGATAACTATCTGGTCACCGTGCGAGGAAAGAAGAAAGTCAAGATTTTTGTAGTCGGTCAAGGAAAGTGGAGAAACCTTCTCGATCAAAAGTAGCCGAGGGAGTAAACATGCTGGACAGATTAGACCTCAATGAAGAGGAAGAATATCTCCAGTAGAATGCAAATACGATCAGCCTGTTTGAGGTTGATGTGGTTTGAATCATGGAGAGACACTGACCAACCCTTCATCACAAGAATGAAGCCGCAGTAGGGATCAGCCCAATCCACTGAGTTAAGGGAACCTTTATGAGATTAGGTTGAAGAGTTTTATGAAGCCTTTGCAAATGAGGGCAATACATTGAGTTTGCAACAAATCATTGCAGCAGACATGCCTTTGAAAGAAACCTAAAGTGACCCAAACGTGTCAGAGAAGATGAAACAGCGAGTCATGGAAAATGTTCACAAAATCATGCAAACGTTCACTCAACTCCATTTTTGGAAAAAAAACCAAAAAAGTACATTTTTTCAAATTTATGGAGACAAAAGACATACATTCATGTCAAACATTTAAAAAAACCACTACTTTTGTCGAAAAAGAAGCATAAAACATTACTTACATTTTACTCTAAATCCAAAAACATTACTTACATTTTACTCTAAATCCAAAAACATCCAATTTGAAAAAAGAATTACAAAGGAGAAGAACTCTTCCAATCAACTAGAAGAGTCATTGGACCTTTTGCTTAAAAATATCAATTGTTTTCTAGCGCAAGTGTGCATAAGTTTTTAACTTAAATCCATACACAAGAATTTCTATATCATACAAATTAAGCATGTCCACATGTTGACGAATTACACTTTTCTTTCCTTTTTTGCTTTGTTTAAGCATCTCTAGATCATACTATCTCTTGAGCATGGATACGTTTTGTACCAATACACGTTTCTAGGACTTGATTGTCACTTCATATTTAGGACTTTCTTCAACTCTTTCTCCCACACTGCACACAATAAATGTCTCATGCTCACCTGCCTTCACCACCCTTTCCGGAATAACATGTGCCTTCAGTGATAAAGCTCGTTGGATCCTTTGCATAGCAACACAATATATCTTTGACCTATAATATGGCTTCCTACAGGAGTTTTGATTAGCCTCTTCATGTGTGTGCGCTGACATGAAGGATTGATTTGAACACAAAGGAAATCAAGCAACAAGTGAAGCATCAATTGAAACATGTAGCAAGACACATCGTGGTCCGCCAAAGTGTTTTCGAGAGTTGACTGCTACCCTGATCAACCTATTGAGTGTCTCTGATAATTTTTTGTTTGAATGTTTATCTTAGTATCATAAATTTTTAGCATTATGGTCAAATGGTTGTCACTTTTGTGCGAAGCATATAGATAAGAGAAGAATAACCTTTGATTATAGAGTAATCCTAACTTTCTCTAAGAGATTCAAGCAAGTGCCAGTGACACAAATCTTCTCAACTCTAACCTTAAATTATGCAAAATATCATAAAAGTTAGATATAGACATTTTGACATATTCATTCTTGACATTCAATGGTTTAAAATGGTGTACAAAAATGGTCTAAATGCAGTAGTGAAAGGAGATTCTTTGTTGTAGACTCAATAAAGTTGTTTTGACAGATATTTGTAATACATTTGTACTACCACAACATTATGAACATGTAATTGAAAAAAAAAATATGTAGTATTTTTGTATTGTATATATATGAGTTTTATGCTATTATAGAATGGAAAAACAGAATATACTACATAATATGCAATACATAACCTTCCAACTAGCTTTGTGGTACTTGAAATGGTGGTATGTAATACAAGTTGCACCTAAAAGAAAACTTATATTTGAAGACAAAGATGTTGGTGGGGAAGAAATGGAAGAAGGTGATAATGTCTCCAATATTTATTTGGATGGTAATCAAAAATATTCTCAATATGACGATGCAATGATTGTCAAATGATGATGTCACTATGATTTAGTTCATAGAACATGAGGAAGCCTGATCATTATCTAGTGAATCTACCAATTGTACCTTCTCCAATCCTTCTATGGATTTCTCAATGTTGCCTTTGAATCATGTGTAAGAAGACATAGGAGATATGGAGATAGCATTAGAAATTGACCTTTGGAACCATGGACCACCTTGTACAAGATGAACAATCATGATTTTTTTTAAATTCTCAAATCAAACTTATTTACTTATTTTTTTATGAAGTTATAAAAGGAGGTAAATTTAATTACCGGTGCATATACAAATGATTCTAATATCAACACTTTTATAGATGACTTAAACAGCATATATACCATGGCTCATAACTTTCCATGCCCCCCAAAAACTATCGCCCTTAAATCATCAATAACAAACGTTGATACATTGGGTAGATCTCTTCTTATGGGATAAACTAGCTAGATTATGCACGACCTCATTTTGTCAACCATGAGAAGAATATCCAACAAACGTAAGAAAGCCAAAGTATTATGAACATACCATATCAGGCCTGTAAAAGACTAGTAGAGTGCTAGAAAGCATTCTATCACTACTAATAACAAGTAGTGATAATTGTTGCACTCTATAGCTCTGTGGACCTTTTTAAATCTTCATGACCTTGACTAACCTAACAATATTTTTGGTCAATAATATATGCTTGTTGTGCTAGGATAACTAGCTGATTGGTAATTATTGACATTGGCTTGATGGTATAGTTTATGCCCTCATACTATGTATATTGGGCATATACGTTGTTTGGAGGGTAAAGTCCTTGTCTACATGGGTATAGTCTTTTACTTGATACTATGTATACTTGGCATATATGTTGTTTAATACTATGTATACTTAGCATATATGTTACTTGATACTATGTATACTTAGCATATATGTTGTTTGCTCTTGTACTTATGGCCTAGCAAGATTGATTCAACACATGAAAAAAAATGCCCAAAAATAGGTCGTGCCAGTGTCATGTTTGGTGGTGATGCATAGTTAAATGGTTATGTTTATTGCGGCCTGTTTTGGGCTTTTTTTTCATCTGCTTAAAGGATTAATGGTCATGTTTCGTGGTGATGCATAGTTAGATGGTTATGTCGCTACATTTTTTTCCCATGTGTTTAAAGGATTAATGGTCATGTTTGGTGGTGATGCATAGTTAAATGGTTATGTTTGGAAGGATTAATGGTCATGTATTTTTTTATGTGCAGACCATCCACCACTGGTTGCGGGGGAAAGCATACAAAGAGAGAAAGCGTACAAGCATTTGAAAAGGAAGGGGAGTCTCTTGCAACATTTAGCTTGGACCAAATTAGTCTAGTGGTGGAGACTAATTTTGAGGGTGTTCAAGGTGTTGGATAGGAGGTTGCCAGTCAGACAATGACTGACTCTTTTCCAAGTAGCTCACATGTGGTTGTTGATGATATTAGGTAGCACTCAAGAAAAGGGTGGTAGCACTTTACCAAGTACCTCTCTTAATATTGTGGGTGAGTGGACAGGCAAAGAAGCTTTTTTACAAACTGTGCCTTATGTGATGAGATCGGAGGTGCCTCAATTGGAGGAAAACAAAGATGAGAATAAGATTCACATTGACAAAGGTGAGGACATCATGCAAAAAATTAGATTATCTAGTTGTTTTCAATGTCCTATGATCCCTTTGTGTAGACTTATTTCCTATACCCACGTTAGGGATTTAAGGGAAGATGTGTTTGGTGTAAAAATTGCATTTGGCAAAGAGGGATATGTGCCAAAAAAGGGAGCATTTATAGTTTCTCTTTGGACATGTGAAAAAGAGACTACCTGTTAATGATGAGATTACTAGTGGATGGGATTCTATTTGGCATGACATTAACAGGGAGTTTGAGGAGGAGGTTAGAAGTAGACCAAAGTTGAAAATACTTGAGGGTAGGATGTTTTATGTGTGGAAGTGAAACCATCGTATGGTGGCTTGGACAACAGCCAATAAAGAATGATTTTCTCAAAGAAGAGCAAAGCACCATCATATATTGTGTATGATCATTGATCCTACATGTGTGAGCAAGATCACTCTCTTGGAAAGCCTGCAAAGGATGAATTGGTAAGTTGCATATAAATTTATCTTTGAGACCTTGATAATGTGGTGTTTTGCTCATTCAAATTATAATTTTTTGTGTCTGTTTTTTAAAGCTTATTCACACATGCTTTGGTAACCCACAACCTTGTGGGATGAGATTGTAAACTATGCCAACATTTGTGCTACCAATCATGATGATTACACAAAAGATTTGCTAGAGAGCGATAGAAAGTTAATTACTTTTATTAGAAAGAAGAATACAAAGGGAGTTGAGCCTCGGTACTCTCTTACTTGTAGGTACTTGGGAAAGCTTGTTTATAATGTGAGTATTTATTAGCTTAAGCTTTGCTTTAAATTGTCATGTGATGAGATTTGATGTTATGTGAAGGTTCAAATTAATCAATCCTTGAACAAAAATCTTGAGCAAGTGCACTTGACCATGGAAGAAGATGAGGTGGAAAAAATTGAAGCTAAGGAGAGAGGAATTGGACACGAGATATGGTGATCGCATAGGGAAGGTAATTTGTAGTGTGTTTTGCAATGATGAATTTCATGACTAATAAGATTAATATAGTGTATTTCTAATTGTGTTTAAAGAGAGTATTAAATTTTGACATAGTAAATTAAGAATGGTTTCCATTTATGTAGATCCTTAACAATATTGATCCTAAGCATGGCGATGCATGGCGGGAAAAAGTGTGGTCCCTAAAGTGGGATGTCGATAGCTTTACAACACTGGAGAAGCTGAATTTATTAGCATTGTGTGATGTATCGATAGAGTCCAAAATCTTTTGGTTGGGTTTTTTGGAGGCAAACAAGACAACCAAAAATATGTTTAGCCTTGTGTGTGGAGATCATATCTATAGACAGTAAGTCATGGTTTTCTATTACTTGTTGTGTTTAGTTGTTTACAATTTTTGTAAATATGTAATATGCATACTTTCCTTTATGATGTGATTTCCTTTTGTTTTGAAGCTGGCTTCGAAAAGAGGTCACTCTTGAAAAGATTTTGCAAAGGGTAAATGTTGTTCTTAAAGACTTTGTGGATGAGCCTAATGCCGTGGTGGTGCCTAATGATTGCTTTCTCTATGATTATTACGAGGAGATTTCTTGATTGTGTTACTTGTTTTACAAAAAGTGAAGCCTCCTGCCCTTTATATAGGGTTCACCAAGGGCTAGGGTTGGGCCCACCCTAGATCCCTTTTCCACCCACATGCCCTTTATATAGGGTTCACCAAGGGCTAGGGTTGGGCCCACCCTAGATCCCTTTTCCACCCACATGCCCACTTTATTTGGGGTGTGTTCACACCTACATGACCTCTTTCTCTCACTCTTCATTTGTACATCATATATTTCAACAGGGAGGTGGTTTGGTGGCGGTGGCGGTGGCACTGGGGGGGTTGTGGTGGTGGTGGTGGTGGTGGTATGAAAAGTGGTAGTGGTGGTGGAGTTATCGGTTCTTCTTTGGGCTAGTGAACTAGAGTTTCTAAGATTCAAGCTGTGCCAAGTAGTGCAGTTCAAGTGCTGACAAGAAGGATTGATTTGAACACAAAGGAAATCAAACAACAAGTGAAGCATCAATTGAAACATGTAGCAAGACACATCGTGGTCTCACCAAAGTGTTTTCGCGATACCCTGATCAACCTACTGAGTGTGTCTGTTGTTGGGAGTTGTTTGCTACCCTGATCAACCTACTGAGTTTCTCTAGTTATGTAGGCAGCAATACACTAGTCTATAACAAAACATGCACAAGATATTGAAATGTAGAGAGAAAGAGACAAGACAAGAGACACATCATGTACGCTCCCAAAGACTGATTCATATTGAGGACAAGATACATATATATAGGTGAGACCAAGTTAGGTAGAGTGAGCCATATATAGAGCTCCAACACTCCCACTCAAACAAGGGTCTCTAGCTATGGGTGAAAAAACCCTTGGGGAGTACAAGGAAAAAACCCAAGCCCCTATACAAATGTGAAAATATGAACCAGAAGTAATGATGTGAAAGTGCATTGTGCATCTATGTACAAATATACAAAAAGACCAAGAGGTCATAGTGTGCAATTGTGAAATGTGCAAAGTGCATAGTGTCTAGAAGATTACAACGATATATGTACAAAGCTACCATAAGAGTAAAGAGCCTAATCTAGAAAGAGTGAGCCCGAGGCAACTCCAAGACCTGAGCGCAAGAGAATGAAGCGTAACTCATTGAGACCTTTGGTAAGAATATCTGCAATCATCTGGTCACTTGGACAATGTTCAATCATGATAGTGCCTTTGCGTACTTCGTATCGAACATAATGGTAATGCACAGCAATATGTTTTGACTTGTTATGTTAGACATAGTCTTTTGCAAGACTAATAGCACTCTGATTATCACACCGCAAGGGTGTACTAGAAAGAGGAGAATGGTAAATATCTGTCAACACTTGTCGAAGCCAAATGAGTTCACGAGCTGCAAGTGATGCCACAACATATTCAGATTCGGTTGTAGAAACTGCAACACAACGTTGTTTCTTGCTGGTCCAAGAAATAAAGCAATGCGGCATATTCTTCTCTTCCATCAATGCTCGCGCAATCATGTATGGCTGCAGTTGGAGTCTTGTTCATGATGTATACTGCTGTAGAAACAGCCTCAGCCCAATAGCAATGCGGCATATTCTTCTCTTCCATCAATGCTCGCGCAATCTTTGCAATGTGCCTGTTTTTCCGCTCAGCAACTCCATTTTGCTGCGGAGTGTTTCTGCATGTAAACTATCTCTGAATACCATTCTTCTTCAAAAATTCAGAGAACTCATTGGAGAAGTACTCTCCCCCTCCATCTGACCTTAGGCACTTTACATATTTCCCTGTTTGCTTTTCAACCAAAACTCTGAAATTCTGAAAGTGAGTGAACACCTCAATCTTCTCCTTCATGAAATATACCCTTACTTTCCTTGTGTGGTCATCAATGAAAGTCACATAATACCTGCAGCCTGCCATAGATATGGTCTTCGTAGGACCCCATACATATGAATGCACAACATCTAGTGCATTTCTGCTCACATATCTGTTACGTGGAAACACATGCTTTGTTTGCTTCCCAAATTGGCATGCTTCACATATTTTCTGCATACCTTCCACTTTAAATTTTGGCAGCCCTGTCACAATTCCTTTTGTCTGCATAGACTTCAATCTCTGCACATTTACATGTCCAATCCTTTTATGCCAAATGTCTGTGTTTGCAACAATTCCTGAACCATTTGTAAACATCGCAGCACTCATTTCAGGCATGTCTACATTCAACGTAAACATTCTGCCCACTCTGTTGCCTTTTGCAACCAACCTGCACTTGTCTTTGAAATCTTCAACATAACACCCATCAGAACCGGACCTGCAAACCTTGCTCAATCATTTGGCCAACTGAAACCAGATCCTTTGTTATGTTCGGTACATGAAGTACATCTGCAAGGTACTTCACTTTGCCATCCTGCATAGACAATGGCACATCACCAACATGGGCAATTGGATGAGCAGTGTCATCCCCCATGTTTCCACAAAACCTGGTCTTTCCGGGTTTTTCATCTCCTTGAACCACTCCCCATGACTCGTCATGTGGTTCGAAGCGCCTGAATCCACATATCATACATTATCTTTTTGTGCTGCATCAACATTTTCAGACATGGCATTCACGACATGCTGCATAACAAACAACCTTTCATTATCCTCATTATTTCTGCTTGAGGATGCATAGTTGTTTTGCTGCACTTTCCCATTTTGCATGTCAGCCTGCTTCTTATAACATTTTGCCTGCACATGTCCATGCTTACCATAATAATAGCATTCACGTGCATCATTATATTGCCTTTGCCAATTTCCACGGCCTCTTTGACTCCCCCCGCCTCTGAATTTGCCTCTTCCACCTGCGTGTTGTTGTTGTTGTTGATTCTGGGACTGTTGTTGTTGCTGCTACTGCTGGCCATAATTCTGATTACCTGTTCGGCCACCTCCTTGACCGCGTCCACGGCCTCCTCTACCTCGTCCTCTTCCTGAACTCGTGTAGAAGGCCTGTTGCTCTGAACTGTTTTTGCTTTGTGAAGACTGTTGGTCTTCACCCAAGCTCTTCTCTTCGATAATCAGCATAGACACCAAATCTGTAAAGTTGGGAATGTTTTCCTGAGTCTGAATAGACGTCTTGAACGCCTTGTACTGTGGCCCGAGACCACGTAGACAGACTTCCACCTTGTCATCATCATCTACTGACACACCAATAGATACAAGGGATTCCACAATACCCTTTATCTTCAGCGCATAGTGATTCACAAACATGCTCTTTTTCTCCACAGTATGAAGTTCATTCTTCAACTGTATCTTACGTGCCTTGGTATTTGTTTCATAGAGCTTTACCAAGGTGTCCCACATCTCCTTGGGGGACTTGGCATCCTGAATGTGCCCAATCATGGTGTCCTGTATACTAATGGATAGCCAATACATAACCTTCCTGGATCCTTGGTTCTAGTCTTTAAACTCTTTCACATCTGCAGCAGTCGGATTTATGTCCGCCGGTATCTCTGGTGCCTCTTCATGCTCACCTTCTATGTAGTCCCAATAGCCTTTTTCCATCAGGAAATTCGTCAACTTGAACCTCCAAGCATGGAAGTTATTCTTATCAAGCTTCTTAGCCACAATCTGGGTTATCCCATCATTTGACATCTTGCCAAACACACAATTTTACCAGAAACAGCACTCTGATTTTTCTGCAGCGGTACTGTCAAATGTCATAACCAATGACTTCAATGTGTATACATACACCCAATGGCAACTGTAGACCTCTTTGTAGCACCCACAGTGTCTGCACAGTCAATCTGTCTTCTTCCTGCAGTTCTTAAAATAGTGTTCTGTAGAGAATCGATGACTTACATGCAGTGCTCGAAATCGCCTGCTTTCTGAAAACAGAGGTCCAGACGCGCCCGAAACGCGTTTTCGGCCCAGAAAATGTTGTCCGATAGGACGGTATAGTTGCCCTATAGCTTTACTCCCGCGAAGAAAGCTCCTCAATCAGAAATCGTTGCCGGTCCCTCCCGTAGAGCTCCCGACAAGGGTGTAGTCACCAACACAAATAGGGAAGAGTAGTTGAAGCTCTTACCCTCGTACCGCTTCTTGTGGTTCTCTTGCTTGCAGCTCAGCCCTTAGCACAAACCAAGCTCTGATACCATGAAAAGATGCGAGCTTGAGCTCTTGCAAGCACACACACACACACTCACAAAACCCTAATAGAGAACACACAAGGTGAGAAGCTGAAAATCTTCTTCTTCTTCACTCAACACTCAACACACCATATATAAGAATAAGAGTACACATAATATGAAAGGTACTCAACCAATACATACACGGGTTCTCTATAGTGTGAACCCGACTAAATGAGCTGGCGCTATAACTATGCCAGTCTCTAGAATGGCTGTTACACAGCCTGTCATCCCACTGGCTGCATATCTCCCATGATCTCACCAACCATGCCAGTGGTGTAAGTGTGGGGCCTATCCCCCAGGCAGGTCATCAGTGTCCACCGCCTCACTAGATGAGCTCGATATCTCAACATGAATAACATATGCCTTCAGTGTGATAAAGCTCATTCGATCCTTTGCATAGCAACAGAATATATCTTTGACCTATAATATGGCTTCCTACAAGAGTTTTGATTAGCCTCTTCATGTGTGTGTACATTGTCCTGGCTAGAATTCCCTCCTCTAGGTGTTATGGTTACACTTGTCTCCAGCTTGAACCTTGCACTTGTGAACATATCAACCTCTTCTTGCATAAGAGTAGTACCTTCAGCTACTTGCCAAACACCTGGTACATTCTCAGGAATAGGGGTGATACTATCATCAACATTCCAAGTGTGTGTACATGTGGTGTTGCTTAAATTCAAATACTCTTGCACAATATGAAATTCGCACAATGCCTTCAAATGCTATTCTAATTGTAGTTGGTTTAGTCTAAATGTGTCCATCATACTTTTGCTCCATCCCTTCCATCCCATGTGTAGTTTGTGATGGTGGCAGCTTAAAGATAGTGTCTCCATTATATTCTTGAGGTAGCTTGTAAGATCCCTGTTCCCACCGAGCAACGGATTCGGGGTACTGGCAGCGGAAGTAGCGCTTCTCGCGCGGGACAGGGGTCCCACACTCGGGGCCTCGCCCACGGATATCCGGATAAGAGACTAGTCCGTCGGTTGTTCCAAAACCGAACCCGGAAAAACTTCCTTTACCGGAAAGCACGGGCGATTCCACCAGGATAACTTTTTACTCTAACGTAGTCAAGATCATTTCTGATCGAGATGATCCAATTACATCTATAAGGTACTTAGTCAGTTCAAGGAAAAAAACTTGCACTTGGATCATTGGGATCAACGCTTTTTTCCCCATTCAAGAGGCACAGCCGTTGATTCCTATCCATAGAACAGTTACTATCCGGGATTTATTTTTTTCTATCGTAAAAACAAAAGTTTGAGTCTCGATTTACGGATCCATCAGTCCAGTCTAACCCCATCCAATCCCATGGGTTAGCCAACCGCCCAACCACTGTAGTGATGGGATCCAATTAAAAATTTGGTTAGGTTTTGTCCCGGGTACCAAGGAAAAGAGTTCCAAGGCCCCCTAGCCGGATGTTCATGCAAAATAAAACTAGTCACACCACTCACACACCCAATATGAAATTGCCTTTTTCAACCAGATTCAATCAGTTTAAAACAATCCTTTAATAAAACCATAGTATCACTGATCACAATCTTCCAATTTATCCCATTGATTCTTAATATCCCATCATTCCTTCATCAGAGTATATATGGCATCATTGGCAACTAGAACGCTCAGGGGCCGTTTCGATAGTTCCTAGCCCTTAATACTCGGCAATATAATCACTTATCAAGATGGACTCTCGTTGAAGATCAGCAAGATCAACCAACAGATCCATATAAGGGGCCATGGACTCATCCATTGAAGACCAGCAAGGTCAATCAACCAGATCCATGCCCGATTTCAGAAAACAACTCCAACTCTGTTCCAATATCTTCCTCGACGCACGCGTGGGTATCCTAGGCGACCCAGAGCCCGAGCACCGTATGGTCAGCACCCTCTAGGATCCTTCGCAGGTAACCTAGCGCTTCACGCATAGGCCGCTTCCTTGGCCCCTCATCCACCGTACCGGAAGCTCACCATTTTAATCGCACCGAGGCTGGTCAAGACCTCGGCCGACCTTGCTACGCGAGACGTCCTTCATTGACTCCCCGTCAGCAGTTGCAACTTTCTCATCACGACCTTAATCACAAGACGGTCAAAATGCTCCCCCCAGCATTCTTGACATAAAACAATCATTTACAGACAGCATTTACAAACAGCATTTACAAACAGTTTACAATACAATTTCTATTTTAACTTTCATTTTTCCACATTATCCCTCCTCAATCTACATTACTTATTCCATATTCCATTTATATGTATACTCATCCCATCACATCATTTCCATCTCATCACTTCAGATTCCCTCACATCACAATCGTATATTCACATCCATACATCCACAACTATATGCGTACATTCACATCTACATGCATACATCTACATCCCTATGCATACATCCACATCCACATTCACATTCACCTCTATACATCTACATCTACATGCATACATCCACCTCTACATCCATATCTACGTCTATACACCTACATCTACATGCATACATCCCCATCCACATCCACATCTACATCTATACATCTACATCTACATGTATACATATACATCTCCATTCACAACTACATCTACATGCATACATCCATATCTCCATTCCCATCTACATCTACATGCATCCATCCACCTCCACATCCACATTCACCTCTATACATCTACATCTACATGCATACATCCACCTCTACATCCATATCTACGTCTATACACCTACATCTACATGCATACATCCCCATCCACATCCACATCTACATCTATACATCTACATCTACATGCAACATCCACATCTCCATGCATAATAAAATTCTTTTAATTAATCTAGGATGATAGTTCCTAGAATATGGTAGGAATTCCTCTTTTTATACTTTGAATGAATTTATCTTATGCGTAATTTCTATAAAAATTTTGCCATAGCTCCGCTACTATGACTGATAAATCTCAATTTTTTTCTAAGGGATAAAGCTCATTATTAAAGAAATAATTAGAATGGTCTCTAATTGGATCATCAATCCATAATGGTCTCTAATTGGATCATCAATCCATAATGGTCTCTAATTGGATCATTAAGAGAACAATTAGAATGGTCTCTAATTGGGTCATTAATCCATAATGGATTGAATCATCAATGTGCATAAACTAAAAGCATAGCAAAAAGCCATTAATTTGGCCTCAAGCATAGCTTAATCTTGGATTAAGGAAAGGCTTTATGAAAAGCTTCATTTGGATTGAGAATGGTTCATGAGTATGACCATTTCTTGAGTGAGAGAGAGAAATTACATAAAAACCATTAGAATTTAAACATAAATGGAAGTTAACTTCTATAGCATTTATTAAATTATGTAACTCTTCACTACTATTCACCAATTAACTTCAATAGCATTTAAAAAAACCATACCAATTAAACTTCTCAAGCTTGAGAGGGGTTGAGAAGAGAGAATCATTGAGAAATTATAGAAAGATCAAAATTCAATATACTTACCTTATAATTTGCTTGATTCTTTATTCACGGTAGAGGCCCCCAACCAATCAATTGGTTTAGTATGTTGATGGAGCCACCAATGGGGATTGAAGAAAAGAGAAGTATCAAAAACTAGTGAATTATTAAAGAATTCACAGTTTTTGGCTTAGGTAGAGTAGAGTAACAATGCATAAGACATTATATATTTTGGCTTAGGTGGAGTAGGGTAACAAAGCATAAGACACTATATATTTTGGCTTAGGTGGAGTAGAGTAACAAAGCATAAGACACTATATATTTTGGCTTAGGTGGAGTAGAGTAACAAAGCATAAGACACTATATATTTTTCAACAAGGGAAGGCTTCTATTTATAGGAAAAATTGAGCTCCTAACCAAACAAACTGATTCTAGAATTTTCCAAGTCAGTTTGGTTGAATTTGGACTAGATTTGGACCTAGTTTGGTTACTTTAAGCATGTGAATTATGCACCTCCTTTAAAGAATTCCCCCTCCTTACATATGTGTCAAAATTTTATTGCTCATAGCTTTTTTTACTAATAAACCTTGTATATTTTCAACTCTTCATCTTATGTGAAATATGCACCTCCTTTAAAGAACTCCTCTTCCTTACATATGTGTCATAGTTTTTTTACTAATAAACCTTGTACATTTTCAACTCTTCATCTTATGTGAAATATGCACCTCCTTTAAAGAACTCCCCTTCCTTACATATGTGTTTATTTACTAATAAACCTTGTACATTTTCAACTCTTCATCTTATGTGAAATATGCACCTCCTTTAAAGAACTCCCCTTCCTTACATATGTGTTTATTTACTAATAAACCTTGTACATTTTCAACTCTTCATCTTATGTGAGCATTTACTCATTTTTGGATACCCAAAATATCTCATATTTTTAATATTGCTCATAGTTTTTTACTAATAAACCTTGTACATTTTCAACTCTTCATCTTATGTGAGCATTTACTCATTTTTGGGTATCTTCTTTTACAAATTGGATTTATCTCCTCCCTACACATGGATTGATGCTATTGGTCCATAGGAACCTTAATTGGACCATAATCTAAAAATTTCTGAAAATCTAGACCCTTAGACTAAGGTTCTTTATACTTATTTCCAATTAATTCCAATTGCACATTGGAAAATTCTTTTTGAATTTCTGTTTCAGGGGAACTTATTTTAATAAGATGAGTTATTTTTCTATCCAAAAATATTCATAATCTGAATATTCTCTCTCTAGCATATTTTTCTCTCTCTAGACTAAAACAGTTAGAACAAGGCCTTTATATTTCTGAAGAGGGATTGATTACAGGGGAAGATACTAGACATCAAAAAGGGGGTTGGGGGAGGAATCTTACATTCTACCCCACTTAAAAAACGCGAGATGTCCTCATCTCGCAACTTGGGATAATTTCGCAAGATGCACGAGTATGAGACTTAGAGAAAAATTTTAATTAAGATTAACCACCAAGAAAAGTCTTAAAGAGAGCAAGATTCAAAATAAGAATAAGATTTAAACTTTATTCATTCTCGGAACTTATACAGTAAAGATAGAAAAACTCTTTACACTTCCATAAGCCCGTCCATCATATGGTCACAAAAGCAGTCCTCACAAGCTGCACAAGTATAGGGTAACTCATCTATGGGAATGATTCTGCTGGTTATTGCCGCACCCATCTCAGTGGTATGAGGTGATCTAACAAAAGGACCTCTGAGAGGCAAGCCAAAAACGGGGTAAAGGCATATCTTCTCATGAGGAAGAAAACATGCTAGTAAGAAGACCCGCTCAGAAAACCCAAGATGCCTTGATCTCATGACACAGTAGTATCGGGGACCCAAACCCAAAGCTTCAATAACCATGGCCAAGCGGACATTGTTACGAAAGTGTTGCTGACCCCAGGGTGTTACCCTAGTTATGTTTTGATAGGTCCGCCATTTGGTCTGCGCTACAGAAGTTCCTAGGTGAGGAAAAAGTGAGCGCTCATACTGTTCTATAAAGTCTTTCTTCACAGACTCTCTTGCGTCTTGAAGGTGAGAAATCATCAGGGATAAAACTAATTCCTGTTGCCAAGCCATGAAGGAGATTAAGAAAGAAAGGAGATTGATGGGAGTAAGATTACTGTGAGCGACAAGTAAAAGTTATGACTTATATAAAGGAAGGAGCTAGCGTAACCTAGAAGCCAACGGTAACTTGCCACTGAAGCTTTACCGTCTTTCCATGATTTGAGTTTGACACATTTTTCTATAGAAGGCATTAAGAATTTTGAGATGAGGAGATAAAAGAAGCTTGTAGGCTAAGTCACCTACTTTCATTGAATTCAGATATAAGGGTCACAATATCTGGGGGATAACTTCTTATACTCCCCAAGAGATAAAGAACTTCTTTTGGGCCGTACTCGAATGAAAACCAAAACCTTGGTATCCAAAACACCGATTCTCACTTCTGAACTCATTGTTCTAAATCCTTAAAACAGGTGGGACACCTGAGAAGTATTCTAGGGAAAGGGTCTTCCTTTTTTTAAACAGAATCATTCTTTTATTTTAGAGAGGGAATAATTATAAGATCAAAAAGGGAGATTCTTACTCATGTATACCTCGAAGGCTGGGGAGGAATCTTACATTCTACCCCACTTAAAAAGTGCGAGATGTCCTCATCTCGCAAGGTAGAGACAGCTCTTTTTCTTAAGATCCAATTTTATTCTGGGGTTCCTTATATTCTGGTCAACCCAACAGAACACTGGGATAAATATCCCTTATATAGAACTCATCATTAAATAACAATTCATTCAGATTATATCATTCATATCTTTAACATGATAATGGTCCATTAGACCGAAAAGTTCCCTTCGGAACATTCTCCCACGAAAATTTCAGTCAAGCAAGTTCTCAATTTGACATCCCTTAACTTGATCTACCGGTCAAGTATTAACAGTAGCAATCTAACAGCACAACCCACTAACCTCATAGTGATTTGCTGAATTCATTATCATCATTTTAGTTATGAATATCATCACAGGGACTCGTCCCATTCCCCCTCATTGTGGTTTCATTATATTTCAACTAATTTTTAAAGATCAACATTTTTCAATCAGTATTTTCAATCAGAATCCAAATCAATTCATCCATTCTCAAACAGAATTAAAAATCATATCAATCACATTCGAAATCATCATCTAGATAGCATTAACGCTTATAATTTCAAGTCTTAGATTTACTCGTATATACTGTCAGTAAAGAGCTGCAGTATACTCTCGGTATATACGGGTAGTCACGGCCCTTGGAATTATAAGGTAAATACTATCATGTCTAGGCCTCAAGCAAGTCAGGGATTCTATATAATTGCGGTACTTCCATCTGAAGGATCCATTTACCAAATTATGAATTTCAGTTTGAATATCAAATTGTATGAATTATATCACACAATTATAACTTTTTTGTGTTTCTTGATAAATTTTTGACATATTTGTCTTCTCAGTTGATCTTTATTAACCTAATGCTCTGATACCAACTGTAAGATCCCTGTTCCCACCGAGCAACGGATTCGGGGTACTGGCAGCGGAAGTAGCGCTTCTCGCGCGGGACAGGGGTCCCACACTCGGGGCCTCGCCCACGGATATCCGGATAAGAGACTAGTCCATCGGTTGTTCCAAAACCGAACCCGGAAAAACTTCCTTTACCGGAAAGCACGGGCGATTCCACCAGGATAACTTTTTACTCTAACGTAGTCAAGATCATTTCTGATCGAGATGATCCAATTACATCTATAAGGTACTTAGTCAGTTCAAGGAAAAAAACTTGCACTTGGATCATTGGGATCAACGCTTTTTTCCCCATTCAAGAGGCACAGCCGTTGATTCCTATCCATAGAACAGTTACTATCCGGGATTTATTTTTTTCTATCGTAAAAACAAAAGTTTGAGTCTCGATTTACGGATCCATCAGTCCAGTCTAACCCCATCCAATCCCATGGGTTAGCCAACCGCCCAACCACTGTAGTGATGGGATCCAATTAAAAATTTGGTTAGGTTTTGTCCCGGGTACCAAGGAAAAGAGTTCCAAGGCCCCCTAGCCGGATGTTCATGCAAAATAAAACTAGTCACACCACTCACACACCCAATATGAAATTGCCTTTTTCAACCAGATTCAATCAGTTTAAAACAATCCTTTAATAAAACCATAGTATCACTGATCACAATCTTCCAATTTATCCCATTGATTCTTAATATCCCATCATTCCTTCATCAGAGTATATATGGCATCATTGGCAACTAGAACGCTCAGGGGCCGTTTCGATAGTTCCTAGCCCTTAATACTCGGCAATATAATCACTTATCAAGATGGACTCTCGTTGAAGATCAGCAAGATCAACCAACAGATCCATATAAGGGGCCATGGACTCATCCATTGAAGACCAGCAAGGTCAATCAACCAGATCCATGCCCGATTTCAGAAAACAACTCCAACTCTGTTCCAATATCTTCCTCGACGCACGCGTGGGTATCCTAGGCGACCCAGAGCCCGAGCACCGTATGGTCAGCACCCTCTAGGATCCTTCGCAGGTAACCTAGCGCTTCACGCATAGGCCGCTTCCTTGGCCCCTCATCCACCGTACCGGAAGCTCACCATTTTAATCGCACCGAGGCTGGTCAAGACCTCGGCCGACCTTGCTACGCGAGACGTCCTTCATTGACTCCCCGTCAGCAGTTGCAACTTTCTCATCACGACCTTAATCACAAGACGGTCAAAATGCTCCCCCCAGCATTCTTGACATAAAACAATCATTTACAGACAGCATTTACAAACAGCATTTACAAACAGTTTACAATACAATTTCTATTTTAACTTTCATTTTTCCACATTATCCCTCCTCAATCTACATTACTTATTCCATATTCCATTTATATGTATACTCATCCCATCACATCATTTCCATCTCATCACTTCAGATTCCCTCACATCACAATCGTATATTCACATCCATACATCCACAACTATATGCGTACATTCACATCTACATGCATACATCTACATCCCTATGCATACATCCACATCCACATTCACATTCACCTCTATACATCTACATCTACATGCATACATCCACCTCTACATCCATATCTACGTCTATACACCTACATCTACATGCATACATCCCCATCCACATCCACATCTACATCTATACATCTACATCTACATGTATACATATACATCTCCATTCACAACTACATCTACATGCATACATCCATATCTCCATTCCCATCTACATCTATACATCTACATCTACATGCATCCATCCACCTCCACATCCACATTCACCTCTATACATCTACATCTACATGCATACATCCACCTCTACATCCATATCTACGTCTATACACCTACATCTACATGCATACATCCCCATCCACATCCACATCTACATCTATACATCTACATCTACATGCAACATCCACATCTCCATGCATAATAAAATTCTTTTAATTAATCTAGGATGATAGTTCCTAGAATATGGTAGGAATTCCTCTTTTTATACTTTGAATGAATTTATCTTATGCGTAATTTCTATAAAAATTTTGCCATAGCTCCGCTACTATGACTGATAAATCTCAATTTTTTTCTAAGGGATAAAGCTCATTATTAAAGAAATAATTAGAATGGTCTCTAATTGGATCATCAATCCATAATGGTCTCTAATTGGATCATCAATCCATAATGGTCTCTAATTGGATCATTAAGAGAACAATTAGAATGGTCTCTAATTGGGTCATTAATCCATAATGGATTGAATCATCAATGTGCATAAACTAAAAGCATAGCAAAAAGCCATTAATTTGGCCTCAAGCATAGCTTAATCTTGGATTAAGGAAAGGCTTTATGAAAAGCTTCATTTGGATTGAGAATGGTTCATGAGTATGACCATTTCTTGAGTGAGAGAGAGAAATTACATAAAAACCATTAGAATTTAAACATAAATGGAAGTTAACTTCTATAGCATTTATTAAATTATGTAACTCTTCACTACTATTCACCAATTAACTTCAATAGCATTTAAAAAAACCATACCAATTAAACTTCTCAAGCTTGAGAGGGGTTGAGAAGAGAGAATCATTGAGAAATTATAGAAAGATCAAAATTCAATATACTTACCTTATAATTTGCTTGATTCTTTATTCACGGTAGAGGCCCCCAACCAATCAATTGGTTTAGTATGTTGATGGAGCCACCAATGGGGATTGAAGAAAAGAGAAGTATCAAAAACTAGTGAATTATTAAAGAATTCACAGTTTTTGGCTTAGGTAGAGTAGAGTAACAATGCATAAGACACTATATATTTTGGCTTAGGTGGAGTAGGGTAACAAAGCATAAGACACTATATATTTTGGCTTAGGTGGAGTAGAGTAACAAAGCATAAGACACTATATATTTTGGCTTAGGTGGAGTAGAGTAACAAAGCATAAGACACTATATATTTTTCAACAAGGGAAGGCTTCTATTTATAGGAAAAATTGAGCTCCTAACCAAACAAACTGATTCTAGAATTTTCCAAGTCAGTTTGGTTGAATTTGGACTAGATTTGGACCTAGTTCGGTTACTTTAAGCATGTGAATTATGCACCTCCTTTAAAGAATTCCCCCTCCTTACATATGTGTCAAAATTTTATTGCTCATAGCTTTTTTACTAATAAACCTTGTATATTTTCAACTCTTCATCTTATGTGAAATATGCACCTCCTTTAAAGAACTCCTCTTCCTTACATATGTGTCATAGTTTTTTTACTAATAAACCTTGTACATTTTCAACTCTTCATCTTATGTGAAATATGCACCTCCTTTAAAGAACTCCCCTTCCTTACATATGTGTTTATTTACTAATAAACCTTGTACATTTTCAACTCTTCATCTTATGTGAAATATGCACCTCCTTTAAAGAACTCCCCTTCCTTACATATGTGTTTATTTACTAATAAACCTTGTACATTTTCAACTCTTCATCTTATGTGAGCATTTACTCATTTTTGGATACCCAAAATATCTCATATTTTTAATATTGCTCATAGTTTTTTACTAATAAACCTTGTACATTTTCAACTCTTCATCTTATGTGAGCATTTACTCATTTTTGGGTATCTTCTTTTACAAATTGGATTTATCTCCTCCCTACACATGGATTGATGCTATTGGTCCATAGGAACCTTAATTGGACCATAATCTAAAAATTTCTGAAAATCTAGACCCTTAGACTAAGGTTCTTTATACTTATTTCCAATTAATTCCAATTGCACATTGGAAAATTCTTTTTGAATTTCTGTTTCAGGGGAACTTATTTTAATAAGATGAGTTATTTTTCTATCCAAAAATATTCATAATCTGAATATTCTCTCTCTAGCATATTTTTCTCTCTCTAGACTAAAACAGTTAGAACAAGGCCTTTATATTTCTGAAGAGGGATTGATTACAGGGGAAGATACTAGACATCAAAAAGGGGGTTGGGGGAGGAATCTTACATTCTACCCCACTTAAAAAACGCGAGATGTCCTCATCTCGCAACTTGGGATAATTTCGCAAGATGCACGAGTATGAGACTTAGAGAAAAATTTTAATTAAGATTAACCACCAAGAAAAGTCTTAAAGAGAGCAAGATTCAAAATAAGAATAAGATTTAAACTTTATTCATTCTCGGAACTTATACAGTAAAGATAGAAAAACTCTTTACACTTCCATAAGCCCGTCCATCATATGGTCACAAAAGCAGTCCTCACAAGCTGCACAAGTATAGGGTAACTCATCTATGGGAATGATTCTGCTGGTTATTGCCGCACCCATCTCAGTGGTATGAGGTGATCTAACAAAAGGACCTCTGAGAGGCAAGCCAAAAACGGGGTAAAGGCATATCTTCTCATGAGGAAGAAAACATGCTAGTAAGAAGACCCGCTCAGAAAACCCAAGATGCCTTGATCTCATGACACAGTAGTATCGGGGACCCAAACCCAAAGCTTCAATAACCATGGCCAAGCGGACATTGTTACGAAAGTGTTGCTGACCCCAGGGTGTTACCCTAGTTATGTTTTGATAGGTCCGCCATTTGGTCTGCGCTACAGAAGTTCCTAGGTGAGGAAAAAGTGAGCGCTCATACTGTTCTATAAAGTCTTTCTTCACAGACTCTCTTGCGTCTTGAAGGTGAGAAATCATCAGGGATAAAACTAATTCCTGTTGCCAAGCCATGAAGGAGATTAAGAAAGAAAGGAGATTGATGGGAGTAAGATTACTGTGAGCGACAAGTAAAAGTTATGACTTATATAAAGGAAGGAGCTAGCGTAACCTAGAAGCCAACGGTAACTTGCCACTGAAGCTTTACCGTCTTTCCATGATTTGAGTTTGACACATTTTTCTATAGAAGGCATTAAGAATTTTGAGATGAGGAGATAAAAGAAGCTTGTAGGCTAAGTCACCTACTTTCATTGAATTCAGATATAAGGGTCACAATATCTGGGGGATAACTTCTTATACTCCCCAAGAGATAAAGAACTTCTTTTGGGCCGAACTCGAATGAAAACCAAAACCTTGGTATCCAAAACACCGATTCTCACTTCTGAACTCATTGTTCTAAATCCTTAAAACAGGTGGGACACCTGAGAAGTATTCTAGGGAAAGGGTCTTCCTTTTTTTAAACAGAATCATTCTTTTATTTTAGAGAGGGAATAATTATAAGATCAAAAAGGGAGATTCTTACTCATGTATACCTCGAAGGCTGGGGAGGAATCTTACATTCTACCCCACTTAAAAAGTGCGAGATGTCCTCATCTCGCAAGGTAGAGACAGCTCTTTTTCTTAAGATCCAATTTTATTCTGGGGTTCCTTATATTCTGGTCAACCCAACAGAACACTGGGATAAATATCCCTTATATAGAACTCATCATTAAATAACAATTCATTCAGATTATATCATTCATATCTTTAACATGATAATGGTCCATTAGACCGAAAAGTTCCCTTCGGAACATTCTCCCACGAAAATTTCAGTCAAGCAAGTTCTCAATTTGACATCCCTTAACTTGATCTACCGGTCAAGTATTAACAGTAGCAATCTAACAGCACAACCCACTAACCTCATAGTGATTTGCTGAATTCATTATCATCATTTTAGTTATGAATATCATCACAGGGACTCGTCCCATTCCCCCTCATTGTGGTTTCATTATATTTCAACTAATTTTTAAAGATCAACATTTTTCAATCAGTATTTTCAATCAGAATCCAAATCAATTCATCCATTCTCAAACAGAATTAAAAATCATATCAATCACATTCGAAATCATCATCTAGATAGCATTAACGCTTATAATTTCAAGTCTTAGATTTACTCGTATATACTGTCAGTAAAGAGCTGCAGTATACTCTCGGTATATACGGGTAGTCACGGCCCTTGGAATTATAAGGTAAATACTATCATGTCTAGGCCTCAAGCAAGTCAGGGATTCTATATAATTGCGGTACTTCCATCTGAAGGATCCATTTACCAAATTATGAATTTCAGTTTGAATATCAAATTGTATGAATTATATCACACAATTATAACTTTTTTGTGTTTCTTGATAAATTTTTGACATATTTGTCTTCTCAGTTGATCTTTATTAACCTAATGCTCTGATACCAACTGTAAGATCCCTGTTCCCACCGAGCAACGGATTCGGGGTACTGGCAGCGGAAGTAGCGCTTCTCGCGCGGGACAGGGGTCCCACACTCGGGGCCTCGCCCACGGATATCCGGATAAGAGACTAGTCCATCGGTTGTTCCAAAACCGAACCCGGAAAAACTTCCTTTACCGGAAAGCACGGGCGATTCCACCAGGATAACTTTTTACTCTAACGTAGTCAAGATCATTTCTGATCGAGATGATCCAATTACATCTATAAGGTACTTAGTCAGTTCAAGGAAAAAAACTTGCACTTGGATCATTGGGATCAACGCTTTTTTCCCCATTCAAGAGGCACAGCCGTTGATTCCTATCCATAGAACAGTTACTATCCGGGATTTATTTTTTTCTATCGTAAAAACAAAAGTTTGAGTCTCGATTTACGGATCCATCAGTCCAGTCTAACCCCATCCAATCCCATGGGTTAGCCAACCGCCCAACCACTGTAGTGATGGGATCCAATTAAAAATTTGGTTAGGTTTTGTCCCGGGTACCAAGGAAAAGAGTTCCAAGGCCCCCTAGCCGGATGTTCATGCAAAATAAAACTAGTCACACCACTCACACACCCAATATGAAATTGCCTTTTTCAACCAGATTCAATCAGTTTAAAACAATCCTTTAATAAAACCATAGTATCACTGATCACAATCTTCCAATTTATCCCATTGATTCTTAATATCCCATCATTCCTTCATCAGAGTATATATGGCATCATTGGCAACTAGAACGCTCAGGGGCCGTTTCGATAGTTCCTAGCCCTTAATACTCGGCAATATAATCACTTATCAAGATGGACTCTCGTTGAAGATCAGCAAGATCAACCAACAGATCCATATAAGGGGCCATGGACTCATCCATTGAAGACCAGCAAGGTCAATCAACCAGATCCATGCCCGATTTCAGAAAACAACTCCAACTCTGTTCCAATATCTTCCTCGACGCACGCGTGGGTATCCTAGGCGACCCAGAGCCCGAGCACCGTATGGTCAGCACCCTCTAGGATCCTTCGCAGGTAACCTAGCGCTTCACGCATAGGCCGCTTCCTTGGCCCCTCATCCACCGTACCGGAAGCTCACCATTTTAATCGCACCGAGGCTGGTCAAGACCTCGGCCGACCTTGCTACGCGAGATGTCCTTCATTGACTCCCCGTCAGCAGTTGCAACTTTCTCATCACGACCTTAATCACAAGACGGTCAAAATGCTCCCCCCAGCATTCTTGACATAAAACAATCATTTACAGACAGCATTTACAAACAGCATTTACAAACAGTTTACAATACAATTTCTATTTTAACTTTCATTTTTCCACATTATCCCTCCTCAATCTACATTACTTATTCCATATTCCATTTATATGTATACTCATCCCATCACATCATTTCCATCTCATCACTTCAGATTCCCTCACATCACAATCGTATATTCACATCCATACATCCACAACTATATGCGTACATTCACATCTACATGCATACATCTACATCCCTATGCATACATCCACATCCACATTCACATTCACCTCTATACATCTACATCTACATGCATACATCCACCTCTACATCCATATCTACGTCTATACACCTACATCTACATGCATACATCCCCATCCACATCCACATCTACATCTATACATCTACATCTACATGTATACATATACATCTCCATTCACAACTACATCTACATGCATACATCTATATCTCCATTCCCATCTACATCTATACATCTACATCTACATGCATCCATCCACCTCCACATCCACATTCACCTCTATACATCTACATCTACATGCATACATCCACCTCTACATCCATATCTACGTCTATACACCTACATCTACATGCATACATCCCCATCCACATCCACATCTACATCTATACATCTACATCTACATGCAACATCCACATCTCCATGCATAATAAAATTCTTTTAATTAATCTAGGATGATAGTTCCTAGAATATGGTAGGAATTCCTCTTTTTATACTTTGAATGAATTTATCTTATGCGTAATTTCTATAAAAATTTTGCCATAGCTCCGCTACTATGACTGATAAATCTCAATTTTTTTCTAAGGGATAAAGCTCATTATTAAAGAAATAATTAGAATGGTCTCTAATTGGATCATCAATCCATAATGGTCTCTAATTGGATCATCAATCCATAATGGTCTCTAATTGGATCATTAAGAGAACAATTAGAATGGTCTCTAATTGGGTCATTAATCCATAATGGATTGAATCATCAATGTGCATAAACTAAAAGCATAGCAAAAAGCCATTAATTTGGCCTCAAGCATAGCTTAATCTTGGATTAAGGAAAGGCTTTATGAAAAGCTTCATTTGGATTGAGAATGGTTCATGAGTATGACCATTTCTTGAGTGAGAGAGAGAAATTACATAAAAACCATTAGAATTTAAACATAAATGGAAGTTAACTTCTATAGCATTTATTAAATTATGTAACTCTTCACTACTATTCACCAATTAACTTCAATAGCATTTAAAAAAACCATACCAATTAAACTTCTCAAGCTTGAGAGGGGTTGAGAAGAGAGAATCATTGAGAAATTATAGAAAGATCAAAATTCAATATACTTACCTTATAATTTGCTTGATTCTTTATTCACGGTAGAGGCCCCCAACCAATCAATTGGTTTAGTATGTTGATGGAGCCACCAATGGGGATTGAAGAAAAGAGAAGTATCAAAAACTAGTGAATTATTAAAGAATTCACAGTTTTTGGCTTAGGTAGAGTAGAGCAACAATGCATAAGACATTATATATTTTGGCTTAGGTGGAGTAGGGTAACAAAGCATAAGACACTATATATTTTGGCTTAGGTGGAGTAGAGTAACAAAGCATAAGACACTATATATTTTGGCTTAGGTGGAGTAGAGTAACAAAGCATAAGACACTATATATTTTGGCTTAGGTGGAGTAGAGTAACAAAGCATAAGACACTATATATTTTTCAACAAGGGAAGGCTTCTATTTATAGGAAAAATTGAGCTCCTAACCAAACAAACTGATTCTAGAATTTTCCAAGTCAGTTTGGTTGAATTTGGACTAGATTTGGACCTAGTTTGGTTACTTTAAGCATGTGAATTATGCACCTCCTTTAAAGAATTCCCCCTCCTTACATATGTGTCAAAATTTTATTGCTCATAGCTTTTTTACTAATAAACCTTGTACATTTTCAACTCTTCATCTTATGTGAAATATGCACCTCCTTTAAAGAACTCCTCTTCCTTACATATGTGTCATAGTTTTTTTACTAATAAACCTTGTACATTTTCAACTCTTCATCTTATGTGAAATATGCACCTCCTTTAAAGAACTCCCCTTCCTTACATATGTGTTTATTTACTAATAAACCTTGTACATTTTCAACTCTTCATCTTATGTGAAATATGCACCTCCTTTAAAGAACTCCCCTTCCTTACATATGTGTTTATTTACTAATAAACCTTGTACATTTTCAACTCTTCATCTTATGTGAGCATTTACTCATTTTTGGATACCCAAAATATCTCATATTTTTAATATTGCTCATAGTTTTTTACTAATAAACCTTGTACATTTTCAACTCTTCATCTTATGTGAGCATTTACTCATTTTTGGGTATCTTCTTTTACAAATTGGATTTATCTCCTCCCTACACATGGATTGATGCTATTGGCCCATAGGAACCTTAATTGGACCATAATCTAAAAATTTCTGAAAATCTAGACCCTTAGACTAAGGTTCTTTATACTTATTTCCAATTAATTCCAATTGCACATTGGAAAATTCTTTTTGAATTTCTGTTTCAGGGGAACTTATTTTAATAAGATGAGTTATTTTTCTATCCAAAAATATTCATAATCTGAATATTCTCTCTCTAGCATATTTTTCTCTCTCTAGACTAAAACAGTTAGAACAAGGCCTTTATATTTCTGAAGAGGGATTGATTACAGGGGAAGATACTAGACATCAAAAAGGGGGTTGGGGGAGGAATCTTACATAGCTCATCCACTTTCCTAACCTTCCCCAGTCATTAACAAAAGCTTTGTAAGAATACTAGTGGGGTACCTTGTCTTTATGATGGAAATGATGCTATGATAACTTTTGCATGTAACTTCATCAACCTTGGAGTTTGACTTTATTGGACTCTCATCTTCAATATCAATAGGTTTTTCCTAAGACGACCCTGTGGTGTGACCCTGGAATGCTAAGTGGTGTTTTTGAAGAGCGTTGAGAAAGGCTTTCCATGTTGTTACTATGAATATCACTTGCTATAACAAGGTATTGGCTTGACAAACCAACATCAAGGTTATAGTGATAAATACTCTCCACATCTGTAAGATTCCTCCCCCAGTCCCTCATGATGTCCAGTATCTTCCCCTGTAGTCAAATCTCTCTTCAGAAATATAAACGATCTTGTTTCTATCAGTTTTGGCCTAGTGAGAGAAAATCTTCTAGAGAGTGGTAATTCAGTTTTAAAATATTTTTGGATTGAAAAATATCTCTTCTTATTAAAATAAGTTCCCTTGAAACAAAAAATTCAAAAAGATTTCCAGAAGGTGCATTAGAAATTAAGTATAATCTGTTCAAGAGGCATTATCCTCGAGGTGAAGATTTTTTAAAAATTTTAAATTAAGGTTCCTATGGACCAATAAGATTCATCCAAATGTAGGGAGGAGATAAATAGAAGAATAAAAGAAAAATCTCCCAAAAATGAGTAAATACTCACATAAGATGAAGAGTTGACTAAGGACAAGGTTAATAGTTAAAAAAGAGAGATATTTAAGTGAAATGATGCATTTTTGACACCTCAGTATGGGGGAATTTCCCTCATGAAGGAGGCACCTATTTCACATGCTTGAATGAGTTTTAAACTCCCAAATAATGAGATATTTTTATCTCTCCTCTCTCTTGTTTCAACTAGATCTAAAAAGTGAGCAAAACTGACCTAAAAATGGTCAAAAATTGACCAAACTGATCTGCAAAATTCTAGAATCAGTTGGCTTGGTTAGAAGCTCACTTTTTCCTATAAATAGAAGCCTTACCCTTTGTTGAAACTCAATAGTGTTTTGCACTATTACCCTACCTCTCCCAAGTGCCAAAAACAATGAGTTTTACTCATAATTCATTAGTTTTTGACCTTCCCTCTTCCAAAAGATTGGTGGCCACTCTTGTTTCCAAACAAGAGTAGAACCCTCAAACCATCAAGACAAAGGAAAGCTCTCAAATTATCAATGTAAGTTGGAGATTCTTCTCTTTCCCATTCATTTTATGTTTTTTTTAATGATTTTGTCTTCTCTGCATTACAAATGATGTTATGCCTCATTGCAAAAGGCATTCCCCTCTCTTCTCTAATAAATCCAACCATTCTTTATCCTAGGTGAATGATTAATGAATAAAATCAAGTTTTTCATAATATTTCTCTTAAATAAGTAGAAGAATGTTACTTTAGAATGATTTAAATACTCTTGATGCATTTCTAATTAATTTTAGAGACTTAAAATTGAAAAATGGTCAGCCATACAAAGGAGGTTATGGTAAAATTTTTTAAAAATTTGGAAATATGTATTATCTTTCCTTATTCTAAAAGAGTAATCCTTATGATTTCTATATTCTAAAGTGTCATTTTCATGCATAGAAGATGCATTTTGATTATTTGTATAAAAGAAATTTAGTTTTATTATATAAAAGTATTACTTTATTTATAAAAGATTTTTATGCATAAACATATGCATAGAAGATATATTTTTTATATTAAAAGTGTGATTTTCATCATAAAAGATTTTTATGCATAAACATATACATAGAAGATATTTTTTTATATTAAAAGTGTGACTTTTATCATAAATAATTTTTATGCATAAATGGGTGCATAGAAGATATTTATATATATATATATATATATATTAAAAGTGTGATTTTCATCATAAATGGATTTTATGCTTAAATTAGATGCATAAGAGAAATTCTTTTATTCTAAAAGTGTAATTTCTACTAAATTGGATTTATGCATGGAAAGATGCATAAGAATTTATTTTAATCCAAAAGTGTCATTCTCATTTAAAATGAATTTATGCATAGGAAGATGCATAAAAGATTGATTTTTATTTCGAAAGTGTTATTCTCCTTAAAATGAAATCTATGCATAAATAGATGCGTAAAGAAATATTATATCAAAAATAAGAATTCTCTTGTATTCTATAAATAGATATGAGGATGTGAGAAACGAATCAGATAGATGAAAATGAACGAGGAATAGATGGAGATGTATGAATGTGGAATGTGGATATGGATGTATGGATGTGGATGTATGAATGTGAACGCAGATGTGAATGTATGATATAGATGTATGGATGTGAATGTATGATATAGATGTATGGATGTGAATGTGGATGTGGATGTATGGATGTGGCTGTATGGATGTGGATGTATGGATGTGGATGTATGAATGTGAACGCGGATGTGAATGTATGATATAGATGTATGGATGTGAATGTGGATGTGGATGTATGAATGTGAACACGGATGTGAATGTATGATATAGATGTATGGATGTGAATGTGGATGTGGATGTGGATGTGTGGATGTGGATGTATGAATGTGAACGCGGATGTGAATGTATGATATAGATGTACGAATGTTAATGTGGATGTGGATGTGGATGTATGGAAGTAGATGCGGATGTGGATGTATGAATGAAGATGTGAAAATGGATGTATGAATGTGAATGTGGATGTGGATGTATGAATGTGGAATGTGGATATGGATGTATGAATGTGAATGTGGATGTGGATGTGTGAATGTGGAATGTGGATATGGATGTATGAATGTGGAATATAGATATGGATATATGGGTGTGAATGTGAATGTGGATGCATAGATGTAGATGTGAATGTGGATGTGGATGTGTGAATGTGGAATGTGGATATGGATGTATGAATGTGGAATATAGATATGGATATATGGGTGTGAATGTGAATGTGGATGCATAGATGTAGATGTGAATGTGGATGTAGATGTGAATGTGGATGTACGAATGTGGATGTAGATGTGAATGTGGATGCATGGATGTAGATGTGAATGTGGATGTGTAGGTGGAATTGAATACAAATATGAATGTGAATGGATATGAAGTCGATATGAGCAAATGGATGAGATGAGATGTTATGTGAATCAGAATGTGAATGAATAATATAAGATCTGAACGAATGAGACGTAATGTAAATTAAGAAAGATAGGAATGGATGTTATGTGAAGTGAATGAATCCGATGTGATGGGATGGAAAATGATGTATCTGGTCAAGAATGGATACACATATGATTTGGATTTGGATAAAGTAATATGGATTGATGTGGAACAATCTGGAAGGATGTGAGTTCATTATAGAAACTGTATTTGTGAACTGTTTGTAAATGATTGTTTTATGTCAAGAATGCTGGGGAAGCATTTTGACTGTCTTGAGAATGTGGTCGTGGAGACCTACCTAATAAAGTTGCAACAGAGCTGATGGAGAGTCAATGGAGGACGTCTCGCATAGCAAGGTCGGCCGAGGTCTTGACTAGCCTCGGTTCGATTTAAATGGTGAGCTTTCGGTACGGTGGATGAGGGACCAAGGAAGCGGCCTATGAGTGAAGCGCTAGGTCCAAAGGATCCTAGAGGGTGCTGACCATATGGTGCTCGGGCTTTGGGTTGCCGAAGATACCCACACCTGCATCGTGGAAGATATTGGAACTAGGAGAAAGAGTTGTTTTCTGAAACCGAGTATGGATCTAGTTGATTGACCTTGCTGGTCCTCAACTCATGAGTCCATAGCTCTCTTATATGGATCTGTTAGTTGATCTTGCTGAGCTTCAACGAGGATTCCATCTTGATTTTTATAAGTGATTATCTGCCGGGTACTATGAGCTAAGAACTATAGAAAAGGCCCCTGAGTGAATAGGTGGTGAGCGTTCTGGATGCCAATGATGCCATAGATACTTCGATGAAGGAATGATTGGAAATTAAGATTCAACCAGATACATGGAAGTTTATGATCAGTAACACTATGAATTCATTAAATGACTGAATTAATTACATTTGAATCTAGGAAAAAGGCAATTTCATATTGGGTGTGTAAGTGGTGTGACTAGAGTTAAATTTGCTTGAAAATCTGGCTAGGGGGGCTGGGAACTCTTTTCCCTGGTACCCGGGGAATGCACCCATTCGTGTCGGCATAACATGACAGACCATAAGCACCTTTACATCAAAAGCGTGTAGTTCTAACTTCTTAATCACACCTAAGCATTTGATCTTTTGGCGATTGGCCAAACGAATATGGAAACGAGACGCTTCAGTAATATTAAGACCAAGCCTCTCCACAGCTGCTAGAGTGATTACACAAATTTGTGCACCACCATCTATATATTCTTCTCCCAGATTCTTTCCTTTGTACCATACATCCACCACAGGACATATATCAGGCAACTCCTCAACAGATAAAACAGTCACTATCCCTCTGGCAGGCTCTTTCTCTCTTGGGTTCACAAGTCTCTTCCACTCACGTTTCAATTTGGGAGCTAACTCTATCAATTGCCCAAAAGTAATATTAGCTTTCCTTCCAGCCATGTCCTCCTGCAAATTGTAGCTATCTTGCCCAACCCCTAGTGGAAAATCAGTCACTTGAAACTTCCTATGAGACTTTTGCATCCGCTTGACATTTATATCTCCTCCTTCCTTCACTTTACCTTTCTTCTTGCTAGGCCTTGTAGCATCCCTACCTTCCCTTTCCTGTGGCGTCCGTTTCCCTAAAGGCATTACATCAGCTTCTGTCTCCTTCGTCTTCTCAAGGGTGACCACATCCACCACCTTAGTTTTACCTTTCTCCTCATTTATCAATCCACTAGTCCCTGCTTCACCTTTAATTTCAATTCCATAATCATTTGCCCTATTGGGAATCTGAGAGGGTAAGGGATACATATCACCCCCCATTCGCTGAGGCTTATCATAGTCAGGACTTATATGCCCCAATTCACCACAATTCCAACATGTAGGAATAAACCATCTACCCGTGCCAAAACTACGGCCACTTTCATAGCTTGTCTGACCTTCAACCCCTTCCTGATTATAACCTCTGCCTCGGCCACGTCCACCACCTATGTTCCCTAGCATTTTCAAACTGAGATTCTTCATACAATCCACTATTTGCCTCATGTCCAGTTGAAGTCCTTTCATTAGAAGCTGTAACAGCTGTGGGTGCCACCTTTGTCCCCTGTGGTGTGGCATTATTCACTTGAGCTTCTGTTGGTTGCACTCTTTCCAACACGGTTCTCATCGGTACTGCTTCCACCCTTCTAATTTCAGGCCTCACTGCCACTGGAACCATCCCTAGCTGGTTCATCCGTTGTAGCTTCCAATCCTTTGATTTGGCAATCTCCACCGCATCCTCATAAGATTTGGGCTTCTTTCGTTTAACCTTCCAGCGAATGCCTCCTTTCAATCCTGCCACAAAATGATCCTTCTTCATCATGTCCGGAGGTACTTGATCCTCTCCTAAAGCCCTGCACAAAGTCTCCCACAGCAAAGAGAATTTCTTCACATAATCATCAATTGGCTCCAATTCGCCCTGTGTCAACCCCTGCACTTCATGCCAAACTCTATCTGGATCCTCAACCTTTCTGAACCTGTTCAAAAGTGCAGTCTTCAATCCATCCTCAGTCATTGGAATGCGTGGTTCAACATCCCTTAATGACTCTTCAAAAGTTTTGAACCATGCCCTCGCATCTCCCTTCAAACATATATTCAGCAACCGCAATACCTATGTTGGTTCGTTGATGTGGTTGCTTATGTACGCAACCTCCATTCTTTCAAGAAAATCTGCTACATCTTCATTAGGAACTATGGATACGACATCATTTTAATCCCCAAGCTTCACCTCAAATCCCAAGAAAAATAAGAAAAACACCTTCCCTGAAACCTTCAACTTCTAGGGCATACACCCTTGCAGGCGAAGAAAAATACCTGAGCTCTCCTCAGTGGGGGCACTAGAAAGCTGTCGAAAATTTTGGACACAGAATCAACTGCCTCTATAGCTGTCCATCCAACAGCCTTGGAATATACTACCACCAACAAGGGCATCACCAGCCACCGGCTGGAACACTTCTCTCACGGTTCACCACACCACCCACACCAGAAAGACAGCACAAGACAGGGGCACCAACAACCAACACGAAACACCACACAGAGATACCTCAAAACTTTGTATTCCACAAGATAATCAAAGACCGCATACTTATCCACAATAATACAAAAAATTCCTCCTTCACAAATCACCCGTCTTCACTCGGCTTCCTTCACTCCAAAAAAACTTCCTTCCAAAAGCTTCCTCTCTCTGCTTCAGCACCTCGTGCTTTCTCTCTCCACTCGCTAGCAAAAACAGCCCTCTCAAGCAAGCTTTTTCCACACCAAAAAAGCTTGTTCAACTCACCCAAAAGCTCCACCATAGCTCACACTGCATTAGCCACGTCTCTCTCCTCCTCACTGCTGTGCTGTTGTTGGGGCCACCATCGCTCCCTTTATGCTACCGATGCGTTGTCTACGCTCTCCTTTGGTGACTCCTTTGGCGACTCCCTCCACAGCGGACTCCTGCCAGAGGCGGCTCTAGCCCGTCGCCAGCCGCAACAACTGACCAACGCAACACCTTTCTCTGTCGCCAGCAACCATAGCCAGCCCAAGCAAACCTTACCCAGGGCTCCCTCTCTACTTCTCTACGAGCCACCGCGAGCGACTCAAAACCCAGAGACCCCTCTCACCTCATCGCCAGCAGCGACTGCAGCAACACCTTCTAGGTGGCTCCCCTCTATAGCCCCTTCACTCTCTTCATTGCAGTTTTGCATGTTAAGAGGGCCCCCTGCTTCGGTGCAGTCCACCACCTGTGTATGGAAGTGGCTCCTTTCTATAGCCATCACCACACTCCACTCAGATAGCAACCCAAAGCAACCCTCCTCTTCACACTCAGTCAGCTCTACACAGCTAACCAAGAAGCATCCTCTCGCTACCAGCTTCTCCCCTTTTCAAAAAAACGAGAACTCACTAGAAAACTCTCCCTCGCCGTCACCACCCTTCCGCCATCCTTCTACCATGTGCTTACTAATTTTAGCCCAAAAACTCTTTTGCTATGACCGACAACCGTAGTTATCCACCAAGAGCACCGCATTCCGTGTACATGATCAATAGAGCATATGAGTATTTTCCAAGCATCCCCTTGGCACAATATCATTGTGAATGCTAGTGCCTCTTGGAAGACCTTTGTTCTGGGTACGCCATCCTCCTACTTTTCCAAATGTCTTGCCAAGATTTCACTTATACCATGTGCATCCCAGGGGAACCGAGACCATAAATAAGCCCCTTGAGCCATACAGGGCAATGCCCACAAATAGAGCCACTGGGCATCCTTTCAAAGCAACCTTTGCCATCTAAAAAAAAAGAGAAATCACCAACTATTTACACTGTACACATCGGTGGGCTAAAAGCTCACACTTCATGTGCCAAAGAATCTCCATCCATCCCATGCTAGAAGGGTTTCCTTTTGTGAAAAATGCCCAACATGTGGACCAATAATGGCGCCCATCATTTTTTGGTACTGCCCTTTCTTTGAACCTTTACTATCTTATCTCTTTTCATATTTCTTTCTCTCTTCATCTTATTTTTCCCATTGCAGCATTCTCAACCCTTTTGTGAAGATTGAGAAAAATCATGGAGGTAATCTCTTCATATATCTCTCTCGTTTCCATTTTGTAGTGTTCTCAACCGTGTCATGAAGATCGAGATGAATTGTGCCTCTTTGCCCTAATTTTCTCACACATAGAGACATACAAGTTAGGTCTTCACTCTTTGCCCTAATTTTCTTGCGCATGGAGATAGATAGGCCAGGTCTTTGTGGCATGAAGACCTGCCTTGTCTGTGCAGACCTGGCATGTAAAAACTCCTTAGGTGTTTACTCTTATCTTTCTAGACCTTCGACAATTCTGTGAACTCCGGCACACCAACAGATAGGCCAGGTCTTCATAGCACGAAGACCTGCCTTGTCTGTGCAGACCTTGTGCCAGGTGGTAATGCTTGGGTGCTGGAAGGTGAGGGCCAGAGTGGCACAATGGTGTTGATGCTCGACGTTGGCAAGATGGTGTTGGGAATGGTGGTGGTGGGCTGCTGGTTCAGTGCCATGCCGATGTGCCACGTGACCTTGCGCAAATTTTTGAACTTTTGCACCCACAGATAGGCCAAGTCTTCATCGACCTGCCTTGTCTACGCAAACCTTGTGGGAGAAAAAGCTCCTCACCAGGCAGTGGCGGTTTGGGTTGGAGCAGCGCAACGATGGTGATGCTCGACGTTGGGCAAGGTGGTGTTGGGTATGGTGGTGGGTGTTGGTTTGGTGCCATGCTAGTGTGCCATGAGACTACTGCAATAGGGCATTCAAAGTAGTTATAGTAGAATTTCATGTGGTGGATCTCTTCAAGGGTTTCTGTTTCATTGTGAGTAGGTGTTGTGCCTATTTTGTTGCCATGGTTGAGACCTAATGGCTCCTAGAGGTTAAAAGCTTTCATTTTACAATGTCTAATTGCATGTAATATGTAGTTATTTTAACATAGGACTAATTCTTTTGTTGAGTATGTACTTCTTACATTACTGTAATATGTAGTTATTTTAACATAGGACTAATTCTTTTGTTGAGTATGTACTTCTTTTGTTGAGTATGTACTTCTTTTGTTGAGTATATACTTCTTACATTACTGTATTGGCTTTAGAAATTGTATGGTTGTGCCTGTGCTTTCCCTCTTAAGGATGGCTTTGCATTTGCAGAAGAAGAGATGATGGGTCTTAACTTTGAATCTTGTTAATGTCATTGAGTGAGTTTTAACCTTATTAACTTTGATGGGCCTAAACTTTGAATCTTGTTATTTTTTAACAGATGTCTACATCTAGCTAAGGTGATCAATACCCCCTCAGGTCCCAATGCAACTCAAAGGTCGTTAAAGCTGAAAATCCACATGGTGAAAAATTAGAGGTCTCCTCAGCTCACACCTCTACCCTACTTCACCCTATCCTTGAAGTGCAAGAAGAACATACACAAAGGTCTCAAGGAGTAAAACAGAGTGTTATTCATGAATTACCTCCACAAAATTTGGAATCATTGGGTGAAGCATTAGGTAGTCACCGATCTCTTCAAGGGTTTCTGTTAGTAGGTGTTGTGTTTATTTTGTTGCCGCAGTTGAGACCTAATGGCTCCTAGAGGTTAACACTAGTTCTGTAATTGGACACTAAAGTGTCCTGAGGACACTAAAGTGTCCTGAAAAGTTAGCATTTTTCTTGAATTTTTGTGGGCAATCTATTAAGAGTTTTGAATTGCTTAACATCCACAGATGTTCCTCAAGACCCAAAAAATCCTTGAGATTTTTTAAATTGCACTTTTCTTAGCTTTTGCAAGGCAATATTTTAATTTTCTTAGACACATGCTGATAAAATGCATGATTTTTGCTGTTTTCAAAATAGTAGTAATTTGGACATAACTTTTAGAAGGGACATAGTTTGATCATGAAACTTGGCTTAATGGAGAGCCCATGATGTAAACTAAATCCTAGAATCATCAAACGACACTTATTGGATAAATTCTTGACTCGCTAATATTGAAATGACGTTTTTTATATAGGTGGAGCATGAATTTTTCTCCTTCCATATGCAAGCTAATAATGTAAAACTTGAGGTGCACCCATGTTATATAGGGTAAATACTACTTTGTTTTGAATTTTTCAAAACTTTCGAGCCACTTTTTGGGCCTCTTCTCATACATGGCCTTTTGTGCAACCTGTTTTTAATACATAAAATGTCTAATTATGAGCCTAATTTTGATTTTCATCAAAGGGGAAAGCTGTGTAAGTGCATTATTTGTTATAACTATAGGTGTAGACTACTTGTGCAAGCATAGTTATGATTAGTTTTTGATAAAAGATGATCAAATTTTACATTTTTATTTTTTACAGTTTTTTTAGAACTAGGCGATAAGAACCTACTTAAGTGGAGGCTAAGTTAGTGTCATACACATCAAATTATGGCTTATTTATCTCATCTTAAGCATGAAAACCAATAATCAACATTCTCATTAATAGGGCTACATTATTTTTTAGTGGCGTGATTGAGTTTTGATAATACGCATTACTTTTGCTGATTTTATGCAACTTTTTTGGAAAAAATTCTAGGAAAGGAAAATGATTTTTTTGGTGAACTTCTACCTCCTTGGCTTGATGTATGCTATCAAAATATCTTGGAAAAAATGCTATTGATATCATTGGATTTTTTTTTTGAGAGAATGATGCTTGCATATTTGGAAAAATCCTGAAAAATGTTCATTTTCAAGACATATGCTACTTTGTTGCTTATGTACTTTCAAATAAAAAGGCATTTTATATGTTTAGCATTTTTTACATAAGCATAGGATTATGTTCTACATGCCCAATGAAGCATTTTGGTTTTTAAAGCCTACATTAGGAGTTTGATTTTTTTTCACAACCCCCAAAAAAGGACACTCAAGTGTCCTGTTTTGGTACCAAACTAGTGTTAAAAGCTTTCATTTTACAATGTCTAATTGCATGTAATATGTAGTTATTTTGACATAGGACTAATTGTTTTGCTGAGTATGTACTTCTTACATTACGATATTAGCTTTAGAAATTGTATGGTTGTGCCCGTGCTTTCCCTCTTAAGGACGACTTTGCATTTGAAGAAGAAGAGACGATGGGTCTTAACTTTGAATCTTATTAATTTCATTGAGTGAGTTTTAACCTTATTAACTCTGATGGGCCTTAACTTTAAATCTTTTTATTTTTTAGCAGATGTCTACATCTAGCCGAGGTGATTGATACCCCCTCAGGTCCCAATGCAACTCAAAGGTCGCTAAAGCTGCAAATCCACATGGTTAGCAATTAGAGGTCTCCTCAGCTCACACCGCTACCCTACCTCACCCTGTCCTTGAAGTGCAAGAAGAACATACGCAAAGGTCTCAAGGAGTAAGAAAAAGTGTTATTCATGAATTATCTCCACAAAGTTTGGGATCATTGGGTGAAGCATCAGGTAGTCACCAACTCATTGAACATCAAGATAATGCTTCTAGTCCACCACAAACAGGAAAAATGGATGCACGGGTGGCAAGATTCGGGAGGCACATTCAAATGGACATACTGTAGAAATGTATCCAGAGTCTATAACTGTTTGGGTTGAAATTAAACCACCTTATGTCCCTTTATGTCGTCTTATACCTAATCCTACAATGAGAACAAATTGGAGCCAATATTACACTTCTGGCTTCCAATTTTGACTCCTAGGATTATGATCCAACAAGGGGAGACTTTCTTGTGTAATTGAGTAGGATAGAGAAACCAAAAATGCTACTATCAGATGATGATGTTGCCAGTTGGGGCAGTTGGGGGGGCCAGTTTGGTAGAGTGTAAATCAAGTGTTTGAGGTTGATCTTATAAGAAAGCGTGAGTGGACACATCTAAGTGGAAACAAGTTCCTTGTATATGGGATGGAAACCATAGGTTGAAGGCATGGGGAAACCAAATTAGGAGAGGTAAGATTTTAGTTTCTTTTACTTATCATAATATCGTAAATTAGTAAAGAATTGTGCTCACAGTTTGTTTTTCCTTTTTATAGTGTGGAGGGAAAACAAAAAAAAAAGAGGCATGTACGAGTATAATGCAAGTTTCTCTCCTTTGATGTTCGTCACACGAAGGTGCAAGGAAACAAGAACCAAGGCAATGAAAAAGGTCAAGGACAAGGTGAGGATTAAAGGATACAAGCTAGCGTCCTTAGAAAACCCAAAAAAAGGTGAAGGATTTTTTCAAGTTCCATACAGTCTGAGTGAATTGGGAAAAGGCAAAGGCAGTCTCACAGAGGACAAGCTTGGAATGCTTGCAGCGGTAAAAATCTCATGCGAGAAGTGGGTTTTCTTATTCATTTGAATTAAGTGGACTTTAAGGACATTGTTGAGACTCTCTTATGTATGAATAATTCTTTTGTTAACATGTTGTAGGAAAAAGAGATCTTGATTGTCCTCCTCACTAAGGATGAGAGGGAACAACTGGATTGGGGCATGCCAAGGGACAACATATCTTGGAGGCAGTACATTTCTAAGGAAACATACTAGTCCCAAATGATAGACCTTGCAAGTGATCTAGTTATGCAACTTCATGTGGATGTTAATGGAAGGGGAGTACAAGTTCTAGGTGATGTAGTTAAGTACTTTAGGTCTTGTCGACAGTTGCATTTCCATGAGGCATTTGTAGAACTTGTAAGTGAGATGAAGAGCTCTGCTACTTCGGAGAAGCAACCATAGATTCAAATGTCGGTACGTTGTCTTGTGTATAGGTAATCTCAAAGTATTGATGCTTTTTTATCTCCATGTATTTGTAGCATGTTCTTACTTGCCGTTATAGTTTTTGGGTGGTTGCCTAAAATGCATGTTGAGGGAAATCTTGATGAGCAGCAGGTCTGGCAAGTGGAGAAGGGTCCATAGACCATGTTTCTAGACACGTGGCAGGAAGAGGGAGGCCTCACACAATGGGAGGTCATGGTTACACCATGGTGGCTTGAGTATCCTTCTAGAAATGTTTATTAAAGTGAAGAAGGTTGACGTAAAGGTAGTGACTTCATTATACTTTTGTAACAAATGTAAGAACATCATTTAGTACTGATAGTTGTTTTTTATTATTATTTTCATAAGACTTTCAGAGCTATACTCAAAAGCAAAAAGGAAAGCTAGAAGACCAGTCTTTAACAAAGAAGATGAAAAGGAGAAGAGAGATTGAGAGAAGGGGTTGGACAAACCAGCCACAAAAAGGGACTTGAACCTTGAGAAAGACATTGAGACCTCACCAAGAGATGAACATTTTGAAGACGAGGAGAACTTGGATTATGATCAAGGTGACATGTCCTACACAAAAGTAGTATTCATTTCATTTTATGTAATGTACACTGATGTGTTTTGCTAAGAAGGTCATGGGGGTGATAGTGGGGAAGAAGACAACTCACCCCAAGTTTATCATGTTGCTATAAAAGCAAACATTTTAACAACATCTGAGTTCATTTCTTCTCTTCGACCACATCGGTGAGTGTAGAAAAGAAAGAGGCTAAATAGGTTAAAGAAACTATGATATTAAACCTATGGGATCTAATTTGATGCCCATGTGTGAGTTGTGTAGGGTGTTAAAGAACTCTTTAAAAATGTGGAACACCCCTATGTGTACAAAGGACACAATACTGTATTTGCTACAAGCTTATTATGGGCTGACTTTCCCACATCTATGGGAGTAGAGAAATTTTGGAGTTCTCATGTGATTCCCACTAAATGGAATGTCCCACATCTATGGGAGTAGAGAAATTTTGGAGTTCTCATGTGATTCCCACTAAATGGAATGTCTTTACCCCTCTGAGCTTGCCATAGCAGTAACAACAACATTTGTGCTGATTATGTAGTTGCAGGTGGGGGTTGGCTCATTTGTACTTGCTTGCCACAACAAATGCATGATGTGCAAAAGGCATCAATGGAGAAAGGATTTTTTCTTCTTCGCACAATATATGATGGTGTATGTGGAGAGTGGATACTGACAAAGCTGTCCATAAGAGGAGGTGAGGGAATTGGCTATAGTGAGGTTGTTCATGGTAGAAGTAGACATGATCACACTATGTACTAACCTCCACTTTGAATGGGTAGGTGAATTGGTTGGTGCTTAGTATGTTTATACGTGATGGTTGTCAGCCATCTTGTTACAGAAAATCAAGAGCAGAGTTGTGTGAAAGGGTCAAATTTGATTAGGGAGTGTGATTTTGGTGGCAGTCATCTATCAACTCATGAAGGGTCAACTCATGAAGGGAAGCATGTACGTGGTGGGGCCGAATGTCAAATAGAACTAAGCAGGTTTGTTACGCAACTATTTTTTTTTTATAAAGATGCTTATAATCATACATCAAGCCAATAAAAACCTGTTTGATTTTTTTTCTTTTTTTATTTTTTTTGGGGGGGGGGTTCTAGGTTCATGTTGCAAGCTTTTACAAAAGAAGGAGAAGATATCAAACACCACAATGGCCAATGCCAATGTAGCGGGAGAGCTCTCTTTGCAAGGCAACAAAAGAAAGACAGAGAGCACGTGTCTCAACACGTTAGGCGAGCAAGGGAGCACGAAGAGATAGTGGTTGCCATGGTTTGCGCTAGAAAGAGAGAGAGAGACAAAAGAGACAGAGAAACGAGACAGGAGAGAGAGCGCAGCTTGTCAAGGTGTCAAGAAAATAAAATATCAAAGAAAGGAGGGGGCTTATGAAATAGTCTATGATTGATTGATGTTCTTTTTAATACTATTTCAACGATAATCAAATCATAGAGGAATCTATTTGATGTTTAGGATAAAGTTTGAGATACGGGATGGTCCAACATGTATGAGATGGGGGCTTGAAGCAGTATAAGAATTTTATTTGCTGGGCGTACTCCCACTGGATGCATGAGGTGTTTGAAGGGAGCCTTTACAAAGAGCAAGAAAAGAGGTGTAGAGCAATTATATGGCTTGAAATCTCATGATTGGCACAAGATGCTCCAAGTAAGTATTTTATGTGCATAATATCTTTTTCCTTTCAAATTTGTGAGTGAATTAGAAGCAACTAATCAACCATTCCTCGTGTGTTTAGTTCATACTACCTACTAGCATTTCTCATAGTGCATCGAAGGACGTGAAAGATTGTATTTACAAGATGGACGAGCTTGTGAGGTACTTTACATGATACAAAATGTGATGCGTATCAATGCTCCATGCAAGGTGTTCATATTGCTAATATAGTGTACTTTTTCATTTCTAGGTATGTGAGCCCAAAGGAAATAGATCCCACCACGCTTGAGAATGCTCGAGTTATGTCAGTGGAGGTGGTTTGTTTAGTGGAGGAGACATTTCTACATTCTATTCTCACAAGCCAACTACATCTCATAGTGCATTTGGTGGATGAGATTGCTATATGCAGTACTATACATGCACGATGGTTGTTCTTCCTTGAGCGCTTCATAAAGACCTTGAAGGGTTTTGTGAGACAAAATGCAAGATCCGAAGGTAGCATGGCCGAGGGTTGGTTGATACAAGTGTCACTTGTATATATTTCTGAGTTTCTTATTAATGTGGATAGCTCTCTCCCACGACTATGGAGAGATGATGAAGACCTAAGGATGACCTCTATTGTGTCTCAAGGGAAAGGACACAACAAAGTAATAGACACGGAGTTGCTTGATAATATCAATCTCTATTGTGTGCTTAATAGTGATGTGATGAAAAGATGGGTGACAAGATACGAGGATGCGAAGGCAAGAAGACAAGAAGAAAGGGCTCTCTTTCGTACACACAACGGATCTCGTGTGCCATACCCTCAGTATCTAAGAGCACTTCCAAAGGATATTCATGTGGATTGGCTACTTGTTGACGAAATGGAGAAAGCAGAGAAAGACGAGGGGATGCATATCACAATGGAAGAATGGGAGTATGCTAGGGGATGCATGAGCAAGGTCGGTATATAGAATGTTATGCATAAGTTAGGAGCTTTCAATAATTTAGATTGCTTATTTAATTGATTTTGTCTTGGTGTAGTGCACTATGTTCAATGCTATATGGTGATTGCGGCGTCATTGCATTAGGACCTCAATGGAAGGCTTCTTGGGCCCTTTTATTTGGTAGTTTAAGGGAGTCAAACCTTTTCTCTTAAGAAGAAACGTTTTCTAATTAGAAGCTTCAAAACGGCTACTTTATTCGAATTTGAATTTTGGGGAGAAAATGGAATTTAAAATCTAGCGGATAAAACCATATCATGTAACATATCTATGGAAAGCTCTTGATGCGTAGATCACGGATCTATAATCTCCGCTCCAATTGGAGCTTGTATGTAGAAGTTATGGATGTCCGAAAATTGTAAAATTGCCCCCCCTCCCTTTTTGGGGAAAAAAGTGCACCCTTTGACCACTCTTACACCTCTCTTAAAAACCCAACATTTCAGTCCACATGGCAACCCCCCATTTGGCTATTCCTTAATCACCTTGATTAGGCTTGGGCAAATTAAAGGGCCCAAGAAGACCCCATTCACTTCCTAATGCTAGCTTTGAGGGAGCCAATGGAGCCATGGATGATTATTGTGGCATAATCCAAGATATTATTAAGCTTGACTTTCGACGCTTCTTTGTGTATGTTTTGGATGTAAAGTGGTTTAAGGACGTGGTGGAAAGAGGCCCTAATGCAACAATCAAACGCCATGCAAGTGGCTTTGTAACTATTGACTTCACAAAGTTTTGCAAAGTAAGAAGGACACACTAGTACTACCGCAACAATGTGAACAGGTACTGTACACACATATCAAAGTACTCACTTTTAAATATTTGATACCTTCGATGCAAGGAAAATAACATGATTGTATTTGTGTTTGAATTAGGTTGTCTATCAACCAATGGTGAATAATAACAGATGGTCACATGTTATACCTATTATGCCACGTTCCAAAGTGTATACATTAGGGGAAGGTTGAGGTCTACAGGGGCCCTTTAAGATGCCATGTGATTAAAAGGTTATTAAGGAAAAGGGCCAATCATGTGATGCCATGTATACAAAAATGTTGGGTGATTAAAGGTGGTCAAAAGATTCTCTAGAAGATGCCTTTTTGTACTTTTCATTCCCAAAAAGTGGAGGGAAAAGTTTTTGAAATTTCGGACATTCATAACTTCTACATATGAGCTCAAAGAGCTCTTTTCATAGATATGTCACATGATATGGTTTTGCCCACTCAATTTTAAATTCAATTTTGGCGAGAAACTTTGAAATTCAAACTTCTAGCCATTTGAAGAATAAGAAGGTATCTAAAGTCAAAGAAACTTAACATTTTAACAAAAAGTCATTAAAATCATAATATGGCAGCTTAAAGGACCCCTATAGACCTCAACCTTCCCCTAATGGTAGATTTACGAATATGGAGCGTATGGAGGATGATCATGGCCATGGAGGTGATGATGACCGTGATACGAGAGAGGAGAATGATCATGTGATAGGAGATACAGATATTGAGGCCATTATCCCTGAGGACGAGCCTACCATTGGTGATGTTGATTTCGATGAGCACATGAGTAGCACAAGTAGTAGTGGGTTGAATGTATTTGTAGATCTAAACACTTGTTTGGATTTTGAAGTAGATAGTTTGGCAAGGGTTGATCTCATTGAGGATGAGATTGAACCGTAGCCCATCATTGATATTGGCTAAACTATTTTACATATTGTCTCATTCTCCTCACCTCACTTATTTTTTGTATATGTGGGTTTGCAAAAAAGCGTTGATGTTTTTGTTAAAATTATGTGCTTTGGTAATCATGGGTAATTTTTGGAAAGCAATGATGTACATTTACCAGCCTACACCAAAAGCTCACTTTTTGTACTCTCTATTTTGTGTCTAAATACGCGTCTAATTCTCAGTGTAGATGCACTAATAGACGCCCTAATACATGCGTTAATAGACGCCCTAATACACGTGTAAATAGACGTGATGTTAGACGTAATGTTAGATTCTCAGTGTAGACGCCCTAATAGACGCATCAATACACGCGTTATTAGACGTGGCTGTAGACGCACTCATAATTTCTCTATTCAAGCAACACCTATAGACGCGCCCGCTATTTTACGCATCTATCAAGCGCGTCTATAGTTGCTTTGCGTTGTTGTGCATGGAGATAGACAGGCCAGGTCTTTGAAGACCTTGCATGAAGACCTGCGTTGTCTGCGCAGACCTGGCTTAAGTAAAAACTCCTTGGGTGTGAACCCTCATCTTTCTAGACCTTCGACAGTTCTGTGAACTCCAACACCCACAGATAGGCCAAGTATTAATAGCACGAAGACCTGCCTTATCTATGGAGACCTTGTGCTAGTAGTGGTGGTGATGCTTGGGTATTGGCAAAAGGTGAGGGTTGGAGTGGCACAATGGTGTTGATGCTCGATGTTGCAAGGTGGTGTTGGGAATGGTGGTGGGCTGCTGGTTTGGTGCCATGCTCGCGTGCCACGGGACCTTGAACAAATGTTTGAACTTTGGCACCCACAGACACGGCAAGTGTTAATAGCATGAAGTCTTGCCTTGTCTATGCAAACCTTGTGGAGAAAAAGCTCCTGGCTAGGCAGTGGCGGTTTGGGCTGGAGAAGCACGACGGTGGTGATGCTCGATGTTGGGCAAGGTGGTGTTGGGCATGGTTTGGTGCCATGCTAGTGTGCCACGAGACTGCTGCAATAGGGCATTCAAAGTAGTTGTAGTAGAATTTCATATGGTGGATCACTTCAAGGGTTTCTGTTAGTAGGTGTTGTGTTTATTTTGTTGCCGCAGTTGAGACCTAATGGCTCCTAGAGGTTAAAAGCTTTCATTTTACAATGTCTAATTGCATGTAATATGTAGTTATTTTGACATAGGACTAATTGTTTTGCTGAGTATGTACTTCTTACATTACGATATTAGCTTTAGAAATTGTATGGTTGTGCCTGTGCTTTCCCTCTTAAGGACGGCTTTGCATTTGCAGAAGAAGAGATGATGGGTCTTAACTTTGAATCTTATTAATTTCATTGAGTGAGTTTTAACCTTATTAACTCTGATGGGCCTTAACTTTAAATCTTTTTATTTTTTAGCAGATGTCTACATCTAGCCGAGGTGATTGATACCCCCTCAGGTCCCAATGCAACTCAAAGGTTGCTAAAGCTGCAAATCCACATGGTAAGAAATTAGAGGTCTCCTCAGCTCACACCTCTACCCTACCTCACCCTGTCCTTGAAGTGCAAGAAGAACATACGCAAAGGTCTCAAGGAGTAAGACAAAGTGTTATTCATGAATTACCTCCACAAAGTTTGGGATCATTGGGTGAAGCATCAGGTAGTCACCAACTCATTGAACATCAAGATAATGCTTCTAGTCGACCACAAAAATGGGAAAAATGGATGCAGGGGTGGCAAGATTCGGGAGGCACAGTCAAATGGACATACTGTAGAAATGTATGGAGTCTATAACTGTTTGGGTTAAAATTGAACCACCTTATGTCCCTTTATGTTGTCTTATACCTAATCCTTTCAATGAGAACAAATTGGAGCTAATATTACACTTCTGGCTTCCAATTTTGACTCCTAGGATTATGATCCGACAAGGGGAGACTTTCTTGTGTAATTGAGTAGGATAGAGAAACCAAAAATGCTACTATTAGATGATGATGTTGCCAGTTGGGGCAGTTGGGGGGGCCAGTTTGGTAGAGTGTAAATCAAGTGTTTGAGGTTGATCTTATAAGAAAGCATGAGTGGACACATCTAAGTGGAAACAAGTTCCTTGTATATGGGATGGAAACCATAGGTTGAAGGCATGGGGAAACCAAATTAGGAGAGGTAATATTTTAGTTTCTTTTACTTATCATAATATCGTAAATTAGTAAAGAATTGTGCTCACAGTTTGTTTTTCCTTTTTATAGTGTGGAGGGAAAACAAAAAAAAAGAGGCATGTACGAGTACGATGTAAGTTTCTCTCCTTTGATGTTCGTCACATGAAGGAGAGGTCCTTCTCACTCTTACAAAAGTAAATAGCTACAAAACCACAAAGTTTTTCCCTTTGTTTCATGTACATGCAAAAACATAGTCAATAAATATGTTGATATTCCTATAGGTTGGTTTGTACTCATGTGCCACATACTCTTCCACACCAATGACATCTTTCTCATGTGTAAGTTTGGTCCATCTAGAATGGATACTCTTATGGACTATTTTAGTGAGGAAGAATTGATGGATCAATCAAACTTTAACACAAGAGAGATTGGCTAGAACAAAGCATTGGTACAATATGTATTGATAGTTGTTTTTTATTATTTCATAATACTTTCAGAGCTATACTCAAAAGCAAAAAGGAAAGCTAGAAGACCAGTCTTCAACAAAGAAGATTAAAAGGAGAAGAGAGATTGAGAGAAGGGCTTGGACAAACCAGCCACAAAAAGGGGCTTGAACCTTGAGAAAGACATTGAGACCTCACCAAGAGATGAACATTTTGAAGACAAGGAGAACTTGGATTATGATCAAGGTGACATGTCCTACACAAAAGTAGTATTCATTTCATTTTATGTAATTTACACTGATGTGTTTTGCTAAGAAGGTCATGGGGGTGATAGTGGGGAAGAAGACAACTCACCCCAAGTTTATCATGTTGCTATAAAAGCAAACATTTTAACAACATTTGAGTTCATTTCTTCTCTTCGACCACATCGGTGAGTGTAGAAAAGAAAGAGGCTAAATAGGTTAAAGAAACTATGATAAACCTATGGGATCTAATTTGATGCCCATGTGTGAGTTGTGTAGGGTGTTAAAGAAGCTCTTTAAAAATGTGGGTGGGTGCGGTTCGTAGTGCTTAATTCGCTCCTTGTTGCCAGAGGTGCTCGCGCTGTCCATGCATTTGCGGTCCTCTACCTGTAGGCCCATGCTGCCATGCAGGCTCTTCATTAGGGCTTAGCGATCACTTCCCCCAGAAAGAGAGAGAGACAAAAGAGACAGAGAAACGAGAGAGAGCGCAGCTTGTCAAGGTGTTAAGAAAATAAAATACTAAAGAAAGGAGGGGGCTTATGAAATTGTCTATGATTGATTGATGTTCTATTTAATACTATTTCCAAGATAATCAAATCATAGAGGAATCTACTTGATGTTTAGGACAAAGTTTGAGATGCGGGATGGTCCAACATGTATGAGATGGGGGCTTGAAGCAGTATAAGAATTTTATTTGCTGGGTTGAACGTTTGGATAGTAATATGGTGGTTGATAAATCAATACGTTTTATCCCTTTGGAACCAATCAAGTCCTCCCAAAGAGCGCTTCCCACATTTTTGAATATATGTTTGGGATTTAAGAGATGATGAATTAGAAAATCACTCTAATAAGGGAGTTGATAAAAGATAGAGAGCATCGTCATTCCAACTCAAGGTAAATTAAGACATTGTTCCAATAAGGGCGTTGATGAAAGGAGTTTGAACTTTTTGCCCCTTCTCCTATGCAAACCTTACTCTCATCTCCTACCCCCTAAGCTCCAACCATTATGTGCTTGCTCCACTAACAAAAAGGTAAGCTCCCAATCCTAACCCTGATCTTTTGTTATTTTGTAATTTATTTTCTAAAGTTCTTCAAATTTTCTTGTTTATGGTATTTTGTGTGCACTTTACAGGACTCCTCTCCTTTCATGCTCATTTTCTCTGTCTCTCCCTTGTAAGCAGTTAAGTCTCCTGTCCATGTTTATGGTTTTGTTTTCCCTTAGATTCTACTAGTTTTTTGTAATTTGTGTCTTTTTTCAATTTGTGCAGATTTAGTCTCTCTCTCTCTCTCTCTCTCTCGTTCCCTAAAGTCCTTAATGCATAGTCCTTAATATATGCATGGGGCCTCTGCTCCCATGTATGTGCCTTGTGCATAGGCCTCATGCATACATTATGGATGATGCATTCTATGTGTGGCCAGTAATAGAATGCATTAAGGGCTATGCATAAGAATATCCTCTATGCATAGGGTTTATGCATGGCTCATACCAAAGCCTATGCATAGGGAATATGCTTATGCATAGCTCTAAATTCATGGCCGTCCTTACTCGCATGCATGTTGTTGTGGGCCTCTTTAAACTCTGGAATTAATTTCCTTTCCCTTTCATTGCATTGCAGTTTGAAATAGAGGAACCAGAACATGTCCTTACATGACATAGAAGTTAGGCACAATTTATGGTTCCTCATAATAGTCATTGTTGACTTCCGACTAGAGAGAAAATTCACTTTCTTCTAATGGTTCCTCAATTAACACGTGGTTGATTTTGGGGTAAGCTTAGGTGGTGGGGGCTATGGTGGTAGGATTTGTGGTGGCATATTTAAAACAACTAGTACCCTATATATCCCTCGTTAGAAGGTTGGTGAGGGTATGGTACACCTTTTTAGCCTAGCCAATTGCAACATTGGCTTGAGTCACTGGTGTTGCTAAAGATAAAGATGCTCTTGGTGTTGCTAATTGTGCTACAGTTTAGGCTCTTGGGTATTTACACATGGAAGTTTTATGATTTTCCAATCACAAACAATGTGCACAATAGAGAAATTATCTAGGCCTGAGATGACGACATTCAATGCTATGTGATTTTATCTTCAAAAAGACCACCAACTCAACTTTTTGTGAGAGTAAAGATAAGAATTCTCTAATGTCTCCCTTACCTCCTTAGTCCTTAGCTTTTCCAAAATGGACATACTTAATTCTTCAACCGTCATTCCACTAAACTAGTTTATCACGATTACCCAAGTCATGGCAGCTCGAGACTCGTGATGGTGGAATCACAAATGGCATCTTGGCATCCTCTGGTTGTGGTAATTCTTGCATATATTGTTTTCAAATTCAAAGGTCAACTTGCAACATGCATCCAGTGTTGTTGGGATGGACAAAAACAAATAATCATGCATCTTTGTATCCCGTACTCGCTTATAGAAACATGGTAATAACTGATATCATCATTCAACCTCTCTAAACTTTTACAATAAGAGTTTGAGAGATGCAGTATCTCATGGACTCGTGCTTGTGCTGCTTAATATTGTGGAGTTGTGCCACTGGGTCCACTTATCACCACTTCTTGTAAAGCATGTACCAACACATTTTTCAATGGAGTGAAGTTAACTTTATCCTAAGGTTTCAAGGTTCTATACCATTGTTGAGTCTTTCCATCTAATGTTAGGGAAAAGAATGAATCTTCATAATATCATCAACTAGCCCACAAGTCTCACAAGTTGACTCAAATATCTCTATATGTTGCATGGGGTCACCATCCTTAATGAATTTCTTCATGAGCTTTGTGATATGATGTGGTTTTCTCTGAATCTCTTCTTGTGCCATTGATTTCGATCCCTCCTTGGGATACTCACAAATTATCTCTAAAGGGGAAATTCCCTCTATCTGTTGCCTCGGCAATATATTGTGTCATTAGGAGTTTTCCCTTCCTTTTTATGCAACCTTACCAAAAGTAACTTGTCGAGTTCCATATGTTCAACAGTAATTTTGCGTGTGTCTAGCTCTTGTTTTTTTATTTTTAGCATGCATAATTGATGATAGGCATCTCTAAGTTTAAATCCAATGTCTAGCTCCTCCAAAGTGGGGAAAAACCTCTGATTCTTAAAGCACTTGATTTGTCTCTCCTCAATGTAGGGGTAATACCACTAGGTCTCAACAGGTTTATTTCTCTTGAGCCAAAAGCTTGCACCTATGGTGGTGTTTGCACAATAGTCCCTACAAACATGGATATAAATTCATTTCTTGTTGCTAGATCATTATTCATTGAGTGAGTTCAATAGTCCTTTTGCTATATCCAATAAACTAAAGGATTTAGTTGGAGAAGAGGTCACCCTCTCCTTTGCATGTTTTGGGATTCCTAGAGTTTCTTCCATGGATTCTTTGCTACTAGTGTCTATGGATGTTAGGTCTCTTTAGGTAAAAGTACTCAATTAAGTTCTTGTTGAATGTCCTGAGCCAATAATTATTTGGTTAGGAAGATCCTAGATGATTCAATGAACTTGTTGGGCTGTGAGGCATCCGGAGATTGGATAACCACCGAGCCAGAAAGCCATCAGAACGTCAGATCCAACGTACTTAAACACCAGTTAATTAGGTCAATATTACTTCTATAAATTACGCTTATCAAAGCACGAGGGTACTTTTGTACCACTCGACCACGCGTATGTAGTATAAAAGATGTAATCAAAACTCTTACAAGGCTATTACATATTGCTATTCCTGTAATATTTTTCTTTGTGAATCAAAGGAGAGCGTTCTGTATCATTTTTGTATATTCGTCGTGTCTATCTTTCTTTTATGTATATCCATCCTGTCTATTATATAATGTGAATCCATCTGTTAAGTTATCTAAATCTTCCGTTACAATCCATATTTTACGCATGAGTCGATTAGTCTCTTAAGTAATCATCTCCATTTGCATAGTCACTTGTAGCCGATAAGCTATTTCTGTGTCGTCTTCTTGTGCATGTTTTGTTATAGACTAGTGTATTGCTGCCTACATAACCAGAGACACTCAGTAGGTTGATCAGGGTAGCAAACAACTCCCAACAACAGACACACTCAGTAGGTTGATCAGTGTAGCAGTCAACTCCCGAAAACACTGGCGGCCACGATATGTCTTGCTACATGTTTCAATTGATGCTTCACTTGTTGCTTGATTTTCTTTGTGTTCAAATCAATCCTTCATGTCAGCACGTGAACTGCACTACTTGGCGTAGCTTGAATCTTAGAAACTCTAGTTCGCTAGACCCAAAGAAGAACCAATAACTCCACCACCACTACCAGTATTCATACCACCACCACCACCACAACCCCCACTGCCACTGCCACTGCCACCGCCACTGCCACCAAACCACCTCCCTATTGAAATATATGATGTACAAGTGAAAGAGTGAGAGAAAGAGGTCATGTAGGTGTGAACACACCCCAAATAACGCATGTGGGTGGAAAAGGGATCTAGGGTCGGCCCAACCCTAGCCCTTGGTGAACCCTATATAAAGGGCAGGAGGCTTCACTTTTTGTAAAACAAGTAACACAATCAAGACATCTCCTCATAATAATCATAGAGAAAGCAATCATTAGGCACCACCAGGTCATTAGGCTTATCCACAAAATCTTTAAGGACAACATTTGCCCTTTGCATAATCTTTTCTCCAGAGTGACCTCTTTTCGAAGCCAGCTTCAAATAAAAAAGAAATCACATCACAAAGGAAAGTATGCATGTTACATATTTGCAAAAATTGTAAACAACTAAACACAATAAGTAATAGAAAACCATGACTTACTATCTATAGATATGATCTCCACACACAAGGCTAAAAATATTTTTGGTTGTCTTGTTTGCCTCCAAAAAACCCAACCAAAAGATTTTGGACTCTATCGTCGATACATCACACAATGCTAATAAATTCAGTTTCTCCAGTGTTGCAAAGCTATCCACATCCCACTTTAAGGACCACACTTTTTCCCACCATGCATCGCCATGCTTAGGATCAATATTGTTAAGGATCTACACAAATGGAAACCATTCTTAATTTACTATGTCAAAGTTTAATATTGTCTTTAAACACAATTAGAAATACACTATATTAATCTTATTAGTCATGCAATTCACCATTGCAAAACACACTACAAATTACCTTCCCTATGCGGTCACCATATCTCATGGCCAATTCCTCTCTCCTTAGCTTCAATTTTTCCACCTCATCTTCTTCCATGGTCAAGTGCACTTGCTCAAGATTTCTGTTCAAGGATTGATTAATTTGAACCTTCACATAACATCGAATCTCATCACATGACAATTTAAAGCAAAGCTTAAGCTAATAAATACTCACATTATAAACAAGCTTTACCAAGTACCTACAAGTAAGAGAGTACCGAGGCTCAATTCCCTTTGTGTTCTTCTTTCTAATAAAAGTAATTAACTTTCTATCGCTCTCTAGCAAATCTTTTGTGTAATCATCATGATTGGCATCATGATTGGCACTAATGTTGGCATAGTTTACAATCACATCCCACAAGGTTGTGGGTTACCAAAGCATGTGTGAATAAGCTTTAAAAAACGGACACAAAAAATTATAATTTGAATGAGAAAAACACCACATTATCAAGGTCTGAAACATAAATTTATATGCAACTTACTAATTCATCCTTTGCAAGCTTTCCAAGAGAGTGATCTCGCTCACACATATAGGATCAATGATCGTACACAATACATGATGGTGCTTTGCTCTTGTTTGAGAAAATCATTCTTTATTGGCTGTTGTCCAAGCCACCATATGATGGTTTCACTCCCACATGTAGAACATCCTACCCTCAAGCATTTTCAACTTTGGTCTACTTCTAACCTCCTCCTCAAATTCCCTATTAATGTCATGCCAAATTGCATCCCATCCACTAGTAATCTCATCATTAATAGGTAGTCTCTTTTTCACATGTCCAAAGAGAAACTATAAGGTATTGTAATATATGATGTACAAGTGAAAGGGTGAGAGAAAGAGATCATGTAGTTGTGAACACACCCCAAATAAAGTGGGCATGTAGGTGGAAAAGGGATCTAGGGTTGGCCCAATTCTAGCCCTTGGTGAACCCTATATAAAGGGCAGGAGGCTTCACTTTTTGTAACACAAGTAACACAATCAAGACATTCATAAGGTGAAGGTCAAGCCAACTTTGGGGTGGTTGAAATAGAAGGTAATATACAAGCTTTCTATACATCTTGTGTTCTTGCTCTCTCTCATATATGTTGCTCTATTTTGCCACCATCAACTATTGCTTCCGTTGTGCATACTCCCCATGATTTTGAACTCCCCACTTTCTACATTACAACATGCTTCAACGATCAGCTGTCTCATCATGGACAAGTATCCAAAATTATTTGGGAAATCCAAAGAGGATGTAGTAATCACATATGTCTCTTTGACAATGCCTGGCACATGAACATCCTCGGCCCGATGGATCAGAACTTCAAGAAAGCCACTTTTGTCCCGACTTTACAAAAATGTGCCGCTCTTTGGGTTGCTTAGTATGCTCATTTCCCCACATATGATGCAATCAAGGATGCCTTTCTTCAAAGATTCAGGGAAGATAAAACCTCCATGCATGTGCTTGATAAGATATATCGGATGAACCAAAAAAGCCTCACGGTCAAAGACTATGCTGCTAAGTTTTGGAAGCTTCTCCAAAGACTGGATGCGTCTAATTGGCCCACGGAGGAGAACCTCAATTCCTATTTCATGAAGGGATTAAGCAAGCAGTTGAAAAGGGTAGTAACTAGTTCCGATCTCGCCACAATGACTCTGGATGGTTGAATCAGCTCTCATGGTAGAGTGCATGTTGGTAGGGTCCATCAAGAGCAAAGGCAAGAGAAAGAGCAAGAGCAAGAGCAAGTGGAAGTCCAAAAGGTCCTCTTTTTAATCTAAGGAGGAGAAGGAGGATGATTCTGATCACTCAACTTCAAGTGAGGAATCAAAGGAGGATGAGGAAGATCGCAAGGCAAGGTCAAAGAGCAAGAAGGCAAGAAAGACAACCAAGGAACTGATTGAGCCATGGCTCAATTGACGAGTGATGGAGTGAAGTCCCCTAGTTAGGCACTTGGTGTGTTCGAGGTGTCAGAATCATGGCTCTTGTGTGCCATTTGTAGAATCACCACACATACCACAAAGGCATGCAAATACAATGGGAGGAAAGCACATGTAGTCTAAGCAAACATTGTGGAAAGCTCAACCTGCCCCACTAATGGCTCCACAGGATTCATACCGAGAAGGCCACCAATCCACCCATGTGGGAATTTTCCTCCCAGGTATGTGCCTGGACCTCAACGACCCACTTTCACATGGTTCTATTACATTGCCCCAAGTCTTCGCAAATCTTACTCTGAGATTTGGAGGAAGCATAGGGTAGAGGTGGAAGAAGCCTAGGCTTCAGCATCATGCCTACAGGCAGTAAATCTTATGGAAATGGAGGCTCTAGATGAGCAAGAATTAATCAAGCCGACCATAGAGGTGGCAGAATCATCCGCTCTATGGTGGTGACAAGATCCATGCAACCCGAGACTCCAAAGGTGGGGAAAGAACCGACCTTGGATAAGAGGGGGAAGCAAAAAGTTGTCACCTGGCAAGAGTAGAACAAGGTACGGACGGAGGTGCCCAATTGGGTGGAAACGTAGCAGGCTCGAGAGACATTGCAAAAAAGGAGCTAGAAAGGCCAAGGCCGATCTACTATCAGCAACAAGAAGCCAAAGTCATCATACTAACGATGAACCCAAATGAGGGAGGCAAAGTGCCCTCACCATAACCAGATGGGAGCCACGAGACACTACCACATAATTTGGGGGAAGATCTTAAGTGGTAGCTCCTCACATTAGTGTCGAACTTCAAGGAGTAACTACTATGCCGCCTGATGCCCTAGGAGGAGAATATGGCACCCTCATAGCCTCTGGAAGCCATGCACACATTGAGAGGACAAAAACTCTCTCCCAGGGAAGCTCCTATTTATGATGAAGCCATCTTGATGATCCAGGTCAAATTGGCCAAAGTGGACATAAAAGAAATATTGTTGGATGGTGTATTAGGACTCAACATTTTATGGATGGTGTATTAGGACATAAAAGAAATATTGTTGGATGGTGTATTAGGACTCAACATTTTATGGATACGACATGCAAAATACTTGGGTTGAGTAGATGGGATCCAGCCCCGTTTGCCATGAAAAAGGTGGATCAAAGGTGAGTTCCGCCACACAGATTAATCTGCAACCTCACACTGTAATTCTCTAGATTAACTTTTAATATTGCAGTAGTGGTGCTCCACTTGTTGGAGGACATAAAAGGTGCCTACTTGATGTTACTGGGGCAGACCATGGTTTAGGTAGGAAAGGATTAAGCAAGACTGGGATGTGGAAAGGATAACTATCTGGCACGAGGAAATAAGAAAGTCAAGATTTTTGTAGTCGGTCAAAGAAAAGTGGAGAATCCTTCTCGATCAAAAGTAGCTGAGGGAGTAAACATGCTGGACGGATTAGACCTCAATGAAGAGGAAGAATATCTGGACCAGTAGAATGCAAATACGATCAGCTTGTTTGAGGTTGATGTGGTTTGAATCATGGAGAGACATTGACAAACCCTTCATCACAAGAATGAAGCCACAGCAAGGATGAGCCCAATCCACTTAGTGAAGGGAAATTTTATGATTAGGTTGAAGAGTTTTATGAAGCCTTAGCAAATGATGGCAATACATCGAGTTTGCAACAAATCATTGCAGCAGTAGACAAAGCCTCTGAAAGAAACCTAAAGTGACCCAAACGTGTCAGAGAAGATGAAACAGTGAGTCATGGAAAATGTTCACAGTCGTGCAAACGTTCACTCGACTCCATTTTGTTGAAATTTGAGCATTGTGATGAGCTATGGTGGATCAAACACTAGAATCAACATCATTAACAAAGTGATTAGCAAATAAATTAAGATGTGATTAGCAAATAAATTAAGATGTAATCAAATAGATTAATGTAGGCATAGATACTCAAAAACTAGCAAATTCTCATTAGGGCAATGCCTCAATTTATAGAGTTTACATCAAGCATCTAATCCCATTGATTTATCCATGATTCACTCCACCTCTTTTCCTTGATTCTCTCCACCTCTTCACTTTTCCCATAGTATCTCCACACTTCCTAAATCTTCTCATGCTACCCTTTATTCTCTCCCAGAATATCTCCACAGAATATCTCCACACTTCCTAAATCTTCTCATGCTACCCTTTATTCTCTCCCAGTAGATTCTTCTCACCTTTTCACAGGTTCTTTCACATTTACTCAATCTCTTTTATAGCCTCTAACCAAGGGCTTGCTCCCGCACACACCCTATTCACTTGTGTTAAGTTCAACACCTCCCCTCAAGTGAATACCCCTAGTACTCCTAGACCCTATACCAAGTTTGCCTTCCCTTACTTGATAGTCCGCGACTAGTGTCTACACTTCCCCTCAAGTTAACTTAGCACACCTGGACCCTGTACCAAGTTTCTCTCTTACTTGATAGCCCGCAACTAGTGCCTCAAGTCCCTAAACTCCATAGTCCTTGACACTCTCTCTCTCTATGTGTCCAAGGCTACTATAAGTGCCCGCGACCTTGACTAAAGTGCTCACACATACATCTACCACATGGCCTACATCATCGATGGCTCAGAGGTGGTTTTACTTTGTTGGGGCAGGTTACATTGGGTTGTGGGGTCTCTCTCTCTCTCTCTCAGATTTTCACATGGCTCTTCACTCTTTGGAGCCTCACATCTTCTCTTGTCTTCAGTCTTCTTGTTGTGGTAGCTTCTCTCCACGCGTCCGTCTCTTCTTTCAGTCTTCATGTGGCAGCTTCTCTTCTTGTGGTCGCTTCTCTTCTCGTGTCCATGTCTTTCTTTAGATCTTCTTGGTGTGGATCCTCTTCTTGGAAAGAGATATTCTTCTTCTTCCTTGGCTGGGACCATGAGCTTGTCCGTCAGGTCTTTTTGCTCCATGTGAGCAACATTTTTCAAGGTTTTGCTGACAGTTTCTTTGGGCTTTTGATGTTCATCTTGTGTCATTATGCAATGCAGACCCAAATTTATGCGGGAGATCTTACCTCTTGCCTTATTCTAGACAAGGGCAGTGTCTGATCCCATATTTACACTGCTGTAATGTGTCCAATACATAATGCGTATAGCATTCATTCTTATGCACATTCCCAAATGCAACTTTGGCTATGAATAATCTTTATTTTGAGTAAGATTTACAGGCATTAACTAAGGATTAAATGCAAAATGATGATTATCATAATTTTATCAGTATAATTTTACCAAAAATTACATTAAATCAAGGGTAACCAATTTGTAAGGGATGGTTGGAGTATCAAACCAACTTCGGATTGCAATCTCCATTGCTAATAACTCTTCTCCAACTGGCATTTCATTGATTGCGCCACTACAACCATGTTGCTTGTGTTATAAAGTTCACTTTCCCGCCACACAAATGGTACATTGAGCTGAATTGCATCATTTTTAAACTCCTCAATGAGTCTCTCCTGCTTTGCAAAAAAACTTTGCCACCATTGTAGAGGACTTTCCGGAAAATATACATGTGCACCCCACACTATCTCCCTTATTTCATTCAAACAGTGTAGAAAATCAATTGAACAATTACCTTTTTAAGACCTTGCTATCTCATTTGTGGAAGAGAGCAACATGTGCTTAGTTCATCCTATTTCACATGCTGGAATGGATAATAAGAACTTGAATCCCTCTCTTGGGAGTCATGTTTCTGAGTTAGAATACTTTTTGCTCCACATGAGTGTCTTTTCCTCCTTTTGCTCTATTTTAAAATAAAGCTGAAAGCTATGATCATTGAGCTTCAGGAATGATGGGTCATAGATACCTTCTCTAGTTGCATATTATTTGAAATCATATGTCTCCTCAATTACTTAAATTCTAGGCATTGGAGTATATGCATCTTGTAGCACACTCTCGCGGGGTTTAACTCAAAAAATGTTAGTGTACCACATGAGTTCAACAATAGGGGTTTTTTAATTAGATACATTGAGAAAAGTTAACACAATTACATTAACAGGAGGGGTTTTTTAATTCAATTTTAGAAAAAAATCATTTAGTTCAAAAGTAAAGAGGGGTTTTTTTATTGGGGGGAAAATTTTAGTTAAGGGGTTTTTAAAATACCTCTTGAACGCACATGATACCTAGGGTTTTCTAGGAGTGCACCCCCCGAGAGCACACTACAAATCTGCAAAAGATTAACTTTACCTTGTGCTTTGCCAACTTTTTCCTTTCTATGCTTTGTTGTTCTCTATGAATCTTTAAAGCCCTTAAAAAACGGTTGTGCAATGTATGAGAAAAATGCACAAAAGATGAAAATAATTTCATAATTTCAAGTATGTAGCTTAAAAACATAATAAAAATTCCTTTGGACAACTTAATGTACTCACCCTTATCTTCGTTGGTCTTTGTGATGTCTCTTTTTGTTTTCAACTCTACACAAATTTGACAAACACCCATCCTACTCTTCTTAGGAATTTCCACATGAGAGAATATTGCCTCCTGACTCTCAAGAATGAGGGCAAGGAGAGAACCTTTCTCATACTCTCCTTGAACAAATCTACATAGATATTGTAGACTTCTTTCTTTGTGAAACTATCAGGAAAATGAGTGAATTTAGAATTTGGAAGGACTTCTCCATTGAGCAACACAAAACTTTTAAGACATTGCCTCAACAATGAAAGATGCGATGTTTCTTGCAAACTAAAAGCTACTTAAAACTCCTCAAGTCCTTTGCTTGAAATTATTTTCCCCATTCTTAAGTTTCCAAGGGAAAATTTTTTTATGAAGCTTACTCTACACACCACCACATCATCAACAAAGTACTTGGTTGCTGAGGAGGATCACGCTGTCACTAAAGACCTCAAGAAGAAATTTTGTTGTGCTCTTTTCAACCTAAAGAAATGCTGCCGTTCTTGATGGATTTTTTGAAGTCCTAGTGACCTCAAACAGTTTTGCTTACAACAAAATGCTCTACTTGCATCACGTATGAAAATCATTGAAAGCATCCTTGCCTTCCTTGCACCTCTTGAATTTCTTTGCTTTGTGTTGTTGGGGTCGATGCTCAATGTGCATGCTGATTGTCGAGATTAAAGTCTACTGGAGGAGGTGGTCCGGTTGATCACTTCAATATCCATGCTAAAAGTGGAGTTTTTACAGGAGATCGACAAAAAAGGGAGGACTTGCTAGGAATGCTCATGAGCTCCATGTTATCACTCTCTCCATGAGCCTTGGCTAGAGTTTATCTAAACTTTCCTTTAGATTTTTATACTTAAATTCTAAAACTTATATAAATAGTCAATTTAAGCTCATGAGCATGCTAGAATCAATTTCACGAGTGTGCACATTTTTTTGCAAGTTCTAAGTCAAGCTTGTTCTTTGTCTTGTCTTCTTTAGTTTAAATTTAAAAAATGTAGGCTTTAAGAAAAACATTTTAGGTAATTTGTGGTTAATCTCTTGGGATTCCACGGAGATAATTTTAATGGCAATTGCAAACTTTGGGAAAAAAGTTACAATTTTCTGTCAATTTGAGGTGCGTCGCTATTTTTGAGAGAAAACTCTTTATTGCAAAATTTTGCTTATTTGCTCATAATTTCAAAATGACAATTACATGTAAAAAGTACACAACACCTAAAAAAGTGAAGGTTTCATTTCTCAATATCACTCCTCCATTCTAAAAGAAAAAAATAGGATTCTAGAATCCAAATCTTGGAAGTCTTGCTCTTGATAAATGGTTCTTTTGAACTGGTGTAAAGGAAATTAGGATTCCAATCCACTTGACATCAATCTTGGGTTTTGGATTCTAACCCTTAGTCTTAGATGGTTTCTAGAACACAACTTTTCTCTTACTTGGATTATGGAATCCCAATTGTAATTTATATCTTCTTTTTTCGAGTTTCTGTTATTTTGGTGGATTTTAGAGTTTTGGTCAAGCATTTTTGGAGCACATGGATAGTATTTTTGAGCCACTTGAAGAAGAAACTACTCCCCTTGTACCTCATGTAGAAGATACAAGCAAGAAAGATCGTAAAGACTCAAAAAAATAAGGAGAAACAATTCTTAAGTTAAGTTGAGATTATGCCTTCAAGTCTAGGTGCACCCTTACCACTTCCACGGGATAAGACTTCAGATAATGCTATCCAAGAGATGTGCAAGATGACAAAGATGGTTGATCCTTTAACACCTCTTGTAAGCCGCATGTTAGTTATATTGATCAACCTCCCATTGATCCCCAAATAGGAAAAAGACCAGTTCAACTACAAAGTGTCAATGAGGTGCATGTTTCTAACCTCAAGATCAATGTCCGACCAAGGACCCATGGAGAAAGTCTAGAGCAAATTCTTACAAGTATTATGTTCTAGGTGGAACCCACACATTGCTTGCAAAAAAATAAGTTTGCCAAGAATATGACCATATTGATAGTTACAAGACAGCTCTTTGTTGGGTTTATGCGGGTTTGACTGATGTGATGAGTGTACAATTTTATCCATGGATCACAACATTGACTCATATTATCGCTTACAAATGACGTTCCTTTAAAAAATGAGGTTCTTTTAGAGTGGGTTAAGCAACAAAAATAATGCCGAAACATTGATGAGAACTTTCGAGTTACACTTTGTAAGAGATGTGGTCTACAAGTATAGAAAAAGAGCTCACGTGGTGTTGACCAAAAGCCAAACATCAGGCCTTATGATAATTTTTTTCAATTGGCTTTTCATGATGGGGAGATCTGGGAGATGCAAAAATAGATTTTCTATTTACGGGAGAAAGGAAAGTTGAAAGGTCAAAAGATGTTGAAGACTCATTCAAGCTCTCGTGGGAAACCCAAGGTAGATGAAGTTATAAAGCCTCTTCCTGAAGACATGAAGATAAATCCCTTGTGATCATTGCAAGGAATCTGTGATATATCTCTAATAATGAGAATTCTTGCACATGTGAAGGCCGGAAACATCTCCTTGGAAGAGATGGGAGTAGAATTTGAAAGGTATATGTTTGTTGTTTTCTCTCTTTTTCACTCAACAGCTTGTTTTTAGATTTTTAATGAAAATAGCTTTGTCTTTGTAGGAATAAAATCCTATTTGCACATGCAAAGAATTATGATAGAAAAGCTGAACTGCAATGATTGGGATGAAGTTAGGAAATACCATCTTGATTCAAGTAACCCAAAGGAGCATGAGAGATTCTTACTTCTTTTTGAAAAATGTGTAGGTTTTTTTTTCTCCCTTTCCTATTTTAAGTAAAATTAGGATTCTAGAATCCTAATTCAAGTCTAGAAGTTACTTTTTCTAGTCTCCATCTTAAGGTCTCATGGGTCCTCTTTGGATTCTAGAATCCACCTTGTAGTCTCATCAAGACTTACTTTGGTTTCTGGAATCTAGCTGAAGGTCATGTGTGAGATTCTAAAATCCACATTGGTTTTTAAAGACTTAACATTCTAAATTCTTGTCATATGTTATGTTTTAGATTTTTAAATGTAAATTCTTTAATTTTGTTTTAATTTTCAAGTATCTGAGGTCTTACTTAATATCTGTGGAATACAGAATTGAGACCCTCGTGTTAAGTTGAAGGAAATTCCACAACCCTTTGAACAATTTTTGTCTCATTGTGAGACAGAGAGGAAAAGAAGAGAGCAAGAACAAACGATTCAAAATGTTCTTGGCCTAAACAAATACATTCTTGATGATGTGGATGAGCCTCCTTTACTTTGGATAGTTCATGAACAATGAGTAGAGGAAATGGACACATTTTACAGGTTGTTCTTATACATTAGCATTAGCTAATGCTCCATACCAAATGACCCTGCTTTCCACAAAAGTACCAGTGACATTGTCCTATCTTTTGCACTGTAGCAAGTGTGTGATCCTATCCACTAGGAGGGAACCTTACCTTCTCTCTATAGAAACAAGGACACATGATTCCTCCAAGGAGGAAACCCATATCCATGGCAATATCAAACCTCCACAAGAAAGCCTTTGTGCCATAGATGATCTCAGCATTCCACCACCAATCTCTAAAACTTCTCAAGCAACAGGAAACACAAGGACCAATTAACCCCTAAACAAATTGAGATAGAGAGTGGATAGACAATAGCAAAATAGTACACAAAAGTCCTCTGAAAAATACGCACTGAGAGGGGAGGGAAGTTGGGGAAGACGATGAATAGCAACGAGAGCCACTTTTCACGCTGCACCACAAGTAAGAAACATGCCTCTGGTGGCTACAATCCAAGCTGCAAAAATAGCCCACTGATTACCATCGAAGCCTTCCCTCTAGATTGGACCTTGAACTCCACGTGGAAAACTAAGAGCAGGAGCACCAGAAGAGAAAACACTCATGAAGAAGAGACGTCACTATAGAAAACATTGATCCAGCAAATGAAGAAAATGTAGCCACCTTCAAGATCTAGAAACGAAGTGCCACGAGGTAGAAAAGAGCACATATGGGTAGCAAGGTACCTAGGTGTCAGATACCACAAAGATAAAAGCACTCAGAACATGGAGGCCCCAAACTTGCAAAAAACACTGTTGTAAACACAGCAACTAGCCACTTCACCTGCTCCAAAATCCACAAAAAAATGCAAGATGCAAACAACTCCACTAGAAAAACGCACAAGTGTTGGACAACCACTTGAAGCCTTCAGGGTGGGCCAATTTGCAAAAAACACAGATGGAGGAGAGAGGACAACAAAAGGACGTCAACAAGAAATGACAGGACAACAACAAGAAATGAGAAGGAGGGCCAGATCAACAGGGAACTTGGGTGATGATGTCATAATAAAGCTGCACAATGCGGAAGCAAAACATAGAAGAGAGAGAGAGAGAGAGAGAGAGAGAGATGAGACAATGAACATCATCTTATTATAGCATGAGGCTTTACATGATGGCAATACTAGCCAGCACATGGGTGAAGTACAAGTGCTTGTGAATTAGTGTTGGATAACAAGTGAGTGGAAAAGATTTCCTTATATAGGGATGCAAGGAACTTGCCAACTATATCACAGGAGAGAGAGAGAGAGAGAGAGAGAGAGAGAGAGAGAGAGAGAGAGAGATCAGACAATGAATATCATCTTACTATATCATAAGGCTTTACATGGCAATACCAGCAAGAAAATGGGTGTAGTACAAGTGCTTGTGAATTATTGTTGGATAACAAGTGAGTGGAAAAGAGTTCCTTATATAGGGAGGCAAGGAACTGGCCAACTGCCATCAAGGAATTGGCCGACTGGCCAACTGCCATCAAGGAACTGGTCGACTGGCCAACTGCCATCAAAGAACTGGTCGACTGGCCCATGTAGCTGGCCGACAACAGTAAATTACCCCACGACTAGGCAAAACATAAGAAATATATGTATCCAATAAAAGACCAGGTCCCACAACACATGAGATGCACAAATTCTAACAGCGGTCTCAGAGGAAGAGGGGACTCCTATAGACAGAGTCGCGGAGGCGAGGATGGGGGAGGAGGAGGGGCAGAGAAGAGGGAGATGGGAGAGGTTGGGAGTGATCCATCGGAGAGGGAGGGTGCTGGGAGGGGCTCCCTGGGGGTTCAATGGGACCAACTGGCCTCACTGAGAAGTGAGAACTAGAGGAGGAGTCTCAACGAGGTAGGCTGCCAAACCAAAAGGGCCCGAGGGACCCTTGCATTGACTAGAGGGGTACCATCATCTCAATGGGTGGGTGCTGTCATAAATGCTCAAAATGGTTCTCTAATAGAAATGAATCCTCCTGTACTTTGACAGCCTGGCATGTGTGATAGTGGCGCTCAACTCTGGTAGTCGACTGAGACGGCCTGAGGACGGCCTTGGCGTGGTGGTAGCATAGCCATCTGGTTGGTTCGTGGTGCTTAGCTTCCTGATGACATGCCTCTCTCTCTACCCCTTGGTGAGGATCTGAACATGGACTAGGGGGACCACTAGAGGCAGCCTCCTTGGCACTGAGAGCAAGCTTTGGCAAGGTGGCCCATCTTCTTGCAAATGAAACACTGGCCGGGAAGGCTTGAGTACTCCACTCGCTGAATGATGGGGTATCCCTTAAGGCAAGGAATGGCTATGACATGGGGCACTATCTCCGGGGCGAGGTAATACAAATGCATAGGGATGGAATCTCGGCTGCTTCTGCGAGGGACGAAGCGGCCATGGGGGGGATTCCCTCCATACACTTAATCATTTGCTGAAAGCAACTACATGGGATTCCTCCCAAGTCATTGGGGCACAAGCACATCAAAGGAATCAACGAATTTCAAACTAGACTGTTGGCGGGCAACACACTTAATTGACGCCATTTTTTGAAAGGGAAATCTAGATCTACAAGCAACTGGTGCAAATCTCTCTAGTTCCTCTTGGCCCCCCTGAGGGTTTTCTGGTGTGCTCTAAAAATTGGTAACTTCAATATTTTTATTTTATTCCTCTAGCATAGAGATCTCATCCTGTGTGCTTCATAAAAAGGTACTTTAGTGAAAGTGCTCTTAATCCATGATTATCTCATCAAATCTCATGCTTCTAGGCTTTAGTCATAACTAGACATACTGCTATATTGCATCCAAAATAGTGATTAATTTTTACTAATCATGGATTAATTAGCCCTAATCCTAGCCATTGGGCACAATTGATGGTTTAATCTTGCCATTAGGGAAACTTGCCATAGCTCCCTGTCACTTCATATTGTAAAAGCCCCTTGTTTATTTATCATTATGCTTAATCCACCATGTTAATCCTCTTTTGGGATCCACCTTCAATCACCTCTCTCTCTCTCTCTCTCTCTCTCTCTCTCTCTCTCTCTCTCTCACGCACACACACATCCCTATCTCACTCACTCACACACACATCCTTATCTCACTCACTCACATACACACGCGCACACACACACACACATATTGCTATACTGCATCCAAAATAGTGATTAATTTTTACTAATCATGGATTAATTAGCCCTAATCCCAACCATTGGGCACAATTGATGGTTTAATCTTACCATTAGGGAGACTTGCCATAGCTCCCTGTCACTTCATATTGTAAAAGCCCCATTGTTTATTTATCATTATGCTTAATCCACCATGTTAATCCTCTTTTGGGATCCACCTTCAATCACCTCTCTCTCTCTCTCTCTCTCTCTCATGCACACACACATCCCTATCTCACTCACTCACACACACGCGCACACACACACACACACACACACACACACACACACACACATTACACACACACCCCTCTCTCCCTCTCTCTCTCACACTTTCACATGCAAACACACATGCCTCTACCACTGTCTCTCTCACACACACACACCTCTCTCTCTTACATGCACACACGTACATCTCTCACATCACACACCCACCTCTCTCTCTCTCTCTCTCTTTCTCTCTCTCTCTCTCTCTCTCTCATCCAGTGACCTGGCACGCAGGAAGGCAGCATGGACGAGCTAAGAAAAGGGTGTGGACCGACATGAATGGGCTAGGGCGAGCGATCAATAGACGGGCATGGATGAGCATGGCTGGGATTGATGGCTCCCACGATTTGGTGGGAGCCATCTGTTTTGGGCTTTCTTTTTAGAACCCTAGACCGTCGCTTAAGCAATGTATGCTTAAGAAATGTCATTTAAGCGATGCTTTGTAGTTTACATAGCAACATCATACAAGCGACAGCAAAAAAGAAGCGTCGCATATGCAAGGAGTCATGCGATGCAGTGTTTTTAGCTCAAAAAATTGTCATTTATACAACATATATACAACATTTGTCATCATGTAAATGATGCTTTTGTAAAAACCTATCATTTCAAACTTGTCTCGTTAAAGGGGGGGTTGTGTTGTAGTGGTGTGTCCACAATGATCCTTCCAAAGGTTTACCTATGGAAACCTTGTTGGTGACTTCTCCTTCCTCTAAATGATAAGGCTTAATGAACTTCTCACAACGTCACCAGTGGCAAAGCACCAACATCACTGTGATCTAGAAACTTCATTGGACTATTCAATCAGTAGGAGCAATGGGCTATGTGTACAAAGAGCAAGGATGTAGTCAATGACTCGGGCTAACTACCAGGAATTTCTCATTGAAGATCAATAATTGCAATGATCTATGATCCCCATCACGAGATAATTTCAAGTGATTACCTGGGACAATTGGCCGAGGACAATTGGCCGAGGTGGTAAACTCATTGAATTCATCAGTGTAATTCATGCATGGAGCCCAAAAAATCTAAGGGCATCACAAACCTATTATTACCTCAAACTTCCATGGCCTAGACAGCTGTAGTCCCTATAAAAAAGTTGGCTACAAAGAAGATCCTTCATGTAAGTAGGCTGAGGTATCGTTCATTAATTGAATTAACTAGACAAATCGCTCCACCAACTAAGAATGGCCATGCACCACCACCCATAGAATCAAGAAAGAGCTCTTAATCTGTCAATCCTTGCTATGCTAGGACCTAGTAAGTTTCCCCATGTTGAGTCAAATAAAGCCGCACACTCCACTCCTGGTGGTTCCCTCTTCCGTCAATTTTATTAAGTTTGAGCCTTGTGCGTATACTCCCTTTGGAGCCCGAAAACTTTAACTTCTCACATAAGGTCCTGGCAGAGACATCAAAGTAACATTTGCCAACTCCCTAGTCGGTCAGCATCATTTATGGTTGAGACTAGGACAGTATTTGCAAGCTCCCAACTTTCGTTCTTAATTAATGAAAGCATCTGTGGTAAATGTTTTCAAAGTAGATCATCTTTCATAAATCCAAGAATTTCACCTCTGACAATGAAATACGAATGCCTCCAATTCTCCCTATTAGTCATTACTCTGGTCCTAAAGATCAACAGTGAACACAATTGACCAAAGTCCTATCTCGTGGTATTCCATTCTAATATATTCAGATCATAGGCTTGCTTTGAGAACCCTAATTTTTTCAAAGTAGCCACCAAATCCACATCCCAACTAGTTAAGACTAAGACCACATCCCTGATAGAAAGGGTGGAGCGATCATTGCACACCAAAAGAGGCGGACTGCTCAGCCAACCATAGATCCAACTATGAGCTTTTTAACTCTTTTAACTACAACAACTTAAATATACACTATTGGAGATGGAGTTACCACAGCTACTAGCACTAGACTTGCTTTCCAATGGATCCTCGTTAAGGGATTTAGATTATACTCATTCCAATAATTACCAAACTTGAAAAAGCCTAGTATTTAGATTATACTCATTCCAATTAACAAACTTGAAAAAGCCCAGTATTTTTATTTATTGTCACTACCTCCTTGTGTCGGGATATGGTAATTTGCATGCTTTCCTTCCTTGGATGTGGTAGCTACTTATTAGGCTCCCTTTCTAGAATCGAACCCTAACTCTTTGTCACCCGTGTCACCGTCATGGCCTCTATCCTACCATAAAAAGTTGATAGGTAGAAATTAAAGGCCGACGATTCCTTCACTGTGCTATCACGCAAGCCCGCATCAGCCTTTTATCTAATAAATGCATCCCTTCTAGAAGTCGAGGGTTGGTGCACGTATTAGCTCTAGAATTATTATGATTATCTGACTAGCAAGGTACCATCGAAGAAACTATAACTGATTTAATATGTCATTTGTAGTTTCACAGTACAAGAGAGTTTATACTTACACGTGCATGGCTTAATCTTTAAGACAAGCATATGACTTCTAGGAGGATCAACCAAGTAGCTATCCTCGGTCACATGAGCAGCCCGAAGGCTGCTTGTTCCGACTCCATGCTCTCGATGAGGTAATGAGTCGGAGCACCTCCTGTAAGGTTCCCGAACACAAGACGAAGGGGTAAGGGGGGTGTGCCTCAGCACTAAAGGGCACGGTGAAGTAACAAACCCTTAACCATGGGATCAAGGGTGGAGGAGGTTGAGGCTACAGCGGTGGTAGGATGCGGGGTTGCTGGTGCACGCAGTCTCTAACCTCGTCCTCTGAAGCTACAGGTATAGTGGGAGATTGCCGGTAGGCCCAAAAAATTGACTCAAAATTATTTAGAAGAGAAGCTCTTCTGCACGGTATATAGAATGGTGTAACGGTTAGGTTCTTGCCTCCTCATGTGTGGGTCGCAGGTTTGATGCTCTGGTACTACACCTCTTTTTTGGTTTTTTTAAGTATTAAAAAACAACCAAGGCAAGTTCCCATGCCTATGCCCAGCCGAGTTTACCATGCCCATGCCCATGCCCATGCCCATGCCCGATTGGCGAGCCTATGAAAGGATGACGCCCGAGCTTACTATATTTGTCCAAGTTCACTCCGCGCGATCCTACGACCTAAGCCACCCCCATTTTCGTGTCCCTTGTCCCCCACCCTAGATCCCATGGTGCAGGGCTTGTTAGTTCACCGTGCCCTTTAGGGCTGCCGAGGGGGGGCGTGGACGGCCCACGTCGGTCACGAGCAACGAACGACCCGACAGCTCAAAAGTGCGGAATGGTCAAACAACGATAAGGGGGCCATTGTGCGACACCGTGCAATTGCCACCACGGAGGGTGTGGCCACCGCACAAAATTTGGTCTGTGGGATTTCTTCTTGGTTGGGGCTGATGCTACAAGGGAAAAGCCTCAAGACGATTCACAAGTGAGATGCTTGAAGACGGTTGATCACATAATGATTTGGGGTGGTTGCTTCTGATGTTTGTGCAATGAGTTTTGTGCTTTGTGGTGTGTGTGTGTCTGCGCACGCACGTGCAGAATAGATACTTTTGATGATAATCCCTCCCCCTTTTTGGAGTACAAGGGACAATTGTTCCAAGACACACGCACGCAAGAAGGTCAAGGATCGGATCTGCTGAAGCTCAAAGCATTCTATGGCATTTCTGGTAATCATATTCTGTTTACAAAGATTCTTGTCTTAGGGCAGAGGAATTATACGCATTTGAAGGAGACGGGAAGTTCAAGCCGCCTCTCATTATGACGTTGCTCAAAACACCTTGCCTGTAAGGAGAAATTCACTCATGTGCATAGGCCAAGGCTGAGTGTATGTTAATGGAGAGGAGTCTCTCTTGTGAGAGAAGTATGGGATTGATTCTAACTGCGAGGGCTCCATTTTCCTGGTATTGGGGATACATGTTTTGCGTAGTTTTTGTGAGGTACTTCTCTGGATGTGATCGACAGTATTTACCTGCTTAGTTGTCGCAAGGCACTTGCCTCTTCCTCTAAGCAAGATCGGCGGTATATAGTTCGAGACCATTAATCTACTTTACATGGATGTTTCAGGAATGAAGTGGCATTTGAAGGGTTATTATGTTTTTGTGTGTTTCTTATGCTGTTCTACGCTATATGCTACATGAACAATGCAGGTGAGAGGAATCTCACTGTTTAGAATTGGCATTCTTGTTACACTAAACCAACCTCTATGAGATCCTTTTCAAAGTTTTGGCGATGCAAAGGTCGTTTCTGTAAGCCTAGCAGGGCGTGTCGTGACAGATTCAACCACATGTGCGAGAGAGAGAAAGAGACAGAGAGTGAAGGAGAGAGAGAGGTATAGGGATCTTGAACAGTACACCACACTAAGTTAGGAACATGCCCGGCCCTCTTTCAAGAATTTATTCAAGAACAATCCACGGGCACACTGGTCAAGATCAATACAATCAATGAATACAAAACAAACAGATATGCCAATTTAGGATATCCAAGTCGATGTCCATGTCGAGGCGCAAGATCTTTGATGCCGAGCACACCATGGGGATGATCCACAAGTTTTTCTCACCAGGCTATTACGAGATCCAAAATCCGCGTCCAAGTTCCAAGTCCAAATCCCAAGTCCAACTCCCAAATCCAAGTTCCAAGTTCCAAGTCCAAGCTCCAAGTCCATATCCCAAGTCCAAGTTCTAAGTCCAATCCTAAGTCCAAGTTCCAAGTCCAAATCGGAAGTCCAAGTTCCCAGCCAAGTTCCAAGTCCAAGCTCCAAGTCCAAATCCCAAGCCAAGTTCCAAGTCTAAGCTCCAAGTCCAAATCCGAAGTCCAAACTCCAAATCTCGAATCTCAAAGATGGGCAATGGAGCTGGGTGGTGGCACTTTGGCTGACCTGAGCTAGGCGGTGGCGGTGAGTGGACGAAGAAGACAATAATCTCTAGACTCTTTGTCTATGGATTCAAGAGGGATCCATGCTTCTTTTACACTTGAGGGAGGTCCTTGCTTTTTGCCAACGGCAGGCGAAGCTTTGCTTTTTTCTTTTTGACTTTTAATAATAATAAAATATTACTCATCTTTTGCCAAAGTTCTTGATTTTTGCTTTTTTAGCTTTAGGGCCTTGCTTTTTGGCCTTGGAACTCCTTTTTGGAAAAGTGGCCTTTAGCTTTTTGGTACGTAGTCTCCTCTTTCCAATGGTGCCCTTGTCTTGTGGTCAACTTAGTTTGACTTTTTGCTTTTCCCTACTTTTGACCAAAACTAGTGCTTTTTCCTGTGCCAACTTCATGAACCCTGTTTCTATGCTTTCATCAATCTTTCCATGTGCTTGCACATAAGTTCCATCATGCGAAAAAGAGCTAGGAGGGCCAAATAGTTACATCTCTCCCTCTGATATCACAGCTGTCCTCAACTGGTGGACTGCAAGTGTTCCAAGCAAATCCATATGTTCCATGTATTTCCATGCGTTCCAAGTACAACAACTACATCCATATGTTTCAAATATTTCCCAGTACTAGTCTTGTCGGCGGGTGTGCTTTTTCATCTGTTCCATGTATTTCCATATGTTCCATGTATTTTCATATGTTCCATGTATTTCCATATGTTTCATGTATTTCCATGTGTTCCAAGTACAACAACTACATCCATATGTTTCAAATATTTCCCAGTACTAGTCCTGTTGGGTGTGCTTTTGCATCTGGTCTTTCCTCATATCTATGGTGTCATCTACTTGTCTGGCAATATCTCTATGCCTTATCTCTGACGAATGTCTTTGTTCTTGATTGTACTTCTTCAGGGCCTATCACATGTGTTAGATATAATAAATGCATACTTACCCTCTGCAAAAACTAGACATAACCTACTCAACAAACAAGTATGCATCATTCACATCTACTTGGTTCTCCAAGTACTAGCCAGGTATTATGGAGCCCAATGGACTATCACATGCCATAAATCCAAGCACTGTCCACACATCAAAAACAACACACAAAGTCAAAGAAGTTCAAACATACATCAATATGAAATGCACAAGTAATGATCCTTATGTTTATGGATTGTCCTGTTTGGTTTGATCAGAAACCATGCTAAGCTATCTTGCTCCTGAGGGACACCACTTAGACTATCGCTCAAGGCCATCTGGTCATTAAGACCACCCAAGAGTTCGCTCAAGGCCATTTGGTCACTAGGACCACCCGAGAATTCGCTCAAGGCCATCTAAGACCGCTCGAGAGTCCATCAATAGTCATATGGGCCATTTGGTCGCATTGACCGCCTGACTATGAGCCCGACTATGAAGTCCAATACAGACATCTCAGCCATCTGGTCGCAATGACTGCCTAACTATGAAGTCCAAGATATCTAGCATCCTTGTCGTCCAATGGGTCATATGACATCGTTGCTTCCCATATACAAATCTTTTTCTGGCATCGTTGCCTCTCATATTGTAACGGGAGGCGGACGCGTGTATTGGAATCATATAAATGTGAACAAGATTCTGAGCACTTAACACTTGAGCATTACAACCACAAAGCTAAAAATGACAGTACACCACATAAAGGGGCCGATGATAGGCTGACCCTCCCCCTTTAGGTTATATTACCAAAAGAGTCTGTAAAGTACAAGATTACGGGTGCTTGGGGATTCACCACCAGCCTGCACCTGATTCTTCCAAATACATCATGAATGAATACATTTCAAACAAGAGAATCTGTAGGTACATCCGCCCTACACACAGGTACATCCGCCCTGCACAAGCCTCTTCACAGGTACATCCGCCCTGCACAAGAGTATCACAATCCTCACAGGTACTCCGCCCTGCTCAGGATGTAAATGGATCTTTAGGCCCTGTTTCCACGCGAGAAACTGATCTAGAAACCTGTGTTCTCCAGGAGCAAGTGTCCCCAATGCTTGCTCTAAGCACCTGCTATACCAGGAATCCTTGAGACACATCCATGCTCACATATTCCATTGCTGTCCGGCCTGTTTTGTGTAATAACCAGTCCAAAACAGCAACTTTCTGTCGCGAGAAATCCACCTGTAAAGGGTCCTACAGCCCTGTGGAGGTCCCTAGAGCTGTCCTGTACTGTCCAAGTTGACTTTGGACACCTGAAACCAGCCCAAAACTCGCAATAACGAGAAATTACAGGTCTGAAATTTACCAACCAGCCCTTTAGAAGAGTGTGGGGATCATTATCCAAGCTTGTGTGAGTCTGGGAAGCAAGCAACCAGCCCTGTAGCAACTCCCAAAGCTCCAACCAGCTCTCCAATGTGTTGAGTTATGAATAAAACAGCCCAAAAGGCCTCTTGAAGGAGGCGCCTTTCTCCAGTGCCACCTAAGGGGCTTGGTGGGTACACATACAGGCTGACAAGTGTCCCCATAAGGTGTCCAGGTAGATGTCCAGCCCATTGTGCTCCATTTGTCCTGTTTGTATAAGTTTAGGTCCAACCAAATGGGAAATGGCCATAAGCTATCCGGACTTCATTAATTTTGGTCCAACCAAATGCGAACGCATTATAAGTTGTCCGGCCACTTATTAATGAGTGTGGACCTACAAACCAATAAACTTTAGTAGTGAATGAAATAAACTGTAAATTGAGTGTGGACGCACTTACCACCTGCAAAACCCATAAGCCCACAGTTTTAGGCCCAAACAGGAGTGCACACACGCGTCCACAAGGTGCCCGTGCGTCCCCGGTCCCTCGGACTGCACAAGCCAAAATAACAAGCATTGTCCAGGCAGCAAGACAATGTCACACAAAGTAAAATAAAGTTATGGCATGCATCATTTATGCATTGTGCACATGTAAACTTGGAGAACCACTTATCATCATTCTTGTACTTGAAAATATTCCGCCTGCCATCATAACACACCATGTGTGCATGGCCGGAATCCACACGGGCACCGAGCCCGAAAGTCCACAAATGTCCTGCCATGTCCTTGGACTCATATGCATCCACTCATATGATCCATACACATGCCCAGGTATAATACATACATGCATCCGCATGTTTCTAGGCCTGACACGCATCCGCATGTCCCTAGAATATAGGGGTTTGTGACATCCCCCTGGCTTCTAATCAGGTCCGCAACTGAAAAGCCTCCAGATAGGCCTTCAAAAGATCTGGGTAATCCTCGAAGTAGGCCTCATCCATCCAGCATCCAAAGCTGAATAATTCTTGAACTTCACAAGGCACCTACGAACAAGTTTGCCTCCCGCAAGCTTTCGTTCCTTGTGAAAAACAATCTGTTCAGGTTGAAGAATCTCTTCCAGCTCATCCACCTCGGGTGGGTCTTCCAAAACCGGCTCAAACGGTGTCGGTCCCACATAAGGCCTCAATAGGCTCACATGAAAAGCATTATGCATGTTCCAATGATCTAGGAGTACAAGCCGAAATGCAACATCATTGATCTTCTCCAAGATCTGAAAAGGTCCATAATACCTGTTGGAAAGTTTAGGGTACTTTCCCTCTTTCCCTGGCCTCTTCCGAAGGTGGCCTTTTCAAATTTCAGCAAGACCCAATCACCTTGTTTGAATTGTACATCCCTTCTATGCTTATCAGCTGCCTTTTTAATCTTGGTTTGAGACCTCTCTATGGCTGTCCGTACCTGTGCAAATGCAGTATCCAAGTCTCTGACATACTCATCTGCTGCAAAAATCTCATCCTTTGTACGAAGGATGGGTGGTAGTACCACCTTGCCATAGATAATCTCAAAGGGCGCCTTGCCCGTAGAAGTATGTACCGTATTGTTGTAGGCAAACTCCACAAGTGGTAAATACTTCTCCCAATCCGATTTGCGGTCGGATACATAAGATTTCAGCAAGTCGAGGACGGCTGAATTTGCTATTTCACTTTGCCCATCTGTCTGTGGATGGTAAGCTGATGAGAAGTTCAGTTTTGTACCCATATTGTCAAACAATGCACGCCAAAATAAGCTTGTGGTTCTAGGATCTCTATCCCCCGCAATAGATTTAGGCATGCCATGGTGTTTGAATATCTGTGCCAAAAACATCCTAGCCATATGATCTGGCTTTATTGTCTTGCGCACGGGGATGAAATGTGCCTGCTTGTTGCTAAACCTGTCAATGATGGTCCAAATAGCATCATTTCCCTGTGGCGTCCTTGGCAAATCCATAATGAAATCCATAGCAATGCTTTCCCATGGTTCATTTGGTATAGGCAAAGGCTGAGGCAATCCAGGTGTTTTATGTCGATCAAACTTGACCTTTTGACATACCATACATTCACGTACATATGCTTCAATATCCTTGCGAATATCCGGCCAAAAGAAATACCTCTCCAAAGCTTGTGCTGTGGCCAAAATGCCTCTATGGCCTGCATATGGAGGAGCATGGCACTCATCCATAACCTTATGGCGAAGGTTCTTTACCACACACATATGATTTTGCATCATGAGATATCCATCTCTTATGACATAAGATGGGACAGCAATACCCTCTTGTAATTCAGCCCATACATGTGCAAAATCCTCATCCAGATGATAAGTATTACGCATATCCGATAAGTCATGGTATGCAACTGTAATAGCATGAACCTGTGGTCGTCTAGATAAGGCATCTGCCACGACATTCTTTTTCCCTGGAGTGTGTAAAATCTGAAAATGAAACATTGAGAGGAAATTTGCCCATCTCATATGCTTCTCTGAGAGCTTACTTTGAGTCAAAAAGTATCTCAAACTTTGATGATCAGTTTTGACCATAAAATCAGCCCCTAAAAGATAGTGTTTCCAAATAGTAAGGGCATGAATTACAGCCAACAACTCCTTCTCATAAACCTGTAAGTGAAGCTCTGCATGTTGCAAGCGTCTGCTCTCATAGGCAATGGCATGTCCTTCTTGGTTCAAAACAGCCCCTATGCAGTCCCCACATGCATCACATTCCACCACAAAAGGTTTGTGCAAATCCGGAATAATGAGTACCGGTCCCGAGATGATTGCACTCTTCAACTTTTGAAAGGCATCTCTTTCTTCTTGTGTCCATTTAAATATTGCTTTCTTCTTCGTTAAGTCATGTAACGGAGCGGCAATGAAAGCAAAATGCTTGACGAACCTCCTGTAGTAAGCACATAAACCAAGGAAGCTCCTCACTTCATGGACTGATTTCAGCTCTGGCCATTCTTGCATGGCTTGTATCTTTGCAGGATCCATGCGCACACCATCCTTTGATACAATGTGACCAAGATAGTGAATCTCTGGGAGGAAGAATTCACTCTTTTTTGCATTTATGTAGAGCTGATTTTCCTTAAGCTCTTTAAACACAATAGCCAGGTGCTCACGATGTTGGGCTTCATTCTTTGAGAATACAATAATGTCATCAAAGAATATACCCGTGAATTTTCTATGCTTTCTGAACACCCTCTCCATCATCCTGTTGAAGGTAGCGGGTGCATTTGTAAGACCAAAAGGCACCACCAAAAACTCATAAAGACCAAAGGCTGTTCTAAATGCAGTCTTGTGAACATCTTGAGGTGCCACTCTCACTTGATGATACCCACTCTTGAGGTCTATTCGGCTGAAACATGCCGAACCTTCAAGCTTGTCCAAGATGTCATCAATGCGCGGAATCGGAAACCGATTCTTGATGGTTATCTTATTGAGGGCACGGTAATCAACACACATCCTGTAAGTACCATCCTTCTTTTGAACAAGAAGTATTGGCGAGCAATATGGCGAGGAACTAGGTCGAATCAAACCCTTTTCCAAAAGTTCATTCACCTGTGCCATAATCTCTTCTTGTTGACTAGCACTCACCCTGTATGGTGGCCTATTAGGTGGAGAGCTACCGGGAATTAGATCTATGCAATGATCTTCCGGCCTCTCTGGTGGCAACCTTGCTGGTAAAGCATTCGCAAAACAATCTTTGAACTCATTCAAAAAGTTAAGCTTGTCTTGATCTAATGCACTAACATCAACATTAGAATGTTCAATGGTATCACGTGCAAAAACCAAGTAAGAACAAGCTGATTTCTTTATTGCCTTATTAATTTGTACATGGCTTACAAGAGGTATGGTACTTCCAGCAGTACCAGCATCTATAGAGTGCTCACGGCCTCTATGTACAAAGCTGATTTTCTTCTCTTTGTAAGCCTTAACAGGCTCTAAACGGTGATGCCAGGGCATCCCTAACAAAACATCACAACCTGTAAGAGGAGCCACTAGAAAGCTCTCATAGTCGAGGTAGTCCTGTATTTGTACACGGAGTTTACCAATGACCGGAGTTACATCAACCTGTTTGCCCTCAAAGGCGGCATCTGCATTCATTTGCATTCCCATGTCTTCCACATTGAGACCTATGGCGGCAGCCATCTGTACGGATATAAAGTTATCTGTGGAAGCATCATCAAAAAGAAACAAAGCGGGTTGATCCTTCAATTTGCCCCAAGCCTTGCATATGACTCTACTCTTGGGCTCATGCCCTGTATTACCCTGCACATCGGGTACAACATTCACAAGAGGCTTTTCCACATTAGGCTCAGCATTCTTAGGATTCTGTGGGCATTTAGGATATATATGATCTTTACTGCCACACTTAAAGCATTTTCCAGCCTTCCTGTACTCTTCCAATTGCTGTTTTGAGAGCCCAAAATTGTGGCGTTTACCCCCCGGCTTCTTTTCGGAGTCATCCTTTGCATCTCGGCCATCTTTGGGAGTATTCTTAGGTGGATGTCCACCCTTTTTCTGGTCATAACCAGCCCTGAATTTGCTCTTGTTTTGACCTGCAAATGGCTTATTTGTGGGTGCTTTTATGTGCAAGTTCTCCGCAATCATGGCTGAGTGTATAAGCTCTTGTATGGTCTTATTTGGGTACACTCCCAAGCTTTGTTGGATGATGTGATGGAGCCCCGATTCAAACTTTCTCTTCGTCTCGTCCTCTCCAATCTTCATGAAGGGAGTAACCTTGAGAAGGACTTTCCAAAACTTTGCTATGTATGAAGCAACGGACTCTCCCTCATCTTGGGACAGCCAATCCCACTCCTTGCGTACATCCTTTGCAAAGTTTGGTGGTAAGAATTGATCATAAAACTGAATTTTGAAAGAAGACCAAGTTGGGGCAGCACTTCCATCAAGTATTTTTGCAAGCCACCAATCACTTGCCGTATCCTTGAGATGCATTCCCACATGCCTGAGCATAGACTTTTCCGAAAAATCTTCATTGCAAAAAGCTATCTCAAACTGTCTAATGAAAGCAAGTGCTTTGGTAGAGTCCATCCGTCCCTGAAAGTTTTCAAACTTTACATCCTTGTCATCGGGACTTGAACTCTCGAGGCTTCTTCCTTCTATATGCATCCCTAGGTACATCCTGTTCATCTGCATGATAATGATGCTGCGATGAAGATTCACGATCCCTCTTCGTTCTCTCTTGAGCCACACTCTCCAAATGAGAGGAAAGCTCAACACGAGAATGGATACGTCTTCTTGGAGTAAAGCGGGAATGAGTAGAGGATCCCTCATCCTTACTCTTCTCTTGACCTGCATCAAGCCTAGCACTAGGGACTCTTGTCCTTTCAGCATTTGGCACTTGCTGTGCTCTTTCTGCTTGTTGTGCATCATGTGCATCACCATGGGTAGCCATGAGGGGTGGCTTCTTGAAAGCCAAACTACCATCTGCTTCAGTGTATACATCACCCTTAACCATTAGGTATGCAAGTGCAAGCTCTCGGGGTTTCTCAACATCCATTTCCTTTGCAATTGCTTCAAAAGTGACTTCATGGACCGCCTTTGCCTTCGCAGCCAACACCTTTTGTACATCCGAGTCATTTTTCAATGACCTAAGCTCTTCGGTTTCAGCCCTATAGCGTCGCACTTGACGCCTCAAAGATTCCAAATCAGAATGCATAGTATCATGAGTACCTGCATCTCCATAGACATCATTGCTTGCAGCATCTCTTGCATCCCTTGTACCATGAAATTCACGGTCCTGTGTGTTCTCCACACTGTCAGAAATGTGGTTGCCCATGACACTCAAATCAGGTCACCACTTATGATTCCAAGCCTCAGACCGTTTTCCAATGAGGGGAAAAAAAACTGAGCTCTGATACCAATGTAACGGGAGGCGGACACGTGTATTGGAATCGTATAAATGTGAACAAGATTCTGAGCACTTAACACTTGAGCATTACAACCACAAAGCTGAAAATGACAGTACACCACATAAAGGGGCCGATGATAGGCTGACCCCCCCCTTTAGGTTATATTACCAAAAGAGTCTGCAAAGTACAAGATTACGGGTGCTTGGGGATTCACCACCAGCCTGCACCACCTGATTCTTCCAAATACATCATGAATGAATACATTTCAAACAAGAGAATCTGTAGGTACACCCTACACACAGGTACATCCGCCCTACACAAGCCTCTTCACAGGTACATCTGCCCTACACAAGAGTATCACAATCCTCACAGGTACTCCGCCCTGCACAGGATGTAAATGGATCTTTAGGCCCTGTTTCCATGCGAGAAACTGATCCAAAAACCTGTGTTCTCCGCGAGCAAGTGTCCCCAATGCTTTCTCTAAGCACCTGCTATACCAGGAATCCTTGAGACACATCCATGCTCACATATTCCATTGCTGTCCGGCCTCTTTTGTGTAATAACCAGTCCAAAACAGCAACTTTCTATCGCGAGAAATCCACCTGTAAAGGGTCCTACAGCCCTGTGGAGGTCCCTAGAGCTGTCCTGTACTGTCCAAGTTGACTTTGGACACCTTAAACCAGCCCAAAACTCGTAATAACCAGAAATTACAGGTCTGAAATTTACCAACCAGCCCTTTAGAAGAGTGTGGGGATCATTATCCAAGCTTGTGTGAGTCCGGGAAGCAAGCAACCAGCCCTGTAGCAACTCCCAAAGCTCCAACCAATGTGTTGAGTTATGAATAAAACAGCCCAAAAGGCCTCTTGAAGGAGGCGCCTTTCTCCAGTGCCACCTAAGGGGCTTGGTGGGTACACATACAGGCTGACAAGTGTCCCCATAAGGTGTCCAGGTAGGTGTCCAACCCATAGTGCTCCATTTGTCCTGTTTGTATAAGTTTAGGTCCAACCAAATGGGAAATGGCCATAAGCTGTCCGGACTTCATTAATTTTGGTCCAACCAAATGCGAACGCATTATAAGTTGTCCGGCCACTTATTAATGAGTGTGGACCTACAAACCAATAAACTTTAGTAGTGAATGAAATAAACTGTAAATTGAGTGTGGACGCACTTACCACCTGCAAAACCCATAAGCCCATAGTTTTAGGCCCAAACAGGAGTGCACACACGCGTCCACAAGGTGCCCGGGCGTCCCCGGTCTCTCGGACTTCACAAGCCAAAATAACAAGCATTGTCCAGGCAGCAAGACAATGTCACACAAAGTAAAATAAAGTTATGGCATGCATCATTTATGCATTGTGCACATGTAAACTTGGAGAACCACCTATCATCATTCTTGTACTTGAAAATATTCCGCCTGCCATCATAACACACCATGTGTGCATGGCCGGAATCCACACGGGCACCGCCCGAAAGTCCACAAATGTCCTGCCATGTCCTTGGACTCATATGCATCCACTCATATGATCCATACACATGCCCAGGTATAATACATACATGCATCCGCATGTTTCTAGGCCTGACACACATCCGCATGTCCCTAGAATATAGGGGTTTGTGACACATATACAAATGTCGCTTCTTGGGCTATCGGGCATCACTACCACCCAAACTAGAGCATGTCCAAAAAACTATTATATAAGCAAAATAATGATCGATTCCAGTCCAATATATATACAATGAAGATTACTAGAGGCATATCCGTACTTTAAATACATCTGGACCAGCCACTTCCTCATACACTTGTAGTATATCTAGGTAGTCTTTGAAGTACTTCTTTGGCATCCATTTTGCATCCATTTCCAAGAGGAATTTTTCGACCACTTTCGTTCCTCTTTCTCTCATAGAATGATGGAACATAGTCTATTCTGGCTCTTCCACCCCTGGTGGATCCTCCAAAATAGGCTCCTTTGGGGATAATCTGTACATGGTTTCAATAAACTGTCATGGAAGGCATTATGTGTCCTCCAATGATTTGAAAGGTCCAATCGATAACATACATGGTTGATCTTTTTGGTATCCTGAAAAAGGTCCAAATATCATCATTCTATGACTTTGGCAATCCAAAGATAAAATCCATAACAATACTCTCCCATAGAACATTCAATGGGTGAAATAATCCTGTTGGTGTTTGTCAATCAAACTTGACCTTCTGACAAACTAAACATTCTCAAACATATAACTCAATTTTCTTTCTCATATAAGGCCAATAAAAGTAGCTTTCCAAAGCTTAAGTTGTAGTCATTATGCTTCTTTTCCCTACGTAAGGTGGAGCATGGCTTCTGTTTGTTCACTTTTGGCCTCAAATCCTTTGTTTCACATAAACGGGTTTGCTTCATAAAAGAATCTTTCTTGATGGCAAGAAAAGTCACAAAATTTCTATTCCAAAATCTATTCCAATATAATCCAAGAAATCCTCATCTAAGACTTTGATAGGCCACAACACACAGTACAAGACTTATCCAATACTACAATCTTCTCTTGACAAACTTCCTAGCGGAATGTCAATATGATGATCTTTCAATTTGTTTGGATTCTTGCTTTAGCTTGTCAAGATGGCAATTTGCAGCTATATGTTCCTTGTTTCCACATTGGAAACACTTCCTTTCGTTGGCATATTCCTCACTTTGCCTGAGGGACAATCTTCTTCAAAAGAGTGGAGGTTTGTCCTCACTCCGCTCCTTTAAACTTCTTCCTTTGAGGTGGATCCCGGTTGTCGTTCTTTGTCTTGTCTCATCCATCCAAGGCATGTACAAGTCCTCGGCTTGTAAAGCCTTGTCTTGGGCTTCTTCAAATGTTTTCCATCGTCAAGTCACATATAAGCTACTTGCATAAGCTTAGGTTTTAATCCATTCACAAACTTACACATCTCCATTAGTGGTGGAATGGGACTATATGAAGTAAAGTTCAAAGAAACTGCTGAAAATTTGTTAAGGTAAGATGCCACACTTTCACCAACTTTATGCTTTTAAATCTCATCCCATTCCTTCTGCACATCTGCTTCAAAGTTTGTGGGTAGGAACTTCTTGTTGAACATAGTCTTGAAGTCGGTCGATGTCTTCAACTCAGTCCCTTCTTGTACCACTTTAAGCCACCAATTCAAGGCCGCATCCTTCAAATGCATACAAACCATAGAAAGCTTTGACTTTTTGAAGTAGTCATCTCCTCCAAAAGTGGCATCAAACTTGACACTCTTCTCTCCCGGTTTAAATTTCATCTTGTCGGCTGATGAAGGCTCCTTTGCCTTTGTTTTCTTTACCTGTCCCAAAGAAGCTGCTCTTCTCTCCTGGTTAAAATTCCATCTTGTTTCTGCTGTGTCAATCAAAGTGATGAAATAGTTAATGACAAAGGTCCTCAGAAAGTGAATAAGTGTGTCCTCATTTGGCAGGACAGTGTGCAAAGCCTAACTTTGAAAAATTTACCGTGCAGCCATTTTGAACTGAAGCTACTGCGCGCAAATTTCTTGTCACTATCCCCCACTGGATTATAAATACCCCCACTGGGTAACAAATTTCTTGTCACAATTAAAAGAATGTAACATCACACCAGCTTTATAATTTCATTACCTTAAAAAATTTGCTGATTATATCGCTTGAAGTTTTTTTTCAAATAAACTAATAAATTCTTTTTCTAGCTTGCCATGTATACTCAAGTAGTTTAAATCTTACAAACTTTTGTTTCTTTAGAAGCCGCTATTTGTGTAATAATAAAAAAATACAACATTGTATAAACATGGCTATTTTAAAGATGATTCAAGTACAAAAAAATTAATATATTTTGAAGGTAGTGCTTGGATTTACTTTAAGTTATTTAAAATTTAAGAAAATTTAAAATTTAGTCTTTTGTGAGAATCAAATTGTATATTTTTGTCTAATACTTAAAAAAGATATATATTTTCAATATTTGGAAAGGGAATCTTTCCACGTAGTCTAGGTCAACTACCTATTTAACTTGCAAACCTATTCATAACTGAATTTACCAAATAGTTGCTATATTTTTTTATTTTGTTCCAATGGCAAACAGTCTCCATCGACATCTTTTGCGATGTCCTCTAAATCCGTACAGCGTGAAGCTGATAAGGCACATGCATAATAAGAGCAGAGTTCCATGTTAGTGTGTGAATTGTCGAGGCACTTACCCGCAGAGAGCAGACACGACGGCAATGTCATATCCCCAAGCTAGAGTTTGGAAGATGTCATGATGCACTGGTACCAGAGAGACAAGATCAACCTATGGTAAGTGATATTTCTTTTTCTAAGCATTCTAGACCGACTCATTCAAAGTCTATATGATCTTGATAGACAAAGTGATGTACAACATGCATCTAGGTACAATCATCGTGGCTAAACCTAGTTGTACATCTTTCTGATAATGACGATGGCTTTCATGGGCTTTATTGATCTATTCTTCCTGGCATGCACCACGGTCAAGCTTTTCTTCACTTATAGATGGAGGCATGTGTGTACCAATTACCTCTTGGTTCTCAATCCGAGACATCTGGTGATCATTCCTTACCCAGTCACCTACTCCCTCTCATAAAGACATATATTTGCAAACATTATGGCGGCTGGTTAGGTACATAACTTCTGGTTGATGGAGAGGTTCTCAGCTTCTAAGACATTATGGCAGCTGGTTGGATGCATCACTTTGCCGAATGGAGAGGTTTTTATCTTGTCGAGTGCTTGTGCTATGTGATCGTGCCATCTACGATCACGGATGGGGGTCAAGGTGTTTTTATTGCAAAGGATTTACATGTCCCACTTCACTCTGAGGTCACTCTTATGAAATTTTATGGACCTATCTATTCATGGGATCCATGGCATCATCTTTCTAACTACATCAAGAGTATGACATATGGGATATGTGCTAATGTTGCTGGAAGAGGAATTACTCATAACGAATCAGAGAGATTGTATATCGATAGCAGATCTTACACTCAAGGAAATATATCACGACTAATCAATAGTAAGCAGAGGGAGGAATAAAAGAACTAATTGTACTTTTGTGGAGTGTGACACTGGTCATGAGCGAGTGTGTTGACAATCCTAATATGGGATTGATCATGATGATAGAAATAAGATTAAGGTGGATTATGTGAACGGGAAGCTAGGTCCTCCACACTACACCAAGAGCTTCCCACCATAACCTCCGACGCTCCGAACGGCCGATGTCCTCTGACTGTCAATGCCCTCCAACCACCAATGCGCTCCAACCGCGTCACTGTCGTCGGTGCCCTCTGATCCCCCCGCAACCGCCATCACCGCGGTGCCCTTCGACAGCTCCGATGTGCATGGCCAACTCTGATGGTACTCATGGAGGCAACACCTCTCTCCCTTTCCCGAGGGATGGTGAGATCCTCTTGAGCACCATCTTCCTTTTCCCGACGGAAGATCTTCCCTCTACACTACATGACGAGGGTTGGGACTTCAAGGAGAAGGAAACCCGAGGAGGAGGACACCAAAGGAGGAGATAAGGGGGAGAACTCTCTCGGCAGTGGAGGAAGGACTCCCTCTTGTAGCACATTCTAGCAGAGGGACTCTCTCTTGTATATGGCCAACTCCGATGGTACTCATGAAGGCAACACCTCTCTCCCTTTCCCGAGGGATGGCAAGATTCTCTTGAGCACCATCTTCCTTTTCCCACGACAGAAGATCTTCCCTCTACACTACATGATGAGGGTTTGGAGTTCGAGGAGGAGGACACCAAAGGAGGAGATTAGGGGGAGAACTCTCTCGGGAGTGGAGGAAGGACTTGCTCTTGTAGGACATTCTTTGTAGCACATTCTAGCAGAGGGACTCTCTTTTGTATAACATTCACTCTAGCACATTTGGTGGAGAGCACATTCTCTAGTGTATGACATTCTGTGTTGAAGCATAGTCTGTCTTGTATAATTCTTGTCTACAGTTTGGTATACAGTGTTGCACTCTAGTGATGTTTTTTCTATCTCTCTGTGTGAGTGAGATGAGTGAGTGGTCAGTGCTGTGTGGTGTGAGTGAGAGGCCTGTAGGGATACTGTGGTGTGAGTGAGAGGCCTGTAGGGATACTGTGGTGCTAGGTGGTCATCGGAGAGCATAGTACACAATGTAGAGCATAGGTCTTGCATGTCTAGCCAGTGAGGTCAACTCATCCTTGGCGGGTATACTTCCCTGAGAGGATCTATGCTCCCTTTTCCCCAACCCTAGTGTTTTTATCAGTAGTCCTCAAGCTCCCTAGCGAAGACCGGCGGAGTCACCTTCAACTAAGACAAAATGTGGCAATCATGGTGTGACTCTCCTAGAGGTCAAGGATAGTCTCAAAACAAAATTCTTTTTCTTTTGGCGATTTTTTTTCGTGGTGAGAGGAGTGCTGTGTATGCTCCCAAAGACTATAGGTGATTCACCCCTTCATTCTCCGCTTCAAACTAGTTGTCGTAGGGTTCGTCCTCGTTCCCTTTTCTTCCCTCGGCATCTTCCTTTTCTAACCCTATGGCATCTCCAGGGCCAGAGCCATTGGCTACTCACCCTAACTGTGGCGCAAGTTAAACTACCAACCTTCAAAGGTACCATCACTGAAGATGTGAAAGACCATGTGCGGCGGTTCCTCACTATGTGTGACTCAAGAGGTCTAAACCAAGATGATGCACACTTGGTCCTTTTCCCGACAACGTTGGAAGAAAGTGTCGATCGGTGTGGTAGAGTCAATTTCCCCTCAACCACTTCTCGGATCAGGCTATAGTTCTTGGCTACCTTTTGGCCAAGGAACTACTTTGACCTCATTACTCAAGAGCTCAACCAACTCTCCGGGCGGGGAGTTAGTGGCCCAACTTATCACAAAAGCTAAAGTTTTGGTCGCTCGACTACCCCAAGATCCTAGAAACAACATGCTACAATAGTGGGTGCTTCGAGCACTCCCTACTCCCTACTCAAATGGCGATGAAGATGAGAGAGACCTTTCCACCCCAAGGCACCTTGCAAGACTTCCAAGATAGAGCTACACAACTGGAGAATGCTCGCCTCATGGTGGAGCGCAGTACCTCTTGGTCTCCAAGTATCCCTGGCATGTCTTTGGCTCCTCTAATTGTTCCTCTAGCCCCAACGGTAGCTTCTATATCCGCTTCTATGGACGAGCTAGCAAAGCTCAAGAAGGATCTTGAAGATTTCAAAAGGTCACAACAAGAGGATGCGGTGGTGGTAGCGCTCCGGAAGGAGATTGAGTAGCTCAAGGTCAAAGATCCCAAGGCGAGTCCATGGTGCCCGGTATGTAGCTTGCAAGGCCATCTTCCAAATGATTGTCCCACCAAGTATCCCTTCCCCAAAGACTACAAGGTGACCCCAACCAGTAGTGCTTCAACTTTTGCCCAAGCCCCTAGCCACAAACCAGACCCAACACCCTTCTTGAATCCTCAATCAGCTGGAGTAGCTACCCCCAGTCCCAAGTCCCCACTCCCAAGCGTATATTAACCCTGTCACCACTAGTCCGTCCTACTTAGCTGCCCCCCATGGCTACTTTTGTACAAGCCCCTTCACCGCCCCAGGCCACATCATCTGAACAGGGAGCTCAAGTAGCCACGGTAGCATACACCAGCACTGCTCAACCTAGAGCAACCCTAACATACTTGACTCCCTGCCTATGTAAATCCCATATCAAGTAGGCACTCTCCCAACCTATCAATCGTACCTCCCACCCGCGCTAGTCCCACAAGCACCTCAAGTTTATCAAAATCCACCCCTTGGTAGTCTATGAGGCAGCTCCTCTAGTACCTCTGGCCCCGCCAGCAACACGTATGGGGCCTGACCTAACCAAAGGTTTGCCAATCATCGTCCTCCCAAAAACCCCACCCGGCCTCTTATATGCTACCATTGTGGGAGGAGCGGTCACATGCAAGCTCAATGCACTGTACCAGAGGACTCGCCCCCATTCCTCCATTGCCTGGAGAGCTGAGACTACTACACCTGGGATTGTCCTAGAACCCCATTGGTTAACAGTCATACAGTCATGGTGTCTTGTTGGGTCACATTATTTCAATCAATGGTCTTTCTCTCTAGATCCTCACAAGATCATTGTTATTCTCAAATTAGGCCCTCCGTCCAATCCTAAGGCATGTAGGAATCGCTCGAGCATATTGGCTACCAACACATTAGGAATTTTTTGGACCTAAAGAGGGCCTCTTGGATTAACTTTTGATTAGGAATGGACCAATAGGAAGAGGGCTAGGTGCTAATTTTTTACTTCTTTGACCCTAGGGGGCCTAGGCTTTGGTTTGCTATGGGGCCTAATTACTACTCTTGTCCCCCCACCTCTCTTGGGCCCAAACTTAGAGGTCCCCCCACCTAGAATCGCGTAGATGAAAAACCCTAAAAAATAAAAAATTTAATTTTTTTCCCAAAAGTGTGTTTTCCCTCTCAAACTTCCCCCCAACATACTCTAGGTTTGGAAAGCTCATTTTGAACCTCTTTCTTTCTCTTCTAAGCTCTCCATTGCTACAAAAACTCCATACCTCTCAAGCTCTCCCTCCTTGTCAAGCTCCCTTAGTCTCAAGCTTCCTCCTCCACTCTTCTGTTAAAACAAGCTTTTCTTTTACCTTCGTCTCTTTTCTTATCACCATGGCCTCTTCTAGTAATGTGAGAAGACCTAGGGAGAAGGTGGAAGAGCTTGTGCTGCATAACACGAGATGAGAATGGAGTTTGGGCTCCAACAAGATTCAGGGTTGGGGCTTGGGTCTACATGCAGCCAAGCTCTAAGGGACCACATCGAGTGCATCAAACAACTGTGGAGTATGCTACATCATTGGAAGGGGCGGCTACAAGGCTTCAAGTATACTAAGAAGGAAGGACCGATTTCCATAGTGCAACATGTGTATACCCTTGGAGCCCTATACATTCAAAACCAACAACCAAGGTTTCCTTCAAATTGTCAGTGTAACATAAACACAGCTTTAACAACATGCTAATATTGGATTTTTTGTTTCAAATTTTCTTATGATTCTCCATTTTCTTTTGTCTCTGTGCAGATATTTTTCCCTCTAATTATGTTGAGGATCAACCACTCCGAAGCCTCACTGGAGATTTCTATGCTATGCATCCATTGGAGAGGCAATGTTTGTATGTGAAAGCCCAAGTGATCTTGTACAGAACAATATCTTTTTCTTTTCTCACTCATATTTTGTAGATAAAAAACCAGATTTATTTGGCAAGCTAGAAGAGATCCCCAACTCCCCTCTTAACAATCCCGAATGGCCCAAACGTGATGCTTGGACCATCTTATGCTTAAAGTTTAAGATGGTAAGTGATATCAAGACATCACTCAAGTTTTCAAAGGCATCTAGGTCAATAGGGCTAAATTGGTTTTTTCCTTTACATGTTTTTGTGCACATGTTCAATTCCATGCCAATGCACCAAACAAAAATAATGTATATTTATAAGGAGGTATGGTCTGACCTCATTCAAGGATTACTAGGAGAGGGTTGGGAGGTTAATGAGGGGTCACATCAAGGTGATGTGTATAAGTGCAATGTAGTAGATTCTATAGTGTGTTTCACGTTCTTGAAGGCACGCTCTATTTTGTACAAGCGTCTGCACTACCAAAGATGGATGCAAAAGCACGGGACATGGATCCCACTTCAAGCCTCAGAAGAAGAAATTATGCCTATTGAGGTAGCTATGATGATGCAAAATGGATGGATTGAGCGAGTGGCAGCAAGCAAGCATTGGAGCCTAACAGACCTGCGTCAACACTTTAGCATCATGGGCTTTGACAATGTGGAAGAGTCAAGTTTCAAGTTGATGAGAAGAAAGGTATATCTGATTCCACTGCATGTCTAGAGTTAACCCTTACACTTTCTGGTTATTGTGCCACTTTCTATATTTTTATAGATTGGGAAGTGTAAGGAGAGGACAACCATGGTCTTAGAATCATGGCAAATGGGGGACCTTGAATTTTCAGCAGCAAGGTGCATAGCCCTACCAACAGATAGTAGGCATGTGGAAGAGCTTGAAGATGAATTGAGTATATGGGAAAATAGCCTTTGTTCTGATGCACATGAGGGGCAAGAGTTTCAGGATGGAGGTGAAGGCAATGACAAGCTTTCAAGTCAACAAGGAGATGGAGATCAACATGAAGTAAATGCCACAAGAGGGGCAAAAAATGAAGACATTATAACAATTTTAGATTAGATGACATGCTTGTAATTTTGTAAGTAGGCTCTTTTTTAACTAATCTTTATTTAATTGAAATCTTAATATTTTTGCAAACTGTAATTTTTTTGTCTAGAGGTCTAGTGTGAAAAGGCCAAACTTTAAATTTTAACTATAAATAGCCAAAGGTGCCTTCTTTCTCATTTTCACGTGATAGAAACCAAGCACGAGCTCACACTATCTCTTTGCATTCACATGGCTACCCACTTTGACAACTTTTGTGAGTTCCTCTCCACCACCCCATGGGCGGGCAAGAGCGAGCTCTTTGTCATGTTCTCTCGTGAAGTCGACTTTGAAAAGTCGCTTGCCCTTGACATTATGAGACGCAGATTGCATACATGGAGCAATACTTGGCTCCCCACTCTATCTCCTTTCCACATTGCCCCAATGATCGATGGGTGCCTATTGAGTTTCTTAAGTACATTCAACAATATGCCCGCCCCTACATCCAGCGCCTTGAACGCTTCATCGACATCTACATCCCTGCAAGAGCTTACTGTACCTTCAATAAGCAGGAGGTAAAGAGGTTGGGGAAGGGAAATTTAGCCACGAGAGGAACTAGTTCCTCTCGTGGCTCGCCACTTTTGCATTCCTCATCATCCGATGAGGATTCGGATGAGGAGGTAGAGATGCCTGCATTGCAGTTGGCAGGGTATTTGAGGGATGACAAGGAAGTGAAGGCAGTAGGAACTAGTGCTGGTGTAGAAGAGCAGCTTGCATCATAGCGCTTTCCAGAGGGTGCACAATCTGTAGCTGAACAGCCCACTGTATTAGAAGATGTGGGGCCATCTTCCCCACACGAGGAGAGCAAGGTGCTGCCAGAGCTTAAGATCAATCTCTTGAGCACCATTGTGGTGGAAGGTGAAGAATACTTATTTCTTCATGACCTTGAAAAGACAGCTGGCTTGAGAATGGATGAATGCTTGGGCATTATATGCACATGATGTGAGGTGGACCTTGATACGTCCAACCTCATTTCTCACCTAGATAGTGCTATATTACCCCTTGAAGAATCTATCGTAGAGACAGTTGTTTTGGTCAAGGAAATTGTGGTTGAGACTGTGGAGCAAGCCCTAGTTCCAGAGGAGGAATTCACAACCTTACAAGACAAGCTAGAGGCTGAAAAGGATATCACTGGAGTAATGGAGGAGACCAAAGCACCAAAAAAGGATGAGGCTAAGTCCTCGATTGACCTCTCCGCCCCCACCAGCACTTTGGCAAAAGAAGACATTGAGCAAGAGGTAATTATCGACCTTTTACAACCTGGAAACATTTGTAATTATGTATAGGAAAATATTTTGATTTTTCCTTTGATTGCAGAGGGTGGTTGAAATTGACGCATTTGCTGGGAGAGGCGACGGCAGCAAAGACCAGGCCAAGGTCCATGGACATAATGCTACGTTGGCACACTATCTTGGTTGACTTCCTGTGGATGGCATCGCCATTATCCATAGGGACTACATCCCTCAATCTGCCTTCACTCTCTTCTTTTTGAAAGCCCTCTCTAAGGTGCTCTGTGTAGCCTCTATGGCACAGAGCACCAAATGTATAGTTCTGATTAAAAAATCCCTTGCCTTCGATGTTTTTGGTTCTGGATTTAGGGGTAAGCTTCTTGCTCGTATAGGTATAGCCAAAAGCATAGGCATAGAGGATCCTCAAGAAATAGCCCAATCACTCCTTGAGCACACTCTACCCAATAACAAGAGAAGGAAGCTCAATATTGTAAGAAAGCTTTTGTAAAGATGATGTATCATTTCTTATTATGAATACAATACAATTTTTGCAAACTTATTTTCATCAAGTATATCATTGTTTTTTCTAGTTTGTACCATCAATGTTTTTGTGAATGCATCAGAAATGACCCTGGGGGGGGGAGAGTAGTGTCAGAATAGTGCGAATTTTGAGCCTGCACCGTTGCTGTAGAGCCCAAATTCGCATTGTTTTGGCATAGCTTCCTCAGCCCTTCAGGAGCAATTTTGATGTATTGGATGATAAAAATATATATTTTACACATAACACCATATTGGGGAATATGGGAATTTCCCACAAGTTTGGGACATGTGGTCAAAACTTTGGATTTTCCATAACTTGAATGCCATTAATCCAAAATGAGTGGTTTATGGCTCTTTAGATCCCATTTTTCAAGCGCTTTCCAATGATAGGTCACATGATAGGGCTTTGAGAAACTTACAAACATGTTATCCATGTCCCCCTTTTTTAGTATTCAAAAATGGAAATTGGGAGATTCCCAAATTCTCTAATATGGTGTTACATGATTAAAGGTATTTTTATCTTGAAAATTAATGTTTCTCATAATCAATGTACTCAACTTGATTATAAATGCATCAAAAATGATTCTGAGTGACTGGGGGAGTAGTGCCAGAACAGTGCGAATATTGAGCCTACACCCTTGCTGTAGAGCGCAAATTCGCACTCTTCTAGCATAGCTTCCCCAGCCCTCCAGGAGCAATTCTGATACGTTGGATGACAAATAATGTAATTTTACACATGATTAAAGCTGTTTTTATCTTATAAACTATTAATTCTCACAATTAGTGTACTCAACTTCATAATAAATGCATCAGAAATGATCTTGACTGGCTGGGGGAGCAGTGCCAGAACAGTGGGAATTTTGAGCATGCACCGCCGCTGCAGAGCCTAAATTCGCACTGTTCTAGCATAGCTTTCCCAGTCCTCCAAGAGCAATTCTGATGCATTGGATGATAAATACTATATTTTTACACATGATTAAAGCTGTTTTCATCTTACAAACTATTGTTTCTCACAATTTGTGTACTCAACTTCATTATAGATGCATCAGAAATGATCCTGAGTGGCTGGGGGAGCAGTGCCAGAACAGTGCAAATTTTGAGCCTGCACCGCCACCGCTGCAGAATCTAAATTCGCACTGTTTTTGGCATAGCTTTCCCAGTCCTCCCCAGGAGTAATTTTGATGCATTAGATGATAAACACTATATTTTTACACATGATTAAAGGTATTTTTATCTTATAAACTACTATTTCTCACAATTAGTGTGCTCAACTTCATTATAAATGCATCAGAAATGATCTTGAGTGGCTGGGGGAGCAGTGCCAGAACAGTGCGAATTTTGAGCCTGCACTGCCACTGCAGAGCCTAAATTCGCACTATTCTGGCATAGCTTCCCCAATCCTCTAGGAGTAATTCTGATGCATTAGATGATAAACGCTATATTTTTATACATCATTAAAGGTGTTTTTATCTTATAAACTACTATTTCTCACAATTAGTGTGCTCAACTTCATTATAAATGCATCAAAAATGATCCTGAGTGGTTGGGAGAGCAGTGCCATAATAGTGTAAATTTTGAGCCTGCACCGCCGAGGTAGAGCCTAAATTCGCACTGTTCTGGCATAACTTCCCCAGTCCTCGAGGAGCAATTCTGATGTATTGGATGATAAACACTATATTTTTACACATGATTAAAGCTATTTTTATCTTATAAACTATTGTTTCTCACAATTAGTGTGCTCAACTTCATTATAAATGCATCAGAAATGATCTTGAGTGGCTAGGGGAGAAGTGCCAGAACAGTGCGAATTTTGAGCCTACATCGCCGTTTTGCAGAGGCCAAATTCGCACTATTTTGGCACAACTTTCTCAGTCCTCCAGGAGTGTTTTTGATGCCTTGGGTGACAAACTGACACATGATAGACACTCCATGTTAAATAAACATGATGACACCGAGATATTGTAAGAGAAACTTAAAATTTTAACTATCAAAAGGTTACAAATGAAAGCTAGATAGGCTTGTTACAAAGGGGGGTTTGAAACAAAAGAGTTGCTTCAAAAAAAAGGTTAACATCTAAGATCTCTAGATCGTGTCTCGCTCGCCTTGACGAATGCGCCCAGCTCGTTGCATGTCCTTGGTAGATATGGTAATCCTCTTTGCATGTATTTCAAGGAGGTTGGTGTCTTCAAAAAGCCCAACAATGTAAGCCTCGGAGGCTTCTTGCAATGCTTCAAGGGCAAACCCCTGCACACGGAACTATATCGTTGGAGAATCTCCTTCACTATGCAAGCAAAAGGGGCTCTTCTTATAGCAACTAATAAGTGTTCCTCTGATAAAACTTGATTTCTTGTAGAGCCCTATGCCCTTGGCACATCCTTCTCCTTGGAACTCTCTGTGTTGTGTTGGTGCATTGGCGAGGTTGGGACTTGCTTGGCTTGAAGAGCTTGACCTTTCTACGCTTGCGCGCACTTGTAGGAGCCTCCTCTTGGTCTCTCTCATAGTCTGAATCCTCCTCCTCCCGTTGCCTCCTCCTGTTGCTGTGGTACCTGTGTATCAAGTTCCTCCCGGGTAGGTAGGGCACCCTGTCCTGGTAGTAGGGTCTTGCTACCTATGGTGCTGCGCAATGTAGGAATGTTTTCACCAACCCAGTCGAACTGCTCATCATTGGCCTCTCTGTCTTGATCTCTGGGGTGGCTGCATTGTGGGGTCTTCTTCACACGCTTGCTCCCACTAGAAGGGCCTACATGTGTATGTGTTGGTGTTGCTGTGGGAGAAGGATTGGACTCTGGTGATTCCATTGGAATCCAAGGGGTCACTCTCTTCCGTGGTGTCGCCAGTATGTGGTCGTTGGGTGCCTTGCATTCTGTTTTGTGAAGGCATGGTAACACGTGCGGTGTTCTTGGTGCGTGCCATATCCATGTACGACTATGCTAAGGTGGTGATGTGCTCGTGTCTTTACGTGGGTGTCTACGTAGATCTTGAGCTCAAGCTCTCTAAAAAAGTGAAATGAAAATGAAGTGAGAGAAGGAACTATTAATAGTTTTTCTTAGGGAAAAAAAAAACCTAACTAAACTTATTTTCTTAGCCTTATTACATCTAGATTTATGCTGGTGCGTGCACAACCCAACGTCTCCCGTGTCTCCTCATTCATGCACGCCAAGCACCATGCCTATGGGGAGCATTGGTCTGCAACCATTCAAGCCGAGCATGACTTTTTACAGCCTTGCGTGCCTCTTGCGCAAGCTTAGATTATTGGGCCCTCTCCCTAACCAATACCCTTCCAAAGGTTGTGCGATAAAACCAATTGAACATCTCTTGTAGATAGTTTGTACGTGTTCCTTCTATAGAAGCTCCACCTCCATGTCTTGTATTTTTGAAATAAATCCCTCTTGCTTTATAATGTGATTTCTCCATCCCTTGGGTACTCCACATGTCGAGAGATCCATACTTATGCACCATTCGCATAAACTATGTGCTGTATACATGACAATAGAATTTAATTAGAAAAAGTCAAGGTTAAAACACCAGTTTATTTTTTTACTATACAACTTACCATATAGTGTGTTACTTTACTCTCTCCCCAAGCACCTAGCACACGTTTGGTGAATTCTATGATATGTTGTTGGAATGATGCTCATTCTTGGTGGGCAGTTGTGCTACTTTGATTCATAATGCGAAGCATGTTATTGAAATTTATCCAAAGCTGTTTGCACATATTTACAAGAGCTGGCATTGGACAATCTACATTTGTGGTGATTGCACACAGGTCTCTCCAGAGTCCCCAAGTCTTATTTGAATTCTCTATGTTTGCTGGCTTCTCCAAAAATCTCCTTGCCTTTGATCCAGTCATGGAGACCTTTTGAGCAACCTCGTATGACATACCAGAGGCCTACTTATTCACTTCAATTTTCACGTTTCCACCATGGCAACCCAGAGAATTCAAAAGATGCTCTAATTTACCAAGGGCTACAACTTTCCTCTCTTGTGTAGGCATTGTGAATGCATAATCGATATGGCACTTAAGCAATCGATCAAAGATTCTCATGAATGCATGAAGTGTGCAAAAGTGAATATTCTTTAGTGAAAAATTAATGATGGGACTCCAATTTGAATTCCTGTTTGGTTCTCCTAGCATATCACGAGACATGACACCTTCCACCCATCTTGCATTTGGTTGTTCCTCATCTTCATCAGTTGACTCGGTTGGATCTACTGCATCTTCTTGTTGCTTCTTCTCTTTCTTGGGACCTTTCGAGGCATCCTTCGCAACAGAACCAACCTTCTGTATACCTTTTCCATTTGTCTTTTTCTGCCTAGGAATATCAATCTGAGCATTGCAGTATGGACAAGGCCATCTTGATGTCGCGCCTTGAGCACAACCCATCATGCATTTAATTGTCTTCAAATCTCCCCTAAGATGCCAATCCACCATGAACTTTCCTATGTTTTCTACATCTAAAAGTTGACCATCAATTTTCTTTTTGATTACATTTGTTATCCAGGGAGTCCTTTCAAACATCCATATTAATACCTCATGTGTCTCCTTCGGTACCTCGAATGCACCAAGCCACCAGACCTCTTTCTCAGATTGCACACTAAGACTTGGTTTGGTAGTCTTTTTACATGCACAAATCATAGCCTCATTCATTGAGCGTAATGCTTATATGTTCTAGCTTCCGACCTTTCACAATTTGGCACTCATCTAGCTTGACCACACTGTCAAGATGTGGTTTGTACGGAACCTACATAACCGGCTCTCTAAGCCAACAGTGTAGCTCAAATCTGGCCTGCTGATCATGACATAGATCAAACTCCCCACAATCCGTAGTGGTCTACCATCACTGTTATGTTTCACCTTATACACACACTTACACCCAATAGCTTTCTTGCCTTCAGGTAATGGCACCAGATCCCAAGTCTCATTTCCATACAATGCGTCCATCCTCATCCATAGCTTTCTCCCAACACACATATCCAATAGCCTCATTAAAACATGTGGCTTCTATAGCATGCACAACGTTTGCCATATAAGCATAGTGATGTGCCACATAACCATCATACGTCAACCTCTGCATAGGGTTTTTGACTCTTCCAGATCTTTGTAACTTTGCATTCATGGATTCCATAGCCTTTTTCACACCAGGTGTCCTCATGCTGGAATCCCAAGCTCCTCATCAAGGCTCATCTCCGAGCCACTAGACTCTCCACCATCAACAAGAGAATGCCCTGTAGAGATATCTGGCATACCAAAACAAGGGGCTTAACCATTTTCTCTTTACCTTTATGTGATGTACCAACAACATTTCTAGGACTGGTATTATGATGCAGCCTGCCACTCCATGGTCTATCAACAGAACCACTGGATGAGGACTCTCCTGGTCCACTTAATGGTTGTGATTGCTCACTTGCATTCTGTGAAACCACGTTTTCACTTACATCAGCCCCAATAGTATCTTTTTCAGCAGCATACCAGCTACTCATCTCATCAAATACAACATCCCTGCTTACCCTCAATTCATGAATAGCAAGATTATAGCATCTATATCCCTTTTTCTCAAGGGAATACCCAATAAACACACATTTTTCTGCCTTTGGATCCAGCTTGGTATGCAACTCATTTGGCACATGCACATATGCAATACATCCATAAACTTTCAAGTGAGACAAATCAGGTTTCCTACTACTAAACTTCTCCTCTAGCATTACATCATGTATGGCTAAAGTAGGATTCATGTTCATGATATAAAGTACTATAGACAGAGCCTCAACCGAATAGCTATGTGGAATTTTCTTCTCTGCCCCCATCAATGCCCGTGCTATCTCTGCAATGTGCATGTTTTTTTGCTCAGCAACTCCATTTTGCTACGGAGTGTATCTACATGTAAATTGTCTCCTAATGCCATTCTTTTCTAAGAATTCAGAGAACTCATTGGAGAAGTATTCTTCCCCTCCATCTGACCTTAGGTACTTCACATGATTTCCTGTCTATTTTTAACCCCATCACTTTGAAATTCTGAAAATGAGTGAACACTTCAGTCTTCTCCTTCATGAAATACACCCACAGTTTCCTCGTGTGGTCATCAATGAATGTTACATAGTACCTGTAGCCACCCATAGACATAGTCTTTGCAGGACCCCATACATCTGAATGCACAACATCTTTCCTACTCACATTTCTATCATGTGGCAATACATGCTTTGTTTTCTTTCCAAATTGACATGCTTCACATACTTTTTGCATACCTTCAACTTTAAACTTAGGCAGCCCTGTCACAATTTCTTTAGCCTGAATAGACTTCATTCTTTGCACATTTACATGCCCAATTCTCTTATGCCCAATGTTTGTATCTGCAACAACTCTTGAACCATTTGCAAACATTGTCGCACTCACTTCAAGCATATTTACATTCAATGTAAACATTCTGCTCACTCTGTTGCCTTTTGCAACAACTAACCTGCACTTATCTTTAAAGTCTTCTACATAACATTCATCATCAGGATTAAACCGAACTTGAAACCTTTCTCAATCATTTGGCCAATAGAAACCAGATTCTTTGTAATGTTCGGAACATGAAGTACATCTACAAGGTATTTTACCTTACCATCCTACATAGACAATGACACATCTCCAACATGGGCAATCGAATGAGCAGGGTCATCCCCTGTTTCAACAAAACCTCGTCTTTCAAGACTCTTCATTTCCTTGAACCACTCACCATGACTTGTCATGCGGTTCGAAGCACCTGAATCAACATACTATACATCATCTTTACATACTGCTACATCATTTCCAAATATAACATTAATCACATGTTTTATAACAAACAACCTCTCATTATCCTCATTATTTTTGTTAGAGGATGCATAGTTGTTTTGGTTCACTTTTTCATTTTGCATGTCACTCTGCTTCTTCTAGCAATCTGCCTACACATGTTGAGGCTTACCATAGTAAAAACAACCTCTTGTACCATTATGCTACCTTTGCCAATTACTAAGGCCTCTTTGACTCCCCCTGTCTCTAAACTGGCCTCTTGCACTTGTGTGATGTTGTCGTGAATCCCAGGACTATTCTTGTTGTGCTGACTATAGTTCTGATTACCTATTCGGCCACCACCTTTACCACATCCATGACCTCTACCTCTTCCTCTACCTGAACTTGTGTAGAAGGCCTGCTGCTTTGAACTGTTTTTGTTTTGTGAGTGAAGACTTTTGATCTTAAACCAAATTTGTCTATTCAATGATCAGCATTGACACCAAATTTGTGAAGTTGGGAATGTTCTCTCGATTCGGAATAACAGAAACACCAATTGATTTGCAAGGGATTCCATATTGCCCTTGATCTTCAAAGCATAGTCATTCACAAAAATATTTTTCCTCTCCATAGTATGAAGCTCATTCTTCAATTGAACCTTTCGTGCCTTGGTGATAGTTTCATATACAGCTTCACCAAGGTATCCCATGCCTCCTTAGGTGACTTGGCATCCTCTATATGCCCAATAATAGTGTCCTTTATGCTGATAGAAAGCCAATACGACTTTCCTTGGTCCTTGATTCCAATCCTTGAATGCTTTTACATCTGTAGCGGTTTGATTAATCTCCAGTATCTCTGGTACCTCCTTGTGTTCACCTTCAATGTAGTCCCAGTAACCTTTTACATCTGCAGCGGTTTGATTAATCTCCAGTATCTCTGGTACCTCCTCGTGTTCACCTTTAGTCCCCGTAACCTTTTCCCATCAGGAAATCGGTCAATCTAGACCTCCAAGCATGAAACTTGTTCTTGTCAAGCTTCTCTGCAATAATTTGGTGTATTCCATCATTCGACATCTTGTCTGCAACACAAACTCACCAAAAACAGTACCCTTGTTTGACTTGCATAAACTATTATATCTCTACAAACAACAATACTATACTACACCCAAACTGTCACAACCAGTGACCTCAATTTGCATAAATACACCCAATGGAAAATTTAAGACCTCTTTGCAGCACACACAGTGTGTGCACAACCAATCGCTCTTCTTGTAGTTCCAAAAACAGAGTTCTGTAGAGGTGAATTGAAAAACGGAGGTCCAGGCGCGCTTGAAACGCATTTTTGACTCTGGAAAAATGTCGTCCAACAAATAGTATAGTTGCCCTATAGCTCTCTCCCTGTAAAGAAAGCTCCTTAATCGGAGTTCATTTTTTGGTGCCTCCTGAAGAGCTCCCAACAAGGGTACATAGTAGCCAACACAAAAGGGGAAGAGTAAATGAAGCTCTTACCCTTGTACCACTTCTTATGCTTCTCTTGCTTTTCGCTTAGCCCTTAGCATGAACCAGGCTCTGATAGCATGAAAAGATGTAGAGGAGGAGAAGAGAGCTTGAGATCTTTCAAGCACACACACACACTCATACAAACCCTATAAGAGAACACACAAGGTGAGAGGCTAAAAATTCTTCTTCACACAACAACAAAAGAGGTCTTCAAAGGAGATAAAGTGTCTAACATACATAACAGAGTATATACAAGCGGTCCATAATGTGAACAAGCTAAGAGGAGTGGGTAGATGTGGACTAGTCAGTGTAGTCCACATGTAGAATCTCTGGCGAAGATATGTCGATGCCAGCTACCAAGCCCACGAGTGATGTAAATGTCAAACGGTCATGCAGGCACCTCGTGAGTGTCAGCTCAGATTGAGCTTGAAATCTCAACAAGAGAGGGCGTTCACTTTTCTCAAGCACATACTGGTGCGTGCTCTGGGCATGCTCTGGTACTCATTACCCCGAATTGGGAATTGATCATCCATGTGCACATGGATGCTAGTCAAATAGCAGTAGGAGCAGTGCTAGCGCAACCACATGTAGAACTGAAGATTGATAGGCCTATCCACTATGCAAGCAAGCGGGACGAGAGAAAATATTCCACCACAAAGCGAGAGGGTTTGGGCCATAGTATACTCATTTCAAAAATTCAGATATATTTATTAGGGCATCACCTTTTGGTGATCTCACGGACCATTAAGCCCTCAAGTATTTGTTGAATAAAGCCCAGGTGGTCGGGACGATCAAGATATAGCTCCTTCTCTTTCAAGAATTTGACTTTGATATTATGGTCAGCTGCCAAGGAAGGACCATGTCATGGCTAATCATTTGTCCAAAATGCCAAGTGGGGAGCCAGCCTCTGAAGAAGGGATTTGTGATGGTCTCCCGCAAGGCATGTTTGCAGTGGATGCCACCCCTACTTTGGTATAAGGACATTGTGATGATGTTGAGCATAGCTAGGTTTCTCCATAATGTCGATGCCAAGGCAAAGAGGAGGCTTTTACTTAAGAGTAGGCCTTATGAGCTCATTGTCTAACATTGTACAAGAGGGGAAATGATAAAGTTTTGAGGAGATGTGTCAACCTTCATGAGGTTCCCCTCATCATGGAGGATGCGTATTCCGAACCAAATGGAGGTCACTGGCTTGGCCATGTCATCATCTAGAAGATCATGCAGTCTGGTCTATGGTGGCCCTCCCTGTTCTCTGACTGCCAAAAGTGGGTGCGACAATGTGACATATGTCAAAGGTTACTCACCTCTCCATGTTTCCCTTCGAGAAGTGGGGCATTAAATTTATGGGCACCATCACCCCAAAGTCCCACCCCACAGTGTGTGAGTACATTTTGGTGGCCACCGACCTTAGGGGGTTCATTATATGTAAACACTCTATATCACGTGCATTCAAGAACTATTTACACAAAACCCCCTATCTCTGAATTTATCACACCCTTTCTCTATTCAATATGTGAATACCCCCTTGAATGGTACCCTTGTGTATGTAAAAAATGCTCTATATCGCGTGCATTCGGGAGCTATTTACAAAACCCCCTATCTCTAAACTTATCACATTAATAAATCATACCCTTTTTCTATTCAATATGTGAATACCCCCACTGAATGGTACCCTTGTGTATGTAAAAAATGTGTAAAAAAGGGGTTTTAAAAATCCCTTCTATTGAACTCATGTGCTATGCTTACATATTTATGAGTGACCCTCCCTCCCCCCTGGGCCATCGACTATGCGACCAAATGGGCCGAGGCCAGAGCCACTCGAGACAACACCGCTCTCACAATGGCCAAGTTCCTATATGAGAGCATCTTCACGAGATTTGGGTGTCCCATAGAAATCAATAGTGACAGAGGGAAACATTTTGTGAATGACGTCATAGATGACCTGCTAGCACGTTATCAAATCTTCCACTGGAGGTCCTGTGCTTACTACCCCAGGGCTAGCTGACAAGTGGAGAGAGCACCAACAAGGTCTTGTGCAAGTACATGTTATGGGTAGCTAAGGAGCACTCACCAATGGGATCAAGCCCTCTTGGGTGTACTGTGGGCCTATCGCACAGCTTACAAGGCAACTACCTCGCACACTCCATTCCAACTTGCTTTTGGACTAGAGGCCGTATTACCTTTTAAACTTAATGCAGGATCATCTAGAGTTATAAGGTTCCTCCTCAGCCCTAGAAGATGTATAATCTCTCCTCTCAGTCTCGTGTAATCATCCCCTATTTCAGAATGCAAGAAAACATTGTTTTTCTTGTTTTTGGTCTAGAGAGAGAAAATATTCTAGAGAGAGATAATATAGTTTTGAGATATTTTGGGATATAAAGTTATCCCTTTTATTTAAGATGAATTCCCATGAAAAAGAAGTTCAAAAAGAGTTTTCTAATATGTATTAGAAATTAATTGAATATGTGTTTTAGACGCCTTAGCCTAAGGGTCCATATATTCAGAAATTTTTGATTAATGTCCAAAGAGTGTTTTAAAGGGCCAATATGATTAATCCAAGTGTTTCAATAAGAAAAATGCAAAGAATAAAAGAGAATCCCCCAAAAATGAATAAATTTCCACATAAGATGAAGAGTTGACTCAGTACTGGGTTTATTAGTTAAAAAATAAGATTTATTAGTAAAAAAAATGAAATTTTGACACCTCAATAAGGAGGAAGGGGGCTCATGAAGGAAGTGCCTATTTCACATCATTACTCTACATTTTTAATTCAAAAAAATGAGATATTTCATCTCTCCTTTCTCCTCTCTCCTCTTTCAAACTGGATCAGAAAAAAGTAAGCCAAACTGGTCCAAAACTTGTCCAAAATGGATCAAACTTAAGCTCGAAGCCTCTAAATCCAAGTTTGACTTGGTTGGTGGCCTCCATCATTTATAATTAGACCCTCATTCCTTTGTATTTTCATCTTTGTGTATTTACATGCCATTATAATCTTCAAATTAGTTAATTTTATTATCCCTCTATATTGCCTCTTCTTTGGGAAGCTTTGGAGCTTCATTAATCTTCATCCTCTCTTGGAGATTACCCTCTACATCTTGGTGGCCAAGTTTTCTCTTGCGGGCTTCACTTCTCTCTAAAGAATCAGGCCAAAAACCAAGGGTAAGCCTAAATCAATGGTGTTTTTCTATCTTTTTCAATGGTAATCTTCTTCCCAACCTCTCTAATGCTTGGGAAGCATTTTAATCAATGGTTTTTCTTAAAACCAAGCTTGTAGTGATTTATATTGTTTAAATGGTTTAATGCTAATCTTTCATGCTTAAATATAATATTCTTGATTAGTAAATCTCTCTTTTAGAAAGATTACTCATCTTTTTGGTTGAATCCTTCTTAGAAAGATGGATCTTAGTATTAATCTCATTTTTTAATTCAAAACTCTAGGCTTAACAAGCTAGAGATAGATATTAAGCATTTTAATGATTTTTATTCAAAATAAAATAAGGATTAATTCATTCAGGCTTGTTTTATGATTAGAAAATTCATAATTATTCATTTTAAGTTGAAAGAGAGTTTATGCAAATATTTTTGTAATTATTTTCATATGGAAATGATAATGGAATATTTTTAAAAACAAATAAGAGGTTTAAATGTAATTATGCTTATAATTATGCTTAGGTATGCATAATAAATTTTTAGATTAAAAGAGAAAATCCCACCACATTTTAAATAATTAGGAGTAAATATTAAAAGTAGAATTTTTGAGTATTCTTAGAAAACACAGCGAAGCTATGGCAAAATGTTTAAAAAATTAATTTAATTTTGTGCATAAATTTGATAATGCAAAAAGAGGAATTCTCATCATATTCTAGGCATAGAAATTTTATTGCTAAAAGAAGGCTTTTTGTTACATTTTTTAAAATACTTTTAGAGTATTCTCATCATATTCTAGGCATAGGAATTTTATTGCTAAAAGAAGGCTTTTTGTTACATTTTTTAAAATACTTTTATAGTATTTATGCATAAATGTTTAAATGGAGAAAAGATGAATTTTTCTTATATTTATTTTTATATGTGCATACATAAAAATCTAGATGCAAAAAGAGAAATTTTCATGATATGCTATGTACAAACATTTTAAATATCAAATTGTCATATTTCAAAATAAGTATATTCATGGTATGTACATACATAAGTATTTATATTTATTTATCAAAAAGAGGAGTTTTTATTATACTTTTAATTAGAAAAATGCATCAATTAAAATTGGTACCAAAAGAGAAGGTTTCACCATATTTTACATAGATAATTTAGGGCATGTCAATGCCGAGGTTCAAATAGAGAAAATAAAATTTTAGTATAATTCTATGTGAACATTTTGTATACATATTCACAAAAAGGATCATTGTGGAAAAAGAAATATTCTTGTTAAATTCCATTATTTACAAAATGTACTATTTATAATTCTATTATGTCCAAGAAAGAATAAATTTTCATAATTTTGGATTTTTACCATTATGATTAGAAATCACGATTATTTTATCAAGTAAATAGGAGAAAAAACTTTAGGAAACAAATCTAGGATTAAATCCCAGTAATTCAGAGTTAGGAGATCATGACCGCTAGACCATGACCGCGTGAGAAAGGTGGGTCAATAAGATGCATGTCCATCTCTTAAATCAGAAACTAAGCTAAGTCTTGGGACCATTTCCATTTCTTCAGTACACGAAGAATGGATGACCGGCTGACTTAGAGAAGTCTTTCCCAAGACCAAAACCATCTAGAAATAGTTAGAAATTCATTTGTAATTGATGGATAGATCACTTAGATATGTGATTCATAAAGCCTGGGTTGAAAATAAGGGAGCCTCGTGAAACCAAACTCAATGGGAAATTCTTACTTGCATAGAAACTCTGTTTTTTTGTTTATAGGACTATCTTATGCTAGAATGCTGGAGGAAGCATTTGACTTATGGTTTAATCTAAGGAGAGTTATGTTGCAACAGTTGTCAGAAGGACGTCTCCCATGGCAAAGCCTGCCAAGGTCTTAACTAGCCTCGGTATGGTTGAAAATGGTGTGCATCTGGTACAATGGGCGAGAGCCGACGAAGCAGTCCTTGAGTGAAGTAATAGGACACCTAAGGAGGATCCTTTAGGGTTGTGACCAGGTGATCTGAGAAAAGGCAAATTCATATTCTAAGGTGTGTAAGTGGTATGTCTATTTTGTATTTTGCTGAGTGCCAACTCCTAGGGGGATTGGGAAGTCTTTTCCCTAGTACAATCCGAGACAAAACACAACCAAATTTTTATAAAAAAAGAATCCCACCAATACAGTGGTTGGGTGGTTGGCTAACCCATGGGCCGATTGGCTGGATCGGTGGATTCCTACAACCAAGTTCATTTAAGATTAAGTTACGGTAGTTAAAGTAAGTCCGAGGAAGATTCTTGTTCTATGGGAAAGAATCAACGGCTGTGCCTCGCTTAAGGAAAAAACAAGCGATGATTTCTATGAACCAAGTGCAAGTTCCTCCTTGATTCAGCCATGTGACCCACGGGTTCGGTCGGAATACAAAGGATAGATAAGGCCCTTGACTACATTAGAAGATTTTCTTGGAGGAATCGCCTATGATTTTTGGGCGAGGGAAGTTTTTTTTCGGGTTTGATTTTGGAAGAACCGCCAGATTAGTCTCTTATCTGGACATTTGTGGGCAAGGCCCCGAGTGGGAAGCTTTGCCCTGCATGCAAGGTTGCTACTTTTGCTGCCCCCAGCACTCCAGAGTGCTGATGCGCAGAGGGGGCAGGGGTCTCATAGGTGGTATGAGAGCTTGTATTCACATGCTGTATTTTCATTCAAATTAAGCTTCATTGATGAAGACTTTTAATTGATGAATTGGATTTTATAGATGGATGCCCCGTATTTATTTGGTATCCCCGATCTTACTCAAACTCAAGATATGACTACTTTCGCTTTTTGAGCATATCCTCTCTTCTTCTACGACTCGAACGAGCAGGGTAAGGCTCGCTAATCATTTTTAGGAGCTATATTTTCTAGACCCAGCTGAGAGACGACAACATAAGTGGTTTACAGCACAATATATCCATGCCTCTTACAAAGCAGCGAGATGCTAATGCAGAATGTCTCATTAGCCATGGTCTTGTTAAGGTTAAAGGTGGTTCTTGGTGTTATCCTTTATTACCCCACACCTCGAGATTTTAAGGTTATGTGTCAACTTTTGAGACTTCTTAGCCATTTTATCCCAAGAAGTAAGATTGTAGCACCAATTGCGGCGGTAAGGGAACAATTGTATCGCGGCATGTCCATAGCCCAATATTGGCAGCGTCTCATGCGTTTACCATTGAGGCATTGATTTTTTGGAGCCATGTTGCTCTATGTATATATTGCAAACCTTATGTAAATAAATAATGTTTTGTAAAAATTTCCAGTTGTCTAAGTGATTTTGACTATCAGATATCGAGTTTAAAAAAATAAGATCTGTTTTCTCATACGTATGTCATAGATCTTTAGTAAGAACAATTACCTTGTTTAAGGTAATTACTTCTGAACTTCTTAAGTGTTAGGATCTCGAGAGACGAAGTCAAGTAGAAATTTAATGATGTATCGTTTTGAGGCATGCGAATCGTGGTAGATAGCCAGATTCTCTCACAGATGAGAAGGAGCTTGACCTTGGATGAACTTTTGGATACCCTGGTAAAGAATGCTAAACCAGTTTCAATGGCTGAAGCAGTGCGGATGGCGAAGGATTTTGCCAAGGCCTTTGTTGTAAAGGTCCCGCCAAAGCCACCTCCCTCGCCCTTGAAAAGATTCCAAACTCCAGGGAGCACTTCCAACTTTTAACCTCCTAAAAGATATCAAGGTCCCAATCAGAACCAGGAGACGGGAAGTTTCAAAACGAAAGGAAGGCCTTTTTCTCGGAGCACATTTTTTGGAACTCTGGCTCTTTTGAGGATGCAAAAGGATGAGCTTCAAAGTGAGAACATGTGTTTTGGATGTCAAGGTTTCGGACACTAGCTCAAGGATTGCTGAGAGCGACTCCTTCGTATCAACCTAATCAGGGTCCCTCTCGCCAAAATCAGGGCAACCGTAGAAGAGTGCCAGCTTAGCTTGCAGACTTAATGCAAAGTAATCTTAGAACTCCCTCCCAGAATTGGGAAAGCCAAAGAGAGATAGTCCCACCCCAGCAGCCACCAAAGCAATCACAATAGCTGATGCAGTGGAGAAAGAAAGAAGAAAGATTTATGCTGCCATTGAACATGAAGGGTAGAATCGTTAGAATCGTTATATTTCTCAGTCCTTCAAACTCCACAGAGTACAAGGGTAAGAACTTTAAGCTTTTGATAGATTCTGGCAGTACACATTCTTTTATTTCCCATGGATGCTTGCGTAAGTTAGTCCTAGATGAGAAAACAGGGAAACCTATGCAAGTAGAATTGGCCAGTGGGAAGATTCTTTTCACAGACCATGAGACATACCACATTAAGTTTAATTTAGATGGGAATGCGACAGAATCCTAGTTCAGTCTTACCCTTGGAAATCTATGATGGAATCCTTGGAATGGATTGGTTCCATAAAAATCAGGCTGACACTCACTGTCACAATGGAACCATCTCTTTCCTCGACCTTCACGGAAATCAAGTTCAAGAAACTGGAATTTTGGGATCCCCAGTTTTGCAGTTAGTCAAAGCTTCTAAATTGCTGAAGGGACTCAGAAAGAGGCAAACTGTCTATGTCGTTAAAATGAATCCAGGAGACAGAAAATGCAAGGCTAAGGAACCAGAATGGCTGTGAGTATGCTGATGTATTCCTAGAAGAGCTGACCGAGATGACTTCGACTCATGAAGTAGATCATGAGATATAGCTACCTCCCAGAGCTCATCCAATAGCCTAGCACACATGCAAGATGCCAATTCCAAAAGCCATAGAACTAAAGGAGCAGTTAAAATAGCTGCTAGAGCAAGGATTCATAAGACCCAGTGTTTCATCTTTCGGTGCATCCATTCTCTTTTAGAAAAAGAAAGATGGAACGTTAAGACTCTGTATTGATTACAAACGATTAAATCAGTTAACAGTAAGAGAGATGGAATGACTCTATATTGATTACAGACTCTGTATTGAGTACAAAGGATTAAATCAGTTACCAGTAAGAAAGATGGAATGCTAAGACTCTATATTGATTACAGATGATTAAAAAATAAATATCCTATTCCTAGGATTGATGAACTTTTGGATCGGCTAAGTGGAACCCAAATGTTGACAAAGATAGATCTCAAATTTGGATATTCCCAGATCAGAATTAAAGATCAAGATATCCCCAAGACAGCCATCAATACTACTCGCGATATGGGCATTATGAATTTACAGTCATGCCATTCAGGTTGACAAATGTTAATCGCCTCATGCAAGACATTCTCAGAGAATACTTGGTTGAATTTGTTCTTGTCTTCTTCGATGACATCCTGGTATACTCCAAGAATGCAGCTGATCATGAAGATCATGTGCGCAAAGTCCTGGAGATCCTATGGAAACACCAACTCTTTGCAAAAAAGAGTAAGTTCACTTTCTCTGTTTGACCATGTCAAATACTTGGGATTTATAGTATCTAAGGATGGGATTTCTCTTGACCCCAATAAAATCCAAGCAGTCTTGGATTGGTCAGAGCCCAAGATAGTCAAAGAAGTCAAAGAATTCCTAGGATTAACCGGGTGGTATAGAATCTTTATACCCAAGTATGCTCAAATATCCCCTTTGACTAACCTTCTCAAGAAGAGCACCGTATTTCATTAGACCACTATGTGTCAGAGTGCTTTTGATAAGCTGAAGACAGCTTTAGTAACCAACCCTATCTTTAATTACCATATTTTTCCTTACCCTTTGAGGTAGTGACAGAGGTAGTGACAGATGCCAATGGTTTTGCCCTAGGAGGTGCACTTCTGTAGGAAGGTCATGCAGTAGCCTATGAATCCAAAAAACTTAAAACGCATAAGAGGAATTATGCTATCCATGACTTGGAGTTACTCTCAGTACTTTATGCTCTAAAGTTGTTGGAGAAATTATCTCTTAAGATAGAGATTCACCTTGATGACAGATCATCAAAGTTTGAAGTGGATCTTCACCCAAAGGGATCTCAACATGCATCAAAGAAGGTAGATGCAGACGCTGGAGGAATTTGACTTTGAGATAAAGTACTGATGACCAGGGAAAGAAAATGTGGTAGTCGATACGCTCAATAGGAAAGCCTCCTTACTTGCAATAACATTAGTGTCAAATCCATTAATCAGTGAAGCAAGAGAGAAGATCATGCAGGATAGATTCTTTGCCCCTATTGCTACCCTACTACTGATGTAGGAAAGCAAGGCTCCTCAGGAAATGAGTCGAGTTCTTGGATACAAATTGGACGAAGGATGCATGTATTACAATAATCGGCTATGCATTCCTAATGATAAGGAAACAAAGGAAAAAATTTTGAGAGAAGCCCGTGATAGCTAGACATCAAGGGTTTATAAAGACCTACATGTTTATAAAGAAGAGCTTCTTTCTAGCCAGGACTCAAAAGGGATGCACTCAATCATGTATGTCAGTGCTTAATATGTCAAAGAGTCAAGGCAGAAAGGGTTAAGATGCCAAGAAAGCTACATCCATTAGACATTCCACAAATGAAGTGTGAATGTATTAGTATGGATTTTGCTACTAGATTACCATCAGTGCAATCAGGTTACAACTCCATTTTTGTGGTAGTTGATAGATTAACCAAGGTTGCCCATCTGATTCCAGTAAAAGAAACCTACTCCATAGTGGATGTTGCGAGAGTCTTCCTCAAGGAGATTTTCAGGCTGCATGGCTTGCCCAGAAGAATAGTGAGGGACAGAGACTCTAAGTTCACATCGAGGTTCTGGACTGCATTCTTTGAAGCAATGGGAACTTCCTTAGATCTCAGTACAACTTATCATCCCAAGACAGATGGCTAGACTCAAAGAGAACCAATTAATTGAAGATATTCTTCGGGCATGCTGTGCAAAGAACCCAAGAAGTGGCTAAGCTACTTACATCTAGTAGATTTTGCTTATGATGCCTCTTATCTCACTGAAGTATTGGGATGAGTCCTTTCAAAGCTCTCTATGGACAAGATTGCCTCACACCATTAACTTGGTTCGACCCATTGATTAGGGTCGAGATGTCCAAACATATTCTTGATGATATGGAGCAATAAATGCAGGCAATCCGCAAAGATATTAAGGCTGCCTACTAGGACAAACAAAAGCAGTATGCAGACAGGAAAAGAATGGAGAGAGATTTTGAGGAATTAGAGATGGTCTTCATTCATGTACGACCCAAGAGAAGTTCTTTATCTCTCTAGGGAAGTACAAAAAGCTATCTCCAAGATACTGCGGGCCGTGCGCCTTTACTTAGAAAGTAGGAGATCTAGCTTATGAACTTCTTCTGCCTCCCCATCTCATAGTATATAATATATTCCATGTCAACTTACCTAACAAGTATGTACCTAGCCCGAGTCATGTGTTAGATGATGAACAGTTGACTTCTTAAACTCAAGGCCAGATGGAACTCCTACCCGAAGAAATCCTTGATGTTCGGGAGAAGGCTCTCAGGAACAGAGTCCTTAGAAAGTTTCTGGTCAAGTGAAAGTTGTATCCTTTAGAGCACGCCACTTAGGAGAAAGAAGAAGAGCTAATAAAGGACTACCCCACCTTTGCGAGATGAGGACATCTCACAAAGTGGGAGAGGATGTAAGGTTCCCTCTCAGCCCTAAAAGATGTATAAGCTCTCCTCTCAGTCCCCTGTAATCATCCCCTATTTCAGAATGCAAGAAAACATTGTTTTTCTTGTTTTGGTCTAGAGAGAGAAAATATTCTAGAGAGAGATAATACAATTTTGAGATATTTTTGGATATAAAGTTATCCCTTTTATTTAAGATGAATTTTTCTAAAACAGAAGTTCAAAAAGATTTTTCTAATATGCATTAGAAATTAATTGAATATATGTATTAGACACCTTAGCCTAAGGGTCCACATTTTCAAGAAAATTTGATTAAGGTCCAAAAAGTTTTTTAAGAGACCAATAGGATTAATCCCAGTGTTTCAATAAGTAAACTGCAAAGAATAAAATAAAATCTCCCAAAAATGAGTAAATTCTCACATAAGATAAAGAATTGACTAAGTAGTGGGTTTATTAGTTAAAAAATAAGGTTTATTAGTAAAAAAATAAATTTTTGACACCTCAATAAGGAGGGAGGGGGATCATGAAGGAGGTGCCTGTTTCAAATCATTACTAAATATTTTTAATTCAAAAAAATTGAGATATTTCATCTCTGCTCTCTCCTCTTTCAAACTGGATCAAAAAGTGAGCCAAACTAGTCCAAAACTTATCCAAAATGGATCAAACTTAAGCTCGAAGCCTCTAGATCCCAGTTGGACTTGGTTGGTAGCCTCCCTCACCTATAATTCATTCCTTTGTATTTTCATCTTTGTGTATTTACATGCCATTATAATCTTCAAATTAGTGTAGTTTTATTATCCCTTTATTTTGCCTCTTCTTTAGGAAGCTTTGGATCTTCATTAATCTGCATCCTCTCTTGGAGATTACCCTCTACATCATGGTGGCCAAGCTTTCTCTTGTGGGCTTCACTTCTCTCTAAAGAATCAAGCCAAAAACCAAAAGTAAGCTTAAATCAATGGTGTCTTTCTATCTTTTTCACAACGGTAATCTTCTTCCCAACCTCTCTAATGCTTGGGAAGCATTTTAGTCAATGGTGTCTTTCTATCTTTTTCACAACGGTAATCTTCTTCCCAACCTCTCTAATGCTTGGGAAGCATTTTAGTCAATGGTATCTTTCTATCTTTTTCACAACGGTAATCTTCTTCCCAACCTCTCTAATGCTTGGGAAGCATTTTAGTTAATGCTTTTTCTTAAAACCAAGCTTCTAGTGATTCATATTGTTTTAATGGTTTAATGCTAATCTTTTATGCTTAATGGATCTTAGTATTAATCTCATTTTTCTTAATCAAAACTCTAGGCTTAACAAGCTAGAGATAGAGATAGAGCATTTTTATGATTTTTATTCTAATTAAAATAAGGATTAATTCATTCAAGCTTGTTTTATGATTAGAAAATTCATAATTATTCATTTTAAGTTGAAAGAAAGTTTATGCTAACATTTTTGTAATTATTTTCATATGGGAATGATAATGGGATATTTTTAAAAATAAATAAGATATTTAAATATAATTATGCTTATGTATGCATAATAAATTTTTAGATTAAAAGAGGGAACCCCACCATATTTTAGACAATTATGAGTAAATATTAAAAGTAGAATTTTTTAATATTCTTAAAAAATGCAACGAAGCTATGCAAAAAAATAGAAAAAATAAATTTAATTTTATGCATACGTATGATAATGTAAAAATAGGAATTCTCATCATATTCTAGGCATAAACATTTTAATGCTAAAAGAAGGATTTTTGTTACATTGTTGAAAATACTTTTATAGTATTTATGCATAAATGTTTAACTAGAGAAAAGAGGAATTTTTGCTATATTTATTTTTATATGTGCATGCATAAAAATCTAGATGCAAAAAGAGAAATTTTCACGATATTCTATGTAAAAACATTTTAAATATCAAAAGAGGAATAATTGTCATATGTCAAAATAAGTATATTCATGGTATGTATATACATGAGTATTTTTATTTATTCATGGTATGTCAAAATAAGTATATTCATGGTATGTATATACATGAGTACTTTTATTTATTTATCAAAAATAAATAAGTATATTCATGGTATGTATATACATGAGTATTTTTATTTATTTATCAAAAAGAGAAATTTTTATCGTACTTTTTATTAGAAAAATGCATAAATTAAAATTAGTAACAAAAGAGAAAGTTTAACCATATTTTACGTAGATAATTTAGGGCATGTCAATGTCGAGGTTCAAATAGAGAAAAGAAAATTTTAGTATAATTTTATGTGAACATTTTAAATTAATTGATGTATACATATTCACAAAAAGGATCATTGGAAAAAGAAATATTCATGTTAAATTCCATTATTCATGGTGAATAGAATTATTTATAATTCTAATATGTCCAAGAAAGAATGAGTTTTCATAATTTTGGAGTTTTACCATTATGATTGGAAATCATAGTTATTGCGAGAGCCAACGAAGCGGTCCCTAAGTGAAGTACTAGGACACCTAAAGGAGGATCCTAGAGGGTTCTTACTAGGGCGATGCACGGGCTCGCTGGCTGCTAGGACACCCATGCGTATGTTGAGGAAGGTATTTATGGATTGGCAAAAAATTATCTAAATGAACTGGAAACTTGAAATTGGATCTCATTGGTTGACTAGCTGGTCTTTAATATGGAGAGTCCGGATGACAATTTGATTGTAAAACAATGGAACTGGAATTTTGAGGATTATGATGGAAACACTGTGGTTTTATTCCAATTCTGTTTGAAGGTAGTTGAATCTGAGAAAAGAAAATTTCATATTAGGTGCGTAAGTAGTGTGTCTATTTTGTATTTTGCATGAGTGTCGCCTAGGGGACCTGAGAACTCTTTTCCCTAGTACCCGGGATAAAACACAACTAAATTTTTATAAAAAGGAATCCCACCAATACAGTGGTTGGGTAGTTGGCTAACCCATGGGCCAGTTGGGGTTAGGCTGGATCGGTGGATTCCTACAACCAAGTTCAGTTAAGATTAAGTTATCGTAGTTAAAGTAAGTCCCAGGAAGATTCTTGTTCTATGGGAAAGAATCAACGGATGTGCCTCGCTTAAGGGGAAAAAAGCGATGATTTCTATGAACGAAGTGCAAGTTCCTCCTTGATTCGGCCATGTGACCCACAGGTTTGGTTGGAATACAAAGGATAGATAAGGCCCTTGACTATGTTAGGAGATTTTCTTGGTGGAGGAATTGCTTGAAGGAATTGCCTATGCTTTCTAGGCAAGGGAAGTTTTTTCCAGGTTTGGTTTTGGAAGAACCGATGGATTAGTGGGCGAGGCCCCGAGTGGGAAGCTCTGCCCTGCGCGCAAGGTTGCTACTTCTACTACTAGCACTCTAGAGTGTTGATACGTAGAGGGGACAAGGGTCTCACAAGAGTGGGATAGCCAAGGCTCCCACCTATCACTCAGCATACTCCACTTGGTAGGAGTAGCTCGAAGTATTGGAAGAGTCCCACCAACTTGCTCAGGGCCATAGAGGTGGAGCAACTTCGACGTAAAGCATGTCATGATTGACACTTGATACTTTCCCAATCCTCTGAAGGTGACTTAGCTTTGGTCTACAATTCTAAATATTTTAAAAAGGCTCAGAAGTTCGTGTATGCTTGGCACAGTCCCTTCAGGTAGTTGAGATCTTTCCCATGGGTGCCTCCCTTCCGTTGGTGAATGGCTCTAGGGTGAAGAAGTATTGGCCTCCTTAGGTGTGACAAGCTAGTAAGCGCTCGTGGGGATGACACAGGTTGTACATATTATATTAAAAAACTTTTTTCCCACTTTATTGTTTTTCTTTGCATATTTCTTTTTCTCCTTTCTTTTTCTCTCATGGGTAACATGGTGGCCTCAATCTCCACCCATCATCCTTCCCCCTTCCCTTTCACTTCTCCCCTTGGCCTTCCTCACCGGCCAAACCATCCCCCCTCCCCCCCCTTCTCACCGATTAAAGCTCAAATAAAATAAATCCCCCCTTAGTATTTTGTATGTTTTTAATTTTATTTATTTTTAAAAAACCCCCCTTCGTTTTTTTCCAAAAAAACCCTTAGTTTTTTTTTCTCAAAAAACCCCCTCTTAGTATTTTTTTCCATTTAGAAACAGAAAGAAAACAAAAAAAAGGACCCCCCTCGCCACATTTTTTGTTTCTTCTTTCCCACAAAACGAAAAAAAACATGTCTAGTCCCCCTTTCTTTCTCTCTCTCTCTCACTCACTCACTCACACCCCCCCTCTCTCCCTAACCCCAGTGACCACCCTCTCACCCCACCCTTCTCTCCCTCTCCCTCACCAACCACACACTCCCCCACCCCCTTCTCTCTCTCTCTCTCTCTCTCTCTCTCCCCCCCCTCACCGACCCCCCACTCCCCACCCTCTCGGCCCCCTTCACCAACTACTCCCTCGGACCTCACCCCCTCCCTCACCGACGAACCCCCCTCACCTCACCCTCTCCCTTCTCTCTTGTGACCCCACCAGCCCCCCTCTTCTTCATTGTCAACTACCCCCCCTTGGTCACTCACCCACCCCCCCTCTCTCGTTCACGACCCTCATCATCCTTCCCTTTTGTTCGCTCCCCCTTCGCCACCCAACCTTCTCCCCTCTCACTTGTTTGCAGCACTCCCACTCACAGATATACCCCCCCTCTTATCTGTGCGCAGCACCCCCCCACCCAATCCCCCTCGTGTGCACTCACCACCCCCACCCTCCCTTCTCTCCCCCTTCACCGCCTCACCGCCTCTCCCTCTCACTCAACCCCACACCCTCTCCTTGCCACCCCACCTCCTCTCCCTTGCACCCACACCCCCCTCTCGCCGACCACCCCCCACGCCCCCTCTCTCCTCATGCCACACCGACCAGCGCCACCCCCCACCCCTTGCTCACCCAATCTACACCTTCCCCTTCTCACTGTGCCTTATCTCTCTCACCCCACCCATCATCCTTGCCTTTCACCAATCACCCCCTCTCTCTCACTCTCACCCCCCCTTCTCACTAACCACACCTCCCCGTTATCTCTCTCACCCCCCCCTTCAATGACCACCCTCTCTCCCTCGCTCTCACCCACTCCACACTCACCCCTGCTCAAACCGACCCCCTCCCCCCCTCTTTCTCTCCTCCGCACCCCCCTACTCATCTCTTGCTCTCTATCTCTCTCTCACAATCGCCACCCCTTCTCCCTCACTCTGACCCACTCCACACCCCCTCTTCTCACTGACCCCCCTCACTTTCTCTCTTGCACACCCCCCCACTCATCTCTTTCTCTCTCTCTCTCATAGTTGCCACTGCCTCTCTCTCTCTCTCCTGTGCACCCACTCCACACCTCCCTTCTCACCGACCCCCCTCTCCCTCTCTTTCTCTCCTGCACACCCCCCCCACTCATCTCTTTCTCTCTCTCTCTCTCTCTCTCTCTCTCTCTCTCTCTCTCTCTCTCGGAGTCGCCACCCCACCCCCTCTCTGTCCTCACAACCCCTCCCCCTATCTTCTCTCCCCCTTCGCCCCCTTCGCCCCCTCTCTCTCTCACCCGACCGCACCCCCTCTCTTCTCTCACCCCCCCTTCACTCACTGACCACCCTTGGACCCCCCCCCTTTCGCGGAGCTCACTCACACCCCCCCTCTCACCGCCCACCCCCCAACCCCCTCTCTCCTTTGCACCAGCCCACTCCCACCCCCTCTCAACCTCACCACCCTCTCTCACCACCCAATAGTCCCCCCAAAAAAAAAGGCGAGAGAAGAAACTCTCTTTCTCTTCCATCGGCCCCCCTTATGGCCATCACCACAGCAAAAAAATAAAAAGAAAAAACAAAAACATCTCTCCAACCCCTTTTTTTATTTAAAAGATAACTTATTTATTTTCTCTCTTTATTTTACTGCTCTCACCCCACCACCCTTGCAGCTGTTCGTGCAGTAGGGCGCACCCATGGGTTGAATTCCACCCCGGGAGTGTTGCTCTTCTCCGGTCCACCACCGACTGCCTCCACTTCTCAGATTCTGCTAGTGTCCACCTCTCTTGTGGCCTCCATTGGCATCACCATCACGTCTTGTGCAGCTTCCTTTGGCAGTCCTCGCCACTACCACTACCAAGCCATCATCGCCACTAGCTGAGGTATCATTCCCTCGACACCCCCTCTAGGTCCACCCGTATCTCTTGTTTTATTGTCACATGAGCTTTCCCTGGTAGGGTTGGCGCATTTTTCTTCCTTAGACTTCACCACGGCATTCGAGGACTTATGTAGATCCTTCTTGGTGGACCTAGCCACCAAGCGCATCCCCACCCTCACCACTCCCTACATAGCCGAGATCTTTCAGTTTCCCACCACTCGCAATCCTGCTAAAACGGGATGGGGTATTTTGGGATCCCAAAGAATGATTGGGTCCTTAACCTCCAAGCAGGGATTTTATATTCACGTGATCACAAGATTTTTTTGTTAATAACACTTGTGAACATGTTATTCACATGTTCACATGTTTTCATGTTCTCAAAATAGCAGGTTACCAGTGACCTAGTAACCTGCCGAAGCCCGCCGGGCTTTTTGTTTTCCCGGCGGGCCCGCGGGAAAATCCATTTTCCCGGCGGGAAAAAAAGGTAAAAAAAATGGTCAAAATATATTCATGTTCACAGTCATTCCTACCATTTTTGGGCCTTTTGGACTCATTTATGATGTCAAAAGTTCAAAATTCTTTGTACAAAAAAAGTTATCTCTAAATTTATCACCTTAAGCTCGATTACCATCAATTAGATCTTATTATACTTCCAATTGAGTCTAATTGACATCAATTAATATCTAATTGAGTCCAATTGGTATCAATTAAGTCTAATTGGGTGTCAATTGATCGATTGGGCTCAATTGACATCAATTGACACCCCATTGGACTCAATTGGGCTTAATTGGACTTAATTGGATTCAATCAATTGACACCCAATTGGACACAACTGGGCTTAATTGGACTCAATTGACATCGATTAACACCCAATTGATGTCAATTGAGCTCAATTGACATCAATCCTAGTCAATTGATATCCAATTGATGCCAATTGAGCCGAATTGACACCAATTGCACTCAATTGGTACCCAATTGATGTCAATTGAGTCCTCAATTAACATCAATTAACATCCAATTGAGTCCAATTGACATTAACTAATACCCAATTGAGTCAAATTGATATCAATTAAGTATAATTGGGTGTCAATTAATCAATTCGACTCAACTGATATCAATTGACATCCAATTGGACTCAATTGACATCAATTGGGTGCCAATTGAGTCCAAGTGACACCCAATTGATATCAATTGCATCCAATTGGGCTTAATTGACATCAATTCACACCTAATTGATGTCAATTGAGTCCAATCCAGTTCAATTCACACCCAATTGATGTCAATTGGGCTCAATTGACATCCAATTGATGTTAATTGGACTCAATTGACATCAATTAACACCCAATTGATGTCAATTGAGCTCAATTGACATCAATCGTAGTCAATTGACACCCAATTGATGCCAATTGAGCCGAATTGAGCTTAATTGATATTAATTGCACTCAATTGGCACCCAATTGATATCAATTGAGTTTGATTAGACTCAATTAACATCAATTAACACCCAATTAAGTATAATTGATATCAATTAATACCTAATTGAGTCAAATTGATATCAATTAAGTCTAATTGGATGTCAATTGATCAATTGGGCTCAATTGGTACCAATTGACATCCAATTGGACTCAATTGACATCAATTGGGTGCCAATTGAGTCCAAGTGACACCCAATTGATATCCATTGCATCCAATTGGGCTCAATTGACATCAATTCACACCTAATTAATGTCAATTAAGTCCAATCACGTTCAATTCACACCCAATTGATGTCAATTGGGCTCAATTGACACCCAATTAACTCAGCCCAATTGATATCAATTGAGTCTAATTCAAACCCAATTGAGTCTAATTACATCTAATTGGACTCAAGTGACATCAATTAACACCCAATTGATGTCAATTAAACTCAATTAACATCAATTAACACCCAATTGATGTCAATTCAGCTCAATTGACATCAATCGTAGTTAATTGACACCCAATTGTGTTAATTGAGCCAAATTGGGCTTAATTGACATCAATTGCACTCAATTGGCATCTAATTGATGTCAATTGAGACTCAATTAACATCAATTAACATCCAATTGAGTTCAATTGACATCAATTAATATCCAATTGAGTCAAATTGATATCAATTAAGTCTAATTGGGTGTCAATTGATCAATTGGGCTCGATTGATATCAATTGACATCCAAGTGGACTCAATTGACATCAATTGGGTGCCAATTGAGTCCAATTGACACCAAATTGATATCAATTGCATCCAAGTGGGGTCAATTGACATCAATTCACACCTAATTGATGTTAATTGAGTCCAATTAGGTTCAATTTACACCCAATTGATGTGAATTGGGCTCAATTGACACCCAATTGATATCAATTTGGCTTAATTGATACCTAATTGATATTAATTGGACTCGATTGATATTAATTAAGCCCAATTGATGTTAATTGAGCTCAATTGACATCAATTGTAGTCAATTGATACCCAATTGATGTCAATTAAGCCAAATTGAACTTAATGGATATCAATTACACTCAATTAGCACCTAATTGATGTCAATTGAGTCGAATTGAGCTCAATTAACATCAATTAGTACCCAATTGAGTCTAATTGATATCAATTAACACCTAATTGAGTCAAATTGATATCAATTAAGTCTAATTGGGTATCAATTGATCAATTGGGCTCAATTGATATCAATTGACATCCACTTGGACTCAATTGACATCAATTGGGTGCCAATTGAGTCTAATTGACACCCAAGTGATATCAATTGCATCGAATTAGGCTCAATTGACATCAATTCACACCTAATTGATATCAATTGAGCCCAATTGATATTAATTGAGTCTAATTCACACCCAATTGAGTCCAATGCATCTAATTGGACTCGATTGACATCAATAAACACCCAATTGATATCAATTAAACTCAATTAATATCAAAAAACACCCAATTGATATCAATTGACTCCAATTGGGTTTAATTGACACCCAATTGATGTCAATTAAGTCCAAATAGATACAATTAGGCTCAATTGACACCTAACTGATGTCAATTGAGTCCAATTGGATTCAATTGAGTCCAATTGGGTTAAATTGGATGCAATTAGGCTTAATTGATGTCAATTGAATTAAATTGGATGCAATTTGTCCAATTGATGTCAATTGAGTTCAATTGGATGCAATTAGGCTCAATTGACACCTAATTGATGTCAATTGAGTTCAATTCATACCCAATTATTGTTAATTGTGTCCAATTGAGCTCAATTAACACCCAATTGATGTCAATTGGGCTCAATTAACATCAGTTAACACCCTTTTGAGTCCAATTGATGTCAATTGAGTCCAATTGGGTGTGAATTGATATCAATTGAGCCCAATTGATCAATTAATACCCAATTAGACTTAATTGATGTCAATTGGACTCAATTCATTCAATTTAGCATCAATTATAATCAATTGACACCCAATTGATATTAATTGACATCAATTAGGTGTTAATTGATGTCAATTGAGCCCATGTGACATCAATTGTGTGTCAATTGAATCCAATTGATGTCAATTGAGCCCAATTGACATCAATTGTGTGTCAATTGATACACAATTAGCTTCAATTGGGCTCAATTGACATCAATTGACATCCAATTGATGTCAATTAGGCTCCATTGACACCCAATTAGACTCAATTTGGCTCAATTGACATCAATTGACACCCAATTAGACTCAATTTATCTTAATTAAGTCTAATTAGACTCAATTAGACTCAATTTGGCTCAATTGATATCAATTGACACCCAATTATACTCAATTTGACTCAATTGACACCTAATTAGACTCAATTTTACTCAATTGACATCAATTGACACCCAATTGATATGAACTGATGTGAATTGAGCTCAATTGACATCGATTGACACCCAATTAATATCAATTGAGAGCAATTGATGTGAATTGATGTGAATTGAGCTCAATTGCATGAAATTAGGTTTAACTGACACCCAATTAATATCAATTGAGTGCAATTGATCCCAATTCAGCTCAGTTGTAATCAATTGTCAGTTGCATCCAATTTGGCTCAATTGAAACCCAACTGATGTCAATTGAGTCCAATTGATGTTAATTGGCACCCAATTGATGTCAATAAGGTTCAATTGATGTTAATTGACCCCCAATTGATGTCATTTACGTCCAATTGAGCTCAATTAACACCCAAATTATCCAATTGAAGTCAATTAGACTTAATTGACTTCAATTGTGTTAATTGGATATTAATTGATATCAATTAACACCCAATTGCTATCAATTGAGTCTAATTCGGCTCAATTGACACTCAATTTAAATCCAATTGGGCGTGAATTGAGCTCAATTGTATCATATTAGGCTCAATTGACATCAATTGACACATAATCGATCACACAATTGAGTGTAATTGAGCCCAATTGATATCAATTGTGATCAATTGACACCCGATTGATGTTAATTGCATCCTATTGGGCTCAATTGAGCACAATAGGATGCAATTAACACCTAATTGAGTGTCAATTGAGTGCAATTGAGCCCAATTGAGCTCAATTGATATCAATTGACACCCAATTGATGTCAACTGAGCTCAATTGAGCTTAATTGATATCAATTGACACCCAATTGATGTCAACTGAGCTCAATTGACACCCAATTGATGTCAACTGAGCTCAATTGAGCTTAATTGACATTAATTGTAATAAATTAACACCCAATTGAAGTCAATTGGGCTTAATTAATATCAATTAACATCCAATTATTATCAATTGAGTCCAATTCGACTCAATTGATACTTAGTTTACACCCAATTTATGCAAATTGGGTGTAAATTGGACTCAATTGCGTCGAATTAGGCACAATTGACATTCAATTAATATCAATTGAGTATAAATCAAGTGTAATTGAGTCCAATTGGGCTCAATTGAGTGCAATGATGTCATGGACAATTGAGTCAATTGATGTAAATATAGTTAGATTTAATTGGTGTGTCAATTGAACTTAAGGCCAGCAAATTATACAAAACTTTTTTTGTGCCAAGAATTTTGAACTTTTGACATCATAAATGAGTCCAGAAGGCCCAAAAATGGTAAGAATGACTGTGAGCATGATTTTTTTATTTTTTTTATTTTTTTATTTTTTTATTTTTTTTATTTTTTTAATTTTTTTAATTTGTCCGCCGGGAAAATGGGTTTTCCCGGCGGGCCCGCCGGAAAATGTACATTTTCCCGGCGGGATTACTGGCAGAGAAGGTTTTTGCAGGTCATAAAACATGCCCGTGAATATACATTGTGATCACAAGAATTTTTATGTTAACAACAGGTTTTGTTAACGTGATCACGAAATTGTGAAGACGTTAATGAAATCCCTGCCTCCAAGGGTCAGTCCTTGGGATGATTCCTTGGCAGAAATCATGTCATGACCCAGCATCCCCCATCATCTCCCTGGTGGATGCTATCATCTTCGTGTCTACAGACTCGCGTCATCCCGCATCATCTCCCTAGATGCCTCACACAGCTTGCCCCTCATCCCCAGCGAGACGAGGAGTACTTTGCCTCCCCCTATTCGATGCATTTCTCTCTTTTCACACCACTCGTCCCTTTTATTGGGTTGCACTCATCTCCACTGTCCTCTGCTCTGCCGTCACTCGCGTCTCACTTCTACACGCACACCAGCCTTATGTTTTGCTAGTCCACTATTCACACACATCATGCTATTTTTTTACTCACTTGGTGGCTCATCCTAAGCGACATCCCTCGCAGGACCCTGGTTCCCCCTCCCGACCTCACACCCAATCCTGCATCCTTAGGGAGCTGTCGATCCCATTAATTGCTCTTTGAGTACTTGCAGCTTGTTGATGAGGAGGCTCCCCCTATTTGGATGGCAGAAGAATAAAGTAAATTATTAGAAGAGGTGTTATGTGGAAAGGGACTCCCAGTACATCTTGATGATAATGAGCGAGAGAGTTTAAGTATTTTTGTGATCTACAATTCAAAATGTATGTAAAAATGGATCAAAGAGCACGACAAAGAATGGCAAGAGAATATGCAAAGAACATCGAAGAGGCCGCAACGGGTGACCCCCACCATGTCAATGACATGGATACAAGAGCGAATAAAAACGGCCCAAGAAGAAGGTGCACAAGTTACTCGTGTGAGGAGTTTGAGCTCAGTCTTGAGTGTGACAAGGAGGTAAGATATGGCATGGCCCACACTTCTAGTATTCTATGTGTGTGCTTTTGTGATGTTAATATTCTATACACTTATGATTTTAGGTTCGGGCATATAGCAGTATGTGGGCCTATGGAAAACATCTTTGAGTCAAAAGGATTGATGCTATGCGTCTTACTCAATACTCATGCATTGTTGTGCACATCATTTCAACAACAATCTCGTGCAAGTACGCATGACACAAACCTTGTCGATGATGAGCTAGATTACGTTGGGGATCTAGAGAGAATATATGAAGTTAATTATCATTTTATGAAATAGGTATAGCCATTCTAGAAAATTGATTGATTCTCTCACATGGTGTATTTGGTGCTAATTCGAGAACATGTTTATTATAGGTCATTTTGAAGGTTCGCTGGTTCTGTACACAATACAAAGGCAAAGATGCTATCGTAAAAGAGAGCCCATGGATTTTTGGTCTATTGACTCCTCCAAGTTGCTACGAGCAAGCAAAGAACCTTACCTTCTTCCAATGCATTGTGAACAAAAATTCTTTTACAAGAATCCAGATGGGGGACGAGGGTGCTACAATAACTAAGGGGTGGTGATGAAGAGAAGAGAGGGCTATCGTCCCAAGTTGATGTCAAATGAGTAACCATAAAATGCAGCCGCATAGCTATAGAAATGTTGAGCCAACAATATAAACCATATATCTCCATGTGGGTACTGATTCTTTCCTAGAAACCATGGGTCTTTATGCAATAGAGCTGGTACAACAAGTACAACTCTCTATTTAGCCAGTACAACAAGTACAATGGTTGGCATAATAGGTACAATAGGTACGATGGCTGGTACAACAAGTACAATGGCTAGTACAGCAAGTAAAAGGGTTGGTATAGTCGTACAATGGGACCAGTACATCTGATATAATAAGTACGAGGGCTAGTACACCATGTATAGTGGCTGGTACAACCGTTATAGTGGCTGGTATAGTAGGTACAACAAGTACAAGGGATGGTACAAGAGGAATAGTGGCTGGTATAGTAGGTACAACAAGTACAAGGGATGGTACAAGAGGAATAGTGGCTGGTACAATTGATACAATGGTTGGTACAATAGGTATAGCAAGTATAGTAAGTGCAAGGGCTAGTACAACAAGTACAATGGCTAGAAATCATAATAAAATGATTAAATATCCTTGCCTTCAATATTTCTTGGCATAGGTACTTTGGCAACTCTTGTTATCTGCTCAATTCTAGATGTAAATATGTGCACCTTGGTTTATTATAAAAGCTTTTCTCAGCAAAAAGAAGTTCCTATGGGAGACTTGCCGTTTCGGCTTAGCGTGGTGTTTTTATATTGTATATATGTTTCTTCCGTTGTGCTTCCATGCTCTATCTAGTATTTGAAGTGTTGGTCTATTATTGTTTCGGGTTCCCTACTTGTGACATTGGTATCAGAGCAAAGGCTTTCTCGGAAGCAAGAAGCTTCCTTCCAAAAATGAGAAAGATAGAAGATCAAAAGTGGGTACTACACTCACCAACACTTTATATGGCCTCAGTGTGTTGGTTGGCTACTTGTGAAGGTTGTGGGCATGCTAGAATTTTCCAACAACTGGCATTAAATGCCCAGTCAACTGATTTAGGCATGTCCGATTGATTTATACCTACTATCGGGCTAATGTTGGTGCTCTTTGTCGGGTAGCTGGTCGGGCTATAGGGCTAGTTGGCTTGCTGGCCGACTAGTTGTCTTACCTAGTTGACCCAGAGACTGGCTTGGCCAACTTATGGTCAGGCCTTACCAACTGTTACCTAAGCCCACCAAAGGGCTGGCCCCGATTTCCCTAGGTGTATTGCACAAGGGTTTTGATACCCTTTGCAAGGCTAGCCCACATTAGAGTTGGCCCCTTCTATAAGAAATGGTTCTAAAAATTCCTAATCATACATCTATGGCTATGGCTGAAATCTACCTGCACTGCATGATGAATTCTCCAAGTGGGTTATGAGGAGTGACTCTTGATTGACCTGTAAGGCTCGGAGGTTGACCTACATAGCTTGTGCATGATTGTCCTTGGATTGAGGGCTCACAATGTGGTCATGAGATATGACAAATATTCCTCAAAAGGGTGCTACTTTTGTACAAATGTTGCATTGATGATCATCCCAATGTTTCATTGTGTATCCCAGTGCAGGGTGTCACGTGCATCTTGCACTTACATGCCATGTAGACATATCTGAACAAGAAGGTGCAAGACCTAGAGTGGAAAAATGGTCCCATGTGAGCCCTATCCAAGATGAGTCAGCTAAGGTTCCACTCTATGTGTCCGAGGTCAGGTGTGCATTGTCTTGCACACAAAGCAATGCCAGTCCATACTATGAGTCTCCCTATGGAATGATGGCAGATGATCTGTGAATCTGGTTTGTAACTAGATTCCAGACTTTTGTAGTGCATGTAGGTTTACATGTAGAAAAGGGGTCAACCCATAGGGCTACCCCCCCAAACCAGAGCCTAAGTCTTACAGTGGGCATGGAGCAGCTTAGAGCCACCCCAAGGGGCCAGGAAGGTCCCAAGTTGTGCCCACCAACCCTTGCATGGGCTGGGGCTATCAGCCACACCAGCCCTAGGGGCCCCAGCCACGTAGTCGATAGGGCCTAAGTCCCTGCCTAGTCAATTGTGTAAGATCCCTGTTCCCACCGAGCAACGGATTCGGGGTACTGGCAGCGGAAGTAGCACTTCTCGCGCGGGACAGGGGTCCCACACTCGGGGCCTCACCCACGGATATCCGGATAAGAGACTAATCCGTCGGTTGTTCCAAAACCGAACCCGGAAAAACTTCCTTTACCGGAAAGCACGGGCGATTCCACCAGGATAACTTTTTACTCTAACGTAGTCAAGATCATTTCTGATCGAGATGATCCGATTACATCTATAAGATACTTAGTCAGTTCAAGGAAGAAACTTGCACTTGGATCATTGGGATCAACGCTTTTTTCCCCATTCAAGAGGCACAGCCGTTGATTCCTATCCATAGAACAGTTTCTGTCCAGGATTTTTTTTTTTTCTATCGTAAAAACAAAAGTTTGAGTCTCGATTTACGGATCCATCAGTCCAGCCTAACCCCATCCAATCCCATGGGTTAGCCAACCGCCCAACCACTGTAGTGATGGAATCCAATTAAAAATTTGGTTAGGTTTTGTCCCGGGTACCAAGGAAAAGAGTTCCAAGGCCCCCTAGCCGGATGTTCATGCAAAATAAAACTAGTCACACCACTCACACACCCAATATGAAATTGCCTTTTTCAACCAGATTCAACCAATTTAAAATAATCCTTTAATAAAACCATAGTATCATTGATCACCATCTTCCAATTTATCCAATTGATTCTTAATTTCCCATCATTCCTTCATCAGAGTATCTATGGCATCATTGGCAACTAGAACGCTCAGGAGCCGTTTCGATAGTTCCTAGCCCATAATACTTGGCAATATAATCACTTAACAAGATGGACTCTCGTTGAAGATCAGCAAGATCAACCAACAGATCCATATAAGGAGCCATGGACTCATCCATTGAAGACCAGCAAGGTCAATCAACCAGATCCATGCTCGATTTCAGAAAACAACTCCAACTCTGTTCCAATATCTTCCTCGACGCACGCGTGGGTATCCTAGGCGACCCAGAGCCCGAGCACCGTATGGTCAGCACCCTCTAGGATCCTTCGCAGGTAACCTAGCGCTTCACGCATAGGCCGCTTCCTTGGCCCCTCATCCACCGTACCGGAAGCTCACCATTTTAATCGCACCGAGGCTGGTCAAGACCTCGGCCGACCTTGCTACGCGAGACGTCCTTCATTGACTCCCCGTCAGCAGTTGCAACTTTCTCATCACGACCTTAATCACAAGACGGTCAAAATGCTCCCCCCAGCATTCTTGACATAAAACAATCATTTACAGACAGCATTTACAAACAGCATTTACAAACAGTTTACAATACAATTTCTATTTTAGCTTTCGTTTTTCCACATTATCCCTCTTCAATCTACATTACTTATTCCATATTCCATTTATATGTATACTCATCTCATCACATCATTTCCATCTCATCACTTCAGATTCCCTCACATCACAATCGTATATTCACATCCATACATCCACAACTATATGCGTACATTCACATCTACATGCATACATCTACATCCCTATGCATACATCCACATCCACATTCACATTCACCTTCATACATCTACATCTACATGCATACATCCACTCCACATTCACATCCACATCTATACATCTACATCTACATGCATACATCCACCTCTATATCCACATCTACGTCTATACACCTACATCTACATGCATACATCCCCATCCACATCCACATCTACATCTATACATCTACATCTACATGTATACATATACATCTCCATTCACAACTACATCTACATGCATACATCCATATCTCCATTCCCATCTACATCTTTACATCTACATCTACATGCATCCATCCACCTCCACATCCACATCTACATCTATACATCTACATCTACATGTATACATCCACATCTCCATTCACATCTACATCTATACCTCTACATCTACATGCATCCATCCACATCTCCATTTACATCCTCATCTACACATCTATTTCTACATGCATACATCCACGTCCCATGCATACATCCACCTCCACATTCACACTCACATCCATACATCTACATCTACATGCAACATCCACATCTCCATGCATAATAAAATTCTTTTAATTAATCTAGGATGATAGTTCCTAGAATATGGTAGGAATTCCTCTTTTTATACTTTGAATGAATTTATTTTATGCGTAGTTTCTATAAAAATTTTGCCATAGCTCCGCTACTATGACTGATAAATCTCAATTTTTTTTCTAAGGGATAAAGCTCATTATTAAAGAAATAATTAGAATGGTCTCTAATTGGATCATCAATCCATAATGGTCTCTAATTGGATCATTAAGAAAACAATTAGAATGGTCTCTAATTGGGTCATCAATCCATAATGGATTGAATCATCAATGTGCATAAACTAAAAGCATAGCAAAAAGCCATTAATTTGGCCTCAAGCATAGCTTAATCTTGGATTAAGGAAAGGCTTTATGAAAAGCTTCATTTGGATTGAGAATGGTTCATGAGTATGACCATTTCTTGAGTGAGAGAGAGAAATTACATAAAAACCATTAGAATTTAAACATAAATGGAAATTAACTTCTATAGCATTTATTAAATTATGTAACTCTTCACTACTATTCACCAATTAACTTCAATAGCATTTAAAAAACCATACCAATTAAACTTCTCAAGCTTGAGAGGGGTTGAGAAGAGAGAATCATTGAGAAATTATAGAAAGATCAAAATTCAATATACTTACCTTATAATTTGCTTGATTCTTTATTCACGGTAGAGGCCCCCAACCAATCAATTGGTTTAGTATGTTGATGGAGCCACCAATGGGGATTGAAGAAAGAGAGAAGTATCAAAAACTAGTGAATTATTAAAGAATTCACAACTCTTGGCTTAGGTAGAGTAGAGTAACAATGCATAAGACACTCTATATTTTGGCTTAGGTGGAGTAGAGTAACAAAGCATAAGACTCTATCTAATTTGGCTTAGATGGAGTAGAGTAACAAAGCATAAGACTCTATCTAATTTGGCTTAGGTGGAGTAGAGTAACAAAGCATAAGACTCTATCTAATTTGGCTTAGGTGGAGTAGAGTAACAAGGCATAAGAGACTATATATTTTGGCTTAGGTGGAGTAGAGTAACAAAGCATAAGAGACTATATATTTTGGCTTAGGTGGAGTAGAGTAACAAAGCATAAGAGACTATATGTTTTGGCTTAGGTGGAGTAGAGTAACAAAGCATAAGACACTATATATTTTTTTCAACAAGGGGAGGCTTCTATTTATAGGAAAAATTGAGCTCCTAACCAAACAAACTGATTCTAGAATTTTTCAAGTCAGTTTGGTTGAATTTGGACTAGATTTGGACCTAGTTTGGTTACTCTTTGATTCGGTTTGGTTCCATTTTGATTTGGTTTGGTTCAAGAGAGGTGAGAGATAAAAATATCACATTATTTTTGAGTTTAAAACTCATTCAAGCATGTGAAATATGCACCTCCTTTAAAGAATTCCCCTTCCTTACATAGGTGTCAAAATTTTATTGCTCATAGTTTTTTACTAATAAACCTTGTACATTTTCAACTCTTCATCTTATGTGAAATATGCACCTCCTTTAAAGAACTCCTTTTCCTTACATATGTGTCATAGTTTTTTTTTACTAATAAACCTTGTACATTTTCAACTCTTCATCTTATGTGAAATATGCACCTCTTTAAAGAACTCCCCTTCCTTACATATGTGTCATAATGGAATCATTTTAATATTGCTCATAGTTTTTTTACTAATAAGCCTTGTACATTTTCAACTCTTCATCTTATGTGAGCATTTAAGGGACTCCCCTTCCTTACATATGTGTCATAATAAAATCATTATTCCGAAAATATCTCATATTTTTAATATTGCTCATAGTTTTTTACTAATAAACCTTGTACATTTTCAACTCTTCATCTTATGTGAAATATGCACCTCCTTTAAAGAACTCCCCCTTCCTTACATAGGTGTCATAATGGAATCATTTTAATATTGCTCATAGTTTTTTACTAATAAACCTTGTACATTTTCAACTCTTCATCTTATGTGAGCATTTAAGGGACTCCCCTTCCTTACATATGTGTCATAATAAAATCATTATACCCAAAATATCTCATATTTTTAATATTGCTCATAGTTTTTTTTCTAATAAACCTTGTACATTTTCTACTCTCCACCTCAAGTGAGCATTTACTCATTTTTGGGTATTTTCTTTTTACAATTTGGATTTATCTCCTCCCTACACAAGGATTGATGCTATTGGCCCATAGGAACCTTAATTGGACCATAGTCTAAAGATTTCTGAAAATCTAGACCTTTAGGCTAAGGTTCTTTATACCTATTTCCAATTAATTCCAATTGCACATTGAAAAATTCTTTTTAAATTTCTGTTTCAGGGGAACTCATCTGAATTATAAGAGATATTTTTCTATCCAAAAATATTCAAAATCTGAATATTCTCTCTCTAGACTATTTTCTCTCTCTAGGTTAAAACAGCCACAAACAAGATCTCTTATATTTCAGAAAAGGAATTGATTACAGGGGAATATACTAGACATCAAAAAGGGGTTGGGGGAGGAATCTTACAAATTGGTTATGTGGGGCACTCCCACACAATTTGTGCATGGTTGCTTATAGCAGCCTCGACACCCCCTTGTTCATGCACACGACTGGATAGGTTCTCTCCAGTGTGAAAAGATGGCAAAAAGGTGCATTAAATGCCCTTTAACCTAGTCGTGATGAATATTCAGCATTAAAAAATCTCAACTATGAATTCAATCCATGATCTCATTATTCACAATGGATGGACGCTTCCCATGGGACATGAAAGACAAGGGGCTAGGACTTGTCTCATGTGATCCCAGTCTAGGGAGGAGTCAGCTAGGGTTCCACTCTATGCGTCTAAGGTAAGGTCTACATTGTCGTGCACATGAAGCAATCCCAGTCCGTGTACTCTGAGTATCCCTCTAGAATGAAGTCAGATGATTTGTGTATATGATCTGGAACTGGATGCCAAAGTTCTATAGTGCATGTAGGTTTGCATGTAGAAAAGGGGCCAGCCCATAGGGCTAGCCCAGAGTAGAGTGTAAGGCTCTTGCAATGAGCATGGGTAGCTTAGAGCCACCCCAAGGGACCAGGAAGGCCTTAAGCTGTGCTGCCCACTAACCCTTTCATGGGCTAGGTAAGCTATTGGCCAGCCCTAGGGACCCTAGTTGTAAGATTCCTCCTAGGGCAGCTGAATATTTAATAAGTCTCTACTTCAATCCCTTGTAATCATTCTATGTTTCTGAATACGAGAAAATATTATTTTTCCTTGCTTTGCCTAGTGAGATAAAAATTTCTAGAGAGTGGTAGATCAATATTGGGATATTTTTGGATAAATAAATTCTACAGATATCAAAAAAATGTTTCCCTGAAACAGAAAATCAAAATAGATTTTCCAAGGTGCAATTGGAATTAATAAAAATTGATTTAGAAGACCTTAGCCTAAGGGTCAAGAATTTCGAAAAAAATTTAATTATGGTCCAATTAAGGTTCCTATGGACCAATAAGATTAATCCAAGTGTGGGGACAAGATAAATCCAAAGAATAAAAGAAAATACCCAAAAATGAGTAAATGCCCACCTAAGATGAAGAGTTGACTAAGTACTAGGTTTATTAGTTAAAAATTATGAAGTATTAATAAAAAAATGAGATATTTTAGAGTAATCATTCATTTTTGACACATGGGTAAGGAAAAGGGGGCCCTTCAAGGAGGTGCCTATTTCACATGTGTAGATGAGTTTTGAACTCAAAAATAATAGGATATTTTTATCTCTCCTCTCTCCTAGATCAAACCAAATAAAAAAGGGAGCCAAACTGGTCCAAAACTTGTCCAAATTCAGCCAAACTGAAACTGGAAAATTCTAGAACTCAGTTGGACTCAGATAGTGGCCTCCCTCACCTATAAATAGACCCTCATTCCTTTGTATTCTCATCTGTGAACTAAACTATGCCGGTATTACTCTAAGTTAAGCTTATTTTCTATTATCCTCTAAAAACCCTCTACAAATTGAAGAGATTGGAGCTTCTCTCTCTCTTCAATCTTCCTTGGAGATTCCAACAACATACCAAACCAATTGATTGGTTGGGGGCCTCTACTGTGATCAAAGAATCAAGTAATTTAGGAGGTAAAGTGTGGATTATTGTCTTCTTTTTCTTAAATCTCCAAATGTTTCTCTTCTCAACCCCTCTCAAGCTTGAGAAGCATTAATTTGAATGGCTTTTGAATACTATTTAAGTTCTTTAATGTATTGTAATGAAGAAACACATTAATTTCTATTTATGCTTAATTTATAATGGTTTTTAAGCATTTCTCTCTCTCCCCCAAAGAATGGTCATTCCTATGACCTATTCTCAATTCAAATGAAGCTTCTCCTGAAGCATTTCTCTAATCTAAAAGTAATTCTATGCTTGTCTAATTGGAGGCCAAAATAATGGCAACACATAAATCATTTTCATTTATATTATGAAAGAGGACTTTCTACCATATTCTGGGAATAATCATCCTAGATTAATTGAATGATTCTCATTATAATCATGGAAAATTGATTTTTATGTTTATGCATAAATATTTAATTACAAAAAAGAGGAATTTCTAGTAATCCAATTTTTATGTTTAAAGAGTAATCCCCATGACAATGGAAATCCATGTACTCTAATAAAGTAAGAGAAAAATTGTGATGCTAAAATAATAAATATTTTATTTAAAAATTAAAGAAGGATTTTAGTTAAATTTATCTTTTTGCATGGATAAATTTTAAATGATGAAAGAGAAATTTTCACTATATTGGAATCCAAATATTTAAATGAGGAAAGTGTAATTCCTAGTGTAAAGAAATTAATGAAGATTTTGATTTAAATTTTAAGAGAAAATTTAGTTAATTTATCTTTTTGTATAGATAAGATTAAATGATGAAAGAGGAATTCCCACCATATTGGAATTCAAATGTATAAATGAGAAAAGTGGAATTTTTAGCTTAATGGAATTAATGAAAATTTTTATATAATTTTTAAGAAGAATTTTAAGTAGATCTAATTTATGGTAAAAGAGGAATTCCCATGATAATTGGATTGCACTCATTGAAATGAGAAAAATTCAAAAAAATAGGTATTGATATTTTAGTTAAAAGAAGAATTTTTATGATATTTAAGAGAAGATGGATTTGAATTAAATTTTAGTGTCAAAAGGTGAATTTCCACCATAATTCTACCTAATGAATTAAGGCTAAGAAATTAGGTGGCATAAAGAATATCTTTGGATATTTTAATTGGTAAAATCACTAAATTGATATTTACCCAAAATCTAGATGTTTAGTTGAAGGAAATCCTTGTAGAACTATTTCCGAATGAATTTGGTTAGACTACGTGAGGGACGCACAGTAAACCTAATTGTCCTTCTCTCGATCTGAATCAGACAAAAACTTCGTGACCAATTCCAGTTACTAAATCCAAAGAATAGACTATCAAAACTAATCTAGTTTTTCCTTGACCAAACTCACCAAGAATCTAGTTGGACAAATGGACAAAATGGTGGGTAGATTACTCTCATGAGAGATCAAGGATCCTCATTATGAAAATGGGAATTATGGAAAAAGGGTTGTCGGAACCAATCTCAAACTGGAATTTTACTTGTATTGGAACCTCTGTTTTTTTCATTCAAAGGATTGTTTTACACCAAAATGCTGGAGGAAGCATTTGGCTTATGGTTTTCTAAGAGGAGGTTTGTTTTGGAACAACTAGCGGGGAGTCGTCTCGTGGACATTGCTCGTAGGCAAAGCTTGCCAAGGTCTTGACCAACCTCGTACGGTTAAAATGGTGCGCTTCCGGTACGATGGGTGAGGACCGACGAAGCGGTCCTGAGTGAAGTGCTAGGACACCTAAGGAGGATCCTAGAGGGTTTTGATGACCAAGCAATGCACGAGCTCGCGGTTACTAGGACACCCATGCCTACGTCGAGAAAGATTTTGGATAGACAAAAAGGAAAGATTTTTGAGAACCAAATTTTGATACTAGATCTCGTTGGTTGGCCAGCTGGTCTTCAACGGAGAGTGCAGAGGATACATTTTTATAATACAATGGACTCAGAATTTTGGAAAATGATGATCAGAAATATTATGATTTCTATTGAAGGATTGTTTTTAAAGCCAGCCAAATCTATTATAAATGGTAATTTCATATTGGGTGTGTACGTGGTATGCCTACCTTGACTTTTGCATGAATCGCCACGGCTAGGGGCCTAGGAACTCTTTTCCTCTCGGTACTCGGGCAAAAACCCAACCAAATCTTTATAAAGGAATCCAACCAATTCAGTGGTCGGGTGGTTGGCTAACCCATGGGCCGGATAGGGTAGGCTGGATCGGAGGATTCTTGAGAAACAAAAAGATACGATTAGTTACGTTATTTAGTTTTAAATCCTGAGAAGACCTTGTTCTGTGGGGGAGGGGATCATCGGTTGTGTCTCATAAATGAGGAAAAAAGCAGTGATTCCATGGACCAAGTGTAAGTCTCTTCTTGATCTGACCATGTGACTTCAGGTTTGGTCAGATCAGTTTATCTAGTTAAGACTTGACTCATTAGAGTAATTTCCCCGTTAAAAGATTTTTCCCAATTGGCGGAATCGCCCATGCCTTCTGGGTGAGGGGAGTCTTCCAGGCCCGGTCTCGGAGGGGCCACCTAGGCTAGCCTCTCATCCCCCGGACATCCGCGGGCGAGGCCCTGAGTGTGTGGACCTTGCCCCGTGTGTGGGAGGCCAATGCCGCTTCCGCCGCTGCGGCAAGAGCCCCGAAGCAGGGGCGGGGGACCTCACACTAGCCAGGCATTGGATAGGGCCCATGGCCCTACCCAGCCAGTGGGCTGAGTGTGGGGCAGGTCGCACACTGTTTTTGCATGGCTAGATAGTAGCCTAGAGACCTCCTTGTTCATGTGCAAAGCTCAACAAGTTTTGTTGAGTGTGAAAAGATGGCAAAAAGGTACATTAAATGCCCTTTAACCTGCTGGTCGAGAGGAATATTCAGCATTTAAAAAGCCCAGACATGAATTCAATACATTACCTCATTATTCACAAGCAATTGATGCTTCCAAGTGCTAGGATAGCAAAGGGGACATCTCCAATCAAGGTGAACATTGCAGGTCAAGATTCAGTTTTTATTTATTGATTTGCATCACTCTAGTAAAGCAAATACACCACTCGTGGTGGGTGCCGTACAAAGGGTATTTGGGACCCAATACTGCATCCGCTTCCCCCCCCCCCTCTCTCTCTCTCTCTCTCTATTTTTTGCACATCTACTTTAGTTTTGTGTGTTATTATCATTGTGAATAATTGTTGAATTCTAAGCATTGAAGTTACTAATTTGACCACGAAACTTCGCATATTAAAGAGGGTGCACGTGACATTTGCTTAAGGAAGTAGTTTTGTGCTAAAATCATGAGCAGCACATAGCTTGGACTAAGGATTTATGGATTCAGAGAATTTATCCTCTGAATATGGAGTTGGCTTTATGTGCCCATGTTCAACACTTGAAGTGTTGGTCTCTTATTGTTATAGGTTCCCTACTTGGGGGGGGACAATTAACACATATGTTTATCCACTTAGTCTTTCAAATAAGGTTGCGTATTAATACCATGAATTATCTCTTCGATTTCTGAGTAAAATTGCACACTCCTGTACAACACCCTTGTGGCACCGAACTCTCGCGAGACGAGCTGTGTGAGGATAAACTTCTTGCTGACTCGTCCTAGTCTCTGCATTTAAATGAAAACTTTTTTTTTAGTGAGTTCATTTACAATTTACAACAATCTCATGTTATAATCAAAGGTCTCTTACCCCCATAGCTTGTGAACCTTAGGCATATAGAGGTCCATGAGATCTTGAAGCCGATGATGACAGAAAACCTTTTCTCTGCCTCGGTCCACTCTGTGTCCTTGCTCGTCGATGGAGAACTCTATGCCCACATCCCCTATACAAAATCATGGCATCAATGGCACTGAGAATGGCTGCTCGAGCGGATTTGTGACACTCTGCTCATCACTCATAGAAGGAAATTAAAACAAATAGTTATTAGACCTTGAAATTAAATCAAATAGTTATTAGACATACTTCATACCTATGTTGACTATGCTTCTACACTTAGGCTCCTTGGTGACATAACCAGGACCATTCAACCTCTCCTCTGTGTCCTGAACAATTGACCAAATATAAGTATTATAGAAATTTTTAAACATAAGATAGCTCAAAAGAGACAAATGATAGAAATTATACATACTCATTTGGTGACCTGGTGCCATGTCCTGCTCCTGATCCTCTAGCACCATATCCAGCTCCTACTCTTGATCCTCCAAGGTTAGATCCAGCTCCTGACCCTGACCCTCCTCCTCTTTACCCTCCTCTTGAACCTCTTGCTCTAGATCCTCCTCCTCCTCCAAGGGATCTAGAGGTGCCCTCATCAGGGACTACGGGCCACAAGGAGAAAGAAAGTCGAGTGAAGATAGCCTCCAGCTCATCAACGCTCAAAATACTCTCCCATTCCTCCTCTATCTCCTCTCTACTCAAACTGAGACTCGCAACTCTCTTGATGGCTTTCAAGAGACCTAACTTCCTTGAGTCCGCCATGGATGTCTATACACATGCAAGAAGGAGATTGTATCTAAACCTATAAGCTTACAGTCACAATCCACTAGTACATATACTTAAGATAACAGATGCACACAATGACCATCATCACATTCTAAGTAAAATAAAACATACTCAAATACAACTCCAAATTGAGTTGAATCTATTAACTGATTTTGTTTCCACTCAATGATGGCCTCTGAAAGCTTCATCTTCACTTTATTCACGTCAACTAGAGTTGTCCTGCCATGCACTAGTGTGCCCCGAACAAGGTTTGCAACATATTGTTTTTTGAGAATTGTTGTGCGGTAAGCATCGTTATTGTCTTCATATGTTCACACCAACATCATATCATTGACAATAGTTATCAATGTCTTGAGTCTAGCCATTGAATATAAACTTGTGCAAATTAATTACTTTGATTAAGCATTGATGGATTTTCCCACATAATAAGCATTGATGGATTTTCCCACATAATAAACTATGACTAGTACGTTGCACTATCTTGCACCTTATTGCTATTGAATATAAACCTATGGAAATTAATAACTTTGATTAAGAACTATCTAATAAATTATCCAAGTGGATTAAGAGTACTGGCACTTGACTGAATGGTGCATTGATGAAGAGCTAAAAGCATGGTTACTACTACTCTCCTACCACCTAGAAATTGGCTGTAGAGACAGGCCTAGACACCTTGGTTTTGCCTAGGGTTTTTCCTGGTGATAGTATAATATATATACTAGATGGTCATGATGTCAACTTACCAATTGTAGTCCTATTCTGGTTGTGTGGACCTACTGAAAATGACAACTTTGCATGTTGTATACTACTTATAGCTTGCCTTGTCGCTCACTTTTTTTACCTATCCCAGTGGGACCTACACGTCCAAACTCATCAAAAAAATTTGACTCACATGTATACATATTGGTTATACTCATCGGAGTATCAAAACCCATGTCGATTTCATCTATAACATCAAAAATAACAAAAACAACAAAAACAAAGCTATTGTAAACTACAGTCCCTGTTCCTCTACTACTGTCAAATAGACCATGGTTGTATATGGGCCTAGACACCTTGGTATTACTTAGGGTTTATCTTGGTGATAGTCTAATGATGCTCATGATGTCAGCTTACCAATTGCACTCATATTCTGGCTATGCTGTGGACCTGGTGAAAATGACAACTTTGCATGTTGTACACTACTTGTAGCCTACCCTGCTACTTAATGTTTTGGCATGTCCCAGTGGGAGTCCAAACTCTTTATGGCTCACATGTATACACATTGGGTATAATCATCCAGTTATCAAAACCCATGTTGATGTCATCTGTAACATTTAAAACATTAGAGCTATTGTAAACTACAGCCGCCCTCATGTCCATGTTGCCACATGGACCATGTTGATGTCATCTGTAACATTTAAAACATTGAAAATAGAGCTATTGTAAACTACAGCCGCCCTCATGTCCATGTTGCCACCTAGACCATGGGTGTAGATGGGACTAGACACCTTTATTTTTCCCAGCATTTGTCTTGGTGATAGTCCAATATATTTACTAGACGCTCATGAATTTAGCTTACCAATTGCACTCCTATTCAAGTTGTGCAGACCTGGTGAAAATGACAACTTTGCGTGTTCTACACTACTTTGTAAGCTTGCCATGTTGCTCACTGTTTTGACCTATCCCAGTGGGACCCCCATGTATAAACTCTTTAGGTGATGACGTCTCACTTGTATACACAATCGATATACTCATCCTAGTATCTACTCTAGATGTCATCTCTGTAATATCAAAAACAGAATGGTTGATGCATGCTAGTATCTAGTGGCATGCATTGGGAACACCCAACATGCATTGCGAGATCCTCGTGCATGCCAGTAGCTACTGGCATGCATAACGAGCTATTGGCATGCACTGAGAGCTCATGATAGTGTACTCGTGATTCAGAAGGACGAACCATCTTTCTTCTTAGATGTTGATTCTCTGTACTCTGATCTAGACCACACAGGGGATGATACTTCTTACTCATTATTGGCAGGGGAATTGATCGCGTATTCCCCCAAGAAACATGTTGAGGTTCTCTGGTTATGTGCGTAGCATACACCAGGGAGATATGAACACAACACAAAATAGACATTGGCCACAAACTATGGTGATCGCCTATACTGAAAGAAGCACAAAAATACGCGATGACTTAAAAGACAACCTTACTCAATAATATATATAAACGGAGATGAATATGCAGAGACGCAATCAGGGAAAGCGCATATATAGAAAAGAAGAAAAATCTTGCTTTATTCCAGACAAAAAATATGATACAATTGGTAGCCAGCCTTGAAAAGCTCAAGATCCATCCTTTTATACTGCCGGCTTAGAGTATTTGTTGGTATTGTGATTCCCTTAGTATTCAGGTGCACCAAATGGGTGTTAAGGAAGATTTGTTCTTGTAATAAAGTACTCTAGCTAACATTTGGCTCCAATTAGTGGTGCTGACATGCAGGGAAGCTACCTAATGTTACGGCTTTGGACCATGGCACAGGCTGGCTTCTAATGGCCAACACTTGGCACGCTCGATGGGTCAGATTCTTAATCTGACAACTCGAACCCAAAAAATTTAGTCTTCCACAAAGTTAGATCCTCCTTAGCATTTTGTCGATGGCAATTACCCAGAGATGGGCATCATGTTACATGCTCCATAGCATTCTAAGTGAGTTCTGATCAGAGTTAGCAGAGGTTTTACCCATGACTTCTAGTAGAGGCTTTACTGATGATCCAGTGGGTGGGCACATTCAGGCCTTTGATGTAGAAGAATGGATCCAGAAGGCAGAAGATGAAGCATGCCTTCCACGAGGTGAATTCCGAGGATGGATTTTTGGAAATAGACTTTTCGAAGAAAAATTCCAGGGTAGTATTGGCTTCTTCCTAGAGAGCTTGCCTTGAGTTCCTTGATGTGAGTGAGGATCTCATCTCGCTATCTTTCATGTCACTCTGTTGTTGCTCTTTGTAGGACATCATCATGGTGATTAACCAATCATGCAGCTGGTCATAGTGTTTCTAGAGAGTTGTGGCATAATCCTTTAGTAGAGCTAATAGTTGTAGAATTCCCATGTGAGTGAGGATCTCATCGGGGTTTGACTTGGCCAGGCCCTGGAAAGAACTCTCCGGATCAACCAAAATAGACCTTGATGTTGTAGGCATTTTCGTTTCTCTCCTGTCTGCCACTTTCCTAATTTCACCACTTACTTTAGAGGTCAAAGTGATGCTCTCTTTGTGCCAAGGTGAGGATGGCTCTGTGCCTCTTTGAGTGATATACCTGCTATATTTGATAGCAGCACCCGATAGGGGAGGCAAAGGAGCTGCCCATGATCCTTGAATATGAGCCCAAGTGGTTGGTTGATCCTCCATGCTACTATTGCTTCTAGTAGCTTCATAACCATGCTGGCTTCTTGCCGCTGGTCTTCTACTACCATGGCTTCTCATCCTCCATCTTTCAGAATGCTAGCTTCTTTGGCCTCTCCCTTCAGAGTAATTTCTCCTGTCACCACCACAGTCTTCACTGCCTTGCGGCAAATGACCATAGCCAGAAGTGGGCCTTTGGAACCTACCCTTTGATCTCTAGTCCTGCAAAGAAGACAATGCTCTTTGTGGCCCACCTTGTCCTCTCTAGTTGTTGTAAATGTCTCAGCCGCCACCGCCAAACGACTGGCCTTCATTGTAAAAAACCCTCTGAGGACCTCAAAAGCTATTGTAGGTGCCATCTTCTTCTTGAGGGTAATGGTAACATCTGCTGCTATACCTAGAACTAGAAAGAGAAACTCGGCTTTGTGGGACTTTTCGGATTTTATTGTACCTCAGGGGGTGCAGGTGTACATATGGGCGGTACTTTGGCTTCAACAGTTGGAGCGAGGTTTTCTTGAGTTAGTAGTTGGTCCTTTTTCTCATGTGTGTTGCTCCTGTGAAACAGACGGTGTTTGTGGTGTCCCACCCACTCTGCTGCATCGACAATGTTGGAAGGCGCAAAGAGTAACTTCTCTTGTCACCAGCAGAGTCTCGCTTGCCTTGCGCAGCAGCAAATCACCATAGCCAATGTGGGCCTTTGAAACCGACCCTTTGATCTCTAGTCCTGCAAAGAAGACAACGCTCTTTGTGGCCCACCTTGTCCTCTCCAGTTGTTATAAATGTCTCGACCGCCATCGTCAAAGGACTTGCCTTCATTGTAAAAACCCCTTTGAGGACCTCAGTAGCTACCACGGTGCCGACTTCTTCTTCAGGGTAATGGTAAAAACCTCTGCCACTATAGCCAGAACCAGAAAGAGAAACTCGGCTCTGTGGGACTTTTGGATTTTGTTGTACCTCAGGGTGTGCAAGTGTACATATGGGTGGTACTTTGGCTTCAATAGTTGGGGCAAGGTTTTCTTGAGTTAGCAACTGGTCCTTCTCATGTGTGTTGCTCTTGTGAAAGTAGAGGATGTTTGTGGTGTTACGCCCACCACTGTGGTGCATTGAGAGTGTCGGAAAGTGCGAAGAGTAACTTCTCCTATCACCATACCCACCATAGTCTTGACTTCCTTATGGCAAATCACCATAGCTAGAAGTGGGCCTTTGCAGCCTACCCTTTGATCTCTAGTCGTGTGAAGAAGACAATGCTCTTTGTGGCCCACCTCGTCCTCTCTAGTTGTTATAAATGTCTTGACTACCATCGTCAAAGGACTGGCCTTCATTGTAAAAACCCCTCTGAGGACCTCAGTAGTAGCTACCGTGGTGCCGTCTTCTTCTTCAGGGTAATGGTGACCTCTACCTCTATAGCCAAAACTAGAAAGAGAAACTCGGCTCTGTGGGACTTTTGGATTTTGTTGTACCTTAGGGGGTGCAGGTATACATATGGGTGGTACTTTGGCTTCAACAGTTGGGGCGAGGTTTTCTTGAAAGGTACGGCTCAAACTTAAGTTTGAGCCTCACTCCTACACTAGGATATGTAGTAAGTGTAATTTCTTAATAGTAAGTGTGCATCATCATTTGTATTAGGCTCAAACTTAATTTTGAGCCTCACTGCTACACTAGGATATGGAGTAATATCTTAATAGTAAGTGTGCATTATCAATTGTACCAGACGTTGGCATGAAATAAAGGATATTTAGAATAGAAATATTCACTTTAATAGAAAAATGTTAAAAGTGAATCCAAAAAAGCTAATGCATTAATAAAAAGACTAATAATTATTTCAACAAATCCACACTTTGAACAAGACCTATGCTAATATTAGTTGTTGATAAGCTCCTTTCAATGATCACCATTCGTTGTACATTCATAAGCACTATCAATGCACTTTTCTACCTTTCTTTGGTTGAGAGCTTGATGGGCTATGAGCATGGAAAGCCTTGTTGACATCTGTATCCCCAATCTTCTCAACGGCCATAGCGACCCCAACATTTGAAGCTTCCATGGCTTTTGCAGTATCTAATATATCGTCACCATTCCCGCCTTCATCATCATTTTCATGCCTTCCAATATCTTCAAAATTGTCTTCGGCATCCTCATTGAATAGAGCATCATTCCCTTGGTCCTCTTTATTCCTTTGCCCTGCATCTTCAAAGTCTATAGCATCCCCAACTTCTTTATCATCATCTATGTCATTTTTGTTGTCAATATCATCACCTTCGTCTTCCTCCTCTGTACTTAGCGGGTCGTCAATGTGAAGATTTTAAAGGTTCTCTTTTTTTGCGTCATCTAGTGTTTGCTTTTTTGTGCCACCACTTGCACCACACCACTCTTGAAAGGATGGGTGACCGTCTAAAAGAGCAGAGCACTTTGATTCTAATGCCATCGCTTCCAAATCATCTTTGCATAAAGCAATACATCGTCTCTTCTTAAGCAAGCTCTCCTCTAGCACAACTCCACCACAATATATCTCTACAACATAGCTGTGTTCAGGACAAAACCGTGTAATGAGACTATCAATAAAGCCTTTGTCGATGAATTCTCTATTTTGGCCACTAGAGCCTGAGATGAATACATTTTTTTAAAGAACCTTATCAATGACCTCAAACTTGTCAACCTTGCTGAATGAAAAGAATAATAGTTGTAATCTCAACTATTCCAGATATCCAGGCATCATCTTTTTGTGTGTGGATCACGCCAAATTCATAGTGCACCTTTGTTGTGACTGGCTAGAAATCCCTTCGATAAGAATTCCAATGGTGATGAAATCAACAAAACACACAAGAATATATTCATATTGTGAGTTTAGTGTGTTCAAAGCAAGTGCCAACTTGGAGAAAAATTCTGACGAGAGCTGCTCCTTTGTACCATGTAGGTCCATGATTGCCAGTTGAAATGGTACATGATGCTCTTCACTACAGAAGGCTATAATCTTTGTCATATCAAAACCCACCCCCCTGATTGTCCAAGGAATAGACTCTTGTTGAGATACAATACCCGTATAGATGCTCTATATAGGTGATTCAATAAAGTTACTACACTTTTTGGATGTGAAGGATTTTTTTTTGAACGATTGAGAGCATCCCTAAAGCTCCTTAATTGATTATAATCATACTCCCCTAGCTTATATGTCTCACACACCTGTTCCCAAGTCATCTTTTCCCTTGTTAGATCAAAATAGAAGGCGGTTATTGCATCTTTGAGCACTCGATATGTTTTTAGCTTCTAAGCCATCTCCTCCATATCCATTCTTTGATGGGTTTGCTTTCCCTTCTATTGTCAATATTCTATTGTCAAGAAGTGCTGTTTGAATGTCCAAAACTTCACTCTTTTGAAGGCCTAAAATGCACTTAAACAATGTTGGGCCTAGCGTGACTGTTCCTGGTGCTTGCTGAATTTGCCCACTCTTCAAAGTTGGAAGTTCGGGATTTTGATCAAGACCTTTAGTTTGAGTTTTGCCCTTTGTATTTGGTAGCAAGCCTTTTGCATATAGCCTCATGATCTTAACCTAATTTTGCCATGCATCATCATCACATAGAAGCAAGTGTAAATCATTTTTGATAAAATTCTTATGTAGTGTGTGCTCCGTGGTCTCCACAACAAATGCCTTCAAAGTTGCAAAGTAAGAAGTTAGCCCCATTACTATAGATATCACAAAATATTAGGAGGAATCATGCATCTATAGGTTTTCAATCATTTCCAACTTATGCTCAAAATGGTGATGCTGGATCTTAGGTTTGAGCGTCACCTCCGTATGCAAATCTAGCACTTGCAAGTGAGGCTCCAACTTAAGTTGGAGCCACAATTAGATATGCAAGTGCTACACCATCACAGAGAGGTGAGGCTTGAAGTTCAATTTCAAACCAAACTATTAAGTTTATGTAGTTTGAGAAGAGAAGAAGTAATGTATGTCTATGATTTACCAAGATATAGCAAAGAATCAAAAGAGTACCTTCCAAGACTCATCCATCTTGAGTTGATTAACACCAGGCAAAGGTTTACTAGGACGACTGTTTGCATGCCATTGTGCTCAAGCTTGTAGAAGTTGATCGGGGAATGGCTCCTTTTGCATTGACTTTGCAACAGATAAATTTGCATCCTTGAAAATGTCACGAGAAATCTTGGGCGAGCAATTTACAATTATCTTTGATCTCCTGAACCTAAATTGTTGACGTAATTGAGGGGTCACTTTAGCCATATTTAGAGCCTACAAGCTTTTTGCAGCACTAATGGAGTGTGGAGTGTTGACCAGAGATAATCCAATATTCAAGTTTATGAATATCTTCTTTTGCCAGTTTATCAAGGGGTTGTTTCGTAGCACAATAACAGGGCATCAAAATTGCAAGTATCTCCTCTTGCTTTGGGTCCTCAATAAAGTCTTGGGTCAAAATACAAACCTAATCCTTATTTAACCTTCTATACACATAGTTTGAAGAAGCAGGATAAGATTTCATCACATCAATGCTGAAGACCTCATTCAGACCAAAGGGCTAATATCCCTTCTTTATTTCTAATGAGATCATTGCTTTGTTGCCCTTGTTTGGAGTCTCAACCTTCATTAGCTCGTCATCGGCGGATGCATCTATCTCCTTTGAGCCACTTTCTGGTTTTGTCCTTTGCCTCTTTGAAGAGATTTCTTGAACCTGTGTAGAGTGCTTTGCCTTTCTCTTCTTTGCAAGTGCTTGCTCCTCTTTTTGCACCTTAGAGCCTGCCATGTCTTGAGCTGCTATTGTGCTTACATCAAGGACTTTTGTTTTCTCACCCTCCTTTTTATGTTTTGAAGAATTTGCACTAGCATTTCTAGATACTTCAAGTGCACTCTTTACTACTATGGCCCTGCCTTGTTCTCCATAATTTTCCTAACTTGAGTGGTTGTTCTCTCCTTTTCAGGTATGGACTTTTTTTGTGAATCCAAAGCCTTCTTTGCATGCCTCACCGCTTTCACCAGGTCCTCCACATTATCCACCCCTGAGTCTTCTTGATTGGAAAGCTCAATGATCTTTAATCCTAGCTTTACAATAGAATTGTCCTTTCCTAGATTACTGCCAGTCATGTCTGCTGGGTGAAAAGTGTCCAATGATAAGCAAAACTTATTTGCTTTTGTAGTTTCTCCTTCTGGTAATACATTGCATGTGAAGCATGGGTTTGCTCTTGCATCCACATCATCCTTAGCACCTACCATAGTCCCCATATCTCCATATGATGTATCACCTTGAGATAGAAACAAATGGAGGACTCCTTTGAAGTTTGCACTAGCATCGTAGCTATCCACAAACCATTTTACGCCTTCTTGGTTACTCAATTCGAAGGTTTTTTCCACCTTAATTCTAGGAGTGACACTTTTAGCTTGAGTTGCTATTTCGAGAGCGTCTAGAGTAAAAATTGGTGCACCATGTGGTTGCGAGGTGGCGGGCACTCTGCTAGCTTCCATTCCTGTGAAGCACAAAAAAAGTTTCAAAACCTTAGAAAAAAATGGATTTAAATGCTACATATCAAATCAAAACCTATCAAACTTAAGAAACTTAATGCATGCTACAATTATTAATGCTTCACTTAGTTTTCTTGAATAGCGGGGGCCTCACTTGCATTTACTTAATCCATACAGAAGCTCAAATTAAGCTGGAGCCTAGATCCAAGTTGTGCACTCATATGATAGGGGTACGCTAGCATAGAGAGGCAAGGCTCAAAGTCAAGTTTGAGCCTTAAGGCGAAGTTCCATGTATGGGAGGCTTGAACTTAAGGTGGAGTCTAGATCCAAGTTGTGCACTCATATGCCAGGGGTACACTAGTATATTGGAGCCTTAAGGCCAAGTTCTATATAGGGGAAACCCGAACTTAAGCTTGAGCCTAGATCCAAGTTGTGCACTCATATGACAGGGGTACACCAGCATATAGAGACAAGGCTCAAGCTCGAGTTCGAGCTTTAAGGCCAAGTTTTATGTAAGAGAGGCTCAAACTTAAGCTAGAGCAGCCTAGATCGAAGTTGTGCACTCATGCTAGGGATACGCTAGCATAGATAGGCAAGGCTCGACTCAAGTTGGAGCCTTAAGGCCAAGTTCCATGTAAAGTTAAGCATGGAGCATGAGCCTTAACACATAAGTTCCATGTAGGGGAGGTTCAATATGAAGTTGGAGCCTTAAGACTGGTGTACACTAGCATCGAGAGCAAAGGCTCCAACTCAAGTTTGAGCCTTAAGGCCGGGGTACACTAGCATGGAGAACGAAGGCTCAATCTTTTATGCATACCTCTATGCATGAAATTTAATTATGCTAAAAATAACGCTTTTATAATAAAATAATCATCTTTTATGCATACCTCTATGCATGAAATTCAATTATGCTAAAAATAACGCTTTTATAATAAAATAATCATCTTTTATGCATACCTCTATGCATGAAATTCAATTATGCTAAAAATAACCCTTTTATAATAAAATAATCATCTTTTTTGTATACCTCTATGCATGAAATTCAATTATGCTAAAAATAACGCTTTTATAATAAAATAATCATCTTTTATGCATACCTCTATGCATGAAATTCAATTATGATAAAAATAACACTTTTATAATAAAATAATCATCTTTTATGCATACCTCTATGCATGAAATTCAATTAAGCTAAAAGTAACACTTGTATAATAAAATATTCATCTTTTATGCATACCTCTATGCATGAAATTCAATTATGCTCAAAGTAACTCTTTTATAATAAAAAAAGATAAATTTTCTTTTACTAATTTCTAAAAATTTTGCCATAACCTCCTTTGTATGGCTGACCATTTTTCAATTTTCTACATCTTTAAAACTAATTAAAAGTACACTAATATTGAAATTATCCTAAAGTAAACATTTTTTTCACTTAATTGAGATAAACATTATAAAAATTTGACATTAATCACTTAACCATCACTACAAGACAATGCTGCCATACACGCGATAAATTACGAGCGCGTGTATGGTCGCGCCTGTGTTTGAATAGAATCGAGCGCGTGTATTTTAGCATTTAAGTTCGCGTGTATATTTGCATTTATCAATGCATGTATAAATGCGTTTATATACACGCAGTAATACACGCATCTATACACGATAATATTCACAGATTAATACACGCTATTATACACGGATTAATACACGCCACTATACACGGATTAATACACGCATGGCAGAGAAAAACTGAATTCCTTTACAAAATTAAAAACTATTTTCTTTAAACCATCTCATAGTACATTACAGTATACATCATTACACAATCCCACTACATGCATTTACAACAATGAAATATATTCAAAAATAAATCATGCATATGAGATGATAGAAATGTCATCAATTTAGAACGTACAGTGACGGATTGGTTAGGGTTCGATCTCATCTTCAATAAGATCCATCCTTGCCAAACGATCAACATCAATATCCATTTGATCAATTTGTAAGGCTACGATTAAATTTATTCCACTATCGATATTCTGTACTCCATTGATAATGGTATCGATGTCCTGATCATCCTCATCAACATCACCATCATCCTCAATGGTAGGGTCATTCTCATGATCATGAGAAATGGCATGCTCATCCTCATTATCATGATCATCTCTTATTTCTTGATCATCGATCACAACATCTTCAATGGCAGCATGTTCGACATCATCTTCATTGCGGCTTGTTACATCCTCCATATGCTCCATATCAGTGAATGTATTATACATCACTTTGGAACGTGGTGCAATAGGGATGACGTACCACCATTTGATGTCATGCACCATTGGTAGATAGATAACCTACTCAAATACACATAGTACAGTAATTAATTAGCATATCAAAAGTCAAGGGGGGGTACGCGAGCTTAGATATATATGTACATGAAACACATTAGTAAAAAAATGCATACCTGCTCACATTGTTGTGGCAATACGAGCCTATCTTTCTTTGTTTGCCAGAACTTTGTAGAGTTAATAGTTACATATCCACTTGCATGGCGTTTTATCGTTGCATCAGGCCCTTTTTCCACCACGTTCATTTGCCATTTGACATCCAAAACATACACAAAGAAGCAAAGAAAGTCAAGCCTAAATATGTCTTGGATTATGCCACAATAATCATCCATTTTTCCATTAGCTCCCTCAAAGCTACTAATGACACCGCAATCTTGTGTATTTCTCTTTTCATCAATTCTTTATGTTCGAAAATGCTTGCCTTCACACCATATAGCATTGAACATAGTGCACTGGACCAAAATAGAAGCATATTATTATAAAAGCGTTATTTTTAGCATAATTGAAATTCATGCATGGAGGTATGCATAAAAGATGATTATTTTATTATAAAAGTGTTACTTTTAGCATAATTGAAATTCATGTATAGAGGTATGCATAAAAGATGAATATTTTATTCTAAAAGTGTAATTACTACTAAATTGAATTTATGCATAGGAAGATGCATAAAAGATTGATTCAAAAGTATCTTTCTCATCTAAATTGAATTTATGCAAAGGAAGATGCATAAAAGATTGAATTTTAATTCAAATTGTCATTCTCATTTAAAATAAATTTATGCATAGGAAGATGCATAAAAGATTGATTTTATTCCAAAATGTTAGTCATCCTTAAACAGAATTTATGCATAAATAGATGCGTAAAGAAATCTTATATCAAATATAAGAATTCTCTTGTATTCTATAAATAGATATGGGAAATGATAAGATGTGATAAGATGCATATGAGATGAGTTAGGATAGATATTCTATAAATAGATATGGGAAATGATAAAATGTGATAAGATGCATATGAGATGAGTTAGGATGTGATAAGATGAGTTAAGATGTGATAAGATGTGTATGGGATGAGGTAAGAAGTGTATGTAATGGGATAAGATGTATATGGGTTATGATAGGGCGAGAATGGATGTAATGTAAAAGAATAGATGTGAAGGCGTATGTGGATGCATGGATGTGAATGTGGATGTGTATGTATGGATGTATGCATATAGATGTGGATGTATGAATGTGGATGTGGATGTATGAATGTGGATGTGGATGTATGGATATGAATGTGGATGTGTATGTATGAATGTGTATGGAGATATGGATGTATTCATGTAAATGTAGATGTATGGATGTGAATGAGAATGTAGATATGGATGTATACATGGAGATGTGGATGTATGCATGTAAATGTAGATGTATGGATGTGAATGTGGATGTGGATGTGGATGTAGACATGGAGATGTGGACGTATGCATGGAGATGTAGATGTATGGATGTGAATGAGAATGTAGATATGGATGTATACATGGAGATGTGGATGTATGCATGTAAATGTAGAGGTATGGATGTGAATGTGAATGTGGATGTGGATGTATACATGGAAATGTGGATGTATGCATGTAGATATAGATGTATGGATGTGAATATGAATGTGGATGTGGATGTATACATGTAGATGTGGATGTATGGATGTATACATGGAGATGTGGATGTATGCATGTAGATATAGATGTATGGATGTGAATGTGAATGTGGATGTGGATGTATACATGGAGATGTGGATGTATGCATGTAGATGTAGATGTATGGATGTGAATGAGAATGTAGATGTAGATGTATGGATGTGAATGAGAATGTGGATGTGGATGTATACATGCGGATATGGGATTGGATGTACGAACATGGATGTGTATATAGAATAATGAATGTGAATGTGTATGTGAATTAATGTATCGTCGATATGAGGGAATGGATGAGAATGAGTACACATTGAATAGAATGTGGAATAAGTAATGTGGACTGAGGAAGGATAATGTGGAAAGAGGAGAGTTCGGATATAGAAACTGTATTTTGTCTGTTTGTAAATGACTGTTTTATGTCAAGAATGCTGGGGAAGCATTTTGACCGTCTTATGGATTAAGGTCATGGAGAACTCTGATAAAGTTGAAACTGCTGGAGTTAATGGAGGACGTCTCGCGTAGCAAGGTCGGCCGAGGTCTTGACCAGCCTCGGTTCGATTTAAACGGTGAGCTTCCGGTACGGTTGATGAGGGACCAAGGAAGCGACCTATGAGTGAAGCGCTAGGTCACCTGCGAAGGATCCTAGAGGGTGCTGACCATACGGTGCTCGGGCTCTGGGTCGCCGAAGATACCCACACATGCGTCGTGGAAGATATTGGAACAAGGAATAAGAGTTGTTTTCTGAAACCGGGCATGGATCTGGTTGATTGACCTTGCTGGTCCTCAATGGATGAGTCCATGGCTCTTTTATATGGATCTCTGGGTTGATCTTGCTGATCTTCCACGGAGATTCCATTCTGTTATATGAATATATTGTCGGTTACTATGAGCTAGGAACTATGGAAAAGGCCCCTGAGTGAACAGCTGGTGAGCGTTCTGGTTGCCAATGATGCCATAAGTATACCGATGAATGAATGACTAGAAATAAGGATTCAATCAGAGACTTTGAGGATTGTCATCAGTGACATAATGGTTTCAAGGATTGTTTTAAAATTAGCTGATGCTAAGAAAAAGGCAATTTCATATTGGGTGTGTAAGTGGTGTGGCTAGTTTTATGTTTGCATGAACTTCCGGCTAGGGGGCCTTGGAACTCTTTTCCTTGGTACCCGAGACAAAACTTAACCAAATTCTTAATTGGATCCTATCACTACAGTGGTTGGGCAGTTGGATAACCCATGGGACTGGATGGGGTTACGCTGGACTGATGGATCCGTAAATCGAGACTCAATTTCTGTTTACGATAGATAAAGTAAATCCCAGATAGTAATTGTTCTATGGATAAGAATCAACGGTTGTGCCTCTTAATGGGAAAAAAAGCGTTGATCCCAATGATCCAAGTGCAAGTTTCTTCCTTGATCTGATCGAGTATCTTTATAGGTGCAGTCGATGGATCAGCATGATCAGTAATGATCCTGACTACGTTAGAGTAGAAAGTTATCCTGGTGGAATCGCCCGTGCTTTCCGGGTAAGGGAAGTTTTTTCGGGTTCGATTTTGGAAAAACCGACGGATTAGTCTCTTGTCCGGATATTCGTGGATGAGGCCCCGAGTGTGGGACTCTGTCCCGCGCAAGAAGTGCTACTTCCGCTACTAGTACCCCGAATCCGTTGCGCGGTGGGGACAGGGATCTCATAGTGGTGGTGGTGGTTGTGGTGGCAGTAGTGCCATGGATGCATTTACCCCTCCAAGAGTATCCACCCATACAGAGTGTGGCCGACACCCCCATCTCATTGTGTTGATCTAGTCAACATTTTGGTAGTAGACCTCTCCCTAATGCAGATCAACATCTTTACACTGTGTGGGAAGAGAAGGTCGTTCTTGATGATGTTGGTCAGGAGATGCAGAGTCGTGTGAGGGAACTATGTAAAATAGTATTATCCCATGAAACTTTAACCAAACTCCTCTGCCTTCCATCCGAGAAGAAAACAAGAATTTTTAATCAACTCAAGAGTGAGTTCAAGCCTGCCTCAAGTAGCAAGGAAGTACCTAACAAGTGGTCTACAATCTCACAAGAGAATGTATGAAACACAAGAGGTCCGATGTCACCCAAGCAGTGAAAATGGGGGGAGAAAAACCTTGGTTCATTTACCAAGAGAGATGGGATGAGGAGGTGAGGAAGCACGCTGAAAACCCCTGATGATACTCAGCAAGAGGGAGAAGCGACAAAGCAACTAGAGAGCATGGGGAACTTGCACCTCAGGAGCGGTGGACGGGACTCATCTTATGAGTATTTTGTAAGTATCCATGCTTTCTGTAGCCTCTTATTTATATGTTAACTAGTGTATAGTTGTATGTTTTTATTTATGTTTTGTTTTCATCTATGCAGTAGTAGCGGGTGGTTGGATGCCAGGCTACCAAGTTGGAAGAGTGTTATGCATTCAAGCATGGAACTTATGCCTTTCTTGAGTGCATTGAGCACGACAATGAAAATATAGATTGGACAAGTGTGGTTTCGGTAAGTATGTCATGCCATATGCCAATTTGAGGTTTTTGGTAAGTTTGTATATGCTAATTTGTGGGTATTGCATTGTTTTTACAGAGAGCAGTACCTAACCCTCCCCGTTGAGGCTAGTTCGTAGATTACACACCTACTTTAGCTAGCATAGTTTTCAAATTGTATAGATCTTTTTGGTTTTGGAATTGTACAAATATTTTTTTTCACCCCTTTTGGGCATGTATAGGTCACTTGCATATGCGATAACTTTCTTGTATAAACATTTATTATATAAGTAGTCATATCATACAATTTGGATCAATGTCTCATTGTGGTTGACATCAAGTAATGAAACTTGATTTTGTACATCAATGTATCTTTATTTGTGGTGATTCTTTAAGTGTGTAAAATTTCACTTGAATGCAACAAAATCTTCAAATATTTAGCATAATGGTGTATATAGGTATAGAATTGTACTTGTATGCACCATAATGCTAAAAATATATATATACCTATATCCGTTGGTATTTTAATTGGTATAAGCGTCAAAAGACACTTGCGTTTGTCATTATTTGAGTTCATATACATGTCAGAATGAATGTGGGGACTAGTGATTTTAACGATGTAGTTTGCCACGCTATTTTTCGACGATGGTAACAGCATGTATATGGACTTTTGTAGCAACACTTTTTCCAACGTGAGTATTGCAATCACTATAAACAATGTATCTTGATTTTGTAGTTATTGCTTCTCCAAGACCTCTCCAGTTAACCAGATTTTCACAAATGGTCTAGTTCCCATGGGGTAGCCACAAAAGTGTAGATAGGGTGATCATCACCAATTTGGGAACTTCTTGAATAATCAAAGTTTCCCATCATGTTATATATCATTGGAAAGGTCTCAATGAGTAGATTCCAAATGTGCAATACCCGCCTTTTTATTTGATTTGCAAAAATTTCACCATGAGCCCATTTTTCTAGAGAGAAAAGGTGTGGAAATCCTTAAGGGGAAAAAATGCGAGTCCATATTTTGCCTAAAGGTAGATGTAGGATACCAATGCCTCTTTCACTCTTTGGCATGCCCAATCTATCCCAGGAAAGCAAAGCTACCACTCTCATGTTTCTACTCCTATTTCTCCATAGAAAGTCTCTTACATGCCCCATAATTTTCTTGACTTTTACCAAAGTTAAGCACTATGCATTGGAACATGATGTAGGCATTTAAAACAACATTACAAATGGTCACCCTGTCTTCAACTTCTGGATGAATCTCTCTAGGGCCCAATCACTTAGCTGTTTGTTTTTCACCTCCACTCCAAAAGGAATTCCTAGGTGTCCAATTATTTGACCTCTCCTAATTACCTCACATCCCCATCTTTCTAGGTCAAAGTCATTGTCTTCAGTCATACTAGCGATCTTGGATTTATGAATGTTACATCTGGACCCATAAGCTTTAGCGAATTCCCATATAATGGATAATGCTTGCCTCAAATTATTCTTTGCACTCAGGAAGAGCAATGATTCATCAGCAAAACATTGAATTACCGATTCCTCACCACTTCTCAGCTTTGGTCTAGTCACCCTTCCTTTTCCATAGGCATCTTCAAGGGCCACAATGAGGGGATGAGAGGCAATAGTAAAACATTGAATTACCAATTCCTCACCACTTCTCAGCTTTGGTCCAGTCACCCTCCCTTTTCCATAGGCATCTTCAAGGGCCACAATGAGGGGATGAGAGGCAATAGTAAAGAGCAAGGGGGCAAGAGGGCATCCATGTCTCACCGACACCTTGACCTCAACCCTCCCACAAGTCTTCCATTTTAAAGCAGTTTAGAGTGTCCCCCAAGCGTAATGGCATAAATACAGGAAACCATCTTAAATCAAAAGCCCAGTTTCTCCATTACCCTTACCACAAAAGACCAATGGATCCTATCATATGCTTTCTCCAAATCAAGTTGAAGCAGAATGCATTTTTGATCAGTATTTTGAGCCACATCCTTCCCTAACATAGCTGCAAATATGTTATCATATATGGATGTACCCTTAATGAAACCATATTGTTTCCTAGACACAATCTCTTGGAGAACAAGGGATATCCTCAAGGCAATGAATCTAGCAGGAATTTTATAAAAAATCATAGAGTTAGTAAAGATATGGGTCTCCAATGGTTAAACCTATTCCATGCATCCTATTTGGGGATAAGTTTCACCACTCCCTCCTTTAGATCTTTATTGAGGATACCAATATTGAATGCCTCTCTCCATATATTCCATACTAGTTCCTTTAATGAAGGCCAAAAGGAAATGAATAATTCCACATATATCCCATCTTAATCAAGTGACTTCCCTTTCCCTAGCTTAAGTAGGGCCTCAGTAGGTGTGAGATCCCATTGCCCCCTCTGTGCACCGGATTCCCGAATGGTAGCAGCAGAAGTAGCTTCCTCTTGCGTGGGGCAGGGTTTCTCACTCGGGGCCTCGCCCTCGAATGTCCGGGCACTAAGCTGGTGGTCATTCCGAAAACCGAAACCGGAAAAATTTCCCATGCCTGGAAAACGAGGACAATTCCACCATTTTTTTTCTTAACAAATTATTCTAATGAGGTCAAGATACTAAACTAACCTTCATCTGATTAAATCAGATAGAAGGGAAACTATTACAGACTTAACTTGAAGGAATCAACGCTTTTTTCCTAATTGAATCAGGCACAGCTATTGATCTATTTATTAGAGAAGTCTTTAGGCTTTTATTTAACTACTCGAGTTCTAAACGTATTCCTATTAATCAATTTTATTATTAAAACTCTACTGATTCTAACCTAACCCCATCCCATGGGTTAGCCACCACCCAACCACTGGAATTGGTAGAACCAAACAAGTACTCACCCACCCATAATCGAATGCCTTTCTTAACTTTTGCTTTAGAATATAGATACGCACACACTCCTCTTTAAACTTTAACTTTTAAAACAATCCATTGACAAACAATTATTGGTTACAGATGTTATAACTCAAAATTTCCTTTCAATCCTTGTTTCTCACAAAATAGTATCACTCTAGACTCTCCGTTGAGACCAGCATGTCAGCAAACCAAGATCCAGTAAAATAGATTACAATAATTTTCTCGTCTCATCATACATATATATATCTTCCACGACATACACATGGGTATCCTAAGCACTGCGAGCCCATGCATCGCCTGGTCAGAACCCTCCAGGATCCTCTTTAAGTGTCCTGGCACTTTACTCACAGACTGCTTCGTCAGCCCTCGCCCATCGTATATCGGAAGCACACCATTTTTCACCACACCCAGGGTGGTCAAGACCTAGGCAGGTTTTTGCCACGTGAGCCATCCTTTGAACACTCCCTGCCAGCTGTTGCAACCGAACTTCTCTTAGAAAAACACATATACCACATGCTCCCTCCACCAGCATTCTAGCATAAGACGATCCTTTAAGAAAACAAGGTTTCTATGCAAGTTTTTATTTTTTATTTTCTTTTGAATACAATGGGTATACCTTAAATCCGTATCCCAATACTTCTAGATCGCAGGTTTAAAATTCCAATAGAATTTCCTGAAATCCATAACCTTGATCCTGAGATCAAAATCAAGGGTCTTAACTTGATTTCAGATTCGGTGGGTGATTTGAGTGAATTTTCTTGAACTGGTCACATCGTCTTTTCTTGAAACTCCTGAAGGAGTTATGTCTTGGTGAGAGTCTGATTCAGGGTTTGAGTTTGGAGAGGTTGTCCCTGAACTATCTTTCTCAAAGGGTTATATTTCAATTACTACTTTTCATTCATTGAGTATTTTACTTAACTAAATTCAAAACTAATCACGAATTCCTATGAGAAATACATTAATCATGTATCTAAAATTCTGACTTCAATAGTTTTTTTGAATTTTCTCATTTTCCATCCTAGAGAATATGAAATGGTAGAATTTTCTCTCATAGATTATTTACTTATTCATTTACCGATATTCATGGGTTTAAACATAGGATTAAAGATAACTCTTATTTTGATATAAAAATTCTGTATACATCTATTTATGCATAAAATCCAACTTCTATAGAAATAACACTTTTATATAAAAGAAAATCCTTTTATGCATCTATTTATGTATAAAGAATCAATTTTGATGGAAGTAACACTTTTATAGTAAAAGAATTTCTTTTATGCATCATTTTATGCATAAAAATCAATATTGATGAAAGTAACACTTTTGTAATAAAAAAAATACTTTTATGCATCATTTTATGCATAAAAATCAATATTGATGAAAGTAACACTTTTATAATAAAAAAAATTCTTTTATGCATCATTTTATGCAAAAAAATTAATATTGATTAAAGTAATATTTTTATAATTTAAAATTTTTTTAATGCATTATTTTATGCATAAAATTTAATATTGATGAAAGTAACACTTTTATAATAAAAAAATTCTTTTATGCATCATTTTATGCATAAAAATCAATATTCATGAAAGTAATAGTTTTATAATAATAAAAATAATTTCCAATATGCATCTTTCTATGCATAGAATTTAAATCTAATGAAAATCACACGTTTATAATTAAAAAAATATCCAATATGCATCTTTCTATGCATAGAATTTAAATCTAATGAAAATCACTCTTTTATAATAATAAAAATATTCAATATGCATCTTTCTATGCATAGAATTTCATTTTAAAGAAAATAACACTTTTATAATAAAAATATTTCTACTATGCATTTTTCTATGGCTAGAATAAAAATAACACTTTTAGAATACACAAACAGTGGGGATTACTCTTTTTGAATAATAAAAGATAAAACTATTTCACAAAATTTAAGAGAATTTTTCCATAGCCTTCTTTGTATGGCTGACCATTTTTTAATTTTTTCTATCCTCAAGTTACTTAAAAATTATCCCAAATGGTTTAAAGCATTCGAAACTAATCAAATTCTACTTTTAAAAGAGAAACAATATGAAAAGTTTAATTCTAACAATTTGATGACTTGTCTAGGATAAAGAAAGGCTGAATTTAAGAATGAAGAGAGGGGGAAAGCCTTTCCAACAAGGCATAACATCATTTTTTTCATTTTAAGGAAAACAAAAACTAGAAAACCATTAAAAGGAATAAAGAAAAAGTAGGAGTTCTAGCTTACATGAATTTCTGTGAGCTTTCCTTTGGCTTGATGGTTTGAGGGATCTTCTCTTGTTTGCAACAAGAGTGGCCAGTGGCCACCAATTCTTTTGAAGAGAAAAAGGTCAAAAACTAATGAATTATCAATAAATTCACTATTTTTGGCTCTGGGGTGGTGGAGTAGAGTAACAGTGCATAAAACACTATTAAGCTTCTACAAAGGGGGAGGCTTCTATTTATAGGAAAATTGAAGTAGGAGAGAGGAGAGATGAAATATCTCAATATTTAAGACTTTAAAACTCCACCACACAGGTGAAATAGGCGCCTCCTTCATGAGGGGGAATCCCCACTCTAAGGTGTCAAAAATTCATTTTCTTAGTATTTCCTTTGGTCCTTAGTTCACTCTTAATCTTTTCTGAGGATTTACTCATTTTTGGGAGGAGTTTCTTTATTTCTTCAATTTATCTCCTCCCTACATTTGGATTAATCTGATTGGCCCCTTAGAACCTTAATTTAAAATTTTCAGAAAATTTGGACCCTTAGGATAAGACCTTTTGAACACATTATAATTTATTTCTAATGCACCTTCTGGAAATCTTTTTGAACTTCTGATTCAGGGGAATTTATTTTAATAATAAGAGATATTTTTTCATCCAAAAATATCTAAATCTGAATAACCTCTCTCTAGAATATTTTCTCTCTCTAAGCCAAAATAGGTAAAAACAAGATCTTTTATTATTCTGAAGATGGAATTGATTACAGGGGAAAAATACTGGACATCTTGAGGGGATGGGCTGGAATCTTACATTATCTCCTACTTGATTTGGCTTCTTTCTCCTAGGTGGCATCTTCAAAAGGATAGAACTTCCATTTAACTAATAATTCTCTCAGAATTCTATTCCTAAGAACATTTTCTCGAACATCAAGGATTTCTTCAAGTTAGAGTTCCATCTGCCCTTGGGTTAAAGAAGTTAAGATTTCATTCATCAAGCACATAATTCGGACTTGGTCTATACTTTTTAAAAAAGCTGACATAAAATACATTATATACTTTGAGATGAGGAGGCAGAAGAAGTTCGTAGGCTAAGTCACCTACTTTCTTTGTAATCAGATATGGCCCACAATATCTGGGGGATAACTGCTTGTACTTCCCAAGAGATAGAGAACTTCTTTTGGGGCGTACTCGAATGAAGACCATATCTGCTTCTTTGAATTTTTTGTCTGTCCTCTTCTTATCTGCATATTGTTTATGTCTATCCTAGGCTGCTTTTATATCTTTGCGAATTGACTGCATTTGCTGCTCCATGTCATCAAGCATCTGTCTAGACATCTCAACCCTAATCAATGGGTCAGACCAAGTTAATGGAGTTAACTTGGTCCATGTGACTGCATTTGCTGCTCCATGTCATCAAGCATCTGTCTGGACATCTCAACCCTAATCAATGGGTCAGACCAAGTTAATGGAGTTAAGCAATCTTGTCCATACACAAAGCTTTAAAAGGGCTCATCCCAATCTTCGGTGATAAGAAGCATTGTAGGCAAACTCGACTAGGTGCAGATAACTTAGCCACTTCTCTTGGATTCCCTGCCATAGCATGACTGAAGTATATCTTCGATTACTTGGTTCACCCTTTCAGTTTGACCATTGGTCTCGGGGTGGTAAGCTATGCTGAGATCCAAGAAAGTTCCTAGTGCTTCAAAAAATGCAGTCCAGAATCTTGACGTGAATTTGGAGTCTCGATCACTTACTATTCTTTAGGGTAGGCCATGCAATCTGAAGATTTCTTTGAGGAGCACATCCACTGTAGTGTAGGTTTCTTTTACTGGAATCAGATGGACAACTTTGGTTAGTCTATCAACTACCACAAAGATGGAGTTGTAAACTGATTGCACTGAAGGTAATCCAGTAATAAAATCCATACTGATGCATTCCCACTTCATCTGGGGGATGTCTAATAGTAACTTCCCAAGAATTTTTACTCTCTCGGCCTTGACTTTCTGGCACGTCAAACATTGACATACATGATTAAGCACATCCTTTTTTAGACCAGGCCAAAAGAAGTTTTTCTTCAGAGACATGTAGGCTTTGATGAAACCTGGATGTCCTGCAATAAGGCTGTCATGGGCTTCATTCAGAATTTGACCCTTAGTTCCCTCATCATTGGGAATGCATAACCTGCGATTATAATACATAATTCCATCATCTAGGCTATACCGTTGAGCTCGGTTCAACTCATGTGGAGTTTTGCTTTCTTGCATAAGTAGGGTAGCAATAGGACCAAAGAATCTATCTTGCATGATCTTCTCTCTTGCTTCAATATTCAAAGGATTTGACACTACAATAATTGCAAGCAAGGAGGCTTTTCTGCTATTGAGGGTATCTGCTACCACATTTTCTTTTCCTGGGCGGTACTTGATTTCAAAATCAAATTCTTGCGGGGTCTACATCCACCTTCTTTGGCAAGCATGTTGAGATCCTTCCTGAGTGAAGATCCACTTTAAGCTCTGATGATCTGTCATCAAAGTGAATCTTTGACCCAGTAGGTAATGTCTCCACAACTTCAGGGCATATGCTACTAAAAGTAGTTCCAGGTTGTGGTGGACAACATCATTCCTCTCATGCGTTTTGAGTTTTCGGGATTCATAAGCCACTGTATGACCATCCTGCATGAGTGCGCCTCCCAGGGAAAAACCACTGGCATCAGTTTTACTACCTCAAAGGGTAGAGAGAAATCTGGAAACTTTAGAACGGGATTGGTTACCAAGGCGGTCTTCAGCTTATCTCAAAAGCACTCTGGCACCTAGCAGACCTTTAATTAAAACAATGTTTAAGTGCAAATCCATTGCAGGATTGATGACTTGGCACCGTAACACTAGGTCCACAGATGGTGTTATGCGTATGCCAAGGCTCGCCATATTTGACTCAGACTAGCGATGGATGGAGTGAATCCATTCGATCTACGAAGTTCATCATGGAGTATATGGGCATGTTTGTCTAGTTAACTATAATCTTCCACCATGGCTAGAGATAAAAAAGGGCATCTTTTATTATCTTTGATAGTTCCTAGAAAGTACAAGGTGAAGAACATGGATGTGTATTTATCCCCTTTAGTTGTGGAGCTTCCTGTTTTATGGGAGGGCATTGAAGTTCATGATATTTCCAAGAGGTTTAGACAATGTGTGCTAACATTAAGAGGAATGCTTATGTGGACTATGCATGATTGTCCTGGCTATGGAGAGTGCTCAGGTAATACTATAGCTTGTTAACATATTATGTTAAATTATGATTGTCATCCAAACTTACCTCTGCTTGCTACAATCGTTTCTGATGTTCTACAGGGCTTTGAGTGTCAGGGTATAATGGATGTCCATTATGTGGACTACAACTTGAGGCTCGGTACTCAAAGTCTATGAAGAATATAGTATACGAGGGCCACAAGAAGTATCTCCCAGTGGAACATCCTTTACATGAGGGATTTCTAGGGAGGTCTCCTCGATTCTCTACAGAACTTTGTTTTTGGAACTATAGGAAGGGGAATTGATTGTGCAAACACTGTGTATGCTGCAAAGAGGTCTTAAAGTTGCCATTGTGTGTATGTATGCAAAGTAAGGTCACTGGTTGTGATAGTTTGGGTGCAGTATAGTACCACTGCAAGAATACAATAGTTTGTGCAGTGCTATTGTTGGTAAATTTGTGTTACAGAAAAGATGTCAAATGATGGAATAAACCAGATTGTAGCAGAGAAGCTTAACAAGAATAACTTCCATGCTTAGAGGTCTAGATTGATAAATTTCATAATGGGAAAAGGTCACTAGGACTACATTGAAGGTCACTAGGACTACATTGAAGGTGAACATGAAGAGGCACCAAAGATAGTGGAGATTAATCCAACTACTGTAGATATAAAAGTGTTTAAGGATTGGAATCAAGGAGCAAGAAAAGTCATGTATTATCTTTCTATCAGTATACACAGGACACTATGATTGGGCATTTACAGGATGCCAAGTCACCTAGGGAGGCATGGGACATCTTGGTGAAGCTGTATGAAACCAACACCAAGGCACGAAAAATTCAATAGAAGAATGAGCTTCATACTGTGGAAAAGAAGAATATGTCTATGAATGATTATGCTTTGCAGATAAAGGGCATTGTGGAATCCCTTGCATCAACATTCCCAACTTCACAGATTTGGTGTCAATGCTGATCATTGAAGAGAAGAACTTCGATGAAGATCAAGAGTCTTCACAAAACAGAAACAGTTCAGAGAGCAACAAGATTTCTACATAAGTGTAGGTAGAGGATGAGGTAGAGGTCATGGATGTGGCCAAACAGGTAATCAAAATTATGGTCAGCAGTATTCCCAGGATTCACAACAACATAAAGGTGGAAGAGGCCGGTTTAGAGACAGGGGGAGTCAACGAGGTCGTGGTAATTGGCAAAGGGAGGATAATGCTACACGAAGCTATTTTACTATGGTAAGTCTGGGCATGTGCAAATAGATTGCTATAAGAAAAAGAGTGATATGCGAAATGGGAAAGTGCAGCAAAACCACTATGCATCCTCCTAGCAGAAATAATGATAATGAGAGGTTTGTTATGCAACATGTGGTTAATGGTGTGTCTGGAAATGATGTAGCATCATATAAGGATGATGTGTTGTATGTTGATTTAGGTGCTTCGAACCACATGACAAGTCAGGGTGAGTGGTTGAAGAAAATGAAGAGTCTTGAAAGACTAGGTTTTGTTGAAACTGGAGATGATACTGCTCATCCGATTGCCCATGTTGGGGATGTGCGATTGTCTATGCAGGATGGTAAGGTGAAGTACCTTGCAGATGTACTTCATGTTCTGAACATAACAAAGAATCTGGATTATGTTGGCCAGATGATTGAGCAGGGTTTGCATGTTCAGTTGAACCCTGATGGTGGCTGATGTAGAAGACTTTAAAGATAAGTGCAGGTTGGTTGCAAAAGGCAACAGAGTGGGCAAAATGTTTACATTGAATGTAAATATGCGTGAAGTGAGTCTTGCAATGTTTGCAAATGGTTCAAGAGTTGTTGAAGATACAGACATTTGGCACAAGAGAATTGGGCATGTCAATGTGCAAAGAATGAAGTCTATGCAGACTAAAAAAATTGTGACAGGGCTGTCTAAGTTCAAAGTTGAAGGTATGCATAAATTTTGTGAAGCATGTCAATTTGGAAAGTAAACAAAACATGTATTTCCACATGACAGAAATGTGAGTAGGAATGTACTAGATGTTGTGCATTAAAATGTTTGGGGTCTTGGGAGAAGTTGTTTGAATGTGAGCCAATCTCCAAGGGATCTAGTAGGTCATGTGCTCAATGCTCCCCACTAGGAAACGTGGGGTCATGCCCCTTGTTGAGATTACAATATTGATGATAGCTAGAGCCAAGCACAATATGTGTTGGCATGGTAGATAGTAGCATGTGTGTGACAATAAATGGCCGTGTCTAACTGGCCACAGTGTGTGGACATTATATTTGTTGTGTGAACATAACACATGTAGTGTGTGGTATGTATTCCTCTTCTATTATGCATTGTGTGAGAATGGATATGGCTTTCCTCTATGGTTAGGGTTACATTAATAAATTAGGGTTTGCTCTCATGTGTGTGTGCTCTCTCATTATCAATCTTTTATCCTGGTATCAGAGCCTAGTGCTCTCTATTAGGGTTTTGTGAGTGAGTGAAGAAAAGGAAAATTTTTGTTTTGGAGCTATCCATCATTGGAGCTTGGAGCACACACTTACTCAATAGATTTCTACAATCTTTATTGATGTTCTACAGGGCTTTGAGTGTCAGGGTATAATGGATGTCCATTATGTGGACTGCAACTTGAGGCTCGATACTCACAGTCTATGAAGAATATAGTATAGGAGGGCCACAAGAAGTATCTCCCGGACCATCCTTTGCATGAGGGATTTCTAGGGTGGTCTCCTTGCATATGGAAGAGCAGTGATTGGAGGACCTTATGGGAGCTAGATCCAACCTGCACACCTCCAAGAATGAATCGTTTATCCATTCTCCATCAACTTTCATAGTGGAATGACCTTCTAGTGAACCATCTTCTTGACCCAATGCACATTTTCAAGAATATAGCCAAGGTGCTTTGGAAAACCATTACAGGAGCAAAGGAGAACAAGGCACAACGAGATGATTTACAAGAGGTTCAATGCATGCAACAATTATGGGCCCAAAATAGACCAGATGGGAAGGTGAAGCTACCAAAAGCACCTTGGGTCATGACAAAGGAAGAGCAAAGGCATGTAAAGAAGTGTATTTGTGAGTTTTATACCCCTACAAGATGCATGCATTTCTTGAAGGGAGAATTTACAAAGAACGATGAGCTTAGTGGTTTGAAGTGTCATGATTGGCACAAATTCTTGTAATTCGTGCTTAGTATAGCCATTAAGGATTGCCTCAACGATGACATTAGAGCAACAATTTACAAAATTGGTATAGTGGTGCATTGGATATCAAGGAAAGAGATTAGTAGAGACACATTGGAAGTAACAATGTTAAACTCCATTGAGGCCATTGCAATGGCTGAGAAATACTTTCCAACAAGTATTTTAACCATTCAATTACACTTGCTAGTTTATGTGGTTGAGATGAAGTTGCTGTGGTTAGGGTTGTCCATAGGCGATGGATGTTTTTCTTGGAGATATTTATGAAGACACTTAAAGAATTTGTTCGTCAAAGAGCTCATCCTAAAGGTAGTATGCCAGTGGGATGGCTTGTTCAAGAATCACTTGTATATATAACTGAACTTCTCATTATGTCTGATCGCGATATGCCAAGATTATGGATACCATTAGAAGATGATCGACTAGTTGGGGAAGAGCCACAAGGGAAAGGCCTTGTGAGAACAATGGATGTAGCATTGCGTGAGAAGATCAATAAATTTTGCATCTTAAACTCACATGCTATGGAGAAATGGATCGAGAGATATAACTTGGTGAAGGCTAAAAGGGACCAAGCTTGTTTGAGTTTTAGAAGGAGTCTAACAACCCACACACTATCATACCCAACAGAACTTGCACTTCTTTCAGACTTTCCTTCTAATAAATGGCTCGAGGAAACCATACTGCAAGCTAAACGCAGTGGTGAACCAATAAGTGATGAGGAAGAGGAGCTTGCATATGATTGTGATTTCCATGTATGTGAGTTTGAGATATCTACGCATAGTCTTTTATGTTGTGCTTTTGTGAATTTATACAATAAAAGTACTTATTTATTGTGCTTGCAGTATCGTAAGTTTGGGAAAATTTGGTCACACCAGTCACTTTTGAGTAGAAGGAATAGATAAAAAGAGAAGAACATTTGATTATGGTGTGAAGGCTAATCTTATGCAAGAAAGTCGTTCAAGTGCAAGTGATGGCAATACTGAAGTAGGCATGCTAGATTATTGTGGAACAATCCAAGATATTATCAAGGTTGGATTAAGAAAGTTTAATATGTTCATTTTTGATGCAAAATGGTTCAAGTTGGTAACTCAAGGGGTGCAAGTAACTGTACGCAAAGACAAGTGTGGATTTCTTCAAGTAGACTGCACAAAGATATGGACTGACCAAAGGGACACATTTGTGCTACCAGAGCACTGTGAGCAGTCATCTTTGTGGAAGACCCGACAGATCATAAAGTGTTGTTTGTGATCCAAATAAATCCATGTGGAAAATAAATATTTGAAGAGGTGAAAATAGAAGTTGACTGTTTACCAGATGCTGAGGAACTCCCCCCAAATCATGTGATGGTTGAGCATACACCACTAGCACCTATTGAATAAAAAGAAGAACAAGAAGAACAAGAAGAAGATATAATAGTTGAGGAAGTAGGTGAGGCTCACAGTGGATTAGGATCGGATGAAGATGTACTCATTGAGAAAATACATCTTGAACAAGAAACAGACACTAGAGATAATCCAGAAGAAGAAGAGATTCAAGCTGAGTATGATCATGATGCATAGAGAACTCTCATGCTAGAGCTAGAAGAGGATGACGACATGGATGAATTACCTTCTACTACTACAAGACAATCTGTTCCACCAATTAACAACAATGATGGAGTATTTCTAGAAATAGATTTATTTGGAGCCATGGATCTCGCTGAGGATGAGCAAGTTGATGATGCACTTTAATTTCATTGTAAAATAGGGCACTTTCTTAATTGCACTTTAGTGATGAGGAGGAGGAGCTAGCATTTGTTCTCCTTCAAAGAGCGCGATGGAAGTTCTACCTTCCTCTCTCCCTTGCCCCCCCTCTCTCTCTCCCTATTTATCTCTCTTTCTCTCTGATCTCTCTCTCTAGCTCTCTCTCTCTCTCTCTCTCTCTCTCTCTCTCATAGACACATATGCTTGCAAAGAGGTAGAAAGAGAAGCCTAAAACACACCCCAAGGTGGGAACTAATAACTATTATATATAAATTCAAATTTTAAAAAAATAAAATTTTGACGGTTATTTCGACACTTATTTCCACACATTTTGATGCATATTTCGATGCCTATTTTGATGCACATATCGACAATGCGACCATGTGTGGAAACTAAGCGTCAAAAAATATTGATTCTCTAATAGTGGCTCATTTGCGCCTCAAAAGATCTTTCTTGTTTCAAAATATCTTTCAGCTCACCATCTAGGGAATTACCATCCTCACCAAGAAATAGCTCCCCAGGGATCTTCTCCGACATAGGAGCTGTTTGGGACATCATAGCATAGCGGAGGCTACACTCCAACCCACACACTTGTCAATCCGTGAATGCAACCCGGTTAGCGCATAGAGGCTATCCCGAATGGGAGAAGAAGAGTTAACCACACACCAATGACCTCTAGTCCTACTCAATCCTTCTCAACACTCAAACAATCAATCTTACATAATCAAAGCATCAAGATTAGGCTACACTTAAGCACACAAATGCAACTTATGCAAGGAACCTAATATGCAAAGAGCTATCACACAAGCCTCAACTACACATTATTTCAAGCACAAGCTTCATCACAAGCACTCTATAACTCACAAATCAAAACATCATTAAGAAATCTAGATTAGCAAGAGTGTAGACCAAAACCTCATATCATTGAAAATGTAAAGAATAGAAAGTACATGATTGAAACAAGAATGGAGATGGAGAGCCTTGGGAGAGCACTTGAGAAGGAGCTATGGAGCAAGCTCTCTCTATGAGCCTCTCAACCAAATGACCAAAGAGTTTTCTCTAGCTCTCAAATGGGCCACCTTTTATACAAAAATTCTAGAACTCCCAAAAGTTCCCATGTGGGATTATTGTCAAGCCCTCTCCCACATTCATCTACAACTTTGAACTCTTTTCAAGAGCCCTAAGTGTCTTTTTTGTTGCATCCTTGTATTGATCTTCATTTGTCATGCAACACTCCCCCCTTCCTATTTTGCGCACGTCCTCGAGCGCGGTAGTAGCAAGAGCTGCAACAAAAAAAACAATGGATACAAGTAAAGTCCTTTATTGAAAAAAAGAAAAGAAAAGAAAAACCAGCAATGATAATTTCACACGTGAGCATACAAGTGCAAGGCTGATTAAAGTTTTAATGAGTACTAAAATAGGTGAGTAAAGACTAGTCCAAATGAGACTTAAGTGGTAGATAATGCTATGCAAAGGCAAGTGTGCTTTGTACACCGCCGGTTATGACCGTAGTCTCAATGTCCTACCAGTATGTAAGTTACTCCTAAATGGCATACCTACTCCTAAATATGAGCAAAGGTGATTGGAACTCATTTTTTTTTCTTTTTTTTTCTTCTTCTTTTTTTTCTTTTTGATGTGTGTGTAGAAGGTGATAAAGATTAAAGTTCTATCCCAAAGAGACCCAAGCATTGGCCCAGAGACCTCCGCCAAGAGAATCTAAAGACCGCTAAGTATCTCAAGGGCGACAGACCCTTTTTCTTTCTTTTATGACCTAAGGAGTACCCCATGAAGATGAAAGCATCGGTCTTGAGGGCCCATAGTGTACCCCAGAGTCCTACCAACATCCATCAAGGCGATAGATTCCTCAAAGGTCTTTTTCTGCAGCTTCTAGACATCAGTGTTCACCCCATGGAAACCAAGGTATCGGCCCCAAGGTGCTAAGACAACCTCAGGTCCTACCAAGCATTTTACATGGCGGTAGACACTTCATGTCTCAATTCACTTTGTATATATATATATATTTTTAGGGTATATTTTTATAAATTTTTATGACTCCTAGCACCTAGCTCATATCTAAGAGGTAACTACCACTAGGGATAACTAATATACCTTGAAAACATAAGTACTTGGCATACTCCATTGGTATATATCCTACACTGTCTTTAAATAGAAATATCTTTTACTAAGTCTTCTAAGACTCTAGAACTCACTCACCATATTTTAACAACTTATCAAAAACTTAAATCAGCCAACATTGTGTGAACATGCAAACCATATATTCGAAAAATAAGAGCACATAAAGAAATAAAGATTAAGATTTGAATACACCTGTTGTAGTGCCCTGTTGATGTTGTTCGTTTGCATTGATGCATTGCTGATTTTGTGCAGATTACTCCTCCTTGATCTTTGTAAGCATAGCATGTCTCCCCCCTTCCTAATTTGTTTGCACGATAGGTGGACTATTGGGACGTGTTTGATGCTCTTGTTTTAGCGAAGATCTCTGTAAAATTTTTATTAACAAACAAGAAAAGAAAAGAAAAAAAAAATATAATTTGCCATTGGTGCCAAACACCGAATATAGCCGAGGGGAAAAACCCAGTGGGATAAAAGTGCCCTGGCTTGTCGATCTTATTATGGAGTCACTGAACTTACCCTTGCGCTGGTGGTGGATCCGTGTCCTCGTCTGCTGGAAAGGTGGTATCAATTTCCTCAGGATGCAGAGACAACCCCTCACAAAAACCTGCCGCTGGAGAAGGTGGTAGAGGAAGGAGTGCTTCCTCACTAAAGTATGGCATTGGTTCTATGGGAAGGTTAATCAGACAGTTTTGATTTTGGAACTATGCAATGTAGGTACTCATATTTATCCAATATTGACATGTTGAGGCCTGGGGAAGGAGGGCTTGCAAGATCGGTGGTTGCAAGTCATTTAGGCTTGTATCCCTCCATTGTTGTGCTTGAACCTCCTCAGGTAATCTACGTTGATTTAGTCCTCTCTCTAGTATTCTCACAGTAAGAAGATTATGGCGTTGGGGTGTAACTCCCACAATTTGCTTCATTAAGCCCGTGCCATATCGTCTAAAGTAAGAGCGGCATATCCAACAAATATGTGAAGCTTCTTCTAATACAAGCCGTGCACACTCTTGACAATGTGGAAATGGGTGATGCTGTTGATAGAATAATGTGACAAAGTGATGCCCACAGCAATTTTCACCTAAGGGAGCATAGAAGTACCTAGAATGTGTTTGAAATGGAGGAGCACTATAACCCCCGCGATGATCTGGTCGAGTACTATCAGGGTCAATGCATGGTGGACATGTATCTCGCCAAATATCCATCAGGAGTTATCTGGACGTAGAACAATGAAATTTAGAACACTCATATCCATCATGACAATTCCAATCAAAAACAAGATTATCTCAAAGAAAACACATCTTCTAAAGGCATAAGGAACTACATTATTCAAACATTGATTTACCAAAGAGCTTTAATTGTAGTGTTAATGCCTTATCTTTAGTTTTTGGTATATCCTTTTTAAGAGGTGGACACTTTAGCAATTGTCTTGGAATTTGAGCAAGATAAGAGGTTTTAGGCATTGAAATGCTAGAATCTATGCTCAAATGAGACACATTTGGACTTGTCGTAGGTACACAAGTTGATGGTTGAATTGTGTTACAAGGAGAAATCGGGACAACCGGTGTTTCAATACATGTTTTAGGAAGATCAACACAAGTAGTTTTGTAGGTGCTATCACAGCCACCTTTACTTTCTTGAAGATTTTGTGTTGACTTCTTTTGCACCCACTGATATGGACAATCAATTGTGGCTTTTGGAATCTTTCTGAAACACTCTTTTACCCCTGCCAAAGCATGGCATTTTGGAAGCCAAATTGCTGTTGCACCCTCATAATAGCCTTGTGCTTTAAGAACATGTTTTGGGACCCATCGATTAACAATCCGAGGTTTAGGCTTGGAAATGATGTGCTTCTTAGGAGGCTTAGCAACTGGACTAGATGGTACAAGTTTGTACGCATCTTTGGGTAGCCACATTGATAATTCCTTCTTACCTGGCCTTCTTTGAGCAGCAACTAGAGTAGTTGGAACATGCCAGCCATGGCCCTCACTTGAGTACTCATCAATTATCCACATCATTTGTTTTGGAGCTTCAAGAGCAGATTTTGATTGTGGGTTGGGTAAGGTAGAAACATTACCCCTTCGACACGATAAAGCTCGTGGTGTAGCAGATCCCAAGATGCAATCAGAATCAATTTGCAACTTGTATTGTCTATTCGTCCAATCTAATGAGCAATTGGTAGCACTTAACCACGATCTACCGAGAACAACCTCTACTACTGCCTTGGACTTACGTGCCACATAAAAGGACACTAACATCTGGTGATCCTGAATGGTCATCATAATGACACATTTTCCCTCTATAGGGTTATCTTCTCCTGAGAAGCTTCGTAGGTCCACAGGAATTTGCACAAGTGGTGGTTGACCCAAGGCTATCCAAGTGTCAAACGAGAGAACATTATAATCTGCACCAGAGTCAATTAAGGCAGAGACAAAGTAGGTAGTCTCATGAAGATGAAGGCACACTTGAATATTGAATGGTTCGACATATGGCTCATCAGTAGCCAACTGTATGGCTAACATAGAAGCTGTGCGACGCTCCTTGGCTTTTGCAACTCTGGCTTTAGCCTCCTCTTGAGCCTGACGTTTAAGTAGGTCAAGTGCTTCTTTCCGTGTTTATGCAGCATGCATCTGTTGAAGCATGGCTTCAGTTAATGGTTCATTGTATTTCTTGAGATGACTTCCATTAATGAAGTTAGGCATTTGCTCACCGTCTAGTGTCTCTAAACGCACTGCACCACTTGGAGTAAGCTCATTAATCACAAACGGTCCTAGGCCACGTTTTTTGAGCTTTCTCTTATGCTTCTTAAGTGTGTACAAGAGAACCAGGTCTCCTTTTTTGAATCGGCCAGTTGTTACATTCCTATCATACCATTGCTTTTGTCTCCTCTTCTCGGCATACATCCCCATTACTGCCAATAAGCGGGTCTCATCAAGCTTTTCCAATTCGTCAACGCGTTGTGAAAGCTCATGACCAGTCCAATCCAATTGTTTAGCTACTCGTAGAGTAGGTACAAGAAATTCAATGGGAAGAATTGCATCTAGCCCAAAAGCAAGTTCAAATGGGGTTGTGCCCACAGATGTTTTATAGGCTGTCCTATATGCCCAGAGAACTGAGTGCAACTTCTGCTCCCAATCAGTCCTATGTCCCTCAACAATCTTTGTGAGTGCTGTGCAGAGAATCTTGTTAGTACTCTCTGCTTGTCCATTGGTCTGGGGATGATAGGGTGCAGAACGCTTGTGAATTACCATAAATTCTTGAAGCAAAAATTCTATGACTTCATTTACAAAGTGTACACCTTGGTCACTAACGATCTCAATAGGTAAGCCATAGCGTGTAAACACGTACTCATACAAGAACTTGGCTGTGGTTCTGGCATCATTTTTGACTGTTGCCTTTGCCTCAACCCATTTGGTCAAATAGTCGGTTGCGACTATAATATATTCTGCATGCGTGTTACGAGCTGGAGGTTTAATGGGACCGACAAAATCAATACCCCATTTTGCAAAAGCACGTGTGCTTAACATAGGTCGCAATGGCATATTGTCCTTTGTGATGGGAGGTTTGGTCCTTTGACAAACGTCACAACGTTTCACATATTCTTCGGCATCCATTTGTAAGGTTGGCCACCAAAGCCCAGACCACCTAATCAACTTAGCTGTGGTATTGCCAGAAAAGTGTCCACCACCAACACCTGCATGTGCATGAGTTAAGATTTTCAGATAGTCAGCTTCACATACACACATGCGTAAGTTGCCATCCTTGCCCCTCTTGTAGAGTTGGCCCTCTATTAGCATATAGTTTGCTGCTTCAATTTTAATAGCCTGCTTTCGATGTTTAGGAATTGTTTGATCCGTATGACCATGCTGAAGGTAGTCCACAATATACTTACTCCAACTTGGTGTAGTTGAAATTTGGAATAATGTGACATTATGAATTGGCTTCTGAATTTTACATGAAGCACAGTTACGAACAAATGTTTCAGCATCTACATGCAGGGTAGGCCACCATTGCCTATCTTGAGATATACGTCGCACACAAGTAGTAGCCGATGCATGGATTCCATCGATACCCGCATGTGCCCATTCCAAGATCTCCTCATATTGGTCGGGGTTAGGTATAAGCCTCAACACTCCATCATTACCCTGACGATATAATCTCCCTGAGATTAGCTTGAATGGTCGCCATAGGTCCACATTAGGACCCGCTAGTTGTATTTGCCCACTTGTCAAAATTTCTAAAACGGATTCAGACCATCTAGGAGCAGTCTCTACAAGGAAAAGTGTTGAATCTAACATATCATCATCCACACCCATAGGAGCTTCGCCAGAGGTGATTCGAGACAAATGATCTGCCCTTAGATGAGTTGTTTCTTTTCGAACTGCAACTTCAAAATCAAACTCAAGAAGGATGATAAAACACCTTACTATCCTTCCAGTTGCACAAGGCTTATTCACCAAATATAGCAATGCTTGATGGTCCACAAAAAATATGAATTTGTTTGCCAAAAGGTAATGGCGAAACTTTTTCACTGCATATATCATGGACAATCCTTCTCTTTCTGTTGTGGTGTAATTCCTCTCAGCATTGTTCAACTGTCGACTAGCATATGAGATTGGGAAATCCTTATTGTGTTCTCTCGATTGAGCCAAAATACATCCAATTGCAAAGTTGGAAGCATCAATATGGACATGAAAGATTTGGTTCCAATCTGGTGCCCGTAAAATGGGTGCAGTCACTAATGCTTGCTTCAACTTTTTGAAGGATGCCTCACACTCATCCGTCCAATTAAACTTTACAAGAAGAGCATATAACGGTCTGGCTAGGACAGCATACATGTAGATGAATCTACGGTAATAGCCACAATGTCCCATGAAAGTTTGTACCCCTTTAGGGTTGATAGGCCGAGGTAATGAGACAATGACATCAATTTTATCCATATCTATTGAAATCCCATTGCGAGAAACAATATGGCCCAAAATTTTCCCTTGTCTTACCATGAATTTGCACTTGTCAGGATTCAAGCAGATACGATAAAGTTGACACTTTTGAAACACAAGTCTGAGGTGTTCTATATGATCATCACGCTCTTGTGAGTGAACACATAAATCATCCATGAAAATCTCAAGAAATTGCCTAAGGTACTCCTTGAATACATGACTCATTAACCGCTGAAAGGTTGCTGGTGCATTTGTTAGACCAAATGGCATAACACGATAGGCAAAGATGCCATCTTCAGTAGCAAAGGCTGTCTTGTGTTGATCCTTTGGATCAATTGATACTTGGTTGTACCCGGAGAATCCATCCAAGAAACTATATGCCTTTTTCCCTGCAACTCGTTCCAGAACATGATCCGTGATTGGAAGTGGGTAATGATCACGCACAGTAGCTGCATTTACCTTCTTGAGGTTTACACATACTCGAAGTTTTCCATTTTTCTTGGGCACCACTACAATAGGGGAGACCCATTCAGTGTGTTCAATCTCATAGATAAATTCTGCCTCTAAGAGCTTGTCTATTTCTTCCTTTATCTTCCGTGCAAAATTTTCATTGTAGGTATAAGGACGTTGCTTGGAGGGTTTTGCATCCTCTCGCAATGGAATTGTATGCTGACATATGCTTGGATCAACTCCTTTGAGGTCTTTATAACTCCAAGCAAAAACATCGCGATACTCCTTTATTGTTTGTATTAATAACTTCTCCTCATCTAAGGACATGTCTGTGGCAATCCACACATAGCGAGGCTCTTCTCCTGGCTTAGCAATATCAATCTTTTTTGCATCTTCTGGACCATCGTATGAAATCCCTGGCACGCTTGGTTTTTGACGCATGGGCTGTTGAAGAACAATCTCCCGATCTTGAAGAGTGTACTGTGTGAAATTGGGAGGAACATTTAGACCTTGTTCTTGTCCACTTGAGTCTTCACTCATTGAAGACCATGCGGTTTTGAGCTCTCCTTTGCTATCTTGCATCGGATTTTTTTGTTCAACCGTTGTCTTTGCACTTCCCACACTCTTTTTGAATCGATTTTAGACTTGAGTTTTGGTTTTTGTTTCTTCGTCTTTTTACGATTTTTGCTAACAGTTGTAAGCTTTTCCCCTGCTTGGAATCCATCTGATCGTTTGACTTGGTCTTTGATACTATCTTGTGCTTGGACATAGTATAGATATCCGTTCTTTCCTGTGAAGTGAGGTGGTGGTCGAGAGTTTTCACTCTTAGACTCCTCCTTTTCTTTCTGTAGTCTCTCACGTTGTTCATGCTCATCTTGTCTACGGATTTTTTTATGGCTCTTACAGCATTTTCGTTTAGGTCGGCTTCTAGGGATCTCTACCTGAACCTCCCTTCCTCTCAAGAGTAGGCGTGCCTTTCCTAACTCTTCCTCAGGGATTGTCACCTCATTATTAAAATCAGAGTCCCAGCCATCTTCCTTATCAGCATCATTAGCAGATTCGAGTGTCAAATCCTCTACTGAGACTTCCTCGACATGCATAGCTGTTGTGGATGTATCTCTATAGTACAAATCATCTAAAAGGGCACGTGTTTGTACCATTCGTAGAGGAATAATATCATATCCATCTGAGTCACAAAATTGAATTGGCTTCGGTAAAGCACATGTCGCTAATGTTGCAAGGACATGACTCCATTCTAATGGATCAATTAAATGCTCAGGGAAGGGTTGGGGAATGTATGCCTCATCTGATACACTTCGATTACCCTTAAGTCTCTCAGTGTTGAAATCCCTACATGAGGCTCCACACATCCACAGATCTTCTCGCCCATCAGACAATGTAACTCTTGAGCCCTCAGATGAAGCAGAATCAAACTCATCTATTGGAGACCTTGTTACATCACGATATGAGTGATTCCTTAGGTTGACCCGTGTGATGACAGAATCATGTCGGAGGTACAAATAATTGTATCCCCAATCTTGAATCATTTGAAATTGTCGCATGAATGGTCTACCCAATATCACTTCGTAGTTTGGATGTTTTCCAAAATCCACTACTGCAAAGGTGTGCTCATATTCAATCCCACATGTGGTGACCAATATATTCTCAAGCAGCCCAAGGGGATGTTCTAAGCTTCCATCTGCTAGCTGCAAGCGCATCCTAGTACTCCTAATAGCTGGTTTGCCCCATTTTTCCCAAATGGACCTTGTCACAATGCCCACTCCTGCACCACTATCAAGTATTGCAGTTGAAGATACTTTTCGCACTTCTAATGGGAGGGTGGCATTTCCCTGATCGTCCTCACAAAATTTTCCTACTTTGTTGATAGGAACTGGCATTACATGCTTTGTCTCAGGGTGTATAGTACACTCATGGTGACCCTTTTGTAGCAATACCTGCTCTGACAAACATGTGGCAATATCATTCCACAACTCAGGTCGAATTTTTATCAAATCACGCAAAGGTAAGGTACAAGCCACTGGTGCTGACAAAATAGCCTGCACCATACTCATATCTTTCTCCTTTGTCAACCTTTTATGCATGGAGGGTATCCTCAAGGTTTGAGAACAATTCTCATATTCTCCCAGATATGATGGTAAGGTTTTCATTGTATGCTTACTTCTAGGAGAAACAAATGTTTGAACTTCCTCCTGGATGCTTGGGTGTCTAAATTTGTTTTCCGTGCCTCTGGTAAAATCCACCTCAGAGAATGGAGGCGAACTAATGGAAGACATGTTCTCATTAACTTTCTCATGAACTGCAGCCCACATCTCATTTGCCATGTCCTCATTAGCATCAATAACTTCATCATTGCATGGGAAGACAAGGCTAGGTGGTGGCAGATTACCCCGTTTCAATTGGGAGTCAATTGGTGCAGACCTTTCGCTATGAGCTTGTGAAATGAGCTCACTTTTCATTTCCCGACTTGATGACACTTCTGGTATGGTTTCTAATGTTGGCTTAAGAGAGGTTGGGCCCCGAGGAATAGGTGGTGGTGGTCCCTCAAGTATTGACTGAGCTTCCCTAATGAGTTGCTGATGTACAGCTAGATTGATCTTCTCCGCACGAGGGTTTGGGTATTCTTGAAGCTTTTTGGGTAGCTCAGATAAAGCTGCAATGCGACTTCTATGAGCATCAATGATGGCCTCTAGAGTCTCATTCACTTTATCCACAAAGACAGAACCCCCAGAACTATCCTCAGTCGTACTAGCCTCATCTTGTTTAGCACTAGGCCCAGGTTGAGGTTGATGTTCCTCACGCACTTCTTGGGATGTAAAAGTTTTATCCCTTATGTTTTGTTTAGAGGTTTCCTGAGAACTAGTGGATGTACTTTTAGTTTGTTTGCTTCGGTTCTTCTTTCTCCGAGTGGTTTTTTTTCTATTGGACTGTAGGGTCTTGTCCACTAGATTTGTTTTTGCATCCCTAGTTCGAGGTGTCTCATCAGTTTGCATTTCTGCATTTCGTGTCTGTGATCTAGTCATGACTCTAAGTGGCACGACATCATCATTCTCAGATGAAGGTGGCGATGGAACTGCCCCTACAAGGTTGAGTGAGACCTTTGGTTGAGAGGTGCCTTCCTCATGTGGTTTCAGCAGACAGTCTTTTGGGAAGTGTTCTACATAACACCCTAGACAATATCTTTCAATCGGTGGAAACTTTTGTACTGTTGTATTGGACCGAGATGCTTGCCTAGAGCGATGTGGACAATCACGAGCCCAATGGGGTTCTCCGCACTCATAACAGGGGCCCATTGGTTTGGCCTCTACTTTCCTTGGCTGCCATTGACCTGAGGGGCCTGGAGTCCTAGGTTGGTAGCCGCCTAGCAACATTAAAGAGTTTTGTTCCCCTGGTTGAGTCTCCAGTGCTTGGCTTGGGTATGCGGGACTTTCAAAGATATTTTCTTTGGATGAATATGATGCGTATTCCTCCTCCACATAGCCTGGGTTTACCAATTCTCTACATATATTTGAATTGTCGTAGTCGACAACCCTCACAGGAGCAGTCCCTGGAGCAGGAGGTTGAGCACCAAGAACAGGTCGTGCTTGCTCTTGTGCCATCGGTGGCTTACGTTCAAAATTAGTATACTGTTGATACATTTGTGGAGCCACTCCACCCCTCGGCTGCTCACGTTCCTGTCTCATTCTCGCAATGCGAGTACATTCCTATGTGGTGTGGGTAAAGTTCCAAGCACAGGCTTGGCACCACTTCTTTGTGGGTTGGTTTGTGACTAGAGGAGAAAAGGTATTACAGTCCTCTGTTTTATGGTCACCGCCACATGCTCCACAAAGATGAGGACCTGTAGGAAGCACACTCCTCATTCTCTGCTGCTGTTGTTGTGGCTGCATGGGTGGACGATAGGTTTGTCCTAATCTCCTTAGCACTAGGTTAGCTATCTGGTCTGGATTTACTAGCGCGCTAGACCCTGATCTTTGGTCATCACCCCACTGATCTCTAGGTTTCACCTCAGGGCCAGAACCATCTTGGAATTTGAAGTTATCGGTGAAATCCATAGCATCATGGCAACACTCATTGAAACTTGTATGCTTCTTTGCATAGAGATGTGTATGCAGTGTCGAATTTTTAAGGCCTTTTAAGAAGAGAGAAATTAATCGACTTTGGGCGGGCTTCTCATCTTCTGGGCAACGATTAATGTACTGCTTCATTCTATTTACACAGTCTCTAACACTCTCATTCTCGCCTTGCTTGAAAGAGTAGATGTGTGCTACTGTGTCATGTTGAATTCCCATCAAGGAAAAGGCAGCAATGAATCTATTTTCCAAAACTCGTAAAGAAGTTTTGTCTGAAGCCTCTAATGCCTGAAACCAAGCCAGGGCTTTTCCTTCAAGAGTGAGCCCAAATCCTTCAATTTGAGTATGCTTATCAGCCACTTGCTCAGCTCGAACTGCTTGCCTAAATGCTGCTACATGGTCGTATGGATCTCCCGACCCTTCATACTTCTTTACCAGTTTCTGAAGAGTTGATGGCCTTACTTGTCGTGAATACTCATCATAGGGCCTACGGCCTCTTACTCTCAGTGGGAATTGTTCCTCTCTTTGGAAAGATGGTCCATATGTTTCCAAAATTGGTGTGGGTACCCTATTACCAGCCTCACCAAACCCCTCCAAAGATCTTGTCACCCTCATTTCAGGAGGTGCATTTATAGGAAGCCGAGTTGGCTCCTCTCTCCTCCTATTGTTATAATGAGAAAGATGTTGTTGTGGTGTGACCTGTGGTCGCACATTTGGTGTAGGATGATATCTTGGTGCTAGAGTTGGGCTACTAGCAGTGGTCCACTTAGAAGTTGAAGGTCCCTCTCTAGTGAACTCTCGTAGGGGAGGAGCAACAGTTTCTCCAAGAAAGGCTGTCTCTCCTGGTTTGGCTGTATTTGTTGAGAACACTTCCATGAATAATGGTTGTCCTTTCCACGTGAGTTCCCGAATCTCTTTCCAATCTAAGGTTCGGTATTCATTGGCCCATGTATCAATTATTCTGTTCATGTGTCCTGCACGCTTCTCAACTACCACCACATGAGCTAGAGGAAGATCTAGCTGTGGCAATTTAGTTGTGGCGTAATATCCCTCTAACGAATCCTTATAGACCTCTTGAAGTGGGTCATCCTGTAAGACCTTTGTCACTGGAATTTGTTGTACAAACTCCCATTGATTCTCAGCCCCCTGATCCATTTTACATTTGCCTTTCCTATCCCTTTCCAAATTTAGATCTACAAGAAGTAAATCATCTATGGATGGCTTTGAGGATTGGGCATTGGATGGTCCAGGCATGTCCGGCTCGATGAGCCAGTCATCTCTAGACTCCCTTGCTCTGGAAAGTTCTGATAAGTCTAAGAACTCGGTTTTAGAGAGCTCCCCTAATTTGTCTACCTTTTCTGGATGGTAGGTGACTTCGTAGCGAACACCATCTCCACCCATATACATGTTACCCTGGTCATTGACTAGAGGTGCTCTATCAAGTTCTGAGAATATGTCGGCGATCTTAACAAGATACCGTTGTTGTGGATCCCTAAAGATCTCAGCTCCTTGAGCATTTGTGTAGACATATTGGAGTCTCACATTGAGTGTTAACCCCATGGTGTCGGCTTCAAATGGATTAAAGGATCTTGTGGGTGTTCTATTTGGGGCTACGGGATGACTATTTGTCGGCCCTAGATTGTCCATGGACAATGAACTAGTTGTTCTGGAGGAAAGGGTATCGGATTGGGATTCAGATAATGTTTCAGCAATATCTGCCAAATTGCCTACCGATTGGGTCCCACTTTCTTGCGTGGGCACTCTAGAAGGTGCCCTAGGTCCTATGGCAGAATCTACACGACGTCCCGACCGCAAGTGCATAAGGTCAAAATTTTGTTTTGGTTTTTTTTATGTGTTTTTGTTTCGTTTTGTTTTTGTTTGTTTTGGTTTTGGTTTTTGTGTTTTGTTTTTTTTTGATAAAAATATATATATATATGTATATATATATATATATTTTTTAACCCTACCTAACTACTAAAGGCAACTAAAAAGAATATGTGTAGTGTACTATCTATCCTATTTTTTTTATTATTTGTTTTTTAAATGTTTTTTTAATGATTTTATGATTTTTACTTTTTTTTAATAATATACACAAAATTATGAATCACACTAAAAAAATACTAATTATGCACAAAGTTACAAAAATTTAAAAAATGCAAGTTACACTAATTATGCAAAAAATTGACTCCTAAAAAACACTTAATTTATAGTTTTTTTTATTTTTATTTTATTTTTATTTTTTTTAATTTTCTTTAGTTTTCTTTTGTTTTTTTCTTCTTTTGTTTTGTTTTGTTTTTGTTTTTGTCTATTTTTGTTTTTGTGTTTTTTTTAAAAAACTTATAAATTTCGTGCCAAATATAAAAAATATGAATTTACTAATTATGCATCATTTACAAAAATTCTAAAAAAATAAAAATAAAAAATGCAAGCTACCTTAATTATGCAAAAATTTAAATGATGAACAATGGTTTCAAAATACAAAAATAAAAATTGTTTTTTCTTCTTTCTCTTTTTCTTTTTTTAAAATTTTTTTTTGTTTTGTTTTGTTTTGTTTTGTTTGTTTTGTTTTTTTAAACTAATAAATTTCGTGCCTAATTACAAAAAATATAAATCTACTAATTATGCATGTAATTACAAAAATAAAAATAGAAAATGCACACTACTTTACTTATGCAAAAATTTAAATAAGGAACAATGGATTCTAAAAATAAAAATTGTTTTTTTTAAATTTAATTGTTTTTTCCTCTTTTTTTTAAATTTTTTTTAACTATTCTCTTTTTTTTCTTTCTTTCTTTTTTTCCTTTCTTTTTTTCTTTTTTAAAAAAAATATTTGTTTTTTTGTTTTTTATATCTATTATGATTATTTTTTATTTAAAAATAAAACAAAAACATGAAAAATAAAAAAATTAAAAAAAATTAAAATTTGCACCACCTACCTTATCCCTCGCCGCTCGCAGCCCACCGCACGCCGGATTTGTCGCCGCCGCACCCACGTTCGTCTGCAATGGCCCCTCCTTCCTATTTTCTTCAATGCCGACCTCACAGCTGTCGCCACCTCGACTCCACGCTGCAGGCTTCCACCTTCTACAGGCTGCAGCTCGTTGCCTTCCACTCCACTTCCTTCACTACAGTCACCACCTCTCTTGCAGACGCCGCCCACGCTACGCCTTATTTTCTTCGCTCGGCCACCTACTGCCAGTCGCCTCCAGTTGCTTCTGCTTACGCCTTCTCGCTCCCACAGCCCGCGTTCACCCTGCCTGCTGCGCCTCCTTAGTAGCCGCCCACTACCATCGCTTGCGCCCTTCGCTAGCCATCGCAGTCGACAGCCTTGCTTTCCACATGGCCGTCCTCGCCCGTCTTTCTCTGCCCGCCCGGCCTTCGCTGCTCTGCAGTCACCCTTCCTTCGTCTGAAGCCCGTCTGCTTGCACTCTTCGCTAGCTGAGGCTTGTCGCCTTAGCAGCTGCTCGCCGCTTACGCTGACGCTGCCGACGGTCTCTGCTCTGCTCCCAGCGGCGCCTTTAGCTGCCACGTCAACAAGCAGAATGATATATATATATATATATATATATATATATATATATATATAACCCCCTCAATGCAGCGCTCAAGGCCCCTCTAGCTGCCACGTCAATCGTATAAAAGAAAATATATATATATATATATATATATATATTCTTTTTTTTTAAAAAGCCGCCTCTATTCTCCTTTCAGCCGGCTTTCAACTGCTGTCCTTCGCGTGTCTACAGTAGAGTACATATATACATAAATAAATATATATATAATATATATATATATATTTATTTATTTTTTTCTTTTTCTTCACTGCGCCCTATGAAGACGCCTCTCCACACAATAACAATTCAAAACAATAAAAGAAAGCTGCTTCCACTACTTTCTATCTACCTCTCGCCAATCCCGTCACTCACAAATGCAACAACAGAAGGTGCTTAAATCTGATTAATGGCGGGATTTCTCTACCGCATTGGGGTTTTAATTTTTTTTTTTTGCTTCTAATCAAAAAAACAGAAAACACACAAGGCGCCTTTGAGATCACACACTCAATGCCCTTGCAAACCCTACTCTAATCTACTCTAATCCACGATTTTGCAATCAATGGAGCACTTAGTAAGAAGTAATGGTTAACACCCTTCACTAACTTAGGTGTGCGTTCCCCGGCAGCGGCGCCATTGTTTGGGACATCATAGCATAGCGGAGGCTACACTCCAACCCACACACTTGTCAATCCGTGAATGCAACCCGGTTAGCGCATAGAGGCTATCCCGAATGGGAGAAGAAGAGTTAACCACACACCAATGACCTCTAGTCCTACTCAATCCTTCTCAACACTCAAACAATCAATCTTACATAATCAAAGCATCAAGATTAGGCTACACTTAAGCACACAAATGCAACTTATGCAAGGAACCTAATATGCAAAGAGCTATCACACAAGCCTCAACTACACATTATTTCAAGCACAAGCTTCATCACAAGCACTCTATAACTCACAAATCAAAACATCATTAAGAAATCTAGATTAGCAAGAGTGTAGACCAAAACCTCATATCATTGAAAATGTAAAGAATAGAAAGTACATGATTGAAACAAGAATGGAGATGGAGAGCCTTGGGAGAGCACTTGAGAAGGAGCTATGGAGCAAGCTCTCTCTATGAGCCTCTCAACCAAATGACCAAAGAGTTTTCTCTAGCTCTCAAATGGGCCACCTTTTATACAAAAATTCTAGAACTCCCAAAAGTTCCCATGTGGGATTATTGTCAAGCCCTCTCCCACATTCATCTACAACTTTGAACTCTTTTCAAGAGCCCTAAGTGTCTTTTTTGTTGCATCCTTGTATTGATCTTCATTTGTCATGCAACAGGAGCCATCATCTGCACTGTGGCATATTCCGCGGAAATGCATGCTACATCCACCACACAGAGATGGGATCAAATCCGCATTAGCCCACACAAAAATTGCTCTTCACAAGCCTTCAGCCATGTTTATTGTTTCCGCAATCACTGGCCAGACTGCATTGCTTAGCTGACGGCGCTCCCGTAATGAGAACTTCACTTTTTTTTTACCCCACTGATGATTGTGTTCTGAATTGTGCTACACCTTGGCTTGCCACAACCATGGACGACCCAACAAAAGATTGTATTCCTGATTGGAATCTTCCATATTAAGAACCACAAAAGACATCACAAATGGAATTCCCGCAAGTCTAATCACTATTCCCTTGGAAATGCCAAGAGGATGAACTCAACGCGTTGGTCAGCCATCTGTACCAAAAATGGGGCTAGTTCCCATTCCAACCATCCCATCTTCTCACAAGCCAACTGCATCGCAATATTGACACCTGCACCACCATCAATTAGAACTTAATCAATGTGAGTCCCATGATGAACCACCGAAATCTCTGGAATGCATGTGTTTGTCACTGGAATGTCAGGGGCTAGTTCTTCCTGAGGTTAACCGGAGCCATTGTGGGGGACACCATACCCAGATCAGCTATTGCCAATAGGGACTAGTGAAAATTTAGAACTAGCTTTAGCAATTGTCCCAACTTAATCTGAAGTGGTGCTTGCAAGAGTTCATCCTAGTCATGTCCTTTTGATTGTTGTTGTTGTGCTACTGAGGCAGTGTAGATCCTTCTGGCACCTATGGATTGCTTCTGGATGATGTGGAATAATCCGCAATCACTGTGACATTTTTTCAAAAATGAACCCCATTTGGGGTTTTCTCAACTTCAGTTTTAGGTACTTGCTCCTTTACCCAATTTGTAACTTGATGCCACACTTCTTCCTGTGTTGGCCAATCAATGCTAGCCTGTTCTTTTGCTTTAATTTGAGGTCGACTCTTCTTTCTAGAGCGAGTGACCATGCAAACTTCTGGATCTCCCTTCTTAGCAAGGGACTCAATTTGAACCATAGACACACTTGGTTGCTTCCTTGTTTCCTTTTCTTGCCTCTCTGCCTTCCTCTGCAGTCATACTCCTGCGCCTTTGGGCACTCCGATTGCCAATGCCCTTCCTCTATGTAGAACAAATAGATGCGCGGTTGATCGCCACCTCCGCCACTCTCGACCACGACCATGGCCACCTTCTAGACCGCGACCATGGCCACCTCCTCGACCGCGGCCTCCACTGGAGTAGCCATAAGCATTATCCAAACCTCCCGCTGTTTTAGCAAATGCCACCTCAAGATCTTTTTCTGCTTTATCCTTCCATTGAATGGGGCCTCTAGCCCATTGGCCCCACCAAAATAGAAAAAACTAGTATTATGAGAATTAGAAGTACAGATGGCACACCATTTCTCATTTAGTGCACACTCCATAGTAGGATGACCTGTATTGCAGCATGCGAGCACCAGACCTCTTTCAAAAACGACTTAGCAGTGGAGGATTCCCCAGACATTGCCGTGCTGACCTTCCCACCCTTGTGGGTCTTCCTGGTAACTTTCACTGCCGAATCTTTGCTACTACTGTCAGAAGAACGAATCTTCAGAGCTATTGTGATTCCTTCCATGAGACGAGCTTTTCCCTGACTTCTTTTTGGATTTTTGCCTATGGGGCGTGTCTTCGTCCTCCAAGGATTCTTCAGCCAAGATCGCCCATGCAATCACATCTGCCACCACAGTGTTGTGGCAACCTTATTCACAATCGCTAAGGCTGTACGGAGATCCTTAGACAAGACTTTGAGAAAATAGTCATTGAGCACCTCCTCTGTGTGCTGGATGTTGGTTTTGAGGAACCCACTATAACATGACCCAAAACTGAGCTGCTGCCATAATCCTCCACTATGCGCTTGCCCTGCTTAAACATACGCAGCTTTTCCAAATTCTGAGTGACGGTATTTTCTATGCGAAATCTCCACAAGAACATCGTCCTCACCACATCAAAAGTCTGAAAATGATCCACGGGGTATTTTGGCAACCATCGGGAAGCCTTCCCACTCAGAGTGGACTCGAACACAAATTCCATACATAATTGATCCAGTGGGGGTGGCACATTAAGATTGTATATCTTCTCAAGCTGCCAGATGTGAGCATTCAAATCCTCAAAAGATTTCTCGCAAAACCTTGCATACTAAATTTGTCCATGCAGCTGGGCCATCTGGGGAACTATGCTGTGTCGGTCCCAAGAACAACTGCCAAACTGCCGCAATAGGTGAGATCGGTGAAATTAGCGACCGCCTCTCTACCCCCACGGAACATGGGGAACAGTGTTGTCTCTCAGATGCGAAGGCAATGCTGAATTGTGTGAAAGATGTAAGTTAGTTGACTTTGACTACCAGCACAGGATACACACTATCTTGGGGAGTATGCATTCGGCATACGAGGATCTCAGAGATGCTGCACCACCTTCTGCCGACTTACACCGTCTACAACTGTGGGACGCAACATGGAATGAGTAGAAGGTGAAGAGCAAACGTATGAAAGTTCTTTCTGTAGACACACTTCCTAAAAGAGTGCGCATCGCCCAAGATATAGCTGCTGCGCCGTCCGGACAACCAGATGTGACAGGGACGGGCGCAATCATGCGTACCATTTTCAACGAGCGATGTACACACCTTATCGGCATTCTGCATAAAGCCTTGATCGAGGGGCAAACAATAGGGTCAAGAGCTTTTGGCACAGTGAAGGAGTATAAGGTCCAAGGCGTCTCATTTCTTCCAAAGCACGTTACTTTTTGCGGAAAGCTTTACAAGGGAGAAGGCACCTTCAAGATTTGAGAGCTTTTAGGCTAAGCAGGGCATGCAGATTCTACACCCGTCCATCGTGCGATGCATAGCCTTCACCAAGGAATCGCCGTGGATCGGCGTGGCTCGCTGGGTGACACGCTCCTGAAGGTGTCTTTCAGACACAGTGAGTTTACCAGAACGATGTATCACTTGGATGAGGGATGGAAAAAGCCCCCGCCTATTGACATACAATTAAGCCAGGTGCAACTCGCTCAGATAAAGGAGGTGGTTTTGAATATGCCTCACATTATGCGGTGGATGGCCTAGAAGCCGCACACATGGCTAGCATCATTCACACTGACCTACATCCCTTCAATGTTGTGCTAGATTTTACAAAGGATTTAAAAGCACGCATTGGTATCATTGACTGGGGCCTTCTGCTGAGAGCACCCAAAAAGCGAGTATCGCTCAATTTTGTATTCGAAGCCAGTAAAAATCTGGAAAAGGTGGCAAAGGCTCAAGCTTATGTCGATAGGGAGCAGAACAAGCGACCATGGATAGCTCCAGAGATTTTTGATCCTCTCTTGGAAGATGCATTCACTCCTACGAGCGATGTTTTCGTCTTGGGATATTTATTAGAGGTCTTATATGACTTTTGGAGGAAAATGCAGGAGTTGTGGATGGGCGGCATTACTCACGACAAAGCCACAATGGACGCAATTATATATAAAGTAAGAAATTGGAGGTGCTTGCCTAATTGTGATGAGAGAAAATCTCTCTTGCAAGTAGAAGAATTTGTTAGATCACTTAAGACTGAACCAGCAAGGGCGCAACGTCCCCGGGCCGCTGGTGAAGCTTTCTGTATCTTTTAATCCTATTATGTAATTGAACATGGTGTCCTCCTTACTTTGAAGAATAACTAATGTTTTCTAGTGTGTGCAATGTTTTGAAGTATTTTTATGTTAAGTGCATACTTTCCGAGTCTTTGCATTTCATCTTTCATCCTGTGGTGTTTAAAATTAAGTTTTTGAGGATGTGAATTTATCGTACGTTTTATTTTATAGTTCATTAAAAGCCTAAAGTCATCTTTATTTGTCCTCTATTCGTGCAGACATGGGAGACGCACAAGCCAACAAGCGCCATGAGCTGGCTAAGAAGTCGTACGAGTGCATGAAATCCCTTGCACACGGATTGACTGCTCGTGAAGCGACTAGAACGGCGTGCCGGTTGTCAAAATGGGCAAACCCTTCTTATGCCCAATGGAAAGACATCAACAAACAAATAACCATAGATATGATTAAACAGATATGGCCATGCCCAAATGGCGAGATCAAGAAGGGAAGGTGGAAGGTGTCACGGTGCAATCAAGCCGACATAAAAAATAATGCCAAATGAATATTCTTATAAGTGTACAGTTGTCCTCTTCACAATGCAGATGCTCCATTGTATTTTGCCAAGATGCTGTATGATGCCTAGTTTGTCCTGCAAACGTCTGTGGACTTCGCTTCTAGAGAGGTCACTATCAACACCCACGATTTGCGTGAAGAGACAGTGACATTCACAAGAGAGGAGCTTGCGAAGGGGTTGGGCTAGAGCTGAACGAGGTCACACACAACCTAGGGGCAAAGCTTGCAGAGAAGGAGCAAGAAGCAGTGAGATTGTCATCACAGGCCCAAACTCCCCCCCGGCCAACAGAGAGGTTCAAGAGCAGCTTGCCCGGCTTAGCCAAGATGTGCAAGGACTATCTGCACGATTAAATCCTATGCATCAAGGGAATCATATTTCACATTTTTTGATGCATCCTGAGCTTGTGGGGGCTGCTAGCAGTGCTACTAGTTTCTCCACCTCGCAATGTCCCACTATAAACCATTCAACGGTTGGAGTGGCCACTATGTTCTACCATGTGGCCACTACTATCACTTGATATGCTTGGTGAGACAGATGCAGAATGTGTCCACATGTGCATTGTGTAGCATAGCAATTAACCGTAGTATTTATGCTATGTTCGGTATGGCTAATGAATACAAACCACCAGGGTCACCCTCTGCTACTCCTAGTGTATTTCGCAATCTCTTTCAAGACGAAAGCTAAATGTACAAACACTTCTTGCGTAATGGTAATCTTTTTGTAATGACAAATTGTACTGACAAATTGTAATGACAAATTGTACTGACAAATTGTACTGACAACTTGTAATGACAAATTGAAATCTTTCATTTGAGTTGATAATTGATATAATGAAGTTAATTTTAAGTAAATTCAAGTTTCTTCTTCCCCTATGTCAACATTGTGCTCTGTCTACTCTCCCATCTGCTTGATTGAGCTCATCCGAGTCAATGCTCAGATTATCTTCTATCTCAAGGCTAGTGCACAACGTAGGTCCAATGTCAAAGTGCTCGTCTTCTACATCGTCACAATCATACATCCATCTGGGCATATCTTCTTCATATTCTTCGCTTTCAATGTGTCGCAAGATTTTTTCATTGCAATACATGCAAACAAGTTTATCAGCTCGGTCTGTTTGTAAGAAGTCGATTGCGAATAGTGCTGTGAATATATTTGTACATGCTCCAGTTTCTTTTTGAACCTGAGTTCGAAGAACACTGGCCTAGAACCTTCATTGCAAGGTTGCGCAACAAAGCATCAGTGCTCACCACCATTCATCATCCACCACTTCCATGCAGGTTGCTCCTTAGCCATTTGTTGAACAAGGGAGTTGGAAAATAGACCTTCTTTCAATCGAAAACAGGACATCTCTTTTATACATTTTACACGATCATCAACATTGTCATAAAAAGTGTTAACCACTGTGTAGAAATCTTGAACCACCTCAATGTTAGACATCAAATCCATATTCTACTATTCAGGATCTAGCATATAAGCAGCACTGTGTAATGGTGTATGCGCTCCAATCCATCTGGCATGGAAGTACTTCAATAGGACTTTTCTTTGTCGAGACTGGAGAATGGTACACGCCAATGCTTTTAACCACCGAATGCTCTAATTTCTTAGGACACTCTAAACTCTGCTGGACAGTCCACCCACCATTGTATCCATACTTTTCCAAGATTAGGCTCTCTTTGATCAAGATTTTGTATCGCATACATAACAGGCATCATTAAGTGGTACGCATCCATTACACTGTTCCACCAATTTTTCTTCATGAGTGCCGTCTTTAAGACTTTGATTTTCTCTTTTACTCTTTCAGTCTCAGTGCTCTCCCAATCATGAAATGCCATACATGTAAATGTTTCACAAACTGCATCTTTGTTTCGAAGAAGAGGCTCGAAAGTATAGAAGTGAGTGCAAAACCTGGTCTCCGCAGGAAGCTTTAACATAACTGACATGCGAGGCCGAAAAATATCTAACACTCTCTGTCTCTTAAGCATAAATCTCACAAGCTTGCGAACAGCATCGACGATTGAGGCAAATCATTTGGTATCATCACTTTTATACCAATCTTTCAATACAAGATTCAAACTATGAGTGTTGGAGCCAAACGAGAAAACATGTGGATACTAAGTACTGCTTTAAGATTTTGGATGCATTCTTGCAATTTTTTGCATTGTCCATAACAATTTGGGCTACATTTTTGGCACCCACTTCTTCTATCACAAAGGCAATGATACCAGCAATATACGCCCCAGATTTTATTGCACCAGCCGAATCCACAGCACGCATAAAAATCTCACCTCTAGGCGAAACAACCATTATATTAATTAATGGTTTTCTTTGTGCATTGGACCATCCATCGCTGACTATACTACATCCAAAAAGCTCTATGTTGCTAAGAATTATTCTATGTACACATTCTTTCACTTGAGCATAGCATTTCTCCAATAGATCATTTCGCATAGCATGATACGAAGGCGGTGAAAACCCTGATCCAAATTCACCGATTTTCTTCCATGCTATCTTCCAATGCTCACTCTCCACCATCACCATAGCACTCCCTAAAAAGTAGATCTCTTCAGCAAGGGCGAGCTCTGCATCATTGAGCACACCGTTACGTAAGTTTTCCTGCAATGAAGTTTGATGCATGGGTATGTTAAAGTGGCGCTTGCAAGAAGATGCACTAGGTAGATAGCCGGCGATGCTTCCAGAGTTTGATGATTAGAAAAACAATGTTCTTCCTTCCTCGATACATTGGCAGTAAATGAGAACAATTTCCTTGCGTCTTTCTTCTGCATTTTGTCTCTTAAACATTTGGCCACTGTAGGTGCAGAGGGGTGGGTACATCCTCGGCCTTTTTTCTTCACTCCACCTAAAAAGTGTTCTCTTAATTGAGGCACCCCACCTGATTTTACTACATGGCATAGCTTACACTCCCAATCTATGAATCAGTCACCCACCAATGTTAATTGCATAATGCCACTCTATCCCAGGTGCCTTTTTTTTCTGCTCTTCTGATTTTGGGCTCTATTAGAAGTATCGCTAGGTCCAACATTTTCTTCCATCTCAAATAACCTATTCAAGCAAGCATACAATAATGAATACACAAATGAAGTAACAACAAAGCCACTCACATATTACAAAACATATATCACCACAGAAACATAGAAGCCTTAAAAAACCAAGTGATTACTGAAAAGCTAAAATGTAGCCAAGCAAAAATATGAAACTAGTTTGAATCGATTTTTACAAAAATAAAAGATCATCATATATGTTGATCATCATATATGTTGTTTATTGTTTTTATTTTAAAAGAGAAAGACATCCATGACGATTAATGCTATCTTCAAAGGATGACTGAAAGTTTTTTGCCTATAGGAATTTTATTTTTCAACTTACAGAATCGTAGATATTAATTTTTGCTAGACGAATGCATAAATGTGTATTCTAAGATTAAGATACATGTAATTGACAGCATGCATACAATGCACATTTCACCCCCGATGAAGGATGTCTTTCGTACCCAATTAAGGATACTTTAAACAAATCAAAGATCTATGATTGCCCAATACTCTAGTATAGGACAAAAGACCTTCTCTAAGACTCTGATATTGACAAAGCAAATCAAAGATCTATGTTTGCCCAACACTCTAGTATAGGACAATAGACCCTTGTCTAATAAAGACTATATCAAATATCAAGAACCAATACAAGCCCCAAGGAGGACTCTTGGCTCCATCCATTTATAGAGCAGAATAAGGTAGACTACCTGTGCTGCTCGAACGCAAAGTTGAAGTGACTCCAACTTTGTCCCTAAATCTCCGCGAGTACTAGCTACAAACCACACTCTGCCCACAATTCAAAGAATTGAGGACTAGTGGCTAGTGGCTCAGTAGCCTTAGGAGTGCCAACAAGGAAACATAATAGTCCCTAAGATAAGGACGTTCTTCCCTAGAGGACGCTCCTAGCCAACCGAGAGCTCTATAAGCACTCCAAGGAAAGATGTGACGCCCCCAAAACAAGGACAATCTTCCTGAAAAGCCGGCTGAAGGGTGACGGGCACCTTTTATTATTAATAAGAAATATGTCCGCCGGGATTCTTTGTTTCCTAGCGGGCCCGCCGGGAAACAAAGAATCCCGGGCGGGTTTACAGGAATGGTAAGTTTTGGCCGGTAAGAGATCGTCTTGTGAATATATGTTGTGATCATCACATGTTTTAGAATGTTAATTACACGTTTTGTTAACGTGATCACAAATTTGTGAACACGTTTATGAAATCCCTCTCACCACCAATTCTTCTCAATGTTATCATTGTTATCCTCTATATGTGAATAATATTACATACCTTGTGGCTTTCATCCATTTTAAAAAATAATTGTATGGCCTCATCCGACACATGTTAAACTCACATTTAGTCCATACATCAATATACATTCTATTAAAATGATCCCACTATGAGAGGCAGGTACTTCCTTGAAGACATAAAATTGTTTACATGCTCCATTGACAAAAGGAGGAGATATTAAGAAAATGTTAGGGGGGGATCAAGAGAGATCAAGGGCGTTTCTCAGAGAGATGAAGAGAAATGTTATGGGGATATGAAAATGTGTCTCTTTTAAGGAGGAGCATGAGCTATGAGTCAAACTTGTTAATTTTTATCCATTTATTTCATAACGTACGGCATCATTTTAACCATTGACATAAGGGCATCCAGACAATAATACCAACCCTTAATACCGAGACAAGTATACTGACTGTAAAAAAATTAGCATCAACATTTACACTAATGACAAAGAATTAAGAAACAGGATATGTTTTGTGAGTTGTTTTTGTTTTGAACTCAAAAAACCCAAAAGTCTCATGCCTCTTTCTCTCAAAAAAAACAAAACACCCCAAAAGGCTCTTGCCTCTCTCTCTCTCTCTCTCTCTCTCTCTCTCTCTCTCTTTCAAATATTTCCAACACTCTTTCACCTCTTTCCCATCTCTCTCACACCTTGTACTATGGACTTTGTGTACCTTATCCTCCTAGTCACACATAAGTACAGCTTCTTCGAGGCCTACATATACTGACTCACTAATCTAATAGCATAGCTCAAATCTGGCCTATTGATAGTCATGTAAATCAAACTTCTTACAATGTGCATGCACAATGTAGGGTCCTCCAAAAGATTACCTATATATGTAGCAAAATTTTATGCTCTTTGCTCTAATGGCACTAAGATTATATAACAACCTATTATTTAAACCTTTGATAACATATGTCTAAAGCATACTGCCTTTGTAAAAGTCAAATCGCATCACATGATCTAATCACCTCTATACCACCTAGAAAGTATGGAAGAATCATGGCTCACGTGAATATTTTACTCCAAACTTCTTCTTGAGGAGCATATTCACCTCATAAATGTAAACATCAATGTCCCTTGTGACAATCAAGTTATTAACATATATGACTACTAGCATAATGCCCTTGTGAGTGAAGTGCAAAATCTATAGATATCTAAAATCCATAGTAACAAGATACTATCATATCTTATTTGACCATACTCTAGGTGCATGCTTCAAGCCATATAGGGTCAAAGCAAGAGTTAGGTGGTTCAAAAAGTGGTGTCATTGACATTCCTTTGTTAAGTGCTAACAAGGAGAGGTTAAAGGTAATAACAAACTAGTAAGAAAGAATATTAAGAATTGTAAAAATAAATACTCAGAATTTAAGGCTGAATAGTTACCATGAAAAGAATATTTAGAATTCATGCTATCATGGAAAGTTCACGCAGCCATGGGAGCATGCTCGTGTGTGTTAGGAAATTTTGGAGCATGATCATGCATGTGCCATGCTCTCTCTCTCTCATATGATTATCTTAATACAATAGAGCTCTCTCTCTCTCTGCTCTATCCAGTACACAGAGGAGCTGCTATGGCAGCATGTGAGGTAGCTTGGTTGAGAAAGCTACTTGCAGATTTGGGTCTATCAGTGGATAGACAAGTTGTCATTTTCTGAGACAACATTAGCAGTATACAGTTGGCCAGGAGCCCAATTTTTCATACTCGCACGAAGCATATAGAGGTCCACTACCACTTTGTCAGAGAGAAGGTCTTGGTAGGAGACCTTGACCTTGTTTATGTCAGCACAGAGAATCAGGTAGCTGACATCTTCACCAAAGCATTGGGTACATAGAAGCTCCGCAGATTCACGGCTTCGCTTGGTGTACATGAGATGGACACTACAAGGGATCGGGCTCATACCCGCCGCGCTCCTAGCCCCTAAAAATGACTTGTGAAAAAAAGTAGCGGGCCCGTGTACCAGCGCGTGTATCATCGCGACCACAGACATGCGTGTAAAAGCACGTGTATAGGACCTCTCAGACGCGCTCATACACGGGTGTATAGCCGCGTTCTTTTCACAGACGCGTTGATACAAGCGGCTATACACGCCTTTCTTTAATTTAGATGCGCTTATACACGGGTGTATAGCCGCGTTCTGTTCAGTTCAGATGTACTCAAACGCGTTGATACCTGCGTCTATACACGCGTTTCTTTAATTTAGATGCGCTTATACACGCGTAATTGTCACTTTTGACACATTAATACACGCGTATTTTACAGATTATCCGCGTATATACACGCGAGTTTTAGCAGTTCTGACGCGTTTATACACGCGAACAGAGAGCAAAAAAAGATATCCAGAGAGTGCTATTTGGTGCCTGAATACTGTTCCAGCATTCCAGCACCCAATAACACTCTCTGGATTTTTTTTTTTTGTGCATTAGACCATCCACGAAGAACATATGCACGAGGGAGATTAAGACAAGAATGACATGAATGCATACATTGTCAATACACGATTCAAGACAAACATGAATGTAATACTATTGATTCACGATTCAATATTACTATCAAAATTTCATATATGTATACAAGGGAGTCCATATCTCGAAGTAGCCCATGGCTTCAGTTTACAAAAAAATATATACAACCACATCCTCAATATGGAATGTGATACTATAAGTTTGAGTACTACTCAGACCCAGATGATGACTCGGTGCTCCCTCCATGCTCAGATGAGCTCACATCGATCGGAATGTCCGATGAGTAGTGCTCACGTCCACCCTCTGCAGTGGCGGCGGGTGGATCATCAGCACCTTGTGCCTGTTCAAGTAATATATAGTATATAAGTATATATATATGTAATTCAATAAACCAAAATCATTGGTTTAGAATTTTCAAGTACCTGTCGACCGTATGGTCTCATGGCCATCTCAAACTGTGCGTCGGTAATACGTCCCTCGGCTCTGAAGATGGCCCACGTGTCACATCTGCTATGCCGACGAGCATACGCAGTATCGTGGGTTGTGGGCTTCCTCCCCGTAACCCGTCGCTGTATCATAATCAACACAATTTGTAAGATTAAAACAATCATAGAATCAATGAATTAAGTAAACAATCAAATAAAGTGGCAAGATACTTACGAACTCTGCCTCCCATGACTCGACGCCGCCAGATCCAAAATGCGAAGATCCAATGGTCTCCATCTGGATCCGTCGTGCCTCCACATGCTGCCTGCTCTTCACGCCACCCTCTGCTCGTTTCTTTGCCTCCTTCCACTCGCGTTTGTGCGCAGTGGTGGCAGGTTTCTCGGCAGGATAGCCACCCACAGCTACATTTAGCCGGTCATCGTACGCGAGTTTTTTAAGGTGAGATCTTTTATTACTTAAGATCTCCCTTATTCGCGTCCTTCCCCATACATCCGAGAATGTAGCATGTGGGGGATTGGGGTACCGACTATGTACAGCCTCTATCACCTCCCCAACTAATCGGCTATTTTGATCTTTAAATTTAATAAAACAATTTCTATATGAGTTTGATACTACCCCACGCATGTACTCCATTACCTCCCTCCCCCTCGCATCCATCACTATCTTGCCCCTGTCCGTCACATCATAGCAGACCACTCTCTCCATCTCTCTCATCTCCTCCTCTTTTGTCGAACTGTCTCCTCTAACTCTTCTCCCTCTATCTCCTCTCTCACCGCGTGCCCTACTACCTCCCCCACCTCCCCCACCTCCCCCACCAAAGCACCTGCCACATCCTCCACTCCCACTCTTCCTACTGCTGCGGGTGGAGTCACGACTAGGGGATTGTCTACGTGACGATGGCTGTGAGCCCTGACGTGACGGTGGCTCTGAGGGAGCACGTGATGGTGCCTGTGAGGGTGTACGTGAGTGTGTCTGGGATGAGGTATGTCTCCTCGGTGGACGTGGAAGAGGAGAAGCTGCATGCCGTCTTGTCGGACTCGGAGGAATAGACGGCACTGGAGTGCCTTGGATACTCGCGGTAGGGGTATAGACACCAGGTAGGGAAGGAGGGGGATGGGCATACATATACTCTGTAAGCTCAACTGGACCAAGATGGCACCCAAAATGATTCAGCATCTCCATCAGCCAATTGCTGTACGCAAATGGATCGGATGAAGAACCCGGAATATCCATAAAGAACCTGCAACAAACATCTTCATGTACATCATGGGCTGTCTCTTGACTCACACAAATATCATCATTCAAGTCAGTTGTGTTGCCTACAAATCATGAATTCTGAAACGCAGTCTCATGTATACACCCGTGCAGAAACGCGTGTATACACCCGTCTAGAAACGCGTGTATATCCGCGTGAACAGACTCTGCAAACAGAGTACACGCGCTTTTACACGCGTTTCTACACGCGACCTGCGAATTTTTTTTTTCAAAAGGACCGACCTCCGACAAAGACAAAGTGTCCTTATAAAAGGACCATTGTCGCCCCTGTCAGAATCATTCACCCAATCGTGTGCACAGAAGCAAAAGGATGCAGACAAACCCAAAAAGCAAAGAGCAAATAGCATAAACAAATCTGAGGAAAGAGACAAGGCACATGAAAAACTGACTCACCTCTGAAAAAGTGAGTCTTCTTTCTTGCTCGGTTTCCTCCCGTGTGTGCTCCTTCTCTGCTCCCTCCTTGCACTTAGGTTTCGTTTTTGTTGGAAGAGGCGAAAACGAAAGCAGTGTTGATATGTTAGTTCAAAATCTATATTTGGGGAAGGCGGGCTATTTTTAGTTTAAACAGACCGTCGCGTTTATAAACGCGTGTATATTCGCGTGTATGATATTTTAGTTGCGTTTATACACGCGTTTTGCAGGAATTACCCGCGTTAATACACGCAATTTTTAGGAAATAGCCGCGTTAATACACGCAATTTTTAGGAAATAGCCGCGTGAATACACGCGATTTTTATACTTTCATTAAAAACATATTATGATTTTGTGTTTTCTGGTTTGTACATAGGATGTCATCAACCTCTTCAAGCAGTTCTGGGAAAGATGAGACAATGCGTCGTCGTAATCGCGATGTGTGGTTGGGACAACGGATCAAATGTATGTGTAATCGATGTTAAGGATGCATTGTATGAGCACGTCGAATTACCTTGAATCACATCTCCATGTATGGAGAATGGAATCAAACAGGTTTAGAGGTGAGTAGATGTAAATTGATGGTATTCAAATGACTCATGGTATCCAAATTAAATTAATAGAGTTGTAATATATAAACTCTAATTGAAGCAGGATGCAGTACCACACCCTAACATGGTACCCTACGCGCGACGAGAGCACGCAAAGCATCGACGAGATGATGCTGGAGCTTCGGGATCTATTATCAGAGATGAGTGGGAAAGGGATGACAATAGCCCTGCACCCCACGAAGTTGTGGAAGAGGAGGTGCTTGATGATATGGTGCGGAATCTTTTTAAGGATGATCCCAAAGGTATGGACGACGATGATATGGAATAAGGGCATCTTTATAAGGCTTCATCGACACCGGTGTTTGAAGGGTGCACATTCTCTGTTTTACGTGCTTCACTTGAACTACTCAATATACAAACAGTTTATGGATGGAGCAATGCAAGTCTTGACGCATTATTGAAGTAAGCATTCTAACTTACAAATTTGAATTAGTGGTTTAAGGTTTAGGATTTAAGACTAATTATAATTGATGATATTAGATGCAGGTTATTATCAAACATGCTTCAAAAGGAAAATAGACTACCTACCTCAAGAGACATAGCGAGGCGCTATGTGACATCTCTTGGAGGACTTTGCTTGGTGTACATGAGATGGACACTACAAGGGATCGGGCTCATACCCGCGCTCCTAGCCGCTAAAAATGACTTGTGATCATCGCGGCCACAGACATGCGTGTAAAAGCGCGTGTATAGGACCTCTCAGACGCGCTTATACACGGGTGTATAGCCGCGTTCTTTTCATAGACGCATTGATACAAGCGGCTATACACGCCTTTCTTTAATGTAGACGCGCTTATACACGGGTGTATAGTCGCGTTCTGTTCAGTTCAGATGTACTCAAATGCGTTGATACCTGCGTCTACACACGCGTTTCTTTAATTTAGATGCGCTTATATACGCGCAATTGTCACTTTTGATGCATTAATACACGCGTATTTTACAGATTATCCGCGTATATACACACGAGTTTTAGCAGTTCTGACGCGTTTATACACGCGAACAGAGAGCAAAAAAAAAAATCCAGAGAGTGCTATTTGGTGCCTGAATACTGTTCCAGCATTCCAGCACCCAATAACACTCTCTAGATTTTTCTTTTTTGTGCATTAGACCATCCACGAAGAACATATGCACGAGGGAGATTAAGACAAGAATGACATGAATGCATACATTGTCAATACACGATTCAAGACAGACATGAATGTAATACTATCGATTCACGATTCAATATTACTATCAAAATTTCATACATGTATACAAGGGAGTCCATATCTCGAAGTAGCCCATGGCTTCAGTTTACAAAAAAATATATACAACCACATCCTCAATATGGAATGTGATACTATAAGTCTGAGTACTACTCAGATCCAGATGATGACTCGGTGCTCCCTCCATGCTCAGATGAGCTCACATCGGTCGGAATGTCCGCTCACGTCCACCCTCTACAGTGGTGGCAGGTGGATCATCAGCAGCTTGTGCCTGTTCAAGTAATATATAGTATATAAGTATATATATATGTAATTCAATAAACCAAAATCATTGGTTTAGAATTTTCAAGTACCTGTCGATCGTATGGTCTCATGGCCATCTCAAACTGCGCGTCCGTAATACGTCCCTCGGCTCTGAAGATGGCCCACGTGTCACGTCTGCTCTATGCCGGCGAGCATACGCAGTATCGTGGGTTGTGGGATTCCTCCCCGTAACCCGTCGTCGCTGTATCATAATCAACACAATTTGTAAGATTAAAACAATCATAGAATCAATGAATTAAGTAAACAATCAAATAAAGTGGCAAGATACTTACGAACTCTGCCTCCCATGACTCGACGCCGCCAGATCCGAAATGCGAAGATCCAATGGTCTCCATCTGGATCCGTCGTGCCTCCACATGCTGCCTACTCTTCACGCCACCCTCTGCTCGTTTCTTTGCCTCCTTCCACTCGCGTTTGTGCGCAGTTGGCAGGTTTCTCGGCAGGATAGCCACCCGCAGCTACATTTAGCCGGTCATCGTACGCGAGTTTTTTAAAGTGAGATCTTTTATTACTTAAGATCTCCCTTATTCGCGTCCTTCCCCATACATCCGAGAATGTAGCATGTGGGGGATTGGGGTACCGACTATGTACAGCCTCTATCACCTCCCCAACTAATCTGCTATTTTGATCTTTAAATTTAATAAAACAATTTCTATATGAGTTTGATACTACCCCACGCATGTACTCCATTACCTCCCTCCCCCTCGCATCCATCACTATCCCGCCCCTATCTGTCACATCATAGCAGACCACTCTCTCCATCTCTCTCATCTCCTCCTCTTCCGAACTGTCTCCTCTAACTCTTCTCCCTCTATCTCCTCTCTCACCGCGTGCCCTACTACCTCCCCCACCTTCCCCACCTCCCCCACCAAAGCACCCATCGCATCCTCCACTTCCACTCTTCCTACTGCTGCGGGTGGAGTCACGACTGGGGGATTGTCTACGTGACGGTGGCTGTGAGCCCTGACGTGACGGTGGCTCTGAGGGAGCACGTGATGGTGGCTGTGAGGGTGTACGTGAGTGTGTCTGGGATGAGGTATGTCTCCTCGGTGGACGTGGAAGAGGAGAAGCTGCATGCCATCTCGTCGGACTCGGAGGAATAGATGGCACTGGAGTGCCCTGGATACTCGCGGTAGGGGTATAGACACCAGGTAGGGAAGGAGGGGGATGGGCATACATATACTCTGTAAGGTCAACTGGACCAGGATGGTGCCCAAAATGATTCAGCATCTCCATCAACCAATTGCTGTATGCAAATGGATCGGATGAAGAACCTGGAATATCCATAAAGAACCTGCAACAAACATCTTCATGTACATCATGGGCTGTCTCTTGACTCACACAAATATCATCATTCAAGTCAGTTGTGTTGCCTGCAAATCATGAATTCTGAAATGCAGTCTCGTGTATACACTCGTGCAGAAACGCGTGTATACACCCGTCCAGAAACGCGTGTATATCTGCGTGAACAGACTCTGTAGACAGAGTACATGCGCTTTTACACGCGTTTCTACACGCGACCTGCGAAATTTTTTTTCCAAAAGGACCGACCTCCGACAAAGACAAAGTGTCCTTATAAAAGGACCACTGTCGCCCCTGTCAGAATCATTCACCCAATCGTGTGCACAGTGGCAAAAGGACGAAGACAAACCCAAAAAGCAAAGAGCAAATAGCATAAACAAATCTGAGGAAAGAGACAAGGCACAGGACAAACTGACTCACCTCTGAAAAAGTGAGTCTTCTTTCTTGCATGGTTTCCTCCCGTGTGTGCTCCTTCTCTGCTCCCTCCTTGCACTTAGGTTTCATTTCTGTTGGAAGAGGCAAAAACGAAAGCAGTGTTGATATGTTAGTTCAAAATCTATATTTGGGGAAGGCGGGCTATTTTTAGTTTAAACAGACCGTCGTATTTATAAACGCGTGTATATTCGCGTGTATGATATTTTAGCTGCGTTTATACACGCGTTTTGCAGGAATTACCCGCGTTAATACACGCGATTTTTTAGAAATAGCCGCGTTAATACACGCAAATGTATGTGTAATCGATGTCAAGGATGCATTGTACGAGCACGTCGAATTACCTTGAATCACATAGACCCTCCATGTATGGAGAATGGAATCAAACAGGTTTAGAGGTGAGTAGATGTAAATTGATGGTATTCAAATGACTCATGGTATCCAAATTAAATTAATAGAGTTGTAATATATAAACTCTAATTGAAGCAGGATGCAGTACCACACCCTAACATGGTACCCTACGCGCGACGAGAGCACGCAAAGCGTCGACGAGATGATGCTGGAGCTTCGGGATCTTTTGTCAGAGATGAGTGGGAAAGGGATGACAATAGCCCTGCACCCCACGAAGTTGTGGAAGAGGAGGTGCTTGATGATATGGTGCGGAATTTTTTTTAAGGATGATCCCAAAGGTATGGACGACGATGATATGGAACAAGAGCATCTTTACAAGGCTTCATCGACACCGGTGTTTGAAGGGTGCACATTCTCTGTTTTACGTGCTTCACTTGAACTACTCAATATACAAACAGTTTATGGATGGAGCAATGCAAGTCTTGACGCATTATTGAAGTAAGCATTCTAACTTACAAATTTGAATTAGTGGTTTAAGGTTTAGGATTTAAGACTAATTATAATTGATGATATTGGATGCAGGCTATTATCAAACATGCTTCCAAAGGAAAATAGACTACCCACCTCAAGAGACATAGCGAGGCGCTATGTGACATCTCTTGGAGGACTCGATTATGATCGCATACATGCATGCGTCAATGATTGCATTCTCTTTCGTGGGACGCATAAGGAGGCTCTACATTGTCCCACTTGTGGTGAAGCAAGGTATAGAACAGATATGAAGAGTTTTGATGTACCTCGTAAAGTTTTGCGACACTTTCCTATAATTCCTCGCATCAAACACATGTTCAAGTGCAAATCCATAGTAGAGCTCATGTCATGGCATTCCTCACATCGATCGGATGATGGCATGTGGAGAATTCCTGCAGACACTCCTGCTTAGAAGCATATTGAAGATGAGTGGCCCAGCTTTAAAACAGAGCCCAGAAACTTGAGACTTGGCCTAGGTATGGATGGAGTGAATCCATTTGGTTTCAAAAGCACCGCATACAGCGTTTGTCCAGTTGTGTTGGTGAATTACAACCTTCCACCTATCAATGGCGATCAAGAAGGGACATCTTATGTTATCCCTTCTAATTCCAGGGAAACATAAAGTCAAGCATATGGATGTTTATCTTGAACCATTGATTGATGAGTTGGAGGAACTATGGAGAGGTGTTGCGGTGGTGGACATTAGTAGGCCTCCCTCCTCTCGACACTTCGACTTAAAAGCAGTGTTGATGTGAACAATGCATGACTTTCCAGGATACAGCGATTGTTCTGGTAAGAATTCTAATTACCTCCCTACTCTATTACTATTGGCTATATATATTAATTATACATATTGACTTTATTATTCTAACTTTTATTTATATTTTAACAGGCTTGAAAACATCGGGTAAACATGCATGTCCTGTTTGTGGCCCTTCGTTAGTACATGAGTATGCTGACGGTTTGTGTAAGACTATATTCCATAATCATCATCGATTTCTCCCCTCAGATCATCCTAAATATGTTGCTAGTAAGAGTAACATTCCTCCACAAACACTTCGTGCAAAAGATTGGAAGCGTATTTGGGAGTCTACAACTATTCTTCCTCCAGATGGCATGAACAGGTATAGTAATGTTTTTTCAATCTTGTTTTGTGTAGTCTCTAATTGGATTAAAGGTCACATAGAGCAATCCCTTGTGTAGGTACTCCATTTTTTTTTGGCTGCCATATTGGACCCATCTTAAGATCAACCGTCTTCTTGATCCCATGCACATCTTCAAGAATGTGGGATCTGGTATTTGGGAACATATTATTGGTAAACGAGACAATGTTAGCGTACGTGAGGACTTACGGGTCGCAGGACGTATGCGTCAAGCTTGGCCACGAGAGGTGGGTGGGCACGTTCGTCTTCCGCCTGCACCATGGATTATATTAAAGAAAGAGGAGAAGCAGGTAAAGCAGGCCATCACCACTTTGCGTACTCCCACTGGATGCATGAGATCATTGAAGGGAGCCTTTACAACCACTAAGAAAAGAGGCGTTGAGCAACTATATGGGTTGAAGTCCCACGATTGGCACAAGATGCTTCAAGTAAGTGTTTTCCAAGTCTTGTGTTGGCTATATATAGAATGTCTCTATATATATAGCCCTAGGATCTCCTCTATATATACTCATCTATTGTGTGTATTCCACACACCTTTGGGGATGCATATGACGTCTCTCTCTCTCTCTCTCACGTTGGTTCAACATGGTATCAGAGCGTGGTTGTTTTTTCGCTATGAAAAGCATTCGTTTTCGGCTTCGCGCGGCTCCGCGCAGCGCGCGCGCAGAAAAATCTGCAATTCTGCGAAACGTAAAATCGCCATAATTTTCTGCTCCGGACTCGGAATTCAGTGTTTTTGAAGTCGTTTTGGGGGTATATGGTGCATTTCCGAGCTGTCTAGCATATCAGATTTATCAAATTCTACACCGATTATAATCTGCAGCAGCAGACTGATAGCAATCTTTTGACCGTTGGCTATCAAAACTTCTGTCTGGACAAAAGAAGATAAGTGATTTAGTTTTCTCAATCTTTACAATGATTTATTGCTTGATTATGTGTATGTTATGCATGAGAAATTTTTTAGAGAAGATCTCGTTATCCCTTATATGTATGATGTTCGTATTAGATAGAGATTTGTGAAACTAATAAAATATTTCATGAGCATCGATTTTCATGTATAGATTGCATCATACTTGTGAAAAAGAAAATATCGTTTGTTTCTCATAGAAAATAAAGGTTTCTAGGAGAAAGAAGATCTTTCATGAGTATATGTTTGCATGTATATATTTCTTCATACTTGTGAAAGAGAATATATTGTATGTTTTTCATGGTTGCAAGATCCCCTTAAGAAGTTTTAGGTGAATTCCCTTGAATCCTTTCAACTTTGAAGATAGTTTATAGGTTGATACGACGGCTTCTACAGTGGTTTACTTCCTACGACGGCTCATGGCAATTTTATCAAAACTAAGAGAAAATTCATATTTAGCGTTAAAAGATCTCTTGCATCATGCATAGAGTTTAGCCATCATCATGATGGTATTTGATATTGATGAGATGCATATTCCTTAGAGTTGTTTGTCCATGATAATCAACATATTTGATTCTTTCTTTCCTGATGTAAGTAGAAGAAGATCTTTCGTATCTTATGCAACTCACATTGATCATGACTTATGCCATGGTCTGGTATACCTCTTATGCTACCATGATGTACTTCTACAATAATCTTGATCTTTTTGATTGCTTCATGAGCTAATATGTTGTGATCTTGTTTTAGTGCTAGTTACAGGAATCACATGATTAAGCTTGGACGTTCATAATGTATTTATTGACAATCCAAGGTATTATCACATGATGGTAATTATGCCTTTCTTTTCGATCGACTGATGTTATGTATATGGATTTTGTTCATCAATATCATGATGGTATTTGATATTGATGAGATGCATATTTGTTAGAGTTGTTTGTCCATGATAATCAACATATTTGATTCTTACTTTCATGATGTAAGTTACTAAGTAGAAGAAGATCTTTCGTATCTTATGCAACTCACATTGATCATGACTTATGCCATGGTCTGGTATAACTCTTATGCTACCATGATGTACTTCTACAATAATCTTGATCTTTTTTATTGCTTCATGAGCTAATATGTTGTGATCTTGTTTTAGTGCTAGCTACAAGAATCACATGATTAAGCTTAGACGTTCATAATGTATTTATTGACAATCCAAGGTATTATCACATGATGGTAATTATGCCTTTCTTTTCGATCGACTGATGTTATGTATATGGATTTTGTTCATCCTGCCATGGTTTTATTTTATGATGCTCATTATGATGATTTCTTTATATTCATTGATGACGTTTCCATGGACTTTATCCATGATGTCATGGTTTTGGCTTGCTATCCTTTTGGTGTACGTCTGCTGATATTACTTACATATCTGATGTTGGATCTTACTTTTTGAATGGTTACTCCTTCTCTAAATATCAATTCGTAGCCCTGTGCGTGTGAGCAAAAATCCCGCATACCAAACCAAAGGTGTGCATTAGTTTGTTTGAAATAGGTTGGTTCTAATTTGTGCCCATGAAATGCTTGTGGTAAATTCAATGATCCTGACTTTAGAATCGTTACAGTTACTTGCTCATGGTCATCTCGGTGATGATCTGATAGTTTTAACTCATGATTTAGGAATCATTATAGTTACTTGCTCGTGGTCATCTCGGTGATGATCTGATTGTTTTATCTCATGACTTCAGAATCGTTACAGTTACTTGGTCATGGTCATCTTGGTGATGATCTCATTATCCTTTTATCTTGGCGGTGATGTTGATCTCTCGTTTGATTGTTCTCACAAGGAAGTTGTGTATTTGTTCTTTCTATGGCTTCGAGGAAGTTTGTCTTGTGTGTAAAGAGGACTTTATTGATGCTTAGCATGCTGTTACTACTCGAGAGGCTTTGTAAGCATGCAACTATTTCTCGAGAGCCTTTGCAAGAAATAGTTAAAGGTGCCATGTGTTCTACCTTTGCTTGTTACATTACAACCAGCCTCACGGACTTGACAATTATTATTTTAAGCATGCAAGCCTCGGTGATTCTGATAGGTTTGGTGAGTTTGTAATTTTGGTGCCTTGGTATGATGCCATGGTGGTGATGGTTACACATTTTATTGATATATGTATATGTGCTCATTGCATTGATGTAATTCACTCACTACAATCCATGATGCCATGGTGTTGTTCCATGATGATGGTTACATGTTTCGTCAATGATGGTTGACTACGTTTCCATGGATTGTATCCATGATGCCATGGTGTTGTTCCATGATGATGGTTACATGTTTCGTCAATGATGGTTGACTACATTTCCAATTATGATGGTTACATGTTTCGTCAATGATGGTTGACTACGTTTCCATGGATTGTATCCATGATGCCATGGTGTTGTTCCATGATGATGGTTACATGTTTCGTAGATGATGATTGATTACGTTTCCATGGATTGTATCCATGATGCCATGGTGTTGTTCCATGATGATGGTTATATGTTTCGTTGATGTTGGTCATTCCAAGCTATATGTTGGTCATTCCAAGCTACATTTTTTGTTGATGTTGGTCATTCCAAGCTACATGTTTCGTTGATGTTGGTTCACTTGGCTAATCTATATTGGTTGATTATGTTTCCATGGATTTTATCCATGATGCCATGGTGTTGTTCCATGATGATGGTTAATGGTTGACTACGTTTCCATGGATTGTATCCATGACGCCATGGTGTTTGGATGCACCGTGCCTTGGCTTTGGCTCATCAGATTGACTAGGTTTATTTAAGTCTATCAATGTCTTTTGTGGTCGACAATGCAACCATGCAGGTCTAAATGGCTATAATGGTGGTCAAGTCTTGGAATTCAATCTATGGCAACTAACAAGAAATTTCGTCGAGCATATTTCCCGAGAGGTTTGATTTCTCGTTCCGTCAGCTTATGAGGTTTATGTTCACGTCATGTCATCTTGACTACATGATAGAGGTTTGATTTCTTGTCCCGTCATCTTACGAGGTTGGTTTACGTTCACGTCATGTCATCCCCTGACTACATGTCAGAGGTTTGATTTCTCTTCCTGTCAGAGGTTTGATTTCTCGTCCTATCAGCTTATGAGCTTTATGTTCACATCATGTCATCCTGGCTACATGCTGCTTGTGGATGTCAAAGGTTTGATTTCTTGTTCCGTCATCTTATGAGGTTTACTATCCTGATTGTGAATGTCACACGTTTGATTTCTCGGCCTATTATCTTATGAGGTTTACTTTCAAGTACGTCATGTCAGAGGTTTGTTTTTTCATCCTGTCAGAGGTGTCTACATCCTAATTATTGTTTCACGTCAGAGGTTCGCTTTTTCATCATGTCTGGTTATCCTACCTATGGACGTAAGAGGTTTGATTTCTCGTCTTGTCATCTTTTGAGGTTTACTTTCATATCATGTCATCTTGGAGGTTTGATCCAAGTTATAGTTGTCTCATTATCTTGACTCATAATATTGGAGGTTTGATCTTATGTCATAGATTTTTCCCATGGCAAAGATATGATTCTAGCTTTCCATGATATCCTTACTAACTAGAATGAGTGTCATTTTCTATTTTAGTGACAGGTCAATCTTCCAAGTCAACTTCTCCAAGTAACCAGATTCCCTTACCAAATCTAGTTCATTTGCCATTGATTGGATGATCTTCCATAAGTTGACATTGCCATGCATATCCTTGCGGATGGACTATATTCCTAAGCAACCATATAATAGATACCTTTATGTCTATTTCTTTATGTACATCTTTTCGTGTACATCTCATATTTCTATAACAAAATTATGGTTTTCCATTTGTTATGGAGACTTCTTCCATATTATAGGGTTTATGGATCAGGATTGTATTTGGATATTGCTGAGCTTCAATATAGATAAGAGACTACAAAAATATTATTTGGCATCGTCACGCCACGAAGATGGACTCGCACCCAACCTACATGAATGGATCAAGACAACATGAAAATGGATGACCTTCAAAGCCTTCGTTTGGCTATTGTACACATAAGAGTGATGAAGTATATATGGGAGTGATGTAGCTCCTTCATGGCTATTGTATATATGGGAGTGATGTAGCCCCTTCATGGATATTGTATATATGGGAGTGATGTAGCTCCTTCGCAGCCTTCATGGCTATTGTATACATGGGAGTGATGTAGCTCCTTTGAATAATACTTTGTAACTATAAAATAATTTAATATAGCAGTAGGTGTATATAGAGCTGTGGGTTTTTCCCTTGAGCCCCCAAGGGTTTTTTCATCCACAGTTAGAGACCCTTCTTTGAGCGGGGGTGTTGGCTATATATAGAATGTCTCTATATATATAGCCCTAGGATCTCCTCTATATATACTCATCTATTGTGTGTATTCCACACACCTTTGGGGATGCATATGACGTGTCTCTCTCTCTCTCTCACGTTGGTTCAACATCTTGTACGTACGTTGAAATTAAATTTTGTAATGCCATAAACCATACATACATGTGCTCTTATGTGCGCAGTTCATACTACCTACTAGCATCGACCATTGTGCAAATAAGAGTTTGAAAAAATGTATTTATAAGATGGGCGAGCTTGTGAGGTATGTAAAATCCATGCTCAGATCACCCTTCATTATACCTTGCAAAATGAACGTGCATGAGGTATAACGTACTATTTATTTATTTTTCAGATATGTTAGTTCCAAAGCAATTGATCCAGCCACGTTGGATGATGCGCGTGTTATGGCAGTGGAGGTGGTTTGTTTGGTAGAGGAGACCTTTCCGTGAACCATTCTCACAAGTCAACTACATCTCATTGTGCATTTAGTGGACGAAATCGCTTTATGTGGTACTGTGCATGCACGTTGGATGTTCTTCCTAGAGCGCTTCATGAAGACCTTAAAAGACTTTGTGAGGCAAAGTGCAAGGCCTGAAGGAAGCATGGCCGAGGGTTGGTTGATACAAGAGTCTCTTGTATATATTTCAGAATTTCTTGGTCAGGTGGACAGCTCTTTGCCACGACTATGGAGAAATGAAGAGGACTTGAGGATGACCTCTATTGTGCCTCAAGAAAAAGGACAGAGTAAAGTAATTGATAGAACATTGATTGATGATCTCAATTTCACTTGTATCCTTAATAGTGATGTGATGAGCAGATGGGTTACAAGATATAAGGATGCAAAGACAAAAAGGCAAGCAGAAAGAGCTCTCTTTCGGAGGCAACATGGCTCTCGGAAGGCGTACCCTAAGCATCTAGCAACACTTCCGAACGATATCCATGTTGATTGGTTGCATGAGGAAATGGAGAGAGCAGAGAGGGATGAGGGGCTGCATATCACGGCGGAAGAATGGGAGTATGCACGAGGATGCATGTCAAAGGTACATAGAACTAATGTTTTGCATTAGTTGTAAGTGATTTGCTTTTAATATTTATTCACATTGCTTACACAAATATTGCTTCTATTTTGGTCCAGTGCACTATGTTCAATGCTATATGGTGTGAAGGCAAGCATTTTTGAACACAAAGAATTGATGAAAAGAGAAATACACAAGATTGCGGTGTCATTAGTAGCTTTGAGGGAGCTAATGGAAAAATGGATGATTATTGTGGCATAATCCAAGACATATTTAGGCTTGACTTTCGTCGCTTCTTTGTGTATGTTTTGGATGTCAAATGGCAAATGAACGTGGTGGAAAAAGGACCTGATGCAATGATAAAACGCCATGCAAGTGGATATGTGACTATTGACTCTACAAAGTTCTGGCAAACAAAGAAAGATAGGCTCGTATTGCCACAACAATGTGAGCAGGTATGCATTTTTTTACTAATGTGTTTCATGTACATATATATCTAAGCTCGTGTACCCCTTGACTTTTGATATGCTAATTAATTACTGTACTATGTGTATTTGAGTAGGTTATCTATCTACCAATGGTGCATGACATTAAATGGTGGTACGTCATCCCTATTGCACCACGTTTCAAAGTGATGTATAATACATTCACTGATATGGAGCATATGGAGGATGTAACAAGTCGCAATGAAGATGATGTCGAACATGCCATTGAAGATGTTGTGATCGATGATCAAGAAATAAGAGATGATCATGATAATGAGGATGAGCATGCCATTTCTCATGATTATGAGAATGACCCTACCATTGAGGATGATGGTGATGTTGATGAGGATGATCAGGACATCGATACCACTATCAATGGAGTACAGAATATCGATAGTGGAATAAATTTAATCGTAGCCTTACAAATTGATCAAATGGATATTGATGTTGATCGTTTGGCAAGGATGGATCTTATTGAAGATGAGATCGAACCCTAACCAATCCGTCACTGTACGTTCTAAATTGATGACATTTTTATCATCTCATATGCATGATTTATTTTTGAATATATTTCATTGTTGTAAATGCATGTATTTCTTCAGTTTTTCTTCAATTTTTCTCTGCCATGCGTGTATTAATCCGTGTATAGTGGCGTGTATTAATCCGTGTATAATAGCGTGTATTAATCCGTGAATATTAGCGTGTATAGATGCGTGTATTACTGCGTGTATATATACGCGTTTATACACGCGTTGATAAATGCAAATATACACGCAAACTTAAATGCTAAAATACACGCGCCCGATTCAAATACAAGCGCGACCATACACGCGCTCGTAATTTATCGCGTGTATGAAACGCGTGTATGGCAGCATTGTGTTGTAGTGGGAGTTGAGCTCCAGGGGGAGTGTTGAGATATCGAGCTTGTCTAGTGAGGAGGTGGACACTGATGACCCGCCTGGGGGATAGGCCCTACACTTACACCACTGGCATAGTTGGTGAGATCTTGGGTGATATGCGGCCAGTGGTATGATAGGCTATGTGACAGCCATTCTAGAGACTCGCATAGTTATAGCGCCAGCTCATTTAGTTGGGTTCACACTATAGAGAACCCGTGTATGTATTGGTTGAGTACCTTTCATATTATGTGTACTCTTATCTTGTATATGGTGTGTTGAGTGTTGAGTGAAGAAGAAGAAGACTTTCAGCCTCTCACCTTGTGTGTTCTCTATTAGGGTTTTGTGAGTGTGTGTGTGTGCTTGCAAGAGCTCAAGCTCTCTTCCCCCCTGCATCTTTTCATAGCTAACTCTTGGTATGAGAAGATGAAGGGCCTCGACAAAGCTACCCCACAAGAAAATATTTGAATAATTCCTCCTCCATCCCAATTGCAAGAAAGCTTGAAGAAATGGGTTGCGAAAGAGTTGTGCTGGGGCCAACATTCGTAACACTTTGACACTAGTCAAAGTGCCCTCATCAAAAGATGAGCTTTTCTTGAAGAGGTCATCTCTAATGATAGAACTGACACTAGTCAAAGTGCCCTCATCAAAAGATGAGCTTTTCTTGAAGAGGTCATCTCTAATGATAGAACTTAATGTTTATGATTTCAATGGACATGGTGGCAATAGAAAATCTATCAGCTTACCAAAGGCACCAAAGGTTCTAGTTATCCACAAGAGAATCCTTGCTGCCTAATCCTTGCCTATAAATAGAAGAGGATGAAGTCTTTCCCCTGCAAACATGCCAAAGATAGAAACCTCAAAGTAGCATCATGACACATAAAGTTAAAGATTTTTTTTTTGAATTTTGGAGATTAGAGACATGAGTCTCCCCCAACAAAAGAGATGTGTGTAGCAAGTCGATAGGGAGATGTGCTATTGTAAAGCATCCTATACATTTACGACAAGCCTTAGTTTTGTACCCTACTTTTATCAAAGTCAGATTTAAAACACTCCTAGAGCACCTTAAGACACTCTCAAACTTGTATAAAGTAGAGTTAAAGTACTTTATACAGTGGCCCTATAACATTTTTAACAGATTTGAAGCACTTTTAGGTGGTCCTATAGAACTTTCAATATTACAAAATAACTTATTTTAAAGTGATAGTGAAACACTTCCAAATGGTCCCAAAGTAATTATACATCATGGTCCTAAATTACTTTACGCTGGCCCTAAAATATCTTTAGTAGATGTAAAGCACTTTTAGGTGGTCCTACATAATTTTCAATGGCACAAAAGCACTTGGTGCAAGTATTTTAAAGTGATATTGAAAGGCTTCCAAGCACAAAAGAACTTGTTAGTACCACTTGGAAGTACTCAATATTTAAAATACTTACAAGTTCTTTTGTGCCATTGAAACTTGAAGTAATCAATATCTATTTTCTTTTATGCCATTGAAACTTGAAGTAATCAATATCTATTTAAAATACAAGTTATTTTGTGTTATTGAAACTTTCCAAGTGGTACTAACAAGTTCTTTTTTGTGCTTGGAAGCCTTTCAGTATATCACTTTAAAATACATTCTTTTGTGCCATTGAAAGCTCTATAGGACCACCTAAAAGTTCTTTACAGCTACTAAAAGTATTTTAGGGCCTATGTAAATTACTTTAGGACCATGTATAAGTACTTATACTAGTTTATAAAGTCGTTCGCAAAGTCCATGAAGTACTTTTAAGAGCTCTAAAGCACTTTCAGGTGGTCCTAAAGTGTTTTTAATATAAAAAAAACTTATAAGTAATTGAAAGTGATCTAGAGTACTTCCAAGTGGTCCTATAACAAGGTCTCTATTAATGCACATGATGTTTTTAAAGCTTAAAGTACTCATGTACCACTTAATAGTACTTTTGCATCACTTGATAGTACTTTTGACCACTTATTAACAATATTGTTAGACCACTCATTAGAAGTTCAGAACCACTAGGACCACTTTAAAATAGTTCAAAACCAATAAAAAGTAGTTTAGGACCACCTAAAAATAAAAAGGCTTTTTTAATGTAAAAATAACAAGGTAGATTTTTTTAACAAAAGGTGCCTAAATCATGACCATAAAAAAAGACTATGTTTTCAAAACCTTTTAGGCACTACATATTCTCTCTCAATGAATATCTTCTATATTAAAAATTTCTTCAAAATAAATATACTAAACTTTTTTTTTTTCAAGCATTTCTTAAAGCCACAAGGTGGCTTTCTTTCTAACAAAAGGGGGTTAATGTTTTTTACATAAATTCACACAATTTAAAGTTTTTATGTGATAATGAGAGAGAGAGAGAGAGAGAGAGAGAGAGAGAGAGAGAGCTCACGTGCTTATCAACATAAAAGACAAGTCTTGCAATTTTGAAGAAATGAAAATGTCAACCAAAGTAAAATTTCATGACACTTTTTAAGAATAATTAGTTAGAATGCCTCTACCTATGGTGGAAGTTTTTGGGGAAAGAAAATTATATATCTAGTACTTTCTTATTTTAAAATTGCTAAAAATAACATAAAAATATTGCAATGGCCTTACTTCAAGGATACCTATATAAAAAAGTGTTTCTTTATTAAGTGATATAATGGACATGCCAATATCCTATGCACATATATAATAGTTTTTAATCATACAATTGTAGGTGTTGAAAAAGTATCTAATTTATTTACCTAAATCATGACTATGGAAGAATATGTTTCAAATGTTTTTGGCACTTATTCTGATCTCTCAATGAATATCTTGTGTTGATATTATTTTCTTGATATAAATTTCTTTGAAAAAATAAAAATAAAAAATTCTTAAAGCCACAAAAGTGGTTTTTTTCTACAAGACTAGTGCTAATTTCTAATATATAAATCCACCCAATATGAAATTATTGTGATATTAAGAGAGACAGAGAGAGAGAGGAGGGGGGCGCTACTATTGTATTCACTCACTTTCAAAAGATGCCTAAACTTAAATTATCATCTTAAAAAGCATAAAGATAGGGGCTTTCCCTTCAAGGATCATACTAACATTATGATAATAGAAATGGTAGACTAGATATAAGGGGTCGAATTTAGTGAGGAATAGGTGGGCTTTACATGTGCACCTATTAAAAGGAACAAAGAACCATCATGAAAATGTTGACTCTTAATATGCGATCAGTAAAACTAGCTTAATAGATATTCAAATATTAATTTTTATATTTTCATTTATTCTGTTTAAGTAAAACCACTAGAGTGTTCCTTCTACAAAATCTATTCGAGCATTCCTTCTACAAAAATCGACTCTAGAAGAAGGAAGTAATGTCATAAGCATGAGATGATCCTAAATGGTGTATGTCACTATGGTGGAGTCACTGTGGTGGAGACCAAACAATTATTTATGTATTTCTCACATCTACATATAGGTGAAACAAAGTAGATTTAGAGAATGAAAAAGCAAACTAGAACAATTGACAATGTCTTGTGAAAAAAATATATAGTCATGGAAAGTTGAAACATGTTATCTATTCTTCATGTTTTTTGTGAAAAAATTGTCATGATCGTACTGTAGTAGTAGGCACAATATCCCATGCATATTGTATCCTAAATTGATTTTTTGGTTTGAGGGGGCACAAATCGAAATCGATTTTGGTTTCAAAGAAGACAGGAAAAATTATTCAATCTCGTGAGGTACAAGAGTCCCTATTTGTATATATTCGTAATAAAGAGTGCAAGATGAAAGCATGTACATATCCTTAATCCATCAAATCCATTCATACAAGATCATACGTTTATGACATAGTTAATCAAATTATGGCCACTATTAAAGCTCTTACCATTAATTCTCTTTTACAAGCTTTTCTCCTTAAGTACAAAAGCTATTCATGCTATTAGTGACATGCACATAAAATATCAATATCATTAAGCATGAAGTGTGATATATATGTCCAAGAACATATTAAAGCGTCTCAAGTCTCTATCTATATATGATATTTGATTATACGTCTAAGGGTTGCTACCACCTTCTTTAGGGGTGATCCATACTAAGGACAATTATGCTTCAAATTAAAGTGTCTCAATCTCTAGCTAAATATGATATTTGACTATAATGTGCCAATTAGTGTGTTGTTACAACCTTCTCTGGAGGATCCAAGTGTGCAACAAGGGTCATTATAGTTTGATTGTTGCTCACCACACCACGGTGTAATGCGCTTTTGTACTTGCCATTGGTTAGCATCTATAATCAAAAAATAAAAAAAGAGTCAATATATATATCAAGATGATATCCTAAATTTACAGTTTTACAAAAGAGAAGCATGGCACAAGGTGTTCACTAGTGTGTAGCCTAGTAGTAAAAGGAATTCATCTTTTAGAAAAGAGAAGCATGGCAAAAGTTGAGGACCCCCTACTAGCTACATCTATTAGACATGATCTTTGGGTATCACTAAATATTTATAAACCTTTTTTTTAAAGACAACAATATGGCACAAGTTTGGTGGTTTTAAGTGTGTTAATGATGTGGCTCTTACAAACTGGTTAACTTAGGGCTGGAGGACTTTACCTGTAATTGATCACCAATATTGATGACTAATGCGTTGGGTATGGGATCCACTGCGAACCATTGGCCATCCTTGCACACTTGAAGTCCATCCATATCTTAGTCATGTAGTAGAACCGTCATGCATCCATGTGTCCCAAGAACAAGGTCAGGTTGAGGGCAAGGAGGGTAGTAGTTTGCTCGGAAGAACAAGTTGTAATGTTGAAAAGCCTTCTCTAGATGGTCATCCGTCATACCAAGGCTTTTGGACAATGCGGCGAGCAAACTTTTGAAAAGGTTCTGTAGCTCGGTGCCGTAGGAACCCACCATGCCCCTAGAGTGGTCACATCACAAAGTGGTGTTGGGCCATGTGATATAATGGAAAAAAAAGTGTGTGTGTGTCCGTGTGTAAGGGGGGGTGTATGTGTGTACTGTCTCTGAGAGAGAGACTGTGTGTGTGTGTGTGAGAGAGAGAGAGTGAGTGAGTGAGTGAGTGAGTCAGTGAGAGAGAGAGAGAGAGAGAGAGAGAGAGAGAGAGAAGGGGTTGGACCTTAATCCTTCGGGTTGGGAAGGCCACATGTCGAGTTTCTTCAATGAGGGGGGAGCCAGGTAGCCAAAGAGGGAGTCCATCCAGTCATTTGCGGCTCCTTGGAAGAAGTTAGTGTGGCCATATCCGAGCAAGCCTTCAGTGCTCTGATCCTTCACAGAGTAACCTTCCTTGTCGTCCAATGGGAGCTCAAAGAACTGCCTGGCTGCCTGTCTGGTCCCTTCAATAACGCTCGCGGGTATGCCATGGTTAACCACCTGCAGCACAGCAGCAAACAGTACAGACCACATCAGCTATACGCTTTTATCTCCTCTTCATTATTATCTAATCTTAAAAGCTAGCTAGCGCAGGCACGTTAATGTAATTAACCTACTTGGAAGAAGCCCCACTCCTCGCAGGCTTTGGCGATCTCTTTCAGGGTGTCCGCTTCCGAGTCTCCATGAAGGCCGGCCATATCCACGAAGGGAAGGAGGCCCGTGTTTCTTTGGGCGGGATGAGGCCGCTGCTCATGGGGGACCAAGAACTCCTGGGGCACCTCCGGCACGGCCATCTGGGATAATTTCTGCACAAGATGGCGTTTCTCGTGATCCGTCACCTTCTGTGCACTCTCCGGCACAGCTAGACGTTGGCTGGAGAAGATGGTGGTCATGGTAATTAACGACGTAATTAAGTGCTAATCGACGCTCAAGCAGAGAAGGCTTGCGAAATTCAGAGCAGATCTAATGCATTTATATAGATTGCTGATTGTGTAAAACCAGCAGGGAGCAGTGAAGCATGCGGCGCCCATCGGAGAAGGCGAGGTGGCCGGCGACATTGAAAAAATACGCTCCTAGCTTATTTTGATTGCGGTTGAAACTTTTTTGTTGTTGAAAAAAGGACAACAAACATTGATGTGTGGATTCTTGACTAGACGACAGGCCAATGCCAAGACGTCTCCTTAATTTGACCTAGTTGTTTGTAAATAATTTTATTAAATACTAGTTTCTTTCTTTCTTTTTCTTGGGAACAAGTAATTATATATATTAATATTAAAAAAAGACAGCCCTTTACAAAAAGTTCTCTTACAATCCTTCTCTTAGTTTTTTTCCTTTTTTAAGATCAATAATAGTTATATATATTAACTGAAACTGTTCAAAAACTGCAAATACAACCAAATCAGGGCTACAATGTCCATATTTACTACTCCTCAACTTCATTCAGAATTTTACACAAAAATTCCCATCTCTCTTCTTGATGCTCCAAAAGTATTCTGGCCTCCATCATAGCTTCTGTAGTGCATCCTCCAGGGGACTGTTTTTCCAGCATTCCCCCTTTCTTGGACCAAACTTTAATAGTGGGTCTGGTTCGCACCTGGTTTTCTACGAGGGCGACAAATGTACGATCAACTTGTTTTTCTTTACGGTACCACCTTAGAGTTTTTGGTCCAAACTTGGGAGGCCTTTTCTTCCCTTCCCAAAATCTCACCTGCAGCACCATATAGACCAAAGTTAGGGGTTTATTCCTAGTATGTTTGAAGCTCACCAAACTCTGAGGCAAAATTCAGATCATATTCGTTTGCAGGTTCTGAATCACCATATCCAGCTCAAAACATCTTATTTTATTCACATTACACACCGACCAGCACATGTAACACACTTATGCATCAAGTCTGACTCTTGCAAGCCTGTCATACTGCCTTCCTAAATACAATTGCATTCCTGCTAGACCAGATTTCCATCAAGATACAAGCTCTGATGATATTAAAAACCAAACCAATATATTCATTACTAATTGACCATTTACCCAAGCTCCAGTCCCCCCAACATGTTCGCATACCCAAGCTCTTCTCTATCCATTTACACATTTTGGACCAAGTATCCCTAATTGCTAGGCATTCCCAAAACACAAGTGATGACCTACACCTGGGACAAATGCCAATAGATACATTAGATTTTAAAGCCAGCGGAATCATCAACCATATAAAGATCCTCCAATTTACAATTAGGTAATCTGCACATGAGGTCCCACCTTTCATCTTCCCAAACAAAAGAACATTGTCCCCATGAAATGTGATATCCTAGCTGCATATAGGCAATCATCATGGCTTCAGAACTACAGCCCTTAGGAGATTGCTTCTCTAGGACCTCTCCACTTGACTAGATCTTCCAAATTAGTCTGGTTCCCAGGGGGTTCATAATAAAAACCACAAAAGTCTAGACAGTGTGATGATGTGGCATGTAACATGCCACGTCTTCACCAATTTGGGGACTTCTTGAATAATCAAAATTTTCCATCATGATATATATACTTGGAAAGGTCTCGATGAATAGATTCCAAATGTGCAATAATCGCTAACTATTCATTTGATTTGTAAAAAATTCACCATGAGCCCATTTTTCTAGAGAGAGGAGGTGTGGAAATCCTTAAGGGACAAAAATGAGAGTCCAAATTTTACCTAATGGTAGATATAGGATACCAATGCCTCCTTCACTCTTTGGCATACTCACTTTGTCCCACGTAAGCAAAGCTACCACTCTCCTACTACTACACCTATTTCTCCATAGAAAGTCCCTTATTATAGGCCCCATACTTTTCTTGAGTGTTGCCAAAGTTAAGCACTAGGCATAGGAACATGGTGTAGGCATTTAAAACAACATTACAAATGGTCACCCTTTCATGAAAGGGAACCCTAACCCCCTCCCATTTATTCAAGTTCTAGATGAATCTCTCTAGGGTCCAATCACTTATTACAACCCTTCTCTTAGATACATTATATTTTAAAGCCACCAAAATCCTCAACCATATAACATCCTCCAATTTACAATTAAGTAATGTGCATATGATGTCCCACCTTTCATCTTCCCAAACAAAAGAACATTGTCTCCATGAAATGTCACGAGACCCTTTTGTATTTCTTGAAGAAATTAATTTAAAAAAACTCACAAATTATTTCATAATTGAAACAAAGATGTGAATTAATTTAAAAAACCAGATAACATAGCATAACACAAGGCAAGAGAAATAAAATAACATCACCATCAAGAGTAAAAGGAGTAAAGGATAGTGAATACCACACAGAAGAAAAGAGTGGGTGCAATCTTCCCCCTCAAATGTGTAGCTCTACTTCCACCACTTGAGTATTTAGAGAATTTTATTCATAAAAATAGCCCAAGGAGCTTAGAATAGATGTGCGTACAAATTGGGCTTTCTTTTCCCCAATTTTGGGTATTGCTTTACATATTATTAACCATATGAAGTCTCCCTAAGGTTTGTACATATAAAAACCTTTACCCAAATATAATTGCTAATGGGCCTTGTTACATAAAATAACTTTGTGCACATTTGCACATATAATAATGTTATACACATTTGCACATTCCATTAAGTTGAATCCTGCACAAATTAAATTAGGCATATTTTTGGATGATTATTAATTCATCAAAATATGATAAAATATATACCTAACAATCCTCCCATTTGGGGAAGCAACTGTCCTCCGTTGTGTAAGAAAATCATCGAGAGAATAAGATTATGCTGTAGATATTGATGCCATAACTTGTAAGGTAAACTCAGAGGTCCGAACATGGCTCAAAGGCACAAAGGCATGGCTCAGAGGTTCTTATGGACATGGGATACCAACAAGAAAACTCATGTCACACCTAAATTGGTGATCATCTCACTGATTATCAAATAAAAAATAACATGCATAAAAAGTCTAATACATGATTTACAAAACAAAAATGATCATCATCTTCACACCACCGCTCAATCCACTAGCCATACGACACCTCAATTGGTACCCTCATATAGTGTGATACCTCAATCGGTACCCTCACACATCTCGTGCAGTGGGACACCTCAATCGATACCCTTTCGCTTTTCATTGGTTATACTCAGACACTGTCCACATTAGTTAAACAATTAATTGAACACATCAATTAATCCCAACTTTGTCTTGAGATATAGACAACCCATAAGTATTCAAATAACAGCCACACACATGTTTGCCAGGCGTAAGTAACCCGAGAATCACCCCTCCATACAAACCAATTGAAAAAAACAGTGGAGGCCCACAAGCATGCCATATACAGGCATCTCCGATATATAGTTGCATAAACGCATGAGAGGATGGCTTCATGATTGGTGTGGAAGACTAGATCTACACATAATGCATATGCAATGAACCAATCAAATGAATGTATGTAAGATGAGTGTAAGTGTCCCATACCACATAGGCACGTTGCACATACACGCATAGGATGGTAAAAGATAGAAGACCTAAATGTGTCTAGAGTAAGTATATAAAACCAATCTAATGTTCCATACCACCATACATCACTTCCTTCAGAATAGAAGTTTTAGGCGGAGTGGCCAGCTCCCTCTGAAACTTAAATTCTGACACAAATTTTCTCTATCTAGAAATTTTATTTAATTTAATGAACTTGAACGAATCTTAATGTTGAATCTATGGTTCAGTAATTAGGTTTTTATGTTGGAATAATATTATAGAAATACTTATGAAAAAATTGTATAAAAGGAAGTGAATATATACATACCTCCATCATTGGTGTCATTGAAATTATCTATCAAAATAATTTTGACACTCAAAGAGACACGAGTTTTTAAACAAAACTCACGACGAGAAGCTTAACATTATAACAGATAAATTGATTATGGATAGGAAATACTAACCTTGAGTTGAAAAGTTATTTGGAAGCATGTGAAATTATAAATGAAGAGTGGATAAATTTGATTTCTCAAGAGCTCAAGCAAAAATTAAATATGAATGACTAGTAACAATTCTAACAATCTTGATTAATTAAACAAGTCTAGATGATGAAAGCTTAATTTTCATTTGAAGTTAAAATAAACTTGAATAATAAATATGAATTTAGCCATCATAAGGTTGAGTTAGGTGTAAGAGGATTGTACCTTACCTATATTCGATTGACATGATGTTCTATATTGAGAAAAATGAGAAAGCAATACGAATGGATCGAAATATAATTATTCTTCCAAACATAACTAGGGTTATATTAAATTATTAATTTATAAGAAATAAAACTTATAGTACTAATATGGTTTGAAATTCTATGCATAAATGATGATATGGAGCCACACATGCAAGAGGATATGGAGCCACATGTACAAGAAGATTTTGTGGAAGAGCTAATTGAAGCAATGTTTAAAGGTAATAGACACGATGGTCCAGACACAATGTCCCAAGAATTACATCTTCAAACTCTTAGATCAGTGTATTAGAATTATTCAAGTAATCTCTATATCCTCTTTCTCTTTCTTAATCTCATCCTCTTCAAAAATAAACTAGCTAACAACACATCATGTGTCACAATTGTGCAAGGTTGTTGAAATGTATAATATTACTGGAGAGAGACTCCATGCCTAAGCCATGAGATGATGGAAAGAATATTCTAAGTTCCATTAGCATGGAACTTAGCATGTACTCCATTAGCATGGAGTACATGTGTATACATGTCTACCCCAATGATTATTTTCTCTTCCATGCAAACACCAACTCTTTCACCTCTTAGCTAATTGAGTTGCCCCGTTGTTGTTGCTTGCATGATGATAGCAGAATATCTTCATTGGCCATGTCACGCACCCTAGATTTTGTCAAATATAACTTAGTCTCCTATACATATTCAAGAACCTTGACATGGCAGCCAAGTTTGGTTGAGAGGACTCCCTTTTTGTATCATTTACTAACATCATTAAACTGGACCATTTGAAAAACAATTGATCTATAGATTTTGGCCGCTTCACCATAGCAAGGCTATTGTGTACACCCCATAGGAGAGCTGCAACACTGTTCTCTTCATTCCCATATATGCCCCTCAAGGAGGGATGGCCAAGAAATCTCCTGAAAATGTCTCTTTTGATTTCTTCATCCATTCCAAGAGTCTGTCTCTGAAAATATCCAGCCATATTGCAAGATATCATCTGTCTGTTTTTGTCGTCAACATCATCCTATATGAAGACTTCATATCTTGATATTGATTTCGTATGCTGCTCTCTTATCCTCTTTTCTTCATATTCCCTTATTATCCCACATTGTTCCATAGCACACTGTGTACAATCCATTGATGCAGCATTCTTACATTTGCAAGGATTTTGTTGAAGTAATTTTGTTGGAATATAGGCAATATTATCCATCACACCTCAACCCAAACAAATAAAACCTGAACAAAATTCAATCAAAAATTAAAATTGGGAGAAACTAAACCTTTCAATAGAATGTGGAGTCTGAGCGACGATAAACATTGGTCGTGATAGTGTATTCAATTGTGTATTGAGAGAGAGAGAGGGGGAGAGAAGTGCAAGTCGACTCTCCTACAGGCAAAACGAGGAGAGAAAAATGAAGACAATCATACTTGAATCAAAGAATGTGTTTAGTTGTGCATTGAGAGAGAGAGAGACAGAGAGAGAGAGAGAGAGAGAGAGAGACCTGATAGAGTATTCAGTTGTGTATTATTGAGAGAGGGATAGTGAGAGAGAGTCACTGTAAGTATGGGAGAGAGAGAGTCGATGTAACCAAGAGAGTCGATGGTTGAACGAAGCTTAATCTTGAAGGCATTGGCTTTCTTTTAGTATGAGAAGCTGAAAAATAGAGTAAACTGGGGTACTATGGGATGCAAAACAGTAGAGCAAACAGGGTGGGAAAGAAGGAGAAGTGGTTGGAAAAGAGAGAGAGAGAGAGACAGAAGGTGATGTGGGGGAGATGGCCCAAAAAGAAACAATTCAAGTTGTTTTTGCCACCACTAATAGCTTGTGTTTTTTAGTACTATGGGACACCACTATTTGTGCACCTTAGCATGCATATACCCTGTTATGTTTCACCTTCTACACCCACTTACATCCAATTGCTTTCTTGCCTTCAAAGCATTGGCACCAAATCCTAAGTCTCATTTCCATACAATGCATCTTTCTCCCAATACACATTTCCAATAGCCTCATCAAACATGTGGGCTCTATAACTTGAACACCTTTTGTCATGTAAGCAAAGTGAAGTGCCACATAACCATTGTAAGTCAACCTATGCACATGGTTTTTCACTCTTCTAGATCATCGTAACTTTGTGTTCATGGATTCCAAATCCTTCTTCACACCAGGTGTCCTTATTGTTGGTATCCCAAGCTCCTCATTAAGGCTCATTTCAGATCCACTAGACTCTCCATCAATAAGAGAATGCCATGCAGAAATATCAGGCATACCAAGGGGATGAGCCACTTTCTTTTTTCTATTATGTGATGTACCAACTACATTTCTAGGACTGGTATTATGACGTAGCCTGCCACTCCATGGTCTATCAATAGAACCGCTACATGAGGACTCTCCTAGTCCACTCAATGATTGTGATTGTTGACTTGCATTCTGTGCAACCACATTTCCACTTACATTAGTCCCAATAGAATCTTTTTCAGCAACATACTAGCATTAGGAAAAATATGGACTCTCCATTTTGCCCCTTAAGGAGTGAATAAAAAAAGATTGGCCTGACCAATGAGAGAGCTGGGATTATAGATCCATGTAACATAGATCTGCTTGTCATATCTTTGCCCAAATCTCTTAAGACAATAAAATAATAGAGTCCATATCTTAAAAAAATAGAGAAATGTCAGATTCCATATCTTTCATGTCAGATGTACCTTGTGGTCAGCACATGGAAGTTTGAAAACCGAATTTCATTTTTTTCCTTTTTTTTATGTTTATCTTGTTACTCTCCCTCCTATTACATTTCACTACCTTTTCATACCAAATTTAATTTTGCCATATCTTCTACAACTCTAGTTTGTTCTTCACGAAATTTTGCAGGTATATTGTTCTCCACCTTAGCTCTCTCTCCTCATAAAATTTTATCTCATTTAGACAAAACCTCTATGAGAGTTATGTACGTTTTCTCACATGAACTTTCTCTTCTTTGCGCCACAAATAGCTATCTTGATTTGAAGTGGCATCAAATTCTTATGAGTAATGATCATATGTTTAGGGTTTGTCTATGTTTTGTCTTGATGTAAGATAGGTTTGTTTATGTTTTGTCTTGATGTGTTGTTGTTTATTTTCACAGGAGCAAGGTTGTGAGCAACAAGATTGTGCAAATCAAAGCAGTAAGTTGCTGTTTATTGCATGTTGTTTTAATCTTTATTGGTTTCTTATAATCTTTATTGGTTGCTTATAATCTTCTCTACACCACATATAACTATCTTGATTTTAAGTGGCATAAAATACTTATGAGTAATGATCATAGGTTTAGGGTTTGTTTATGTTTTGTCTTGATGTGTTTATGTTCATTTTCATTAGTTGTAAGCAACAAGATTTGTCTTGCCTGCTGTGGGGCCATAAAAGGTTGTCTCACTAACAACATAAGGGATACAATATACAAGATTGGCACTGTGGTGCGTTGGATTTCATTGAAGGAGATAAGAAAAGACACTTTGGAATTAGACCGCTTAAATGCCATAGAATCAATTGCGTTGGTGGAGAAGTTTCTCCCAACAAGCATCTTAACCATAAAAATGCATATCCTAGTTCATGTTGTGGATGAGGTGGGTGTGGCAGGGGTCGTCCATTCACGTTGGATGTTCTTTTTGTAGAGATTCATGAAGATTCTAAAAGGGCTTGTTCGTCAAAAGAGATCACCTAGAGGGAAGTATGACAATGGGATGGCTTGTACAAGAATCCCTCATATACATCGCAGAGTTTCTTAGTACCATAGACCTTGAAATGCCTAAACTGTGGTCAATGGAAGATGATGATAGGGTAGTTGGAGAACAGCCACAAGGATAAGGGATTGAGAGAAGCATGGATGTGGCCTTACGAGAGATAAGATCAATAAATTTACATCTTAAATTCAAAGAGTATGCAAACGTGGATCCAGCAGCATGGAGAGGCCAAGAACGAAAGGAATCAAGCTCATCAAGCTTTTCAAAGGATTCGAACTACAACTCGCCAACCATACCCTTCATTGCTTGCTATACTTCTAGACTTTCCACCAAGTAGATGGCTCCAACAAACCTTACAAGACACAAAACTTTGTGATAAAGTTATTACGGAGGATGAGGAAGTTGCATACGGTTGTGACTACCCGTTGCGTGTAGGTGATTTCATTCATTCTAAGCCTCGATATGTTCACATGTTTTCCAAATATTGTTTACAAATTCTCCTTAATCTAACGATGTGCTATTTTCTTTTATTACCAAAAATTTATAGCACTGTGGTTACATGGATGCCATTTTCAAGTGCAGCAGATCGATAAGAAGAGAACAACATTCAATTGTGGTGTTAAAGCAAATTTCTGCAGGAAAGAAGGACTAGTGCAAGTGATTCAAATAAAGATGTGAACATGCTCGATTACTTTGGAACCATCCAAGATATCATCAAGGTTGGCTTTAGAAAGTTTCATATGTTTATCTTTGATGTTAAGTGGTTCAAGGTAGTCACAACAAGAGCTCGTGCAACCATATGAAGAGACAGATTCCCGGATTAATTCAAGTGGACTCCACAAAGATATGGAAAGACCAAAAAGATAGATTTTAAGGAGGACCCAAGAGATCTAAGATGGTGGTTTGTAATCCACGTGAAACCACATAGTATACAAATATATGAAGACATGGAATAGATGGAGATGAAGTAGATATTTGTGTGGGCTAACAAGATAAAGTTCCACTACATGTTGAAGTACAACAAGAGAAAGGGTTAGAAGAAGGTATAGAGATCAAACAATTAGACACGTGAGATGTTTCAGACACAGTAGACGGTTATCTTGACGAAGAGCCAACAACAAATGAGGAACCAGAGCTAGAGCTAGAAGATTTAGAGGCCTACATAGATGCATCGTCTATTCTCACACGATTTTAAGGTGGAGGGATTTTCCTTGCAATAGATCTTTTTGGGGCTAATGATCTTTCTCAAGATGAGAGAGTTGATAATAATCAATTATGATTTTGTAAACATGCAAATATTCTCACATGTTATGATTTGATGGAAATGTATTTATTGGTTTCATTTACTTTTACAAGTATTTTGATATACAAAGAGTGAAAAAGAAACATATATATTTATAAGGATATAAATAAGGTTTTTTTAAAAATAATTTTTGACTTTCATTGTGCCACATTTATTAAGACGACAATTTTGATGATCTTACGGACATTTTTACTGATGCTAATATAGAAAGCATTATAGACATATATTTGGACGCCACGACAATCGTCAAAACATAGGCATCGTGTAGCAGTGAATCTCCCAAGGGCTGCAGTTCAAGCCATGATGATTGCCTGTATGGTGGAGCACAACAGTTTTGGCCTTAAATAGGTTAGGAGGAATAGTTATAAGGATTGGTTGTGTTGTATGGTGGGCTTAGGGGGGGTGTCTATCGTGGGGTGAGATGACCATTCTTTAAAAAAATCTTAAACCTTGTATAGTTTCAAATCACCCTAATGGTACGGTTCATGTAGTTTAGATCCATATTGGGGGTGAGAGGCTATGGGTGGTGAATTTGTATGGAGCTCACAACTATAAAGTAAGGTGTGGAACGTGGGAATGGATCTCCAACCTAGATATTCAGGGCCCTTGCATCCTGATGGGGGACTTCAACATGGTTGAAAGGCATTCAAAGAGTTGTGGGGGAAACACTATACTGATGGGTCAATAAAAAAACGAATTGGGAAGAGTTGAGGGGAAAAATGGAGCTTGCTAATGGGTGGAGCATGGGCAACTAGGGATTTGACCCTGGCCACACTTATTTTAGTCTATAATATTATGCCTCTTTCTCCAGAATTGAAAGAGTATTCTTTAGCCAACAAGCTGTATGGGTTCCTCACACCCTAAAGGTTGAAATTGACCCTTGCACTACCTTATCTAACCACATGCCCTTAAAGTGGGAATGGTATGTGAAATACTAGGAGGAGGAGAAACTGAACCAATTTCCTAAAAGGAAATTAAGGGTCAACAATCTTGTGCTCAAGGATGATTTGTTTACTGCCTACATTGAAGAAGCCATTAGTAGATTAAGAGAGAGAGGGAACAAGGAAGGTTCATGGAGATCCTTTGCCAATGATATGCGAGGAATTATCAGAAGGGTTGGAAAATTGAGAGTCAATGAGAGAAGGTAGGAAAGAACACCATATTAGTGAATTTGGGAATTTCCCAATTCCCATTTTTGAATACTTAAAAAAGGGGGACATGGATAACATGTTTGTAAGTTTCTCAAAACCCTATCATATGACCTATCATTGGAAAGCACTTGAAAAATGGAATCTAAAGAGCTATAAAGCGCTCATTTTGGATTAGTGGTGTTCAAGTTATGGTTAATCCAAACTTTTGACCACGTGTCCCAAACTTGTGGGAAATTCCCATATTCCCCAATATGGTGTTAAAGGAGAAGATAGAGTGAACAACTAGAGGCTGTTCAAAGGAAAAGTCAGGTTGGGAAATTGAGAGTTAATGAGAGAAGGTAGGAAAGGAGAAGATGGAGTGAACAACTAGAGGCTATTCAAAGGAAAAGTCAGGTTGGGAAATTGATTGAGGAAGAGATAAGCCTTTATACTAGATCTCAAGAATGCTTTAAAAATGAAGATGACAAGCTTGCCAATGAAGGCCTTGGAGGAAAAAGATGGAGAATGTGCAACACCAGGAAAAAACCTGTTAGATACTTATTTAGACTAGTAGAAGGTAAAGGAAATATGTAACTAGTGGGATAGATCAGGGATGAAAAAGGGCAAAACTTGGGGGAGATTGACTAGGTAGCAAAGAGATGGGTGGAGTTCCTAGGTTTTACTTTAAGCTTGAAAGAAGATTGTTAAAAAAAGGCTCCAAGCTAAGAACAAACTTTTAGGATTGATCAACCAGAGGGTGGATGCAAAAAAGGCTAGATGGCTAGAGAGAGAGGTTGAACTACATGATTGCTGGCTAGCCGTACTTAAGCTAGGGACAGTGAAGTCCCTAGGTTGGGATGGGCTATCTGTGGAATCCTTCATTGCCTTTTGGCCTTCATTAAAGGAATTGGTATGGAACATATGTAGAGAGGCATTCAATATTCGTATCCTAGATAAAGATCTAAAGGAGGGAGAGGTGAAACTTATCCCCAAACAGGCTCCATGCAATAGGTTTAACCATTGGAGACCCATAACTTTACTAACTAATGATTTACAAAATTCTTACCAAAGTCATTGCCTTGAGGATCTCTCCTATTCTCCAAGAGATTGTGTCTCTACGAAACAATAAGGTTTCATTATGGGTAGATCCATATATGATAACATATTTGTAGCTATGCTAGGGAGGGATGTGGCTCACAAGACTAATTAGAAATGCATTCTGCTTCAGCTTGGTTTGGAGAAATCATATGATTGGATCCATCGGTCTTTTGTGGTGGCAAGGGTAATGAAGAAAATGGTCTTTGGATTTAAGATGGTTTACTGTATTTATGCACTCACCCTTGGGGGACACTCTAAACTGCTTTTAAATAGAAGACTTATGTGAGGGTTTAAGGTGAGGAGGTCTATGAGATGGGGATGCCCTCTTTCCCCCTTGTTGTTTGCTAGTACTTCTCTCATCCCCTCATTGTGGCCCTTGAAGATGCTTATGAAAAAGGGAGGGTGACTGGACTAAAGTTGCGAAGTGGTAAGCAACAGGTAATTCAATGTTTTGCTGATGAATCATTGCTCTTCCTGCCTGCTGAGAGCAGAGTGATAATTTGAGGAACACTACAAGGGATCGGGCTCATACCCACGCTCCTAGCCGCTAAAAATGACTTGTGAAAAAAGTAGCGGGCCCGTTTATCAGCGCGTGTATCATCGCGGCCACAGACATGCGTGTAAAAGCGCGTGTATAGCACCTCTTAGACGCGCTTATACACGGGTGTGTAGCCGCGTTCTTTTCACAGACGCGTTGATACATGCCGCTATACACGCTTTTCTTTAATTTAGACGCGCTTACACACGGGTGTATAGCCGCGTTTTGTTCAGTTCAGATGTCTCAGACGCATTGATACCTGCGTCTATATACGCGTTTCTTTAATTTAGATGCGCTTATACACACGTAATTGTCAGTTTTGACGCATTAATACACGTGTATTTTACAGAGTATCCGCGTAGATACACGCGAGTTTTAGCAGTTCTGACGCGTTTATACACGCGAACAGAGAGCAAAAAAAAAAATCCAGAGAGTGCTATTTGGTGCCTGAATACTGTTCCAGCATTCCAGCACCCAATAGCACTCTCTCGATTTTTTTTTTGTGCATTAGACCATCCATGAAGAACATATGCACGAGGGAGATTAAGACAAGAACGACATGAATGCATACATTGTCAATACACGATTCAAGACAGACATGAATGTAATACTATCGATCAATCAATTCAATATTACTATCAAAATTTCATACATGTATACAAGGGAGTCCATATCTCGAAGTAGCCCATGGCTTCAGTTTACAAAAAAATATATACAATCACATCCTCAATATGGAATGTGATACTATAAGTCTGAGTACTACTCAGACCCAGATGATGACTCGGTGCTCCCTCCATGCTCAGATGAGCTCACATCGGTCGGAATGTCCAATGAGTAGTGCTCACGTCCACCCTCTGCAGTGGCGGCCGGTGGATCATCAGCAGCTTGTGCCTGTTCAAGTAATATATAGTATATAAGTATATATATATGTAATTCAATAAACCAAAATCATTCGTTTAGAATTTTCAAGTACCTGTCGACCGTATGGTCTCATGGCCATCTCAAACTGCGCGTTCGTAATACGTCCCTCGGCTCTAAAGATGGCCCACGTGTCACGTCTGCTATGCCGGTGAGCATACGCAGTATCGTGGGTTGTGGGCTTCCTCCCCGTAACCCGTCGCTGTATCATAATCAACACAATTTGTAAGATTAAAACAATCATAGAATCAATGAATTAAGTAAACAATCAAATAAAGTGGCAAGATACTTACGAACTCTGCCTCCCATGACTCGACGCCGCCAGATCCGAAATGCGAAGATCCAATGGTCTCCATCTGGATCCGTCGTGCCTCCACATGCTGCCTGCTCTTCACGCCACCCTCTGCTCGTTTCTTTGCCTCCTTCCACTCGCGTTTGTGCGCAGTGGCAGGTTTCTCGGCAGGAAAAGCACCCGCAGCTACATTTAGCCGGTCATCGTATGCGAGTTTTTTAAGGTGAGATCTTTTATTACTTAAGATCTCCCTTATTCGCGTCCTTCCCCATACATCCGAGAATGTAGCATGTGGGGGATTGGGGTACCGACTATGTACAGCCTCTATCACCTCCCCAACTAATCGGCTATTTTGATCTTTAAATTTAATAAAACAATTTCTATATGAGTTTGATACTACCCCACGCATGTACTCCATTACCTCCCTCCCCCTCGCATCCATCACTATCCCGCCCCTATCCGTCACATCATAGCAGACCACTCTCTCCATCTCTCTCATCTCCTCCTCTTCCGAACTGTCTCCTCTAACTCTTCTTCCTCTATCTCCTCTCTCACCGCGTGCCCTACTACCTCCCCCACCTCCCCCACCAAAGCACCCGCCGCATCCTCCACTCCCACTCTTCCTACTGCTGTGGGTGGAGTCACGACTGGGGGATTGTCTACGTGACGGTGGCTGTGAGCCCTGACGTGACGGTGGCTCTGAGGGAGCACGTGATGGTGGCTGTGAGGGTGTACGTGAGTGTGTCTGGGACGAGGTATGTCTCCTCGGTGGACGTGGAAGAGGAGAAGCTGCATACCGTCTTGTCGGACTCGGAGGAATAGACGGCACTGGAGTGCCCTGGATACTCGCGGTAGGGGTATAGACACGAGGCAGGGAAGGAGGGGGATGGGCATACATATACTCTGTAAGCTCAACCGGACCAGGATGGCACCCAAAATGATTCAGCATCTCCATCAGCCAATTGCTGTACGCAAATGGATCGGATGAAGAACCTGGAATATCCATAAAGAACCTGCAACAAACATCTTCATGTACATCATGGGCTGTCTCTTGACTCACACAAATATCATCATTCAAGTCAGTTGTGTTGCCTGCAAATCATGAATTCTGAAACGCAGTCTCGTGTATACACCCGTGCAAGTGAGGTATGTAAAACCCATGCTCAGATCACCCTTCATTATACCTTGCAAAATGAACGTGCATGAGGTATAACGTACTATTTATTTATTTTTCAGATATGTTAGTTCCAAAGCAATTGATCCAGCCACGTTGGATGATGCGCGTGTTATGGCAGTGGAGGTGGTTTGTTTGGTAGAGGAGACTTTTCCGCGAACCATTCTCACAAGTCAACTACATCTCATTGTGCATTTAGTGGACGAAATTGCTTTATGTGGTACTGTGCATGCACGCTGGATGTTCTTCCTAGAGCGCTTCATGAAGACCTTAAAAGACTTTGTGAGGCAAAGTGCAAGGCCTGAAGGAAGCATGGCCGAGGGTTGGTTGATACAAGAGTCTCTTGTATATATTTCAGAATTTCTTAGTCAGGTGGACAGCTCTTTGCCACGACTATGGAGAAATGAAGAGGACTTGAGGATGACCTCTATTGTGCCTCAAGGAAAAGGACAGAGTAAAGTAATTGACAGAACATTGATTGATGATCTCAATTTCACTTGTATCCTTAATAGTGATGTGATGAGCAGATGGGTTACAAGATATGAGGATGCAAAGACAAAAAGGCAAGCAGAAAGAGCTCTCTTTCGGAGGCAACATGGCTCTCGGAAGGCGTACCCTAAGCATCTAGCAACACTTCCGAATGATATCCATGTTGATTGGTTGCATGAGAAAATGGAGAGAGCAGAGAGCGACGAGGGGCTGCATATCACGGCGGAAGAATAGGAGTATGCACGAGGATGCATGTCAAAGGTACATAGAACTAATGTTTTGCATTAGTTGTAAGTGATTTGCTTTTAATATTTATTCACATTGCTTACACAAATATTGCTTCTATTTTGGTCCAGTGCACTATGTTCAATGCTATATGGTGTGAAGGCAAGCATTTTCGAACACAAAGAATTGATGAAAAGAGAAATACACAAGATTGCGGTGTCATTAGTAGCTTTGAGGGAGCTAATGGAAAAATGGATGATTATTGTGGCATAATCCAAGACATATTTAGGCTTGACTTTCGTCGCTTCTTTGTGTATGTTTTGGATGTCAAATGGCAAATGAACGTGGTGGAAAAAGGGCCTGATGCAATGATAAAACGCCATGCAAGTGGATATGTAACTATTGACTCTACAAAGTTCTGGCAAACAAAGAAAGATAGGCTCGTATTGCCACAACAATGTGAGCAGGTATGCATTTTTTTACTAATGTGTTTTATGTACATATATATCTAAGCTCGCGTACCCTTTGACTTTTGATATGCTAATTAATTACTGTACTATGTGTATTTGAGTAGGTTATCTATCTACCAATGGTGCATGACATCAAATGGTGGTACGTCATCCCTATTGCACCACGTTCCAAAGTGATGTATAATACATTCACTGATATGGAGCATATGGAGGATGTAACAAGCCGCAATGAAGATGATGTCGAACATGCCATTGAAGATGTTGTGATCGATGATCAAGAAATAAGAGATGATCATGATAATGAGGATGAGCATGCCATTTCTCATGATCATGAGAATGACCCTACCATTGAGGATGATGGTGATGTTGATGAGGATGATCAGGACATCGATACCATTCTCAATGGAGTACAGAATATCGATAGTGGAATAAATTTAATCGTAGCCTTACAAATTGATCAAATGGATATTGATGTTGATCGTTTGGCAAGGATGGATCTTATTGAAGATGAGATCGAACCCTAATCAATCCGTCACACTGTACGTTCTAAATTGATGACATTTCTATCATCTCATATGCATGACTTATTTTTGAATATATTTCATTGTTGTAAATGCATGTAGTGGGATTGTGTAATGATGTATACTGTAATGTACTATGAGATGGTTTAAAGAAAATAGTTTTTAATTTTGTAAAGGAATTCAGTTTTTCTTCAGTTTTTCTCTGTCATGCGTGTATTAATCCATGTATAGTGGCGTGTATTAATCCGTGTATAATAGCGTGTATTAATCCGTGAATATTACCGTGCATAGATGCGTGTATTACTGCGTGTATATAAACACGTTTATACATGCGTTGATAAATGCAAACATACACGCGAACTTAGATGCTAAAATACACGCGCCCGATTATATTCAAATACAGGCGCGACCATACACGCGTTCGTAATTTATTGCGTGTATGAAACGCGTGTATGGCAGCATTGTCTTGTAGTGGAAGCACTATCCATTATATAGGAATTTGCTGAAGGTTTTGGGTCCAGATGCAACATTCATAAATCCAAGATCATAAGTCTGACTGAGGACAATGACTTTGATTTGTACACTTGGGAATTCCTTTTGGAGTGGATGTGAAAAACAAACAGCTAAGTGATTGGGCCCTAGAGAGATTCATCTAGAAGTTGAAGAGAGGGTGACCATTTGTAATGTTGTTTTAAATGCCTACATCATGTTCCTGTGCCTAGTGCTTAACTTTGGTAAAAGTCAAGAAAATTATGGGGCCTGTAACTGACTTTCTATGGAGTAATAGGAGTATTAGCATGAGAGTGGTAGCTTGGCTTTCCTGGGACAAACTGTGTATGCCAAAGAGTGAAAGAGGCATTGGTATCCTACATCTACCGTTAGGTGAAATATGGACTCTCATGTTTTCCCCTAAAGGATTTTCACACCTCCTCTCTCTAGAAAAATGGGCTCATGGTGAATTTTTGTCAAATCAAATCAAACGTTGGCAGAGATTGCACATTTGGAATCCATTCATCGAGACCTTTCCAGTGATATATATCATGATGGGAAATTTTTATTATTCAAGAAGTCCCCAAATTGGTGAAAACATGGCATGTTACATGCCATGTCATCACAATGTCTACAGTTTTGTGTCTTTTATTGAGAAGCCCCTGGAAACGAGACTAGTTGTGAAGATCTAGTCAAGTGGAGAGGTCCTGGAGAAGCAATCTCCCAAGGGCTAGTTCTGAAGCCATGATGATTGTCTGTATGCAGCTAGGATATCACATTTCATGTCATGGGACCCTTTTGTACTTCTTGAAGAAAATAATTTAAAAGAACTCACAAATTAAATCATAACTAAAACAAAGGCTTGAATTAATTTGAAAAACCAAATAACATAGCATAACACAAGGCAAGAGAAATAAAATAACATCACCATTAAGAGTAAAAGGAGTAAAGGATAGAGAATACCACACCGAAGACAAGATTGGGTGCAACCCCCCCCTCAAGTGTGTAGCTCCACTTCCACGACTTGAGTATTTAGAGAATTTTACTCATAAAAATAGCCCAAGGAGCTTAGAATAGATGTGCGTACAAATTGGGCTTGCTTTTCCCCACTTTTGGGTATTGCTTTACATATTATTTACCATATGAAGTCTCCCTAAGGTTTGTACATATAAAAATCTTTGCCCAAATATAATTGCTAATGGGTCTTGTTATATAAAATATCTTTATGCACATTTGCACATATAATAATCTTGTGCACATTTACACATTCCATTAAGCTGAATCCTGCACAAATTAAATTAAGCATATTTTTGTACGATTATTAATTCATAAAAATTATAATAAAATATATATCTATAATAGTGTGTGTGTGTGTGTGTGCGTGTGTATATATATATATATCCATCGTCAATCCTAGGTCGATGGCCATGAATGCACGAATATGGAGTGGCACAGGTTTTTAAAATTAAAGGTAAATGTTTAGGAGGACTCCATGTCTCTTACATGCTAGCTGCTTTATAACCTTTAGTGGTTTTACCTCGAGACTAAAATTCAAGCTTTTAATAGCTTTAATAATCTTTCTAAAAAGCTTAGATAAAACCTAGGAAAAATTTATTACTATAAGCTTCAAAAATCTTAATACCAATATAAATATAAATCTAGGGTACACACTTTAAATTTTTATAACACCAACTATTTTCATAGACCCAAAGAGAAAGGAAAAGAAAAGTCTTGTAAAATGACCATCGTAGGGTTAGACAAGTAGTCTAGTGAAGCCTACATTAAACTATCCAATTTATCACTCTCGCAAAAGAAAACATTTATAAACTTATCCTCAAGATCCCTCAACTCACCTCATCTCTAATTTAATTATACTGACTACTCATATGTTTTATTCTTTCTTCATCTTAACAAATTTTCAGTGCCTTCTCACTATGTTTAATAGTAAAGCATAGCATATAAATAGGGGTAGTTTAAAATTATGCTTTTTGTTCAATTGTTTTTTTTTTTCTTGATTGAATGTTTAAGAGACGCTTACCTAAAAATTTAGATAAAATACATTTACTTACAAGCTTCTTTGTCTTGTAAAGTTCAACTATTTTGGGCTTAAAATCAATATCGGTAAAATGGCTGGACAACCCTCGACCCGACCACTTTTATTGGTCCTCAGAGAGACTTCTGGACCACATATCTATCTTCTATTATAGAAACTCACCAACCATGAACCTCCCCCATGGCCATTCTGTGAGGGATGGACTTCTATCACTCTATGGGTGGAAGGAATCGTTAGGGACTCAACAACAAAAGTCATGGATTTGGACATCACGGTAGTTACCCATAATACCTTTCTTGATGCCTTACCTAAGGTGTACAATCTATACTTTTTTGACATGGTTTCTAAGCTGTACAATCTATACTTTTTTGACATGGTTTCTAAAATTTATATCCACGTACCCAACTATTTGGAACACCATATTAGATAATTTGGGAAAAATCCCATTCCCATTTGAAAAATGGGATCATGGTGAACCTATCCAAGCTTTTCAAAACCCCATCATGTGACATATCATTGGAAAGATCTTGAAGAGTAAGATCTAAATCTATAATGTCCGACAAATTTGGAGTTAATATGCTCAAGATAAGCCAAAACTATGTTAGAAAGGTAATTCCCAAAGTATGAGATTTTTCCCAAATTATCTAATATTGTCTTTTGGCAGCATTCTCCATACTAGCTATTACAAACCTCATGAATACTTTTCCCCTACATCTTTTTAGACTGTTTGAGTAGGACTCCTGGCATCCTTAGTCCTAGACAAAGGATGTAATTAAATTTATTTTGTCTTGAAATTGTGTTCCTTCCTTTCGTCTTTTTTTCAATCTAGATTGTTAAAATTGCTATTAGTTTTTCATTGTATTTAAATCATAATAGTGCATAACCTTAAGACTCTCAAAAAAACCAAAATTAATTACACAACATCGCACCAACTACACTCAACAAGTCCTCATGACAATTTGTTTTTTTAACTATAGCATTATGACAATTTGTTTTTTTGACTATAGCATTATGACTTGATCATCATCTCATGATCCTCATACATCTTTGGAGCTCATGTGACTCATGACACAATGCACCCATTTAGCATATATATCTGAATGAGATCATGCTAATTTTCAACAGCTACTACGACCGACAACAAGATGAATGGTCAAAGATCTGGATGCATGATGATGAAGAATGTTTTGTTTTCATAGCCATTGGAAACACCACAGTTTTTACTCCAAACATATGCTTTTGTCACCTTCTAAAGCGGATCGACATCATACGTGGATATTCTATAGAAGATGATTCATCTCGATATTAATAGATGAAGAGTTTATTAATCGACTCCATTACCTTAGAACCAAATTAACCCCTGAGAAAATGATAATAGCTGACCATACCTGCATCATTAGAAGAATGTAAATATTGTTCGACTTCTTGTATTCATTTCTCTTGTTATTTTATAACTTTTTTTTGAAGTTGGTATCTCTTTATCTTTTTCACCATAGCAAATTGTTTCTCCATTTTCCATAATTTTAATCTTCATAGAAAAATATGCTTGTATTATTTGTGTCCTTTTCAATAATGTATCTTGTAGCAGAACTAGTCAACACCTACATTATAACCTAGTAAATAATTCTTCCAATATTTCTATGTAAGTTTTTTCTTTCTGACAGTGATGCAAATACCTTCCAAGTAAGTTTCTCATTTATATCCTTACAATAATGATCATGCTTAAATATTTATGCATAGAATTTCAAACCATATTACTATAAGTTTTATTTCTTATAAATTCATAATTTAATATAACCCTAGTTACATTTGGAAGAATAACTATATTTTGATCCATTTGCATTGCTTTCTCATTTTTCTCAATATAGAACATCATGGCAATCGAATATATGTAAGGTACGATCCTCTTACACCTAACTCAACCTTATGATGGCGAAATTCATATTTATTATTCAAGTTTATTTTAACTTCAAATGAAAATTAAGCTTTCATCATCTAGACTTGTTTAATTAATCAAGATTGTTAGAATTGTTACTAGTCATTCATATTTATTTTTTGCTTAAGCTCTTGAGAAATCAAATTTATCCGCTTTTCATTTATAATTTCACATGCTTTCAAACAACTTTTCAACTCAAGGTTAGTATTTCCTATCCATAATCAATTTATCTGTTATAATGTTAAGCTTCTGTTAAGCTTCTCGTGAATTTTGTTTAAAAACTCGCGTCTCTTTGAGTATCAAAATTATTTTGATAGATAATTTCAATGACACCAATGATGGAGGTATGTATATATTCACTTCCTTTTATACAAATTTTTCATAAGTATTTCTATAATATTTTTCCAACCTAAAAACCTAATTAATAAACCATAGATTCAACATTAAGATTAGTTCAAGTTCATTAAATTAAATAAAATTTCTAGATAGAGAAAATTTGAGTCAAAATTTAAGTCTCAAAAGGAGCTAGCCACTCCGCCTAAAACTTCTATTTTGAAGGAAGTGATGTATGGAATTAATCTGGTGGTATGGGACATTAGATTGGTATACTTACTCTAGACACATTTATGTATTCTATCGTTTACCATCCTATGCGTGTATGTGCAACGTGCCTATGTGGTATGGGACACTTAGACTCGTCTTACATACATTCATTTGATTGGTTCATTGCATATGCATTATGTGTAGATCTAGTCTTCCACACCAATCATCATGAAGCCATCCTCTCATGCATTTATGCAACTGTATATCAGACATGCCCATATATGGCATGCTTGTGGGCCTCCACTGTTTCTTTCAATTGGTTTGTATATGGAGGGGTGATTCTCGGGTTACTTATGCCTAGCAAACATGTGTGTGGTTGTTATTGAAATACTTGTGGGTTGTCTATATCTCAAGATGAACTTCGAAATGTATTTTCGGCCCCCAAAATGTATAGGACAACAGAGTTTGCCTAGCACAGCTTTAGTCCCGCAAAGAAAGCTCCTCAATCAGAGATCGTTTGCTGATGCCTCCCATAGAGCTCCCGACAAGGGTGTAGTCGCCAACACAAATAGGGAAGAGTAGTTGAAGCTCTTACCCTCGTACCGCTTCCTATGCTTCTCTTGCTTGCAGCTTAGCCTTTAGCATGAACCAGGCTCTGATACCATGAAAAGATGTAGGGGAGAAGAGAGCTTGAGCTCTTGCAAGCACACACACACTCACAAACCCTAAAAGAGAACACACAAGGTGAGAGGCTGAAAATCTTCTTCATGGGGACAATGTTCTTTTGTTTGGAAAGGTGGGACCTCATGTGCAGATTACCTAATTGTAAATTGGAGGATCTTTATATGGTTGATGATTCCGCTGGCTTTAAAATCTAATGTATCTATTGGCATTTGTCCCAGGTGTAGGTCATCACTTGTGTTTTGGGAATGCCTAGCAATTAGGGGTACTTGGTCCAAAATGTGTAAATGGATAGAGAAGAGCTTGGGTATGCAAACATGTTGGGGGACTGGATCTTGGGTAAATGGTCAATTTTAGTAATGAATATATTGGTTTGGTTTTTAATATCATCAGAGCTTGCATCTTGATGGAAATCTGGTCTAGGAGGAATGCAATTGTATTTAGGAAGGCAGTATGTACAGGCTTGCAAGAGTCAGACTTGATGCATAAGTGTGTTACATGTGCTGGTTGGTATGTAATGTGAATAAAATAAGATGTTTTGAGCTGGATATGGTGATTCAGAACCTGCAAACAAATATGATTTGAATTTTGCCTCAGAGTTTGGTGAGCTTCAAACATACTAGGAATAAACCCCTAACTTTGGTCTGTATGGTGCTACAGGTGAGATTTTGGGAAGGGAAGAAAAGGCCTCCCAAGTTTGGACCAAAAACTCTAAGGTGGTACCGTAAAGAAAAACAAGTTGATCGTACATTTGTCGCCCTCGTAGAAAACCAAGTGCGAACAAGACCCACTATTAAAGTTTGGTCCAAGAAAGGGGGGATACTGGAAAAACAGTCCCCTGGAGGATGCACTACAGAAGCTATGATGGAGGCCAGAATACTTTTGGAGCATCAAGAAGAGAGATGGGAATTTTTGTGTAAAATTCTGAATGAAGTTGAGAAGGAGTAGTAAATATGGACACTGTAGCCCTGATTTGGTTGTATTTGCAGTTTTTGAACAGTTTCAGTTAATATATATAACTTATATTATTGATCTGAAAAAAGGAAAAAAACTACGAGAAGGATTGTAAGAGAACTTTTTGTAAAGGGCTGTCTTTATTAATATTAATATATATAATTACTTGTTCCCAAGAAAAAGAAAGAAAGAAACTAGTATTTAATAAAATTATTTACAAACAACTAGGTCAAATTAAGGAGACGTCTTGGCATTGGCCTGTCTTCTAGTCAAGAATCCACACATCAATGTTTGTTGTCCTTTTTTCAACAACAAAAAAGTTTCAACCGCAATCAAAATAAGCTAGGAGCGTATTTTTTCAATGTCGCCGGCCACCTCGCCTTCTCCGATGGGCGCCGCATGCTTCACTGCTCCCTGCTGGTTTTACACAATCAGCAATCTATATAAATGCATTAGATCTGCTCTGAATTTCGCAAGCCTTCTCTGCTTTAGCGTCGATTAGCACTTAATTACGTCGTTAATTACCATGACCACCATCTTCTCCAGCCAACGTCTAGCTGTGCCGGAGAGTGCACAGAAGGTGACGGATCACGAGAAACGCCATCTTGTGCAGAAATTATCCCAGATGGCCGTGCCGGAGGTGCCCCAGGAGTTCTTGGTCCCCCATGAGCAGCGGCCTCATCCCGCCCAAAGAAACACGGGCCTCCTTCCCTTCGTGGATATGGCCGGCCTTCATGGAGACTCGGAAGCGGACACCCTGAAAGAGATCGCCAAAGCCTGCGAGGAGTGGGGCTTCTTCCAAGTAGGTTAATTACATTAACGTGCCTGCGCTAGCTAGCTTTTAAGATTAGATAATAATGAAGAGGAGATAAAAGCGTATAGCTGATGTGGTCTGTACTGTTTGCTGCTGTGCTGCAGGTGGTTAACCATGGCATACCCGCGAGCGTTATTGAAGGGACCAGACAGGCAGCCAGGCAGTTCTTTGAGCTCCCCATGGACGACAAGGAAGGTTACTCTGTGAAGGATCAGAGCACTGAAGGCTTGCTCGGATATGGCCACACTAACTTCTTCCAAGGAGCCGCAAATGACTGGATGGACTCCCTCTTTGGCTACCTGGCTCGGAAGAAACTCGACATGTGGCCTTCCCAACCCGAAGGATTAAGGTCCAACCCCTTTCTCTCTCTCTCTCTCTCTCTCTCTCTCACTCACTCACTCACTCACTCACTCACTCTCTCTCTCACACACACACACACAGTCTCTCTCTCTCAGAGACAGTACACACATACACCCCCCCCTTACACACGGACACACACACACTTTTTTTTCCATTATATCACATGGCCCAACACCTCTTTGTGATGTGACCACTCTAGCGGCATGGTGGATTCCTACGGCACCGAGCTACAGAACCTTTTCAAAAGTTTGCTCGCCGCATTGTCCAAAAGCCTTGGTATGAAGGATGACCATCTAGAGAAGGCTTTTCAACATTACAAGTTGTTCTTCCGAGCAAACTACTACCCTCCTTGCCCTCAACCTGACCTTGTTCTTGGGACACATGGACACAAGGACCATGGATGCATGACGGTTCTACTACAAGACAAAGATATGGATGGACTTCAAGTGTGCAAGGATGGCCAATGGTTCTCAGTGGATCCCATACCCAACGCATTAGTCATCAATATTGGTGATCAATTACAGGTAAAGTCCTCCAGCCCTAAGTTAACCAGTTTGTAAGAGCCACATCATTAACACACTTAAAACCACCAAACTTGTGCCATATTGTTGTCTTAAAAAAAAAGGTTTATAAATATTTAGTGATACCCAAAGATCATGTCTAATAGATGTAGCTAGTAGGGGGTCCTCATCATTGTGAGATCATTTTAATAGAATGTATATTGATGTATGGACTAAATGTGAGTTCAACATGTGTCGGATGAGGCCATACAATTGTTTTTTAAAATGGATGTGAGCCACAAGGTATGTAATATTATTCACATATAGAGGATAACAATGATAACATTGAGAAGAATTGGTGGTTGATGATATGGAGCCACACATGCAAGAGGATATGGGGACACATGTATAAGAATATTTTGTGGGTGAGCTAATTGAAGCAATGTTTAAAGTAATAGACAGGATTGTAAAGGCACAATGTCCAAAGAATTACATCTTCAAACTCTTGGATCAGTTTCTTAGAATTATTCAAGTAATCTCTATTTCCTCTTTCTCTTTCCTAATCTCATCCTCTTCAAAAATAAACTAGCTAACAACACATCATGCATCATAATTATGTAAGGTTGTTGAGATGTATGATATTAAACTCCATGCCTAAGTCACGAGATGATGGAAAGAATATTCTAAGTTCCAATAGCATGGATTACATGTGTATACATGTAGGATCCAATGATTATTTCCTCTTCCATGTGGGGATGCTGGTGAATGCTCACTCACTTACATGTCCAAAATGTGTGTAAAATCTGGTGCTCATAGTGATATGACAAGATTTCCAAGGTGGAACCATTATTCTAAGGCATTTTCTAATCATTCTAAGAATCCAACACATGTTCAAGTGCAAGTTGCTAATGACTTAGTATGCTAAAAAGCTCGATCCATTGATGGCATCTTATACAAACCTTGTTGCATATGGAGACACATTAAGGATACATGGCCTAAGTTTAAAGAAGAGCCTCATATGCCTAGATTTGGCAATGGATGGTGTAAACTGTTATGTGGACTGCACACTACAAGATCGCACACCGCAAGTACGGACTGCAAGTGTAATGCCACATGCGTACCTTAAATGAATAGTCATTACGAGATCTCAAGGGGTGTAAATGGGAGGTTGTGTGCCTATCTGAATCCCATGACCATGTAGCTGTTTTAAAGGCTGTATACATGTGTATTCAAGGGCCATCAATGAGTCAATCAATCATCCTTTCATGCAAAAATTTAGCAGTCTTCTGTGTTAATGAAGCATTAATCATGTCGCACTGTGTATGATCAGTTATGTATTCATTTATCAGTATAGGTTACCTTTTCAATTAATGATATATGCTAAGAGGGTAATCATTCTCATATTACTGTACTAGTGCTTAAGAACATAATACACTTGGCAACCATGATGTTCTCTTGATGATGTGGTTGCATGCACACGCGTTCTCAGGGACCTCCTGATTTGGTGGTTCCTACTATGGGCGGCCGCGGCGTCGTCGTTCAAAGGATGATTGGTGATAATGCGGCGAATGATTCTCCTTCTTTTTCTTCACAGTTTTTAGGGTGGGATGCAACTCCCAGAGTCAATCACTAGGATCGCAGCCGTTCCTTCCCCCCTCCCCATGTTCTGTGGGTAGAGAGGCGGTTGCTAATTTCACCGATCTCACCTACTACGGTAGTTTGGCAGTTGTTCTTGGGGCCGCCTCAAAGAGCTCTTTCCATAGATATGTCACATGATATGGTTTTGCCCACTCAATTTTAAATTCAATTTTGGCAGAAAACTTTGAAATTCAAACTTCTAGCCATTTGAAGAATAAGAAGGTATCTAGCCATTTGAAGAATAAGAAGGTATCTAAAGTCAAAGAAACTTAACATTTTAACAAAAAGTCATTAAAATCATAATATGGCAGCTTAAAGGACCCCTATAGACCTCAACCTTCCCCTAATGGTACATTTACAAATATGGAGCATATGGAGGATGATCATGGCCATGGAGGTGATGATGACCGTGATACGAGAGAGGAGGATGATCATGTGATAAGAGATACAGATATTGAGGCCATTACCCCTGAGGACGAGCCTACCATTGGTGATGCTGATTTCGATGAGCACATGAGTAGCACAAGTAGTAGTGGGTTGAATGTATTTGTCGATCTAAACACTTGTTTGGAATTTGAAGTAGATAGTCTGGCAAGGGTTGATCTCATTGAGGATGAGATTGAACCGTAGCCCATCATTGATATTGGCTAAACTATTTTACATATTGTCTCATTCTCCTCACCTCACTTATTTTTTGTATATGTGGGTTTGCAAAAAAGCATTGATGTTTTTGTTAAAATTATGTGCTTTGGTAATCATGGGCAATTTTTGGAAAGCAGTGATGTACATTTACCAGCCTACACCAAAAGCTCACTTTTTGTACTCTCTGTTTTGCATCTAAATACGCGTCTAATTCTCAGTGTAGATGCACTAATAACGCCCTAATACATGCGTCAATAGATGCCCTAATACACGTGTAAATAGACGCGATGTTAGACGCAATGCTAGATTCTCAGTGTAGACGTCCTAATAGACGCATCAATACATGCGCAAATACACGCGCTATTAGACGTGGCTGTAGATGCACCCATAATTTCTCTATTCAAGCAACGCCTATAGACGCGCCTGTTATTTTGCGCATCTATCAAGCGCGTCTATAGTTGCTTTGCGTTGTTGTGCATGGAGATAGATAGGCCAGGTCTTTGAAGACCTGGCATGACGACCTGCCTTGTCTGCGCAGACCTGGCAAAAGTAAAAACTCCTTGGGTGTGAACCCTCATCTTTCTAGACCTTTGACAGTTCTGTGAACTCCAACACCCACAGATAGGCCAAGTATTAATAGCATGAAGACCTGCCTTATCTGTGTAGACCTTGTGCTAGTAGTGGTGGTGATGCTTGGGTATTGGCAAGGTGAGGGTCGGAGTGGCACAATGGTGTTGATGCTCGATGTTGCAAGGTGGTGTTGGGAATGGTGGTGGGCTGCTGGTTTGGTGCCATGCTGGTGTGCCACGAGACCTTAATGTTTGAACTTTGGCACCCACAGACACGGCAAGTGTTAATAGCATGAAGTCTTGCCTTGTCTATGCAAACCTTGTGGAGAAAAAGCTCCTGGCTAGGCAGTGGCAGTTTGGGCTAGAGAAGCGCGACGGTGGTGATGCTGCTCGATGTTGGGCAAGGTGGTGTTGGGCATGGTTTGGTGCCATGCTAGTGTGCCACGAGACTGCTGCAATAGGGCATTCAAAGTAGTTGTAGTAGAATTTCATATGGTGGATCACTTCAAGGGTTTCTGTTAGTAGGTGTTGTGTTTAGTTTGTTGCTGCAGTTGAGACCTAATGGCTCCTAGAGGTTAAAAGCTTTCAGTTTACAATGTCTAATTGCATGTAATATGTAGTTATTTTGACATAGGACGAATTGTTTTGCCGAGTATGTACTTCTTACATTATGATATTAGCTTTAGAAATTGTATGGTTGTGCCTGTGCTTTCCCTCTTAAGGACGGCTTTGCATTTGCAGAAGAAGAGATGATGGGTCTTAACTTTGAATCTTATTAATTTCATTGAGTGAGTTTTAACCTTATTAACTCTGATGGGCCTTAACTTTAAATCTTTTTATTTTTTAGCAGATGTCTACATCTAGCCGAGGTGATCGATACCCCCTCAGGTCCCAATGAAACTCAAAGGTCGCTAAAACTGCAAATCCACATGGTAAGCAATTAGAGGTCTCCTCAGCTCACACCTCTACCCTACCTCACCCTGTCCTTGAAGTGCAAGAAGAACATACGCAAAGGTCTCAAGGAGTAAGACAAAGTGTTATTCATGAATTACCTCCACAAAGTTTGGGATCATTGGGTGAAGCATCAGGTAGTCACCAACTCATTGAACATCAAGATAATGCTTCTAGTCCACCACAAACAAGAAAAATGGATGCAGGGGTGGCAAGATTCAGGAGGCACATTCAAATGGACATACTGTAGAAATGTATGGAGTCTATAACTGTTTGGGTTGAAATTGAACCACCTTATGTCCCTTTATGTCGTCTTATACCTAATCCTTCAATGAGAACAAATTGGAGCCAATATTACACTTCTGGCTTCCAATTTTGACTCCTAGGATTATGATCCAACAAGGGGAGACTTTCTTGTGTAATTGAGTAGGATAGAGAAACCAAAAATGCTACTATCAGATGATGATGTTGCCAGTTGGGGCAGTTGGGGGGGCCAGTTTGGCAGAGTGTAAATCAAGTGTTTGAGGTTGATCTTCTAAGAAAGCGTGAGTGGACACATCTAAGTGGAAACAAGTTCCTTGTATATGGGATGGAAACCATAGGTTGAAAGCATGGGGAAACCAAATTAGGAGAGGTAAGATTTTAGTTTCTTTTACTTATCATAATATCGTAAATTAGTAAAGAATTGTGTTCACAGTTTGTTTTTCCTTTTTATAGTGTGGAGGGAAAACAAGAGTGAAAGGGTCAAATTGGATTAGGGAGTGTGATTTTGGTGGCGGTCATCCATCAACTCATGAAGGGAAGCATGTACGTGGTGGGGCCGAATGTCAAATAGAACTAAGCAGGTTTGTTACGCAACTACTTTTTTTTATAAAGATGCTTATAATCATACATCAAGCCAATAAAAACCTGATTGATTTTTTTTTGGGGGGGGAGATGTTATCAAAAACCACAATGGCCAATGCGAATGTAGCGGGAAGGCAACAAAAGAAAGACAGAGAGCACGTGTCTCTCTTGTGATCAACACAAGAGATAGTGGTTGCCGTGGAGTGAGTCGGCCGTGTTGCGGGTGAATAGTTCGGATGGTGGACGGTGGTGCGCTAGAAAGGACAGAGTCAGGCTTGCCTGCGCTAGAAAGGACAGAGTCAGGTTGGAGAGATCGGCCACTATGCGTAGAAGAGACCGGGGCCGACCACCAGGCGGCGGGCCTGCTTGGGCGATGCCTTGCAGGCGGTTGGCTGTGAGGCGTCATGATGATGGAGCCGCCGTCCATGGTCGGCCAAGCACACGGCTGGGTGCGGTTCGCAGTGCTTAATTCGCTCCTTGTGCAGAGGTGCTCGCGCTGTCCATGCATTTGCGGTCCTCTGCCTGTAGGCCCATGCTACCATGCAGGCTCTTCATTAGGGCTTAGCGATCACTTCCCCCAGAAAGAGAGAGAGACAAAAGAGACAGAGAAACGCAGCTTGTCAAGGTGTCAAGAAAATAAAATATTAAAGAAAGGAGGGGGCTTATGAAATTGTCTATGATTGATTGATGTTCTATTTAATACTATTTCAAAGATAATCAAATCATAGAGGAATCTATTTGATGTTTAGGACAAAGTTTGAGATGCGGGATGGTCCAACACGTAGGAGATGGGGCTTGGAGCAGTATAAGAATTTTATTTGCTGGGTTGAACGTTTGGATAGTAATATGGTGGTTGATAAATCAATACGTTTTATCCCGTTGGAACCAATCAAGTCCTCCCAAAGAGCGCTTCCCACATTTTTGAATATATGTTTGGGATTTAAAAGATGATGAATTAGAAAATCACTCTAATAAGGGAGTTGATAAAAGATAGAGAGCATCGTCATTCCAACTCAAGGTAAATTAAGACATTGTTCCAATAAGGGTGTTGATGAAAGGAGTTTGAACTTTTTGCCCCTTCTCCTGTGCAAACCTTACTCTCATCTCCTACCCCCTAAGCTCCAACCATTATGTGCTTGCTCCACTAACAAAAAGGTAAGCTCCCAATCCTAGCCCTGATCTTTTGTTATTTTGTAGTTTGTTTTTTAAAGTTCTTCAAATTTTCTTGTTTATGGTATTTTGTGTGCACTTTACAGGACTCCTCTCCTTTCATGCTCATTTTCTCCGTCTCTCCCTTGTAAGCAGTTAAGTCTCTTGTCCATGTTTATGGTTTTGTTTTCCCTTAGATTCTACTAGTTTTTTGTAATTTGTGTCTTTTTTCAATTTGTGCAGATTTAGTCTCTCTCTCTCTCGTTCCCTAAAGTCCTTAATGCATAGTCCTTAATATATGCATGGGGTCTCTGCTCCCATGTATGTGCCTTGTGCATAGGCCTCATGCATACATTATGGATGATGCATTCTATGTGTGGCCAGTAATAGAATGCATTAAGGGCTATGCATAAGCATATCCTCTATGCATAGGGTTTATGCATGGCTCATACCAAAGCCTATGCATAGGGAATATGCTTATGCATAGCTCTAAATTCATGGCTGTCCTTACTCGCATGCATGTTGTTGTGGGCCTCTTTAAACTCTGGAATTAATTTCTTTCCCTTTCATTGCATTACAGTTTGAAATAGAGGAACCAGAACATGTCCTTACATGACATAGAAGTTAGGCACAATTTATGGTTCCTCATAATAGTCATTGTTGACTTCCGACTAGAGAGAAAATTCACTTTCTTCTAATGGTTCCTCAATTAACACGCGGTTGATTTTGGGGTGAGCTTAGGTGGTGGGGGCTATGGTGGTAGGATTTGTGGTGGCATATGTAAAACAACTAGTACCCTATATATCCCTCGTTAGAAGGTTGGTGAGGGTATGGTACACCTTGTTTAGCCTAGCCAATGGCAACATTGGCTTGAGTCACTGGTGTTGCTAAAGATAAAGATGCTCTTGGTGTTGCTAATTATGCTACAGTTTAGGCTCTTGGGTATTTACACATGGAAGTTTTATGATTTTCCAATCACAAACAATGTGCACAATAGAGAAATTATCTAGGCCTGTGATGACGACATTCAATGCTATGTGATTTTATCTTCAAAAATACCACCAACTCAACTTTCTGTGAGAGTAAAGATAAGAATTCTCTAATGTCTCCCTTACCTCCTTAGTCCTTAGCTTTTCCAAAATGGACATACTTAATTCTTCAACCGTCATTCCACTAAACTAGTTTATCACGATTACCCAAGTCATGGCAGCTCGAGACTCGTGATGGTGGAATCACAAATGGCATCTTAGCATCCTCTGGTTGTGGTAATTCTTGCATATATTGTTTTCAAATTCAAAGGTCAACTTGCAACATGCATCCAGTGTTGTTGGGATGGACAAAAACAAATAATCATGCATCTTTGTATCCCGTACTCGCTTTTAGAAACATGGTAATAACTGATATCATCATTCAACCTCTCTAAACTTTTACAATAAGAATTTGAGAGATGTAGTATCTCATGGACTCGTGCTTGTGCTGCTTAATATTGTGGAGTTGTGCCACTGGGTCCACTTATCACCACTTCTTGTAAAGCATGTACGAACACATTTTTCAATGGAGTGAAGTTAACTTTATCCTAAGGTTTCAAGGTTCTATACCATTGTTGAGTCTTTCCATCTAATGTTAGGGAAAAGAATGAATCTTCATAATATCATCAACTAGCCCACAAGTCTCACAAGTTGACTCAAATATCTCTATATGTTGCATGGGGTCACCATCCTTAATGAATTTCTTCATGAGCTTTGTGATATGATGTGGTTTTCTCTTAATCTCTTCTTGTGCCATTGATTTCGATCCCTCCTTGGGATCTTCACAAATTATCTCTAAAGGGGAAATTCCCTCTATCTGTTGCCTCGGCAATGTGATTTATTGTGTCATTAGGAGTTTTCCCTTCCTTTTTATGCAACCTTACCAAAAGTAACTTGTCGAGTTCCATATGTTCAACAGTAATTTTGCGTGTGTCTAGCTCTTGTTTTTTTATTTTTAGCATGCATAATTGATGATAGGCATCTCTAAGTTTAAATCCAATGTCTAGCTCCTCCAAAGTGGGGAAAAAGACTTCTCTGATTCTTAAAGCACTTGATTTGTCTTTCCTCAATGTAGGGGTAATACCACTAGGTCTCAACAGGTTTATTTCTCTTGAGCCAAAAGCTTGCACCTATGGTGGTGTTTGCACAATAGTCCCTACAAACATGGATATAAATTCATTTCTTGTTGCTAGATCCTTATTCATTGAGTGAGTTCAATAGTCCTTTTGCTATATCCAATAAACTAAAGGATTTAGTTGGAGAAGAGGTCACCCTCTCCTTTGCATGTTTTGGGATTCCTAGAGTTTCTTCCATGGATTCTTTGCTACTAGTGTCTATGGATGTTAGGTCTCTTTAGGTAAAAGTACTCAATTAAGTGCTTGTTGAATGTCCTGAGCCAATAATTATTTGGTTAGGAAGATCCTAGATGATTCAATGCACTTGTTGGGTTGTGAGGCATCCGGAGATTGGACAACCACCGAGCCAGAAAGCCATCAGAACGTCAGATCCAACGTAATTAAACACCAATTAATTAGGTCAATATTACTTCTATAAATTAGTGCTTATCAAAGCACAAGGGTACTTTTGTACCACTCTATGACCGCGCGTATGTAGTATAAAAGATGTAATCAAAACTCTGACAAGGCTATTACATATTGCTATTCCTGTAATATTTTTCTTTGTGAATCAAAGGAGAGCGTTCTGTATCATTTTTGTATATTCGTCGTGTCTATCTTTCTTTTATGTATATCCATCCTGTCTATTATATAATGTGAATCCATCTGTTAAGTTATCTAAATCTTCCGTTACAATCCATATTTTACGCATGAGTCGATCAGTCTTAAGTAATCATCTCCATTTGCACAGTCACTTGTAACCGATAAGCTATTTCTGTGTCGTCTTCTTGTGCATGTTTTGTTATAGACTAGTGTATTACTGCCTACATAACCAGAGACACTCAGTAGGTTGATCAAGGTAGCAAACAACTCTCAACAACAACAGACACACTCAGTAGGTTGATTAGTGTAGCAATCAACTCCCGAAAACACTTTGGCGACCACGATATGTCTTGCTACATGTTTCAAATGATGCTTCACTTGTTGCTTGATTTTCTTTGTGTTCAAATCAATCCTTCATGTGAGCACATGAACTGCACTACTTGGCGTAGCTTGAATCTTAGAAACTCTAGTTCGCTAGACCCAAAGAAGAATCGATAACTCCACCACCACTACCAGTATTCATACCACCACCACCACCACAACCCCCACTACCACTGCCATCGCCACCGCCACCAAACCACCTCCCTGTGGAAATATATGATGTACAAGTGAAAGAGTGAGAGAAAGAGGTCATGTATGTGTGAACACACCCCAAATAAAGCATGTGGGTGGAAAAGGGATCTAGGGTCGGCCCAACCCTAGCCCTTGGTGAACCCTATATAAAGGGCAGGAGGCTTCACTTTCTGTAAAACAAGTAACACAATCAAGACATCTCCTCATAATAATCATAGAGAACGCAATCATTAGGCACCACCAGGTCATTAGGCTTATCCACAAAATCTTTAAGGACAACATTTGCCCTTTGCATAATCTTTTCTCCAGAGTTACCTCTTTTCGAAGCCAGCTTCAAATAAAAAAGAAATCACATCACAAAGTAAAGTATGCATATTACATATTTGCAAAAATTGTAAACAACTAACACAAAAAGTAATAGAAAACCATGACTTACTGTCTATAGATATGATCTCCACACACAAGGCTAAAAATATTTTTGGTTGTTTTGTTTGCCTCCAAAAAACCCAACCAAAAGATTTTGGACTCTATCGTCGATACATCAGACAATGCTAATAAATTCAGCTTCTCCAGTGTTGCAAAGCTATCCACATCCCACTTTAAGGACCACACTTTTTTTCGCCATGCATCTCCATGCTTAGGATCAATATTGTTGAGGATATACAGAAATGGAAACCATTCTTAATTTACTATGTCAAAATTTAATATTGTCTTTAAACACAATTAGAAATACACTATATTAATCTTATTAGTCATGCAATTCACCATTGCAAAACACACTACAAATTACCTTCCCTATGCGGTCACCATATCTCATGGCCAATTCCTCTCTCCTTAGCTTCAATTTTTTCCACCTCATCTTCTTCCATGGCCAAGTGCACTTGCTCAAGATTTTTGTTCAAGGATTGATTAATTTGAACCTTCACATAACATCGAATCTCATCACATGACAATTTAAAGAAAAGCTTAAGCTAATAAATACTCACATTATAAACAAGATTTACCAAGCACCTACAAGTAAGAGAGTACCGAGGCTCAATTCCCTTTGTGTTCTTCTTTCTAATAAAAGTAATTAACTTTCTATCGCTCTCTAGCAAATTTTTTGTGTAATCATGATTGGCATCATGATTGGCAGCACTAATGTTGGCATAGTTTACAATCACATCCCACAAGGTTGTGGGTTACCAAAGCATGTGTGAATAAGCTTTAAAAAACGAACACAAAAAACTATAATTTGAATGAGCAAAACACCACATTATCAAGGTCTCAAACATAAATTTATATGCAACTTACTAATTCATCCTTTGCAGGCTTTCCAAGAGAGTGATCTCGCTCACACATGAAGGATCAATGATTGTACAGAATACATGATGGTGCTTTGCTCTTGTTTGAGAAAATCATTCTTTATTGGCTGTTGTCCAAGCCACCATATGATGGTTTCACTCCCACATGTAAAACATCCTACCCTCAAGCATTTTCAACTTTGGTCTACTTCTAACCTCCTCCTCAAATTCCCTGTTAATGTCATGCCAAATTGCATCCCATCCACTAGTAATCTCATCATTAACAGGTAGTCTCTTTTTCACATGTCCAAAGAGAAACTATAAGGTATTGAAATATATGATGTATAAGTGAAAGGGTGAGAGAAAGAGATCATGTAGGTGTGAACACACCCCAAATAAAGTGGGCATGTAGGTGGAAAAGGGATCTAGGGTTGGCCCAATTCTAGCCCTTGGTGAACCCTATATAAAGGGCAGGATGCTTCACTTTTTGTAACACAAGTAACACAATCAAGACATTCATGAAGTGAAGGTCAAGCTAACTTTTTGGTGGCTGAAATAGAAGGTAATATAGAAGCTTTCTATACATCTTGTGTTCTTGCTCTCTCTCATATATGTTGCTCTATTTTGCCATCAACTATTGCTTCCGTTGTGCATACTCCCCATGATTTTGACACTCCCCACTTTCTACATTACAACATGCTTCAATGATCAGCTGTCTCATGGACAAGTATCCAAAATTATTTGGGAAATCCAAAGAGGATGTAGTAATCACATCTGTCTCTTTAACAATGCCTGGCACATGAACATCCTTAGCCCCATGGATCGGAACTTCAAGAAAGCCACTTTTGTCCCAACTTTAAAAAAATGTGCCGCTCTTTGGGTTGCTTAGTATGCTCATTTCCCCACATATGATGCAATCAAGGATGCCTTTCTTCAAAGATTCAGGGAAGATAAAACCTGCATACATGTGCTTGATAAGATATGTCGGATGAACCAAAAAAGCCTCACGGTTATGCTGCTAAGTTTTGGAAGCTTCTCCAAAGACTCGATGCGTCTAATTGGCCCACGGAGGAGAACCTCAATTCCTATTTCATGAAGGGATTAAGCAAGCAGTTGAAAAGGGTAGTGACTAGTTCTGATCTCGCCACAATGACTCTGGATGGTTGAAAAGGGTAGTGACTAGTTCTGATCTCGCCACAATGACTCTGGATGGTTGAATCAGCTCTCATGGTAGAGTGCATGTTGGTAGGGTCCATCAAGAGCAAAGGCAAGAGCAAGAGCAAGTGGAAGTCCAAAAGGTCCTCTTCCGACTCTGAGGAGGAGAAGGAGGATTATTTTGATCACTCAACTTCAAGTGAGGAATCAAAGGAGGAGAAGGAGGATGATTCTGATCATTCAACTTCAAGTGAGGAATCAAAGGAGGACGAGGAAGATCGCAAGGCAAGGTCAAAGAGCAAGAAGGCAAGAAAGACAACCAAGGAACTGATTGAGCCATGGCTCAATTGACGAGTGATGGAGTGAAGTCCCCTAGTCAGGCACTTGGTGTGTTCGAGGTGTCAGAATCATGGCTCTTGTGTGCCATTTGTAGAATCACCACACATACCACAAAGGCATGCAAATACAATGGGAGGAAAGCACATGTAGTCTAAGCAAACATTGTGGAAAGCTCAACCCGCCCCACTAATGGCTCCACAGGATTCATACAGAGAAGGCCACCAATCCACCCACGTGGGAATTTTCCTCCCAGGTATGTGCCTGGAGCTCAACGACCCACTTTCACATGGTTCTATTACATTGCCCCAGGTCTTCGCAAATCTTACTCTGAGATTTTTTGGAGGAAGCATAGGGTAGAGGTGGAAGAAGCCTAGGCTTCAGTATCATGCCTACAGGCAGTAAATCTTATGGAAATCGAGGCTCTAGATGAGCAAGAATTAATCAAGCCGACCATAGAGGTGGCAGAATCATCCGCTCTATGGTGGTGACAAGATCCATGCAACCCGAGACTCCAAAGGTGGGGAAATAACCAACCTTGGATAAGAGGGGTTAGCAAAAAGGTTGTCACCTGGCAAGAGTAGAACAAGGTATGGACGGAGGTGCCCAATTAGGTGGAAATGTAGCAGGATCGAGAGACATTGCAAAAAAGGAGCCAGAAAGGCCAAGGCCGATCTACTATCAGCAACAAGAAGCCAAAGTCATCATACTACCGATGAACCCAAATGAGGGAGGCAAAGTGCCCTCACCATAACCAGATGGGAACTAGGAGACGCTACCACATAATTTGTGGGAAGATCTTAAGTGGTAGCTCCTCACATTAGTGCCGAACTTCAAGGAGTAGCTACTATGCCGCCTGATGCCCTAGGAGGAGAAGATGGCACCCTCATAGCCTCTGGAAGCCATGCACATTGAGAGGACAAAAACTCTCTCCCAGGGAAGCCCCTATTTATGATGAAGCCATCTTGATGATCCAAGTCAAGTTGGCCAGAGTGGACATAAAAGAAATACTGTTGGATGGTGTATTAGGACTCAACATTTTATGGATACGACATGCAAAATGCTTGGGTTGAGTAGATGGGATCCAGCCCCGTTTGCCATGAAAAAGGTGGATCAAAGGTGAGTTCACCCACACAAATTAATCCGCGACCTCACACTGTAATTCTCTAGATTAACTTTTGATATTGCAGTAGTGGTGCTCCACTTGGAGGACATAAAAGGTGCCTACTTGATGTTACTGGGCAAACCATGGCTTAGGTAGGAAAGGAGTAAGCAAGACTGGGATGTGGAAAGGATAACTATCTAGCGCGAGGAAATAAGAAAGTCGAGATTTTTGTAGTCGGTCAAAGGAAAGTGGAGAATCCTTCTCGATCAAAAGTAGCTGAGGGAGTAAACATGCTTGACAGATTAGACCTCAATAAAGAGGAAGAATATCTCCAGTAGAATGCAAATATGATCAGCCTGTTTGAGGTTGATGTGGTTTGAATCATGGAGAGACATATTGACAAACCCTTCATCACAAGAATGAAGCCACAGCAAGGATGAGCCCAATCCACTGAGTGAAGGAAAATTTTATGATTAGGTTGAAGAGTTTTATGAAGCCTTAGCAAATGATGGCAATACATCGAGTTTGCAACAAATCATTACAGCAGTAGACAAAGCCTTTGAAAGAAACCTAAAGTGACCCAAACGTGTCAGAGAAGATGAAACACTGAGTCATGGAAAATGTTCACAGTCGTGCAAACGTTCACTCGACTCCATTTTGTTGAAATTTAAGCATTGTGATGAGCTATGGTGGTGGATCAAACACTAGAATCAACATCATTAACAAAATGATTAGCAAATAAATTAAGACGTGATTAGGAAATAAATTAAGACGTAATTAGTGGGTAATTAGCAAATAGATTAATGTAGGCATGGATACTCAAAAACCAAAAAATTCTCATTCGGGCAATGCCTCAATTTATAGAGTTTACATCAAGCATCTAATCCCACTGATTTATACATGATTCACTCCACCTCTTTTCCCTGATTCTCTCCACCTCTTCACTTTTTCCATAATATCTCCTAGAATATCTCCACACTTCCTAAATCTTCTCATGCTACCCTTTATTCTCTCCCAGTAGATTCTTCTCACCTTTTCACAGGTTCTTTCACATTTACTCAATCTCTTTTACAGCCTCTTCCCGCACACACCCTATTCACTTGTATTAAGTTCAACACCTCCCCTCAAGTGAATACTCCTAGTACACCTAGACCCTATACCAAGTTTGACTTCCCTTACTTGATAGTCCGCGACTAGTGTCTACACCTCCCCTCAAGTTAACTTAGCACACCTGGACCCTGTACCAAGTTTCTCTCTTACTTGATAGCCCGCAACCAGTGCCTCAAGTCCCTAAACTCCATAGTCCTTGACACTCTCTCTCAGCGACCTTGACTAAAGTGCTCACACATACATCTACCACGTGGCCTACATCATTGATGGCTCAGAGGTGGTTTTACTTTGTTGGGGCAGGTTACATTGGGTTGTGGGGTCTCTCTCTCTCTCTCTCTGAGATTTTCACATGGCTCCTCACTCTTTGGAGCCTCACATCTTCTCTTGTCTTAAGTCTTCTTGTCGTGGCAGCTTCTCTCCATGCGTCCGTCTCTTCTTTCAGTCTTCTTGTGGGCAGCTTCTCTTCTTGTGGTAGCTTCTCTTCTCATGTCCATGTCTTCCTTTAGATCTTCTTGGTGTGGATCCTCTTCTTGGAAAGAGATATTCTTCTTCTTCCATGGCTGGGACCATGAGCTTGTCCGTCAGGTCTTTTTGCTCCATGTGAGCAACATGTTTCAATGTTTTGCTGACAGTTTCTTTGGGCTTTTGATGTTCATCTTGTGTCATTATGCAATGCAGACCCAAATTTATGGGGGAGGTCTTACCTCTTGCCTTATTCTGGACAAGGGCAGTGTCTGATCCCATATTTACACTGATGTAATGTGCCCAATACATAATGCGTATAGCATTCATTCTTATGCACATTCCCAAACGCAACTTTGGCTATGAATAATCTTTATTTTGAGTAAGATTTGCAGGCATTAACTAAGGGTTAAATGCAAAATGATGATTATCATAATTTTATCAGCACAATTTTACCAAAAATTACATTAAATCAAGGGTAACCAATTTGTACGGGATGGTTGGAGTATCAAACCAACTCCGAATTGCAATCTGAAGTTATAGGGATCTGTATCAGATACCTAATGGTTAATTTGAACCCTCAATTGCACCAAAATATAGTGATTAGCACTGATTAATCACTGATTAGCAAATTAATCCACTGTTTTATGTGCAAAAAATAGAGTATGCGGGGAGTCCAGATCTGGTGCCTTAGACTTCAAATGCGCTCAAATTCTTTCAAAGGCATCAATAGCAATGAGTCTAGTAGAGGATTAAGCCAATAAACACAAGATTTGACCAAATATTGAAAGCTTGATCTCTGTTTTACCAAAGTCACCTACAGATTTGATGAAGAGCTTGGATCTCAGTGTAGACTTGATGAAACTGAATTCTGTCTTCACTAGCTTGTAGAGCATGCTTGAAAACACCTTGGGCTAACAGGAATTGAAGCAATTTGATTTGATGAAGTGGTAATGTCAAAAACTCCTCAAAAAAAAGGTGCGAGCGAAATTCGCAATTTCTTCCTCATTCCTTGGCGGTTTGCGCTTTTGTTTGGATGAGCTTGAGGAGCATAGAGTTGGCTATCATATGCTAGAAGGATTTGGCCTAATTTTTTGTGTGCAAGGTGAATGAGTTCCTCCACTAGCTGGGGGTACAGAGGTGAGTTGAAAAAAGAGAAAAAATTATAATTTTCTACTAATCCTAATTAGCAAAGTAATTAGCAAGATAATGAGCTAACAAATTAGCATGGCTCTGATACCACATTGAAATTTGAGCATTGTGATGAGCTATGGTGGATCAAACACTAGAATCAACATCATTAACAAAGTGATTTGCAAATAAATTAAGATGTAATTAGCAAATAGATTAGTGGGTAATTAGCTAATTAGTGGGTAATTAGCAAATAGATTAATGTAGGCATGGATACTCAAAAACTAGCAAATTCTCATTAGGGCAATGCCTCAATTTATAGAGTTTACATCAAGCATCTAATCCCACTGATTTCTCCATGATTCACTACACCTCTTTTCCCTAATTCTCTCCACCTCTTCACTTTTCCTAGAATATCTCCACACTTCCTAAATCTTCTCATGCTACCCTTTATTCTCTCCCAGTAGATTCTTCTCACCTTTTCACATGCTCTTTCACATTTACTCATTCTCTTTTACAGCCTCTAACCAAGGGCTTGTTCCCGCACACACCCTATTCACTTGTATTTTCAACACATTTTTGGAAAAAAAACCAAAAATTACCTTTTTCAAATTTATGGAGACAAAAGACATACATTCATGTCAAACATTTTAAAAAAACCACTACTTTTGTGGAAAAACATGCATAAAACATTACTTACATTTTACTCTAAATCCAAAAACATCCAATTTGAAAAAAGAATTACAAAGGAGAAGAACTCTTCCAATCAACTAGAAGAATCATTGGACCTTTTGCTTAAAAATATCAATTGTTTTCTAGCACAAGTGTCCATAAGTTTTTAACTTAAATCCATACACAAGAATTTCTATATCATACAAATTAAGCATGTCCACATGTTGACGAATTACACTTTTCTTTCCTTTTTTGCTTTCAATTGTTTAAGCATCTCTAGATCATACTTTGTCTTGAGCATAAATACGTTTTGCACCAATACACGTTTCTAGACTCTGTGTTATATGTAGCGTGTTATCTACAAACTGATAGGTGGTAAAATTGACATTACTTTTAGACCCAATATAATTTGATGAAACTCTCTTATATGGGACTAGTGCATTATCTAAGAAAATAAAATTTCTTTGTATACAAAGTTGATTCAATGTTTGAATTTAAGTATATTTGATATTAAGGTAGGTAGGTATATGGAGTCCATGGCCATAGAAGAGGTTGAAGGCAAAGATGTCTCTAGATTGAGATAGAAATCCAACGATCCAAACGGTCAAATTTTAGATGGTAGTGATTACTACAATTTTTCACTTTACTTTATTTTGATCTAATAGCTCGATTGTGAGTTATAGTCTTTGCAAAAACACAGCTTTTAGTTTATAACAGTTAAATTTTAAGCCATGAAAATGATAAAAGTTATTGTTTTAAAAATTTGATGAAAATTTGGATTCTAGAATCCACTTTGTTGATTTTGGAATCCAATATTCCGTGACAAACTGAAGTTTCTATCATGATAGTGAAATTTTTGTCCAAAAAAAGAGAAATTTTCGTCCATAATAATTTTACTTTTATTAGACGAAAAATTTAGTCCATCGGTGGAAAACATTTTCATCAACAGAATTTTTTCCGTTGTTGATGGAAAAAAATTCCGTCGATGAGAATTTGGATTCCAGAATCCAAGTAGAATTTGGATTCCAGAATCCACTTGGATTCTGCAATCTGAATTTCCGTCGATGGTTTGAAATTTTTGTCACCGAAAAGTTTTTCCATAAAAAATTTTATTGACGATAAAAATTCCATCGATGGAAAAAATTCCCGTCAAAAATTCCATCGAGGGAATCCAAATTCTCATCAACAAAAAACTTTTACATCGAAAATTGCATCGTCAAAAATTCCGTCGATGAAAAAATTTCCGTGGATAAAAATTTGGATTCTAAAATCCAAATTTTATCGACGAATTTTTTTTTATTGATGGAAAAAAAATCCGTGGATGAGAATTTGGATTCTAGAATCCAAGTCCTGATCGCGACAAAAAAATTTACGTTGAAAATTTCATGGACGGAAAATATTTCCGTCAAAAATTCTGTTGATGAAAAAATTTCCATGGATAAAAATTTGGATTCTAGAATCCAAATTTTATCGACGGAATTTTTTTCCGTCGCTGATGAAAAAGAAAATCCGTCGCGATGAGAATTTGGATTCTAGAATCCAAATTTCCGTCGACAAATTGACATTTACATTGTTGGATTGAAACTTTCGTCGACGAAAATTTGGATTCCAGAATCCAAGTGCATTCTAGAATCCAGATTTTTTTTTCCCATCGACGGCCTTTTTTTATCGACGGAAATTTTTATTCTCGATAAGCTTGATTTTTTGTCTTGTAAAAGTAAAATTTTTATTCATAATGGACCAAAATTTCTCTTTTTCGGATGGAAATTTCACTCTCATGATAGAAAGGTTAGTCTTTTGGATTCCAGAATCTACTTTGTAAATAAAGTGGATTCTATAACCCAAATTTCTATCAATTTTTCAAAATGACAACTGTTGTCATTTTCATGGTCCAAATCTAAATGTTATAAACTAAAATTTATGTTTTTGCAAAGACTATAACTCTAAATCGAACTACTAGATCAAAATAAAGTAAAACTAATAAATTATAGTACTCACTACCATCTAAAATTTGACTGCCTGGATCGTTGGTTTTCTATCTGAATCTAGAGAAATCGTTTCGTTCAATAAGCCTCTTCTATGGCCATGGACTCCATATACCTTCTTATCTTGATATCAAATATATGCTCTTATTCAATGATTGGGATAAAGTGCAATGATTGGGATGAAGTTAGTAAATTCTTGTAGAAGAAAAGGCACATTTTTGTAATTCTAAGTAAAGAATGTATTATAGATTACATAGACATGCGTGAATTATTAGTAGTTTTAAAGAATATTAGATCTTGTCTCATTGACCTTGTTTTTCATGACTCACGAACATTTTTCACGACTCGCTGAACATTTTTCATGACTCGCTGTTATGAACTGATGGAGATTAATGTGCTAAAAGACATGGTGTGAGCTTAATGATTGAATGAATCAAACAATGGAAATGATCATCACATAAGCAAACTCACACCAATAGTAACACATACTACAACTTAGATAATAATGAGATGTAACCAATGAGAAATAGAGTATACTCAAGGTCACCACAAGCATCAAATAAACACAAGCTAATGGAAAATGCAAAGAGGAGAGTATTTCCACAAAGAACCACTTAGTATATTTATCACTAAGCAAGTACAAAAAGCATAGTCATTACACTCTCCACTTAGCTCTCTAGTTAGCTCTCAAGTGTGAGTAGTATACCTTGTTTATATAGGCTCAAGAGAAGGAGGCGCCTAGGGCCCATGAATCTCTTCACCTCCCTTAGATTTCTCACTAGACTCACCTAAATAGTGATGCGTCAATCATTGGAAATTATCTACTAGACCTACACTCAATTACCCGGGTGAACTCCTAAGAAACCATATGTATCACGTGTGTTTAAGGGGTATTAAAAAAAACCCTTACCTATGAATTTTTCATGAATAAAATGACCCCTTTTTCTTTAAGGACTTATAGGTTTTTTTTCAAAATTGATTTAAAAGACCCCTTCGATAAATGTATTTTTGTAAATGTACTTTATAAATTTAAATTAAAAAACCCCTTCATTTGAACTCACGTGGTATATACTTATGTATTTTTGGGTGAACCCCCCGAGCTCAGTTACTCTAGTAAATGAGCCTTCTAACCTTAGAACCAGACACTTAAGGTATCACTAAGGATATCACACTAAGAATAGATATCCTTAGTGTGATATCACACTAAGAATGGATGCTAGATCACATATCTTTTAACATCCTCCCTTGATCAAGAAGTACCCCATGGGCTATAAAAAGTACCCCACGGGCTATAAAAAGTCATACATAACAACTGAAAAAATAAGGAGTTGGAGAAGTTTGCATCCTCCTTCTCTGGTTACTTTGCCTTGCCCTTCTCTTTCTCCTCTTCATCCTTCTTCCTTTTGAAGAAATCTTTTGATGATGTGGCCCTTGTTTTTACAATAGTACCAAGTCCTAGGAGCCTTGGTCTTCTTGTCCTTGGCTGTAGTGGAATAGACATGCTCCACTAGAACTGGTGTTAAAGAAGCTGAATCTTTGGAACCCTCCATGCGGGTTTCCTATAGGAATGAGGGGAGAAGTCGACGAGGTAAGAGTATGATTGGTTTGACTGGCTATCATTGAGACACACTGTTCATAATAAGGAGGCATTCTAGAGAGCAACACATAGATGGCATCCTCTTCATCATCAATGGTAGCACCTGCACCATTGAGTTGATCAATCATACATCGAATGTGATTGACATGAGAAGAAACACTAGCTTTGTCATTCTTTTCCATTCTGTAAACAAAAAAATGTTTTGCTGAAGGGGTGAAGGACTGCTATAAGTCTCTTCACACCACGGGGGCGGGGGGGAGAAGAGTTAAGGACACTGCCTCCTAGCAAGAGGGGGATAGAGGAAAATTGCCTCCTAGCAAGAGAGGAAAATTACCTTATCTGAAAAGTGGCAAATAAGGGGGTGTGGCTATAAGGGACAGCTATACTACAGCAAGTACACTACATTGGGACAGACGGCGGTACGGACAACGGCACAACAGAGCATAAGCTACGCAGAAATGCATGTTGCCCATGGAGCACCCCGAGGGTTTATATAATTATGGGGTACGGGTATGGGCGCTGTGCAAAGCAAGGACAAAAGGATGGTGTACCAGCAAAGGCTATAGATCAGTGGCCTGCATAGCTCACGGGGAAAGATACGGTGTCGGTTAATAGGGAAAGGAGTGGTATGCATGTACCTTATCTGGTCACGGGCAGCATGGGTGTCCATGTAACGATACGTGTGGACCACACAGTGGGCGACCGTCCTTTGGTTCTTGTGCGGCCATCATACGAGAACCCTGGTAAGTGTGTACGGTCCAAATTTTGGGGCAAAGTCTCCAAATTTGGGGCACTGGCCTTGATTTGCATGCCGGATCTCCCCGAGGGGCGATTTTTTTATATCTCGGATGTTCTCCTGGTCATTGGGGTGCAGACTATTTGTCAGTTGACGCCCGGTCGTGCATTTATCAAGGTTTAAAGGTCATCGCTTTTTAACTAAAAATTACTGAAATTTGCGTATAAGCTTGATCTCGTGTCCGTTTTGGATGCTGTAAAATCCTATATTAGGGTAAAATCACGCGCATATTCCAAATTTGGGCTCAAAATTTGAAGATTCTAAGTAGAAATGATGCATTTAATAAAATCATTGATTTTTACATCATAAAAACTCATAAATTTATCTATTACATGGACATTTCTTTATTAGTGAAGATGGGTATGTTACAGTTTCAGAAAGTAACACAAAGCTTGGATTAAACACAAAGTGTATATAATAATGTTAAAGCTCTCCTACACAACAGAAGGTGGTGAGACCCTTCTTTTATAGGCTCAATGAAGGGTCTCTCATCCACTTTCCCACTTCCCCTCTCATGCCACCTAGAAGTGGTACCTTTAACGAACCATGGGTTATAAGCTAACCCATGGTGTACACCTTTGCCTAACCCTTAGCATAAATGTATTAAATCCAATGATACAAACTAAGTGATGGATGTAGATCAAGCTATTCTCAACACCCTCTCTTGATCTACGTACCACGTAAGGTGTGTAGATCAAGGAGTCACATAGTCACATAGTATCACAAAGAAAAATTTTCACAAAGAAACTAAAAAGATCAATCTGAATCCGAACAATATTAGCCTCCTCCTCACATTTACGTTTTCCTTTGTCTTACGCCCCTCCCTTCATTGAACCTATAAAAGTAGGGTCTCAACAAATAGAGCATGGCCAAAGTTTAGTCAAGAACCCCATCACTTAAAACATGGTCTTGGTCTTGATCGAATCAATCCATTTTCGCATAGATCAAGGAAGTGGTTAACTTGGCCGGTAGTGCTTATCAATTACAACAACCTACCACCATTCATGTACATAAAGAAGAAGCATCTAATATTGAGTTTATGGATTCCAAGTACACATGCACAAGCAACATGATCTAAAATTATATCCACCCAACATGTTTGTACTTCTTGAATACTCTGATTTGATACAACACTTTGATGGAGGAAAACGACAAGTAAAAGAAATCAATGTGTACATGGCACCACTCATCAATGATCTACAACAACTATGGAAAGAGATAAAAGTGCTTGACGTGTCCAAGCCTACAAGCAAACAAAACTTTGAGGCTTGTGGCATTCTAATAGGGACTATTCATGACTATCTTGCCTATGGTTATTCTTCAGTATAGAGTTACTTTGTTTGGATTTGAAAGTGATCTAGAATAACAATTGCACTAAGACTTTGATTGTTTGTAGATCTATCAACAAAGGATTACAAGGCATGTCCACCATGTAAGGATTGGCTGCGATCAAAATATAGCAAGAATCTCAACAAGAGTATATATCTCCAACATAGAAGATTTTTGCCTGAAGTACACATATTGCAATCGAAAGAACAAGCAAGATATTTCAATAGAAGGATTGACAGTGGAGTGTGCCCTATACGTATGACTCCTATGGATTGGTATAGAAAAATGGACAATTGGGCCTATTATTGATCCAAATGCAGAGCCCACAAGCTCATATATTGCAATGAAAATAACAAGAAAGACATTTCAATAGAAGGATTGAGAACTGTGGAGTATGAGTGGAGTGTGCCCTATATGAATGACTCCTATGGACTGGTATAGAAAAATGGACAATTGGGGGGGCTATTATATATCCAAATGTAAAGCTCACAAGCTCATATTGTGATCGAAATATTAAGAAAGACATTTCAATAGAAGGATTAAGTGTCGAGTGTGCCTTATATGAATGACGTCTATGGCTTGGTGTAGAAAAATGGACAATTGGGCCTATTCTAGATCCAAATGCAGAGATCACAAACGATGAGGAAGACGAGGATTGTCATAGAGATAGAGAGAAAAATTTGATGTCACCTGAGATTTCAATATTGTGTAGTTTGGAATATTAGAAAGAATTGAAAATCACACATATTCTTGATGCCATGCATATTTTAAAAAATGCTAGACACTCACTTTGGAAACATCTTGTGGGTATCAAAGATACAGAGGTTGTGAGGGCCGATTTAAAGAAGCAAAACTTTAAACCATCTTTACGGCCTATTGTAAGTCCTAAAACGGGAAAGATAACTTATCGTCATATGCACCATGGGTACTGACAAAGGGTGAGATGAATACGATCAATGATAGGATGAGATCGATACGTATACCTACAAGATATGGTGCATCATTGGGAAACCTGTTTACTATGGATGACAACACTTTTTCTGGATTAAAGATACATGGCATAACTTCCTACTAAAGGTAGGCCATGGCTATGAATCTTATTCTTGACAGTTGTTAATTTGTGTGGATACTAACATCAATGTGGACTATTTGCAGCATATCTTGCTACTTGTAATTGATGGATGCTTAACCGAGGGCATTCAAGATATCATATACCATTTGGGGGGTCACTTGCGAGGTATTGCTTCTTCAAAAATGCATCTAGGGTTCTTCTTTGCAATTTAAGTTAGTTATCGATTGGTGCTTTTTTAGTTTCTAGGTGGATCACGTCAAAGGAAATAGACACTCGGGAGATTCCACAAAAACGTTAGATTGCATGGAGTTTCTATGCTTGATGGAAAAAGAATTTCCTACATCCTTTTTTGACATCCAAACCCATGTGCTTATGCACCTTGTTGAGGAGGTAGAGTTTGTTGGAGTTGTAACAACACGATTGATATTCCGGATTGTAAAATTTATATGAATCTTGAAGGGTCTTGAAAGATCCAAAGCATCTCCAACTGCCAGCTTGTAGGCATCTCAGAGGGCTGATGGAGGCCTATTAAAGGAAATTAGAGTTGGAGCATGGTGTATGAAAAGATGCAAGGGGAAAGAGAGCTTGAGCTCTTGCAAGCACACACACACACTCACAAAAACCCTAATAGCGAACACACAAGGTGAGAGGCTGAAAATCTTCTTTATCTCTACTCAACACTCAACACACCATATACAAGATAAGAGTACACGCAATATGAAAGGTACTCAACCAATACATACACGGGTTCTCTATAGTGTGAACCCGACTAAATGATCTGGCCCTATAACTATGCCAGTCTCTAGAATGGCTGTTACACAGCCTGTCATCCCACTGGCCGCATATCACCCAAGATCTCACCAACCATGCCAGTGGTGTAAGTGTGGGGCCTATCCCCCATGCGGGTCATGAGTGTCCACCGCCTCACTAGATGAGCTCGATATCTCAACACTCCCCCTCGAGCTCAACTCCATCTCATGTACACCAAGCGAAGCCCTGAATCTGCGGAGCTTCTCTGTACCCAATGCTTTGGTGAAGATGTCAGCTACCTGATCCTTTGTGCTGACATAAACAAGGTCAAGATCTCTTGCCAAGACCTTCTCTCTGACGAAGTGGTAGTGGACCTCTATGTGCTTCGTACGAGCATGAAAGACTGGGTTCCTGGCCAACTGTATACTGCTAATGTTGTCACAGAAAATGACAACTTGTCTATCCACTGATAGACCCAAATCTGCAAGTAGCTTTCTCAACCAAGCTACCTCACATGCTACCATAGTAGCTCCTCTGTACTCGGCCTCTGTACTCGATAGAGCAACCGTAGGCTGCTTCTTGCTGCTCCAAGTCACAGCAGCACTCCCCAAAGAAAACATGAATCCACTGGTAGATCTTCTATCTGAGATACTACCAGCCCAATCAGCATCTGTGTACCCATGTACACATATCTCTATCCCAGTCTCATAGAATAGTCCACAATGCAAAGTAGACTTCACATACCTCAGTATGCGTCTCACTGCATCCAAATGCGGTTTCCGTGGAACCTGCATAAACTGACTCACCAACCCAACAACATAGCTCAAATCTGGTCTGATGATCATCATGTATATCAAACTTCCTACAATGCTCCTGTACATAGTAGGATCCTCCAAGATCTCTCCTGAATCTGCACTCAACTTGCCATTCTGATCCAATGGCATAGAAATAGGTTTACAGCCTGTCATACCATACTTAGACAACATGTCCAAGCCATACTGTCTCTGCAGTAATCCAATACCATGTGGTGACCTAATCACCTCAATGCCCAAGAAATATCTAAGCTCCCCCAGATCCTTCATCTCAAACTTCTGTCTTAGCAAGATCTTTACATCAAAGATCTCTGCATCATGGTCCCTCATAATGATCAAGTCATCTACATAGATGACAACAAGCACAACCCCTCTATCACCATGTCTCACATACAGCGAGAAATCTGCATTGGCTACATGAAAGCCAATAGTGGCAAGATATTCAAAAATCTTGTCAGACCATGCTGTTGGTGCTTGTTTTAAGCCATACAAGGCTTTCTTCAACCTGCAAACATGCTCGGGGTGACCCACATCCTCATATCCAGGTGGCTGCAACATATACACCTCTTCTTGCAAATCCCCATGCAAGAATGCATTCTTTACATCCATATGATGTAAAGACCATTGCTTTGACGCAGCCACTGCTATCACAACTCTCACCGTTGCCATCTTGGAAACTGGGCTGAAAGTTTCCTCATAATCAATCCCATATGTCTGCGCATATCCTTTGGCTACCAATCTAGCCTTGTACCTGTTTATGCTTCCATCACTGTTATGTTTAACTTTGTACACCCACTTGCATCCAATGGCTTTCTTGCCTTCAGGCAATTGCACTAAATCCCAAGTTTCATTTCCATATAGTGCATCCATCTCCTCATCCATAGCTTTCTCCCAACACACATTTCCAACAGCCTCATCAATGCATGTGGGCTCTACAACCTGCACAACCTTTGCCATATATGCATAGTGATGTGCCACATAACCATCATATGTAAATCTCTGCACAGGGTTCTTCACTCTCCCTGATCTTCGCAGCTTTTCATTCATGGCTTCCATAGCCTTCTTTACACCAGGTGTTCTCATAGCTGGGATCCCAAGCTCCTCATCAAGGCTCATATCTGAGCCACTAGACTCTCCATCAACATGAGAATGCCCTACAGAAATGTCAGGCACACCAAGGGGCTCAACCACTTTCTCTTTTCCTTTACGTGATGTAGTAATCACATTTGCAGGGTTGGTATTATGACGTAGCCTGCCACTCCATGGTCTATCAACAGACCCACTAGATGAGGACTCTCCTGGTCCACTCAAAGACTGTGATTGCTGACCTGCATTCTGTGCAACCACACTTCCACTCACATCAGCCCCAACAGCTTCTTTTTCAGCAGCATACCAGCTGCTCATCTCATCAAAGACAACATCCCTGCTTACCCTTAGCTCACATGTAGCAGATCCCTTTTGCTCAAGGGAGTATCCAATAAACACACATTTTTCAGCTTTTGGATCCAGCTTAGTTCTCGGCTCATCTGGCACATGCACATATGCAATGCATCCAAAAACTTTCAGATGAGACAAATCTGGTTTCTTGCCAGTAAACCTCTCCTCTGGAGTTACATCATGTATGGCTGTAGTTGGAGTCCTGTTCATGATGTATACTGCTGTAGAAACAGCCTCAGCCCAATAGCAATGCGGGATATTCTTCTCTTCTATCAATGCTCGCGCAATCTCAGCAATGTGCCAGTTTTTTCGCTCAGCAACTCCATTTTGTTGCAGAGTGTATCTGCATGTAAACTGTCTCCGAATACCATTCTTCTTCAAAAATTCAGAGAACTCATTGGAGAAGTACTCTCCCCCTCCATCTGACCTTAGGCACTTTACATATTTCCCTGTTTGCTTTTCAACTAAAACTCTGAAATTCTGAAAGTGAGTGAACACCTCACTCTTCTCCTTCATGAAATATACCCACACTTTCCTTGTGTGGTCATCAATGAAAGTCACATAATATCTGCAGCCTCCATAGATATGGTCTTCGTAGGACCCCATACATCTGAATGCACAACATCTAGTGCATTTCTGCTCACATATCTGTTACGTGGAAACACATGCTTTGTTTGCTTCCCAACTTGGCATGCTTCACATATTTTCTGCATACCTTCCACTTTAAATTTTTGGCAGCCCTGTCACAATTCCTTTTGTTTGTATAGACTTCAATCTTTGCACATTTACATGTCCAATCCTTTTATGCCAAATGTCTGTGTCTGTAACAATTCCTGAACCATTTGCAAACATCACAGCACTCATTTCAGGCATGTCTACATTCAACGTAAACATTTTGCCCACTCTGTTGCCTTTTGCAACCAACCTGCACTTATCTTTGAAATCTTCAACATAACACCCATCAGGGTTAAACCGAACCTGCAAACCCTACTCAATCATCTGGCCAACTGAAACCAGATTCTTTGTTATGTTTGGTACATGAAGTACATCTGCAAGGTACTTCACTTTGCCATCCTGCATAGACAATGGCACATCTCCAACGTGGGCAATTGGATGAGCAGTGTCATCCCCTGTTTCCACAAAACCTGGTCTTTTCGGGTTTTTCATCTCCTTGAACCACTCCCCATGACTCGTCATGTGGTTCGAAGTGCCTGAATCCACATACCATACATTATCTTTTTGTGCTGCATCAACATTTTTAGACATGGCATTCACGACATGCTACATAACAAACAACCTTTCATTATCCTCATTATTTCTGCTTGAGGATACATAGTTGTTTTGCTGCACTTTCCCATTTTGCATGTCAGCCTGCTTCTTATAACATTCTCTCTGCACATGTCCAGGCTTACCACAATAATAGTATTCATGTGCATCATTATACTGCCTTTGCCAATTTCCACGGCCTCTTTGACTCCCTCTACCTCTGAATTTGCCTCTTCCACCTGCGTGTTGTTGTTGTTGTTGTTGATTCTGGGACTGTTGTTGCTGCTGCTCTACTGGCCATAATTCTGATTACCTGTTCGGCCACCTCCTTGACCGCGTCCTCCTCTACCTCGTCCTCTTCTTGAACTCGTGTAGAAGGCCTGTTGCTCTGAACTGTTTTTGCTTTGTGAATACTGTTGGTCTTCACCCAAGCTCTTCTCTTCAATAATCAGCATAGACACCAAATCTGTAAAGTTGGGAATGTTTTCCCGAGTCTGAATAGACGTTTTGAACGCCTTGTATTGTGGCTCGAGACCACGTAGACAGACTTCCACCTTGTCATCATCATCTACTGACACACCAATAGATGCAAGGGATTCCACAATACCCTTTATCTTCAGCGCAGAGTCACAGACATGCTCTTTTTCTCCACAGTATGAAGTTCATTCTTCAACTGTATCTTACGTGCCTTGGTATTTGTTTCATAAAGCTTTACCAAGGTGTCCCACGCCTCCTTGGGGAAATTGGCATCCTGAATGTGCCCAATCATGGTGTCCTGTATACTAATGGAGAGCCAATACATAACCTTCCTGGCTCCTTGGTTCCAGCCTTTAAACTCTTTCACATCTGTAGCAGTCGGATTTATATCCGGTATCTCCGGTGCCTCTTCATGCTCACCTTCTATGTAGTCCCAATAGCCTTTTCCCATCAGGAAATTCGTCAACCTGAACCTCCAAGCATGGAAGTTATTCTTATTGAGCTTCTCAGCCACAATCTGTGTTATGCCATCATTAGACATCTTGCCAAACACACAATTTTACCAGAAACTGCACTCTGGTTTTTCTACACAAACTGCTGTATTTTCTGCACGGCAGTACTGTAGTACTCTCAAATGTCACAACCAGTGACTTCAATGTGCATACATACACCCAATGGCAACTGTAGACCTCTTTGCAGCACCCATAGTGTCTGCACAGTCAATCTGTCTTCCTGCAGTGCTTAAAACAGAGTTCTGCAGAGAATCGATGACTTACCCGCAGTGCTCGAAATCGCATGCTTTCTGAAAAACAGAGGTCCAGACGCGCCCGAGACGTGTTTTCGGCCCGGAATTTCAGTCCGATAGGACTATATAGTTGCCCTATAGCTTTACTCCCGTGAAGAAAGCTCCTCAATCAGAGATCGTTTGCCGGTGCCTCCCGTAGAGCTCCCGACAAGGGTGTAGTCACCAACACAGTAGGGAAGAGTAGTTGAAGCTCTTACCCTCGTACTGCTTCCTGTGGTTCTCTTGCTTGCATCTCAGCCCTTAGCACAAACCAGGCTCTGATACCATGAAAAGATGCAAGGGGAAAGAGAGCTTGAGCTCTTGCAAGCACACACACACACTCACAAAACCCTAATAGAGAACACACAAGGTGAGAGGCTGAAAATGTTCTTTATCTCTACTCAACACTCAACACACCATATACAAGATAAGAGTACACGCAATATGAAAGGTACTCAACCAATACATACACGGGTTCTCTATAGTGTGAACCCAACTAAATGAGCTGGCGCTATAACTATGCCAGTCTCTAGAATGGCTCTCACACAGCCTGTCATCCCACTGGCCGCATATCACCCAAGATCTCACCAACCATGCCAGTGGTGTAAGTGTGGGGCCTATCCCCCAGGCGGGTCATCAGTGTCCACCGCCTCACTAGATGAGCTCGATATCTCAACAGTGTACAGGTGGACCAGAGGTAGAGGATGTCTCCCATCAAGTTTGGTAGTGTTTGGACAAGTCGAAGTGGTTGTCGGCCATGGGGTAAACCCCTTGGGGTTGATTAAGGCTAACACATGTACAAGCATTCATGCAGTCATTTTGTACCATATGAATAAAAAAATTCATGACACCCAAACTTTCTCCTCTGTCTTAATCATCTTAATTCAACATCAATGTTCTTAATCAAGATTAGGGATATGGATAAGTATAGCAACAACACCCAAAGACACTTCTATATGAGGCTACCGAAGCTAGCTACCTAAGGGATGGCGTGAGGTGCTTCCAAGCTTGAAGTAAGCTAGCTGCAAATGTGTCCTCAAAAAATGGGCTAAATCTATGGGCCCACATCTCTATGAAGATCCATATGGTACTCTGCAACCCTCTAGGCTTAGGGTAAATGCTGAAATCCAGGCCAAGAGGAAGTCCTTTTAAGGCTCACCACCGGGAGGGTGTCTTCTAACAATTAGCTTGCCCAACAGGGCCTGGCTCTAAATAGCAGGGTCAATGATGCCTAGGCCCCCTTTTTTGCTTTGGCTGAATGATCACTCTCCATGCCACCTTGGCACGAGCACGCCTCCCATCACTACTGGCCCATAAGAAGTTCTAGATCAATTGATGTACCTAGCCAATGCATGCTGAGGAGAAGGCCCAACATGAAGTAATGTACCACATGGTGGCAAGAAGGACCTGGTTTCCACCACCACTCGACCGGCTAAGGAGAGCCTCGCAGAACTCCAGTACAAAAGCTTCATCAGAATTCTCACCAAGATAACAGAATGGAGTGCTCCTCGAGGTCCATTAGAAAGCCTCAACCATTAGGGGAAGGTTGAGGTCTATGGGGGCCCTTTAAGATGCCATGTGATTAAAAGGTTATTAAGGAAAAGGGCCAATCATGTGATGCCATGTATACAAAAATGTTGGGTGATTAAAGGTGGTCAAAAGATTCTCTAGAAGATGCCTTTTTGTACTTTTCATTCCCAAAAATTGGGGGAAAGTTTTTGAAATTTCGGACATCCATAACTTCTACATATGAGCTCAAAATTTATCGGAGATTAGAGATCTAGAATCTACTCGCTGAGATCTTTCCATAGATATGTCACATGATATGGTTTTGTCGACTCAATTTTAAATTCAATTTTGGCGGGAAACTTTGAAATTCAAACTTCTAGCCATTTGAAGAATAAGAAGGTATCTAAAGTCAAAGAAACTTAACATTTTAACAAAAAGTCATTAAAATCATAATATAGCAGCTTAAAGGGCCCCTATAGACCTCAACCTTCCCCTAATGTAGGTGCCAAGTCAGGGCAGGTGCAGAGCCTACCCAAAAATCGCACAAATTATGCTAGTTGATCTACACTCTTGATGCACAACAAAAGATCTTGATCACCTCAGCAAATCTCTAGAGATTTCCCATATCTCCTTATAGGTATGCTGTTGTGTTATCTGCTACAAACTCTGAGTGCAGCAGGTTCTCGTCTATGGAGGGGAAGACGCAATCCCTGGAGTCCTGTCTCCTGAGCTGAGAGAAAATTACTCATGGCCTTGGTGACTGTCCCGTGTACACCCATGCTTTTTAACTCAAATCCATACACAATAATTTCTACATCTTGCAAATTAAGCATGTTCACACGTCAATGAATTCCACTTTTCTTTCATTTTTTGCTTTGTTTAAGCATCTCTGGATCATACTTTTCCTTGAGTGCATCGGTTGAAAGAGTTTTATACCAGTGTACTTCCACATAAGTAACAACATTGCCCTCATGGATAAGTTTTGTGACTTTGGCCAACCAAAATGGATGATTGTTCTCATCATCTGTAAGTAAGAACTACAATCATTGTGTCCTCATTTATCTCATTTACATTACCCTCCCACATTTCTTTCTCTTGTAGATGACGCTTGGTTGATTTTCGAGGCCCAACATACATTTCCCTTGTTTCTCCATGGACCATTGCTAATAACTCTTCTCCAACTGGCATTTCATTGATTGTGTTATAAAGTTCACTTTCCCGCCACACAAATGGTACATTGAGCTGAATTGCATCATTTTTAAACTCCTCAATGAGTCTCCTGCTTTGCAAAAAAAATTTGCCACCATTGTAGAGGACTTGCCGGAAAATATACCTATGTACCCCACACTATCTCCCTTATTTCATTCAAACAGTGTAGAAAATCAATTGAACAATTACCTTTTTAAGACCTTGCTATCTCATTTTTGGAAGAGAGCAACATGTGCTTAGTTCATCCTATTCCACATGCTGGAATGGATAATAAGAACTTGAATCCCTCTCTTGGGAGTCATGTTTCAGAGTTAGAATACTTTTTGCTCCACATGAGTGTCTTTTCCTCCTTTTGCTCTATTTTAAACTAAAGCTGAAAGCTATGATCATTGAGCTTCAGGAATGATGGGTCATAGATACCTTCTCTAGTTGCATATTATTTGAAATCATATGTCTCCTCAATTACTTAAATTCTAGGCATTGGAATATATGCATCTTGTAGCACACTCTCGCGGGGTTTAACTCAAAAAATGTTAGTGTACCACATGAGTTCAACAATAGGGGTTTTTTAATTAGATACATTGAGAAAAGTTAACACAATTACATTAACAGGAGGGGTTTTTTAATTCAATTTTAGAAAAAAATCATTTAGTTCATAAGTAAAGAGGGGTTTTTTTATTGGGAGGAAAATTTTAGTTAAGGGGTTTTTAAAATACCTCTTGAATGCACATGATACCTAGGGTTTTCTAGGAGTGCACCCCCCGAGAGCACACTACAAATCTGCAAAAGATTAACTTTACCTTGTGCTTTGCCAACTTTTTCCTTTCTATGCTTTGTTGCTCTCTATGAATCTTTAAAGCCCTTAAAAAACGGTTGTGCAATGTATGAGAAAAATGCACAAAAGATGAAAATAATTTCATAATTTCAAGTATGTAGCTTAAAAACATAATAAAAATTTCTTTGGACAACTTAATGTACTCACTCTTATCTTCGTTGGTCTTTGCGATGTCTCTTTTTGTTTTCAACTCTACACAAATTTGACAAACACCCATCCTACTCTTCTTAGGAATTTTCCCATGAGAGAATATTGCCTCTTGACTCTCAAGAATGAGGGCAAGGAGAGAACCTTTCTCATACTCTCCTTAAACAAATCTACATAGATATTGTAGACTTCTTTCTTTGTGAAACTATCAGGAAAATGAGTGAATTTAGAATTTGGAAGGACTTCTCCATTGAGCAACACAAAACTTTTAAGACATTGCCTCAACAATGAAAGATGCGATGTTTCTTGCAAACTCAAAGCTACTTAAAACTCCTCAAGTCCTTTGCTTGAAATTATCTTCCCCATTCTTAAGTTTCCAAGGGAAAATTTTTTTATGAAGCTTACTCTACACACCACCACATCACCAACAAAGTACTTGGTTGCTAAGGAGGATCACGCTGTCACTAAAGTCCTCAAGAAGAAATTTTGTTGTGCTCTTTACAACCTAAAGAAATGCTACCGTTCTTGATGGATTTTTTGAAATCCTAGTGACCTCAAACGGTTTTGGTTACAACAAAATGCTCTACTTGCATCACGTATGGAAATCATTGAAAGCATCCTTGCCTTCCTTGCACCTCTTGAATTTCTTTGCTTTGTGTTGTTGGGGTCGATGCTCAATGTGCATGTTGATTGTCGAGATTAAAGTCTACTGGAGAAGGTGGTCCGGTTGATCACTTCAATATCCATGCTAAAAGTGGAGTTTTTGAAGGAGATCGACAAAAAAGGGAGGACTTGCTAGGAGTGCTCATGAGCTCCATGTTATCACTCTCTCCATGAGCCTTGGCTAGAGTTTATCTAAACTTTGCTTTAGATTTTTATACTTAAATTCTAAAAATTATATAAATAATCAATTTAAGCTCATGAGCATGCTAGAATCAATTTCACGAGTGTGCACATTTTTTTGCAAGTTCTAAGTCAAGGTTGTTCTTTGTCTTGTCTTCTTTAGTTTAAATTTAAAAAATGTAGGCTTTAAGAAAAACATTTTAGGTAATTTGTGGCTAATCTCTTGGGATTCCACGAAGATAATTTTAATGGCAATTGCAAACTTTGGGAAAAAAGTTACAATTTTCTGTCAATTTGAGGTGCGTCGCTATTTTTGAGAGAAAACTCTTTATTGCAAAATTTTGCTTATTTGTTCATAATTTCAAAATGACAATTACATGTAAAAAGTACACAACACCTAAAAAAGTGAAGGTTTCATTTCTCAATATCACTCCTCCATTCTAAAAGAAAAAAAATTAGGATTCTAGAATCCAAATCTTGGAAGTCTTGCTCTTGAGAAATGGTACTTTTGAAAACTGGTGTAAAGGAAATTAGGATTCCAATCCACTTGACATCAATCTTGGGTTTTGGATTCTAACCCTTAGTCTTAGATGGTTTCTAGAATACAACTTTTCTCTTACTTGGATTATGGAATCCCAATTGTAATTTATATCTTCTTTTTTCGAGTTTCTGTTATTTTGGTGGATTTTAGAGTTTTGGTCAAGCATTTTTGGAGCACATGGATAGTATTTTTGGTGATCCGGATTCTACAAGTAGCTCTAATGAAGATGACATGGAAGAAGATGTGGACACAAAAATGCAAAGCGAAGATGAGCCACTTGAAGAAGAAACTACTCCCCTTGAACCTCATGTAGAAGATACAAGCAAGAAAGGTCGTAAAGACTCAAAAAAATAAGGAGAAACAATTCTTAAGTTAAGTTGAGATTATGCCTTCAGGTCTAGGTGCACCCTTACCACTTCCACGGGATAAGACTTCAGATAATGCTATCCAAGAGTTATATTGATCAACCTCCCATTGATCCCCAAATAGGAAAAAGACCAGTTCAACTACAAAGTGTCAATGAGGTGCATGTTTCTAACCTCAAGATCAATGTCCTACCAAGGACTCATGGAGAAAGTCTAGAGCAAATTCTTACAAGTATTATGTTCTAGGTGGAACCCACACATTGCTTGCAAAAAAATAAGTTTGCCAAGAATATGACCATATTGATAGTTATAAGACAGCTCTTTGTTGGGTTTATGCGGGTTTGACTGATGTGATGAGTGTACAATTTTATCCATGGATCACAACATTGACTCAGATTATCGCTTACAAATGACGTTCCTTCAAAAAATGAGGTTCTTTTAGAGTGGGTTAAGCAACAAAAATAACACCGAAACATTGATGAGAACTTTCGAGTTACACTTTGTAAGAGATGTGGTCTACAAGTATAGAAAAAGAGCTCACGTGGTGTTGACCAAAAGCCAAACATCAAGCCTTATGATAATTTTTTTCAATTGGCTTTTCATGATGGGGAGATCTGGGAGATGCAAAAATAGATTTTCTATTTATGGGAGAAAGGAAAGTTGAAAGGTCAAAAGATGTTGAAGACTCATTCAAGCTCTCGTGGGAAACCCAAGGTAGATGAAGTTATAAAGCCTCTTCCTGAAGACATGAAGATAAATCCCTTGTGATCATTGCAAGGAATCTGTGATATATCTCTAATAATGAGAATTCTTGCACATGTGAAGGCCGGAAACATCTCCTTAGAAGAGATGGGAGTAGAATTTGAAAGGTATATGTTTGTTGTTTTCTCTCTTTTTCACTCAACAACTTGTTTTTAGATTTTTAACGAAAATAGCTTTGTCTTTGTAGGAATAAAATCCTATTTGCACATGCAAAGAATTATGATAGAAAAGCTGAACTGCAATGATTGGGATGAAGTTAGGAAATACCATCTTGATTCAAGTAACCCAAAGGAGCATGAGAGATTCTTACTTCTTTTTGAAAAATGTGTCTCCATCTTAAGGTCTCATGGGTCCTCTTTGGATTCTAGAATCCACCTTGTAGTCTCATCAAGACTTACTTTGGTTTCTGGAATCTAGCTGAAGGTCATGTGTGAGATTCTAAAATCCACATTGGTTTTTAAAGACTTAACATTCTAAATTCTTGTCATATGTTATGTTTTAGATTTTTAAATGTAAATTCTTTAATTTTGTTTTAATTTTCAAGTATCCTAGGTCTTACTTAATATCTGTGGAATATAGAATTGAGACCCTCGTGTTAAGTTGAAGGAAATTCCACAACCCTTTGAACAGTTTTTGTCTCATTGTGAGACAGAGAGGAAAAGAAGAGAGCAAGAACAAACGATTCAAAATGTTCTTGGCCTAAACAAATACATTCTTGATTATGTGGATGAGCCTCCTTTACTTTGGATAGTTCATGAACAATGAGTAGAGGAAATGGACACATTTTACAGGTTGTTCTTATACATTAGCATTAGCTAATGCTCCATACCAAATGACCCTGCTTTCCACAAAAGTACCAGTGACATTGTCCTATCTTTTGCACTGTAGCAAGTGTGTGATCCTATCCACTAGGAGGGAACCTTACCTTCTCTCTATAGCAACAAGGACACATGATTCCTCCAAGGAGGAAACCCATATCCATGGCAATATCAAACCTCCACAAGAAAGCCTTTGTGCCATAGATGATCTCAGCATTCCACCACCAACCTCTAAAACTTCTGCACAAAAGTCCTCTGAAAAACACGCACTGAGAGGGGAGGGAAGTTGGGGAAGATGATGAATAGCAATGAGAGCCACTTTTCATGTTGCACCACAAGTAAGAAACATGCCTCTGGTGGCTACAATCCAAGCTGCAAAAATAGCCCACTGATTACCATCAAAGCCTTCCCTCTAGATTGGACCTTGAACTCCACGTGGAAAACTCAGAGCAGGAGCACCACAAGAGAAAACACTCATGAAGAAGAGGCATCACTATAGAAAACGTTGATCCAGCAAATGAAGAAAATGTAGCCACCTTCAAGATCTAGAAACGAAGTGCCACGAGGTAGAAAAGAGCACATATGGGTAGCAAGGTACCTAGGTGTCAGATACCACAAAGATAAAATCACTCAGAACATGGAGGCCCCAAACTTGCAAAAAACACTGTTGTAAACACAGCAACTAGCCACTTCACCTGCTCCAAAATCCACCAAAAAATGCAAGATGCAAACAACTCCACTAGAAAAACGCACAAGTGTTGGACAACCACTTGAAGCCTTCAGGGTGGGCCAATTTGCAAAAAACACAGATGGAGGAGAGAGGACAACAAAAGGACGTCAACAAGAAATGAGAGGACAACAACAAGAAATGAGAAGGAGGGCCAGATCAACAGGGAACCTGGGCGATGATGTCATGATAAAGCTGCACAATGCGGAAGCAAAATATAGAAGAGAGAGAGAGAGAGAGAGAGAGAGAGAGAGAGAGAGAGAGAGAGAGAGAGAGAGAGAGAGAGAGAGAGAGAGAGAGAGAGAGAGAGAGAGAGAGAGAGAGAGAGAGAGAGAGAGAGATGAGACAATGAACATCATCTTATTATAGCATGAGGCTTTACATGGCAATACTAGCCAGCACATGGGTGAAGTACAAGTGCTTGTGAATTAGTGTTGGATAACAAGTGAGTGGAAAAGATTTCCTTATATAGGGATGCAAGGAACTTGCCAACTATATCACAGGAGAGAGAGAGAGAGAGAGAGAGAGAGAGAGAGAGAGAGAGAGAGATCAGACAATGAATATCATCTTACTATATCATAAGGCTTTACATGGAAATACCAACAAGAAAATGGGTGTAGTACAAGTGCCTATGAATTATTGTTGGATAACAAGTGATGAGTGGAAGAGAGTTCCTTATATAAGGAGGCAAGGAACTGGCCAACTGCCATCAAGGAACTGGTCGACTGGCCAACTGCCATCAAGGAACTGGTCGACTGGCCCATGTAGCTGGCCGACAACAGTAAATTACCCCACGACTAGGCAAAACATGAGAAATATATATGTATCCAATAAAAGACCACGTCCCACAACACATGAGATGCACAAATTCTAACAGCGATCTCAGAGGAAGAGGGAACTCCTATAGACAGAGTCGGGGAGGTGAGGATGGGGGAGGAGGAGGGGCGGAGAAGAGGGAGATGGGAGAGGTTGGGAGTGATCCATCGGAGAGGGAGGGTGCTGGGAGGGACTCCCTGGGACCAACTGGCCTCACTGAGAAGTGAGAACTAGAGGAGGAGTCTCAACGGGGTAGGCTGCCAAACCAAAAGGGCCGGAGGGACCCTTGCATTGACTAGAGGGGTACCATCATCTCAATGGGTGGGTGCTGCGATAAATTCTCAAAATGGTTCTCTAATAGAAATGAATCCTCCTGTACTTTGACAGCCTGGCGTGTGTGACAGTGGCGCTTAACTCTGGTAGTCGACTGAGACGGCCTGAGGACGGCCTTGGCGTGGGCCAACAGTCTATCATTCTTTGGTAGCATAGCCATTTGGTTGGTTCGTGGTGCTTAGCTTCCTAATGACATGCCTCTCTCTCTACCCCTTGTGAGGATCCGGGGGACCACTGGAGGCAGCCTCCTTGGCACTGAGAGCAAGCTTTGGCAAGGTGGCCCATCTTCTTGCAAATGAAACACTGGCCGGGAAGGCTTGAGTACTCCACTCGCTGAATGATGGGGTATCCCTTAAGGAAAGGAATGGCTATGACATGGGGCACTATCTCCGGGGCGAGGTAATACAAATGCATAGGGATGGAATCTCGGCTGCTTCTGCGAGGGACGAAGCGGCCATGGGGGGATTCCCTCCATACACTTAATAATTGCTGAAAGCAACTACTTGGGATTCCTCCCAAGTCATTGGGGCACAAGCACATCAAAGGAATCAACAAATTTCAAACCAGACTGTTGGCGGGCAACACACTTAACTGACGCCATTTTTTGAAAGGGAAATCTAGATCTACAAGCAACTGGTGCAAATCTCTCTAGTTCCTCTTGGCCCCGCGGGGGTTTTCTGGTGTGCTCTAAAAATTGGTAACTTCAATATTTTTATTTTATTCCTCTAACATAGAGATCTCATCCTGTGTGCTTCATAAAAAGGTACTTTAGTGAAAGTGCTCTTAATCCATGATTATCTCATCAAATCTCATCCTGTGTGCTTCATAAAAAGGTACTTTAGTGAAAGTGCTCTTAATCCATGATTATCTCATCAAATCTCATGCTTTTAGGCTTTAGTCATAACTAGACATACTACTATACTGCATCCAAAATAGTGATTAATTTTTACTAATCATGGATTAATTAGCCCTAATCCCAACCATTGGGCACAATTGATGGTTTAATCTTACTGTTAACCTATGACGGACATTGAGACGTACTATGTTTTACGTCATTAATTTAAATATTCTGAGTCATGGGCCGGGCTTGTCGGCACCATATGTTAAGGATGAAGGGATTGGGTGATCGTCGATGAGAGGCGCACCTTGAATATTAGTAGGATAAGGGTTAGGATCGGCCGGCCATGTATGGGCACCCAAGTGTGAATGGCCAAGTCACCTATAAGAGTCAAATGTAACCCTAAAATCTTCATTCTCATGTGTTGTGAATACAAGAGTGCTCTTGCCTTATCTCCTTGGTTTCCTTCTCCTGCGTGTGTGTGAGAGAGAGAGAGAGAGAGAGTGAGAGAGCGATCGAGCGCACTTTGTAGCGGCACGGCAGCGGCGGCGAGACGGTAGAGCAGCGACGGCGGCTCCTCCTTCACGGCTGCGACGCGGGAATCCTTCAAGGCGGCAGTTAAGCAGTGAGTGACACACCTTTTGCATTCTATTTTGAGCTTCCTTCCCTGGTTGTATGCTTGCAGCCATTCGTGGCTCGCATACGGTGTCCGGCAAGTCCCGAGCTACGACCTGTGCGGCAAAAGCGCACATTTTTGGCGCCGCTGCGGGGAGTTGCCCTGCACCAAGCTCCAGTTTGCAGCTCGGCTACTGCCTGAAGTTTAATCTACACTGTAGGAAAGCGACCGTGTGTTTGTTGTTGAGGTGTTTCTGTGTTTTGCAATCTGTTTCTACAATTTGTCTTCTGCATTTCTGTTTCTTTTGTTATTTTTCCGCTCCGCGTGTGGGTGTGCGTTCTGTTATCTGGTTATCTGCATGCGGGGGGGATTTCTGAATCCCCAGATCTGTGCTATGTGCGAACTGTGCCGCGGCCAAGGCTGAACCCTAAAGAAACCCTAGAAAACTTATCTTTAAAAAAAACAGAAAATAAAATTAAAAAAATATAAAAAATAAAAAATCAAAAATTAAATTTTATTTTTAAAGAAAGAACCAAACGTGTGGAGAGGAAAGATTTTCTAATTGGAGAAAAAAAATTTGAAAAGAAAGAACCCCAATTGACCCACGACCCACGACCCCAGCCTCGGCCTCGGTCTCGGTCTTTTGATATATATATATAGGAGAGTGAGCCTCCATAGCTTTCTCTCAACTGAGAGCTTATGGGAAGTTGTGCCCTATATGTAGCCCACTCCCCCCAAGGAGTAAAGTGAGCATGTGGGATAAAGCCCTCACCCTTTCCGCCAGCAAATAGGCTTTCGCCCCTTCCCCCCAAAGGAAATGGACTGTTTTGAGGACTACAGGAGCTCTAGATAGGCGAACACAGTGCTGTAAAACACACTAGGACCCTTTAAACGATACGATCGTTTCGAGCTATCACACGCCCTAGTCCAGGTTCGACCATAAGTAAGGGGTCAAAAACGGGTTAAAAACAATCTAAAAACAAGTAAAAACAGGGTGCGAAACACCTAAGAAACCACTTGTGTGAGTTTCAAGGGTAGTTACCAATGCACGTAGGGTACCCACGTCACATGCATCTACGTTCTGGTTGGGTGCTAGAGCCTGAACCACTAGAAAGTGTTTCAGTTTATGCAGGCTCACACCATCCCTCCACGTTAGCATCTTGGCCTTCGGCTCGAACCCAAGGGAGTGCAACCCAAGATCCACGAATAGTGGATAGTGACTCGTCCTCTGACTCAGAAGCCATGGAAGGGCACCCTACCAAGAACCCTGAGGAGACAAGCCAAAACATGCCAGGTTGGGCCCCACAACCCGGATCTAGCATGTTTAGTCGTCTAATAGAGACCTTTAGTAGAGCTACACACTCTGAACATGCGACAAGTGAAGTAAATGAAGAAGGTGGGGTAGTGGATTCGCCATTCACATCTCATGTAGACCCTACCCTCCCAAAGAGTGTCCATGTGGATATTCTACCCACTTCGTTTAATGAGGGCCCTACTGAGCTACCACATTCTGATGCTCTTCCTAAAGTAGAGGTCCCTAGAAGCCAATCCATAAGAAGTGACATTGCGTCCACTTCAAGAGAACTGTTTGGCACACCAAATCTAGATGGGATATTTCTCAATGAAAATTGGGAATATGATCTACACACAGAGACTCTAACGGACCTATACACGGGTTACACATACCATGTGGGTTGGTTAGAAGTCCTACGATCTACATCTAGTGCCACTAATCTAGAAGAGCAACAACAAATGATATGTGAGGTCATTCATAGAATTATCCAATTTGAGAGGCAAAATAGGGGAGTGAACCTAGTTTCCACTGGCCCTATGAGATTTTTGGATACGGGCAAGGCCAAACAACCAACCCTATCACAATTGGAGACTCCCTCGGTGAGTCCCATAGACCCTTCGTATGTTGTTTCGCCTGGAGTCTCAATGCAGGTTGAGCCCACGAGTAGTAACTTTAGCTTTCCAACCTTGGCTCAACTTTCCATTCAGGAATCCACAATGCCTACTCCAATGATGAGCATAGCGGAAAATGCACCTATTACCACTGTAGTTAGTACGACACCGCTACCTAGTGGAACAGTACCTACAACAGTGCGTGCCAGTGCCTATCAACCATATGTACCTATCGCTACTCATGCTCATGTAGCTCCTACGCCTCTTAGTATGCCAATGGCATATGCTCCACGACCACCTTATCATAACCATTATCCAAGGGGAGCTAGGCCTAGTCACATATCATATCCTACATCATTTGCTAACATACTCAGACCAATGCCAACTCCTATCAGCCAAGCTATCCCAGAAGTGCCTCCACCAGCTATGCCTGCTCACCTAGGTGATCTCGCAGCGTTTGCTCAGACGATCGGACGATCTATTGCGGAAAACATGCGGCGTATGCCTAAGAGAGAACCTAGAAGCAAGGCAGTACAAGTGGCTAAGCTCACTCAAAACTTCAGTGGTAACGAGGATGTTAGGAAGCACATTGAAGTCTTTGAACACGTGTGTGATTCCTTGGAAGAGCACAATGAGTTGCATAAGTGTAAAGCCTTAGGCTTAACCTTGAGTGGGAAGGCCGGAGATTGGTATCAAACCTTAAGGGTTGAAGAGCGCACTCACTACCCCACTCTCAAGAGATTGTTCTTAAAAGAATACATACACGAGGGTGTGAGGGTGTGCTTTGGGGGGTAGCATCTCAACTCCAAAAAGCTGAACGCGAGGAAGGGGAGTCAGTGAGAGACTTTATAAGTCGATTGAAGCATCTAAATTCTCGCTGCACTCCCGATGAACGCTTCAATCACAACCAACTCCTCGATAGATTCATCCGAGGATTGCGCCACGAGGACATTTACAATGGCCTAGTCATCAGAGGTCTTACAACGTGGGAAGTAGTCACTGCCAATGCAATCCAGTTAGAAGACAACTTGATGATTACAGGTAAAAAGGTGTCTTCAAAAACAAAATCCATTAGTTCACAAGTATCTGGGCACGAGCCAATGACAGTAAAACCTATTGCCAAGGAGCCCAAGATATCTGAAATGTCTATGACCGACCTTACTAAGGCTCTCCAAGAATACTTTACGAGTACTCGAGCTCCTCAGAATAGCCATATGTACCCAAGAAGAGAGCAACAATGGTGTTCGGTGTGCTTAGGACCACATAGCACGAGTGAATGTCCCACATTCAGAGTCAAATTCAATGGGAATTGCAATGCATGTGGTAAGTCATTAGGAAGTGAATGGGGTCTTCTTGGGCCCTTTAATTTGCCCAAGCCTAATCAAGGTGATTAATGAATAGCCAAATGGGGGGTTGCCATGTGGACTGAAATGTTGGGTTTGTAAGAGAGGTGTAAGAGAGGTCAAAGGGTGCACTTTTTCCCCCAAAAAGGAGAGAGGCAATTTTACAATTTTTGGACCTCCATAACTTCTACATACAAGCTCTGATTTGAGCAGAGATTATAGATCCGTGATCTACGCATCAAGAGCTTTCCATAGATATGTTACATGATATGGTTTTGTCCGCTAGATTTTAAATTCCATTTTCCCTCCAAAATTCAAATTCGAATAAAGTAGCCGTTTTGAAGCTTCTAATTAGAAAACGTTTCTTCTTAAGAGAAAAGGTTTGACTCCTTAAACTACCAAATAAAAGGGCCCAAGAAGCCTTCCATTGAGGTCCTGATGTATGGCCATCAATCTAAAGATTGCCTAGTACTTAAGCGAATGTTGGCAAACCAGGCACCACTAGCTTGGTCAAACACACCTCAAGTACCCGCGCTAATGCCTGCACAACCTATCGAGCAACTGTCACAGCACATAGTTCCAAGGAATCCGAATGTAGTCCAGTCTGTGCCGTTACCACCGCCAGTGCCCCTAGGACCACAACCTCCACATCCAAGGATTACCCCAATAAACCAGATGGGTTGTAAGTCACATAGTGCATGTGGGGATTATGAAGAGGAGATAGACCCTACTGCTCCATACGGGATTGATACGTTTGAAATGATTCCCCAGTACTACATGGAGGATCATTTCGGGCAAGTCAAGCTTGTATATCAAGCGGCTGCTCTCGCCATAAGAGGGCAAAACCTTAATACCATGGCAAGGAGACCACCTCTTCAATGCTATGATTGTGGTGGACTGCATCGTGTAGCGGAGTGCCCTAATAGGCTACAGAAGATCGCTACTCAAATGCAACCAAATCAAGGGAGCACATCGAGAATGCTATATCGTTGTGGCATAGATCATTTGATTGCTCAATGTCCACATAATCCTAATGCACCCAAGATTACGCCATTGAATTTGGTTGAGGTCACCAACCAAGCACGAGGAACCACGCCCGTTGTACCCGCGAATGTAGTTACACGGTCAATGCTTCAAAATCAAAACTACATTCTTGAAGAGAGGGATACTGCATCAATCGCTCAGGCAAAGAAAAAGAAAACACGGCGGAAGAGATCGCTTAATGCCACGAGCTCCAAGCCTAGTTCAAAGACTAACATAGGGACAAGAGATGACCCCATGTATATGAATGATCCTGAAGATGATTCTGATTCAATAGAAACCATGGGGACCAAAGCCACTACCTTAAGGGAGGAACCCACTCGGGAGCTCAATGAAGGAGAATCAAGCAAGTACATAAATAAGGGGAAACAGAAGGAAACTTCCTCCGCCCCACAACCAAGTCAGTTAATGCCCTCTCGACCACCCAAACTGACTGAGACTCCCCAAGACAAGCCACGTGGGCCAAAAACCCTCAAGAAAAAGATTGGAACTTACCCAAACCCAGTTGAGGAGATTGAACAAGTGCAACACTTAAGGGGTTTGGTGGAAGAAACACAAAGAGAACTGGAGCCAAACCCGAGAAAAATCAAAATTCCAGACACAGTGTTTCCTACGCAAGTTCGGCCTCACAGGAACCATAAACCGTTAGCTATACCTAGTATGGAAGAAAGTGAGGATAGGACATCAGGAAGTGGGCAAACACCCTTCTTGCTGGAAAGAATGTTTAGTGAGGGAATGCTTGACCCCATCGAAGAGGAAGTGATTCCATCTTCACCAATCCCTAGTCAAGGGGCGATGTCTCGAAAAGTACCGTTGAATGTGTCTAAGCTAATGGATTTCATGTCCTCTGAGATCAGAACCATGATCATATCCAAATTATACAGAGATCCTGAGCTATTCTTAGATCTTCGGGCATTTCTCAATGGAGAACTAAAGGCGGGGTTACCACAATTTGCAAATATGGATAGACCCGACACGCTTCAAGATGAAGGGGAACATTGGGATCTACAACCCAACCTAGATGAAGACTCGGTCGTTGAAATACCTGTGAACAAGTTCAGACAGTACTTTGAAGGTGACGAATCTAATGCAACCCTCCCCGTTACTACCAAGGGATTAACTCTAAAGGGAATCCTTGATGGTTGTGCTGGAGTGAGCATCGTGACTAAAAACCGTTGGGAATCTATGGGGAGACCTCACCTCGAAGTCACAAACATAGTGGTTAAGATGGCAAACGGAACCATAGCTAAACCTATTGGAATGTTAAGGGACCTTAAGATCAAGGTCCTGGGATACAAGGTAAAACATACCTTCATTGTAATGGATTTCTCCAAGCATCCTATGTCATATCAAATGATCTTAGGACATCCTTTCATGAGGGAAGCACAAATGGTGCATGACTGGTCAAAAAACCATGTCTATCTACAATTCCAGGACTCTGTCATTCGAGTTGATCTTGAGAATGGTCGTGCGCATCCTTTAGGAAGCAAGGTTATCATCGATAATTGATCGGATACCACTGTTCACTCCGCCCCATTAAGGTATTGCTATACATGCAAAAAAGAGACTGATGATGGGAAGGATTCTCCTTACATGGATGTCCTACCGGGTATGACTGAGTCGGATAACGTGGATTGGGTACACCTAGCGGCAACCATAGACACATGGGGAAATAGAGGCACAAGTTGGGTAACACCTGAGGGGCAAGATATGCCACCGTTAATGCCAATAAACATGATAGGTGTTATGCACTTGACTCCTGATGGCGAGAAAGTGGCAAACTCCACTAACACTGAAAGTAGCGAAGACTCTGACCAATGCAACTCTGAGTATGAATCTCAAGAAGAAACTGACCCTGAGCCTGATGGGGAAAATGAATCAAATATTCACTCAAATGTGGAAGCAAGGTGCTCAAGGCCTAGGACAGTGACCTCCTGCAGCTCATCCGAAAGTGAGGGGGACACAAGTGAAGATCGACCAAGTGAGTCCGAATCTGATAGAAACAAAAATCAAAAACTTGGTAAGAAGAAAACGAGACATAAGCGCCAACGCTATCGAGCTAATGTACGCACTGCAATAGTTATAAACCTTGATTAACCTTTGATACCTTGCTTACTCTTGATTTACTTTCAATAATTTTAAACTCCTGTTAATTTGCTACACTAGCTCATTCATGTGACCCTTAAACTAAGTTCTCATAGCAACATCCATTGTGGTCTAACATGCTTGAATTTATACACTTTATATCTTTTGAATTCCAGCATACTTTCACTCTACTTCCCTGTTTTGCAAACGGTCAACAACAACCCTCTCGAGCTTACCATACCATAGCTTCCGAGGACGGAATCTACATCAGGAAGGGGGGCATGTTAACCTATGACGGACATTGAGACGTACTATGTTTTACGTCATTAATTTAAATATTCTGAGTCATGGGCCGGGCTTGTCGGCACCATATGTTAAGGATGAAGGGATTGGGTGATCGTCGATGAGAGGCGCACCTTGAATATTAGTAGGATAAGGGTTAGGATCGGCTGGCCATGTATGGGCGCCCAAGTGTGAACGGCCAAGTCACTATAAGAGTCAAATGTAACCCTAAAATCTTCATTCTCATGTGTTGTGAATACAAGAGTGCTCTTCCCTTATCTCCTTGGTTTCCTTCTCCTGCGTGTGTGTGTGTGTGAGAGAGAGAGAGAGAGAGAGAGAGAGAGCGATCGAGCGCACTGTGTAGCGGTACGGTGGCGGCGAGGCGGTAGAGCGGCGACGGCGGCTCCTCCTTCACGGCTGTGACGCGGGAATCCTTCAAGGCGGCAGTTAAGCGGTGAGTGACACACCTTTTGCATTCTGTTTTGAGCTTCCTTCCCTGGTTGTATGCTTGCAGCCATTCGTGGCTCGCATACGGTGTCCGGCAAGTCCCCAGCTACGACCTGTGCGGCAAAAGCACACACTTGCCATTAGGGAGACTTGCCATAGCTCCCTGTCACTTCATATTGTAAAAGCCCCTTGTTTTTTTATCATTATGCTTAATCCACCATGTTAATCCTCTTTTGGGATCCACCTTCAATCACCTCTCTCTCTCTCTCTCTCTCTCTCTCTCTCACGCACACACACATCCCTATCTCACTCACTCACACACACGCACACACACACACACACACACATACACACCCCTCTCTCCCTCTCTCTCTCACACTTTCACACGCAAACACACATGCCTCTACCACTCTCTCACACACACACACACACCTCTCTCTCTTACATGCACACACGTACATCTCTCTCTCACATCACACACCCACCTCTCTCTCTCTCTCTCTCTCTCTCTCTCTCTCTCATCCAGTGACCTGGCACGCAGGAAGGTGGCATGGACGAGCTAAGGAAAGGGTGTGGACTGACATGAATGGGCTAGGGCGAGCAATCAATAGACGGGCGTGGACGAGCATGGCTGGGATTGATGGCTCCCACGATTTCGTGGGAGCCATCTGTTTTGGGCTTTTGTTGCATGACGAATGAAGATCAATACAAGGATGCAACAAAAAAGACACTTAGGGCTCTTGACAAGAGTTGGCTTGACAATAATCCCACATGGGAACTTTTGGGAGTTCTAGAATTTTTGTATAAAAGGTGGCCCATTTGAGAGAGGGGGCACTCTTTGGTCATTTGGTTGAGAGGCTCATAGAGAGAGCTTGCTCCATAGCTCCTTCTCAAGTGCTCTCCCAAGGCTCTCCATCTCCATTCTTGTTTCAATCTTGTACTCTCTATTCTCTACATTTTCAATGATATGAGGTTTTGGTCAACACACTTGCTAATCTAGATTTCTTAATGATGTTTTGATTTGTGAGTTGTGCATGTGATGAAGCTTGTGCATGAAATGATGTGTAGTTGAGGCTTGTGTGATAGCTCTTTGCATATTAGGTTCCTTGCATAAGTTGCATTTGTGTGCTTAAGTGTAGCCTAATCTTGATGCTTTGATTATGTTAGATTGATGTGTTGATTGTGTTAGATTGATTGCTTGAGTGTTGAGAAGGATTGAGTAGGACTAGAAGTCATTAGTGTGTGGTTAACTCTTCTTCTCCCATTCGGGATAGCCTCTATGCGCTAACCGGGTTGCATTCACGGATTGACAAGTGTGTGGGTTGGAGTGTAGCCTCCGCTATGCTATGATGTCCCGAACAATGGCGCCGCTGCCGGGGAACGCACACCTAAGTTAGTGAAGGGTGTTAACCATTACTTCTTACTAAGTGCTCCATTGATTGCAAAATCGTGGATTAGAGTAGATTAGAGTAGGGTTTGCAAGGGCATTGAGTGTGTGATCTCAAGGGCGCCTTGTGTGCTTTCGTTTTTTTTTATTAGAAGCAAAAAAATAAAATAAAATTAATTAAAACCTCTTTGCAGTAGAGAAATCCCGCCACTAATCAGATTTAAGTACTTTCTGTTTTTGTATTTTTGACGGGGTTGGCGAGGGATAGATAGGAAGTGTTGGAGGCGGCCTTTCTTTTATTGTTTTGTTGTGTTGTTATTGTGTGGGGAGCCAACGCATCAAGCGTAGCAAAGATATATATATATATATATATACATGCACATGTAAGGCGGCCATTAAGCTCAATATGAGCTGTCCGTGCTCGAGGAAAAAATAAGGAATATTTATCTATTGCAGCATGACTAACCGATTTGCTTGAAAGAAACGGGCAACCAAGGGTGGCCTTAAGAAAAAAACTTATAAATCTATATATATATATATATATATATAGATATATATATATATTTGCGGGCTGCATCAAACGCTGCATCGGCTGAAAAGAGGCGTGCAGCAGACGGTTTTTTTTAAAAAAAAACAATTATATATATATATATATAATCGTTTTTTTACGATTGGTGTAGGCGGCCGGCGGCGTGGGCATAAGCGAGCGCAGAAGAAAAAAAAGGAAGAGCTGCCGGCGAGAGGTAGCTGCAAGAGCGCAGGCAAAGTCAGCGTCGGGTTCTGCGTTGAGGGAGTGTGAGCAGTTTGCAGCGGGTAGCAGCAGAAACGTCGGCGTAGGCGGCTGCTGGCCGACGTTGGCGTGGAGACTTGCAGCGGGTAGCAGCAGAAACGTCGGTGTAGGCGGCTGCTGGCCGATGTTGGCGTGGAGACTGGCAGCGGGTAGCAGCAAAAGGCATCCGAAGGCGGCTATAATATATATATATATATATATATATATTAACGTAGAAGAGGCGGCGTTGGCATAGCCGACAGAAGAGCAGAGGCGGCGTTGGCATAGCCGACAGCAGAGCAGAGGCGGAGTTGGCCGTCGGCAAGAACGCAGAGAAGCACAGGCATCTGAAGGCGCTGCAACTGAAGCGAGTGTCTCCAATAGAAGCGCAGGAAGAGGCGTGGAGTGGCTATAAAGGTGAAGGAACCAGCTGGCTGGCGAAGAAGCACGTGAAGAGGCTAGCGGCGCGGCGACGAATCTGGAAGCAAGCGGGAGTCGGCGGACAAGGTAGGTGGAATTTTCATTTTTTTGTTTTTATTAATTTTTCATGTTTTTTTATTTTTAAATTAAAAAAACAAAAAAATAATATTTTTTTATTTAAAAAAAAGAAAAAAAAGATTAAAAAAGAAAAAGAAGGAAAAATAATTAAATTTAGAAAAAGAAATTTAAAAAAAAGAAAGAAAAAAATAGTAAAAAATTTAAAAAAAAAGAGGAAAAACAATTAAATTTAAAAAAAAACAACAACTTTTATTTTTTTTGAATCCATTGTTCCTTATTTAAATTTTTGCATAAGTAAAGTAGTGTGCATTTTCTATTTTTATTTTTGTAATTACGTGCATAATTAGTATTTTTATATTTTTTGTAATTAGGCATGAAATTTAGTAGTTTAAAAAAAACAAACAAACAAACAAACAAACAAACGAATAAACAATTAAAAAAAAAACCAACAAAAGGAGAAAAAAACAAAAGAAAATTTGAAAAAAAAAATTCTATAAATTAAGTGTTTTTTTAGGAGTCTATTTTTTTTCATATTTTGTAATTCTTCATTTAAATTTTTTGCATAATTAGTATTTTCTTTCATTTTTTAATATTTGTAACTTTGTGCATTATTTGCATTTTTTTAGTGTGATTCATAATTTTTGTGTTTTAAAAAAAATAAAAAAATAAAATAAAAACATAAAATCATTTAAAAAAAATCATAATTAAATAAAAATAAAAAAATAGGATAGATAGTTACGCCACACATACTCATTTTAGTTGCATTTAGTGATTAGGTAGGTTAAAAAAAATATATATATATATATATATACATATATATATATATATTTTTTTATTTTAAAAAAAAAAAACAAAACAAAACAAAACAAAACAAAAACACAAAAAAAAACCAAAAAAATTTTGACCTTATGCACTTGCGGTCGGGACGTCTTGTAGATACTGCCATAGGGCCTAGGGCACCTTCTAGAGTACCTACGCAGGAAAGTGGGACCCAATCGGTAGGAAATTTGGCAGATATTGCTGAAACCCTTTCTGAATCCCAATCCGATACCCTTTCCTCTAGAACAACTAGTTCATTGTCCATGGACAATCTAGGGCCTACAAATAGTCATCCCGTAGCCCCAAATAGGACACCCTCAAGATCCTTTAATCCATTTGAAGCCGACACTATGGGGTTAATACTCAATGTGAGACTCCAATATGTCTACACAAATGCTCAAGGAGCTGAGATCTTTAGGGATCCACAACAACGGTATCTTGTTAAGATCGCAGACATTTTCTCAGAACTTGATAGAGCACCTCTAGTCAATGACCAGGGTAACATGTACATGGGTGGAGATGGTGTTCGCTACGAAGTCACCTACCATCCAGAAAAAGGTAGACAAATTAGGGGAGCTCTCTAAAACCGAGTTCTTAAACTTATCAGAACTTTCCAGAGCAAGGGAGTCTAGAGATGACTGGCTCATTGAGCCGGACATGCCTGGACCATCCAATGCCCAGTCCTCAAAGCCATCCATAGATGATTTACTTCTTGTAGATCTAAATTTGGAAAGGGATAGGAAAGGCAAGAGCAAAATGGATCAGGGGGCTGAAAGCCAATGGGAGTTTGTACGACAAATTCCAGTGACAAAGGTCTTACAGGATGACCCACTTCAAGAGGTCTATAAGGACTCGTTAGAGGGATATTATGCCACAACTAGATTGCCACAGCTGGATCTTCCTCTAGCTCATGTGGTGGTAGTTGAGAAGCTTGCAGGACACATGAACAGAATAATTGATAAATGGGCCAATGAATACCGAACCTTAGATTGGACAGAGATTCGGGAACTCACGTGGAAAGGACAACCATTATTCATGGAAGTGTTCTCAACAAATACAGCCAAACCGGGAGAGACAGCCTTTCTTGGAGAAACTGTTGCTCCTCCCCTACGAGAGTCCATTAGAGAGGGACCCTCAACATCTAAGTGGACCACTGCTAGTAGCCCAACTCTAGCACCAGGATATCGTCCTACACCAAATGTGCGACCACAGGTCACATCACCCCAACATCTTTCTCATTATAACAATCGGAGGGTAGGGGAGCCAACTCAGCATCCCATAAATGCACCTCCTGAAATGCGGGTGACAAGATCTTTGGAGGGGTTTGGTGAGGCTGGTAATAGGGTACCCACACCAATTTTGGAAACATGTGGACCATCTTTCCAAAGAGAGGAACAATTTCCACTGAGAGTGAGAGGCCGTAGGCCCTATGATGAGTATTCAAGACAAGTAAGGCCATCAACTCTTCAGAAACTAGTAAAGAAGTATGAAGGGTCGGGAGATCCATACGACCATGTAGCAGCATTTAGGCAAGCAGTTCGAGCTGAGCAAGTGGCTGATAAGCATACTCAAATTGAAGGATTTGGACTCACTCTTGAGGGAAAAGCCCTGGCTTGGTTTCAGGCATTAGAGGCTTCAGACAAATCTTCTTTACGAGTTTTGGAAGAGAGATTCATTGCTGCTTTTTCCTTGATGGGAATACAACATGACAGGATAGCACACATCTACTCTTTCAAACAAGGCGAGAATGAGAGTGTTAGAGACTGTGTAAATAGAATGAAGCAGTACATTAATCGTTGCCCAGAAGATGAGAAGCCCGCCCAAAGTCGATTAATTTCTCTCTTCTTAAAAGGACTCAAAAATTCAACACTGCATACACATCTCTATGCGAAGAAACATACAAATTTCAATGAGTGTAGCCTCCGCTATGCTATGATGTCCCGAACAAAGCCCAGTATTTTTATTTATTGTCACTACCTCCTTGTGTCGGGATATGGTAATTTGCATGCTTTCCTTCCTTGGATGTGGTAGCTACTTATTAGGCTCCCTTTCCAGAATCGAACCCTAACTCTTTGTCACCCGTGTCACCATCATGGCCTCTATCCTACCATTAAAAGTTGATAGGTAGAAATTAAAGGCCGACGATTCCTTCACTGTGCTATCACGCAAGCCCGCATCAGCCTTTTATCTAATAAATGCATCCCTTCTAGAAGTCGAGGGTTGGTGCACGTATTAGCTCTAGAATTATTATGATTATCTCAGTAGCAAGGTACCATCGAAGAAACTATAACTGATTTAATATGTCATTTGTAGTTTCACAGTACAAGAGAGTTTATACTTACACATGCATGGCTTAATCTTTAAGACAAGCATATGACTTCTAGGAGGATCAACCAAGTAGCTATCCTCGGTCACATGAGCAGCCCGAAGGTTGCTTGTTCCGACTCCATGCTGTCAATGAGGCAATAAGTCGGAGCACCTCGTGTAAGGTTCCCGAACACAAGACGAAGGGGTAAGGGGGGTGTGCCTCAGCACTAAAGGGCACGGTGAAGTAACAAGCCCTTAACCAGGGGATCAAGGGTGGAGGAGGTTGAGGCTACAGGAGCGGTAGGATGTGGGGTTGCTGGTGCACGCAGTCTCTAACCTCGGCCTCTGAAGCTACAGGTATAGTGGGAGATTGCCGGTAGGCCCAAAAAATTGACTCAAAATTATTTAGAAGAGAAGCTCTTCTGCACGGTAGATAGAATGGTGTAACAGTTAGGTTCTTGCCTCCTCATGTGTGGGTCGCAGGTTTGATGCTCCAGTACTACGCCTCTTTTTTGGTTTTTTTAAGTATTAAAAAACAACCAAGGCAAGTTCCCATGCCTATGCCCAGCCGAGTTTACCATGCCCATGCCCATGCCCGATCGGCGAGCCCATGAAAGGATGACGCCCGAGTTTACTATATTTGTCCAAGTTCACTCCGCACGATCCTACGACCTAAGCCACCCCCATTTTCGTGTCCCTTGTCCCCCACCCTAGATCCCATGGTGCAGGGCTTGTTAGTTCACCGTGCCCTTTAGGGCTGAGGGGGGGCATGGACGGCCCATGTCGGTCACGAGCGTGAAAGTTTAGAGACCTTCCATGTCTTCCAAGATACACACAGAGTACGCATATATCATGATTGTTGTATTGATCGATATTGTGGCGTTACATAGCTGACGATTACCAAAGGGTGTGTCCCTTGGCATCATGGTTGATTATTCTAATGCATGACCTTAATCAGGTCTTAATTCCAATACTCCCCCTTAAGACTGGTTAAGGTCTTGAAGAGTAATAGAGCGGAATTTTATTTGATTGAGATGCACCCCCAAATTATGTGGTGCTTCACAGTTTATTCTACATGCTATAAGTATATACAATATGCAATGCATTCCTAATCTATCCAGGATCCAGTTCAGCATGGATTATGAGCAGCAAAATCAATTTTGTGTTTAGTTTTCTTCTGATAACTCCGGTATCATCCACTATCTTCATTTCTGGAGCTTGTTCAGTGACTCTCCCCCTCAAGCGAGAGAAATTGAAGATCATTGATGAAATCAACTTTGAAGTAACCGCTGCATCACTGTTTGGCTTGATTGGAAGATAAGCTACTAGCACTATCGAATCGCAGCTGCCATTTAGTACAACAAAGAAATAGGTCGTGTAGTGCATCTGGTTGCCTGTGTCAGAGTTGTGCCATCTCCGGTTCATCATCAATGCTGGGATCTGCTACATCGGAGGCTTCATCGATAGAAGCCTCTCTATCACCAACATTAGGTTGATCTCCATTAACAGTCTCATAAACTTCGTTATCCTCATAATCGATGCCCTGGTCATCAATATTTGTGATGTATTTGTCCTCCACAGCTTCTACATGATATTTTGATTCAGCCGCTTCTGGTGCTTCATCTTTATCTGCCTTGCCATAACGTCTTCCTCTAGTTTATCTTTGCCAAGATTTGTTGGACATGCATCAATCCATTCATCGATATTGCTTTGGGTTGCACCACAGTGATCTCCACATGCACGGTCGATGCTTTCTTCAAAGTTTTCTCGATTGCAACTATATTGATATGGAACGACGTTTTTTGCTTCGAGATTTTTCTTCTCACCTGGATGAAAAAGGAGCGCCAATGGTTAAGCAAAGAAACAATGAATTCTTTTTCTTTACCTCCCCCATCGACTCTTCCATTTATGTCCATGGCATGAAATCCAATTTTCCGTTTTTGCCATTCCCCTTCATTTTGGGGGTGGTGTTGGTACACATCTTTTCCTCTTTTGATTTTGGAGGTGGCGTGTTTTAGCGCCTTTTACTGCTCCTTCTGCCGGTCCTTCTATCGGATCGTTATGGTTTGGAAGGTTGATCAAGCCCTTTTCGTGCTCTGCTGTTTCAGGCAGCAGAAATGTCTTTTGCTTATGTCCTTTCTGCAGGCCGACGGGTTCTGCAGGTGTATTTTGCCCACCTTTTGGGGCTTGCAAGTCTCCAATTTCTGGCAGGAGATCATTGCCTTCTCCGATTCTAGGCTGGAGGGAGCCCCTTTGCAGGACGATGGGATCTGCAGCATCTCCTTGAGTTTGGAGGAGGATTTGAAGGCCCTTTTTCGCACGGAGCGTGGCTGGTTTGGGCCATCCCCAGCCTGATACCATGTGGAAGTTTAGAGACCTTCCATGTCTTCCAAGATACACACAGAGTACGCATACATCATGATTTTTGTATTGATCGATATTGTGGCGTTACATAGCTTCTTGTTGTGACGATTACCAAAGGGTGTGTCCCTTGGCATCACGGTTGATTATTCTAATGCATGACCTTAATCAGGTCTTAATTCCAATAACGAGCAACGACCCGACAGCTCAAAAGTGCGGAATGGTCAAACAACGATAAGGGGGCCATTGTGCGACACCGTGCAATTGCCACCACGGAGGGTGTGGCCACCGCACAAAATTTGGTCTGTGGGATTTCTTCTTGGTTGGGGCTGATGCTACAAGGGAAAAGCCTCAAGACGATTCACAAGTGAGATGCTTGAAGACGGTTGATCACATAATGATTTGGGGTGGTTGCTTCTGATGTTTGTGCAATGAGTTTTGTGCTTTGTGGTGTGTGTGTGTCTGCGCACGCACGTGCAGAATAGATACTTTTGATGATAATCCCTCCCCCTTTTTGGAGTACAAGGGACAATTGTTCCAAGACACACGCACGCAAGAAGGTCAAGGATCGGATCTGCTGAAGCTCAAAGCATTCTATGGCATTTCTGGTAATCATATTCTGTTTACAAAGATTCTTGTCTTAGGGCAGAGGAATTATACGCATTTGAAGGAGACGGGAAGTTCAAGCCGCCTCTCATTATGACGTTGCTCAAAACACCTTGCCTGTAAGGAGAAATTCACTCATGTGCATAGGCCAAGGCTGAGTGTATGTTAATGGAGAGGAGTCTCTCTTGTGAGAGAAGTATGGGATTGATTCTAACTGCGAGGGCTCCATTTTCCTGGTACTGGGGATACATGTTTTGCGTAGTTTTTGTGAGGTACTTCTCTGGATGTGATCGACAGTATTTACCTGCTTAGTTGTCGCAAGGCACTTGCCTCTTCCTCTAAGCAAGATCGGCGGTATATGCGTAGGTTTTGCAAGGTACTGCTGCTTCTTCTCTAGACAAGGTCATGCGTAGGTTTTGCAAGGTACTGCTTAGTTTTCGCAAGGTACTTGCCTCTTCTTCTAGACAAGATCGACGGTATATGCGTAGGTTTTGCAAGGTACTGCTTCTTCTAGACATTAATCTACTTTACATGGATGTTTCAGGAATGAAGTGGCATTTGCCTTGTTTACTTGAAGGTACTGCTTCTTCTAGACGTGCGAGTTCGAGACCATTAATCTACTTTACATGGATGTTTCAGGAATGAAGTGGCATTTGCCTTGTTTACTTGAAGGGTTATTATGTTTTTGTGTGTTTCTTATGCTGTTCTACGCTATATGCTACATGAACAATGCAGGTGAGAGGAATCTCAGTGTTCAGAATTGGCATTCTTGTTACACTAAACCAACCTCTATGAGATCCTTTTCAAAGTTTTGGCGATGTAAAGGTCGTTTCTATAAGCCCAGCAAGGCGTGTCGTGACAGATTCAACCACATGTCCGAGAGAGAGAAAGAGACAGAGAGTGAAGGAGAGAGAGAGGTATAGGGATCTTGAACAGTACACCACACTAAGTTGGGAACATGCCCGGCCCTCTTTCAAGAATTTATTCAAGAACAATCCACGGGCACACTGGTCAAGATCAATACAATCAATGAATACAAAACAAACAGATATGCCAATTTAGGATATCCAAGTCGATGTCCATGTCGAGGCGCAAGATCTTTGATGCCGAGCACACCATGGGGATGATCCACAAGTTTTTCTCACCAGGCTATTACAAGATCCAAAATCCGAGTCCAAGTTCCAAGTCCAAATCCCAAGTCCAACTCCCAAATCCAAGTTCCAAGTTCCAAGTCCAAGCTCCAAGTCCATATCCCAAGTCCAAGTTCTAAGTCCAATCCTAAGTCCAAGTTCCAAGTCCAAATCGGAAGTCCAAGTTCCCAGCCAAGTTCCAAGTCCAAGCTCCAAGTCCAAATCCCAAGCCAAGTTCCAAGTCTAAGCTCCAAGTCCAAATCCGAAGTCCAAACTCCAAATCTCGAATCTCAAAGATGGGCAATGGAGCTGGGTGGCAGCACTTTGGCTGACCTGAGCTAGGCGGTGGCGGTGAGTGGACGAAGAAGACAATGAGCTCCAAAATAATCTCCAGACTCTTTGTCTATGGATTCAAGAGGGATCCATGCTTCTTTTACACTTGAGGGAGGCCCTTGCTTTTTGCCAACGGCAGGCGAAGCTTTGCTTTTTTCTTTTTGACTTTTAATAATGATAAAATATTACTCATCTTTTGCCAAAGTTCTTGATTTTTGCTCTTTTAGCTTTAGGGCCTTGCTTTTTGGCCTTGGAGCTCCTTTTTGGAAAAGTGGTCTTTAGCTTTTTGGAAAAGTGGCCTTTAGCTTTTTGGTTCGTAGTCTCCTCTTTCCAATGGTGCCCTTGTCTTGTGGTCAACTTAGTTTTGGTTCGTAGTCTCCTTTTTGGAAAAGTGGCCTTTAGCTTTTTGGTTCGTAGTCTCCTCTTTCCAATGGTTCCCTTGTCTTGTGGTCAACTTAGTTTGACTTTTTGCTTTTTCCTACTTTTGACCAAAACTAGTGCTTTTTCTTGTGCCAACTTCATGAACCCTGTTTCTATGCTTTCATCAATCTTTCCATCTGCTTGCACATAAGTTCCATCATGCGAAAAAGAGCCAGGAGGGCCAAATAGTTACATCCCTCCCTCTGATATCACAGTTGTCCTCAACTGGTGGACTGCAAGTGTTCCAAGCAAATCCATATGTTCCATGTATTTCCATGTGTTCCATGTGTTCCAAGTACAACAACTACATCCATATGTTTCAAATCCATATGTTCCATGTATTTCCATGTGTTCCATGTGTTCCAAGTACAACAACTACATCCATATGTTTCAAATATTTCCCAGTACTAGTCCTATCGGGTGTGCTTTTTCATCTGTTCCATGTATTTCCATATGTTCCATGTATTTTCATATGTTCCATGTATTTCCATATGTTCCATGTATTTCCATGTGTTCCAAGGACAACAACTACATCCATATGTTTCAAATATTTCCTAGTACTAGTCCTGTCGGGTGTGCTTTTGCATCTGGTCTTTCCCCATATCTATGGTGTCATCTACTTGTCTGGCAATATCTCTATGCCTTATCTCTGACGAATGTCTTTGTTCTTGATTGTACTTCTTCAGGGCCTATCACATGTGTTAGATATAATAAATGCATACTTACCCTCTGCAAAAGCTAGACATAACCTAGTCAACAAACAAGTATGCATCATTCACATCTACTTGGTTCTCCAGGTACTAGCCAGGTATTATGGAGCCCAATGGACTATCACATGCCATAAATCCAAGCACTGTCCACACATCAAAAACAACACACAAAGTCAAAGAAGTTCAAACATACATCAATATGAAATGCACAAGTAATGATCCTTATGTTTATGGATTGTCCTGTTTGGTTTTATCAGAAACCATGCTAAGCTATCTTGCTCCTGAGGGACACCACTTAGACTATCGCTCAAGGCCATCTGTCATTAAGACCGCCCAAGAGTTTGCTTAAGGCCATTTGGTCACTAGGACCACCCGAGAATTCACTCAAGGCCATCTAAGACCGCTCGAGAGTCCATCAATAGTCATATGGGCCATTTGGTCGCATTGACCGCCCGACTATGAGCCCGAGACTATGAAGTCCAATACAGTCATCTCAGCCATCTGGTCGCAATGACTGCCTGACTATGAAGTCCAAGATATCTAGCATCCTTGTCGTCCAATGGGTCATATGACATCGTTGCTTCCCATATACAAATCTTTTTCTGGCATCGTTGCCTCTCATATACAAATGTCGCTCCTTGGGCTATCGGGCATCACTGCCACCCAAATTAGAGCATGTCCAAAAAACTATTATTTAAGCAAAATAATGATCAATTCCAGTCCAATATATATACAATGAAGAGAACTAGAGGCATATCCGTACTTTAAATACATCTGGACCAGCCACTTCCTCATACACTTGTAGTATATCTAGGTAGTCTTTGAAGTACTTCTTTGGCATCCATTTTGCATCCATTTCCAAGAGGAATTTTTCGACCACTTTCGTTCCTCTTTCTCTCATAGAATGATGGAACATAGTCTATTTTGGCTCTTCCACCCCTGGTGGATCCTCCAAAATAGGCTCCTTTGGGGATAACCTGTACATGGTTTCAATAAACTATCATGGAAGGCATTATGTGTCCTCCAATGATTTGAAAGGTCCAACCGATAACATACATGGTTGGTCTTTTTGGTGTCCTGAAAAAGGTCCAAATATCATCATTCTATGACTTTGGCAATCCAAAGATAAAATCCATAACAATACTCTCCCATAGAACATTCAATGGGTGAAATAATCCTGTTGGTGTTTGTCAATCAAACTTGACCTTCTCACAAACTAAACATTCTCAAACATATAACTCAATGTTCTTTCTCATATAAGGCCAATAAAAGTAGCTTTCCAAAGCTTAAGTTGTAGTCATTATGCTTCTTTTCCCTACGTAAGGTGGAGCATGGCTTCTTTTTGTTCACTTTTGGCCTCAAATCCTTTGTTTCACATAAACGGGTTTGCTTCATAAAAGAATCTTTCTTGATGGCAAGAAAAGTCACAAAATTTCTATTCTAAAATCTATTCCAATATAATCCAAGAAATCCTCATCTAAGACTTTGATAGGCCACAACACACAGTACAAGACTTATCCAATAATACAATCTTCTCTTGACAAACTTCCTAGCGGAATGTCAATATGATGATTTTTCAATTTGTTTGGATTCTTGCTTTAGCTTGTCAAGATGGCAATTTGCAGCTATATGTTCCTTGTTTCCACATTGGAAACACTTCCTTTCGTTGGCATATTCCTCACTTTGCCTGAGGGACAATCTTCTTCGAAAGAGTGGAGGTTTGTCCTCACTCCGCTCCTTTAAACTTCTTCCTTTGAGGTGGATCCCGGTTGTCGTTCTTTGTCTTGTCTCATCCATCCAAGGCATGTACAAGTCCTCGGCTTGTAAACCCTTGTCTTGGGCTTCTTCAAATGTTTTCCATCGTCGAGTCACATATAAGCTACTTGCATAAGCTTAGGTTTTAATCCATTCACAAACTTACACATCTCCATTAGTGGTGGAATGGGACTATATGAAGTAAAGTTCAAAGAAAATGCTGAAAATTTGTTAAGGTAAGATGCCACACTTTCACCAACTTTATGCTTTTAAATCTCATCCCATTCCTTCTACACATCTGCTTCAAAGTTTGCGGGTAGGAACTTCTTGTTGAACATAGTCTTGAAGTTGGTCGATGTCTTCAACTCGGTCCCTTCCTATACCACTTTAAGCCACCAATTCAAGGCCGCATCCTTCAAATGCATACAAACCATTCAAAGCTTTGACTTTTTGGAGTAGTCGTCTCCTCCAAAAGTGGCATCAAACTTGACACTCTTCTCTCCCGGTTTAAATTCCATCTTGTCGGCTGATGAAGGCTCCTTTGCCTTTCTTTTCTTTACCTGTCCCAAAGAAGCTGCTCTTCTCTCCTGGTTAAAATTCCATCTTGTTTGTTGATGAAGGCTCCTTTGCCTTTCTTTTCTTTACTCGTCCCAAAGAAGCTGCATTCGAGAGAGCAGGCCTAGGGATAGCCTGCCTATTTCCTCCATAAGAAATAGACCGGGTAGCTCTGGATCCTTCTGCAATGGCACGACTCCTTTGGCCCAAAGATAGACTTTAGCAGGCCTAGGGATAGCCTGCCTATTTCCTCCATAAGAAATAGACCGGGTAGCTCTGGATCCTTCTGCAATGGCATGACTCCTTTGGCCCAAAGATAGACTTTAGCAGCTAGGGATAGCATGTATGTTTCCTCCATGAGAAATAGACCAGGTAGCTCTGGATCCTTCTGCAATGGTGACTCCTTCGGCTTGAAGATAGGATGTAGCAGCTTCAACTCCTTCATCTTCGGCGGCTCGATCCTTGATGAAATCTTCAGACATTTGAGCCCTTCTTTGGTCCTATTCCTTCTTGGCTCTCCAAGGTAGGAATTCTTCATCTTGGATAAAGTGTCTAAATTGTTGAAAATCTCGATACTCTGTGGATGTCATGGCTGGTGTCTCATGAGAAATAGACTGTCGGCCTTGGTTCCCATCTTGAAGTCTTGGATTGGCCTCATAGGTGTTCCCTTCATTAGGCCCTTGGTCTCCCTCTACTCTTGACATGGCTCTGTCATCCTAAGAAAGTTTCTTCAAGAGAAATCCTCTGATGCCACTATAAGCCTAGCGGGGCATGCTGCAGATTCAACCACATGTCCAAGATGTAGAAATAGAGAGAGAGAGAGAGAGAGAGAGAGAGGAAAAGAAGGGTGTAGGGATCTTTCATAGTACACCACACTTAGCGAGGAACATACCCTGCTCCTTTTGAGGAATTTATTCAGGAACAATCCACAGGCACGCTGGCTAGGATCAATACAATTACAAAACAAAAAAATATGCCGATGTAGGATATCCAAGTTGATGTCGATGTCGAGGCGGCACAAGATCTCTGATGCCGAGCATACTACGGGGATGACCCACAAGTATCTCTCACCGGGCTAGTACCAGATCGAAAATCCAAATTCAAATCCCAAGTCCAAGTTCGAAATCGAAGCTCCAAGTCCAAATCCCAAGTCCAAGTTCCAAGTCCAAGCTCAAGTCCAAGTTCCAAGTCCAAGCTCCAAGTCCATATCCCAAGTCCAAGTTCCAAGTCCAAATCCTAAGTCCAAACTCCCAATATCGAATCTCAAAGATGGGCAGCGGGCGGCTCTGGCCAGCAAAGGCTAAGCTGGGCGGCGGCGCACCGACGAGTGGACGAAGATGATGAAGAAGATGACGAGCTCCAAAATAATCTCCACTCTTTGTCTGTGGATTCAAGAGGGATCCATGCTTCTTTTATACTTGAGGGAGGCCCCTGCTTTTTGCCAATAACGGGCCAAGCTTTGTGTTTTCTTTGCTTTTGTCTTTTTGACTGTTAATATTAATAAAATATTACTCATCTTTTGCCAAAGTTCTTGATTTATGCTTTTCTAGCTTCAGGGCCTTGCTTTTTGGGCATGGAGCTGTTTTTTGGGCATGGAGCTGCTTTTTGGAGAAGCGGCCTTTAGCTTTTTGGTTCGACTCAGTCTTCTCTTTCCAATGGTGCCCTTGGCTCATGGTCAACTCAATTCAACTTTTTTGCTTTTCTTCGCTTTTGACCAAAACTAGTGCTTTTTCCTGTGCCAATGTCATGAACCTTGTTTCCCTGCTTTCATCAATATGTCCATGTATCCGGGCATAAGTTCCGTTATGTAAAAAACAGCTATGGGCCAAATAGTTACAATTTCTGTAGTGTCTTATGTTTCTTGAATTGGTCTTGTTTATAGCTTTCTTGGCTTCATTTTGATTGTCCACAAGTCCAAAATCTTTTGGCAATATGAAGGTGTATTAACGACTGCAAATTCTTATTTTGCGTGCTATGATTTGTGAGTTTCTTTCTTTTGCTTGAGAACGTGGGTAGTGTAGATGTGGATTCCTGAACAGCTTTGCCATACATCAGATTTTTACTGTCTGGTAGGGATGATACGACTTATATTCATTTTTCCTAGCTTTTCTTAAAGTTTCTGTCTCCTCTTCACGTGTACAGGGTGAATGCCTGAGCGGCTTTGCCCTGTATTAAGCTCCTATTGCCTCATAGATGGGGTGCAATGTTTGAGTAGTGGCCACCTTTATGTGTTCAATTTCCCTATTGTTGCTTGTTTTTTTCTCCAATTAATTCTTTCCCTCCTCTTCATTATTTTCAATGCAATTTTATATTGTTCTAAGCCTAAGAGAGATACATGTATGTTTATAGTTGTTTTGTCTGATTGCTCTTCTTTTAATTAGCTTTTTGAAATGATGCACCTTTGCTGCACCACCTGTACTCAAGGTTGAAGCTTGCTGATTTTGGAATGATATAAACTTCTGAGTGTGGAAAGTGAGTTAGCAGTATGGCTGTGTAAACTTTGATTTTAGGGAACAAAAACTGCAAATACTTCGGAAGTGGCTGCACAAAGCAACAAGCGGCTGGAAATGTGACAAAGAATGAGACTTCAACATCAAATTCAAATGGAGCCTGAATACACTGCAGGCTATATCAAAGGCCAATCAGGAGTCGGAAAAACAAGGAAAAAAAAAACTTGCTGAGAAGCTGAGGAAAATTCATCATGTAGTAGCAGACATCTTCAGCTGGAGTAATCTTCACTCAGTCTATCAGTATTTTTATCTTGTTGAGCAGTTTACAATCATTGGGTGTTTTGTCGTATAGGTTGGTTAATCTGCAGCTCAGAGGTCGACAGCATCTCCTTCCTCTTCATTATCAACTTCTATTGCCCATGATAATAGTACAGTTCAAACATTGCGCTGGCAAACAATATGGGTGGAAGTATACCTACTTCTCACGCTCAGTAAAGTGCTGGACGATGGTGAGTGTTTGGATCCTTCACCATTTGCTTTGACAGATGCATTGCTTCTTGTAGGTGAATATAAATAAGCATGGAAAGGAATCATTCCAAATACTCCATATCCAGAGCTTGAAGCAGGTCAAATCAACAATCGGTTTTTTGATCCAGGCATGGGGATGGACGAGAAGAAACTCTTGAGGCCAAAAAGGCTATCTTTCCAGTTTTTAGTAGAAGGTGGCTTACCAAAGCAGGCCGAGATCTCAAGAATGGAGGTATCATTCTCCACCTGAACTTGTATGTCGCATACCAGAGAAGCAGTGAATGTTGGAGGTTGCATTGATTTCTTGTACAGGGTTGCATGTGAACATTTGGATAATTTATGTCTTTCACTTCATCTGCAGAGTCGTTTTGGTGGAGATAAATATGAAACAGGCTACAGTTGTGAGGCTAAAGCTGATATTGATCCTAATCAAATTGAGGTTTCAAGGTGATTTTCTATCAAGGAGAAGCACAAGGATCATACACCTGATTTGGAATGGTGGTAAGCATTTTTGGATCTGGGACTACAAAGTCAGTTTATTTTTTTCTTTGATTCGCAAATCTGATTTTCCTTTCTTGGATATCTAACAAGGACGTGGTTTTACCGTCTGGCAATTGTCCAAATGCTTTTGAAGGTGAGTCAAATGTGAAAATGGAAATGTAGAGCATCTTGTACCAATCGAACCACGTGCTGCCCCCAAAAGTGAAGAGCAATCTCATGAAAGTTCTGTTGGATATTAATGCATGTGTCCGCTCAGATATGAAAAGGCACGTGCACTACCTATAATAATGTAATGTTTCATAATAAAGACAACAAGAAGCTCCAGCGAATGTAACGTCTGTCTCATCGCCTCTGCATGCATCACTCTTTGTGTGTGTGTCTCTGAGAGAACCTAGAGTTACATGGCATCAGATGGGCTCTATCAGCGGCCTATGGGGTTCAATTCTTCCATGCCTTCCGCCCCTGCTCTGCTGCTTCTTGGTAGCCGCCCTCAACAAGACGATGACCTGCAACATGCAGATACAAAGGACCTGCAGCACAGTTGTGTGAGGCAAGAAGATGTTGAGCAGCACGTCCTTGCTGAAGCAGAAGACAACCTCTGAAACATGGACATGATGAAAATATGGACCTGCAAACAAGCAGAGGACGGAAAGCTCCTACCAACAGATGGAGGAGAATCTGAAGGCAGCTGCCGTATGAAAAGCATGCCACAGCAAGGCAATTCGAGCCTTGCAGAGGTTGGCGACCTCAATCACCAAGAAGGTGCTGTAATTCCTCTTCCTTTCAGTCTGCTTCAAACCTTGCACGACGATGTACTTGTTTCCTTTCATCAGAATGATGTATCAACCCTTCTGGTTTTATCATTATGTCAGCCCAATCCTCTCCCACGTCTCAAAATGAAGAGTGAAATCCTGTGTTGCAATCTGGCATGCTTGATCCCGGCATAGTGAGGCTCGTCTTGGGTCTCTCCTTGCAAGATATTAAGCTTGGGCACGATAGAAACGTATTGGTCTATCATGAGCCCAGCATGATGCTCCTTTTCCTGCATTGCATAAGTCTAGGATTGGGTGAAGCACCATGAACCTTCGAAGGAAAATTCTGTGCCGCTGCAGAGTGGGAACAAGCTCATACAGACCGAAATCTTGCACGAAAGCTAACACCAGTAGAGAGACGCAAGAAAAAGGCCACAGCTTTTGATGATCCAAATACTCTAGAGACTGTCGTATCCATTTATAGAGTAAACGACTTATCTCAGGCCCAAACAAGATTCAAAGTAGATATCAGCTCAAATGAGAACCTGCTCACTGGCTGTATAGTCATTTGTGACTCCTTGACTACAGTTGTAGCCGAAGGAGGATCAAAGTTTATCAAGAGATATGGGAAACTGATGCTACAATGCATAAATGGGGGCTGCTGTGTCAATAAAAGTGATGAAATAGTTAATGACAAAGGTCCTCAGAAAGTGAATAAGTGTGTCCTCATTTGGCAGGACAGTGTGCAAAGCCTAACTTTGAAAAATTTACCGTGCAGCCATTTTGAACTGAAGCTACTGCGCGCAAATTTCTTGTCACTATCCCCCACTGGATTATAAATACCCCCACTGGGTAACAAATTTCTTGTCACAATTAAAAGAATGTAACATCACACCAGCTTTATAATTTCATTACCTTAAAAAATTTGCTGATTATATCGCTTGAAGTTTTTTTTCAAATAAACTAATAAATTCTTTTTCTAGCTTGCCATGTATACTCAAGTAGTTTAAATCTTACAAACTTTTGTTTCTTTAGAAGCCGCTATTTGTGTAATAATAAAAAAATACAACATTGTATAAACATGGCTATTTTAAAGATGATTCAAGTACAAAAAAATTAATATATTTTGAAGGTAGTGCTTGGATTTACTTTAAGTTATTTAAAATTTAAGAAAATTTAAAATTTAGTCTTTTGTGAGAATCAAATTGTATATTTTTGTCTAATACTTAAAAAAGATATATATTTTCAATATTTGGAAAGGGAATCTTTCCACGTAGTCTAGGTCAACTACCTATTTAACTTGCAAACCTATTCATAACTGAATTTACCAAATAGTTGCTATATTTTTTTATTTTGTTCCAATGGCAAACAGTCTCCATCGACATCTTTTGCGATGTCCTCTAAATCCGTACAGCGTGAAGCTGATAAGGCACATGCATAATAAGAGCAGAGTTCCATGTTAGTGTGTGAATTGTCGAGGCACTTACCCGCAGAGAGCAGACACGACGGCAATGTCATATCCCCAAGCTAGAGTTTGGAAGATGTCATGATGCACTGGTACCAGAGAGACAAGATCAACCTATGGTAAGTGATATTTCTTTTTCTAAGCATTCTAGACCGACTCATTCAAAGTCTATATGATCTTGATAGACAAAGTGATGTACAACATGCATCTAGGTACAATCATCGTGGCTAAACCTAGTTGTACATCTTTCTGATAATGACGATGGCTTTCATGGGCTTTATTGATCTATTCTTCCTGGCATGCACCACGGTCAAGCTTTTCTTCACTTATAGATGGAGGCATGTGTGTACCAATTACCTCTTGGTTCTCAATCCGAGACATCTGGTGATCATTCCTTACCCAGTCACCTACTCCCTCTCATAAAGATATATAATTGCAAACATTATGGCGGCTGGTTAGGTACATAACTTCTGGTTGATGGAGAGGTTTTCAGCTTCTAAGACATTATGGCAACTGGTTGAATGCATCACTTTGCCGAATGGAGAGGTTTTCATCTTGTCGAGTGCTTGTGCTATGTGATCGTGCCATCTACGATCACGGATGGGGGTCAAGGTGTTTTATTGCAAAGGATTTACATGTCCCACTTCACTCTGAGGTCACTCTTATGAAATTTTATGGACCTATCTATTCATGGGATCCATGGCATCATCTTTCTAACTACATCAAGAGTATGACATATGGGATATGTGCTAATGTTGCTGGAAGAGGAATTACTCATAACGAATCAGAGAGATTGTATATCGATAGCAGATCTTACACTCAAGGAAATATATCACGACTAATCAATAGTAAGCAGAGGGAGGAATAAAAGAACTAATTGTACTTTTGTGGAGTGTGACACTGGTCATGAGCGAGTGTGTTGACAATCCTAATATGGGATTGATCATGATGATAGAAATAAGATTAAGGTGGATTATGTGAACGGGAAGCTAGGTCCTCCACACTACACCAAGAGCTTCCCACCATAACCTCCGACGCTCCGAACGGCCGATGTCCTCTGACTGTCAGTGCCCTCCAACCACCAATGCGCTCCAACCGCGTCACTGTCGTCGGTGCCCTCTGATCCCCCCGCAACCGCCATCATCGCGGTGCCCTTCGACAGCTCCGATGTGCATGGCCAACTCTGATGGTACTCATGGAGGCAACACCTCTCTCCCTTTCCCGAGGGATGGTGAGATCCTCTTGAGCACCATCTTCCTTTTCCCGACGGAAGATCTTCCCTCTACACTACATGACGAGGGTTGGGACTTCAAGGAGAAGGAAACCCGAGGAGGAGGACACCAAAGGAGGAGATAAGGGGGAGAACTCTCTCGGCAGTGGAGGAAGGACTCCCTCTTGTAGCACATTCTAGCAGAGGGACTCTCTCTTGTATATGGCCAACTTCGATGGTACTCATGAAGGCAACACCTCTCTCCCTTTCCCGAGGGATGGCAAGATTCTCTTGAGCACCATCTTCCTTTTCCCACAACAGAAGATCTTCCCTCTACACTACATGATGAGGGTTTGGAGTTCGAGGAGGAGGACACCAAAGGAGGAGATTAGGGGGAGAACTCTCTCGGGAGTGGAGGAAGGACTTGCTCTTGTAGGACATTCTTTGTAGCACATTCTAGCAGAGGGACTCTCTTTTGTATAACATTCACTCTAGCACATTTGGTGGAGAGCACATTCTCTAGTGTATGACATTCTGTGTTGAAGCATAGTCTGTCTTGTATAATTCTTGTCTACAGTTTGGTATACAGTGTTGCACTCTAGTGATGTTTTTTCTATCTCTCTGTGTGAGTGAGATGAGTGAGTGGTCAGTGCTGGGTGTGGTGTGAGTGAGAGGCCTGTAGGGATACTGTGGTGTGAGTGAGAGGCCTGTAGGGATACTGTGGTGCTAGGTGGTCGTCGGAGAGCATAGTACACAGTGTAGAGCATAGGTCTTGCATGTCTAGCCAGTGAGGTCAACTCATCCTTGGCGGGTATACTTCCCTGAGAGGATCTATGCTCCCTTTTCCCCAACCCTAGTGTTTTTATCAGTAGTCCTCAAGTTCCCTAGCGAAGACCGGCGGAGTCACCTTCAACTAAGACAAAATGTGGCAATCATGGTGTGACTCTCCTAGAGGTCAAGGATAGTCTCAAAACAAAATTCTTTTTCTTTTTGGCGATTTTTTTTCGTGGTGAGAGGAGTGCTGTGTATGCTCCCAAAGACTATAGGTGATTCACCCCTTCATTCTCCGCTTCAAACTAGTTGTCATAGGGTTCGTCCTCGTTCCCTTATTCTTTCCTCGGCATCTTCCTTTTCTAACCCTATGGCATCTCCAGGGCCAGAGCCATTGGCTACTCACCCTAACTGTGGCGCAAGTTAAACTACCAACCTTCAAAGGTACCATCACTGAAGATGTGAAAGACCATGTGCGGCGGTTCCTCACTATGTGTGACTCAAGAGGTCTAAACCAAGATGATGCACACTTGGTCCTTTTCCCGACAACGCTGGAAGAAAGTGCCGATCGGTGTGGTAGAGTCAATTTCCCCTCAACCACTTCTCGGATCAGGCTATAGTTCTTGGCTACCTTTTGGCCAAGGAACTACTTTGACCTCATTACTCAAGAGCTCAACCAACTCTCCGGGCGGGGAGTTAGTGGCCCAACTTATCACAAAAGCTAAAGTTTTGGTCGCTCGACTACCCCAAGATCCTAGAAACAACATGCTACAATAGTGGGTGCTTCGAGCACTCCCTACTCCCTACTCAAATGGCGATGAAGATGAGAGAGACCTTTCCACCCCAAGGCACCTTGCAAGACTTCCAAGATAGAGCTACACAACTGGAGAATGCTCGCCTCATGGTGGAGCGCAGTACCTCTTGGTCTCCAAGTATCCCTGGCATGTCTTTGGCTCCTCTAATTGTTCCTCTAGCCCCAACGGTAGCTTCTATATCCGCTTCTATGGACGAGCTAGCAAAGCTCAAGAAGGATCTTGAAGATTTCAAAAGGTCACAACAAGAGGATGCGGTGGTGGTAGCGCTCCGGAAGGAGATTGAGTAGCTCAAGGTCAAAGATCCCAAGGCGAGTCCATGGTGCCCGCTATGTAGCTTGCAAGGCCATCTTCCAAATGATTGTCCCACCAAGAAATATTGCTCATTTTGGCGGGCCATGAGGACAAGGAGTGTTACTATGTCAAGGGACTCCACCTTACACAACAACTTAAGCAAGGTTCCACCCCACTTAATCCCTTCCCCAAAGACTACAAGGTGACCCCAACCAGTAGTGCTTCAACTTTTGCCCAAGCCCCTAGCCACAAACCAAACCCAACACCCTTCTTGAATCCTCAATCAGCTGGAGTAGCTACCCCCAGTCCCAAGTCCCCAGTCCCAAGCGTATGTTAACCCTGTCACCACTAGTCCGTCCTACTTAGCTGCCCCCCATGGCTACTTTTGTACAAGCCCCTTCACCGCCCCAGGCCACATCATCTGAACAGGGAGCTCAAGTAGCCACGGTAGCATACACCAGCACCGCTCAACCTAGAGCAACCCTAAAATACTTGACTCCCTGCCTATGTAAATCCCATATCAAGTAGGCACTCTCCCAACCTATCAATCGTACCTCCCACCCGCGCTAGTCCCACAAGCACCTCAAGTTTATCAAAATCCACCCCTTGGTAGTCTATGAGGCAGCTCCTCTAGTACCTCTGGCCCCGCCAGCAACACGTATGGGGCTTGACCTAACCAAAGGTTTGCCAATCATCGTCCTCCCAAAAACCCCACCCGGCCTCTTATATGCTACCATTGTGGGAGGAGCGGTCACATGCAAGCTCAATGCACTGTACCAGAGGACTCGCCCCCATTCCTCCATTGCCTGGAGAGCTGAGACTACTACACCTGGGATTGTCCTAGAACCCCATTGGTTAACAGTCATACAGTCATGGTGTCTTGTTGGGTCACATTATTTCAATCAATGGTCTTTCTCTCTAGATCCTCACAAGATCATTGTTATTCTCAAATTAGGCCCTCCGTCCAATCCTAAGGCATGTAGGAATCGCTCGAGCATATTGGCTACCAACACATTAGGAATTTTTTGGACCTAAAGAGGGCCTCTTGGATTAACTTTTGATTAGGAATGGACCAATAGGAAGAGGGCTAGGTGTAAATTTTTTACTTCTTTGACCCTAGGGGGCCTAGGCTTTGGTTTGCTATGGGGCCTAATTACTACTCTTGTCCCCCCACCTCTCTTGGGCCCAAACTTAGAGGTCCCCCCACCTAGAATCGCGTAGATGAAAAACCCTAAAAAATAAAAAATTTAAATTTTTTCCCAAAAGTGTGTTTTCCCTCTCAAACTTCCCCCCAACATACTCTAGGTTTGGAAAGCTCATTTTGAACCTCTTTCTTTCTCTTCTAAGCTCTCCATTGCTACAAAAACTCCATACCTCTCAAGCTCTCCCTCCTTGTCAAGCTCCCTTAGTCTCAAGCTTCCTCCTCCACTCTTCTGTTAAAACAAGCTTTTCTTTTACCTTCTTCTCTTTTCTTATCACCATGGCCTCTTCTAGTAATGTGAGAAGACCTAGGGAGAAGGTGGAAGAGCTTGTGCTGCATAACACGAGATGAGAATGGAGTTTGGGCTCCAACAAGATTCAGGGTTGGGGCTTGGGTCTACATGCAGCCAAGCTCTAAGGGACCACATCGAGTGCGTCAAACAACTGTGGAGTATGCTACATCATTGGAAGGGGCGGCTACAAGGCTTCAAGTATACTAAGAAGGAAGGACCGATTTCCATAGTGCAACATGTGTATACCCTTGGAGCCCTATACATTCAAGGCCAACGACCAAGGTTTCCTTCAAATTGTCAGTGTAACATAAACACAGCTTTAACAACATGCTAATATTGGATTTTTTGTTTCAAATTTTCTTATGATTCTCTATTTTCTTTTGTCTCTGTGCAGATATTTTTTCCTCTAATTATGTTGAGGATCAACCACTCCGAAGCCTCACTGGAGTTTTCTATGCTATGCATCCATTGGAGAGGCAATGTTTGTATGTGAAAGCCCAAGTGATCTTGTACAGAACAATATCTTTTTCTTTTCTCACTCATATTTTGTAGATAAAAAACCAGGTTTATTTGGCAAGCTAGAAGAGATCCCCAACTCCCCTCTTAACAATCCCGAATGGCCCAAACCTGATGCTTGGACCATCTTATGCTTAAAGTTTAAGATGGTAAGTGATATCAAGACATCACTCAAGTTTTCAAAGGCATCTAGGTCAATAGGGCTAAATTGGTTTTGTCCTTTACATGTTTTTGTGCACATGTTCAATTCCATGCCAATGCACCAAACAAAAATAATGTATATTTATAAGGAGGTATGGTCTGACCTCATTCAAGGATTACTAGGAGAGGGTTGGGAGGTTAATGAGGGGTCACATCAAGGTGATGTGTATAAGTGCAATGTAGTAGATTCTATAGTGTGTTTCAGGTTCTTGAAGGCACGCTCTATTTTGTACAAGTGTCTGCACTACCAAAGATGGATGCAAAAGCACGGGACATGGATCCCACTTCAAGCCTCATAAGAAGAAATTATGCCTACTGAGGTAGCTATGATGATGCAAAATGGATGGATTGAGCGAGTGGCAGCAAGCAAGCATTGGAGCCTAACAGACCTGCGTCAACACTTTAGCATCATGGGCTTTGACAATGTGGAAGAGTCAAGTTTCAAGTTGATGAGAAGAAAGGTATATCTGATTCCACTGCATGTCTAGAGTTAACCCTTACACTTTCTGGTTATTGTGCCACTTTCTATATTTTTATAGATTGGGAAGTGTAAGGAGAGGACAACCATGGTCTTAGAATCATGGCAAATGGGGGACCTTGAATTTTCAGCAGCAAGGTGCATAGCCCTACCAACAGATAGTAGGCATGTGGAAGAGCTTGAAGATGAATTGAGTATATGGGAAAATAGCCTTTGTTCTGATGCACATGAGGGGCAAGAGTTTCAGGATGGAGGTGAAGGCAATGACAAGCTTTCAAGTCAACAAGGAGATGGAGATCAACATGAAGTAAATGCCACAAGAGGGGCAAAAAATGAAGACATTATAACAATTTTAGATTAGATGACATGCTTGTAATTTTGTAAGTAGGCTCTTTTTAACTAATCTTTATTTAATTGAAATCTTAATATTTTTGCAAACTGTAATTTTTTTGTCTAGAGGTCTAGTGTGAAAAGGCCAAACTTTAAATTTTAACTATAAATAGCCAAAGGTGCCTTCTTTCTCATTTTCACGTGATAGAAACCAAGCACGAGCTCACACTATCTCTTTGCATTCACATGGCTACCCACTTTGACAACTTTTGTGAGTTCCTCTCCACCACCCCATGGGCGGGCAAGAGTGAGCTCTTTGTCATGTTCTCTCGTGAAGTCGACTTTGAAAAGTCGCTTGCCCTTGACATTATGAGACGCACATTGCATACATGGAGCAATACTTGGCTCCCCACTCCATCTCCTTTCCACATTGCCCCAATGATCGATGGGTGCCTATTGAGTTTCTTAAGTACATTCAACAATATGCCCGCCCCTACATCCAGCGCCTTGAACGCTTCATCGACATCTACATCCCTGCAAGAGCTTACTGTACCTTCAATAAGCAGGAGGTAAAGAGGTTGGGGAAGGGAAATTTAGCCACGAGAGGAACTAGTTCCTCTCGTGGCTCGCCACTTTCGCATTCCTCATCATCCGATGAGGATTCGGATGAGGAGGTAGAGATGCCTGCATTGCAGTTGGTAGGGTATTTGAGGGATGACAAGGAAGTGAAGGCAGTAGGAACTAGTGCTGGTGTAGAAGAGCAGCTTGCATCATAGCGCTTTCTAGAGGGTGCACAATCTGTAGCTGAATAGCCCACTGTATTAGAAGATGTGGGGCCATCTTCCCCACACGAGGAGATCAAGGTGCTGCCAGAGCTTAAGATCAATCTCTTGAGCACCATTGTGGTGGAAGGTGAAGAATACTTATTTCTTCATGACCTTGAAAAGACAGCTGGCTTGAGAATGGATGAATGCTTGGGCATTATATGCACATGATGTGAGGTGGACCTTGATACGTCCAACCTCATTTCTCACCTAGATCTAAGATAGTGCTATATTACCCCTTGAAGAATCTATCGTAGAGACAGTTGTTTTGGTCAAGGAAATTGTGGTTGAGACCGTGGAGCAAGCCCTAGTTCCAGAGGAGGAATTCACAACCTTACAAGACAAGCTAGAGGCTGAAAAGGATATCACTGGAGTAATGGAGGAGACCAAAGCACCAAAAAAGGATGAGGCTAAGTCCTCGATTGACCTCTCCGCCCCCACCAGCACTTTGGCAAAAGAAGACATTGAGGAAGAGGTAATTATCGACCTTTTACAACCTGGAAACATTTGTAATTATGTATAGGAAAATATTTTGATTTTTCCTTTGATTGTAGAGGGTGGTTGTCGCTTGTGCTTTGGGTGTAGAATCATGTTAATCACGTTTAGGGTTCGCAGGTCCTTTGGGTTGGTTCAAACGCGAGGTTGGTTTTTTAATGAAAGAGACGTGTGAGGTCGGTCATTCTTTTTTTTTTAACGTGGATGGAAAATTTGAATTTCAAAAACGGGCACCGAGCAGATAGTTGGGGAGAAATTTGAAATTTGAATTTGGAGGGGGGCGGGCGGCACTGCGACTGCACGCGAGGGGGGGCGGGGTGCTACAGAGGGAGAGGGGGGCAGCGGGGCGCCGCTGTGCATGAGAGGGAGAGAGGGGGACGACTGTGAGAAGGAGAGGAGAGAGGGGGGCGTCTGTGCACGAGAGGGAGAGAGGGGGGCGGCTGCGAGAGGAGAGGAGAGGGGGGCGCTGCAGAGGGAGAGGGGGCCGATGGCGAGAGAGAGAGGAATCTGGCGAGAGAGAGAGGGGACTGGCGATGGCGCGAGAGAGAGGGGGACTGGCGATGGCGCGAGAGAGAGAGGGGGGGTGATGGATGCTACGAGAGAGAGAGAGGGACACTACAGAGGGAGAGGGGGCTGGTGAATGGCGAGAGAGGAGAGGGGGGTGAATGGCGAGAGAGGGGGGGGCGCATGTGTCGTTATGCAGAAAGAAATTTTGATTTCGATTTCATTCCCCAAGCCCAAGCCCAAGCCCAAGACCAGGCCCCAGGCCCCAGGTCCCAGGTTTTTTGATTATAGTTAGTTTCACTTTTGTTTATATACCCTTCTTCACCCACACCCCACTTGTTGTCTGGGATTATCCTAGCTTCCCTCTCTATTCCTACTTGCTTGTGTAATAGACAAGGCTCAAACTCAAGTTTGAACCTTGAGCTTGAGCTTGAGATTTCTTCTTTTCTTCCCTCTTTCCCCATACACCCAAATATACGTTCAGGTTCCTATGACTTTACTTTCAGCTTCCTAGAAGCAAACTAGCATCCCCGCGGGTGAGGCTCAAACTCTTGTTGGAGGAGCCTACCCTTCTAGCTAACATATGCAAACTAATATATTATGCAAGTGAGGATGATAACTTTAACTGGAGTCTCCTAGAAAACTAACATATGATGGTGAGGCTCATGGATCCTCCTACTAACGAGCTAGCATATGTAGGCAAGGCTCAAGCTTTAGATGGAGCCTAGCCTCCTAGCAAACTAGCATTGATAGGTGAGATTCAAACTTTGGCTGGAGCCTGAACTCATGTTGAGATTGAATTACATTTATAGTTTTGTGTACTACCGTAAAAACGTCGCTTCAATCTTTCTTATTGAGATCTTGATTTTCTCAGGGATTGCAAGGTGTCTACAACAAGGTGCTTCAGTGTTTCTCATTGATGGTTCTGCAAGGAAGGCATGCGGGGTTATTCATTCCATTGATGCATCTGAAACATGTGGTTTTCAATTCATTGGTGAGACATGTGCAGCAATACATGTTCAACAAAGCTTTGATGACACATTTCTCATTCCATTTGCCACAATGGATGCAAGAACAATGTCTCAAGCAGTTTGAAGCATCATCAAATGGCCATTGGTCAACCTTGTTATGGACAAAGACATTACTAATACCAAAGAGGATAATTTTGCGAAACTTCTCGTTGATCAAGAAGATCACTTTATAGATAGGGAGAGCTGGAAAGAGAAAAGTGTCATCCTCTAGGATGACAACAGATCTACAAAACTTGGCAATGGAGTAGTATTGCTGGTCCACCCATACGAGGCCATAAATTGGTGAGAACTAGGGGAGAGTAGCTTGGGTGTCATTATAGAAGGATCTTTGCATCCAAGTTCAACTTGTGTTTCAAGTCTGAATTTGGTTAGTTGGCCGATCAGGCAACTCACATTTGAGAATGGTGAACCATTAGTGAAGGACACAGAATCTTCTTCTATTGATGAGGGTATTCAAGATCACTTCATGCAAAAAAATATTGACAGCCTAAACAATTCAAGTGATGAAAAAGAGGATAATGATGTAGATGGCAATGATGGCGATAGTTCTGAAGACACCATGATGCCATGATCACTAACTATGATATCATTGAAGGGACAAATAAGAAAAGGAGCTATGTCCATAGGGTAAGGATAATGAAAAATTACGATAAAACCCATGGAGCTAGCAAAAAATGTGATGTTGCAAACATTCACAATGTCACAACCATTGATTGTTGCGAGAAGTGATGTTGTCAATTTGGAGATAGATCCAAAATCATGCAAGCTAGGATACACTTTTGGGGATAGAGCTATAGTACACGATACACATTTGTATTGGATTGCATGGGCATGGCCTATAGACAAGGTCAAGATGACGAGTGCTTTGAGTTCCCATTTGATGGGAAGAAGGTTTGTAGTAAAGCATGGTATGTAATGCATGGCATTGGTAAGTCAACATTCTATAGGCTTAGAAAGAAGTTCTTGAATGGTGCATGTAATGTCAGTCATGGCAATAGTGGGATAATACAGAAGGGCATGACATGTTAAGATGGCAAAATCAATCATACAGGGCTTCATAGATAATAATGCTGATCAAATGCCACATAGGTCAAGGACAACTATGCATGGAGCCTGCGAGACCCAACGTGTTCTACCCGCAATGTACAAACAGGTGGACATATTGCGTGAAGTGAATGACACACTTGTCTCATTCGAATACCGGCCACTGTCACAACCATCATTCTCAAGATTGTGGAACACAGAGTTCAAGACAGTTAGTTTATAAAAAACCAGCACCTTCTCAAAATGCGACATTTGTATGGCAATCAAGGTTAAGTTGGAATCAACAAAAAATTTACATTGAAGTTGGAGGTATTTGTGTATTATACATGATTAGATGGACCATAGCAAGACTGCCATACCACAAATTAAATCAGTTCCTAAATATCTCAATGAGAGGCTTCCACTATCCTTAACAGGAATGCTTACTCATGGACATGGACAAATAGCTTATGGTCACATTGCCTTGGGGTTATGGCCAAGTGATCCCAACTTCACAATTTCATCTCTCTCAAAATGTTTAAGAAACTTAGAAAGAGGAGAGCAACACATGTATGGTGACTTGAGCTCACAAAACTCAGATGTGCAGAACCACGAACAGATCTTTTTTATTGTGTTTTGTCTACTATGGCCCTGTATCAGCATATGGAAGTGCTAAAGGAGAGAAACGCATATTGCAAGAAGAACATTGAGGATGTAGATGCAGAGACACATGTAGAAACAAATGTGGATACAGAGGGAAATTGTTCTTCACATATGCAGTCAGTCTTTCATATGGAACTGCTAAAGGAGAGAAATGCATATTGCAAAGCAGAGCATTGAGGATGCAGATGCAAAGACACACATGTAGAAACAAATGTGGATACAGAGGAAAATTGTTCTTCACATATGCAGTCAGTCTTTCATACTAACACACATGTGCAGGATAGGGGCAATGTCAATGCCTCAAGTTTAATGCCATCAAATTCAAGGACATTTTTCAAGAGGTTGCCAAGGACGTTGTTGTTGCAACTTGACAATTGTGGTTCTGAAAATAAGAATTGTTATGTATTTGCCTTTCTATCCCTATTGGTTCCACGAGGAGTGTTTGACATGGTGTAGCTTGGTTTTATTATGGTTGGTCATACTCACATGAAGATATTGATGCATTGTTTAGTCGCTTCTCTGAGAAGTTGAGGAAACAAACCATTTTCACATTTCCACATTTGATGAAGATCTTTAATGAGTGTGTTAGCATGCATCCAGTACCCTTTCTCCTACAAAAGGTGGCAGACTTCAAAGGCTTTGTTATCAAGGGATGCTTACATGATGGAGCCGATAGCTTGATTGGACATTGAAAGCCATTGCAATTCAGGTTTTATATGAGTGATGGAATACCTTTGATGCAATACAAAGTACACTCCGAAAATGTTGATTGGTTACCAGAAAGCGGTATAGAGTTATGGAAGAGAAATGACCAGGGAGGACCCAAGCTTCCAGAAGGTTTTCCAAAAGTATTGCCACCCTTTGAGTATGTTAAGGAAAATGAGAAGGTTGTGGAGGGCTTACAAAAACATGTCAATTGGTGGAAAGAGCACTTGCAAGAGAAAGGAGACCAAAGTGATTATGCTAAGTGGATCAATCCAGTCCTTGCCTATTGGGAGGGCTTAAAAAAACATGTCAATTTGTGGAAAGAGCACTTGCAAGAGAAAGGAGACCAAAGTGATTATGCTAAGTGGATCAATCTGGTTCTTGCCTATTGGGAGAATCTTATGCTAAACATGCAAACTCTTAGTGCAAGGGAAGACATGCAAACCCTTAGTGCAAGGGAAGACATTGGATTTCATGACTTTTGGCCAAGGAGTGTATGCAAAAAAGCTGAGCCTCTTAACCTTTAAGTGGAGGATGATGTAGATGAAAGGTTTGATGTAAATGAGGACCATTATTGTGGTCCAATGCACAACAGACCTGCTGAAGAGTTTAACCCGACTCTTGATGTGTCTAAAGGAGATTTTGTGATTTGTACAACCTTGTGATGCAAATTACCCAATATGGTTGGGAGTGACAACAAGTGATGTTGATCAAAACAACAACTCGATAAACTACCTACTACAACGTCAGATACAATATTGGGCACCGATTTCAAAGAAGAAGAATGCAAGTGATGTGGAGGTTTATAAGGATTGCTGGAACAAGTATTGGCGAGAGAACAGAAATGATCCTCAGCGCTGGGAAGACACTAGCTGCATCATTTGGGCATGGAAGCCCAAGGGTGGACGACTTTTAAAGAAAATCAAGATTCCAAAGGCTATAATACTCAAGGCCAAACAGAATCAATTGAATCAACATGAAAGTGAGGCACCATCACATGTCAGTGCAGTTAAGCAAGAATGATTTGTTAGCAGCTTCGTAATCTTTTAACAATGTTGTATGAAGCTACCAAGCTCATAGTTCAATCATTATTCAGATTGTAAGGCTTTCTTAAGCTTTTAGATTTATGGTTCACCCATTGTTCAAGAATTTTGATTCAATACAGATGGTGATCTTTTTAATTCTATCACCTAGTCTTTCTTACAACTTAAAGTTACATTGAATATCCTTTCTTTGTTAAAGTTTCTGTGTTTGATGGTCAACTTGAGGCTATGTGATATAAACAAACTTAATTCTTGGTGTGCATGTATGTGTGTCAAATTTACATCCCACCAACATCATATATACTTGTTACAAATGTACAATAGTACATCAATCATTTTGCATTATTCAAATGCTTGTTGAGAACATCCAATAATAAATCTTGCATATCGCATAGTAAACATTGTATTGGATCTAACAAAGAATTGTCCCAAAATTGTGCATATTTCTCAAAATTCCTAAATTTGAGTTAGAGATATAAACTTACTGTTAGGCTTATGTCTCGCACACTGAAGTTGTCATGATGCACTCAAATCTCTTTGTGCATATAAACATGCTGAATGAAAGCCTCTGTTATTGTACCATTGGTGCGTGCCTCTGTTATTGTACCATTGGTGCGTCTCCCAAAACTCTATGATTCTACCTTTCCATTGTTTGTTGGGGTCTCTTATATCTTTGAGCTAGACCTTGAAACTCCCATGATTACTTGGTCTCATTAAAATCCAATTTAACTTACTGTATTGATCAAGGATCCAATTACCTTCATCTCTTCTATTAAACACCTCCACTATGTGAATATTACTGATATTCCTCCTCCTTGAAGACATCTTGTAAGATTCCTCCCTCCCATCTTTTGAGGTATATAGGAGTAAGAATCTCCCTTAATGATCTTATAATTATGCCCCTCGCTGAAATAAAAGAAAGATTATGTTTTACCCTGTTTTGTCCTAGAGAGAGAAAATGTCTAGAGGGAGGTAGTCCAAAATTGAGATATTTTTTGATATAAAAATCCTCCTAGTGTCTAAAATGGGTTCCCCTGAAATAGAAACTCAAAAAGAACTTTCCAATGTGCAATTGGAATTAATTGGAAATAGGTATAAAGGACCTTAGCCTAAGGGTCTAGATTTTCATAAATTTTTGGATTATGGTCCAATTAAGGTTCCTATGGGCCAAAAGGATAAATCCATGTGTGGGGAGGAGATAAATCTAATTTGTAAAAGAAAGATACCCAAAAATGAGTAAATGCCCACATAAGATGAAGAGCTGACTATGTACAAGGTTTATTAGTAAAAAACTATGAGTATTACTAAAAAAAATGAGATATTTTGGGTATAATGATTCATTTTTGACACATGTGTAAGGAAAAGGGGTCCCTTCAAGGAGGCGCCTATTTCACCTGTGTGGTGGAGTTTTAAACTCAAAAATATTGTGATATTTTTATCTCTCCTCTCTCTTGGATCAAACCAAATCAAAAGGGAAGCAAGCTAGGTCCAAATTTTGTCCAAATTCAACCAAACTGAACCTAGAAAATTCTAGAAATTAGTTGGACTTGGTTAGAGGCCTCCCTCAGCTACTATAAATAGATCCTTAGTCGTCGTAAAAAAATATGAGAAATATACTATGCCAATATTATGCTGAAATAATGATAATTTTTACTATCCTCTAAAAATCCTCTCCAAATTGAACAAATTGGAGCTTCCCTCTCTCTTCAATCTTCCTTGGTGACTCCATCAACATACCAAATCAATTGATTGGTTGGGGGCCTCTACCGTGATCAAACAATCATGCAATTTGGAAGGTAAAGAGTGGATTATGATCTTTTTTCCATAATTTCTAAATGTTTCTCTCTTCTCAACCCCTCTCAAGCTTGAGAAGCTGAATTTAATACTATTGAAGTTCTTTGATGTATTGTAATAAAGAAACACATAAATTTTCATTTATGCTTAGTTTTAATGGTTTTTATGCATTTCTCTCTCTCCCCGAAAGAAAGGTACTTCCTATGACCTATTCTCAATACAAATGAAGCTTCTCATGAAGCATTTCTCTAATGCAAAAGTAATTTCTATGCTTGTCTAATTGGAGGCCAAAGTAATGTCTTTTTAATGCTTTTACGCTATTTATTTCATAGAGAAATTATGAATCTATCCATCCAATTAGTGGTCATTCTAATCTAGAATAGATGTGAAGGTGTATGTGGACGTATAGATCTATAGATGTGGATATGGATGAATGGATGTAAATGTGGATGTGGATGTGGATGTATGGATGTGGAAGTGGATATGATATGGAATGTGCATGTGGATGTATGAATGTAGATGTGGATGTGGATGTATGAATGTGGATGTGGATGTGGATGTGGATGTGGATGTATGAATGTGAATGTGGATGTGGATGTATGAATGTGGATGTGAAAATGGATGTATGAATGTGGATGTGGATATGGATGTATGGATGTAGATGTGGATGTCGACGTATGAATGTGGATGTGAAAATGAATGTATGAATGTGGATGTGGATGTGGATGTATAGATGTGGATATGGATGTGGATGTCTAAATGCGGATGTGGATGTATGGATGTCTAAATGCGGATATGGATGTGGATGTATGGATGTCTAAATGCGGATGTGGATGTGGATGTATGGATGTATGGATGTGGATGTGTACGTGGAATAATGAATGCGAATGTGTATGTGAAAGGATGTGACGTCGATATGAGTAAATGGATGAGATGTGATGACATGTGAATCAAGACGTGTATGAATGATATTGGATGAGAATGAATGATATGTGATGTGAAGGAATCTGATGTGATGAGATGGAAAATGATGCAATTGGATGAGAATGGGTACACATATGAATTGAATGTGGAATAACTAATGTGGACTGATGAGGGATAAATGTGGACTGATGAGGGATAAATGTGGAAAGACGAGAGTTCATTTTTATAAAAACTATAATTGTGACCTGATTGTGTAAATGACTGTCTCAAGAATGCTAGGGAAGCATTTTGACCATCTTGTGAATAAGGTCGTGGAGACCTAACTGATAAAGTTACAACAGCTGATGGAGAGTCAACGAAGGACATCTCGTATAGCAAGGTAGGTTGAGGTCTTGACCAACCTTAGTTCGATTTAAATCATGAGCTTCCGGTACGGTGGATGAGGGACCAAGGAAGCGGCCTATGTGAGTGAAGTGCTAGGTGACCTGTGAGTGAAGGATCCTAGATGGTGCTGACCATACGGTACTCGGGCTCTGGGTCGCGGAAGATACCCACGCCTGCATCTTGGAAGATATTGGAACAAGGAGTAAGAGTTGTTTTCTAAAACCAGGCATGGATCTGGTTGATTGACCTTGCTGGTCCTCAACGGATGAGTCCATGGCTGTTTTATATGGATCTGATCTTCAACGGAGATTCCATCTTGAATTTTTTTTAAGTGAATATATTGCCGGGTACTATGAGCTACGAACTATCAAAAAGGCCCCTGAGTGGACAAGTGTGGTGAGCATTCTGGTTGCCAATGATGCCATAGATACTCCGATGAAGGAATGATTAGAAATTAAGATTCAACCGGATATTTTGGAGGATTGTGATTAGTGATACTATGGCTTCATTAAATGATTGTTTTAAAGATAGCTGAATCTGTGAAGAAAGCAATTTCATATTGGGTGTGTAAGTGGTGTGACAAGCTTTAAGTTTGCATGAACATCCGGCTAGGGGGCCTGGGAAATCTTTTCCCTAGTACCCGAGACAAAACCTAACCAATTTCTTAATTGGATCCCATCACTACAGTGGTTGGGCGGTTGGGTAACCCATGGGACTGGATGGGGGTAGGCTGGACTGATGGATCTTTAAAATGAGACTCAATTCTATTGTAGTACACTAGATGAAGTAATTCCCGGATAGTAATTGTTATATGGAAAGAAAAGGAATCAATAGCCATGCCTCTCGATGGGAAAAAAAGGGTTGATGTCTATGATCCAAGTGCACGTTCTTCTCGACCAAGTGACTTTAGGTTCGGTCAGAACAATTTGGTCAGTAATGACCTTGACTACGTTAGAGTAATGACCTTGACTACGTTAGAGTAAACTTATCTTCGAGGAATCGCCCATGATTTCCAGGCAAGGGAAGGGATTAGTCTCCTGTCCGAATATCCGTGGGCGAGGTCCCGAGTAAGAGGACCTGCACCACGCAAGGAGTGCTTCTTTCGCTGCTGCTAGCACCCCCGAATCTGTTTGCGTGAAGGGGGCAGGGATCTTTCAGCTGTTGTTGCTGCTGGTATTAGAGCAAATTGGCTAATGAGGATCAACTAAGAAGCCAAAAATGTCAAAAATTTATGAAGAAATAGAAAAAGGTTAGAATTATGTAATGAAATTCATACAAATTGGTATTCAGACTAAAATTCATAAATTGGTAATTGGGTCTTCACATGGAAGTACCACAATTGTATCAAATCTTTGACTTGCTTGAGGCCTAGACATGATGGTATTTACCTTATAATTCCAAGGACTGTGACTACCCGTATATACCGAGGGTATAACTGCAGCTCTTTACTGGCAGTATATACAAGTAAATGTAAGACCTTGAAATTATAAGGAAAAATACTATCCAGATAATGAATTCGAATGTGGTTGATATGATTTTTAAATTCTGGTTGAGAATTAATGAGTTGATTTGGATTCTGATTGGAAAAAGATGATTCCTAAATTTTGGTTAAAAAGTGTTAAGCTGAGCAAAAACCACAATAAGGATGAATAGGACAAATCCCTCTGATAATGTTCGTAAACTGGAATGATGATAATGACTTCAGTAAATCACTATGAGATTAGTGGATTGTGTTGTCAGATTGCTACTGTTAACACTTGACCCGGTGGATCAAGTTAAGGGATGACAAATTGAGAACTTGCTTGACTGAAATTCCCGTGGAGGAATGTTCAGAGAAAGAAATTTTTCGGTCTAATGGACCATTATTGTGTTAAAGATATGAATGATATGATCTGAGTGAATTGTTATTCAATAATGAGTTCTATATAAGGGATATTTATCCCAGGATTCTATTGGGTTGACTAGAATATAAGGAACCCCAGAACAAGTCGGATCTTAAGGGAGAGAGTTGTCCTCTACTTTGCTAGATGAGGACATCTCGCGTTTTTTTGAGTGGGGTAGGATGTAAGATTCCTTCCCCCCAGATTTTGAGGTATACAAGAGCAAGAATCTCCCTTTCTGATCTTATAATTATTCCCCTCTTTGAAATAAAAGAAAGATTCTGTTTTACCCTGTTTTGACCTAGAGAGAGATAGTCCAAATTGAGATATTTTTGGATATGAAATTCCTCCTAGTGTCTAAAATGGGTTCCCATGAAACAGAAATTCAAAAAGAACTTTCCAATGTGCAATTGGAATTAATTGAAAATAGGTATAAAGGATCTTAGCCTAAGGGTCTAGATTTTCATAAATTTTTGAATGAATGTGATAAGATGAAAATAGAATGTGATAAGATGTGATGTGATGGAAATAGATGTAAATGTGATAAGATGAAAATAGGATGTGATAAGATGTGATGTAATGGAAATAGATGTAAATGTGAATAATGAGATGAGAGGATATGTGAAAGGGTGGGATGGGAAGTACGTGGATGTGAATGCAGATGTATATGTGAAAGAAGGGATATGCATGTGGATGTGGATGTGTTTGTAAAAGAATAGATGTGAAGGTGTATGTGGACGTATAGATATATAGATGTGGATATGGATGAATGGATGTAAATGTGGATGTGGATGTATGAATGTGGATGTGGATGTGGATGTATGGATGTGGAAGTGGATATGATATGGAATGTGCATATGGATGTATGAATGTAGATGTGGATGTGGATGTATGAATGTGGATGTGGATGTGGATGTGGATGTATGAATGTGGATGTGGATGTATGAATGTGGATGTGAAAATGGATGTATGAATGTGGATGTGGATATGGATGTATGGATGTAGATGTGGTGTGGATATATGAATGTGGATGTGAAAATAGATGTATGAATGTGGATGTGGATGTGGATGTATAGATGTGGATATGGATGTGGATGTATGGATGTGGATGTATGGATGTGGATGTACGAATGTGGATGTGTTTGTGGAATAATGAATGCGAATGTATATGTGAAAGGATGTGACATCGATATGAGTGAATGGATGAGATGTGATGACATGTGAATCAAGACGTGAATGAATGATATGGGATGCGAATGAATGATATGTGATGTGAAGGAATCTGATGTGATGAGATGGAAAGTGATGTGATTGGATAAGAATGGGTACACATATGAATTGAATGTGGAATAAGTAATGTGGGCTGATAAGGGATAAATGTGGAAAGACGAGAGTTCATTATAGAAACTGTAATTGTGACCTATTTGTAAATGACTATTTTATGTCAAGAACGCTGGGGAAGCATTTGGACCATCTTGTGAATAAGGTCATGGAGACCTAACTGATAAAGTTGCAACATCTGACGGAGAGTCAACGGAGGACGTCTTGCGTAGCAAGGTCGGCCGAGGTCTTGACCAACCTCGGTTCAATTTAAATGGTGAGCTTCAGGTATACGGTGGATGAGGGACCAAGGAAGCGGCCTATGAGTGAAGCGCTAGGTGACCTGTGAAGGATCCTAGAGGGTGCTAATTGACCATACGGTGCTTCGCCAAAGATACCCACACGTGCATCGTGAAAGATATTGAAACAAGGAGTAAGAGTTGTTTTTTGAAACCGGACATGGATCTGGTTGATTGACCTTGCTGGTCCTCAACGGCGGATGAGTCCATGGCTCTTTTATATGGATCTGTTGGTTGATCTTGCTGTGATCTTCAAAACGGAGATTCCATCTTGAATTTTTTTTAAGTGAATATATTACCGGGTACTATGAGCTAGGAACTATCGAAAAGGCCCCTGAGTGGACAGGTGTGGTGAGCATTCTGGTTTTGCCAATGATGCCATAGATACTCCGATGAAGGAATGATTGGAAATTAAGATTCAACTAGATATTTTGGAGGATTGTGATCAGTGATACTATGGCTTCATTAAATGATTGTTTTAAAGATAGCTGAATCTGTGAAGAAAGCAATTTCATATTGGGTGTGTAAGTGTTGTGACTAGCTTTAAGTTTGCATGAACATCCAGCTAGGGGACCTGGGAACTCTTCTCCCTGGTACCTCGGACAAAACCTAACCAAATTCTTAATTGGATCCCATCACTACAGTGGCTGGGCGGTTGCCTAACCCATGGGGCTAGATGGGGTTAGGCTGAACTGATGGTGGATCTATAAAATGAGACTCAATTTTGTTGTAGTACGCTAGATGAAGTAGATCCCGGATAGTAATTGTTATATGGAAAGAAAAGGAATCAACGGCTGTGCCTCTCGATGGGAAAAAAAGCGTTGATCTCTATGATCCAAGTGCAAGTTCTTCTTTTATCCGACCAAGTGACTTTAGGTTCAGTCAGAACAGTTTGGTCAGTAATGACCTTGACTACGTTAGAGTAAACTTGTCGTAGAGGAATCGCTCGTGCTTTCCGGGCAAGGGAAGTTTTTCTGGGTTCGATTTTTGGAAGAACTGAGGGATTAGTCTCCTTTCCGAATATCCGTGGTGGGCGAGGTCCCAAGTGAGAGGACCTGCACTGTGCAAGGAGTGCTTCTTCCGCTGCTAGCACCCCCGAATTTGTTGTGCGGAGGGGGCAGGGATCTTTCACATCTACAATAAAAAACAAAGCACCAAATTAACAAAGTTAGACTGTATGATTAATAAATATCTATGTTAAGATTGTAAGCATTATAATAACAAGAAGTAAACAACAACATATTGCTTTGTGCCAATCATGTGATTTTAAGTCAGAGAGCTCGTTATCCTTTGTAAACGCCCCCTTTAGGTAGTGCATACATCCGATCAGAGTATGAAACTCCAAAGTGCACTTCTTGACTTGATCTTTATCTTCTTTTGTCAATACCGAGGAGCTTTAGGTAATAGCAACTTACCATCACCTCTGGTTCGCGGCCATGTGTGTCACATATGATCACTTATTTGTAAATCCTCCCTTTGGCTCTTGCTCTCTGTGACCCTATTAATAGTCTTCCAAAGCGCTATGGCTATATTTATAAAAATATACATTGGGTCAAGAAAATGGTTAATTAGAAGACCTTCCCAATATGGTACTCGGGTAAAATATGGACAGTCGTTTCATTCCAAGGGGTGGAAACCCTTTGTTGTCCTCCCACATCCATGTTGGCTACCTTGTACTTCCTAGGGACTATTAATGAGAGAAAAAGATGTCACTTCTTTGTAGCTCCTCTATTAATGAGGCTAAGTACACATCCATGTTGGCTACCTTGTACTTCCTAGGGACTATTACTGAGAGAAAAAGATGTCACTTCTTTATTGCTAATCACACTGGAAGATTGCAGTTCACAAGACAAACTGGCCATGTGCTCCATGTTGAAATTTTAAGACCAAATGGATTCACACCATCCATAGCTAGCCCGAGACGAATATTATGAGGTTCCTCATTAAAGTCTAGCCACTTCTCTTCAATATGTATCTATGCAGGGCAATCAGCCTAGCACATGCATAACATTGTACGTGGATCTAGTGGTTTGATGCCAAGACATCATAGAATTTACACTTGAACATGGTTTGAATCCATGGAATGACAGGGAAATGCCTGAGTACTTTTGCAGGAACCCTTTCTCCTTGGACATCTTTCCTATATCTGGATTCTCCACACTATGGACATTGGGCAATGCATGCATGCTTGTGCCGAAAAAGAAAACAATCATTTGGACAAGCGTGGTAGGAATTGTAGTCCATACTAATGGATTGTAATATGGATTTTGCACACATACAGTCCACAGGCATCTGGTTGCCTTCTGACAATATTTGATCTCTCAATGACCTGTCATATTGATTTAAAAAAGGTAAAAGAAAGAGATTTAAAATGGAAAGGGTGATACGTACTTACGCAAAAAGTTTTGATATACTAGTATCTGACCATCCAAATATTCATTGCAAGTTTAGCATTGCGAGAGGCATGTTCGCAAAATAGATATACGTGCACCATGATACAGAGGCATACGAGCCACCCTACACAACTCTTGCTCTTCTCTTGGAGGCCTAATCCATACTTCGATGGACACCTCCCATCTCCTGTGTTATTTCTCGCTCAATATCCCTTGTGTCATATAGGGCATCTATCATGTCATCCATGTCTTGCTCCGAATATATCAGAGAGTCCACCATAGTCTCTTCTTCAACATAAGGATGACTAGTACTTGCTTATGTCGTTATCTGTCTAGTACTCTGCTCGGGTTTAAGGTCCAAGTAATCGATCTGTTGCTCATTTTGAGAAAACACATTCACAACACCAAGTAATTCATTTAGGTGCTCAACTGGAAATATACCATTTTTCTTTACGTGGTCATTGCAAATTCTTTGTCATCAAGAGATTTGGTACTTGCACCGATTGCAACGGCACAAGCATTTCCCCTCTATGTTCGGGTGTCCTGACGTGTTTGTAGTGTTCACACCATCCAAATGACTGTGAATTTATGTTTTTTGGGAAGAAGGGAGGAATGGATCTTTATATATTATGCCATAGTCTCGGCGGCCAAAGTTTGAATTCTAATGGGTAAGGTGTCGAGGCGGGAAATTACAAAGCTTGTATACATTTTTACAATATAATATCTTTTGTTGTTGGAAAGTATGTCATAAAACTCATCAGAACTAACATTTTTAAGGGTGTCGATAATATTCTGGACACACGTTCGGACTAATATACCGACGATTGTATAAACATTTTTAGGGACGCTTTTATTGACGCGATCACACCGACTTATATTCTGACAACACTGGAAAAAATTACATAGCCGAACACGAACTCTATTTTTCTCATTTTTGGTTCTCTTCTTTTGTGCATGGTAAGTTAATCTCCCACCCCCCTATTTGCATGTCTTCTCTCTGTCTCTCTCCTACACCCCTACACTCTCCTACACTAGCATCTTGGTTCCTTCATGATTTTTTACAGATTTAATGTCCGAACTCTTTTTTTTGGGTTTTTTTTTTGAGGTTTCATATCTTAAACCCCCCTTCCCCTCGATGACCTTTTGGTTGTCCTCTCTCTCTCTCTCTCTCTCTCATACATCTTTGCACTCTCCTACACCACCATCTTTCTTGCTTTCATGTTTTCTTACACTTGCATAGTGTTCTAATCTTTTTTTTTGGCTTTCTTTTTGTAGGTTGTATATCTCTACTATCTATCCCTAATCTCTCAGAGAGGTAAGCCCCTTTTTCTCTCCTTAATCTCTTCGTATTATTTTGATTTTGTGCTTTTAAAATGTAGCTAATTAATTTGGGTTTTATGTTTTTGTGATGCACGAACTCTGACAACTAATCTCAGAGGTAAGCCCTCTGGTCTTATTCGTTTTTTAAAAATATATTTGTTGCATGTCATATGTTCATATGATCTTGCTTACATATCCACCTGCATAACCATATCCATGAACATATCCACCTGCTTACATATCCATGAACATATGCAGATCAACACCTACTATCCCCCAACCAATTGTCTCACACTTACTCCATGTTGAGATGTTAAGCTCAACGTGAGCTCATACTCATGAGGCGTCTGCATGACCGTTCGACATTTATATCACTGGCAAGTTTGGTAGCTGGCACTGACATATCTTTGTCAGAGATTCTACAACTGGACTACACTGACTAGTCCACATCTACCCACTCCTCTTAGTGTGTTCACATTATGGACCACTTGTATATACTCTATTATGTGTGTTAGTCACTTTATCTTCTTTGTAGACCTCTTTGGTTGTGTGAAGAAGAACAAGAATTTTCAGCCTCTTAACTTGTGTTCTCTTCTAGGGTTTTTGTGAGTGTGTGTGTGCTTGCAAGAGCTCAAGCTCTCTTTTCACCTGCATCTTTTCATTGTATCAGAGCTTGGTTCATGCTGCTAAGGGCAAGCAAGAGAAGTACAGGAAGAGGTACAAGGGTAAGAGCTTCATCTACTCTTTCCCATTTGTGTTGGCTACTACACCCTTGTTGTTGGGAGCTCTTCGAGAGCCCAGCAAACGCATTCCAATTGAGGAGATTTCTTTGTAGAGAGGAGAGATGTAGGGCAACTATATTGTCCTTTTGTCCTTTGGATAATCTTTTCGTAGCCGAAAACGCATTTCGGGTGATTTTGGACCTCCATTTTTCAATTCGCAAGCATTGCGGATAAGTTTTGATTCTCTACAGAACTTTGTTTTTGAAACTATAGGAAGGGGAATTGATTGTGCAGATAGTGTGTTGTATGCTGCAAAGAGGTCTCAAAGTTGCCATTGTGTGTATGTATGCAAAGTAAGGTCACTGGTTGTGACAGTTTGGGTGCAATATAGTACCGTTGTAAGAATATAATAATTTGTGCAAGTCAAGCAAGAGTGCTGTTGTTGGTAAATTTGTGTTACAGAAAAGATGTCAAATGATGGAATAAACCACATTGTAGCAGAGAAGCTTAACAAGAACAACTTCCATGCTTAGAGGTTTAGATTGATAAATTTCATAATGGGAAAAGGTTACTACATTGAAGGTGAGCATGAAGAGGCACCAAAGATACTGGAGATTAATCCAACTGCTGTATAGATATAAAAGTGCTCAAGGATTGGAATCAAGGAGCAAGGAAAGTCATGTATTATCTTTCTATCAGTATAAAGGACACTATGATTGGGCATATACAGGATGCCAAGTCACCTAGGGAGGCATGGGACATCTTGGTGAAGCTGTATGAAACCAACACCAAGGCACGAAAAATTCAATAGAATAATGAGCTTCATACTGTGTGGAAAAGAAGAATATGTCTATGAATGATTATGCTTTGCAGATCAAGGGCATTGTGGAATCCCTTGCATCAATTGGTGTTTCTATTGATGATGATGATAAGGTGAAAGTGTGTCTACATGGTCTCGGGCCACAATACAAGGCATTCAAGACGTCTATTTAGACTCAGGAGAACATTCCCAACTTCACAAATTTGGTGTCAATGTTGATCATTAAAGAGAAGAACCTCGGTGAAGATCAACAGTCTTCACAAAGCAGAAACAGTTCAGAGCAATAGGACTTCTACATAGGTGCAGGTAGAGGATGAGGTAGAGGTCGTGGATGTGGCCAAGGTGGTGGCCAAACAGGTAATCAAAATTATGGTCAGCAGGCAGCAACATTCCCAAGATTCACAACAACATATAGGTGGAAGAGGCCAGTTTAGAGACAGGGGGAGTCAACGAGGTCGTGGTAATTGGCAAAGGGAGCATAATGCTACATGAGGCTATTTTTACTGTGGTAAGTCTGGGCATGTGCAAATAGATTGCTATAAGAAAAAGAGTGATATGCGAAATGAAAAAGTGCAGCAAAACAACTATGCATCCCCTAGCAGAAATAATGAGGATAATGAGAGGTTGTTTGTTATGCAACATGTGGTTAATGGTGTGTCTAGAAATGATGTAGCATCATGTAAGGATGATGTGTGGTATGTTGATTTAGGTGCTTCAAACCACATGACAAGTCATGGTGAGTTGTTCAAGAAAATGAAAAGTCTTGAAAGACTAGGTTTTGTTGAAACTGGAGATGACATTGCTCATCCGATTGCCCATGTTGGGGATGTGCCTTGCAGATGTACTTCATGTTCTGAACATTACAAAGAATCTAGATTATGTTGGCCAGATGATTGAGCAGGGTTTGCATGTTCATCAATTGAACCTTGATGGTGGCTGTTATGTAGAAGACTTTAAAGATAAGTGCAGGTTGGTTGCAAAAGACAACAGAGTGGGCAGAATGTTTACATTGAATGTAAATATGCGTGAAGTGAGTGTTGCAATGTTTACAAATGGTTGAAGAGTTGTTGAAGATACAGACATTTGGCACAAGAGAATTGGGCATGTCAATGTGTAAAGAATGAAGTCTATGCGCAGACTAAAAAAATTGTGACAGGGCTGTCTAAGTTTAAAGTTGAAGGTATGCATAAATTTTGTGAAGCATGTCAATTTGGAAAGTAAACAAAACATTTATTTCCACATGACAGAAATGTGAGTAGGAATGTACTAGATGTTATGCATTCAAATGTTTGGGGTCTTGCAAAGACTATGTCTATGGGTAGCTACAGGTACTATGTAACATTCATTGACCACACGAGAAAAGTGTGGGTGTAATTTATGAAGGAGAAGAGTGAAGTGTTCACTCATTTTTAGAATTTCAGAATCATGGCTCAAAAATAGACAGGAAAGCATGTGAAGTACCTAAGGTCAGATGGAGGGGGAGAATACTTCTCTAATGAGTTCTCTGAATTCTTACAGAAGAATGGCATTCAGAGATAATTTACATATAGATACACTCCGTAGCAAAATGGAGTTGTTGAGCAAAAAAGTAGGCACATTCCAGAGATAGCACGAGCATTGATGGGGCTGAGAAGAATATTTCACATAGCTATTGGACTAAGGCTGTGTCTACAATAGTTTATATTATGAACAGGACCACCCTACTACATCTATACATGATGTAACGGCCGAGGAGTATACTGGGCAAGAAACCTGATTTGTCTCACTTGAAAGTTTTTGGATATATTGCATATATGCATGTGCCAGATGAGTTACTTACCAAGCTAGATCCAAAAGCAAAAAAATATGTGTTTATTGGATATTCCCTTGAGAAAAAGGGATATAGATATTATAATGCTGGTACACGTGAATTGAGGGTAAGCAGGGATGTTGTATTTGATGAGATGAGTAGCTAGTATACTGCTCAAAAGGATGTTGGGGCTGATGTAAGTGGAAATGTGGTTGCATAGAATGCAAGTCAGCAATCACAGTCATTGAGTGGACTAGGAGAGTCCTCATTGAGTGGACCAGGAGAGTCCTCATTGAGCGGTTTTCTTGAAAGACCATGGAGTTGCAGGCTGCGTCATAATACTAGTCCTAAAAAAATGGCTGATACATCACATAAAGGCAAAGAGAAAGTGGTTGAACCCCTTGGTATGCCTGACCTTTTTGCAGGGCATTCTCTTGCTGATAGAGATTCTAGTGGCTCGGAGATGAGCCTTGATGAGGAGCTTGGGATTCCAACAATGAGGACACTTGGTGTGAAGAAGGCTATGGAAGCCATGAATGCAAAGTTACGAAGATCTAGAAGAGTCAAAAATCATGTGCAAAGGTTGACCTATGATGGTTATCTGGCACATCACTATGCATATATGGCAAAAGTTGTGTATAGGTTGTAGAACTGACATGTTTTCATGAGGCTATTGGAAATGTGATTTGGGAGAAAGCTATGGATGAGGAGATGGATGCATTGTATGGAAATGAGACTTAGGGTTTGGTGCCATTACCTTAAGGCAAAAAAGCTTGTTGCACGCAAATGAAGATCAATACAAGGAAGCAACAAAAAAGATACTTAGGGCTCTTGTAAAGAGTTCCACTTTGTAGATGAATGTGGGAGAGGGCTTCACAATAATCCCACATGGGAACTTTTGAGAGTTCTAGAATTTTTGTATAGAAGGTGGCTCATTTGAGAGCATGGACACATTGGGCAAACTCATGTTTGAGCTCTCTTGAGACTAGCTCTCCCTCTTCTTCCATAGAGGTGCAAGCTCTTCTCACTCCCCATCAACATTGTTGTAAGTTCTATTCTTTTGTTAATTCAATGCAATGAGTAGATATTTGTCTCTCTTCTCATGTCAATTCTCTAGTATGCATGTTTCTTATTGATAGCTTCAAGAGTTGTGTGCATGCTAGGGAAATGAGTATTTGAGAATGAAGAATGCTTTGATCTTGTGTAAGCAATAGCTAGGCTTTCTTCTTGTTTGGATGTATGGATGAGTGGAATGTGGAGTTGAGTGAGCAATAGCAAGATTGAGCTTGAGTGTGTGTTGAGTCTATGTCAATAGTAGTAGTTTTCTTAGCATTCTCTCCATCAAATGGATAAGCTTTTGTGCATCGGTACGGGTTGAATCCCTAGCTCCGAAAGGGATGCAAATCCCATTGGATTGAGCTAAGTGTGGATCATACTACTCTTGCTACAAGTGAGAGAGTTTTCCGTCTCTCCATTGGCGCCGTTGCCGGGGAGAAGACTCAAATCCGGTTGAGAGTGTGTGGAAACCACCACTATTTCCTCTTTTGGTTGCAAAACCATTGAGTGATTAGGTTAAGTTCGGGTGTGCGATCCCGGTGTGAGTAGATAAGGTTAGGATAAGAAAAAAACTATTGAGCGGTTGAGGTTTCTCCCGCATTGTTTTTTAAGTTTTATTGATTTTATTCCTTTTCAAGTACCGTCATTATGCTTACATTCATTGTTTTTTGCCATTTCATGCTTTCATGCTCTTCGTTAACACGTGATTAGTAAAAAAAGAAAAAAAAGAAAAAAGAAAAGAGGTGCGTTGCTAAGCTCTTCCATAGCTTATGCAAGCTCCATAGACTCCCAAGCGTGAAGCCCACTCAAGGAAGAGAGGAGAGAGGGAAACAGAAGGGAGAAAGGAAAAAAAAGGAGGAGAGTGGTTGCAAATTTTATTTTTTATTTTTGTTATATATATTTTTTTAAAAAAAACACACAAAAGGCATAGGCTGTTGCATCGTGGAGAATGGCCGCGTGGAAGTATTGAGTGGCCGTTGAAAGAGCCTTGAAGGTGGCCTTAAGAAAAAAAATATAAATCTATATATATATAGATATATATTTCTATTTTACAGTTGCTTTGAGAGGTGCATCGTGGAGGGGGTCGCGAGGCCAACAAGTGCAGGCGAAGGCGGAAATAATATATATATATATATATATATATATATATATATATATATATATAATCACGTGGAAGTAGGCGCCCAGTTGCAGTGAGGCGTAGGCGAGCGAAGGCGAAGGCGCCCAGCTGCAAGAAGGCCGGGCAGCAAAGGCTGGTCAGTGGAGGGCGCCTGGGTGAAGTGGCCGAAGGAGAAAGAAGAAGGTGGTGAAGAGGCCTCAGCTACAGACGGCGGCTGGAAGGTGACTGTGTGGAAGCGAAGGAGTAGAGGGCGGCTGTTGGCGTGGGGAGGCACAGCACTTGTGAAGGCACCAGCAGGCGAGTCGAAGAGGAGAGGAGAGTGCGTAGAGGCAAGAAGCCGCCTCAGAGCGTGGACAGCAGCCAAAGGCGGCTGAAGCACCGGCAGAAAAAGGGCAGCAGGCGGAAGGCCTAGCAGTGCCTGGCTGCAGCAGCTGACGTGGCCAAAGGTGGCGTCAAAGCGGCTGGCACTGAAGCGCGAGCAGAGCGAAGGAAAAAAAAGAAAAAAAAACGAGTACACTGAAGGCGTGGAAGAAGTCGGCCTGTGTGGAGTCGTGAAGGCGATGCAGCAACTCGAAGTGATGGCGTGAAGGCTGTGTAAAGAAGGCCGCGTGGAAAACAGCTGTAGTAGCAGGCGACCAGAAGCACGAGGAGGCGTTGACGGCGACCCACGTGGATGCAGCGACACCTCCGGAGAGCAGCGAGCGGCGAGGCGGATAAGGTAGGTGGAATTTTATTTATTTTATTTATTTTTATTATTTTCATTAATTTTTTATGTTTATTTTATATTTTTAAATTAAAAAAACAAAAAAATAATATTTCTTTTTAAAAAAGAAAAAGAGATTAAAAAAGAATAGAAAAAGAAAAAAAACACTTAAATTTAGAAAAAAAGAAATTTAAAAAACAAAACAAAAAAAAAACAAAACAAAACCAAAGGAAAAAAAGAAAAAGAAAAAAAACAATTTTTATTTTGAAATCATTGTTCATCATTTAAATTTTTGCATAATTAAAGAAGCTTGCATTTTTTATTTTTATTTTTTAGAAGTATGTAAATGATGCATAATTAGTAAACTCATATTTTTTGGCACGAAATTTATTTTTTTTAAGAAAAATAAAATAAAATAAAAATAAAAACAAACAAACTAACAAACAATTAGAACCAAAAAAAGGAGGAAAAAACAAAAGAAGACAAAAGAAAATTTTTGATTTTTTAGGAGTCTATTATTTTTTGCATATTCTGTAATTCTTCATATTTTTAATTTTTTGCATAATTAGTGTAACCTGCATTTTTTTTAAATTTTTGTAACTTTGTGCATAATTAGTATTTTTTTAGTGTGATTCATAATTTTGTGTATATTATTTTTTTTAAAAAAATAAAAATCATAAAATCATAAAATCATTTAAAAAAAACATTTAAAAAACAAATAATAAAAAAAATAGGATAGATAGTTACGCCACACATATTCTTTTTTAGTTGTCTTTAGTGGTTAGGTAGGGTAAAATATATATATATATATATATATATATATATATATATATATATATATTTATAAAAAAAAACAAAAAAACAAAAACAAAAACAAAAACACATAAAAACCCAAAAACCAAAAAAATTTTGACCTTATGCACTTACGGTCGGGACGTCTTGTAGATTCTGCCATAGGGCCTAGGGCACCTTCTAGAGTACCTACGCAAGAAAGTGGGACCCAATCGGTAGGAAACTTGGCAGATATTGCTGAAACCCTTTCTGAATCTCAATCCGATACCCTTTCCTCTAGAACAACTAGTTTATTGTCCATGGACAATCTAGGGCCGACAAATAGTCATCTCGTAGCCCCAAATAAAACACCCACAAGATCCTTTAATCCATTTGAAGCCGACACCATGGGGTTAACACTTAATGTGAGACTCCAATATGTCTACACAAATGCTCAAGGAGCTGAGATCTTTAGGGACCCACAACAACGGTATCTTGTTAAGATCGCCGACATATTCTCAGAACTTGATAGAGCACCTCTAGTCAATGACCAGGGTAACATGTATATGGGTGGAGATGGTGTTCGCTACGAAGTCACCTACCATCCAGAAAAGGTAGACAAATTAGGGGAGCTCTCTAAAACTGAGTTCTTAGACTTATCAGAACTTTCCAGAGCAAGGGTGTCTAGAGATGATTGGCTCATCGAGCCGGACATGCCTGGACCATCCAATGCCCATTCCTCAAAGTCATCCACCATAGATGATTTACTTCTTGTAGATCTAAATTTGGAAAGGGATAGGAAAGGCAAGAGTAAAATGGATCAGGGGGCTGAAAGCCAATGGGAGTTTGTACGACAAATTCCTGTGACAAAGGTCTTACAGGATGACCCACTTCAAGAGGTCTATAAGGATTCGTTAGAGGGATATTATGCCACAACTAGATTGCCACAGCTGGATCTTCCTCTAGCTCATGTGGTGGTAGTTGAGAAGCTCGCAGGACACATGAACAGAATAGTTGATAAATGGGCCAATGAATACCGAACCTTAGATTGGAAAGAGATTCGGGAACTCACGTAAAAAGGACAACCATTATTCATGGAAGTGTTCTCAACAAATACAGCCAAACCAGGAGAGACAGCCTTTCTTGGAGAAACTGTTGCTCCTCCCCTACGAGAGTTCACTAGAGAGGGACCTTCAACATCTAAGTGGACCACTGCTAGTAGCCCAACTCTAGCACCAAGATATCGTCCTACACCAAATGTGCGACCACAGGTCACACCACACCAACATCTTTCTCACTATGACAATCGGAGGAGAGGGGAGCCAACTCGGCCTCCTATAAATGCACCTCCTGAAATGAGGGTGACAAGATCTTTGGAGGGGTTTGGTGAGGCTGGTAATAGGGTACCCACACCAATTTTGGAAACATGTGGACCATCTTTCCAAAGAGAGGAACAATTCCCACTGAGAGTGAGAGGCCGTAGGCCCTATGAGGAGTATTCACGACAAGTAAGGCCATCAACTCTTCAGAAACTGGTAAAGAAGTATGAAGGGTCGAGAGATCCATACGATCATGTAGCAGCTTTTAGGCAAGCAGTTCGAGCTGAGCAAGTGGCTGATAAGCATACTCAAATTGAAGGCTTTGGACTCACTCTTGAAGGAAAAGCCCTGGCTTGGTTTCAAGCATTAGAGGCTTCAGACAAAACTTCTTTACGAGTTTTGGAAGAGAGATTCATTGCAGCTTTTTCCTTGATGGGAATTCAACATGACACGGTAGCACACATCTACTCTTTCAAACAAGGCGAGAATGACAGTGTTAGAGACTGTGTAAATAGAATGAAGCAGTACGTTAATCGTTGCCCAGAAGATGAGAAGCCCGCCCAAAGTCGAATAATTTCTCTCTTCTTAAAAGGCCTCAAAAATTCGACACTGCATACACATCTCTATGCGAAGAAGCATACAAGTTTCAATGAGTGTTGCCATGATGCTATGGATTTCACCGATAACTTCAAGTTCCAAGATGGTTCTGGCCCAGAGGTGAAACCTAGAGATCAGTGGGGTGATGACCAAAGATCAGGGTCTAGCGCACTAGTAAATCCAGACCAGATAGCTAACCTAGTACTACGGAGATTAGGACAAACCTATCGTCCACCCATGCAGCCACAACAACAGCAACAGAGAATGAGGAGTGTACTTCCTACAGGTCCTCATCTTTGTGGAGCATGTGGCGGTGACCATAAAACAGAGGACTGTAATACCTTTTCTCCTCTAGTCACAAACCAACCCACAAAGAAGTGGTGCCAAGCCTGTGCTTGGAACTTTACTCATACCACACAGGATTGTACTCGCATTGCGAGAATGAGACAGGAACGTGAGCAGCCGAGGGGTGGAGTGGATCCACAAATGTATCAACAGTATACTAGTTTTGAACGTAAGCCACCGATGACACAAGAACAAGCACGACCTGTTCTTGGTGCTCAACCTCCTGCTCCAGGGACTGCTCCTGTGAGGGTTGTCGACTATGACAATTCAAATGTGTGTAGAGACTTGGTAAACCCAGGCTATGTGGAGGAAGAATATGTATCATATTGATCCAAAGAAAATATCTTTGAAAGTCCCGCATACCCCAGCCAAGCACTGGAGACTCAACCAGGGGAACAAAACTCTTTAATGTTGCTAGGCGGCTACCAACCTAGGACTCCAGGCCCCTCAGGTCAATGGTGGCAGCCAAGGAAAGTAGAGGCCAAACCAATGGGCCCCTGTTATGAGTGCGGAGAACCCCATTGGGCTCGTGATTGTCCACATCGCTCAAGGCAAGCATCTCGGTCAAATACAACAGTACAACAGTTTCCACCAATTGAAAGATATTGTCTAGGGTGTTGTGTAGAACACTTCCCAAAAGACTGTCTGCTGAAACCACATGAGGAAGGCACCTCTCAACCAAAGGTTTCACTCAACCTTGTAGGCACAGTTCCATCGCCACCTTCATCTGAGAATGAGGATGTCGTGCCACTTAGAGTCATGACTAGATCACAGACACGAAATGCCGAAATACAGACTGATGAGACACCTCGAACTAGGGATGCAAAGACAAATCTAGTGGACAAGACCCTACAGTCCAATAGAAAAAAGACCACTAGGAGGAAGAAGAACCGAAACAAGCAAACTAAAAGTGCATCCACTAATTCTCAAGAAACCTCTAAACAAAACATGAGGGATAAAACTTTTACATCCCAAGAAGTGCGTGAGGAACATCAACCTCAACCTGGGCCTAGTGTTAAACAAGATGAGGCTAGTACGACTGAGGATAGTTCTGGGGGTTCTGTTTTTGTGGATAAAGTGAATGAGACTCTAGAGGCCATTATTGATGCTCATAGAAGTCGCATTGCAGCTTTATTTGAGCTACCTAAGAAGCTTCAAGAATACCCAAACCCTCGTGAGGAGAAGATCAATCTAGCTGTACATCAGCAACTCATTAGGGAAGCTCAGTCAATACTTGAGGGACCACCACCACCTATTCCTCGAGGCCCAACCTCTCTTAAGCCAACATTAGAAACCATACCGGAAGTGTCATCAAGTCGGGAAATGAAAAGTGAGCTCATTTCACAAGCTCATAGCGAAAGGTCTGCACCAATTGACACCCAATTGAAAGATGAAATTCTGCCACCACCTAGCCTTGTCTTCCCATACAATGATGAAGTTATTGATGCTAATGAGGACATGGCAAATGAGATGTGGGCTGCAGTTCACGAGAAAGTTCATGAGCACATGTCTTCTGTTAGTTCGCCTCCATTCTCTGAGGTGGATTTTACCAGGGGCACGGAAAACAAATTTAGACACCCAAGCATTCAGGAGGAAGTTCAAACAATTGTTTCTCCTAGAAGTAAGCATACAATGAAAACCTTACCATCATATCTGGGAGAATATGAGAACTGTTCTCAAACCTTGAGGATACCCTCCATGCATAAAAGGTTGACTACGGAGAAGGATATGAGTATGGTGCAAGCTATTTTGTCAGCACCAGTGGCTTGTACCTTACCTTTGCTTGAGTTGATAAAGCTTAAACCTGAGTTGTGGAATGATATTGCCACATGTTTGTCAGAGCAGGTATTGCTACAAAAGGGTCACCATGAGTGTACTATACACCCTGAGACAAAGCATGTTATGCCAGTTCCTATCAACAAAGTAGGAAAATTTTGTGAAGACGATCAGGGAAATGCTACCCTCCCATTAGAAGTGCGAAAGGTATCTTCAACTGCAATACTTGATAGTGGCGCAGGAGTGGGCATTGTGACAAGGTCCATTTGGGAAAAATGGGGCAAACCAGCTATTAGGAGTACAAGGATGCGCTTGCAGCTAGCAGATGGAAGCTTAGAACATCCCCTTGGGCTGCTCGAGAACGTATTGGTCACCACATGTGGGATTGAATATGAGCACACCTTTGCAGTAGTGGATTTTGAAAAACATCCAAACTACGAAGTGATATTGGGTAGACCATTCATGCGACAATTTCAAATGATTCAAGATTGGGGATACAATTATTTGTACCTCCGACATGATTCTGTCATCACAAGGGTCAACCTAAGAAATCACTCATATTGTGATGTAACAAGATCTCCAATAGATGAGTTTGATTCTGCTTCATCTGAGGGCTCAAGAGTTACATTATCAGATGGACGAGAAGATCTATGGATGTGCGGAGCCTCATGTAGGGATTTCAACACTGAGAGACTTAAGGGTAATCGAAGTGTATCAGACGAGGCATACATTCCACAACCCTTCCCTGAGCATTTAATTGATCCATTAGAATGGAGTCATGTCCTTGCAACATTATCGACATGTGCTTTACCGAAGCCAATTCAATTTTGTGACTCAGATGGATATGATATTATTCCTATACGAATGGTACAACCACATGCCCTTCTAGATGATGTGTACTATAGGAATGCTTCCACAACAGCATTGCATGTAGAGGAAGTCTCTGCTAATCCAAGAGCTTTATCATGTAAAAAGGGTAATGTTCCTACCTTACCCAACCCACACTCAAAATCTGCTCTTGAAGCTCCAAAACAAATGATGTGGATTATTGATGAGTACTCAAGTGAGGGCCATGGCTGGCATGTTCCAACTAGTCTAGTTGCTGCTCAAAGAAGGCCAGGCAAAAAGGAATTATCAATTTGGCTACCCAAAGATGCGTACAAAATTGTACCATCTAGTCCAGTTGCTAAGCCTCTTAAGAAGCACATCATTTCCAAGCCTAAACCTCGATGGGTCCCAAAACATGTGCTCAGAGCACAAGGCTATTATGAGGGTGCAACAGCAATTTGGCTTCCAAAATGCCATGCTTTACTAGGGGTAAAAGAGTGTTTCAAAAAGATTCCAAAAGCCACCCTTGATTTTCCATATCAGTGGGTGCAAAAGAAATCAACACAAACTCTTCAAGAAAGGAAAGGTGACTGTGATAGCACCTACAAATCTACTTGTGTTGATCTTCCTAAAACATGTATTGAAACACCGGCTATCCCGATTTCTCCTTATTACCCAATTCCATCATCAACTGGTGTACCTAAGACACATCCAACTTCAAAGGAGTCTCATTTGAGCATAGATTCTAGCATTTCAAAGCCTAAATCCTCTTATCTTGCTCAAATTCCAAGACAATTGATAAAATTCCCACCCAAGAAGGACATACCTAAAACCAAAGATAAGGCATTAAAACTACAAATGAAGCTCTTTGGTAGATCAATGTTTGAATAGTGTGGTTCCTTATGCCTTTTGAGAATTATGTTCTTTTTGAGATGATCTCCACTACCAGCGCAAGGGTAAGTTCAGTGACTCCATAATAAGATCGACAAGCCAGGGCACTTTTATCCCACTGGGTTTTTCCCCTCGGCTATATTTGGTGTTTGGCACCAATGTCAATTTTATTTTTTTTCTTTTCTTTTCGTGTTTGTTAATAAAATTTTGCAGAGATCTTTGCTAAAACAAGAGCATCAAACACGCCCCACTAGTCCACCTATCGTGCACACAAATTAGGAAGGGGGGAGACATGCTACGCTTACAAAGATCAAGGAGGAGTAATATGCACAAAATCATCAATGCAAACGAGCAACATCAACAGGGCACTACAACAGGTGTATTCAAATCTTAATCTTTATTTCTTTATGTGCTCTTATCTTTCGAATATATGGTTTGCATGTTCACACAATATTGGCTGGTTTGAGTTTTTGATTAGTTGTTAAAATATGGTGAGTGAGTTCTAGAGTCTTAGAAGACTTAGTAAAAGATATTTCTATCTAAAGACAGTGTAGGATATATACCAATGGAGTATGCCAAGTACTTATGTTTTCAAGGTATATTAGTTATCCCTAGTGGTAGTTACCTCTTAGATATGAGCTAGGTGCTAGGAGTCATAAAAATTTATGAAAATATACCCTACAAAAATATATATATACAAAGTGAATTGAGACATGAAGTGTCTACCGCCATGTGAAATGCTTGGTAGGTCCTGAGGTTGTCTTAGCACCTTGGGGCCGATGCCTTGGTTTCCATGGGGTGAACACTGATGTCTAAAAACTTCAGAAGAAGAACTTTGAGGAATCTATCGCCTTGATAGATGTTGGTAGGACTCGGGGGTACACTATGGGCCCTCAAGACCGATGCTTTCATCTTCAAGGGGTACTCCTTAGGTCATAACAGAAAGAAAAAGGGTCTGTCGCCCTTGAGATACTTAGCGGTCTTTAGATTCTCTTGGCGGAGGTCTCTGGGCCAATGCTTGGGTCTCTTTGGGATAGAAACTTAATCTTTATCACCTTCTACACACATATCAAGAGATATTTTTTTTTTTAAAAAAAGAGAGAGTCCCAATCACCTTTGCTCATATTTAGGAGTAGGGTTGCCACTTAGGAATAACTTACATACTTATAGGACATTGAGACTGCGGTCATAACCGGCGGTGTACAAAGCACACTTGCCTTTGCATAGCATTATCTACTACTTAAGTCTCACTTTGACTAGTCTTTACTCACCTATTTTAGTACTCATTAAAACTTTAATCAGCCTTGCACTTGTATGCTCACGTGTGAAATCATCATTGCTGATTTTTCTTTTCTTTTCTTTTCTTTTTCTTTTTCAATAAAAGACTTCAATGTATCAATTGTTTTTTGTTGCAGCTCTTGCTACTACCGCGCTCGAGGACGTGCGCAAAATAGGAAGGGGGGAGTGTTGCATGCAAATGAAGATCAATACAAGGAAGCAACGAAAAAGATACTTAGGGCTCTTGTAAAGAGTTCCACTTTGTAGATGAATGTGGGAGAGGGCTTCACAATAATCCCACATGGGAACTTTTGAGAGTTCTAGAATTTTTGTATAAAAGGTGGCTCATTTGAGAGCATGGACACATTGGGCAAACTCATGTTTGAGCTCTCTTGAGACTAGCTCTCCCTCTTCTTCCATAGAGGTGCAAGCTCTTCTCACTCCCCATCAACATTGTTGTAAGTTCTATTCTTTTGTTAATTCAATGCAATGAGTAGATATTTGTCTCTCTTCTCATGTCAATTCTCTAGTATGCATGTTTCTTATTGATAGCTTCAAGAGTTGTGTGCATGCTAGGGAAATGAGTATTTGAGAATGAAGAATGCTTTGATCTTGTGTAAGCAATAGCTAGGCTTTCTTCTTGTTTGGATGTATGGATGAGTGGAATGTGGAGTTGAGTGAGCAATAGCAAGATTGAGCTTGAGTGTGTGTTGAGTCTATGTCAATAGTAGTAGTTTTCTTAGCATTCTCTCCATCAAATGGATAAGCTTTTGTGCACCGGTACGGGTTGAATCCCTAGCTCCGAAAGGGATGCAAATCCCATTGGATTGAGCTAAGTGTGGATCATACTACTCTTGCTACAAGTGAGAGAGTTTTCCGTCTCTCCAAAGCTATTGACTGTAAGTGGGTGTATAAGGTGAAACATAACAGTGATGGTAGCATAAGCAGGTACAAGGCTAGATTTGTAGCCAAAGGATATGCGCAAACATATGGGATTGATTATGAGGAGACATTTGCCCCAGTTGCAAAGATGGTAACTGTGAGAGTTGTGGTTGTGGTGGCTGTAGCTAAAGGCTGGTTTTTACATCAGATGGATGTCAAAAATGTATTTTTGCATGGTGACTTGCAAGAAGATGTGTATATGGATCAACCACTAGGATTTGAGGAGTACGTGTGTAAGCTGTGTAAGGCCTTGTATGGGCTGAAGCAAGATCCATGAGCATGGCATAACAAGATTGCTGAGTATCTTGTCACTATTGGGTTTTCATATGGTAGATGCAGATCACTCTTTGTATGTGTGAAAGAGTGATAAGGGTATTGTGATCATCACCATATATTCAGATGATCTTATTATTGGGGGTGACAACTTGGAAGCGATTGAGCATGTGAAAAGTCTTCTCAAAAGGAAGTTTGAGATAAAGGATTTGGGAGATATGCGCTACTTTTTAACAATTGAGGTCATTTGCACACCTAAGGGTATTTGGCTATCATAGAGACAGTATGCATTGGACATTGTCCAAGTATGGGATGGCTGATTGTAAGTCAATATCGTTGCCATTAGATCAAAATGGCAAGCTTAGTGCGGATGTAGGTTATATGTTGGAGGATCCCCCTATGTAGTACAGGAAGATTGTGGGGAGTTTAATCTATGTCATGATCAGCTTGCTAGATTTGAGCTACATTGTTGGCTTAGAGAGCTAATTTATGCAGGTTTCGCATAAACCACATCTTGACAGTGTGCAACACACGCTTCGGTATTTGAGGTCCACTATCGATTATGCATTATTTTATGCAGTAGGTGTACCATTGGAGCTATATGGGTACACGGATGAAGATTGGGTAAGTAGAATCTTTGACAGGAGATCTACCAATGGATTTATGTTTTCATTGGGGAGTGCTACTCTGACATGGAGCAGCAAGAAGCATCGCACAGTTGCCTTGTCAAGTACAGAGGCAGAGTACAGAGGAGCTGCAGTGGCAGCGTGTGAGGTATCTTGGTTACACAAGCTACTGCTGATTTGGGATTGCACATGGAGAGAAAGATTGTCATATATAGTGACAATCTTAGAAATATATAGTTGGCTAGGATTCCAGTTTTTCATGCACGAACAATACACATTGAGGTGCATTACCACTTCATCAGAGAGAGAGTCTTGGCAGGCAACATCAACTTGGCCTACATCAACACACATGATCAGGTTGCTAACAACTTCACAAAGGCCTTGGGAGCTGAGAAACTCTGTAGATTTTAAGATAGGCTTGGAGTTCATGAGCTGGAGTTGATCTTTAGGGGGAGTGTTGAGATGTCAAGCTCAATGTGAGCTAACACTCACGAGGCACTTGCATGATCGTTCGACATTTATATCACTGGCAGGTTTGGTAGATGGCACTGACATATCTTTGATAGAGATTCTAGAGCTGGACTACACTGACTAGTCCACATCTACCCACTCCTCTTAGAATGTTCACATTATGGACCACTTGTATATACTCTATTATGTGTGTTAGTCACTTTATCTTCTTTGTAGACCTCTTTTGTTATGTGAACAAGAAGAAGAATTTTCAGCCTCTCAACTTGTGTGTTCTCTTCTACGGTTTTTGTGAGTGTGTGTGTTCTTGCAAGAGCTTAAACTATCCTCTCCCCTATATCTTTTCACTCCACGTGTCTTGAGCCCTGACCAATTTTTTACTTTCATTGCACTAGCCACCCCCGAGCAAGCAGCCATGGCTAGAGCCTATTTTACCCATGGTGAGCCGAGTGTAGGCCCATCATCAACAACGACCATGGTTACACCTACACCCATACCATCCCCTACTCAACCCCCCCACCCTCAGGCCGTTCCTCCAACCACAGTCATGGTACGCATCGTAGGGGTGGTTGTAAGATTTCTCCCCAGCCTCTCAAAATGTCTAGCATATTCCCCTGTAATCAATTCCCTCTTCAAAAATATAAGAGATCTTGTCTCTGTCTGTTTTGGCATAGAGAGAGAAAATATTCTAGAGAGAGAATATTTAGATTATGAATATTTTTGGATAGAAAAATACATCTTATTAAAATAAGTTCCCCTGAAACAGAAATTCAAAAAGAATTTTCCAATGTGCAATTGGAATTAATTGGAAATGGGTATGAAGGACCTTAGCCTAAGGGTCTAGATTTTTAGAAATTTTTTGGATTATGGTCCAATTAAGGTTCCTATGACCAATAAGATCAAAATATGTGTGGGGAGGAGATAAATCCAATTTTGTAAAAGATGATACCCAAAAATGAGTAAATGCTCACATAAGATGAAGAGTTGAAAATGTACAAGGTTTATTAGTAAAAAAACTATGAGCAATATTAAGAATATGAGATATTTTGGGTATCCAAAAATGAGTAAATGCTCACATAAGATAAAGAGTTGAAAATGTACAAGGTTTATTAGTAATAAACTATGAGCAATATTAAAAATATGAGATATTTTGGGTATAATGATTCCATTTTGACACATATGTAAGGAAGGGGAGTCCATTAAAGGAGGTGCATATTTCACATGCTTGAATGAGTTTTAAACTCATAAAAATTGAGATATTTCATCTCTCCTCTCTCCTAATTCAAGTCTAGTTGCAAAAAGTTAGCTCAACTGACCTAAAAATGGTTAAAAATTGACCAAACTGAGTTGGAAAATTCTAGAATCAGTTTGTTTAGTTAGGAGCTCACTTTTTCCTATAAATAGAGGCCTTCCCCTTTGTTGAAAAAAAACAATGTCTAATGCATTGTTACTCTACTCCACCCAAGCCAAGAACTATGAGTTTGTTAATAATTCATTAGTTTTTGACATTTCCCTCTTCCAAAGATTGGTGGCCACTCTTGTTCAAACAAGAGTTGAACCCTCAAACCATCAAGCCAAAGGAAGGCTATCAAAGTCATTAGTAAGTTGGTGGTTCTTCTTTCTTTCAATTATTTTATGGATTTTTATGGTTTTAAAATGGTTTTTATGCTTTATGTCTTCTCTATAATGTTAGGCCTCATTACAAAAGGCATTCCCCTCTCTTCTCTAACAAAACCAACCATTCTCTATCCTAGGTGAATGCACTACAAGGGATCGGGCTCATACCCGCGCTCCTAGCCGCTAAAAATGACTTGTGAAAAAAAGTAGCGGGCCCGTGTATCAGCGCGTGTATCATCGCGGCCACAGACATGCGTGTAAAAGCGCGTGTATAGGACCTCTCAGACGCGCTTATACACGGGTGTATAGCCGTGTTCTTTTCACAGACACGTTGGTACATGCGGCTATACACGCCTTTCTTTAATTTAGACGCGCTTATACACGGTGTATAGCCGCGTTTTGTTCAGTTCAGATGTCTCAGACGCGTTGATACCTGCGTCTATACACGCGTTTCTTTAATTTAGATGCGCTTATACACGCGTAATTGTCAGTTTTGACGCATTAATACACGCGTATTTTATAGATTATCTGCGTAAATACACGCGAGTTTTAGCAATTCTTACGCGTTTATACACGCGAACAGAGAGCCAAAAAAAAAATCCAGAGAGTGCTATTTGGTGCCTGAATACTGTTCTAGCATTCGAGCACCCAATAACACTCTCTGGATTTTTTTTTTGTGCATTAGACCATCCCATTAGACCATCCACGAAGAACATATGCACGAGGGAGATTAAGACAAGAACGACATGAATGCATACATTGTCAATACACGATTCAAGACAGACATGAATGTAATACTATCGATCAATCAATTCAATATTACTATCAAAATTTCATACATGTATACAAGGGAGTCCATATCTCGAAGTAGCCCATGGCTTCAGTTTACAAAATAATATATACAACCACATCCTCAATATGGAATGTGATACTATAAGTCTGAGTACTACTCAGACTCAGATGATGACGCAGTGCTCCCTCCATGCTCAGATGAGCTCACATCGGTCGGAATGTCCGATGAGTAGTGCGTGCTCACGTCCACCCTCTGCAGTGGCGGCGGGTGGATCATCAGCAGCTTGTGCCTGTTCAAGTAATATATAGTATATAAGTATATATATATGTAATTCAATAAACCAAAATCATTCGTTTAGAATTTTCAAGTACCTGTCGACCGTATGGTCTCATGGCCATCTCAAACTGCGCGTCCGTAATACATCCCTCAGCTCTGAAGATGGCCCACGTGTCACGTCTGCTATGCCGGCGAGCATACGCAGTATCGTGGGTTATGGGCTTCCTCCCCGTAACCCGTCTGTATCATAATCAACACAATTTGTAAGATTAAAACAATCATAGAATCAATGAATTAAGTAAACAATCAAATAAAGTGGCAAGATACTTACGAACTCTGCCTCCCATGACTCGACGCCGCCAGATCCGAAATGCGAAGATCCAATGGTCTCCATCTGGATCCGTCGTGCCTCCACATGCTGCCTGCTCTTCATGCCACCCTCTGCTCGTTTCTTTGCCTCCTTCCACTCGCGTTTGTGTGCAGTGTGGCAGGTTTCTCAGCAGGATAACCACCCGCAGCTACATTTAGCCGGTCATTGTACGCAAGTTTTTTAAGGTGAGATATTTTATTACTTCAGATCTCCCTTATTCGCGTCCTTCCCCATACATCCGAGAATGTAGCATGTGGGGGATTGGGGTACCGACTATGTACAGCCTCTATCACCTCCCCAACTAATCGACTATTTTGATCTTTAAATTTAATAAAACAATTTCTATATGAGTTTGATACTACCCCACGCATGTACTCCATTACCTCCCTCCCCCTCCCATCCATCACTATCCCGCCCCTATCCGTCACATCATAGCAGACCACTCTCTCCATCTCTCTCATCTCCTCCTCTTCCGAACTGTCTCCTCTAACTCTTCTCCCTCTATCTCCTCTCTCACCGCATGCCCTACTACCTCCCCCACCTCCCCCACCAAAGCACCCGCCGCATCCTCCACTCCCACTCTTCCTACTGCTGCGGGTGGAGTCACGACTGGGGGATTGTCTACGTGATGGTGGCTGTGAGCCCTGACGTGACGGTGGCTCTGAGGGAGCACGTGATGGTGGCTGTGAGGGTGTACGTGAGAGTGTTTGGGACGAGGTATGTCTCCTCGGTGGACGTGGAAGAGGAGAAGCTGCATGCCGTCTCATCGGACTCGGAGGAATAGACGGCACTAGAGTGCCCTGGATACTCGCGGTAGGGGTATAGACACCAGGTAGGGAAGAAGGGGGATGGGCATACATATACTCTGTAAGCTCAACTGGACCAGGATGGCGCCCAAAATGATTCAGCATCTCCATTAGCCAATTGCTGTACGCAAATGGATCGGATGAAGAACCTGGAATATCCATAAAGAACCTGCAACAAACATGTTCATGTACATCATGGGCTGTCTCTCTTGACTCACACAAATATCATCATTCAAGTCAGTTGTGTTGCCTGCAAATCATGAATTCTGAAACGCAGTCTCGTGTATACACCCGTCAAAAAACGCGTGTATACACCCGTCCAGAAACGCGTGTATATCCGCGTGAACATACTCTGCAGACAGATTACACGCGCTTTTACACGCGTTTCCACACGCGACCTGCGAATTTTTTTTTTCAAAAGAACCGACCTCCGACAAAGACAAAGTGTCCTTATAAAAGGACCATTGTCGCCCCTGTCAAAATCATTCACCCAATCGTGTGCACAGAAGCAAAAGGACGGAGACAAACCCAAAAAGCAAAGAGCAAATAGCATAAACAAATCTGAGGAAAGAGACAAGGCACAGGAAACAAACTGACTCACCTCTCAAAAAGTGTGTCTTCTCTGCTCCTTCTCTGCTCCCTCCTTCTCCCGTGTGTGCTCCTTCTCTGCTCCCTCCTTGCACTTAGGTTTTGTTACTGTTGGAAGAGGCGAAAACGAAAGCAGTGTTGATATGTTAGTTCAAAATCTATATTTGGGGAAGGCGGGCTATTTTTAGTTTAAACATACCGTCGCATTTATAAACTCGTGTATATTTGCGTGTATGATATTTTAGCTGCGTTTATACACACGTTTTGCAGGAATTACCCGCGTTAATACACGCGATTCTTAGGAAATAGCCGCGTTAATACACGTAATTTTTAGGAAATAGCCGCGTCAATACACGCGATTTTTATACTTTCATTAAAAACATATTATGATTTTGTGTTTTCTGATTTGTACATAGGATATCATCAACCTCTTCAAGCAGTTCTGGGGAAGATGAGACAATGCGTCATCGTAATCGCGATGTGTGGTTGGGACAACAGATCAAATGTATGTGTAATCGATGTCAAGGATGCATTGTACGAGCACGTCGAATTACCTTGAATCACATCTCCATGTATGGAGAATGGAATCAAACAGGTTTAGAGGTGAGTAGATGTAAATTGATGGTATTCAAATGACTCATGGTATCCAAATTAAATTAATAGAGTTGTAATATATAAACTCTAATTGAAGCAGGATGCAGTACCACACCCTAACATGGTACCCTACGCGCGACGAGAGCACGCAAAGCGTCGACGAGATGATGCTGGAGCTTCGAGATCTATTGTCAGAGATGAGTGGGAAAGGGATGACAATAGCCCTGCACCCCACGAAGTTGTGGAAGAGGAGGTTCTTGATGATATGGTGCGGAATCTTTTTAAGGATGATCCCAAAGGTATGGACGACGATGATATGGAACAAGAGCATCTTTATAAGGCTTCATCGACACCGGTGTTTGAAGGGTGCACATTCTCTGTTTTACGTACTTCACTTGAACTACTTAATATACAAACAGTTTATGGATGGAGCAATGCAAGTCTTGACGCATTATTAAAGTAAGCATTCTAACTTAAAAATTTGAATTAGTGGTTTAAGGTTTAGGATTTAAGACTAATTATAATTGATGATATTGGATGCAGGCTATTATCAAACATGCTTCCAAAGGAAAATAGACTACCCACCTCAAGAGACATAGCGAGGCGCTATGTGACATCTCTTGGAGGACTGGATTATGATCGCATACATGCATGCGTCAATGATTGAATTCTCTTTCGTGGGACGCATAAGGAGGCTCTACATTGTTCCACTTGTGGTGAAGCAAGGTACAGAACAGATATGAAGAGTTTTGATGTACCTCGTAAAGTCTTGCAACACTTTCCTATAATTCCTCGCATCAAACACATGTTCAAGTGCAAATCCATAGCAGAGCTCATGTCATGGCATTCCTCACATCGATCGGATGATGGCATGTGGAGAATTCCCGCAGACACTCCTGCTTGGAAGCATATTGAAGATGAGTGGCCCAGCTTTAAAACAGAGCCCAAAAACTTGAGACTTGGCCTGGGTATGGATGGAGTGAATCCATTTGGTTTCAAAAGCACCGCATACAGCGTGTGGCCAGTTGTGTTGGTGAATTACAACCTTCCACCATCAATGGCGATCAAGAAGGGACATCTTATGTTATCCCTTCTAATTCCAGGGAAACATAAAGTCAAGCATATGGATGTTTATCTTGAACCATTGATTGATGAGTTGGAGGAACTATGGAGAGGTGTTGCGGTGGTGGACATTAGTAGGCCTCCCTCCTCTCGACACTTCGACTTAAAAGCAGTGTTGATGTGGACAATGCATGACTTTCCAGGATACAGCGATTGTTCTGGTAAGAATTCTAATTACCTCCCTACTCTATTACTATTGGCTATATATATTAATTATACATATTGACTTTATTATTCTAACTTTTATTTATATTTTAACAGGTTTGAAAACATCGGGTAAACATGCATGTCCTGTTTGTGGCCCTTCGTTAGTACATGAGTATGCTGACGGTTTGTGTAAGACTATATTCGATAATCATCATCGATTTCTCCCCTCAGATCATCCTAAATATGTTGCTAGTAAGAGTAACATTCCTCCACAAACACTTCGTGCAAAAGATTGGAAGCGTATTTGGGAGTCTACAACTATTCTTCCTCCAGATGGCATGAACAGGTATAGTAATGTTTTTTCAATCTTGTTTTGTGTAGTCTCTAATTGGATTAAAGGTCACATAGAGCAATCCCTTGTGTAGGTACTCCATTTTTTTTCGGCTGCCATATTGGACCCATCTTAAGATCAACCATCTTCTTGATCCCATGCACATCTTCAAGAATGTGGGATCTGGTATTTGGGAACATATTATTGGTAAACGAGACAATGTTAGCGTACGTGAGGACTTGCGGGTCGCAGGACGTATGTGTCAAGCTTGGCCACGAGAGGTGGGTGGGCACGTTCGTCTTCCGCCTGCACCATGGATTATATCAAAGAAAGAGGAGAAGCAGGTAAAGCAGGCCATCACCACTTTGCGTACTCCCACTGGATGCATGAGATCATTGAAGGGAGCCTTTACAACCACTAAGAAAAGAGGCGTTGAGCAACTATATGGGTTGAAGTCCCACGATTGGCACAAGATGCTTCAAGTAAGTGTTTTCCAAGTCTTGTACGTACGTTGAAATTAAATTTTGTAATGCCATAAACCATACATACATGTGCTCTTATGTGCGCAGTTCATACTACCTACTAGCATCGACCATTGTGCAAATAAGAGTTTGAAAAAATGTATTTATAAGATGGGCGAGCTTGTGAGGTATGTAAAACCCATGCTCAGATCACCCTTCATTATACCTTGCCAAATGAACGTGCATGAGGTATAACGTACTATTTATTCATTTTTCAGATATGTTAGTTCCAAAGCAATTGATCCAGCCACGTTGGATGATGCGCGTGTTATGGCAGTGGAGGTGGTTTGTTTGGTAGAGGAGACTTTTCCGCGAACCATTCTCACAAGTCAACTACATCTCATTGTGCATTTAGTGGACGAAATCGCTTTATGTGGTACTGTGCATGCACGTTGGATGTTCTTCCTAGAGCACTTCATGAAGACCTTAAAAGACTTTGTGAGGCAAAGTGCAAGGCCTGAAGGAAGCATGGCGGCCGAGGGTTGGTTGATACAAGAGTCTCTTGTATATATTTCAAAATTTCTTGGTCAGGTGGACAGCTCTTTGCCACGACTATGGAGCAATGAAGAGGACTTGAGGATGACCTCTATTGTGCCTCAAGGAAAAGGACAGAGTAAAGTAATTGACAGAACATTGATTGATGATCTCAATTTCACTTGTATCCTTAATAGTGATGTGATGAGCAGATGGGTTACAAGATATGAGGATGCAAAGACAAAAAGGCAAGCAGAAAGAGCTCTCTTTCGGAGGCAACATGGCTCTCGGAAGGCGTACCCTAAGCATCTAGCAACACTTCCGAATGATATCCATGTTGATTGGTTGCATGAGGAAATGGAGAGAGCAGAGAGCGACGAGGGGCTGCATATCACAGCGGAAGAATGGGAGTATGCACGAGGATGCATGTCAAAGGTACATAGAACTAATGTTTTGCATTAGTTGTAAGTGATTTGCTTTTAATATTTATTCACATTGCTTACACAAATATTGCTTCTATTTTGGTCCAGTGCACTATGTTCAATGCTATATGGTGTGAAGGCAAGCATTTTCGAACACAAAGAATTGATGAAAAGAGAAATACACAAGATTGCGGTGTCATTAGTAGCTTTGAGAGAGCTAATGCAAAAATGGATGATTATTGTGGCATAATCCAAGACATATTTAGGCTTGACTTTCGTCGCTTCTTTGTGTATGTTTTGGATGTCAAATGGCAAATGAACGTGGTGGAAAAAGGGCCTGATGCAACGATAAAACGCCATGCAAGTGGATATGTAACTATTGACTCTACAAAGTTCTGACAAACAAAGAAAGATAGGCTCGTATTGCCACAACAATGTGAGCAGGTATGCATTTTTTTACTAATGTGTTTCATGTACATATATATCTAAGCTCGCGTACCCCCCCTTGACTTTTGATATGCTAATTAATTACTGTACTATGTGTATTTGAGTAGGTTATCTATCTACCAATGGTGCATGACATCAAATGGTGGTACGTCATCCCTATTGCACCACGTTCCAAAGTGATGTATAATACATTCACTGATATGGAGCATATGGAGGATGTAACAAGCCGCAATGAAGATGATGTCGAACATGCCATTGAAGATGTTGTGATCGATGATCAAGAAATAAGAGATGATCATGATAATGAGGATGAGCATGCCATTTCTCATGATCATGAGAATGACCCTACCATTGAGGATGATGGTGATGTTGATGAGGATGATCAGGACATCGATACCATTATCAATGGAGTACAGAATATCGATAGTGGAATAAATTTAATCGTAGCCTTACAAATTGATCAAATGGATATTGATGTTGATCGTTTGGCAAGGATGGATCTTATTGAAGATGAGATCGAACCCTAACCAATCCGTCACTGTAAGTTCTAAATTGATGACATTTCTATCATCTCATATGCATGATTTATTTTTGAATATATTTCATTGTTGTAAATGCATGTAGTGGGATTGTGTAATGATGTATACTGTAATATACTATGAGATGGTTTAAAGAAAATAGTTTTTAATTTTGTAAAGGAATTCAATTTTTCTCTGCCATCATGCGTGTATTAATCCGTGTATAGTGGCGTGTATTAATCCGTGTATAATAGCATGTATTAATCCGTGAATATTATCGTGTATAGATGCGTGTATTACTGCGTGTATATAAACGCGTTTATACACGCATTGATAAATGCAAATATACACGCAAACTTAAATGCTAAAATACACGCGCCCGATTCTATTCAAACACAGGCGCGACCATACACGCGCTCGTAATTTATCGCGTGTATGAAACGCGTGTATGGCAGCATTGTCTTGTAGTGATGGTTAAGTGATTAATGTCAAATTTTTATAATGTTTATCTCAATTAAGTGAAAAAAATATTTACTTTAGGATAATTTCAATATTAGTGTACTTTTAATTAGTTTTAAAGATGTAGAAAATTGAAAAATGGTCAGCCATACAAAGGAGGTTATGGCAAAATTTTTAGAAATTAGTAAAAGAAAATTTATCTTTTTTTATTATAAAAGAGTTACTTTCAGCATAATTGAATTTCATGCATAGAGGTATGCATAAAAGATGAATATTTTATTATACAAGTGTTACTTTTAGCTTAATTGAATTTCATGCATAGAGGTATGCATAAAAGATGATTATTTTATTATAAAAGTGTTATTTTTAGCATAATTGAATTTCATTCATAGAGGTATACAAAAAAGATGATTATTTTATTATAAAAGTGTTATTTTTAGCATAATTGAATTTCATGCATAGAGGTATGCATAAAAGATGATTATTTTATTATAAAAGCATTATTTTTAGCATAATTGAATTTCATGCATAGAGGTATGCATAAAAGATGATTATTTTATTATAAAAGCGTTATTTTTAGCATAATTGAATTTCATGCATAGAGGTATGCATAAAAGATGATTATTTTATTATAAAAGTGTTATTTTTAGCATAATTGAAATTCATGCATGGAGGTATGCATAAAAGATGATTATTTTATTATAAAAGTGTTACTTTTAGCATAATTGAAATTCATGCATAGAGGTATGCATAAAAGATGAATATTTTATTCTAAAAGTGTAATTACTACTAAATTGAATTTATGCATAGGAAGATGCATAAAAGATTGATTCAAAAGTATCTTTCTCATCTAAATTGAATTTATGCAAAGGAAGATGCATAAAAGATTGAATTTTAATTCAAAGTGTCATTCTCATTTAAAATAAATTTATGCATAGGAAGATGCATAAAAGATTGATTTTATTCCAAAATGTTAGTCATCCTTAAACAGAATTTATGCATAAATAGATGCGTAAAGAAATCTTATATCAAATATAAGAATTCTCTTGTATTCTATAAGTAGATATGGGAAATGATAAGATGTGATAAGATACATATGAGATGAGTTAGGATAGATATTCTATAAATAGATATGGGAAATGATAAGATGTGATAAGATGCATATGAGATGAGTTAGGATGTGATAAGATGAGTTAAGATGTGATAAGATGTGTATGGGATGAGGTAAGAAGTGTATGTGATGGGATAAGATGTATATGGGTTATGATAGGGCGAGAATGGATGTAATGTAAAAGAATAGATGTGAAGGCGTATGTGGATGCATGGATGTGAATGTGGATGTGTATGTATGGATGTATGCATATAGATGTGGATGTATGAATGTGGATGTGGATGTATGAATGTGGATGTGGATGTATGGATATGAATGTGGATGTGTATGTATGAATGTGTATGGAGATATGGATGTATGCATGTAAATGTAGATGTATGGATGTGAATGAGAATGTAGATATGGATGTATACATGGAGATGTGGATGTATGCATGTAAATGTAGATGTATGGATGTGAATGTAGATGTGGATGTGGATGTAGACATGGAGATGTGGACGTATGCATGGAGATGTAGATGTATGGATGTGAATGAGAATGTAGATATGGATGTATACATGGAGATGTGGATGTATGCATGTAAATGTAGAGGTATGGATGTGAATGTGAATGTGGATGTGGATGTATACATGGAAATGTGGATGTATGCATGTAGATATAGATGTATGGATGTGAATGTGAATGTGGATGTGGATGTATACATGTAGATGTGGATGTATGGATGTATACATGGAGATGTGGATGTATGCATGTAGATATAGATGTATGGATGTGAATGTGAATGTAAATGTGGATGTATACATGGAGATGTGCATGTATGCATGTAGATGTAGATGTATGGATGTGAATGAGAATGTGGATGTGGATGTATACATGCGGATATGGGATTGGATGTACGAACACGGATGTGTATATAGAATAATGAATGTGAATGTGTATGTGAATTAATGTATCGTCGATATGAGGGAATGGATGAGAATGAGTACACATTGAATAGAATGTGGAATAAGTAATGTGGACTGAGGAAGGATAATGTGGAAAGAGGAGAGTTCGGATATAGAAACTGTATTTTGTCTGTTTGTAAATGACTGTTTTATGTCAAGAATGCTGGGGAAGCATTTTGACCGTCTTATGGATTAAGGTCATGGAGAACTCTGATAAAGTTGAAACTGCTGGAGTTAATGGAGGACGTCTCGCGTAGCAAGGTCGGCCGAGGTCTTGACCAGCCTCGGTTCGATTTAAACGGTGAGCTTCCGGTACGGTGGATGAGGGACCAAGGAAGCGACCTATGAGTGAAGCGCTAGGTCACCTGCGAAGGATCCTAGAGGGTGCTGACCATACGGTGCTCGGGCTCTGGGTCGCCGAAGATACCCACACATGCGTCGTGGAAGATATTGGAACAAGGAATAAGAGTTGTTTTTTGAAACCGGGCATGGATCTGGTTGATTGACCTTGCTGGTCCTCAATGGATGAGTCCATGGCTCTTTTATATGGATCTGTGGGTTGATCTTGCTGATCTTCCACGGAGATTCCATTCTATTATATGAATATATTGCCGGTTACTATGAGCTAGGAACTATGGAAAAGGCCCCTGAGTGAACAGCTGGTGAGCGTTCTGGTTGCCAATGATGCCATAAGTATACCGATGAATGAATGACTAGAAATAAGGATTCAATCAGAGACTTTGAGGATTGTCATCAGTGACATAATGGTTTCAAGGATTGTTTTAAAATTAGCTAATGCTAAGAAAAAGGCAATTTCATATTGGGTGTGTAAGTGGTGTGGCTAGTTTTATGTTTGCATGAACTTCCGGCTAGGGGGCCTTGGAACTCTTTTCCTTGGTACCCGAGACAAAACTTAACCAAATTCTTAATTGGATCCTATCACTACAGTGGTTGGGCAGTTGGCTAACCCATGGGACTGGATGGGGTTACGCTGGACTGATGGATCCATAAATCGAGACTCAATTTCTGTTTATGATAGATAAAGTAAATCCCAGATAGTAATTGTTCTATGGATAAGAATCAACGGTTGTGCCTCTTAATGGGAAAAAAAGCGTTGATCCCAATGATCCAAGTGCAAGTTTCTTCCTTGATCTGATCGAGTATCTTTATAGGTGCAGTCGATGGATCAGCATGATCAGTAATGATCCTGACTACGTTACAGTAAAAAGTTATCCTGGTGGAATCGCCCGTGCTTTCCGGGTAAGGGAAGTTTTTCCGGGTTCGATTTTGGAAAAACCGACGGATTAGTCTCTTGTCCGGATATTCGTGGACAAGGCCCCGAGTGTGGGACTCTGTCCCACACAAGAAGTGCTACTTTCGCTACTAGTATCCCGAATCTGTTGCGCGGTGGGGACAGGGATCTCATAGTGGTGGTGGTGGTTGTGGTGGCAGTAGTGCCATGGATGCATTTACCCCTCCAAGAGCATCCACCCATACAGAGTGTGGCCGACACCCCCATCTCATTGTGTTGATCTAGTCAACATTTTGGTAGTAGACCTCTCCGATCCCTAATGCAGATCAACATCTTTACACTGTGTGGGAAGAGAAGGTCGTTCTTGATGATGTTGGTCAGGAGATGCAAAGTCGTGTGAGGGAACTATGTAAAATAGTATTCTCCCATGAAACTTTAACCAAACTCCTCTTCCGAGAAGAAAACAAGAATTTTTAATCAACTCAAGAGTGAGTTCAAGCCTGCCTCAAGTAGCAAGGAAGTACCTAACAAGTGGTCTACAATCTCACAAGAGATTGTATGAAACACAAGAGGTCCGATGTCACCCAAGCAGTGAAAATGGGGGGAGAAAAACCTTGGTTCATTTACCAAGAGAGATGGGATGAGGAGGTGAGGAAGCATGCTGAAAACCCCTGATGATACTCAGCAAGAGGGAGAAGCGGCAAAGCAACTAGAGAGCGTGGGGAACTTGCACCTCAGGAGCGGTGGACGGGACTCATCTTATGAGTATTTTGTAAGTATCCATGCTTTCTGTAGCCTCTCATTTATATGTTAACTAGTGTATAGTTGTATGTTTTTATTTATGTTTTGTTTTCATCTATGCAGTAGTAGCGGGTGGTTGGATGCTAGGCTACCAAGTTGGAAGAGTGTTATGCATTCAAGCATGGAACTTATGCCTTTCTTGAGTGCATTGAGCACGACAATGAAAATATAGATTGGACAAGTGTGGTTTCGGTAAGTATGTCATGCCATATGCCAATTTGAGGTTTTTGGTAAGTTTGTATATGCTAATTTGTGGGTATTGCATTGTTTTTACAGAGAGCAGTACCTAACCCTCCCCGTTGAGGCTAGTTCGTAGATTACACACCTACTTTAGCTAGCATAGTTTTCAAATTGTATAGATCTTTTTGGTTTTGGAATTGTACAAATATTTTTTTTCACCCCTTTTGGGCATGTATAGGTCACTTGCATATGCGATAACTTTCTTGTATAAACATTTATTATATAAGTAGTCATATCATACAATTTGGATCAATGTCTCATTGTGGTTGACATCAAGTAATGAAACTTGATTTTGTACATCAATGTATCTTTATTTGTGGTGATTCTTTAAGTGTGTAAAATTTCACTTGAATGCAACAAAATCTTCAAATATTTAGCATAATGGTGTATATAGGTATAGAATTGTACTTGTATGCACCATAATGCTAAAAATATATATATACCTATATCCGTTGGTATTTTAATTGGTATAAGCGTCAAAAGACACTTGCGTTTGTCATTATTTGAGTTCATATACATGTCAGAATGAATGTGGGGACTAGTGATTTTAACGATGTAGTTTGCCACGCTATTTTTCGACGATGGTAACAGCATGTATATGGACTTTTGTAGCAACACTTTTTCCAACGTGAGTATTGCAATCACTATAAACAATGTATCTTGATTTTGTAGTTATTTCTTCTCCAAGACCTCTCCAGTTAACCAGATTTTCACAAATGGTCTAGTTCCCATGGGGTAGCCACAAAAGTGTAGATAGGGTGATCATCACCAATTTGGGAACTTCTTGAATAATCAAAGTTTCCCATCATGTTATATATCATTGGAAAGGTCTCAATGAGTAGATTCCAAATGTGCAATACCCGCCTTTTGATTTGATTTGCAAAAATTTCACCATGAGCCCATTTTTCTAGAGAGAAAAGGTGTGGAAATCCTTAAGGGGAAAAAATGCGAGTCCATATTTTGCCTAAAGGTAGATGTAGGATACCAATGCCTCTTTCACTCTTTGGCATGCCCAATCTATCCCAGGAAAGCGAAGCTACCACTCTCATGTTACTACTCCTATTTCTCCATAGAAAGTCTCTTACATGCCCCATAATTTTCTTGACTTTTACCAAAGTTAAGCACTATGCATTGGAACATGATGTAGGCATTTAAAACAACATTACAAATGGTCACCCTGTCTTCAACTTCTGGATGAATCTCTCTAGGGCCCAATCACTTAGCTGTTTGTTTTTCACCTCCACTCCAAAAGGAATTCCTAGGTGTCCAATTATTTGACCTCTCCTGATTACCTCACATCCCCATCTTTCTAGGTCAAAGTCATTGTCTTCAGTCATACTAGCGATCTTGGATTTATGAATGTTACATCTGGACCCATAAGCTTTAGCGAATTCCCATATAATGGATAATGCTTGCCTCAAATTATCATTCTTTGCACTTAGGAAGAGCAATGATTCATCAGCAAAACATTGAATTACCGATTCCTCACCACTTCTCAGCTTTGGTCTAGTCACCCTTCCTTTTCCATAGGCATCTTCAAGGGCCACAATGAGGGGATGAGAGGCAATAGTAAAACATTGAATTACCAATTCCTCACCACTTCTCAGCTTTGGTCCAGTCACCCTCCCTTTTCCATAGGCATCTTCAAGGGCCACAATGAGGGGATGAGAGGCAATAGTAAAGAGCAAGGGGGCAAGAGGGCATCCATGTCTCACCGACACCTTGACCTCAACCCTCCCACAAGTCTTCCATTTTAAAGCAGTTTAGAGTGTCCCCCAAGCGTAATGGCATAAATACAGGAAACCATCTTAAATCAAAAGCCCAGTTTCTCCATTACCCTTACCACAAAAGACCAATGGATCCTATCATATGCTTTCTCCAAATCAAGTTGAAGCAGAATGCATTTCTGATCAGTATTTTGAGCCACATCCTTCCCTAACATAGCTGCAAATATGTTATCATATATGGATGTACCCTTAATGAAACCATATTGTTTCCTAGACACAATCTCTTGGAGAACAAGGGATATCCTCAAGGCAATGAATCTAGCAGGAATTTTGTAAAAAATCACAGAGTTAGTAAAGATATGGGTCTCCAATGGTTAAACCTATTCCATGCATCCTATTTGGGGATAAGTTTCACCACTCCCTCCTTTAGATCTTTATTGAGGATACCAATATTGAATGCCTCTCTCCATATATTCCATACTAGTTCCTTTAATGAAGGCCAAAAGGAAATCAATAATTCCACAGATATCCCATCTTAATCAAGTGACTTCCCTTTCCCTAGCTTAAGTAGGGCCTCAGTAGGTGTGAGATCCCATTGCCCCCTCTGTGCACCAGATTCCCGAATGGTAGCAGCAGAAGTAGCTTCCTCTTGCGTGGGGCAGGGTTTCTCACTCGGGGCCTCGCCCTCGAATGTCCGGGCACTAAGCTGGTGGTCATTCCGAAAACCGAAACCGGAAAAATTTCCCATGCCTGGAAAACGAGGACGATTCCACCATTTTTTTTTCTTAACAAATTATTCTAATGAGGTCAAGATACTAAACTAACCTTCATCTGATTAAATCAGATAGAAGGGAAACTATTACAGACTTAACTTGAAGGAATCAACGCTTTTTTCCTAATTGAATCAGGCACAGCTGTTGATCTATTTATTAGAGAAGTCTTTAGGCTTTTATTTAACTACTCGAGTTCTAAACATATTCCTATTAATCAATTTTATTATTAAAACTCTACTGATTCCAACCTAACCCCATGGGTTAGCCACCGCCCAACCACTGGAATTGGTAGAACCAAACAAGTACTCACCCACCCATAATCGAATGCCTTTCTTAACTTTTGCTTTAAAATATAGATACGCACACACTCCTCTTTAAACTTTAACTTTTAAAACAATCCATTGACAAACAATTATTGGTTACAGATGTTATAACTCAAAATTTCCTTTCAATCCTTGTTTCTCACAAAATAGTATCACTCTAGACTCTCCGTTGAGACCAGCATGTCAGCAAACCAAGATCCAGTAAAATAGATTACAATAATTTTCTCGTCTCATCATACATATATATATCTTCCACGACATACGCATGGGTGTCCTAAGCACTGCGAGCCCATGCATCGCCTGGTCAGAACCCTCCAGGATCCTCTTTAGGTGTCCTGGCACTTTACTCACAGACTGCTTCGTCAGCCCTCGCCCATCGTATATCGGAAGCACACCATTTTTCACCACACCCAGGCTGGTCAAGACCTAGGCAAGTTTTTGCCACGTGAGCCATCCTTTGAACACTCCCTGCCAGCTGTTGCAACCGAACTTCCCTTAGAAAAACACATATACCACATGCTCCCTCCACCAGCATTCTAGCGTAAGACGATCCTTTAAGAAAACAAGGTTTCTATGCAAGTTTTCATTTTTGATTTTCTTTTGAATACAATGGGTATACCTTAAATCCGTATCCCAATACTTCTAGATCGTAGGTTTAAAATTCCAATAGAATTTCTTGAAATCCGTAACCTTGATCCTGAGATCAAAATCAAGGGTCTTAACTTGATTTCAGATTCGGTGGGTGATTTGAGTGAATTTTCTTGAACTGGTCACATCGTCTTTTCTTGAAACTCCTGAAGGAGTTATGTCTTGGTGAGAGTCTGATTCAGGGTTTGAGTTTGGAGAGGTTGTCCCTGAACTATCTTTCTCAAAGGGTTATATTTCAATTACTACTTTTCATTCATTGAGTATTTTACTTAACTAAATTCAAAACTAATCACGAATTCCTATGAGAAATACATTAATCATGTATCTAAAATTCTGACTTCGATAGTTTTTTTGAATTTTCTCATTTACCATCCTAGAGAATATGAAACGGTAGAATTTTCTCTCATAGATTATTTACTTATTCATTTACCAATATTCATGGGTTTAAACATAGGATTAAAGAGAACTCTTATTTTGATATAAAAATTCTGTATACATCTATTTATGCATAAAATCCAACTTCTATAGAAATAACACTTTTATATAAAAGAAAATCCTTTTATGCATCTATTTATGTATAAAAAATCAATTTTGATGGAAGTAACCCTTTTATAGTAAAAGAATTTCTTTTATGCATCATTTTATGCATAAAAATCAATATTGATGAAAGTAACACTTTTGTAATAAAAAAAAAACTTTTATGCATCATTTTATGCATAAAAATCAATATTGATGAAAGTAACACTTTTATAATAAAAAAAATTCTTTTATATATCATTTTATGCAAAAAAATTAATATTGATTAAAGTAATATTTGTATAATTTAAAAATTTTTTTATGCATTATTTTATGCATAAAATTTAATATTGATGAACGTAACACTTCTATAATAAAAAATTTCTTTTATGCATAAAAATCAATATTCATGAAAGTAACACTTTTATAATAATAAAAATAATTTCCAATATGCATCTTTCTATGCATAGAATTTAAATCTAATGAAAATCACACGTTTATAATTAAAAAAATATCCAATATGCATCTTTCTATGCATAGAATTTAAATCTAATGAAAATCACTCTTTTATAATAATAAAAATATTCAATATGCATCTTTCTATGCATAGAATTTCATTTTAAAGAAAATAACACTTTTATAATAAAAATATTTCTACTATGCATTTTTCTATGGCTAGAATAAAAATAACACTTTTAGAATACACAAACAGTGGGGATTACTCTTTTTGAATAATAAAAGATAAAACTATTTCACAAAATTTAAGAGAATTTTGCCATAGCCTTCTTTGTATGGCTGACCATTTTTTAATTTTTTCTATCCTCAAGTTACTTAAAAATTATCCCAAATGGTTTAAAGCATTCGAAACTAATCAAATTCTACTTTTAAAAGAGAAACAATATGAAAAGTTTAATTCTAACAATTTGATGACTTGTCTAGGATAAAGAAAGACTGAATTTAAGAATGAAGAGAGGGGGAAAGCCTTTCCAACAAGGCATAACATCTTTTTTTCATTTTAAGGAAAACAAAAACTAGAAAACCATTAAAAGGAATAAAGAAAAAGTAGGAGTTCTAGCTTACATGAATTTCTGTGAGCTTTCCTTTGGCTTGATGGTTTGAGGGATCTTCTCTTGTTTGCAACAAGAGTGGCCAGTGGCCACCAATTGTTTTGAAGAGAAAAAGGTCAAAAACTAATGAATTATCAATAAATTCACTATTTTTGGCTCTGGGGTGGTGGAGTAGAGTAACAGTGCATAAAACACTATTAAGCTTCTACAAAGGGGGAGGCTTCTATTTATAGGAAAATTGAAGTAGGAGAGAGGAGAGATGAAATATCTCAATATTTAAGACTTTAAAACTCCACCACATAGGTGAAATAGGCGCCTCCTTCATGAGGGGGAATCCCCACTCTTAGGTGTCAAAAATTCATTTTCTTAGTATTTCCTTTGGTCCTTAGTTCACTCTTAATCTTTTCTGAGGATTTACTCATTTTTGGGAGGAGTTTCTTTATTTCTTCAATTTATCTCCTCCCTACATTTGGATTAATCTGATTGGCCCCTTAGAACCTTAATTTAAAATTTTCAAAAAATTTGGACCCTTAGGATAAGACCTTTTGAACACATTATAATTTATTTCTAATGCACCTTCTGGAAATCTTTTTGAACTTCTGATTCGGAGGAATTTATTTTAATAATAAGAGATATTTTTTCATCCAAAAATATCTAAATTTGAATAACCTCTCTCTAGAATATTTTCTCTCTCTAAGCCAAATAGGTAAAAACAAGATCTTTTATTATTCTGAAGATGGAATTGATTACAGGGGAAAAATACTGGACATCTTGAGGGGATGGGCTGGAATCTTACATTATCTCCTACTTGATTTGGCTTCTTTCTCCCAGGTGGCATCTTCAAAAGGATAGAACTTCCATTTAACTAATAATTCTCTCAGAATTCTATTCCTAAGAACCTTTTCTCGAACATCAAGGATTTCTTCAAGTTAGAGTTCCATCTGCCCTTGGGTTGAAGAAGTTAAGATTTCATTCATCAAGCACATAATTCGGACTTGGTCTATACTTTTTAAAAAGGCTGACATAAAATACATTATGTACTTTGAGATGAGGAGGCAGAAGAAGTTCGTAGGCTAAGTCACCTACTTTCTTTGTAATCAGATATGGCCCACAATATCTGGGGGATAACTGCTTGTACTTCCCAAGAGATAGAGAACTTCTTTTGGGGCGTACTCGGGCGTACTCGAATGAAGACCATATCTGCTTCTTTGAATTTTTTGTCTGTCCTCTTCTTATCTGCATATTGTTTATGTCTATCCTAGGCTGCTTTTATATCTTTGCGAATTGACTGCATTTGCTGCTCCATGTCATCAAGCATCTGTCTGGACATCTCAACCCTAATCAATGGGTCAGACCAAGTTAATGGAGTTAACTTGGTCCATGTGACTGCATTTGCTGCTCCATGTCATCAAGCATCTGTCTGGACATCTCAACCCTAATCAATGGGTCAGACCAAGTTAATGGAGTTAAGCAATCTTGTCCATACACAAAGCTTTAAAAGGGCTCATCCCAATCTTCGGTGATAAGAAGCATTGTAGGCAAACTCAACTAGGTGCAGATAACTTAGCCACTTCTCTTGGATTCCCTGCCATAGCATGACTGAAGTATATCTTCGATTACTTGGTTCACCCTTTCAGTTTGACCATTGGTCTCGGGGTGGTAAGCTATGCTGAGATCCAAGAAAGTTCCTAGTGCTTCAAAAAATGCAGTCCAGAATCTTGACGTGAATTTGGAGTCTGGATCACTTACTATTCTTTAGGGTAGGCCATGCAATCTGAAGATTTCTTTGAGGAGCACATCCACTGTAGTGTAGGTTTCTTTTACTGGAATCAGATGGACAACTTTGGTTAGTCTATCAACTACCACAAAGATGGAGTTGTAAACTGATTGCACTGAAGGTAATCCAGTAAAAAAATCCATACTGATGCATTCCCACTTCATCTGAGGGATGTCTAATAGTAACTTCCCAAGAATTTTTACTCTCTCGGCCTTGACTTTCTGGCACGTCAAACATTGACATACATGATTAAGCACATCCTTTTTTAGACCAGGCCAAAAGAAGTTTTTCTTCAGAGACATGTAGGCTTTGATGAAACCTGGATGTCCTGCAATAAGGCTGTCATGGGCTTCATTCAGAATTTGACCCTTAGTTCCCTCATCATTGGGAATGCATAACCTGCGATTATAATACATAATTCCATCATCTAGGCTATACCGTTGAGCTCGGTTCAACTCATGTGGAGTTTTGCTTTCTTGCATAAGTAGGGTAGCAATAGGACCAAAGAATCTATCTTGCATGATCTTCTCTCTTGCTTCAATATTCAAAGGATTTGACACTATAATAATTGCAAGCAAGGAGGCTTTTCTAATATTGAGGGTATCTGCTACCACATTTTCTTTTCCTGGGCGGTACTTGATTTCAAAATCAAATTCTTGCGGGGTCTACATCCACCTTCTTTGGCAAGCATGTTGAGATCCTTCCTGAGTGAAGATCCACTTTAAGCTCTGATGATCTGTCATCAAAGTGAATCTTTGACCCAGTAGGTAATGTCTCCACAACTTCAGGGCATATACTACTAAAAGTAGTTCCAGGTTGTGGTGGACAACATCATTCCTCTCATGCGTTTTGAGTTTTCGGGATTCATAAGCCACTGTATGACCATCCTGCATGAGTGCGCCTCCAAGTGAAAAACCACTGGCATCAGTTTTACTACCTCAAAGGGTAGAGAGAAATCTGGAAACTTTAGAACGGGATTGGTTACCAAGGCGGTCTTCAGCTTATCTCAAAAGCACTCTGGCACCTAGCAGACCTTTAATTAAAACAATGTTTAAGTGCAAATCCATTGCAGGATTGATGACTTGGCACCGTAACACTAGGTCCACGGATGGTGTTATGCGTATGCCAAGGCTCGCCATATTCGACTCAGACTAGCGATGGATGGAGTGAATCCATTCGATCTACGAAGTTCATCATGGAGTATATGGGCCTGTTTGTCTAGTTAACTATAATCTTCCACCATGGCTAGAGATAAAAAAGGGCATCTTTTATTATCTTTGATAGTTCCTGGAAAGTACAAGGTGAAGAACATGGATGTGTATTTATCCCCTTTAGTTGTGGAGCTTCCTGTTTTATGGGAGGGCATTGAAGTTCATGATATTTCCAAGAGGTTTAGACAATGTGTGCTAACATTAAGAGGAATACTTATGTGGACTATGCATGATGGTCCTGGCTATGGAGAGTGCTCAGGTAATACTTATGTGGACTATGCATGATTGTCGTGGCTATGGAGAGTGCTCAGGTAATACTATAGCTTGTTAACATATTATGTTAAATTATGATTGTCATCCAAACTTACCTCTGCTTGCTACAATCTTTTCTGATGTTCTACAGGGCTTTGAGTGTCAGGGTATAATGGATGTCCATTATGTGGACTGCAACTTGAGGCTCGGTACTCAAAGTCTATGAAGAATATAGTATACGAGGGCCACAAGAAGTATCTCCCAGTGGAACATCCTTTACATGAGGGATTTCTAGGGAGGTCTCCTCGATTCTCTACAGAACTTTGTTTTTGGAACTATAGGAAGGGGAATTGATTGTGCAAACACTGCTGCAAAGAGGTCTCAAAGTTGCCATTGTGTGTATGTATGCAAAGTAAGGTCACTGGTTGTGATAGTTTGGGTGCAGTATAGTACCACTGCAAGAATACAATAGTTTGTGCAGTGCTATTGTTGGTAAATTTGTGTTACAGAAAAGATGTCAAATGATGGAATAAGCCAGATTGTAGCAGAGAAGCTTAACAAGAATAACTTCCATGCTTAGAGGTCTAGATTGATAAATTTCATAATGGGAAAAGGTCACTAGGACTACATTGAAGGTGAACATGAAGAGGCACCAAAGATAGTGGAGATTAATCCAACTACTGTAGATATAAAAGTGTTTAAGGATTGGAATCAAGGAGCAAGAAAAGTCATGTATTATCTTTCTATCAGTATACATAGGACACTATGATTGGGCATTTACAGGATGCCAAGTCACCTAGGGAGGCATGGGACATCTTGGTGAAGGTGTATGAAACCAACACCAAGGCACGAAAAATTCAATAAAAGAATGAGCTTCATACTGTGGAAAAGAAGAATATGTCTATGAATGATTATGCTTTGCAGATCAAGGGCATTGTGGAATCCCTTGCATCAACATTCCCAACTTCACAGATTTGGTGTCAATGCTGATCATTGAAGAGAAGAACTTCGATGAAGATCAAGAGTCTTCACAAAACAGAAACAGTTCAGAGAGCAACAAGATTTCTACATAAGTGCAGGTAGAGGATGAGGTAGAGGTCATGGATGTGGCCAAACAGGTAATCAAAATTATGGTCAGCAGTATTCCCAGGATTCACAACAACATAAAGGTGGAAGAGGCCCGGTTTAGAGACAGGGGGAGTCAACGAGGTCGTGGTAATTGGCAAAGGGAGGATAATGCTACACGAAGCTATTTTACTATGGTAAGTTTGGGCATGTGCAAATAGATTGCTATAAGAAAAAGAGTGATATGCGAAATGGGAAAGTGCAGCAAAACCACTATGCATCCTCCTAGCAGAAATAATGATAATGAGAGGTTGTTTGTTATGCAACATGTGGTTAATGGTGTGTCTGGAAATGATGTAGCATCATGTAAGGATGATGTGTGGTATGTTGATTTAGGTGCTTCGAACCACATGACAAGTCAGGGTGAGTGGTTGAAGAAAATCAAGAGTCTTGAAAGACTAGGTTTTGTTGAAACTGGAGATGACACTGCTCATCCGCCGATTGCCCATGTTGGGGATGTGCCATTGTCTATGCAGGATGGTAAGGTGAAGTACCTTGCAGATGTACTTCATGTTCTGAACATAACAAAGAATCTGGATTATGTTGGCCAGATGATTGAGCAGGGCTTGCATGTTCAGTTGAACCCTGATGGTGGCTGATGTAGAAGACTTTAAAGATAAGTGCAGGTTGGTTGCAAAAGGCAACAGAGTGGGTAGAATGTTTACATTGAATGTAAATATGCGTAAAGTGAGTCTTGCAATGTTTGCAAATGGTTCAAGAGTTGTTGAAGATACAGACATTTGGCACAAGAGAATTGGGCATGTCAATGTGCAAAGAATGAAGTCTATGTAGACTAAAAAAATTGTGACAGGGCTGTCTAAGTTTAAAGTTGAAGGTATGCATAAATTTTGTGAAGCATGTCAATTTGGAAAGTAAACAAAACATGTATTTCCACATGACAGAAATGTGAGTAGGAATGTACTAGATGTTGTGCATTAAAATGTTTGGGGTCTTGGGAGAAGTTGTTTGAATGTGAGCCAATCTCCAAGGGATCTAGTAGGTCATGTGCTCAATGCTCCCCACTAGGAAACGTGGGGTCATGCCCCTTGTTGAGATTACAATATTGATGATAGCTAGAGCCAAGCACAATGTGTGTTGGCATGGTAGATAGTAGCATGTGTGTGACAATAAATGGCCGTGTCTAGCTGGCCACAGTGTGTGGACATTATATTTGTTGTGTGAACATAACACATGTAGTGTGTGGTGTGTATTCCTCTTCTATTATGCATTGTGTGAGAATGGATATGGCTTTCCTCTATGGTTAGGGTTACATTAATAAATTAGGGTTTGCTCTCATGTGTGTGTGCTCTCTCATTATCAATCTTTTATCCTGGTATCAGAGCCTAGTGCTCTCTATTAGGGTTTTGTGAGTGAGTGAAGAAAAGGAAATTTTTTTGTTTTGGAGCTATCCATCATTGGAGCTTGGAGCACACACTTACTCAATAGATTTCTACAATCTTTTTTGATGTTCTACAGGGCTTTGAGTGTCAGGGTATAATGGATGTCCATTATGTGGACTGCAACTTGAGGCTCGATACTCACAGTCTATGAAGAATAGAGTATAGGAGGGCCACAAGAAGTATCTCCCAGTGGACCATCCTTTGCATGAGGGATTTCTAGGGTGGTCTCCTTACATATGGAAGAGCAGTGATTGGAGGACCTTATGGGAGCTAGATCCAACCTGCACACCTCCAAGAATGAATCGTTTATCCATTCTCCATCAACTTTCATAGTGGAATGACCTTCTAGTGAACCATCTTCTTGACCCAATGCACATTTTCAAGAATATAGCCAAGGTGCTTTGGAAAACCATTACAAGAGCAAAGGAGAACAAGGCACAACGAGATGATTTACAAGAGGTTCAATGCATGCAACAATTATGGGCCCAAAATAGACCAGATGGGAAGGTGAAGCTACCAAAAGCACCTTGGGTCATGACAAAGGAAGAGCAAAGGCATGTAAAGAAGTGTATTTGTGAGTTTTATACCCCTACAAGATGCATGCATTTCTTGAAGGGAGAATTTACAAAGAACGATGAGCTTAGTGGTTTGAAGTGTCATGATTGGCACAAATTCTTGCAATTCGTGCTTAGTATAGCCATTAAGGATTGCCTCAACGATGACATTAGAGCAACAATTTACAAAATTGGTATAGTGGTGCATTGGATATCAAGGAAAGAGATTAGTAGAGACACATTGGAAGTAACAATGTTAAACTCCATTGAGGCCATTGCAATGGCTGAGAAATACTTTCCAACAAGTATTTTAACCATTCAATTACACTTGCTAGTTTATGTGGTTGAGATGAAGTTGCTGTGGTTAGGGTTGTCCATAGGTGATGGATGTTTTTCTTGGAGATATTTATGAAGGCACTTAAAGAATTTGTTTGTCAAAGAGCTCATCCTAAAGGTAGTATGCCAGTGGGATGGCTTGTTCAAGAATCACTTGTATATATAACTGAACTTCTCATTATGTCTGATCGCGATATGCCAAGATTATGGATACAATTAGAAGATGATCGACTAGTTGGGGAAGAGCCACAAGGGAAAGGCCTTGTGAGAACAATGGATGTAGCATTGCGTGAGAAGATCAATAAATTTTGCATCTTAAACTCACATGCTATGGAGAAATGGATCGAGAGATATAACTTGGTGAAGGCTGAAAAGGACCAAGCTTGTTTGAGTTTTAGAAGGAGTCTAACAACCCACACACTATCATACCCAACAGAACTTGCACTTCTTTCAGACTTTCCTTCTAATAAATGGCTCGAGGAACCCATACTGCAAGCTAAACGCAGTGGTGAACCAATAAGTGATGAGGAAGAGGAGCTTGCATATGATTGTGATTTCCATGTATGTGAGTTTGAGATATCTACGCATAGTCTTTTATGTTGTGCTTTTGTGAATTTATACAATAAAAGTACTTATTTATTGTGCTTGCAGTATCGTAAGTTTGGGAAAATTTGGTCGCACCAGTCACTTTTGAGTAGAAGGAATAGATAAAAAGAGAAGAACATTTGATTATGGTGTGAAGGCTAATCTTATGCAAGAAAGTCATTCAAGTGCAAGTGATGGCAATACTGAAGTAGGCATGCTAGATTATTGTGGAACAATCCAAGATATTATCAAGGTTGGATTAAGAAAGTTTAATATGTTCATTTTTTATGCAAAATGGTTCAAGTTGGTAACTCAAGGGGTGCAAGTAACTATACGCAAAGACAAGTGTGGATTTCTTCAAGTAGACTGCACAAAGATATGGACTGACCAAAGGGACACATTTGTGCTACCAGAGCACTGTGAGAAGTCATCTTTGTGGAAGACCTGACAGATCATAAAGTGTTGTTTGTGATCCAAATAAATCCATGTGGAAAATAAATATTTGAAGAGGTGAAAATAGAAGTTGACTGTTTACCAGATGCTGAGGAACTCCCCCCAAATCATGTGATGGTTGAGCATACACCACTAGCACCTATTGAATAAAAAGAAGAACAAGAAGAACAAGAAGAAGACATAATAGTTGAGGAAGTAGGTGAGGCTCACACTGGATTAGGATCGGATGAAGATGTACTCATTGAGAAAATACATCTTGAACAAGAAACAGACACTAGAGATAATCCAGAAGAAGAAGAGATTCAAGCTGAGTATGATACAATCTGTTCCACCAATTAACAACAATGATGGAGTATTTCTAGAAATAGATTTATTTGGAGCCATGGATCTCGTTGAGGATGAGCAAGTTGATGATGAACTTTAATTTCATTGTAAAATAGGGCACTTTCTTAATTGCACTTTAGTGATGAGGAGGAGGAGCTAGCATTTGTTCTCCTTCAAAGAGCGCGATGGAAGTTCTACCTTCCTCTCTCCCTTGCCCCCCCTCTCTCTCTCCCTATTTATCTCTCTTTCTCTCTGATCTCTCTCTCTAGCTCTCTCTCTCTCTCTCTCTCTCTCATAGACACATATGCTTGCAAAGAGGTAGAAAGAGAAGCCTAAAACACACCCCAAGGTGGGAACTAATAACTATTATATATAAATTCAAATTTTTTTTAAAAAAAATTTGACGGTTATTTCGACACTTATTTCCACACATTTTGACGCATATTTCGATGCCTATTTTGATGCACATATCGACGATGCGACCATGTGTGGAAACTAAGCGTCAAAAAATATTGATTCTCTAATAGTGGCTCATTTGCGCCTCAAAAGATCTTTCTTGTTTCAAAATATCTTTCAGCTCACCATCTAGGGAATTACCATCCTCACCAAGAAATAGCTCCCCAGGGATCTTCTCCGACATAGGAGCCATCATCTGCACTGTGGCATATTCCGCGGAAATGCATGCTACATCCACCACACAGAGAGTGGGATCAAATCCGCATTAGCCCACACAAAAATTGCTCTTCACAAGCCTTCAGCCATGTTTATTGTTTCCGCAATCACTGGCCAGACTGCATTGCTCAGGACGGCGCTCCCGTAATGAGAACTTCACTTTTTTTTTACCCCACTGAACTTGATTGTGTTCTCAATTGTGCTACACCTTGGCTTGCCACAACCATGGACGACCCAACAAAAGATTGTATTCCTGATTGGAATCTTCCATATTAAGAACCACAAAAGACATCACAAATGGATTTCCCGCAAGTCTAATCACTATTCCCTTGGAAATGCCAAGAGGATGAACTCGACGCGTTGGTCAGCCATCTGTACCAAAAATGGGGCTAGTTCCCATTCCAACCATCCCATCTTCTCACAAGCCAACTGCATCGCAATATTGACACCTGCACCACCATCAATTAGAACTTGATCAATGTGAGTCCCATGATGAACCACCGAAATCTCTGGAATGCATGTGTTTGTCACTGGAATGTCAGGGGCTAGTTCTTCCTGAGGTTAACCGGAGCCATTGTGGGGGAAACCATACCCAGATCAGCTATTGCCAATAGGGACTAGTGAAAATTTAGAACTAGCTTTAGTAATTGTCCCAACTTAATCTGAAGTGGTGCTTGCAAGAGTTCATCCTAGTCATGTCCTTCTGATTGTTGTTGTTGTGCTACTGAGGCAGTGTAGATCCTTCCGGCACCTATGGATTGCTTCTGGATGATGTGGAATAATCCGCAATCACTGTGACATTTTTTCAAAAATGAACCCCATTTGGGGTTTTCTCAACTTCAGTTTTAGGTACTTGCTCCTTTACCCAATTTGTAACTTGATGCCACACTTCTTCCTGTGTTGGCCAATCAATGCTAGCCTGTTCTTCTGCTTTAATTTGAGGTCGACTCTTCTTTCTAGAGCGAGTGACCATGCAAACTTCTGGATCTCCCTTCTTAGCAAGGGACTCAATTTGAACCATAGACACACTTGGTTGCTTCCTTGTTTCCTTTTCTTGCCTCTCTGCCTTCCTCTGCAGTCATACTCCTGCGCCTTTGGGCACTCCGATTGCCAATGCCCTTCCTCTATGTAGAACAAATAGATGCGCGGTTGATCGCCACCTCCGCCACTCTCGACCACGACCATGGCCACCTTCTCGACCGCGACCATGGCCACCTCCTCGACCGCGGCCTCCACTGGAGTAGCCATAAGCATTATCCAAACCTCCCGTTGTTTTAGCAAATGCCACCTCAAGATCTTTTTCTGCTTTATCCTTCCATTGAATGGGGCCTCTAGCCCATTGGCCCCACCAAAATAGAAAAAACTAGTATTATGAGAATTAGAAGTACAGATGGCACACCATTTCTCATTTAGTGCACACTCCATAGTAGGATGACCTGTATTGCAGCATGCGAGCACCAGACCTCTTTCAAAAATGACTTAGCAGTGGAGGATTCCCCAGACATTGCCGTGCTGACCTTCCCACCCTTGTGGGTCTTCCTGGTAACTTTCACTGGTTCGGCATCCGAATCTTTGCTACTACTATCAGAAGAACAAATCTTTAGAGCTATTGTGATTCCTTCCATGAGATGAGCTTTTCCCTGACTTCTTTTTGGATTTTTGCCTATGGGGCGTGTCTTCGTCCTCCAAGGATTCTTCAGCCAAGATCGCCCATGCAATCACATCTGCCAACCACAGTGTTGTGGCAACCTTATTCACAATCGCTAAGGCTGTACGGAGATCCTTAGACAAGACTTTGAGAAAATAGTCATTGAGCACCTCCTCTGTGTGCTGGATGTTGGTTTTGAGGAACCCACTATAACATGACCCGAAACTGAGCTGCTGCCATAATCCTCCACTATGCGCTTGCCCTGCTTAAACATACGCAGCTTTTCCAAATTCTGAGTGACGGTCTTTTCTACGCGAAAGCTCCACAAGAACATCGTCCTCACCACATCAAAAGTCTGAAAATGATCCACGGGGTATTTTGGCAACCATCGGGAAGCCTTCCCACTCAGAGTGGACTCGAACACAAATTCCATACATAATTGATCCAGTGGGGGTGGCACATTAAGATTGTATATCTTCTCAAGCTGCCAGATGTGAGCATTCAAATCCTCAAAAGATTTCTCGCAAAACCTTGCATACTTAATTTGTCCACGCAGCTGGGCCATCTGGGGAACTATGCTGTGTCGGTCCCAAGAACAACTGCTAAACTGCCGCAATAGGTGAGATCGGTGAAATTAGCGACCGCCTCTCTACCCCCACGGAACATGGGGAACAGTGTTGTCTCTCAGATGCGAAGGCAATGCTGAATTGTGTGAAAGATGGAAGTTAGTTGACTTTGACTACCAGCACAGGATACGCACTATCTTGGGGAGTATGCATTCGGCATACGAGGATCTCAGAGTTGCCGCACCACCTTCTGCCGACTTACACCGTCTACAACTGTGGGATGCAACATGGAATGAGTAGAAGGTGAAGAGCAAACATATGAAAGTTCTTTTTGTAGACACACTTCCTAAAAGAGTGCGCATCGCCCAAGATATAGCTGCTGTGCCGTCCGGACAACCAGATGTGACAGGGACGGGCGCAATCATGCGTACCATTTTCAACGAGCGATGTACACACCTTATCGGCATTCCGCATGAGGCCTTGATCGAGGGGCAAACAATAGGGTCAAGAGCTTTTGGCACAGTGAATTAGTATAAGGTCCAAGGCGTCTCATTTCTTCCAAAGCACGTTACTTTTTGCGGAAAGCTTTACAAGGGAGAAGGCACCTTCAAGATTTGAGAGCTTTCAGGCTAAGCAGGGCATGCAGGTTCTACACCCATCCATCGTGCGATGCATAGCCTTCACCAAGGAATCGCCGTGGATCGGCGCGGCTCGCTGGGTGACACGCTCTTGAAGGTGTCTTTCAGACACAGTGAGTTTACCAGAACGATGTATCACTTGGATGAGGGATGGAAAAAGCCCCCGCCTATTGACATACAATTAAGCCAGGTGCAACTTGCTCAGATAAAGGAGGTGGTTTTGAATATTCCTCACATTATGCATGCCCTGGTGGATGGCCTAGAAGCCGCACACATGGCTAGCATCATTCACACTAACCTACATCCCTTCAATGTTGTGCTAGATTTTACAAAGGATTTAAAAGCACGCATTGGTATCATTGACTGGGGCCTTTTGCTGAGAGCACCCAAAAAGCGAGTATCGCTCAATTTTGTATTCGAAGCCAGTAAAAATCTGGAAAAGGTGGCAAAGGCTCAAGCTTATGTCGACAGGGAGCAGAACAAGCGACCATGGATAGCTCGAGAGATTTTGATCCTCTCTTGAAAGATGCATTCACTCCTACGAGCGATGTTTTCGCCTTGGGATATTTATTAGAGGTGTTATATGACTTTTGGAGGAAAATGCAGGAGTTGTGGATGGGCGGCATTACTCACGACAAAGCCACCATGGACGCAATTATATATAAAGTCAGAAATTGGATGTGCTTGCCTAATCGTGATGAGAGAAAATCTCTCTTGCAAGTAGAAGAATTTGTTAGATCACTTAAGACTGAACCAGCAAGGGCGCAACGTCCCCGGGCCGCTGGTGAAGCTTTCTGTATCTTTTAATCCTATTATGTAATTGAACATGGTGTCCTCCTTACTTTGAAGAATAACTAATGTTTTCTAGTGTGTGCAATGTTTTGAAGTATTTTTATGTTAAGTGCATACTTTCCGAGTCTTTGCATTTCATCTTTCATCCTGTGGTGTTTAAAATTAAGTTTTTGAGGATGATGAATTTATCGTACGTTTTTTTTTATAGTTCATTAATAGCCTAAAGTCATCTTTATTTGTCCTCTATTCGTACAGACATGGGAGACGCACAAGCCAACAAGCGCCATGAGCTGGCTAAGAAGTCGTACGAGTGCATGAAATCCCTTGCACACGGATTGACTGCTCGTGAAGCGACTAGAACGGCGTGCCGGTTGTCAAAATGGGCAAACCCTTCTTATGCCCAATGGAAAGACATCAACAAACAAATAACCATAGATATGATTAAACAGATATGGCCATGCCCAAATGGCGAGATCAAGAAGGGAAGGTGGAAGGTGTCACGGTGCAATCAAGCTGACATAAAAAATAATGCCAAATGAATATTCTTAGAAGTGTACAGTTGTCCTCTTCACAATGCAGATGCTCCATTGTATTTTGCCAAGATGCTGTATGATGCCTAGTTTCTCCTGCAAACGTCTGTGGACTTCGCGTCTAGAGAGGTCACTATCAACACCCACGATTTGCGTGAAGAGACAGTGACATTCACAAGAGAGGAGCTTGCGAAGGGGTTGGGCTAGAGCTGAACGAGGTCACACACAACCTAGGGGCAAAGCTTGCAGAGAAGGAGCAAGAAGCAGTGAGATTGTCACAGGCCCAAACTCCCCCCCGGCCAACAGAGAGGTTCAAGAGCAGCTTCCCCGGCTTAGCCAAGATGTGCAAGGACTATCTGCATGATTAAATCCTATGCGTCAAGGGAATCATATTTCACATTTTTTGATGCATCCTGAGCTTGTGGGGGCTGCTAGCAGTGCTACTAGTTTCTCCACCTCGCAATGTCCCACTACAAACCATTCGACGGTTGGAGTGGCCACTATGTTCTACCATGTGGCCACTACTATCACTTGATATGCTTGGTGAGACAGATGCAGAATGTGTCCACATGTGCATTGTGCAGCATAGCAATTAACCGTGGTATTTATGCTATGTTCGGTATGGCTAATGAATACAAACCATCAAGGTCACCCTCTGCTACTCCTAGTGTATTTCGCAATCTCTTTCAAGACGAAAGCTAAATGTACAAACACTTCTTGCGTAATGGCAATCTTTTTGTAATGACAAATTGTACTGACAAATTGTAATGACAAATTGTACTGACAAATTGTACTGACAACTTGTAATGACAAATTGAAATCTTTCATTTGAGTTGATAATTGATATAATGAAGTTAATTTTAAGTAAATTCAAGTTCCTTCTTCCCCTATGTCAACATCGTGCTCTGTCTACTCTCCCATCTGCTTGATTGAGCTCATCCGAGTCAATGCTCAGATTATCTTCTATCTCAAGGCTAGTGCACAACGTAGGTCCAATGTCAAAGTGCTCGTCTTCTACATCATCACAATCATACATCCATCTGGGCATATCTTCTTCATATTCTTCGCTTTCAATGTGTCGCAAGATTTTTTCATTGCAGTACATGCAAACAAGTTTATCAGCTTGGTATGTTTGTAAGAAGTCGATTGCGAATAGTGCTGTGAATATATTTGTACATGCTCCAGTTTCTTTTTGAACGTGAGTTCGAAGAACACTGGCCTAGAACCTTCATTGCAAGGTTGCGCAACAAAGCATATAGTGCTCACCACCATTCATCATCTACCACTTCCATGCAGGTTGACGCCAATGCTTTTAACCAGCGAATGCTCTAATTTCTTAGGACACTCTAAACTCTGCTGGATAGTCCACCCACCATTGTATCCATACTTTTCCAAGATTAGGCTCTCTTTGATCAAGATTTTGTATCGCATACATAATAGGCATCATTAAGTGGTACGCATCCATTACACTGTTCCACCAATTTTTCTTCATGAGTGCCGTCTTTAAGACTTTGATTTTCTCTTTTACTCTTTCAGTCTCAGTGCTCTCCCAATCATGAAATGCCATTCATGTAAATGTTTCACAAACTGCATCTTTGTTTCGAAGAAGAGGCTCGAAAGTATAGAAGTGAGTGCAAAACCTGGTCTCCGCAGGAAGCTTTAACATAACTGACATGCGAGGCCGAAAAATATCTAACACTCTCTGTCTCTTAAGCATAAATCTCACAAGCTTGCGAACAGCATCGACGATTGAGGCAAACCATTTGGTATCATCACTTTTATACCAATCTTTCAATACAAGATTCAAACTATGAGTATTGGAGCCAAACGAGAAAACATGTGGATACTAAGTACTGCTTTAAGATTTTGGATGCATTCTTGCAATTTTTTGCATTGTCCATAACAATTTGGGCTACATTTTTGGCACCCACTTCTTCTATCACAAAGGCAATGATACCAGCAATATACGCCCCAGATTTTATTGCACCAGCCGAATCCACAGCACGCATAAAAATCTCACCTCTAGGCGAAACAACCATTATATTAATTAATGGTTTTCTTTGTGCATTGGACCATCCATTGCTGACTATACTACATCCAAAAAGCTCTATGTTGCTAAGAATTATTCTATGTACACATTCTTTCACTTGAGCATAGCATTTCTCCAATAGATCATTTCGCATAGCATGATACGAAGGCGGTGAAAACCCTGATCCAAATTCACCGATTTTCTTCCATGCTCTCTTCCAATGCTCACTCTCCACCATCACCATAGCACTCCCTAAAAAGTAGATCGCTTTAGCAAGGGCGAGCTGTGGATCATTGAGCAGACCGTTACGTAAGTTTTCCTACAATGAAGTTTGATGCGTAGGTATGTTAAAGTGGCGCTTGCAAGAAGATGCACTAGGTAGATAGCCGGCGATGCTGATGATTAGAAAAACAATGTTCTTCCTTCCTCGATACATTGGCAGTAAATGAGAACAATTTCCTTGCGTCTTTCTTCTGCATTTCGTCTCTTAAACGTTTGGCCACTGCAGGTGCAGAGGGGTGGGTACATCCTCGGCCTTTTTTCTTCACTCCACCTAAAAAGTGTTCTCTTAATTGAGGCACCCCACCTGATTTTACTGCATGGCATAGCTTACACTCCCAATCTATGAATCAGTCACCCACCGATGTTAATTGCATAATGCCACTCTATCCCAGGTGCCTTTTTTTTCTGCTCTTCTGATTTTGGGCTCTATTAGAAGTATCGCTAGGTCCAACATTTTCTTCCATCTCAAATAACCTATTCAAGCAAGCATACAATAATGAATACACAAATGAAGTAACAACAAAGCCACTCACATATTACAAAACATATATCACCACAGAAACATAGAAGCCTTAAAAAACCTGAAAAGCTAAAATGTAGCCAAGCAAAAATATGAAACTAGTTTGAATTGATTTTTACAAAAATAAAAGATCATCATATATGTTGATCATCATATATGTTGTTTATTGTTTTTATTTTAAAAGAGAAAGACATCCATGACAATTAATGCTATCTTCAAAGGATGACTGAAAGTTTTTTGCCTATAGGAATTTTATTTTTCAACTTACAGAATCGTAGATATTAATTTTTGCTAGACGAATGCATAAATGTGTATTCTAAGATTAAGATACATGTAATTGACAGCATGCATACAATGCACATTTCACCCCCGATGAAGGATGTCTTTCGTACCCAATTAAGGATACTTTAAACAAATCAAAGATCTATGATTGCCCAATACTCTAGTATAGGACAAAAGACCTTCTCTAAGACTCTGACATTGACAAAGCAAATCAAAGATCTATGTTTGCCCAACACTCTAGTATAGGACAATAGACCCTTGTCTAATAAAGACTATATCAAATATCAAGAACCAATACAAGCCCCAAGGAGGACTCTTGGCTCCATCCATTTATAGAGCAGAATAAGGTAGACTACCTGTGTTGCTCGAACGCAAAGTTGAAGTGACTCCAACTTTGTCCCTAAATCTCCGCGAGTACTAGCTACAAACCACACTCTGCCCACAATTCAAAGAATTGAGGACTAGTGGTAGTGGCTCAGTAGCCTTAGGAGTGCCAACAAGGAAACATAATAGTCCCTAAGATAAGGACGTTCTTCCCTAGAGGACGCTCCTAGCCAACCAAGAGCTCTATAAGCACTCCAAGGAAAGATGTGACGCCCCCAAAACAAGGACAATCTTCCTGAAAAGCCGGCTGAAGGGTGACGGGCACCTTTTATTATTAATAAGAAATATGCCCGCCGGGATTCTTTGTTTCCTAGTGGGCCCACCGGGAAACAAAGAATCCCGGGCGGGTTTACAGGAATGGTAAGTTTTGGCCGGTAAGAGATCGTCTTGTGAATATATGTTGTGATCATCACATGTTTTAGAATGTTAATAACACATTTTGTTAACGTGATCACAAATTTGTGAACACGTTTATGAAATCCCTATCACCACCAATTCTTCTCAATGTTATCATTGTTATCCTCTATATGTGAATAATATTACATACCTTGTGGCTCACATCCATTTTAAAAAATAATTGTATGGCCTCATCCGACACATGTTAAACTCACATTTAGTCCATACATCAATATACATTCTATTAAACTGATCCCACTATGAGAGGCAGGTACTTCCTTGAAGACATAAAATTGTTTACATGCTCCATTGACAAAAGGAGGAGATATTAAGAAAATGTTAGGGGGGGATCAAGAGAGATCAAGGGCATTTCTCAGAGAGATGAAGAGAAATGTTATGGGGATATGAAAATGTGTCTCTTTTAAGGAGGAGCATGAGCTATGAGTCAAACTTGTTAATTTTTATCCATTTATTTCATAACGTACGGCATCATTTTAACCATTGACATAAGGGCATCCAGACAATAATACCAACCCTTAATACCGAGACAAGTATACTGACTGTAAAAAAATTAGCATCAACATTTACACTAATGACAAAGAATTAAGAAACAGGATATGTTTTGTGAGTTGTTTTTGTTTTGAACTCAAAAAACCCAAAAGTCTCATGCCTCTTTCTCTCAAAAAAAACAAAACACCCCAAAAGGCTCTTGCCTCTCTCTCTCTCTCTCTCTCTCTCTCTCTCTCTCTCTCTCTCTCTCTCTCTCTCTCTCTCTCTCTTTCAAATATTTCCAACACTCTTTCACCTCTTTCCCATCTCTCTCACACCTTGTACTATGGACTTTGTGTACCTTATCCTCCTAGTCACACATAAGTACAGCTTCTTCGAGGCCTACATATACTGACTCACTAATCTAATAGCATAGCTCAAATATGGCCTATTGATAGTCATGTAAATCAAACTTCTTACAATGTGCATGCACAATGTAGGGTCCTCCAAAAGATTACCTATATATGTAATTCTAGGTATGGAAGAATCATGGCTCACGTGAATATTTTACTCCAAACTTCTTCTTGAGGAGCATATTCACCTCATAAATGTAAACATCAATGTCCCTTGTGACAATAAAGTTATTAACCTATATGACTACTAGCATAATGCCCTTGTGAGTGAAGTGCAAAATCTATAGATATCTAAAATCCATAGTAACAAGATACTATCATATCTTATTTGACCATACTCTAGGTGCATGCTTCAAGCCATATAGGGTCAAAGCAAGAGTTAGTTGGTTCAAAAAGTGGTGTCATTGACATTCCTTTGTTAAGTGCTAACAAGGAGAGGTTAAAGGTAATAACAAACTAGTAAGAAAGAATATTAAGAATTGTAAAAATAAATACTTAGAATTTAAGGCTGAATAGTTACCATGAAAAGAATATTTAGAATTCATGCTATCATGGAAAGTTCACGCAGCCATGGGAGCATGCTCGTGTGTGTTAGGAAATTTTGGAGCATGATCATGCATGTGCCATGCTCTCTCTCTCTCATATGATTATCTTAATACAATAGAGCTCTCTCTCTCTCTCTCTCTTCTCATATGATTATCTTAATACAATAGAGCTCTCTGTTTCTTTCTCCTCATACGCTTGTCTTAACATATCTATGGAGATGACAAGAGAACATGCTGCACATAAAATCTATCTATTTCTAGTTTTCTCTTTCCAAATCTTCATGATCTCATGAGACGAATTATTCTAGCATGGCAGACACTTATTTTTCTTGTGCTCAGCTTCTTCATCTATCTCCCTGTGGCTCACAAGAGTTGTTCTACATTCATGAGCTCTTTCTATCTGTATGCTACACACACACACACACACACACAAAGTGTATCTCCCTCCACTTCTCTCCCTATTTTCTTTCCTCCTAAGATAGCTAGATGGCTGCAAGGAGATGTACTACATTCCATCTCTCTCTCTCTCTCTCTCTCTCTCTCTAGCAGCCTCCAAATCTCTCTCTCCCTCTCGCTCTCTCTCCCTATCTCTCTCTCTCTAAAACACACCGCCACACCCATTGCAACCTGAATACCTATTTTATGAGTAATCTTTTAAGGTCAAAAAAACTTGTAAAGTATGGTTGGTTAGGGCTAGAATATTCTAATACAATATTTTCACCTCATTTCAGGATGAATATTGATGGGCATGCAATCGGACAAGATGAATTTTTACACAATGTAGAGGTGCAAGAAAATGGAGGTAGGTTTATTCTTGGTCAGGAAGGCATTGAGAAAATAAAACATTATTGGGTTGCAAAGCAAAGGGAGATTTGATAAAAAGCCAAGGAGAAGTAAAGGGCTAAAGTGAATAGGTCCATCTTGAGGATGAGAAGGAAAGAAAGAAGATTTGTAGAGTTGTAGCTTGTTGAGATATCGAGCTCGTCTAGTGAGGCGATGGACACTGATGACCCGCCTGGGGGATAGGCCCCACACTTACACCACTGGCATGGTTGGTGAGATCTTGGGTGATATGCGGCCAGTGGGATGACAGGCTGTGTGACAGCCATTCTAGAGACTGGCATAGTTATAGTGCCAGCTCATTTAATCGGGTTCACACTATAGAGAACCCGTGTATGTATTGGTTGAGTACCTTTCATATTATGTGTACTCTTATCTTGTATATGGTGTGTTGAGTATTGAGTGAAGAAGAAGAAGACTTTCAACCTCTCACCTTGTGTGTTCTCTATTAGGGTTTTGTGAGTACCTTTCATATTATGTGTACTCTTATCTTGTATATGGTGTGTTGAGTATTGAGTGAAGAAGAAGAAGACTTTCAACCTCTCACCTTGTGTGTTCTCTATTAGGGTTTTGTGAGTGTGTGTGTGTGCTTGTAAGAGCTCAAGCTCTCTTCCCCCCTGCATCTTTTCATGGTATCAGAGCCTGGTTCATGCTAAGGGTTGAGCTGCAAGCAAGAGAACCACATGAAGCGGTACGAGGGTAAGAACTTCAACTACTCTTCCCTATTTATGTTGGTGACTACACCCTTGTCTCGGGAGCTCTACGGGAGGCACCGGCAAATGATCTCTGATTGAGGAGCTTTTTTCACGGGAGTAAAGCTATAGGGAAACTATACTATCCTATTGGGCCTCCATTTCTGGGCCAAAAATACGTTTCGGGTGCATTTGGACCTCCGTTTTTCAGAAAGCAGGCAATTTCGATTCTCTGCAGAACTTTGTTTTAAGAACTGCAGGAAGACAGATTGACAGTGCAGACACTGTGGGTGCTGCAAACAGGTCAACAGTTACCATTGGGTGTATGTATGCACATTGAAGTCACTGGTTGTGACATTTGAGAGTTCTACAGTACCGCTGCAGAAAATACAGCAGTTTGTGCAGGGCAAATTAGAGTGTTGTTTCTGGTAAAATTGTGTGTTTACCAAGACGTCAAATGATGGGATAACTCAGATTGTGGCTGAGAAGCTTGATAAGAATAACTTCCATGCTTGGACTAGCCCCTAAAAATGACTTGTGAAAAAAGTAGCGGGCCCGTGTAGTACCAGCGCGTGTATCATCGCGACCACAGACATGCGTGTAAAAGCGCGTGTATAGGACCTCTCAGACGCGCTTATACACGGGTGTATAGCCGCGTTCTTTTCACAGACGCGTTGATACAAGCGGCTATACACGCCTTTCTTTAATTTAGATGCGCTTATACACGGGTGTATAGCCGCGTTCTGTTGAGTTTAGATGTACTCAGACGCGTTGATACCTGCGTCTATACACGCGTTTCTTTAATTTAGATGCGCTTATACACGCGTAATTGTCACTTTTGACGCATTAATACACGCGTATTTTACAGATTATCCGCGTATATACACGCGAGTTTTAGCAGTTCTGACGCGTTTATACACGCGAACAGAGAGCAAAAAAAAAAATCCAGAGAGTGCTATTTGGTGCCTGAATATTGTTCCAGCATTCCAGCACCCAATAACACTCTCTGGAATTTTTCTTTTGTGCATTAGACCATCCACGAAGAACATATGCACGAGGGAGATTAAGACAAGAATGACATGAATGCATACATTCTCAATACACGATTCAAGACAGACATGAATGTAATACTATTGATTCACGATTCAATATTACTATCAAAATTTCATACATGTATACAAGGGAGTCTATATCTCGAATTAGCCCATGGCTTCAGTTTACAAAAAAATATATACAACCACATCCTCAATATGGAATGTGATAATATAAGTTTGAGTACTACTCAGACCCAGATGATGACTCGGTGCTCCCTCCATGCTCAGATGAGCTCACATCGATCGGAATGTCCGATGAGTAGTGCTCACGTCCACCCTCTGCAGTGGCGACGGGTGGATCATCAGCAGCTTGTGTCTATTCAAGTAATATATAGTATATAAGTATATATATATGTAATTCAATAAACCAAAATCATTGGCTTAGAATTTTCAAGTACCTGTCGACCGTATGGTCTCATGGCCATCTCAAACTGCGCGTCCGTAATACGTCCCTCGGCTCTGAAGATGGCCCACGTGTCACGTTTGCTATGCCGGTGAGCATACGCAGTATCGTGGGTTGTGCTTCCTCCTCGTAACCCGTCGCTGTATCATAATCAACACAATTTGTAAGATTAAAACAATCATAGAATCAATGAATTAAGTAAACAATCAAATAAAGTGGCAAGATACTTACGAACTCTGCGTCCCATGACTCGACGCCGCCAGATCCGAAATGCAAAGATCCAATGGTCTCCATCTGGATCCGTCGTGCCTCCACATGCTGCCTGCTCTTCACGCCACCCTCTGCTCGTTTCTTTGCCTCCTTCCACTCGTGTTTGTGCGCAGTGGTGGCAGGTTTCTCGGCAGGAAAGCCACCCACAGCTACATTTAGCCGGTCATCGTACGCGAGATTTTTAAGGTGAGATCTTTTATTACTTAAGATCTCCCTTATTCGCGTCCTTCCCCATACATCCGAGAATGTAGCATGTGGGGGATTGGGGTACCGACTATGTACAACCTCTATCACCTCCCCAACTAATCGGCTATTTTGATCTTTAAATTTAATAAAACAATTTCTATATGAGTTTGATACTACCCCATGCATGTACTCCATTACCTCCCTCCCCCTCGCATCCATCACTATCTTGCCCCTATCCGTCACATCATAGCAGACCCCTCTCTCCATCTCTCTCATCTCCTCCTCTTTCGAACTGTCTCCTCTAACTCTTCTCCCTCTATCTCCTCTCTCACCGCGTGCCCTACTACCTCCCCCACCTCCCCCACCTCCCCCACCAAAGCACCCGCCGCATCCTCCACTCCCACTCTTCCTACTGCTGCGGGTGGAGTCACGACTGGGGGATTGTCTACGTGACGGTGGCTGTGAGCCCTGACGTGACGGTGGCTCTGAGGGAGCACGTGATGGTGGCTGTGAGGGTGTACGTGAGTGTGTCTGGGACGAGGTATGTCTCCTCGGTGGACGTGGAAGAGGAGAAGCTGCATGTCGTCTCGTCGGACTCGGAGGAATAGACGGCACTGGAGTGCCCTGGATACTCGCGGTAGGGGTATAGACACCAAGTAGGGAAGGAGGGGGATGGGCATACATATACTCTGTAAGCTCAACTGGACCAAGATGGCGCCCAAAATGATTCAGCATCTCCATCAGCCAATTGCTGTACGCAAATGGATCGGATGAAGAACCTGGAATATCCCTAAAGAACCTGCAACAAACATCTTCATGTACATCATGGGCTGTCTCTTGACTCACACAAATATCATCATTCAAGTCAAATGTGTTGCCTGCAAATCATGAATTCTGAAACGCAGTCTCGTGTATACACCCGTGCAGAAACGCGTGTATACACCCGTCCAGAAACGCGTGTATATCCGCGTGAACAGACTCTGCAAACAGAGTACACGCGCTTTTACACGCGTTTCTACACGCTACCTGCAAAATTTTGTTTTCAAAAGGACCGACCTCCGACAAAGACAAAGTGTCCTTATAAAAGGACCATTGTCGCCCCTGTCAGAATCATTCACCCAATCGTGTGCACAGAAGCAAAAGGACGCAGACAAACCCAAAAAACAAAGAGCAAATAGCATAAACAAATCTGAGGAAAGAGACAAGGCACAGGACAAACTGACTCACCTCTGAAAAAGTGAGTCTTCTTTCTTGCTCGGTTTCCTCCCGTGTGTGCTCCTTCTCTGCTCCCTCCTTGCACTTAGGTTTCGTTTCTGTTGGAAGAGGCGAAAACGAAAGCAGTGTTGATATGTTAGTTTAAAATCTATATTTGGGGAAGGCGGGCTATTTTTAGTTTAAACAGACCGTCGCGTTTATAAACGCGTGTATATTCGCGTGTATGATATTTTAGCTGCGTTTATACACGCGTTTTGTAGGAATTACCCGCGTTAATACACGCGATTTTTAGGAAATAGCCGCGTTAATACACGCAATTTTTAGGAAATAGCCGCGTCAATACACGCGATTTTTATACTTTCATTAAAAACATATTATGATTTTGTGTTTTCTGGTTTGTACATAGGATGTCATCAACCTCTTCAAGCAGTTCTGGGGAAGATGAGACAATGCATCGTCGTAATCGCGATGTGTGGTTGGGACAACGGATCAAATGTATGTGTAATCGATGTCAAGGATGCATTGTATGAGCACGTCGAATTACCTTGAATCACATCTCCATGTATGGAGAATGGAATCAAACAGGTTTAGAGGTGAGTAGATGTAAATTGATGGTATTCAAATGACTCATGGTATCCAAATTAAATTAATAGAGTTATAATATATAAACTCTAATTGAAGCAGGATGCAGTACCACACCCTAACATGGTACCCTACGCGCGACGAGAGCACGCAAAGCGTCGACGAGATGATGCTGGAGCTTCGGAATCTATTGTCAGAGATGAGTGGGAAAGGGATGACAATAGCCCTGCACCCCACGAAGTTGTGGAAGAGGAGGTGCTTGATGATATGGTGTGGAATCTTTTTAAGGATGATCCCAAAGGTATGGATGACGATGATACGGAACAAGAGCATCTTTATAAGGCTTCATCGACACCGGTGTTTGAAGGGTGCACATTCTCTTTTTTACGTGCTTCACTTGAACTATTCATATACAAACAGTTTATGGATGGAGCAATGCAAGTCTTGACGCATTATTGAAGTAAGCATTCTAACTTACAAATTTGAATTAGTGGTTTAAGGTTTAGGATTTAAGACTAATTATAATTGATGATATTAGATGCAGGTTATTATCAAACATGCTTCAAAAGGAAAATAGACTACCCACCTCAAGAGACATAGCGAGGCGCTATGTGACATCTCTTGGAGGACTTCACTTGGTGTACATGAGATGGACACTACAAGGGATCGGGCTCATACCCGCGCTCCTAGCCGCTAAAAATGACTTGTGAAAAAAAGTAGCGGACCCGTGTACCAGCGCGTGTATCATCGCGGCCACAGACATGCGTGTAAAAGCGCGTGTATAGGACCTCTCAGACGCGCTTATACACGGGTGTATAGCCGTGTTCTTTTCACAGACGCGTTGATACAAGCGGCTATACACGCCTTTCTTTAATTTAGACGCACTTATACACGGGTGTATAGCTGCGTTCTGTTCAGTTCAGATGTACTCAAACACGTTGATACCTGCGTCTACACACGCGTTTCTTTAATTTAGATGCGCTTATACACGCGCAATTGTCACTTTTGATGCATTAATACACGCGTATTTTACAGATTATCCGCGTATATACACACGAGTTTTAGCAGTTCTGACGCGTTTATACACGCGAACAGAGAGCAAAAAAAAAAATCTAGAGAGTGCTATTTGGTGCCTGAATACTGTTCCAGCATTCCAGCACCCAATAACACTCTCTAGATTTTTTTTTTTTGTGCATTAGACCATCCACGAAGAACATATGCACGAGGGAGATTAAGACAAGAACAACATGAATGCATACATTGTCAATACACGATTCAAGACAGACATGAATGTAATACTATCGATTCACGATTCAATATTACTATCAAAATTTCATACATGTATACAAGGGAGTCCATATCTCGAAGTAGCCCATGGCTTCAGTTTACAAAAAAATATATACAACCACATCCTCGATATGGAATGTGATACTATAAGTCTGAGTACTACTCAGATCCAGATGATGACTCGGTGCTCCCTCCATGCTCAGATGAGCTCACATCGGTCGGAACGTCCACTCACGTCCACCCTCTGCAGTGGCGGCGGGTGGATCATCAACAGCTTGTGCCTGTTCAAGTAATATATAGTATATAAGTATATATATATGTAATTCAATAAACCAAAATCATTGGTTTAGAATTTTCAAGTACCTGTCGACTGTATGGTCTCATGGCCATCTCAAACTGCGCGTCCGTAAGACGTCCCTCGGCTCTGAAGATGGCCCACGTGTCACGTCTGCTCTATGCCGGCGAGCATACGCAGTATCGTGGGTTGTGGGCTTCCTCCCCGTAACCCGTCGTCGCTGTATCATAATCAACATAATTTGTAAGATTAAAACAATCATAGAATCAATGAATTAAGTAAACAATCAAATAAAGTAGCAAGATACTTACGAACTCTGCCTCCCATGACTCGACGCCGCCAGATCCGAAATGCGAAGATCCAATGGTCTCCATCTGGATCCGTCGTGCCTCCACATGCTGCCTGCTCTTCACGCCACCCTCTGCTCATTTCTTTGCCACCTTCCACTCGCGTTTGTGTGCAGTTGGCAGGTTTCTCGGCAGGATAGCCACCCGCAGCTACATTTAGCCGGTCATCGTATGCGAGTTTTGTAAGGTGAGATCTTTTATTACTTAAGATCTCCCTTATTCGCGTCCTTCCCCATACATCCGAGAATGTAGCATGTGGGGGATTGGGGTACCGACTATGTACAGCCTCTATCACCTCCCCAACTAATCTGCTATTCTGATCTTTAAATTTAATAAAACAATTTCTATATGAGTTTCATACTACCCCACGCATGTACTCCATTACCTCTCTCCCCTCGCATCCATCACTATCCCGCCCCTATCCGTCACATCATAGCAGACCACTCTCTCCATCTCTCTCATCTCCTCCTCTTCCGAACTGTCTCCTCTAACTCTTCTCCCTCTATCTCCTCTCTCACCGCGTGCCCTACTACCTCCTCTCTCACCGCGTGCCCTACTACCTCCCCCACCTCCCCCACCTCCCCCACCAAAGCACCCGCCGCATCCTCCACTCCCACTCTTCCTACTGCTGCGGGTGGAGTCACGACTGGGGGATTGTCTATGTGACGGTGGCTGTGAGCCCTGACGTGACGGTGGCTCTGAGGGAGCACGTGATGGTGGCTGTGAGGGTGTACGTGAGTGTGTCTGGGACGAGGTATGTCTCCTCGGTGGACGTGGAAGAGGAGAAGCTGCATGCCGTCTCGTCGGACTCGGAGGAATAGATGGCACTGGAGTGCCCTGGATACTCACGGTAGGGGTATAGACACCAGGTGTAGGGAAGCAGGGGGATGGGCATACATATACTCTGTAAGCTCAACTGGACCAGGATGGCGCCCAAAATGATTCAGCATCTCCATCAGCCAATTGCTGTATGCAAATGGATCGGATGAAGAACCTGGAATATCCATAAAGAACCTGCAACAAACATCTTCATGTACATCATGGGCTGTCTCTTGACTCACACAAATATCATCATTCAAGTCAGTTGTGTTGCCTGCAAATCATGAATTCTGAAATGCAGTCTCGTGTATACACTCGTGCAGAAACGCGTGTATACACCCGTCCAGAAACGCGTGTATATCTGCGAGCACCTTAAGACACTCTCAAACTTGTATAAAGTAGAGTTAAAGTACTTTATACAGTGGCCCTAAAACATTTTTAACAGATTTGAAGCACTTTTAGGTGGTCCTATAGAACTTTCAATATTACAAAATAACTTATTTTAAAGTGATAGTGAAACACTTCCAAATGGTCCCAAAGTAATTATACATCATGGTCCTAAATTACTTTACGCTGGCCCTAAAATATCTTTAGTAGATGTAAAGCACTTTTAGGTGGTCCTACATAATTTTCAATGGCACAAAAGCACTTGGTGCAAGTATTTTAAAGTGATATTGAAAGGCTTCCAAGCACAAAAGAACTTGTTAGTACCACTTGGAAGTACTCAATATTTAAAATACTTACAAGTTCTTTTGTGCCATTGAAACTTGAAGTAATCAATATCTATTTTCTTTTATGCCATTGCAACTTGAAGTAATCAATATCTATTTAAAATACAAGTTATTTTGTGTTATTGAAACTTTCCAAGTGGTACTAACAAGTTCTTTTTTTGTGCTTGGAAGCCTTTCAGTATCACTTTAAAATACATTCTTTTGTGCCATTGAAAGCTCTATAGGACCACCTAAAAGTTCTTTACAGCTACTAAAAGTATTTTAGGGCCTATGTAAATTACTTTAGGACCATGTATAAGTACTTATACTAGTTTATAAAGTCGTTCGCAAAGTCCATGAAGTACTTTTAAGAGCTCTAAAGCACTTTCAGGTGGTCCTAAAGTGTTTTTAATATAAAAAAAACTTATAAGTAATTGAAAGTGATCTAGAGTACTTCCAAGTGGTCCTATAACAAGGTCTCTTTTAATGCACATGATGTTTTTAAAGCTTAAAGTACTCATGTACCACTTAATAGTACTTTTGCATCACTTGATAGTACTTTTGACCACTTATTAACAATATTGTTAGACCACTCATTAGAAGTTCAGAACCACTAAATAGTATTTGAGGACCACTTTAAAATAGTTCAAAACCAATAAAAAGTAGTTTAGGACAAAAGGCTTTTTTAATGTAAAAATAACAAGGTAGATTTTTTTAACAAAAGGTGCCTAAATCATGACCATAAAAAAAGACTATGTTTTCAAAACCTTTTAGGCACTACATATTCTCTCTCAATGAATATCTTCTATATTAAAAATTTCTTCAAAATAAATATACTAAACTTTTTTTTTTCAAGCATTTCTTAAAGCCACAAGGTGGCTTTCTTTCTAACAAAAGGGGGTTAATGTTTTTTACATAAATTCACACAATTTAAAGTTTTTATGTGATAATGAGAGAGAGAGAGAGAGAGAGAGAGAGAGAGAGAGAGAGAGAGAGAGCTCACGTGCTTATCAACATAAAAGACAAATCCTGCAATTTTGAAGAAATGAAAATGTCAACCAAAGTAAAATTTCATGACACTTTTTACGAATAATTGGTTAGAATGCCTCTACCTATGGTGGAAGTTTTTGGGGAAAGAAAATTATATATCTAGTACTTTCTTATTTTAAAATTGCTAAAAATAACATAAAAATATTGCAATAGCCTTACTTCAAGGATACCTATATAAAAAGTGTTTCTTTATTAAGTGATATAATGGACATGCCAATATCCTATGCACATATAGAATAGTTTTTAATCGTACAATTGTAGGTGTTGAAAAAGTATCTAATTTATTTACCTAAATCATGACTATGGAAGAATATGTTTGAAATGTTTTTGGCACTTATTCTGATCTCTCAATGAATATCTTGTGTTGATATTATTTTCTTGATATAAATTTCTTTGAAAAAATAAAAATAAAAAATTCTTAAACAAAAAATTCTTAAAGCCACAAAAGTGGTTTTTTTCTACAAGACTAGTGCTAATTTCTAATATATAAATCCACCCAATATGAAATTCTTGTGATATTAAGAGAGAGAGAGAGAGAGAGAGAGGAGGGGGGCGCTACTATTGTATTCACTCACTTTCAAAAGATGCCTAAACTTAAATTATCATCTTAAAAAGCATAAAGATAGGGGCTTTCCCTTCAAGGATCATACTAACATTATAATAATAGAAATGGTAGACTAGATATAAGGGGTCGAATTTAGTGAGGAATAGGTGGGCTTTACATGTGCACCTATTAAAAGGAACAAAGAACCATCATGAAAATGTTGACTCTTAATATGCGATCAGTAAAACTAGCTTAATAGATATTCAAATATTAATTTTTATATTTTCATTTATTCTCTTTAAGTAAAACCACTAGAGTGTTCCTTCTACAAAATCTATTCGAGCATTCCTTCTATAAAAATCGACTCTAGAAGAAGGAAGTAATGTCATAAGCATGAGATGATCCTAAATGGTGTATGTCACTATGGTGGAGTCACTGTGGTGGAGACCAAACAATTATTTATGTATTTCTCACATCTACATATAGGTGAAACAAAGTAGATTTAGAGAATGAAAAAGCAAACTAGAACAATTGACAATGTCTTGTGAAAAAAATATATAGTCATGGAAAGTTGAAACATGTTATCTATTCTTCATGTTTTTTGTGAAAAAATTGTCATGATCGTACTGTAGTAGTAGGCACAATATCCCATGCATATTGTATCCTAAATTGATTTTTTGGTTTGAGGGGGCACAAATCGAAATCGATTTTGGTTTCAAAGAAGACAGGAAAAATTATTCAATCTCGTGAGGTACAAGAGTCCCTATTTGTATATATTCGTAATAAAGAGTGCAAGATGAAAGCATGTACATATCCTTAATCCATCAAATCCATTCATACAAGATCATACGTTTATGACATAGTTAATCAAATTATGGCCACTATTAAAGCTCTTACCATTAATTCTCTTTTACAAGCTTTTCTCCTTAAGTACAAAAGCTATTCATGCTATTAGTGACATGCACATAAAATATCAATATCATTAAGCATGAAGTGTGATATATATGTCCAAGAACATATTAAAGCGTCTCAAGTCTCTATCTATATATGATATTTGATTATACGTCTAAGGGTTGCTACCACCTTCTTTAGGGGTGATCCATGCGATACATGTCTAAGGACAATTATGCTTCAAATTAAAGTTTCTCAATCTCTAGCTAAATATGATATTTGACTATAATGTGCCAATTAGTGTGTTGTTACAACCTTCTCTGGAGGATCCAAGTGTGCAACAAGGGTCATTATAGTTTGATTGTTGCTCACCACACCACGGTGTAATGCGCTTTTGTACTTGCCATTGGTTAGCAACTATAATCAAAAAATAAAAAAGAGTCAATATATATATCAAGATGATATCCTAAATTTACAGTTTTACAAAAGAGAAGCATGGCACAAGGTGTTCACTAGTGTGTAGCCTAGTAGTAAAAGGAATTCATCTTTTAGAAAAGAGAAGCATGGCAAAAGTTGTTCACTAAAGTGTAGCAAGGAATTCACCTTGTAGGATGAGGACCCCCTACTAAGCTACATCTATTAGAGTGTAGCAAGGAATTAACCTTGTAGGATGAGGACCCCCTACTAGCTACATCTATTAGACATGATCTTTGGGTATCACTAAATATTTATAAACCTTTTTTTTAAAGACAACAATATGGCACAAGTTTGGTGGTTTTAAGTGTGTTAATGATGTGGCTCTTACAAACTGGTTAACTTAGGGCTGGAGGACTTTACCTGTAATTGATCACCAATATTGATGACTAATGCGTTGGGTATGGGATCCACTGCGAACCATTGGCCATCCTTGCACACTTGAAGTCCATCCATATCTTTGTCTTGTAGTAGAACCGTCATGCATCCATGGTCCTTGTGTCCATGTGTCCCAAGAACAAGGTCAGGTTGAGGGCAAGGAGGGTAGTAGTTTGCTCGGAAGAACAAGTTGTAATGTTGAAAAGCCTTCTCTAGATGGTCATCCGTCATACCAAGGCTTTTGGACACTGCGGCGAGCAAACTTTTGAAAAGGTTCTGTAGCTCGGTGCCGTAGGAACCCACCATGCCCCTAGAGTGGTCACATCACAAAGTGGTGTTGGGCCATGTGTATAATGGAAAAAAAAGTGTGTGTGTGTCCGTGTGTAAGGGGGGGGTGTATGTGTGTACTGTCTCTGAGAGAGAGACTGTGTGTGTGTGTGTGAGAGAGAGAGAGTGAGTGAGTGAGTGAGTGAGTCAGTGAGAGAGAGAGAGAGAGAGAGAGAGAGAGAGAGAGAAGGGGTTGGACCTTAATCCTTCGGGTTGGGAAGGCCACATGTCGAGTTTCTTCAATGAGGGGGGAGCCAGGTAGCCAAAGAGGGAGTCCATCCAGTCATTTGCGGCTCCTTGGAAGAAGTTAGTGTGGCCATATCCGAGCAAGCCTTCAGTGCTCTGATCCTTCACAGAGTAACCTTCCTTGTCGTCCATGGGGAGCTCAAAGAACTGCCTGGCTGCCTGTCTGGTCCCTTCAATAATGCTCGCGGGTATGCCATGGTTAACCACCTGCAGCACAGCAGCAAACAGTACAGACCACATCAGCTATACGCTTTTATCTCCTCTTCATTATTATCTAAACTTTTTTTTTTTTCAATAAAGGCATGGTTCTTCTGGATTGAAAGTCTCCTTATTATTGCAAGGGAGAGGTTCTACTTGAGGAAGACCACCTACATTGAGGCCAAAATTTCAAAACTGGTAGGCCCTATTGGAAGCACTCCAAAGAATGTATCAGATAAGGTCAAGATTCTTCAGCTTCAAGAGAAGAGAGAATATCTTGTAAACGTGGATCTAAGCTATGTGCTGAAGCTCCAATACCTGTAGATTCTAGGATAGAGACCCAGAGGATCATTGCTCTTTGCTGATTGCCTAGGATAGTGAGAAATCTCGGCCTGAAATTGGCTATGTGATTCCAGCCCGACTTTTGTAACTTGTCTCGTTTTTCTTCAATATTATTATCTAATCTTAAAAGCTAGCTAGCGCAGGCACGTTAATGTAATTAACCTACTTGGAAGAAGCCCCACTCCTCGCAGGCTTTGGCGATCTCTTTCAGGGTGTCCGCTTCCGAGTCTCCATGAAGGCCGGCCATATCCACGAAGGGAAGGATGCCCATGTTTCTTTGGGCGGGATGAGGCCGCTGCTCAGGGGGGACCAAGAACTCCTGGGGCACCTCCGGCACGGCCATCTGGGATAATTTCTGCACAAGATGGCGTTTCTCGTGATCCGTCACCTTCTGTGCACTCTCCGGCACAGCTAGACGTTGGCTGGAGAAGATGGTGGTCATGGTAATTAACGACGTAATTAAGTGCTAATCGACGCTCAAGCAGAGCACACTGTGTACAATCCATTGATGCAGCATTCTTACATTTGCAAGGATTTTGTTGAAGTAATTTTGTTGGAATATAGGCAATATTATCCATCACACCTCAACCCAAACAAATAAAACCTGAACAAAATTCAATCAAAAATTAAAATTGGGAGAAACTAAACCTTTCAATAGAATGTGGAGTCTGAGCGACAATAAACATTGGTCGTGATAGTGTATTCAATTGTGTATTGAGAGAGAGAGAGAGGGGGAGAGAAGTGCAAGTCGACTCTCCTACAGGCAAAACGAGGAGAGAAAAATGAAGACAATCATACTTGAATCAAAGAATGTGTTTAGTTGTGCATTGAGAGAGAGAGAGAGAGAGAGAGAGAGAGAGAGAGAGAGACCTGATAGAGTATTCAGTTGTGTATTATTGAGAGAGGGATAGTGAGAGAGAGTCACTGTAACTATGGGAGAGAGAGAGTCAATGTAACTAAGAGAGTCGATGGTTGAACGAAGCTTAATCTTGAAGGCATTGGCTTTCTTTTAGTATGAGAAGCTGAAAAATAGAGTAAACTGGGGTACTATGGGATGCAAAACAGTAGAGCAAACAGGGTGGGAAAGAAGGAGAAGTGGTTGGAAAAGAGAGAGAGAGAGAGACAGAAGGTGATGTGGGGGAGATGGCCCAATTTTTTTCACCTAAAATAAAGGCTGTTTCAAATGCATAACTCCCAAAGAGGAGTGGGAAAAAAATGCATATAATTTAAAAAAAAGAAACAATTCAAGTTGTTTTTGCCACCACTAATAGCTTGTGTTTTTTAGTACTATGGGACACCACTATTTGTGCACCTTAGCATGCATATACCCTGTTATGTTTCACCTTCTACACCCACTTACATCCAATTGCTTTCTTGCCTTCAAAGCATTGGCACCAAATCCTAAGTCTCATTTCCATACAATGCATCTTTCTCCCAATACACATTTCCAATAGCCTCATCAAACATGTGGGCTCTATAACTTGAACACCTTTTGTCATGTAAGCAAAGTGAAGTGCCACATAACCATTGTAAGTCAACCTATGCACATGGTTTTTCACTCTTCTAGATCATCGTAACTTTGTGTTCATGGATTCCAAATCCTTCTTCACACCAGGTGTCCTTATTGTTGGTATCCCAAGCTCCTCATTAAGGCTCATTTCAGATCCACTAGACTCTCCATCAATAAGAGAATGCCATGCAGAAATATCAAGCATACCAAGGGGCTGAGCCACTTTCTTTTTTCTATTATGTGATGTACCAACTACATTTCTAGGACTGGTATTATGACGTAGCCTGCCACTCCATGGTCTATCAATAGAACCGCTACATGAGGACTCTCCTAGTCCACTCAATGATTGTGATTGTTGACTTGCATTCTGTGCAACCACATTTCCACTTACATTAGTCCCAATAGAATCTTTTTCAGCAGCATACTGTGAGTAATGATCATAGGTTTAGGGTTTGTTTATGTTTTGTCTTGATGTGTTTATGTTCATTTTCATTAGTTGTAAGCAACAAGATTTGTCTTGCCTGCTGTGGGGCCATAAAAGGCTGTCTCACTAACAACATAAGGGATACAATATACAAGATTGGCACTGTGGTGCGTTGGATTTCATTGAAGGAGATAAGAAAAGACACTTTGGAATTAGACCGCTTAAATGCCATAGAATCAATTGCGTTGGTGGAGAAGTTTCTCCCAACCAGCATCTTAACCATAAAAATGCATATCCTAGTTCATGTTGTGGATGAGGTGGGTGTGGCAGGGGTTGTCCATTCACGTTGGATGTTCTTTTTGTAGAGATTCATGAAGATTCTAAAAGGGCTTGTTCGTCAAAAGAGATCACCTAGAGGGAGGTATGACAATGGGATGGCCTGTACAAGAATCCCTCATATACATCACAGAGTTTCTTAGTACCATAGACCTTGAAATGCCTAAACTGTGGTCAATGGAAGATGATGATAGGGTAGTTGGAGAACAACCACAAGGATAAGGGATTGAGAGAAGCATGGATGTGGCCTTACAAGAGATAAGATCAATAAATTTTACATCTTAAATTCAAAGAGTATGCAAACGTGGATCGAGCAGCATGGAGAGGCCAAGAACGAAAGAAATCAAGCTCATCAAGTTTTTCAAAGGATTCGAACTACAACTCGCCAACCATACCCTTCATTGCTTGCTATACTTCTAGACTTTCCACCAAGTAGATGGCTCCAACAAACCTTACAAGACACAAAACTTTGTGATAAAGTTATTACGGAGGATGAGGAAGTTGCATACGGTTGTGACTACCCGTTGCGTGTAGGTGATTTCATTCATTCTAAGCCTCGATATGTTCACATGTTTTCCAAATATTGTTTACAAATTCTCCTTAATCTAACGATGTGCTATTTTCTTTTATTACCAAAAATTTGTAGCACTGTGGTCACATGGATGCCATTTTCAAGTGCAGCGGATCGATAAGAAGAGAACAACATTCAATTGTGGTGTTAAAGCAAATTTCTGCAGGAAAGAAGGACTAGTGCAAGTGATTCAAATAAAGATGTGAACATGCTCGATTACTTTGGAACCATCCAAGATATCATCAAGGTTGGCTTTAGAAAGTTTCATATGTTTATCTTTGATGTTAAGTGGTTCAAGGTAGTCACAACAAGAGCTCGTGCAACCATATGAAGAGACAGATTCCCGGATTAATTCAAGTGGACTCCACAAAGATATGGAAAGACCAAAAAGATAGATTTTAAGGAGGACCCAAGAGATCTAAGATGGTGGTTTGTAATCCATGTGAAACCACATAGTATACAAATATATGAAGACATGGAATAGATGGAGATGAAGTAGATATTTGTGTGGGCTAACAAGATAAAGTTCCACTACATGTTGAAGTACAACAAGAGAAAGGGTTAGAAGAAGGTATAGAGATCAAACAATTAGACACGTGAGATGTTTCAGACATAGTAGACGGTGATCTTGACGAAGAGCCAACAACAAATGAGGAACCAGAGCTAGAGCTAGAAGATTTAGAGGCCTACATAGATGCATTGTCTATTCTCACACGATTTTAAGGTGGAGGGATTTTCCTTGCAATAGATCTTTTTGGGGCTAATGATCTTTCTCAAGATGAGAGAGTTGATAATAATCAATTATGATTTTGTAAACATGCAAATATTCTCACATGTTATGATTTGATGGAAATGTATTTATTGGTTTCATTTACTTTTACAAGTATTTTTATATACAAAGAGTGAAAAAGAAACATATATATTTATAAGGATATAAATAAGGTTTTTTTAAAAATAATTTTTGACTTTCATTGTGCGACGTTTAATAAGACGACAATTTTGATGATCTTACGGACATTTTTACTGATGCTAATATAGAAAGCATTATAGACATATATTTGGACGCCACGACAATCGTCAAAACATAGGCATCGTGTAGCAGTGAATCTCCCAAGGGCTGCAGTTCTCAAGCCATGATGATTGCCTGTATGGTGGAGCACAACAGTTTTGGCCTTAAATAGGTTAGGAGGAATAGTTATAAGGATTGGTTGTGTTGTATGGTGGGCTTAGGGGGGGTGTCTATCGTGGGGTGAGATGACCATTCTTTAAAAAAATCTTAAACCTTCTATAGTTTCAAATCACCCTAATGGTACGGTTCATGTAGTTTAGATCCATATTGGGGGTGAGAGGCTACAGGTGGTGAATGTGTATGGAGCTCACAACTATAAAGTAAGGTGTGGAACGTGGGAATGGATCTCCAACCTAGATATTCAGGGCCCTTGCATCCTGATGGGAGACTTCAACATGGTTGAAAGGCATTCAAAGAGTTGTGGGGGAAACACTATACTGATGGGTCAATAAAAAAACGAATTGGGAAGAGTTGAGGGGAAAAATGGAGCGTGCTAATGGGTGGAGCATGGGTAACTAGGGATTTGACCCTGGCCACACTTATTTTAGTCTATAATATTATGCCTCTTTCTCCAGAATTGAAAGAGTATTCTTTAGCCAGCAAGCTGTATGGGTTCCTCACACCCTAAAGGTTGAAATTGACCCTGGCACTACCTTATCTAACCACATGCCCTTAAAGTGGGAATGGTATGTGAAATACTAGGAGGAGGAGAAACTGAACCAATTTCCTAAAAGGAAATTAAGGGTCAACAATATTGTGCTCAAGGATGATTTGTTTACTGCCTACATTGAAGAAGCCATTAGTAGATTAAGAGAGAGAGGGAACAAGGAAGGTTCATGGAGATCCTTTGCCAATGATATGTGAGGAATTATCAGAAGGGTTGGGAAATTGAGAGTCAATGAGAGAAGGTAGGAAAGGAGAAGATAGAGTGAACAACTAGAGGCTGTTCAAAGGAAAAGTCCGGTTGGGAAATTGAGAGTTAATGAGAGAAGGTAGGAAAGGAGAAGATGGAGTGACCAACTAGAGGCTATTCAAAGGAAAAGTCAGGTTGGGAAATTGATTGAGGAAGAGATAAGCCTTTATACTAGATCTCAAGAATGCTTTAAAAATGAAGATGACAAGCTTGCCAATGAAGGCCTTGGAGGAAAAAGATGGAGAATGTGCAACACCACGAAAAAACCTGATAGATACTTATTTAGACTAGTAGAAGGTAAAGGAAATATGTAACTAGTGGGATAGATCAAGGATGAAAAAGGGCAAAACTTGGGGGAGATTGACTAGGTAGCAAAGAGATGGGTGGAGTTCCTAGGTTTTACTTTAAGCTTGAAAGAAGATTGTTAAAAAAAGGCTCCAAGCTAAGAACAAACTTTTAGGATTGATCAACCAGAGGGTGGATGCAAAAAAGGCTAGATGGCTAGAGAGAGAGGTTGAACTACATGATTGCTGGCTAGCCCTACTTAAGCTAGGGACAGTGAAGTCCCTAGGTTGGGATGGGCTATCTGTGGAATCCTTCATTGCCTTTTGGCCTTCATTAAAGGAATTGGTATGGAACATATGTAGAGAGGCATTCAATATTCGTATCCTAGATAAAGATCTAAAGGAGGGAGAGGTGAAACTTATCCCCAAACAGGCTCCATGCAATAGGTTTAACCATTGGAGACCCATAACTTTACTAACTAATGATTTACAAAATTCTTACCAAAGTCATTGCCTTGAGGATCTCTCCTATTCTCCAAGAGATTGTGTCTCTACGAAACAATAAGGTTTCATTATGGGTAGATCCATATATGATAACATATTTGTAGCTATGCTAGGGAGGGATGTGGCTCACAAGACTAATTAGAAATGCATTCTCCTTCAGCTTGGTTTGGAGAAATCATATGATTGGATCCATTGGTCTTTTGTGGTGGCAAGGGTAATGAAGAAAATGGTCTTTGGATTTAAGATGGTTTACTGTATTTATGCACTCACCCTTGGGGGACACTCTAAACTTCTTTTAAATAGAAGACTTATGTGAGGGTTTAAGGTGAGGAGGTCTATGAGATGGGGATGCCCTGTTTCCCCCTTGCTGTTTGCTAGTACCTCTCTCATCCCCTCATTGTGGCCCTTGAAGATGCCTATGAAAAAGGGAGGGTGACTGGACTAAAGTTGCGAAGTGGTAAGCAACAGGTAATTCAATGTTTTGCTGATGAATCATTGCTCTTCTTGCTGCTGAGAGCAGAGTGATAATTTGAGGAACACTACAAGGGATCGGGCTCATACCCGCGCTCCTAGCCGCTAAAAATGACTTGTGAAAAAAAGTAGCGGGCCCGTGTATCAGCGCGTGTATCATCGCGGCCACAGACATGCATGTAAAAGCGCGTGTATAGCACCTCTTAGACGCACTTATACACGGGTGTGTAGCCGCGTTCTTTTCACAGACGCGTTGATACATGCCGCTATACACGCTTTTTTTTAATTTAGACGCGCTTACACACGGGTGTATAGCCGCGTTTTGTTCAGTTCAGATGTCTCAGATGCATTGATACCTGCGTCTATACACGCATTTCTTTAATTTAGATACGCTTATACACACGTAATTGTCAGTTTTGATGCATTAATACACGCGTATTTTACAGAGTATTGCGTAGATACACGCGAGTTTTAGTAGTTCTGACGCGTTTATACACGCGAACAGAGAGCAAAAAAAAAAATCCAGAGAGTGCTATTTGGTGCCTGAATACTGTTCCAGCATTCCAGCACCCAATAGCACTCTCTGGATTTTTTTTTTGTGCATTAGACCATCCACGAAGAACATATGCACGAGGGAGATTAAGACAAGAACGACATGAATGCATACATTGTCAATACACGATTCAAGACAGACATGAATGTAATACTATCGATCAATCAATTCAATATTACTATCAAAGTTTCATACATGTATACAAGGGAGTCCATATCTCGAAGTAGCCCATGGCTTCAGTTTACAAAAAAATATATACAATCACATCCTCAATATGGAATGTGATACTATAAGTCTGAGTACTACTCAGACCCAGATGATGACTCGGTGCTCCCCCCACGCTCAGATGAGCTCACATCGGTCGGAATGTCCGATGAGTAGTGCTCACGTCCACCCTCTGCAGTGGCGGCCGGTGGATCATTAGCAGCTTGTGCCTGTTCAAGTAATATATAGTATATAAGTATATATATATGTAATTCAATAAACCAAAATCATTCGTTTAGAATTTTCAAGTACCTGTCGACCGTATGGTCTCATGGCCATCTCAAACTGCGCGTCCGTAATACGTCCCTCGGCTCTGAAGATGGCCCACGTGTCACGTCTGCTATGCCGGTGAGCATACGCAGTATCGTGGGTTGTGGGCTTCCTCCCCATAACCCGTCGCTGTATCATAATCAACACAATTTGTAAGATTAAAATAATCATAGAATCAATGAATTAAGTAAACAATCAAATAAAGTGGCAAGATACTTACGAAATCTGCCTCCCATGACTCGACGCCGCCAGATCCGAAATGCGAAGATCCAATGGTCTCCATCTGGATCCGTCATGCCTCCACATGCTGCCTGCTCTTCACGCCACCCTCTGCTCGTTTCTTTGCCTCCTTCCACTCGCGTTTGTGCGCAGTGGCAGGTTTCTCGGCAGGATAGCCACCCGCAGCTACATTTAGCCGGTCATCGTACGCGAGTTTTTTAAGGTGAGATCTTTTATTACTTAAGATCTCCCTTATTCGCGTCCTTCCCCATACATCCGAGAATGTAGCATGTGGGGGATTGGGGTACCGACTATGTACAGCCTCTATCACCTCCCCAACTAATCGGCTATTTTGATCTTTAAATTTAATAAAACAATTTCTATATGAGTTTCATACTACCCCACGCATGTACTCCATTACCTCCCTCCCCCTCGCATCCATCACTATCCCGCCCCTATCCGTCACATCATAGCAGACCACTCTCTCCATCTCTCTCATCTCCTCCTCTTCCGCGGAAGTGTCTCCTCTAACTCTTCTTCCTCTATCTCCTCTCTCACCGCGTGCCCTACTACCTCCCCCACCTCCCCCACCTCCCCCACCAAAGCACCCGCCGCATCCTCCACTCCCACTCTTCCTACTGCTGCGGGTGGAGTCACGACTGGGGGATTGTCTACGTGACGGTGGCTGTGAGCCGTGACGTGACGGTGGCTCTGAGGGAGCACGTGATGGTGGCTGTGAGGGTGTACGGGAGTGTGTCTGGGACGAGGTATGTCTCCTCGGTGGACGTGGAAGAGGAGAAGCTGCATGCCGTCTCGTCGGACTCGGAGGAATAGACGGCACTGGAGTGCCCTGGATACTCGCGGTAGGGGTATAGACACCAGGCAGGGAAGGAGGGGGATGGGCATACATATACTCTGTAAGCTCAACCGGACCAGGATGGCGCCCAAAATGATTCAGCATCTCCATCAGCCAATTTCTGTACGCAAATGGATCGGATGAAGAACCTGGAATATCCATAAAGAACCTGCAACAAACATCTTCATGTACATCATGGGCTGTCTCTTGACTCACACAAATATCATCATTCAAGTCAGTTGTGTTGCTTGCAAATAATGAATTCTGAAACGCAGTCTCGTGTATACACCCGTGCAGAAACGCGTGTATACACCCGTCACAAAACGCGTGTATACACTCGTCCAGAAACGCGTGTATATCCGCGTGAACAGACTCTGTAGACAGATTACACGTGCTTTTACACGCGTTTCTACACGCGACCTGCGAAAATTTTTTTCCAAAAGGACCGACCCCCGACAAAGACAAAGTGTCCTTATAAAAGGACCATTGTCGCCCCTGTCAGAATCATTCACCCAATCGTGTGCACAGAAGCAAAAGGACGGAGACAAACCCAAAAAGCAAAGAGCAAATAGCATAAACAAATATGAGGAAAAAGACAATGCACAGGACAAAGTGACTCACCTCTGAAAAAGTGAGTCTTCTCTGCTCCTTCTCTGCTCCCTCCTTCTCCCGTGTGTGCTCCTTTCTCTGCTCCCTCCTTGCTGTTGGAAGAGGCGAAAATAGGCGAAAACGCAAGCAGTGTTGATATGTTAGTTCAAAATCTATATTTGGGAAAGGCGGGCTATTTTTAGTTTAAACATACCGTCGCATTTATAAACACGTGTATATTCGCATGTATAATATTTTAGCTGCGTTAATACACGCGTTTTACAGAAATTACCCGCGTTAATACACGCGATTTTTAGGAAGTAGCCGCGTGAATACACAATTTTTAGAAAATAGCCGCGTCAATACACGCGATTTTTGTACTTCCATTAAAAACATATTATGATTTTGTGTTTTCTGGTTTGTACACAGGATGTCATCAACCTCTTCCTGCAGTTCTGGGGAAGATGAGACAATGCATCATCGTAATCGAGAGGTGGGTGGGCACGTTCGTCTTCCGCCTGCACCATGGATTATATCAAAGAAAGAGGAGAAGCAGGTAAAGCAGGCCATCACCACTTTGCATGAGATCATTGAAGGGAGCCTTTACAACCACTAAGAAAAGAGGCGTTGAGAAACTATATGGGTTGAAGTCCCACGATTGGCACAAGATGCTTCAAGTAAGTGTTTTCCAAGTCTTGTACGTACGTTGAAATTAAATTTTGTAATGCCATAAACCATACATACATGTGCTCTTATGTGCGCAGTTCATACTACCTACTAGCATCGACCATTGTGCAAATAAGAGTTTGAAAAAATGTATTTATAAGATGGGCGAGCTTGTGAGGTATGTAAAACCCATGCTCAGATCACCCTTCATTATACCTTGCAAAATGAACGTGCATGAGGTATAACGTACTATTTATTTATTTTTCAGATATGTTAGTTCCAAAGCAATTGATCCAGCCACGTTGGATGATGCGCGTGTTATGGCAGTGGAGGTGGTTTGTTTGGTACAGGAGACTTTTCCGCGAACCATTCTCACAAGTCAACTACATCTCATTGTGCATTTAGTGGACGAAATTGCTTTATGTGGTATTGTGCATGCACGCTTGGATGTTCTTCCTAGAGCGCTTCATGAAGACCTTAAAAGACTTTGTGAGGCAAAGTGCAAGGCCTGAAGGAAGCATGGCCGAGGGTTGGTTGATACAAGAGTCTCTTGTATATATTTCAGAATTTCTTAGTCAGGTGGACAGCTCTTTGCCACGACTATGGAGAAATGAAGAGGACTTGAGGATGACCTCTATTGTGCCTCAAGGAAAAGGACAGAGTAAAGTAATTGACAGAACATTGATTGATGATCTCAATTTCACTTGTATCCTTAATAGTGATGTGATGAGCAGATGGGTTACAAGATATGAGGATGCAAAGACAAAAAGGCAAGCAGAAAGAGCTCTCTTTCGGAGGCAACATGGCTCTCGGAAGGCGCGTACCCTAAGCATCTAGCAACACTTCCGAATGATATCCATGTTGATTGGTTGCATGAGGAAATGGAGAGAGCAGAGAGCGACGAGGGGCTGCATATCATGGCGGAAGAATGGGAGTATGCACGAGGATGCATGTCAAAGGTACATAGAACTAATGTTTTGCATTAGTTGTAAGTGATTTGCTTTTAATATTTATTCACATTGCTTACACAAATATTGCTTCTATTTTGGTCCAGTGCACTATGTTCAATGCTATATGGTGTGAAGGCAAGCATTTTCGAACACAAAGAATTGATGAAAAGAGAAATACACAAGATTGCGGTGTCATTAGTAGCTTTGAGGGAGCTAATGGAAAAATGGATGATTATTGTGGCATAATCCAAGACATATTTAGGCTTGACTTTCGTCGCTTATTTGTGTATGTTTTGGATGTCAAATGGCAAATGAACGTGGTGGAAAAAGGGCCTGATGCAACGATAAAACGCCATGCAAGTGGATATGTAACTATTGACTCTACAAAGTTCTGGCAAACAAAGAAAGATAGGCTCGTATTGCCACAACAATGTGAGCAGGTATGCATTTTTTTACTAATGTGTTTCATGTACATATATATCTAAGCTCGCGTACCCCTTGACTTTTGATATGCTAATTAATTACTGTACTATGTGTATTTGAGTAGGTTATCTATCTACCAATGGTGCATGACATCAAATGGTGGTACGTCATCCCTATTGCACCACGTTCCAAAGTGATGTATAATACATTCACTGATATGGAGCATATGGAGGATGTAACAAGCCGCAATGAAGATGATGTCGAACATGCCATTGAAGATGTTGTGATCGATGATCAAGAAATAAGAGATGATCATGATAATGAGGATGAGCATGCCATTTCTCATGATCATGAGAATGACCCTACCATTGAGGATGATGGTGATGTTGATGAGGATGATCAGGACATCGATACCATTATCAATGGAGTACAGAATATCGATAGTGGAATAAATTTAATCGTAGCCTTACAAATTGATCAAATGGATATTGATGTTGATCGTTTGGCAAGGATGGATCTTATTGAAGATGAGATCGAACCCTAATCAATCCGTCACACTGTACGTTCTAAATTGATGACATTTCTATCATCTCATATGCATGACTTATTTTTGAATATATTTCATTGTTGTAAATGCATGTAGTGGGATTGTGTAATGATGTATATTGTAATGTACTATGAGATGGTTTAAAGAAAATAGTTTTTAATTTTGTAAAGGAATTCAGTTTTTCTTCAGTTTTTCTCTGCCATGCGTGTATTAATCCGTGTATAGTGGCGTGTATTAATCCGTGTATAATAGCGTGTATTAATCCGTGAATATTACCGTGCATAGATGCGTGTATATAAATGCGTTTATACACGCGTTGATAAATGCAAACATACACGCGAACTTAAATGCTAAAATACACGTGCCCGATTCTATTCAAATACAGGCGCGACCATACACGCGTTCGTAATTTATTGCGTGTATGAAACGCGTGTATGGCAGCATTGTCTTGTAGTGGAAGCACTATCCATTATATAAGAATTTGCTGAAGGTTTTGGGTCCAGATGCAACATTCATAAATCCAAGATCATAAGTCTGACTGAAGACAATGACTTTGATTTGTACACTTGGGAATTCCTTTTGGAGTGGAGGTGAAAAACAAACAGCTAAGTGATTGGGCCCTAGAGAGATTCATCTAGAAGTTGAAGAGAGGGTGACCATTTGTAATGTTGTTTTAAATGCCTACATCATGTTCCTGTGCCTAGTGCTTAACTTTGGTAAAAGTCAAGAAAATTATGGGGCCTGTAAGGGACTTTCTATGGAGTAATAGGAGTATTAGCATGAGAGTGGTAGCTTGGCTTTCCTGGGACAAACTGTGTATGCCAAAGAGTGAAAGAGGCATTGGTATCCTACATCTACCGTTAGGTGAAATATGGACTCTCATGTTTTCCCCTAAAGGATTTTCACACCTCCTCTCTCTAGAAAAATGGGCTCATGGTGAATTTTTGTCAAATCAAATCAAACGTTGGCAGAGATTGCACATTTGGAATCCATTCATCGAGACCTTTCCAGTGATATATATCATGATGGGAAATTTTTATTATTCAAGAAGTCCCCAAATTGGTGAAAACATGGCATGTTACATGCCATGTCATCACAATGTCTACAGTTTTGTGTCTTTTATTGAGAAGCCCCTGGAAACGAGACTAGTTGTGAAGATCTAGTCAAGTGGAGAGGTCCTGGAGAAGCAATCTCCCAAGGGCTAGTTCTGAAGCCATGATGATTGTCTGTATGCAGCTAGGATATCACATTTCATGTCATGGGACCCTTTTGTACTTCTTGAAGAAAATAATTTAAAAGAACTCACAAATTAAATCATAACTAAAACAAAGACTTGAATTAATTTGAAAAACCAATAACATAGCATAACACAAGGCAAGAGAAATAAAATAACATCACCATTAAGAGTAAAAGGAGTAAAGGATAGAGAATACCACACAGAAGACAAGATTGGGTGCAATCACCCCCTCAAGTGTGTAGCTCCACTTCCATGACTTGAGTATTTAGAGAATTTTACTCATAAAAATAGCCCAAGGAGCTTAGAATAGATGTGCGTACAAATTGGGCTTGCTTTTCCCCACTTTTGGGTATTGCTTTACATATTATTTACCATATGAAGTCTCCCTAAGGTTTGTACATATAAAAATCTTTGCCCAAATATAATTGCTAATGGGTCTTGTTATATAAAATATCTTTATGCACATTTGCACATATAATAATCTTGTGCACATTTACACATTCCATTAAGCTGAATCTTGCACAAATTAAATTAAGCATATTTTTGTACGATTATTAATTCATAAAAATTATAATAAAATATATATCTATAATAGTGTGTGTGTGTGTGTGTGTGTATATATATATATATCCATCGTCAATCCTAGGTCGATGGCCATGAATGCACGAATATAGAGTGGCACAGGTTTTTAAAATTAAAGGTAAATGTTTAGGAGGACTCCATGTCTCTTACATGCTAGCTGCTTTATAACCTTTAGTGGTTTTACCTCGAAACTAAAATTCAAGCTTTTAATAGCTTTAATAATCTTTCTAAAAAGCTTAGATAAAACCTAGGAAAAACTTATTACTATAAGCTTCAAAAATCTTAATACCAATATAAATATAAATCTAGGGTACACACTTTAAATTTTTATAACACCAAATATTTTCATAGACCCAAAGAGAAAGGAAAAGAAAAGTCTTGTAAAATGACCATCGTAGGGTTAGACAAGTAGTCTAGTGAAGCCTACATTAAACTATCCAATTTATCACTCTCGCAAAAGAAAACATTTATAAACTTATCCTCAAGATCCCTCAACTCACCTCATCTCTAATTTAATTATACTGACTACTCATATGTTTTATTCTTTCTTCATCTTAACAAATTTTCAGTGCCTTCTCACTATGTTTAATAGTAAAGCATAGCATATAAATAGGGGTAGTTTAAAATTATGCTTTTTGTTCAATTGTTATTTTTTTTTTCTTGATTGAATGTTTAAGAGACGCTTACCTAAAAATTTAGATAAAATACATTTACTTACAGGCTTCTTTGTCTTGTAAAGTTCAACTATTTTGGGCTTAAAATCAATATCGGTAAAATGGCTGGACAACCCTCGACCCGACCACTTTTATTGGTCCTCAGAGAGACTTCTGGACCACATATCTATCTTCTAGTATAGAAACTCACCAACCATGAACCTCCCCCATGGCCATTCTGTGAGGGATGGACTTCTATCACTCTATGGGTGGAAGGAATCGTTAGGGACTCAACAACAAAAGTCATGGATTTGGACATCACGGTAGTTACCCATAATACCTTTCTAAATGCCTTACCTAAGGTGTACAATCTATACTTTTTTGACATGGTTTCTAAGCTGTACAATCTATACTTTTTTGACATGGTTTCTAAAATTTATATCCACGTACCCAACTATTTGGAACACCATATTAGATAATTTGGGAAAAATCCCATTCCCATTTGAAAAATGGGATCATGGTGAACCTATCCAAGCTTTTCAAAACCCCATCATGTGACATATCATTGGAAAGATCTTGAAGTGTAAGATCTAAATCTATAATGTCCGACAAATTTGGAGTTAATATGCTCAAGATATGCCAAAACTATGTTAAAAAGGTAATTCCCAAAGTATGAGATTTTTCCCAAATTATCTAATATTGTCTTTTGGCAACATTCTCCATACTAGCTATTACAAACCTCATGAATACTTTTCCCCTACATCTTTTTAGACTGTTTGAGTAGGACTCCTGGCATCCTTAGTCCTAGACAAAGGATGTAATTAAATTTATTTTGTCTTGAAATTGTGTTCCTTCCTTTCGTCTTTTTTTCAATCTAGATTGTTAAAATTGCTATTAGTTTTTCATTGTATTTAAATCATAATAGTGCATAACCTTAAGACTCTCAAAAAAACCAAAATTAATTACACAACATCGCACCAACTACACTCAACAAGTCCTCATGACAATTTGTTTTTTTAACTATAGCATTATGACAATTTGTTTTTTTGACTATAGCATTATGACTTGATCATCATCTCATGATCCTCATACATCTTTGGAGCTCATGTGACTCATGACACAATGCACCCATTTAGCATATATATCTGAATGAAATCATGCTAATTTTCAACAGCTACTACGACCGACAACAAGATGAATGGTCAAAGATCTGGATGCATGATGATGAAGAATGTTTTGTTTTCATAGCCATTGGAAACACCACAATTTTTACTCCAAACATATGCTTTTGTCACCTTCTAAAGCGGATCGACATCATACGTGGATATTCTATAGAAGATGATTCATCTCGATAATAATAGATGAAGAGTTTATTAATCAACTCCATTACCTTAGAACCAAATTAACCCCTGAGAAAATGATAATAGCTGACCATACCTGCATCATTAGAAGAATGTAAATATTGTTCGACTTCTTGTATTCATTTCTCTTGTTATTTTATAACTTTTTTTTGAAGTTGGTATCTCTTTATCTTTTTCACCATAGCAAATTGTTTCTCCATTTTCCATAATTTTAATCTTCATAGAAAAATATGCTTGTAGTATTTGTGTCCTTTTCAATAATGTATCTTGTAGCAGAACTAGTCAACACCTACATTATAACCTAGTAAATAATTCTTCCAATATTTCTATGTAAGTTTTTTCTTTCTGACAGTGATTCAAACACCTTCCAAGTAAGTTTCTCATTTATATCCTTACAATAATGATCACGCTTAAATATTTATGCATAGAATTTCAAACCATATTACTATAAGTTTTATTTCTTATAAATTCATAATTTAATATAACCCTAGTTACATTTGGAAGAATAACTATATTTTGATCCATTTGCATTGCTTTCTCATTTTTCTCAATATAGAACATCATGGCAATCGAATATATGTAAGGTACGATCCTCTTACACCTAACTCAACCTTATGATGGCGAAATTCATATTTATTATTCAAGTTTATTTTAACTTCAAACGAAAATTAAGCTTTCATCATCTAGACTTGTTTAATTAATCAAGATTGTTAGAATTGTTACTAGTCATTCATATTTAATTTTTGCTTAAGCTCTTGAGAAATCAAATTTATCCGCTTTTCATTTATAATTTCACATGCTTTCAAACAACTTTTCAACTCAAGGTTAGTATTTCCTATCCATAATCAATTTATCTGTTATAATGTTAAGCTTCTGTTAAGCTTCTTGTGAATTTTGTTTAAAAACTCGCGTCTCTTTGAGTATCAAAATTATTTTGATAGATAATTTCAATGACACCAATGATGGAGGTATGTATATATTCACTTCCTTTTATACAAATTTTTCATAAGTATTTCTATAATATTTTTCCAACCTAAAAACCTAATTAATAAACCATAGATTCAACATTAAGATTAGTTCAAGTTCATTAAATTAAATTAAATTTCTAGATAGAGAAAATTTGAGTCAAAATTTAAGTCTCAGAAGGAGCTAGCCACTCCGCCTAAAACTTCTATTCTGAAGGAAGTGATGTATGGAATTAATCTGGTGGTATGGGACATTAGATTGGTATACTTACTCTAGACACATTTATGTATTCTATCGTTTACCATCCTATGCGTGTATGTGCAACGTGCCTATGTGGTATGGGACACTTAGACTCGTCTTACATACATTCATTTGATTGGTTCATTGCATATGTGTAGATCTAGTCTTCCACACCAATCATCATGAAGCCATCCTCTCATGCATTTATGCAACTGTATATCGGACATGCCCATATATGGCATGCTTGTGGGCCTCCACTGTTTCTTTCAATTGGTTTGTATATGGAGGGGTGATTCTCGGGTTACTTATGCCTAGCAAACATGTGTGTGGTTGTTATTGAAATACTTGTTGTTGTCTATATCTCAAGATGAACTTCGAAATGCATTTTCGGCCCCCAAAATGTATAGGACAACAGAGTTGCCCTAGCACAGCTTTAGTCCCACGAAGAAAGCTCCTCAATCAGAGATCGTTTGCTGATGCCTCCCATAGAGCTCCCGACAAGGGTGTAGTCGCCAACACAAATAGGGAAGAGTAGTTGAAGCTCTTACCCTCGTACCGCTTCCTATGCTTCTCTTGCTTGCAGCTTAGCCCTTAGCATGAACCAGGCTGCTCTGATACCATGAAAAGATGTAGGGGAGAAGAGAGCTTGAGCTCTTGCAAGCACACACACACTCACAAACCCTAAAAGAGAACACACAAGGTGAGAGGCTGAAAATCTTATTCTTCTTCACACAACACTCAACACACCATATACAAAGATAAGAGTACACACCATATGAAAAGGTACTCAACCAAATACATACTAGGGTTCTCTATAGTGTGAACCTAACTAAATGAGCTGGCGCTATAACTATGCAAGTTTCTAGAATGGCTGTCACACAGCCTGTCATCCCACTGGCCGCATATCACCCATCTCACCAACCATGCCAGTGGTGTAAGTGTGGGCCTATCCCCCAGGCGGGTCATCAGTGTCCACCGCCTCACTAGATGAGCTCGATATCTCAACAACCAACTATCGTATGGTACTTTTATCAATAGCTCAAGAGCATTGGTAAAATAAGCTAGAATGGATTCTCTCTAAATGTACTTCATATGCATGTATTATGAGATTAAGCATTGTATATGAAAAGGTCATGTATGAGCCTTGGGTGCTTGATCTACCATAGTTTAAGTATGCGTGAACACACTTACGCAACATAGTCTCCCATTGTGCAATCAAGTCTTTCTCTTACTAATGTTCTTCTCTAATGCATGCTAGTGAGTGTGTGTGTGGCATGAGGTGAGAGGAGGAACAAGGACCTGTAGTCCAACTGAATAGTGTGACAATGCTTGCCACCTAGGAGACAATGATAGAAATAGCTACCCAATGAGGTGTGGAGCTCTTGAAGTGGTGTGCTTGAGCTCATTGCTACTTAACCTAGGCCATTAGAAATATCCACATGATGATGATTATGGGATTAATTGATGTATTCAATTAATTGTTTAACTAATGTGGACAGTGTCTGAGTATAGCCAATGAAAAGTGAAAGGGTATCGATTGAGGACAGTGTCTGAGTATAGCCAATGAAAAGTGAAAGGGTATCGATTGAGGTGTCTCACTGCATGAGATGTGAGAGGGTATCAATTGAGGTGTCACACTATATGAGAGTACCAATTGAGGTGTCGTATGGCTAGTGGATTGAGTGGTGGTGTGAAGATGATGATCATTTTTGTTTTGTGAATCATGTATTAGACTTTTTATGCATGTTATTTTTTATTTGATAATCAGTGAGATAATCACCAATTTAGGTATCGCAAGAGTTTTCTTGTTGGTATCCCATGTCCATAAGAACCTCTGAGCCATGCCTTTGTGCCTCTGAGCCATGTTAAGACCTCTGAGTTTACCTTTCAAGTTATGACATCAATACCTACAGCATAATCTTATTCTCTCGATAATTTTCTTACACAACCGAGGATAGTTGCTTCCCCAAATGGGAGGACTGTTTACAGGTATAGATTTTATCATATTTTTGATGAATTAATAATCATCCAAAAATATACTTAATTTAATTTGTGCAAGATTCAGCTTAATGGAATGTGCAAATGTGCATAAGATTATTATATGTGCAAATGTGCACAAAATTATTTTATGTAACAAGGCCCATTAGCAATTATATTTGGGTAAAGGTTTTTATATGTACAAACCTTAGGGAGACTTCATATGGTTAATAATATGTAAAGCAATACCCAAAATTGGGGAAAAGAAAGCCCAATTTGCACGCACATCTATTCTAAGCTCCTTGGGCTATTTTTATGAATAAAATTCTCTAAATACTCAAGTCGTGGAAGTAGAGCTACACATTTGAGGGGGAAGATTGCACCCACTCTTTTCTTCTGTGTGGTATTCACTATCCTTTACTCCTTTTACTCTTGATGGTGATGTTATTTTATATCCCTTGCCTTGTGTTATGCTATGTTATCTGGTTTTTTAAATTAATTCACGTCTTTCTTTCAATTATGAAATAATTTGTGAGTTTTTTTAAATTAATTTCTTCAAGAAGTACAAAAGGGTCTCGTGACATTTCATGGAGACAATGTTCTTTTGTTTGGGAAGATGAAAGGTGGGATATCATATGCAGATTACTTAATTGTAAATTGGAGGATGTTATATGGTTGAGGATTTTGGTGGCTTTAAAATCTAATGTATCTAAGAGAAGGGTTGTAAGTGATTGGACCCTAGAGAGATTCATCTAGAACTTGAATAAATGGGAGGGGGTTAGGGTTCCATTTCATGAAAGGGTCACCATTTGTAATGTTGTTTTAAATACCTACATCATGTTCCTATGCCTAGTGCTCAACTTTGGCAAAACTCAAGAAAAGTATGGGGCCTATAATAAGGGACTTTCTATGGAGAAATAGGTGTAGTAGTAGGAGAGTGGTAGCTTTGCTTACGTGGGACAAAGTGAGTATGCCAAAGAGTGAAGGAGGCATTGGTATCCTATATCTACCATTAGGTAAAATTTGGACTCTCATTTTTGTCCCTTAAGGATTTCCACACCTCCTCTCTCTAGAAAAATGGGCTCATGGTGAATTTTTTGCAAATCAAATGAATAGTTAGCGATTATTGCACATTTGAAATCTATTCATCGAGACCTTTCCAAGTATATATATCACGATGGGAAATTTTGATTATTCAAGAAGTTCCCAAATTGGTGAAGACGTGGCATGTAACATGCCACGTCATCACACTGTCTAGACTTTTGTGGCTTTTATTATGAACCCCCTAGGAACTAGACCAATTTGGAAGATCTAGTCAAGTGGAGAGGTCCTGGAGAAGCAATCTCCTAAGGGCTGCAGTTCTAAAGCCATGATGATTGCCTGTATGTAGCTAGGATATCACATTTCATGGGGACAATGTTCTTTTGTTTGGGAAGATGAAAGGTGGGAAGGTCCTGGAGAAGCAATCTCCTAAGGGCTGCAGTTCTATAGCCATGATGATTGCCTGTATGTAGCTAGGATATCACATTTCATGGGGACAATGTTCTTTTGTTTGGAAAGGTGGGACCTCATGTGCAGATTACCTAATTGTAAATTGGAGGATCTTTATATGGTTGATGATTCCGCTGGCTTTAAAATCTAATGTATCTATTGGCATTTGTCCCAGGTGTAGGTCATCACTTGTGTTTTGGGAATGCCTAGCAATTAGGGGTACTTGGTCCAAAATGTGTAAATGGATAGAGAAGAGCTTGGGTATGCAAACATGTTGGGGGGACTGGATCTTGGGTAAATGGTCAATTTTAGTAATGAATATATTGGTTTGGTTTTTAATATCATCAGAGCTTGCATCTTGATGGAAATCTGGTCTAGCAGGAATGCAATTGTATTTAGGAAGGCAGTATGTACAGGCTTGCAAGAGTCAGACTTGATGCATAAGTGTGTTACATGTGCTGGTTGGTATGTAATGTGAATAAAATAAGATGTTTTGAGCTGGATATGGTGATTAAGAACCTGCAAACAAATATGATTTGAATTTTGCCTCAGAGTTTGGTGAGCTTCAAACATACTAGGAATAAACCCCTAACTTTGGTCTGTATGGTGCTGCAGGTGAGATTTTGGGAAGGGAAGAAAAGGCCTCCCAAGTTTGGACCAAAAACTCTAAGGTGGTACCGTAAAGAAAAACAAGTTGATCGTACATTTGTCGCCCTCGTAGAAAACCAAGTGCGAACAAGACCCACTATTAAAGTTTGGTCCAAGAAAGGGGGGATGCTGGAAAAACAGTCCCCTGGAGGATGCACTACAGAAGCTATGATGGAGGCCAGAATACTTTTGGAGCATCAAGAAGAGAGATGGGAATTTTTGTGTAAAATTCTGAATGAAGTTGAGAAGGAGTAGTAAATATGGACACTGTAGCCCTGATTTGGTTGTATTTGCAGTTTTTGAACAGTTTCAGTTAATATATATAACTATTATTGATCTGAAAAAAGGAAAAAAACTAAGAGAAGGATTGTAAGAGAACTTTTTGTAATGGGCTGTCTTTATTAATATTAATATATATAATTACTTGTTCCCAAGAAAAAGAAAGAAAGAAACTAGTATTTAATAAAATTATTTACAAACAACTAGGTCAAATTAAGGAGACGTCTTGGCATTGGCCTGTCTTCTAGTCAAGAATCCACACATCAATGTTTGTTGTCCTTTTTTCAACAACAAAAAAGTTTCAACCGCAATCAAAATAAGCTAGGAGCGTATTTTTTCAATGTCGCCGGCCACCTCGCCTTCTCCGATGGGCGCCGCATGCTTCACTGCTCCCTGCTGGTTTAACACAATCAGCAATCTATATAAATGCATTAGATCTCCTCTGAATTTCGCAAGCCTTCTCTGCTTGAGCGTCGATTAGCACTTAATTACGTCGTTAATTACCATGACCACCATCTTCTCCAGCCAACGTCTAGCTGTGCCGGAGAGTGCACAGAAGGTGACGGATCACGAGAAACGCCATCTTGTGCAGAAATTATCCCAGATGGCCGTGCCGGGAGGTGCCCCAGGAGTTCTTGGTCCCCCATGAGGAGCGGCCTCATCCGACCCAAAGAAACACGGGCCTCCTTCCCTTCGTGGATATGGCAGGCCTTCATGGAGACTCGGAAGCGGACACCCTGAAAGAGATCGCTAAAGCCTGCGAGGAGTGGGGCTTCTTCCAAGTAGGTTAATTACATTAACGTGCCTGCGCTAGCTAGCTTTTAAGATTAGATAATAATGAAGAGGAGATAAAAGCGTATAGCTGATGTGGTCTGTACTGTTTGCTGCTGTGCTGCAGGTGGTTAACCATGGCATACCCGCGAGCGTTATTGAAGGGACCAGACAGGCAGCCAGGCAGTTCTTTGAGCTCCCCATGGACGACAAGGAAGGTTACTCTGTGAAGGATCAGAGCACTGAAGGCTTGCTCGGATATGGCCACACTAACTTCTTCCAAGGAGCCGCAAATGACTGGATGGACTCCCTCTTTGGCTACCTGGCTCCCCCCTCATTGAAGAAACTCGACATGTGGCCTTCCCAACCCGAAGGATTAAGGTCCAACCCCTTTCTCTCTCTCTCTCTCTCTCTCTCTCTCTCTCACTCACTCACTCACTCTCTCTCACACACACACACACACAGTCTCTCTCTCAGAGACAGTACACACATACACCCCCCCCCCTTACACACGGACACACACACACTTTTTTTTCCATTATATCACATGGCCCAACACCTCTTTGTGATGTGACCACTCTAGGGGCATGGTGGGTTCCTACGGCACCGAGCTACAGAACCTTTTCAAAAGTTTGCTCGCCGCATTGTCCAAAAGCCTTGGTATGAAGGATGACCATCTAGAGAAGGCTTTTCAACATTACAACTTGTTCTTCCGAGCAAACTACTACCCTCCTTGCCCTCAACGTGACCTTGTTCTTGGGACACATGGACACAAGGACCATGGATGCATGACGGTTCTACTACAAGACAAAGATATGGATGGACTTCAAGTGTGCAAGGATGGCCAATGGTTCTCAGTGGATCCCATACCGAACGCATTAGTCATCAATATTGGTGATCAATTACAGGTAAAGTCCTCCAGCCCTAAGTTAACCAGTTTGTAAGAGCCACATCATTAACACACTTAAAACCACCAAACTTGTGCCATATTGTTGTCTTTAAAAAAAAGGTTTATAAATATTTAGTGATACCCAAAGATCATGTCTAATAGATGTAGCTAGTAGGGGGTCCTCATCCTACAAGGTTAATTCCTTGCTACACTCTAATAGATGTAGCTTAGTAGGGGGTCCTCATCCTACAAGGTGAATTCCTTGCTACACTTTAGTGAACAACTTTTGCCATGCTTCTCTTTTTGAATTCCTTTTACTACTAGGCTACACACTAGTGAACACCTTGTGCCATGCTTCTCTTTTGTAAAACTGTAAATTTAGGATATCATCTTGATATATATATTGACTCTTTTTTATTTTCTGATTATAGATGCTAACCAATGGCAAGTACAAAAGCGCATTACACCGTGGTGTGGTGAGCAACAATCAAACTATAATGACCCTTGTTGCACACTTGGATCCTCCAAAGAAGGTTGTAACAACACACTAATTGGCACATTATAGTCAAATATCATATTTAGCTAGAGATTGAGACACTTTAATTTGAAGCATAATTGTCCTTAGACATATATCGCATGGATCACCCCTAAAGAAGGTGGTAGCAACCCTTAGACGTATAATCAAATATCATATATAGATAGAGACTTGAGACGCTTTAATATGTTCTTGGACATATATATCACACTTCATTCTTAATGATATTGATATTTTATGTGCATGTCACTAATAGCATGAATAGCTTTTCTACTTAAGGAGAAAAGCTTGTAAAAGAGAATTAATGGTAAGAGCTTTAATAGTGGCCATAATTTGATTAACTATGTCATAAACGTATGATCTTGTATGAATGGATTTGATGGATTAAGGATATGTACATGCTTTCATCTTGCACTCTTTATTACGAATATATACAAATAGGGACTCTTGTACCTCACGAGATTGAATAACTTTTCCTCTCTTCGTTGAAACCAAAATCGATTTTGATTTGTGCCCCCTCAAACCAAAAAATCAATTTAGGATACAATATGCATGGGATATTGTGCCTACTACTACTAGCACGATCATGACAATTTTTTCACAAAAAACATGAAGCATAGATAACATGTTTCAACTTTCAATAACTATATATTTTTTTTACAAGACATTGTCAATTGTTCTAGTTTGTTTTTTTCATTCTCTAAATCTACTTTGTTTCACCTATATGTAGATGTGAGAAATACATAAATAATTGTTTGGTCTCCACCATAGTGACATACACCATTTAGGATCATCTAATGCTTATGACATTACTTCCTTCTTCTAGAGTCGATTTTTGTAGAAGGAATGCTCGAATAGATTTTGTAGAAGGAACACTCTAGTGGTTTTACTTAAACAGTATAAATGAAAATATAAAAATTAATATTTGAATATCTATTAAGCTAGTTTTACTGATCTAATATTAAGAGTCAACATTTTCATGATGGTTCTTTGTTCCTTTTAATAGGTGCACATGTAAAGCCCACCTATTCCTCACTAAATTAGACCCCTTACATCTAGTCTACCATTTCTATTATGATAATGTTAGTATGATCCTTGAAGGGAAAGCCCCTATCTTTATGCTTTTCAAGATGATAATTTAAGTTTAGGCATCTTTTGAAAGTGAGTGAATACAATAGTAGCACCCCCCTTCTCTCTCTCTCTCTCTTAATATCACAATAATTTCATATTGGGTGGATTTATATATTAGAAATTAGCACTAGTCTTGTAGAAAAAAACCACTTTTGTGGCTTTAAGAAATTTTTGTTTAAGAAAATATTTTCTTTTTGTTTCAAAGAAATTTATATTAGGAAAATAATATCAACACAAGATATTCATTGAGAGATCATAATAAGTGCCAAAAACATTTTAAACATATTCTTCCATAGTCATGATTTCGGTAAATAAATTAGATACTTTTTCAACACCTACAACTGTACGATTAAAAACTATTCTACATGTGCATAGGATATTGGCATGTCCAATATATCACTTAATAAACAAACACTTTTTCATATAGGTATCCTTGAAGTAAGGCTATTGCAATATTTTTATGTTATTTTTAGCAATTTTAAAATAAGAAAGTACTAGATATATAATTTTCTTTTTCCAAAAACTTCCACCATAGGTAGAGGCATTCTAACCAATTATTCTTAAATAGTGTCATGAAATTTTACGTTGGTTGACATTTTCATTTCTTCAAAATTGCAAGACTTGTCTTTTATGTTGATAAGCACGTGAGCTCTCTCTCTCTCTCTCTCTATCATAAAAACTTTATATTGTGTGAATTTATGTAAAAAACATTAACCCCCTTTTGTTAGAAAGAAAGCCACCTTGTGGCTTTAAGAAACGCTTGAAAAAAAAAATATTTTTTAGTATATTTATTTTGAAGAAATTTTTAATATAGAAGATATTCATTGAGAGAGAATATCTAGTGCCTAAAAAGTTTTGAAAACATAGTCTTTTTTTATGGTCATGATTTAGGCACCTTTTGTTAAAAAAATCTACCTTGTTATTTTTACATTAAAAAAGCCTTTTTATTCTTAGGTGGTCCTAAACTACTTTTTATTGGTTTTGAACTATTTTAAAGTGGTCCTCAAATACTATTTAGTGGTCTTGAACTTGTAATGAGTGGTCTAACAATATTGTTAAGTGGTCAAAAGTACTATCAAGTGATGCAAAAGTACTATTAAGTGGTACATGAGTACTTTAAGCTTTAAAAACATCATGTGCATTAATAGAGACCTTGTTATAGGACCACTTAGAAGTACTCTAGGATCACTTTCAATTACTTATAAGTTTTTTTATATTAAAAACACTTTAGGACCACCTGAAAGTGCTTTAGAGCTCTTAAAAGTACTTCATGGACTTTGCGAATGACTTTATAAACTTGTATAAGTACTTATACATGGTCCTAAAGTAATTTACATAGGCCCTAAAATACTTTTAGTAGCTGTAAAGAACTTTTAGGTGGTTCTATAGAGCTTTCAATGGCACAAAAGAATGTATTTTAAAGTGATACTGAAAGGCTTCCAAGCACAAAAGAACTTGTTAGTACCACTTGGAAAGTTTCAATAACACAAAATAACTTGTATTTTAAATAGATATTGATTACTTTAAGTTTCAATGGCACAAAAGAAAATAGATATTGATTACTTCAAGTTTCAATGGCACAAAAGAACTTGTAAGTATTTTAAATAGATATTGAGTACTTCCAAGTGGTACTAACAAGTTCTTTTGTGCTTGGAAGCCTTTCAATATCACTTTAAAATACTTGCACCAAGTGCTTTTGTGCCATTGAAAATTATGTAGGACCACCTAAAAGTGCTTTACATCTATTAAAGATATTTTAGGGCCAGTGTAAAGTAATTTAGGACCATGATGTATAATTACTTTAGGACCATTTGGAAGTGTTTCACTATCACTTTAAAATACTTACAAGTTATTTTGTAATATTGAAAGTTCTATAGGACCACCTAAAAGTGCTTCAAATTTGTTAAAAATGTTTTAGGGCCACTGTATAAAGTACTTTAAGTCTACTTCATACTAGTCTGAGAGTGTCTTAAGGTGCTCTAGGAGTGTTTTAAATTTGACTTTGATAAAAGTAGGGTACAAAACTAAGGCTCGTCGTAAATGTATAGGATGCTTTACAATAGCACATCTCCCTATCGACTTGCTATACACACATCTCTTTTGTTGGGGGAGACTCGTGTCTCTAATCTCCAAAATTCAAAAAAAAAAATCTTTAACTTTATGTGTCATGATGCTACTTTGAGGTTTCTATCTTTGGCATGTTTGCAGGGGAAAGACTTCATCCTCTTCTATTTATAGGCAAGGATTAGGCACCAAGGATTCTCTTGTGAATAACTAGAACCTTTGGTGCCTTTGGTAAGCTGATAGATTTTCTATTGCCACCATGTCCATTGAAATCATAAACATTAAGTTCTATCATTAGAGATGACCTCTTCAAGAAAAGCTCATCTTTTGATCAGGGCACTTTGACTATTGTCAAAGTGTTACGAATGTTGGCCAGCACAACTCTTTCGCAACCCATTTCTTCAAGTTGAGCTTTCTTGCAATTGGGATGGAGGAGGAATTCTTCAAATATTTTCTTGTGGGGTAGCTTTGTCGAGGCCCTTCATCTTCTCGTACCAAGAGTTAGCTACAACTCTACAAATCTTCTTTCTTTCCTTCTCGTCATCAAGATGGACCTATTCACTTTAGCCCTTTACTTCTCCTTGGCTTTTTATCAAATCTCCCTTTGCTTTGCAACCCAATAATGTTTTATTTTCTCAATGCCTTCCTGACCAAGAATAAACCTACCTCCATTTTCTCGCACCTCTACATTGTGTAAAAATTCATCTTGTCCCATTGCATGCCCATCAATATTCATCCTGAAATGAGGTGAAAATATTGTATTAGAATATTCTAGCCCTAACCAACCATACTCTACAAGTTTCTTTGACCTTAAAAGATTATTCAGAAAATAGGTATTCAGGCTCAATGGGTGTGGTGGTGTGTTTTAGAGAGAGATAGGGAGAGAGAGAGAGAGAGAGAGAGAGAGAGAGAGAGAGAGATTGAATGTAGTACATCTCCTTGCAGCCATCTAGCTATCTTAGGAGGAAAGACCATAGGGAGAGAAGTGGAGGGAGATACACTTTGTGTGTGTGTGTGTGTGTGTGTGTGTGTGTGTGTGTGTAGCATAAAGATAGAAAGAGCTCATGAATGTAGCACAACTCTTGTGAGCCACAGGGACATAGATGAAGAAGCTGAGCACAAGAGAAATAAGAGTCTGTCATGCTAGAATAATTCGTCTCGTGAGATCGTGAAGATTTGGGAAGAGAAAGCTAGAAATAGATAGATTTTATGTGTAGCATGTTCTCTTGTCATCTCCCTAGATATGTTAAGACAAGCGTATGAGGAGAAAGAAAGAGAGAGCTCTATTGTATTAAGATAATCATATGAGAAGAGAGAGAGAGAGAGAGAGCATGACACATGCATGATCATGCTCCAAAATTTCCTAACACACACGAGCATGCTCCCATGAGTGCGTGAACTTTCCATGATAGCATGAATTCTAAATATTCTTTTCATGGTAACTATTCAGTCTTAAATTTTGAGTATTTATTTTTACAATTCTTAATATTCTTTCTTACTAGTTTGTTATTACCTTTAACCTCTCCTTGTTAGCACTTAACAAAGGAATGTCAATGACACCACTTTTTGAACCACCTAACTCTTGCTTTGACCCTATATGGCTTGAAGCATGCACCTAGAGTATGGTCAAATAAGATATGATAGCATCTTGTTACTATGGATTTTAGATATCTATAGATTTTTCACTTCACTCACAAGGGCATTATGCTAGTAGTCATATATGTTAATAACTTGATTGTCACAAGGGACATTGATGTTTACATTTATGAGGTGAATATGCTCCTCAAGAAGAAGTTTGAGTAAAATATTCAGGTGAGCCATGATTCTTCCATACTTTCTAGGTGGTATAGAGGTGATTAGATCATGTGATGCGATTTGACTTTTACAAAGACAGTATGCCTTAGACATATGTTATCAAAGGTTTAAATAATAGGTTGTAATATAATCTTAGTGCCATTAGAGCAAAGAGCATAAAATTTTGCTACATATATAGGTAATCTTTTGGAGGACCCTACATTGTGCATGCACATTGTAAGGAGTTTGATTTACATGACTATCAATAGGCCAGATTTGAGCTATGCTATTAGATTAGTGAGTCAGCATATGTAGGCCTCGAAGAAGCTCTACTTATGTGTGACTAAGAGGATAAGGTACACAAAGTCCATAGTACAAGGTGTGAGAGAGAGTTAGCAAGGTGTGAGAGAGATGGGAAAGAGGTGAAAGAGTGTTGGAAATATTAGAGAGAGAGAGAGAGAGAGAGAGAGAGAGAGAGAGGCAAGAGCCTCTTGGGGTGTTTTGTTTTTTTTGAGAGAAAGAGGCATGAGACTTTTGGGTTTTTTGAGTTTCAAACAAAAACAACTCACAAAACATATCCTGTTTCTTAATTCTTTGTCATCAGTGTAAATGTTGATGCTAATTTTTTTACAATGTCAGTATACTTGTTGGTATTAAGGGTTGGTATTATTGTCAACAACTATGGATGCCCTTATGTCAATGGTTAAAATGACGCCGTAAGTTATGAAATAAATGGATAAAAATTAACAAATTTGACTCATAGCTCATGCTCCTACTTAAAAGAGACCCACATTTTCATATCCCCATAACATTTCTCTTCATCTCTCTGAGAAATGCCCTTGATCTCTCTTGATCCCCCCTAACATTTTCTTAATATCTCCTCCTTTTGTCAATGGAGCATGTAAACAATTTTATGTCTTCAAGGAAGAACCTGCCTCTCATAGTGAGATCATTTTAATAGAATGTATATTGATGTATGGACTAAATGTGAGTTCAACATGTGTCGGATGAGGCCATACAATTGTTTTTTAAAATGGATGTGAGCCACAAGGTATGTAATATTATTCACATATAGAGGATAACAATGATAACATTGAGAAGAATTGGTGGTTGATGATATGGAGCCACACATGCAAGAGGATATGGGGACACATGTATAAGAATATTTTGTGGGTGAGCTAATTGAAGCAATGTTTAAAGTAATAGACAGGATTGTAAAGGCACAATGTCCAAAGAATTACATCTTCAAACTCTTGGATCAGTTTCTTAGAATTATTCAAGTAATCTCTATTTCCTCTTTCTCTTTCCTAATCTCATCCTCTTCAAAAATAAACTAGCTAACAACACATCATGCATCATAATTATGTAAGGTTGTTGAGATGTATGATATTAAACTCCATGCTTAAGTCACGAGATGATGGAAAGAATATTCTAAGTTCCAATAGCATGGATTACATGTGTATACATGTAGGATCCAATGATTATTTCCTCTTCCATGTGGGGATGCTGGTGAATGCTCACTCACTTACATGTCCAAAATGTGTGTAAAATCTGGTGCTCATAGTGATATGACAAGATTTCCAAGGTGGAACCATTATTCTAAGGCATTTTCTAATCATTCTAAGAATCCAACACATGTTCAAGTGCAAGTCGCTAATGACTTAGTATGCTAAAAAACTCGATCCATTGATGGCATCTTATACAAACCTTGTTGCATATGGAGACACATTAAGGATACATGGCCTAAGTTTAAAGAAGAGCCTCATATGCCTAGATTTGGCAATGGATGGTGTTAACTGTTATGTGGACTGCACACTACAAGATCGCACACCGCAAGTACGGACTGCAAGTGTAATGCCACATGCGTACCTTAAATGAATAGTCATTACGAGATCTCAAGGGGTGTAAATGGGAGGTTGTGTGCCTGTCTGAATCCCATGACCATGTAGCTATTTTAAAGGCTGTATACATGTGTATTCAAGGGCCAATGAGTCAATCAATCATCCTTTCATGCAAAAATTTAGCAGTCTTCTGTGTTAATGAAGCATTAATCATGTCGCACTGTGTATGATCAGTTATGTATTCATTTATCAGTATAGGTTACCTTTTCAATTAATAATATATGCTAAGAGGGTAATCATTCTCGTATTACTGTACTAGTGCTTAAGAACATAATACACTTGGCAACCATGATGTTCTCCTGATGATGTGGTTGCATGCGCATGCGTTCTCAGGGACCTCCTGATTTGGTGGTTCCTACTATGGGCGGCCGTGGCGTCGTCATTCGAAGGATGATTGGTGATAAAGCGGCGAATGATTCTCCTTCTTTTTCTTCACAGTTTTTAGGGTGGGATGCAACTCCCAGAGTCAATCACTAGGAGCGCAGCCGTTCCTTCCCCCCTCCCCATGTTCCGTGGGTAGAGAGGCGGTTGCTAATTTCACCGATCTCACCTACTACGGTAGTTTGGCAATTGTTCTTGGGACCGACACAGCCAGCCTCAAAGAGCTCTTTCCATAGATATGTCACATGATATGGTTTTGCCCACTCAATTTTAAATTCAATTTTGGCGGAAAACTTTGAAATTCAAACTTCTAGCCATTTGAAGAATAAGAAGGTATCTAGCCATTTGAAGAATAAGAAGGTATCTAAAGTCAAAGAAACTTAACATTTTAACAAAAAGTCATTAAAATCATAATATGGCAGCTTAAAGGACCCCTATAGACCTCAACCTTCCCCTAATGGTACATTTACAAATATGGAGCATATGGAGGATGATCATGGCCATGGAGGTGATGATGACCGTGATACGAGAGAGGAGGATGATCATGTGATAGGAGATACAGATATTGAGGCCATTACCCCTGAGGACGAGCCTACCATTGGTGATGCTGATTTCGATGAGCACATGAGTAGCACAAGTAGTAGTGGGTTGAATGTATTTGTCGATCTAAACACTTGTTTGGATTTTGAAGTAGATAGTCTGGCAAGGGTTGATCTCATTGAGGATGAGATTGAACCGTAGCCCATCATTGATATTGGCTAAACTATTTTACATATTGTCTCATTCTCCTCACCTCACTTATTTTTTGTATATGTGGGTTTGCAAAAAAGCATTGATGTTTTTGTTAAAATTATGTGCTTTGGTAATCATGGGCAATTTTTGGAAAGCAGTGATGTACATTTACCAGCCTACACCAAAAGCTCACTTTTTGTACTCTCTGTTTTGCGTCTAAATACGTGTCTAATTCTCAGTGTAGATGCACTAATAACGCCCTAATACATGCGTCAATAGATGCCCTAATACACGTGTAAATAGACGCGATGTTAGACGCAATGTTAGATTCTTAGTGTAGACATCCTAATAGACGCATCAATACATGCGCAAATACACGCGCTATTAGACGTGGCTGTAGATGCACCCATAATTTCTCTATTCAAGCAATGCCTATAGACGCGCCTATTATTTTGCGCATCTATCAAGCGCGTCTATAGTTGCTTTGCGTTGTTGTGCATGGAGATAGATAGGCCAGGTCTTTGAAGACCTGGCATGATGACCTGCCTTGTCTGCGCAGACCTGGCAAAAGTAAAAACTCCTTGGGTGTGAACCCTCATCTTTCTAGACCTTTGACAGTTCTGTGAACTCCAACACCCACAGATAGCCCAAGTATTAATAGCATGAAGACCTGCCTTATCTGTGTAGACCTTGTGCTAGTAGTGGTGGTGATGCTTGGGTATTGGCAAGGTGAGGGTCGGAGTGGCACAATGGTGTTGATGCTCGATGTTGCAAGGTGGTGTTGGGAATGGTGGTGGGCTGCTGGTTTGGTGCCATGCTGGTGTGCCACGAGACCTTGCACAAATGTTTGAACTTTGGCACCCACAGACACGGCAAGTGTTAATAGCATGAAGTCTTGCCTTGTCTATGCAAACCTTGTGGAGAAAAAGCTCCTGGCTAGGCAGTGGCAGTTTGGGCTGGAGAAGCGCGACGGTGGTGATGCTGCTCGATGTTGGGCAAGGTGGTGTTGGGCATGGTTTGGTGCCATGCTAGTGTGCCACAAGACTGCTGCAATAGGGCATTCAAAGCAGTTGTAGTAGAATTTCATATGGTGGATCACTTCAAGGGTTTCTGTTAGTAGGCGTTGTGTTTAGTTTGTTGCTGTAGTTGAGACCTAATGGCTCCTAGAGGTTAAAAGCTTTCAGTTTACAATGTCTAATTGCATGTAATATGTAGTTATTTTGACATAGGACGAATTGTTTTGCCGAGTATGTACTTCTTACATTATGATATTAGCTTTAGAAATTGTATGGTTGTGCCTGTGCTTTCCCTCTTAAGGACGGCTTTGCATTTGCAGAAGAAGAGATGATGGGTCTTAACTTTGAATCTTATTAATTTCATTGAGTGAGTTTTAACCTTATTAACTCTGATGGGCCTTAACTTTAAATCTTTTTATTTTTTAGCAGATGTCTACATCTAGCCGAGGTGATCGATACCCCCTCAGGTCCCAATGAAACTCAAAGGTCGCTAAAGCTGCAAATCCACATGGTAAGCAATTAGAGGTCTCCTCAGCTCACACCTCTACCCTACCTCACCCTGTCCTTGAAGTGCAAGAAGAACATACGCAAAGGTCTCAAGGAGTAAGACAAAGTGTTATTCATGAATTACCTCCACAAAGTTTGGGATCATTGGGTGAAGCATCAGGTAGTCACCAACTCATTGAACATCAAGATAATGCTTCTAGTCAACCACAAACAAGAAAAATGGATGCAGGGGTGGCAAGATTCAGGAGGCACATTCAAATGGACATACTGTAGAAATGTATGGAGTCTATAACTGTTTGGGTTGAAATTGAACCACCTTATGTCCCTTTATGTCGTCTTATACCTAATCCTTCAATGAGAACAAATTGGAGCCAATATTACACTTCTGGCTTCCAATTTTGACTCCTAGGATTATGATCCAACAAGGGGAGACTTTCTTGTGTAATTGAGTAGGATAGAGAAACCAAAAATGCTACTATCAGATGATGATGTTGCCAGTTGGGGAAGTTGGGGGGGCCAGTTTGGCAGAGTGTAAATCAAGTGTTTGAGGTTGATCTTATAAGAAAGCGTGAGTGGACACATCTAAGTGGAAACAAGTTCCTTGTATATGGGATGGAAACCATAGGTTGAAAGCATGGGGAAACCAAATTAGGAGAGGTAAGATTTTAGTTTCTTTTACTTATCATAATATCGTAAATTAGTAAAGAATTGTGCTCACAGTTTGTTTTTCCTTTTTATAGTGTGGAGGGAAAACAAAAAAAAAGAGGCATGTACGAGTACGATGCAAGTTTCTCTCCTTTGATGTTCGTCACACGAAGGAGAGGTCCTTCTAACTCTTACAGAAGTAAATAGCCTAATCTTTCCGCATCCATATCGTAGGAATCCCACCTATCTTCGTATCTTTCTGCCCGCTCTGTTTATTATCCGTATCTGCTTCTGTTTGTTCCTCCCCTTCCAACTATGCTGGGTTTTCTATATCGATCTCACATTGGATGGTGCACCACAAAGTTTTTCCCTTTGTTTCATGTACATGCAAAAACATAGTCAATAAATATGTTGATGTTCCTATAGGTTGGTTTGTACTCATGTGCCACATACTCTTCCACACCAATGACATCTTTCTCATGTGTAAGTTTGGTCCATCTAGAATGGATACTCTTATGCACTATTTTAGTGAGGAAGAATTGATGGATCAATCAAATTTTAGCACAAGAGAGATTGGCTAGAACAAAGCATTGGTACAATATGTCAATGTCAACACTCTCTCAATTTGTACTTAGAGTAAGTAACATGTTTGTTCTCTTTATTTTTCCTCTTACTCTTAAATTCATTTACTTTCTTGTTTGCATTATCTCATTGCATTTGGTGCTTTCTTTCAGGAGGAGCTCAACAAAAAATGTGAAAAAGAAATGTCAAAAATTGACTTTACGACTCTATCCTTGGAAGAGTGCAAGGAAACAAGAACCAAGGTAATGAAAAAGGTAAAGGACAAGGTGAGGATTAAAGGATACAAGCAAGCATCCTTAGAAAATCCAAAAAATGGTGAAGGATTTTTCCAAGTTCCATACTGAGTGAATTGGGAAAAGGCAAAGGCAGTCACAGAGGACAAGCTTGGAATGCTTGCAGCGGTAAAAATCTCATGCGAGAAGTGGGTTTTCTTATTCATTTGAATTAAGTGGACTTTAAGGACATTGTTGGGACTCTCTTATGTATGAATAATTCTTTTGTTAACATGTTGTAGGAAAAAGAGATCTTGATTGTCCTCCTCACTAAGGATGAGAGGGAACAACTGGATTGGGGCCTGCCAAGGGACAACATATCTTGGAGGCAGTACATTTCTAAGGAAACATACTAGTCCCAAATGATAGACCTTGCACGTGATCTAGTTATGCAACATGATGTGGATGTTAATGGAAGGGGAGTACAAGTTCTAGGTGATGCAGTTAAGTACTTTAGGTCTTGTCGACAGTTGCATTTCCATGAGGCATTTGTAGAACTTGTAAGTGAGATGAAGAGCTTTGCTGCTTCGGAGAAGTAACCATAGATTCAAATGTCGGTACATTGTCTTGTGTATAGGTAATCTCAAAGTATTGATGCTTTTTTGTCTCCATGTATTTGTAGCATGTTCTTACTTGCCATTATAGTTTTTGGGTGGTCGCCTAAAATGCATGTTGAGGGAAATCTTGATGAGCAGCAGGTCTGGCAAGTGGAGAAGGGTCCACAGACCATGTTTCTAGATGCGTGGTAGGAAGAAGGAGGCCTCACACAATGGGAGGTCATGGTTACACCATGGTGGCTTGAGTATCCTTCTAGAAATGTTTATTAAAGTGAAGAAGGTTGACGTAAAGGTAGCGACTTCATTAAACTTTTGTAACAAATGTAAGAACATCATTTAGTACTGATAGTTATTTTTTATTATTATTTTCATAAGACTTTCAAAGCTATACTCAAAAGCAAAAAGGAAAGCTAGAAGACCAGTCTTCAACAAAGAAGATGAAAAGGAGAAGAGAGATTGAGAGAAGGGCTTGGACAAACCAGCCACAAAAAGGGGCTTGAACCTTGAGAAAGACATTGAGACCTCACCAAGAGATGAACATTTTGAAGACGAGGAGAACTTGGATTATGATCAAGGTGACATGTCCAACACAAAAGTAGTATTCATTTCATTTTATGTAATGTACACTGATGTGTTTTGCTAAGAAGGTCATGGGGGTGATAGTGGGGAAGAAGACAACTCACCCCAAGTTTATCATGTTGCTATAAAAGCAAACATTTTAACAACATCTGAGTTCATTTCTTCTCTTCGACCACATCGGTGAGTGTAGAAAAGAAAGAGGCTAAATAGGTTAAAGAAACTATGATAAACCTATGGGATCTAATTTGATGCCCATGTGTGAGTTGTGTAGGGTGTTAAAGAAGCTCTTTAAAAATGTGGAACACCCCTATGTGTACAAAGGACACAATACTGTATTTTCTAGAAGCTTATTATGGGCTGACTTTCCCACATCTACGAGAGTAGAGAAATTTTGGAGTTCTCATGTGATTCCCACTAAATGGAATGTCTTTACCCCCCTGAGCTTGCCATAGTAGTAACAACAACATTTGTGCCGATTATGTAGTTCCAGGTTGGGGTTGGCTCATTTGTACTTGCTTGCCACAACTAATGCATGATGTGCAAAAGTGAGCAATGGAGAAAGGATTTTTTCTTCTTCACACTATATATGGTGGTGTATGTCGAGAGTGGATACTCACAAAGTTGTCCATAAGAGGAGGTAAGGGAATTGGCTATAGTGAGGTTGTTCATGGTAGAAGTAGACATGATCACACTATGTACTAACCTCCACTTTGAATGGGTGGGTGAATTGGTTGGTGCTCAGTATGTTTATACGTGATGGTTGTCAGCCATCTTGTTACAGGAAATCAAGAGCATAGTTGTGTGAAAGGGTCAAATTGGATTAGGGAGTGTGATTTTGGTGGCGGTCATCCATCAACTCATGAAGGGAAGCATGTACGTGGTGGGGCCGAATGTCAAATAGAACTAAGCAGGTTTGTTACGCAACAAATTTTTTTTATAAAGATGCTTATAATCATACATCAAGCCAATAAAAACCTGATTGATTTTTTTTTTGGGGGGGGGGGGGGGGGGATGTTATCAAAAACCACAATGGCCAATGCGAATGTAGCGGGAAGGCAACAAAAGAAAGACAGAGAGCACGTGTCTCTCTTGTGATCAACACAAGAGATAGTGGTTGCCGTGGAGTGAGTCGGCCGTGTTGCGGGTGAATAGTTCGGATGGTGGACGGTGGTGCGCTAGAAAGGACAGAGTCAGGCTTGCCTGCGCTAGAAAGGACAGAGTCAGGTTGGAGAGATCGGCCACTATGCGTAGAAGAGACCGGGGCCGACCACCAGGCGGCGGGCCTGCTTGGGCGATGCCTTGCAGGCGGTTGGCTGTGAGGCGTCATGATGATGGAGCCGCCGTCCATGGTCGGCCAAGCACACGTCTGGGTGCGGTTCGCAGTGCTTAATTCGCTCCTTGTGCAGAGGTGCTCGCGCTGTCCATGCATTTGCGGTCCTCTGCCTGTAGGCCCATGCTACCATGAAGGCTCTTCATTAGGGCTTAGCGATCACTTCCCCCAGAAAGAGAGAGAGACAAAAGAGACAGAGAAACGAGAGAGAACGCAGCTTGTCAAGGTGTCAAGAAAATAAAATATTAAAGAAAGGAGGGGGCTTATGAAATTGTCTATGATTGATTGATGTTCTATTTAATACTATTTCAAAGATAATCAAATCATAGAGGAATCTATTTGATGTTTAGGACAAAGTTTGAGATGCGGGATGGTCCAACATGTAGGAGATGGGGCTTGAAGCAGTATAAGAATTTTATTTGCTGGGTTGAACGTTTGGATAGTAATATGGTGGTTGATAAATCAATACGTTTTATCCCTTTGGAACCAATCAAGTCCTCCCAAAGAGCGCTTCCCACATTTTTGAATATATGTTTGGGATTTAAAAGATGATGAATTAGAAAATCACTCTAATAAGGGAGTTGATAAAAGATAGAGAGCATCGTCATTCCAACTCAAGGTAAATTAAGACATTGTTCCAATAAGGGCGTTGATGAAAGGAGTTTGAACTTTTTGCCCCTTCTCCTGTGCAAACCTTACTCTCATCTCCTACCCCCTAAGCTCCAACCATTATGTGCTTGCTCCACTAACAAAAATGTAAGCTCCCAATCCTAGCCCTGATCTTTTGTTATTTTGTAATTTGTTTTTTAAAGTTCTTCAAATTTTCTTGTTTATGGTATTTTGTGTGCACTTTACAGGACTCCTCTCCTTTCATGCTATTTTCTCCGTCTCTCCCTTGTAAGCAGTTAAGTCTCTTGTCCATGTTTATGGTTTTGTTTTCCCTTAGATTCTACTAGTTTTTTGTAATTTGTGTCTTTTTTCAATTTGTGCAGATTTAGTCTCTCTCTCTCGTTCCCTAAAGTCCTTAATGCATAGTCCTTAATATATGCATGGGGTCTCTGCTCCCATGTATGTGCCTTGTGCATAGGCCTCATGCATACATTATGGATGATGCATTCTATGTGTGGCCAGTAATAGAATGCATTAAGGGCTATGCATAAGCATATCCTCTATGCATAGGGTTTATGCATGGCTCATACCAAAGCCTATGCATAGGGAATATGCTTATGCATAGCTCTAAATTCATGGCTGTCCTTACTCACATGCATGTTGTTGTGGGCCTCTTTAAACTCTGGAATTAATTTCTTTCCCTTTCATTGCATTACAGTTTGAAATAGAGGAACCAGAACATGTCCTTACATGACATAGAAGTTAGGCACAATTTATGGTTCCTCATAATAGTCATTGTTGACTTCCGACTAGAGAGAAAATTCACTTTCTTCTAATGGTTCCTCAATTAACACGCGGTTGATTTTGGGGTGAGCTTAGGTGGTGGGGGCTATGGTGGTAGGATTTGTGGTGGCATATGTAAAACAACTAGTACCCTATATATCCCTCGTTAGAAGGTTGGTGAGGGTATGGTACACCTTGTTTAGCCTAGCCAATGGCAACATTGGCTTGAGTCACTGGTGTTGCTAAAGATAAAGATGCTCTTGGTGTTGCTAATTATGCTACAGTTTAGGCTTTTGGGTATTTACACATGGAAGTTTTATGATTTTCCAATCACAAACAATGTGCACAATAGAGAGATTATCTAGGCTTGCGATGACGACATTCAATGCTATGTGATTTTATCTTCAAAAATACCACCAACTCAACTTTCTGTGAGAGTAAAGATAAGAATTCTCTAATGTCTCCCTTACCTCCTTAGTCCTTAGCTTTTCCAAAATGGACATACTTAATTCTTCAACCGTCATTCCACTAAACTAGTTTATCACGATTACCCAAGTCATGGAAGCTCGAGACTCGTGATGGTGGAATCACAAATGGCATCCTGGCATCCTCTGGTTGTGGTAATTCTTGCATATATTGTTTTCAAATTCAAAGGTCAACTTGCAACATGCATCCAGTGTTGATGGGATGGACAAAAACAAATAATCATGCATCTTTGTATCCCGTACTCGCTTTTAGAAACATGGTAATAACTGATATCATCATTCAACCTCTCTAAACTTTTACAATAAGAATTTGAGAGATGTAGTATCTCATGGACTCGTGCTTGTGCTGCTTAATATTGTGGAGTTGTGCCACTGGGTCCACTTATCACCACTTCTTGTAAAGCATGTACGAACACATTTTTCAATGGAGTGAAGTTAACTTTATCCTAAGGTTTCAAGGTTCTATACCATTGTTGAGTCTTTCCATCTAATGTTAGGGAAAAGAATGAATCTTCATAATATCATCAACTAGCCCACAAGTCTCACAAGTTGACTCAAATATCTCTATATGTTGCATGGGGTCACCATCCTTAATGAATTTCTTCATGAGCTTTGTGATATGATGTGGTTTTCTCTTAATCTCTTCTTGTGCTATTGATTTCGATCCCTCCTTGGGATCTTCACAAATTATCTCTAAAGGGGAAATTCCCTCTATCTGTTGCCTCGGCAATGTGATTTATTGTGTCATTAGGAGTTTTCCCTTCCTTTTTATGCAACCTTACCAAAAGTAACTTGTCGAGTTCCATATGTTCAACAGTAATTTTGCGTGTGTCTAGCTCTTGTTTTTTTATTTTTAGCATGCATAATTGATGATAGGGATCTCTAAGTTTAAATCCAATGTCTAGCTCCTCCAAAGTGGGGAAAAAGACTTCTCTGATTCTTAAAGCACTTGATTTGTCTTTCCTCAATGTAGGGGTAATACCACTAGGTCTCAACAGGTTTATTTCTCTTGAGCCAAAAGCTTGCACCTATGGTGGTGTTTGCACAATAGTCCCTACAAACATGGATATAAATTCATTTCTTGTTGCTAGATCCTTATTCATTGAGTGAGTTCAATAGTCCTTTTGCTATATCCAATAAACTAAAGGATTTAGTTGGAGAAGAGGTCACCCTCTCCTTTGCATGTTTTGGGATTCCTAGAGTTTCTTCCATGGATTCTTTGCTACTAGTGTCTATGGATGCTAGGTCTCTTTAGGTAAAAGTACTCAATTAAGTGCTTGTTGAATGTCCTGAGCCAATAATTATTTGGTTAGGAAGATCCTAGATGATTCAATGCACTTGTTGGGTTGTGAGGCATCTGGAGATTGGACAACCACCGAGCCAGAAAGCCATCAGAACGTCAGATCCAACGTACTTAAACACCAATTAATTAGGTCAATATTACTTCTATAAATTAGCGCTTATCAAAGCACAAGGGTACTTTTGTACCACTCTATGACCGCGCGTATGTAGTATAAAAGATGTAATCAAAACTCTGACAAGGCTATTACGTATTGCTATTCCTGTAATATTTTTCTTTGTGAATCAAAGGAGAGCGTTCTGTATCATTTTTGTATATTCGTCGTGTCTATCTTTCTTTTATGTATACCCATCCTGTCTATTATATAATGTGAATCCATCTGTTAAGTTATCTAAATCTTCCGTTACAATCCATATGTTACGCATGAGTCGATCAGTCTTAAGTAATCATCTCCATTTGCACAGTCACTTGTAACCGATAAGCTATTTCTGTGTCGTCTTCTTGTGCATGTTTTGTTATAGACTAGTGTATTACTGCCTACATAACCAAAGACACTCAGTAGGTTGATCAGGGTAGCAAACAACTCTCAACAACAACAGACACACTCAGTAGGTTGATTAGTGTAGCAATCAACTCCTGAAAACACTTTGGCGACCACGATATGTCTTGCTACATGTTTCAAATGATGCTTCACTTGTTGCTTGATTTTCTTTGTGTTCAAATCAATCCTTCATGTGAGCACATGAACTGCACTACTTGGCGTAGCTTGAATCTTAGAAACTCTAGTTCGCTAGACCCAAAGAAGAATCGATAACTCCACCACCACTACCAGTATTCATACCACCACCACCACCACAACCCCCACTACCACTGCCATCGCCACCGCCACCAAACCACCTCCCTGTGGAAATATATGATGTACAAGTGAAAGAGTGAGAGAAAGAGGTCATGTATGTGTGAACACACCCCAAATAAAGCATGTGGGTGGAAAAGGGATCTAGGGTCGGCCCAACCCTAGCCCTTGGTGAACCCTATATAAAGGGCAGGAGGCTTCACTTTTTGTAAAACAAGTAACACAATCAAGACATCTCCTCATAATAATCATAGAGAACGCAATCATTAGGCACCACCAGGTCATTAGGCTTATCCACAAAATCTTTAAGGACAACATTTGCCCTTTGCATAATCTTTTCTCCAGAGTGACCTCTTTTCGAAGCCAGCTTCAAATAAAAAAGAAATCACATCACAAAGTAAAGTATGCATATTACATATTTGCAAAAATTATAAACAACTAAACACAACAAGTAATAGAAAACCATGACTTACTGTCTATAGATATGATCTCCACACACAAGGCTAAAAATATTTTTGGTTGTTTTGTTTGCCTCCAAAAAACCCAACCAAAAGATTTTGGACTCTATCGTCGATACATCACACAATGCTAATAAATTCAGCTTCTCCAGTGTTGCAAAGCTATCCACATCCCACTTTAAGGACCACACTTTTTTCCGCCATGCATCTCCATGCTTAGGATCAATATTGTTAAGGATCTACACAAACGGAAACCATTCTTAATTTACTATGTCAAAATTTAATATTGTCTTTAAACACAATTAGAAATACACTATATTAATCTTATTAGTCATGCAATTCACCATTGCAAAACACACTACAAATTACCTTCCCTATGCGGTCACCATATCTCATGGCCAATTCCTCTCTCCTTAGCTTCAATTTTTTCCACCTCATCTTCTTCCATGGCCAAGTGCACTTGCTCAAGATTTTTGTTCAAGGATTGATTAATTGGAACCTTCACATAACATCGAATCTCATCACATGACAATTTAAAGCAAAGCTTAAGCTAATAAATACTCACATTATAAACAAGCTTTACCAAGCACCTACAAGTAAGAGAGTACCGAGGCTCAATTCCCTTTGTGTTCTTCTTTCTAATAAAAGTAATTAACTTTCTATCGCTCTCTAGCAAATCTTTTGTGTAATCATCATGATTGGCATCATGATTGGCAGCACTAATGTTGGCATAGTTTACAATCACATCCCACAAGGTTGTGGGTTACCAAAGCATGTGTGAATAAGCTTTAAAAAACGAACACAAAAAACTATAATTTGAATGAGCAAAACACCACATTATCAAGGTCTCAAACATAAATTTATATGCAACTTACTAATTCATCCTTTGCAGGCTTTCCAAGAGAGTGATCTCGCTCACACATGAACGATCAATGATCGTACAGAATACATGATGGTGCTTTGCTCTTGTTTGAGAAAATCATTCTTTATTGGCTGTTGTCCAAGCCACCATATGATGGTTTCACTCCCACATGTAAAACATCCTACCCTCAAGCATTTTCAACTTTGGTCTACTTCTAGCCTCCTCCTCAAATTCCATGTTATTGTCATGCCAAATTGCATCCCATCCACTAGTAATCTCATCATTAACAGGTAGTCTCTTTTTCACATGTCCAAAGAGAAACTATAAGGTATTGAATTATATGATGTACAAGTGAAAGGGTGAGAGAAAGAGATCATGTAGGTGTGAACACACCCCAAATAAAGTGGGCATGTAGGTGGAAAAGGGATCTAGGGTTGGCCCAATTCTAGCCCTTGGTGAACCCTATATAAAGGGCAGGATGCTTCACTTTTTGTAACACAAGTAACACAATCAAGACATTCATAAAGTGAAGGTCAAGCCAACTTTGGGGTGGCTGAAATAGAAGGTAATATAGAAGCTTTCTATACATCTTGTGTTCTTGCTCTCTTTCATATATGTTGCTCTATTTTGCCATCAACTATTGCTTCCGTTGTGCATACTCCCCATGATTTTGACACTCCCCACTTTCTACATTACAACATGCTTCAACGATCAGCTGTCTCATGGACAAGTATCCAAAATTATTTGGGAAATCCAAAGAGGATGTAGTAATCACATCTGTCTCCTTAACAATGCCTGGCACATGAACATCCTCGGCCCCATGGATCGGAACTTCAAGAAAGCCACTTTTGTCCCAACTTTACAAAAATGTGCCGCTCTTTGGGTTGCTTAGTATGCTCATTTCCCCACATATGATGCAATCAAGGATGCCTTTCTTCAAAGATTCAGGGAAAATAAAACCTCCATACATGTGCTTGATAAGATATGTCGGATGAACCAAAAAAGCCTCACGGCTATGCTGCTAAGTTTTGGAAGCTTCTCCAAAGACTGGATGCGTCTAATTGGCCCATGGAGGAGAACCTCAATTCCTATTTCATGAAGGGATTAAGCAAGCAGTTGAAAAGGGTAGTGACTAGTTCTGATCTCGCCACAATGACTCTGGATGGTTGAAAAGGGTAGTGACTAGTTCTAATCTCGCCACAATGACTCTGGATGGTTGAATCAGCTCTCATGGTAGAGTGCATGTTGGTAGGGTCCATCAAGAGCAAAGGCAAGAGCAAGAGCAAGTGGAAGTCCAAAAGGTCCTCTTCCGACTCTGAGGAGGAGAAGGAGGATGATTTTGATCACTCAACTTCAAGTGAGGAATCAAAGGAGGAGAAGGAGGATGATTCTGATCATTCAACTTCAAGTGAGGAATCGAAGGAGGACGAGGAAAATCGCAAGGCAAGGTCAAAGAGCAAGAAGGCAAGAAATACAACCAAGGAACTGATTGAGCCATGGCTCAATTGACGAGTGATGGAGTGAAGTCCCCTAGTCAGGCACTTGGTGTGTTCGAGGTGTCAGAATCATGGCTCTTGTGTGCCATTTGTAGAATCACCACACATACCACAAAGGCATGCAAATACAATGGGAGGAAAGCACATGTAGTCTAAGCAAACATTGTGGAAAGCTCAACCCGCCCCACTAATGGCTCCACAGGATTCATACAGAGAAGGCCACCAATCCACCCACGTGGGAATTTTCCTCCCAGGTATGTGCCTGGAGCTCAACGACCCACTTTCACATGGTTCTATTACATTGCCCCAGGTCTTCGCAAATCTTACTCTGAGATTTGGAGGAAGCATAGGGTAGAGGTGGAAGAAGCCTAGGCTTCAGTATCATGCCTACAGGCAGTAAATCTTATGGAAATTGAGGCTCTAGATGAGCAAGAATTAATCAAGCCGACCATAGAGGTGGCAGAATCATCCGCTCTATGGTGGTGACAAGATCCATGCAACCCGAGACTCCAAAGGTGGGGAAAGAACCAACCTTGGATAAGAGGGGGAAGCAAAAAGGTTGTCACCTGGCAAGAGTAGAACAAGGTATGGACGGAGGTGCCCAATTAGGTGGAAATGTAGCAGGATCAAGAGACATTGCAAAAAAGGAGCCAGAAAGGCCAAGGCCGATCTACTATCAGCAACAAGAAGCCAAAGTCATCATACTACCGATGAACCCAAATGAGGGAGGCAAAGTGCCCTCACCATAACCAGATGGGAACCAGGAGACGCTACCACATAATTTGTGGGAAGATCTTAAGTGGTAGCTCCTCACATTAGTGCCGAACTTCAAGGAGTAGCTACTATGCCGCCTGATGCCCTAGGAGGAGAAGATGGCACCCTCATAGCCTCTGGAAGCCATGCACATTGAGAGGACAAAAACTCTCTCCCAGGGAAGCCCCTATTTATGATGAAGCCATCTTGATGATCCAAGTCAAGTTGGCCAGAGTGGACATAAAAGAAATACTTTTGGATGGTGTATTAGGACTCAACATTTTATGGATACGACATGCAAAATGCTTGGGTTGAGTAGATGGGATCCAGCCCCGTTTGCCATGAAAAAGGTGGATCAAAGGTGAGTTCAGCCACACAGATTAATCCGCGACCTCACACTGTAATTCTCTAGATTAACTTTTGATATTGCAGTAGTGGTGCTCCACTTGGAGGACAAAAAAGGTGCCTACTTGATGTTACTGGGCAAACCATGGCTTAGGTAGGAAAGGAGTAAGCAAGACTGGGATGTGGAAAGGATAACTATCTAGCGCGAGGAAATAAGAAAGTCAAGATTTTTGTAGTCGGTCAAAGGAAAGTGGAGAATCCTTCTCGATCAAAAGTAGCTGAGGGAGTAAACATGCTTGACTGATTAGACCTCAATGAAGAGGAAGAATATCTCCAGTAGAATGCAAATATGATCAGCCTGTTTGAGGTTGATGTGGTTTGAATCATGGAGAGACATTGACAAACCCTTCATCACAAGAATGAAGCCACAGCAAGGATGAGCCCAATCCACTGAGTGAAGGAAAATTTTATGATTAGGTTGAAGAGTTTTATGAAGCCTTAGCAAATGATGGCAATACATCGAGTTTGCAACAAATCATTACAGCAGTAGACAAAGCCTTTGAAACAAACCTAAAGTGACCCAAACGTGTCAGAGAAGATGAAACACTGAGTCATGGAAAATGTTCACAGTCGTGCAAACGTTCACTCGACTCCATTTTGTTGAAATTTAAGCATTGTGATGAGCTATGGTGGTGGATCAAACACTAGAATCAACATCATTAACAAAATGATTAGCAAATAAATTAAGACGTGATTAGGAAATAAATTAAGATGTAATTAGTGGGTAATTAGCAAATAGATTAATGTAGGCATGGATACTCAAAAACCAAAAAATTCTCATTCGGGAAATGCCTCAATTTATAGAGTTTACATCAAGCATCTAATCCCACTGATTTATCCATGATTCACTCCACCTCTTTTCCTTGATTCTCTCCACCTCTTCACTTTTCCCATAATATCTCCTAGAATATCTCCACACTTCCTAAATCTTCTCATGCTACCCTTTATTCTCTCCCAGTAGATTCTTCTCACCTTTTCACAGGTTCTTTCACATTTACTCAATCTCTTTTACAGCCTCTTCCCGCACACACCCTATTCACTTGTATTAAGTTCAACACCTCCCCTCAAGTGAATACTCCTAGTACACCTAGACCCTATACCAAGTTTGCCTTCCCTTACTTGATAGTCCGCGACTAGTGTCTACACCTCCCCTCAAGTTAACTTAGCACACCTGGACCCTGTATCAAGTTTCTCTCTTACTTGATAGCCCGCAACCAGTGCCTCAAGTCCCTAAACTCCATAGTCCTTGACACTCTCTCTCTCTATGTGTCCAAGGCTACTATAAGTGCCAGCGACCTTGACTAAAGTGCTCACACATACATCTACCACGTGGCCTACATCATTGATGGCTCAGAGGTGGTTTTACTTTGTTGGGGCAAGTTACATTGGGTTGTGGGGTCTCTCTCTCTCTCTCTCTCTGAGATTTTCTCATGGCTCCTCACTCTTTGGAGCCTCACATCTTCTCTTGTCTTCAGTCTTCTTGTCGTGGCAGCTTCTCTCCATGCGTCCGTCTCTTCTTTCAGTCTTCTTGTGGACAGCTTCTCTTCTTGTGGTAGCTTCTCTTCTCATGTCCATGTCTTCCTTTAGATCTTCTTGGTGTGGATCCTCTTCTTGGAAAGAGATATTCTTGTTCTTCCATGGCTGGGACCATGAGCTTGTCCGTCAGGTCTTTTTGCTCCATGTGAGCAACATGTTTCAATGTTTTGCTGACAGTTTCTTTGGGCTTTTGATGTTCATCTTGTGTCATTATGCAATGCAGACCCAAATTTATGGGGGAGGTCTTACCTCTTGCCTTATTCTGGACAAGGGCAGTGTTTGATCCCATATTTACACTGATGTAATGTGCCCAATACATAATGCGTATAGCATTCATTCTTATGCACATTCCCAAACGCAACTTTGGCTATGAATAATCTTTATTTTGAGTAAGATTTACAGGCATTAACTAAGGGTTAAATGCAAAATGATGATTATCACAATTTTATCAGCACAATTTTGCCAAAAATTACATTAAATCAAGGGTAACCAATTTGTACGGGATGGTTGGAGTATCAAACCAACTCCGAATTGCAATCTGAAGTTATAGGGATCTGTATCAGATACCTAATGGTTAATTTGAACCCTCAATTGTACCAAAATATAGTGATTAACACTGATTAGCAAATTAATCCACTGTTTTGTGTGCAAAAAATAGAGTATGCGGGGAGTCCAGATCTGGTGCCTTAGACTTCAAATGCGCTCAAATTCTTTCAAAGGCATCAATAGCAATGAGTCTAGTAGAGGATTAAGCCAATAAACACAAGATTTGACCAAACATTGAAAGCTTGATCTCTGTTTTACCAAAGTCACCTACAGATTTGATGAAGAGCTTGGATCTCAGTGTGATGAAACTGAATTCTGTCTTCACTAGCTTGTAGAGCATGCTTGAAAACACCTTGGGCTAAGAGGAATTGAAGCAATTTGATTTGATGAAGTGGTAATGTCAAAAACTCCTCAAAAAAAAGGTGCCAGCGAAATTCGCGATTTCTTTCTCATTCCTTGGCGGTTTGCGCCTTTGTTTGGATGAGCTTGAGGAGCATAGAGTTGGCTATCATGTGCTAGAAGGATTTGGCCTAATTTTTTGTGTGCAAGGTGAATGAGTTCCTCCACTAGCTGGGGGTACAGAGGTGAGTTGAAAAAAGAGGAAAAATTATAATTTTCTACTAATCCTAATTAGCAAAGTAATTAGCAAGATAATGAGCTAACAAATTAGCATGGCTCTGATACCACATTGAAATTTGAGCATTGTGATGAGCTATGGTGGATCAAACACTAGAATCAACATCATTAACAAAGTGATTTGCAAATAAATTAAGACGTAATTAGCAAATAGATTAGTGGGTAATTAGCTAATTAGTGGGTAATTAGCAAATAGATTAATGTAGGCATGGATACTCAAAAACTAGCAAATTCTCATTAGGGCAATGCCTCAATTTATAGAGTTTACATCAAGCATCTAATCCCACTGATTTCTCCATGATTCACTACACCTCTTTTCCCTAATTCTCTCCACCTTTTCACTTTTCCTAGAATATCTCCACACTTCCTAAATCTTCTCATGCTACCCTTTATTCTCTCCTAGTAGATTCTTCTCACCTTTTCACATGTTCTTTCACATTTACTCATTCTCTTTTACAGCCTCTAACCAAGGGCTTGTTCCCGCACACACCCTATTCACTTGTATTTTCAACACATTTTTGGGAAAAAAACCAAAAATTACCTTTTTCAAATTTATGGAGACAAAAGACATACATTCATGTCAAACATTTTAAAAAAACCACTACTTTTGTGGAAAAACATGCATAAAACATTACTTACATGTTACTCTAAATCCAAAAACATCCAATTTGAAAAAAGAATTACAAAGGAGAAGAACTCTTCCAATCAACTAGAAGAATCATTGGACCTTTTGCTTAAAAATATCAATTGTTTTCTAGCACAAGTGTCCATAAGTTTTTAACTTAAATCCATACACAAGAATTTCTATATCATACAAATTAAGCATGTCCACATGTTGACGAATTACACTTTTCTTTCCTTTTTTGCTTTCAATTGTTTAAGCATCTCTAGATCATACTTTGTCTTGAGCATAAATACGTTTTGCACCAATACACGTTTCTAGACTCCGTGTTATATGTAGCGTGTTATCTACAAACTGATAGGTGGTAAAATTGACATTACTTTTAGACCCAATATAATTTGATGAAACTCTCTTACATGGGACTAGTGCATTATCTAAGAAAATAAAATTTCTTTGTATACAAAGTTGATCCAAGTCAAATGTGTTGCCTGCAAATCATGAATTCTGAAACGCAGTCTCGTGTATACACCCGTGCAGAAACGCGTGTATACACCCGTCCAGAAACGCGTGTATATCCGCGTGAACAGACTCTGCAAATAGAGCACACGCGCTTTTACACGCGTTTCTACACGCTACCTGCAAAATTTTGTTTTCAAAAGGACCGACCTCCGACAAAGACAAAGTGTCCTTATAAAAGGACCATTGTCGCCCCTGTCAGAATCATTCACCCAATCGTGTGCACAGAAGCAAAAGGATGCAGACAAACCCAAAAAGCAAAGAGCAAATAGCATAAATAAATCTGAGGAAAGAGACAAGGCACAGGACAAACTGACTCACCTCTGAAAAAGTGAGTCTTCTTTCTTGCTCGGTTTCCTCCCGTGTATGCTCCTTCTCTGCTCCCTCCTTGCACTTAGGTTTCGTTTCTGTTGGAAGAGGCGAAAATGAAAGCAGTGTTGATATGTTAGTTTAAAATCTGTATTTGGGGAAGGCGGGCTATTTTTAGTTTAAACAGACCGTCGCGTTTATAAACGCGTGTATATTCGCGTGTATGATATTTTAGCTGCGTTTATACACGCGTTTTGTAGAAATTACCCGCGTTAATACACGCGATTTTTAGGAAATAGCCGTGTTAATACACGCAATTTTTAAGAAATAGCTGCGTCAATACACGCGATTTTTATACTTTCATTAAAAACATATTATGATTTTGTGTTTTCTGGTTTGTACATAGGATGTCATCAACCTCTTCAAGCAGTTCTGGGGAAGATGAGACAATGCGTCGTCGTAATCGCGATGTGTGGTGGGGACAACGGATCAAATGTATGTGTAATCGATGTCAAGGATGCATTGTATGAGCACGTCGAATTACCTTGAATCACATCTCCATGTATGGAGAATGGAATCAAACAGGTTTAGAGGTGAGTAGATGTAAATTGATGGTATTCAAATGACTCATGGTATCCAAATTAAATTGATAGAGTTGTAATATATAAACTCTAATTGAAGCAGGATGCAGTACCACACCCTAACATGGTACCCTACGCGCGACGAGAGCACGCAAAGCGTCGACGAGATGATGCTGGAGCTTCGGGATCTATTGTCAGAGATGAGTGGGAAAGGGATGACAATAGCCCTGCACCCCACGAAGTTGTGGAAGAGGAGGTGCTTGATGATATGGTGCGGAATCTTTTTAAGGATGATCCCAAAGGTATGGATGACGATATACGGAACAAGAGCATCTTTATAAGGCTTCATCGACACCGGTGTTTGAAGGGTGCACATTCTCTTTTTTACGTGCTTCACTTGAACTGCTCAATATACAAACAGTTTATGGATGGAGCAATGCAAGTCTTGACGCATTATTGAAGTAAGCATTCTAACTTACAAATTTGAATTAGTGGTTTAAGGTTTAGGATTTAAGACTAATTATAATTGATGATATTAGATGCAGGTTATTATCAAACATGCTTCAAAAGGAAAATAGACTACCCACCTCAAGAGACATAGCGAGGCGCTATGTGACATCTCTTGGAGGACTTCGCTTGGTGTACATGAGATGGACACTACAAGGGATCGGGCTCATACCCGCGCTCCTAGCCGCTAAAAATGACTTGTGAAAAAAAGTAGCGGACCCGTGTACCAGCACGTGTATCATCGCAGCCACAGACATGCGTGTAAAAGCGCGTGTATAGGACCTCTCAGACGCGCTTATACACGGGTGTATAGCCGTGTTCTTTTCACAGACGCGTTGATACAAGCGGCTATACACGCCTTTCTTTAATTTAGACGCACTTATACACGGGTGTATAGCCGCGTTCTGTTCAGTTCAGATGTACTCAGACGCGTTGATACCTGCGTCTACACACGCGTTTCTTTAATTTAGATGCGCTTATACACGCGCAATTGTCACTTTTGATGCATTAATACACGCGTATTTTACAGATTATCCGCGTATATACACATGAGTTTTAGCAGTTCTGACGCGTTTATACACGCGAACAGAGAGCAAAAATAAAAATCCAGAGAGTGCTATTTGGTGCCTGAATACTGTTCCAGCATTCCAGCACCCAATAACACTCTCTAGATTTTTTTTTTTGTGCATTAGACCATCCACGAAGAACATATGCACGAGGGAGATTAAGACAAGAACAACATGAATGCATACATTGTCAATACACGATTCAAGACAGACATGAATGTAATACTATCGATTCACGATTCAATATTACTATCAAAATTTCATACATGTATACAAGGGAGTCCATATCTCGAAGTAGCCCATGGCTTCAGTTTACAAAAAAATATATACAACCACATCCTCAATATGGAATGTGATACTATAAGTCTGAGTACTACTCAGATCCAGATGATGACTCGGTGCTCCCTCCATGCTCAGATGAGCTCACATCGGTCGGAATGTCCACTCACGTCCACCCTCTGCAGTGGCGGCGGGTGGATCATCAGTAGCTTGTGCCTGTTCAAGTAATATATAGTATATAAGTATATATATATGTAATTCAATAAACCAAAATCATTGGTTTAGAATTTTCAAGTACCTGTAGACCGTATGGTCTCATGGCCATCTCAAACTGCGCGTCCGTAATACGTCCCTCGGCTCTGAAGATGGCCCACGTGTCACGTCTGCTCTATGCCGGCGAGCATACGCAGTATCGTGGGTTGTGGGCTTCCTCCCCGTAACCCGTCGTCGCTGTATCATAATCAACACAATTTGTAAGATTAAAACAATCATAGAATCAATGAATTAAGTAAACAATCAAATAAAGTAGCAAGATACTTACGAACTCTGCCTCCCATGACTCGACGCCGCCAGATCCGAAATGCCAAGATCCAATGGTCTCCATCTGGATCCGTCGTGCCTCCACATGCTGCCTGCTCTTCACGCCACCCTCTGCTCATTTCTTTGCCTCCTTCCACTCGCGTTTGTGCGCAGTTGGCAGGTTTCTCGGCAGGATAGCAACCCGCAGCTACATTTAGCCGGTCATCGTATGCGAGTTTTTTAAGGTGAGATCTTTTATTACTTAAGATCTCCCTTATTCGCGTCCTTCCCCATACATCCGAGAATGTAGCATGTGGGGGATTGGGGTACCGACTATGTACAGCCTCTATCACCTCCCCAACTAATCTGCTATTTTGATCTTTAAATTTAATAAAAGAATTTCTATATGAGTTTGATACTACCCCACGCATGTACTCCATTACCTCCCTCCCCCTCGCATCCATCACTATCCCGCCCCTATCCGTCACATCATAGCAGACCACTCTCTCCATCTCTCTCATCTCCTCCTCTTCCGAACTGTCTCCTCTAACTCTTCTCCCTCTATCTCCTCTCTCACCGCGTGCCCTACTACCTCCCCCACCTCCCCCACCAAAGCACCCGCCGCATCCTCCACTCCCACTCTTCCTACTGCTGCGGGTGGAGTCACGACTGGGGGATTGTCTACGTGACGGTGGCTGTGAGCCCTGACGTGACGGTGGCTCTGAGGGAGCACGTGATGGTGGCTGTGAGGGTGTACGTGAGTGTGTCTGGGACGAGGTATGTCTCCTCGGTGGACGTGGAAGAGGAGAAGCTACATGCCGTCTCGTCGGACTCGGAGGAATAGATGGCATTGGAGTGCCCTGGATACTCGCGGTAGGGGTATAGACACCAGGTGTAGGGAAGGAGGGGGATGGGCATACATATACTCTGTAAGCTCAACTGGACCAGGATGGCACCCAAAATGATTCAGCATCTCCATTAGCCAATTGTTGTATGCAAATGGATCGGATGAAGAACCTGGAATATCCATAAAGAACCTGCAACAAACATCTTCATGTACATCATGGGCTGTCTCTTGACTCACACAAATATCATCATTCAAGTCAGTTGTGCTGCCTGCAAATCATGAATTCTGAAATGCAGTCTCATGTATACACTCGTGCAGAAACGCGTGTATACACCCGTCTAGAAACGCGTGTATATCTGCGAGCACCTTAAGACACTCTCAAACTTGTATAAAGTAGAGTTAAAGTACTTTATACAGTGGCCCTAAAACATTTTTAATAGATTTGAAGCACTTTTAGGTGGTCCTATAGAACTTTCAATATTACAAAATAACTTATTTTAAAGTGATAGTGAAACACTTCCAAATGGTCCCAAAGTAATTATACATCATGGTCCTAAATTACTTTACGCTGGCCCTAAAATATCTTTAGTAGATGTAAAGCACTTTTAGGTGGTCCTACATAATTTTCAATGGCACAAAAGCACTTGGTGCAAGTATTTTAAAGTGATATTGAAAGGCTTCCAAGCACAAAAGAACTTGTTAGTACCACTTGGAAGTACTCAATATTTAAAATACTTACAAGTTCTTTTGTGCCATTGAAACTTGAAGTAATCAATATCTATTTTCTTTTATGCCATTGCAACTTGAAGTAATCAATATCTATTTAAAATACAAGTTATTTTGTGTTATTGAAACTTTCCAAGTGGTACTAACAAGTTCTTTTTTTGTGCTTGGAAGCCTTTCAGTATCACTTTAAAATACATTCTTTTGTGCCATTGAAAGCTCTATAGGACCACCTAAAAGTTCTTTACAGCTACTAAAAGTATTTTAGGGCCTATGTAAATTACTTTAGGACCATGTATAAGTACTTATACTAGTTTATAAAGTCGTTCGCAAAGTCCATGAAGTACTTTTAAGAGCTCTAAAGCACTTTCAGGTGGTCCTAAAGTGTTTTTAATATAAAAAAAACTTATAAGTAATTGAAAGTGATCTAGAGTACTTCCAAGTGGTCCTATAACAAGGTCTCTATTAATGCACATGATGTTTTTAAAGCTTAAAGTACTCATGTACCACTTAATAGTACTTTTGCATCACTTGATAGTACTTTTGACCACTTATTAACAATATTGTTAGACCACTCATTAGAAGTTCAGAACCACTAAATAGTATTTGAGGACCACTTTAAAATAGTTCAAAACCAATAAAAAGTAGTTTAGGACCACCTAAAAATAAAAAGGCTTTTTTAATGTAAAAATAACAAGGTAGATTTTTTTAACAAAAGGTGCCTAAATCATGACCATAAAAAAAGACTATGTTTTAAAAACCTAATAGGCACTACATATTCTCTCTCAATGAATATCTTCTATATTAAAAATTTCTTCAAAATAAATATACTAAACTTTTCTTTTTCAAGCATTTTTTAAAGCCACAAGGTGGCTTTCTTTCTAACAAAAGGGGGTTAATGTTTTTTACAGAAATTCACACAATTTAAAGTTTTTATGTGATAATGAGAGAGAGAGAGAGAGAGAGAGAGAGAGAGAGAGAGCTCACGTGCTTATCAACATAAAAGACAAGTCTTGCAATTTTGAAGAAATGAAAATGTCAACCAAAGTAAAATTTCATGACACTTTTTAAGAATAATTGGTTAGAATGCCTCTACCTATGGTGGAAGTTTTTGGGGAAAGAAAATTATATATCTAGTACTTTCTTATTTTAAAATTGCTAAAAATAACATAAAAATATTGCAATAGCCTTACTTCAAGGATACCTATATAAAAAGTGTTTCTTTATTAAGTGATATAATGGACATGCCAATATCCTATGCACATATAGAATAGTTTTTAATCGTACAATTGTAGGTGTTGAAAAAGTATCTAATTTATTTACCTAAATCATGACTATGGAAGAATATGTTTGAAATGTTTTTGGCACTTATTCTGATCTCTCAATGAATATCTTGTGTTGATATTATTTTCTTGATATAAATTTCTTTGAAAAAATAAAAATAAAAAATTCTTAAACAAAAATTTTTTAAAGCCACAAAAGTGGTTTTTTTCTACAAGACTAGTGCTAATTTCTAATATATAAATCCACCCAATATGAAATTATTGTGATATTAAGAGAGAGAGAGAGAGAGAGGAGGGGGGCGCTACTATTGTATTCACTCACTTTCAAAAGATGCCTAAACTTAAATTATCATCTTAAAAAGCATAAAGATAGGGGCTTTCCCTTCAAGGATCATACTAACATTATAATAATAGAAATGGTAGACTAGATATAAGGGGTCGAATTTAGTGAGGAATAGGTGGGCTTTACATGTGCACCTATTAAAAGGAACAAAGAACCATCATGAAAATGTTGACTCTTAATATGCGATCAGTAAAACTAGCTTAATAGATATTCAAATATTAATTTTTATATTTTCATTTATTCTGTTTAAGTAAAACCACTAGAGTGTTCCTTGTACAAAATCTATTCGAGCATTCCTTCTATAAAAATCGACTCTAGAAGAAGGAAGTAATGTCATAAGCATGAGATGATCCTAAATGGTGTATGTCACTATGGTGGAGTCACTGTGGTGGAGACCAAACAATTATTTATGTATTTCTCACATCTACATATAGGTGAAACAAAGTAGATTTAGAGAATGAAAAAGCAAACTAGAACAATTGACAATGTCTTGTGAAAAAAATATATAGTCATGGAAAGTTGAAACATGTTATCTATTCTTCATGTTTTTTGTGAAAAAATTGTCATGATCGTACTGTAGTAGTAGGCACAATATCCCATGCATATTGTATCCTAAATTGATTTTTTGGTTTGAGGGGGCACAAATCGAAATCGATTTTGGTTTCAAAGAAGACAGGAAAAATTATTCAATCTCGTGAGGTACAAGAGTCCCTATTTGTATATATTCGTAATAAAGAGTGCAAGATGAAAGCATGTACATATCCTTAATCCATCAAATCCATTCATACAAGATCATACGTTTATGACATAGTTAATCAAATTATGGCCACTATTAAAGCTCTTACCATTAATTCTCTTTTACAAGCTTTTCTCCTTAAGTACAAAAGCTATTCACGCTATTAGTGACATGCACATAAAATATCAATATCATTAAGCATGAAGTGTGATATATATGTCCAAGAACATATTAAAGCGTCTCAAGTCTCTATCTATATATGATATTTGATTATACGTCTAAGGGTTGCTACCACCTTCTTTAGGGGTGATCCATGCGATACATGTCTAAGGACAATTATGCTTCAAATTAAAGTGTCTCAATCTCTAGCTAAATATGATATTTGACTATAATGTGCCAATAAGTGTGTTGTTACAACCTTCTCTGGAGGATCCAAGTGTGCAATAAGGGTCATTATAGTTTGATTGTTGCTCACCACACCACGGTGTAATGAGCTTTTGTACTTGCCATTGGTTAGCATCTATAATCAAAAAATAAAAAAGAGTTAATATATATATCAAGATGATATCCTAAATTTACAGTTTTACAAAAGAGAAGCATGGCACAAGGTGTTCACTAGTGTGTAGCCTAGTAGTAAAAGGAATTCATCTTTTAGAAAAGAGAAGCATGGCAAAAGTTGTTCACTAAAGTGTAGCAAGGAATTCACCTTGTAGGATGAGGACCCCCTACTAAGCTACATCTATTAGAGTGTAGCAAGGAATTAACCTTGTAGGATGAGGACCCCCTACTAGCTACATCTATTAGACATGATCTTTGGGTATCACTAAATATTTATAAACCTTTTTTTTAAAGACAACAATATGGCACAAGTTTGGTGGTTTTAAGTGTGTTAATGATGTGGCTCTTACAAACTGGTTAACTTAGGGCTGGAGGACTTTACCTGTAATTGATCACCAATATTGATGACTAATGCGTTGGGTATGGAATCCACTGCGAACCATTGGCCATCCTTGCACACTTGAAGTCCATCCATATCTTTGTCTTGTAGTAGAACCGTCATGCATCCATGGTCCTTGTGTCCATGTGTCCCAAGAACAAGGTCAGGTTGAGGGCAAGGAGGGTAGTAGTTTGCTCGGAAGAACAAGTTGTAATGTTGAAAAGCCTTCTCTAGATGGTCATCCGTCATACCAAGGCTTTTGGACACTGCGGCGAGCAAACTTTTGAAAAGGTTCTGTAGCTCGGTGCCGTAGGAACCCACCATGCCCCTAGAGTGGTCACATCACAAAGTGGTGTTGGGCCATGTGATATAATGGAAAAAAAAGTGTGTGTGTGTCCGTGTGTAAGGGGGGGGTGTATGTGTGTACTGTCTCTGAGAGAGAGACTGTGTGTGTGTGTGAGAGAGAGAGAGTGAGTGAGTGAGTGAGTGAGTCAGTGAGAAAGAGAGAGAGAGAGAGAGAGAGAGAGAGAGAGAAGGGGTTGGACCTTAATCCTTCGGGTTGGGAAGGCCACATGTCGAGTTTCTTCAATGAGGGGGGAGCCAGGTAGCCAAAGAGGGAGTCCATCCAGTCATTTGCGGCTCCTTGGAAGAAGTTAGTGTGGCCATATCCGAGCAAGCCTTCAGTGCTCTGATCCTTCACAGAGTAACCTTCCTTGTCGTCCATGGGGAGCTCAAAGAACTGCCTGGCTGCCTGTCTGGTCCCTTCAATAACGCTCGCGGGTATGCCATGGCTAACCACCTGCAGCACAGCAGCAAACAGTACAGACCACATCAGCTATACGCTTTTATCTCCTCTTCATTATTATCTACTCTTTTTTTTTTCAATAAAGGCATGGTTCTTCTGGATTGAAAGTCTCCTTATTATTGCAGGGGAGAGGTTCTACTTGAGGAAGATCACTGACATTGAGGCCAAAATTTCAAAACTGGTAGGCCCTATTGGAAGCACTCCAAAGAATGTATCAGATAAGGTCAAGATTCTTCAGCTTCAAGAGAAGAGAGAATATCTTGTAAACGTGGATCTAAGCTATGTGCTGAAGCTCCAATACCTGTAGATTCTAGGATAGAGACCCAGAGGATCATTGCTCTTTGCTGATTGCCTAGGATAGTGAGAAATCTCGGCCTGAAATTGGCTATGTGATTCCAGCCCGACTTTTGTAACTTGTCTCGTTTTTCTTCAATATTATTATCTAATCTTAAAAGCTAGCTAGCGCAGGCACGTTAATGTAATTAACCTACTTGGAAGAAGCCCCACTCCTCGCAGGCTTTGGCGATCTCTTTCAGGGTGTCCGCTTCCGAGTCTCCATGAAGGCCGGCCATATCCACGAAGGGAAGGATGCCCATGTTTCTTTGGGCGGGATGAGGCCGCTGCTCATGGGGGACCAAGAACTCCTGGGGCACCTCCGGCACGGCCATCTGGGATAATTTCTGCACAAGATGGCGTTTCTCGTGATCCGTCACCTTCTGTGCACTCTCCGGCACAGCTAGACGTTGGCTGGAGAAGATGGTGGTCATGGTAATTAACGACGTAATTAAGTGCTAATCGACGCTCAAGCAGAGCACACTGTGTACAATCCATTGATGCAGCATTCTTACATTTGCAAGGATTTTGTTGGAATATAGGCAATATTATCCATCACACCTCAACCCAAACAAATAAAACCTGAACAAAATTCAATCAAAAATTAAAATTGGGAGAAACTAAACCTTTCAATAGAATGTGGAGTCTGAGCGACGATAAACATTGGTCGTGATAGTGTATTCAATTGTGTATTGAGAGAGAGAGAGGGGGGGAGAGAAGTGCAAGTCGACTCTCCTACAGGCAAAACGAGGAGAGAAAAATGAAGACAATCATACTTGAATCAAAGAATGTGTTTAGTTGTGCATTGAGAGAGAGAGAGAGAGAGAGAGAGAGAGAGCTGATAGAGTATTCAGTTGTGTATTATTGAGAGAGGGATAGTGAGAGAGAGTCACTGTAACTATGGGAGAGAGAGAGTCAATGTAACTAAGAGAGTCGATGGTTGAACGAAGCTTAATCTTGAGGGCATTGGCTTTCTTTTAGTATGAGAAGCTGAAAAATAGAGTAAACTGGGGTACTATGGGATGCAAAACAGTAGAGCAAACAGGGTGGGAAAGAAGGAGAAGTGGTTGGAAAAGAGAGAGAGAGAGAGACAGAAGGTGATGTGGGGGAGATGGCCCAATTTTTTTCACCTAAAATAAAGGCTGTTTCAAATGCATAACTCCCAAAGAGGAGTGGGAAAAAAATGCATATAATTTAAAAAAAAGAAACAATTCAAGTTGTTTTTGCCACCACTAATAGCTTGTGTTTTTTAGTACTATGGGACACCACTATTTGTGCACCTTAGCATACATATACCCTGTTATGTTTCACCTTCTACACCCACTTACATCCAATTGCTTTCTTGCCTTCAAAGCATTGGCACCAAATCCTAAGTCTCATTTCCATACAATGCATCTTTCTCCCAATACACATTTCCAATAGCCTCATCAAACATGTGGGCTCTATAACTTGAACACCTTTTGTCATATAAGCAAAGTGAAGTGCCACATAACCATTGTAAGTCAACCTATGCACATGGTTTTTCACTCTTCTAGATCATCGTAACTTTGTGTTCATGGATTCCAAATCCTTCTTCACACCAGGTGTCCTTATTGTTGGTATCCCAAGCTCCTCATTAAGGCTCATTTCAGATCCACTAGACTCTCCATCAATAAGAGAATGCCATGCAGAAATATCAGGCATACCAAGGGGCTGAGCCACTTTCTTTTTTCTATTATGTGATGTACCAACTACATTTCTAGGACTGGTATTATGACGTAGCCTGCCACTCCATGGTCTATCAATAGAACCGCTACATGAGGACTCTCCTAGTCCACTCAATGATTGTGATTGTTGACTTGCATTCTGTGCAACCACATTTCCACTTACATTAGTCCCAATAGAATCTTTTTCAGCAGCATACTAGCATTAGGAAAAATATGGACTCTCCATTTTTCCCCTTAAGGAGTGAATAAAAAAAGATTGGCCTGACCAATGAGAGAGCTGGGATTATAGATCCATGTAACATAGATCTGCTTGTCATATCTTTGCCCAAATCTCTTAAGACAATAAAATAATAGAGTCCATATCTTAAGAAAATAGAGAAATGTCAGATTCCATATCTTTCATGTCAGATGTACCTTGTGGTCAGCACATGGAAGTTTGAAAACCGAATTTCATTTTTTTCCTTTTTTTTATGTTTATCTTGTTACTCTCCCTCCTTTTACATTTCACTACCTTTTCAGTTCTCACCTTTTTTTAGCCAAATTTAATTTTGCCATATCTTCTACAACTCTAGTTCGTTCTTCACGAAATTTTGCAGGTATATTGTTCTCCACCTTAGCTCTCTCTCCTCATAAAATTTTATCTCATTTAGACAAAACCTCTATGAGAGTTATGTACGTTTTCTCACATGAACTTTCTCTTCTTTGCGCCACAAATAGTATCTTGATTTGAAGTGGCATCAGATTCTTATGAGTAATGATCATATGTTTAGGGTTTGTCTATGTTTTGTCTTGATGTAAGATAGGTTTGTTTATGTTTTGTCTTGATGTGTTGTTGTTTATTTTCACAGGAGCAAGGTTGTGAGCAACAAGATTGTGCAAATCAAAGCAGCAAGTTGCTGTTTATTGCATGTTGTTTTAATCTTTATTGGTTTCTTATAATCTTTATTGGTTGCTTATAATCTTCTCTACACCACATATAACTATCTTGATTTTAAGTGGCATAAAATACTTGTGAGTAATGATCATAGGTTTAGGGTTTGTTTATGTTTTGTCTTGATGTGTTTATGTTCATTTTCATTAGTTGTAAGCAACAAGATTTGTCTTGCCTGCTGTGGGGTCATAAAAGGTTGTCTCACTAACAACATAAGGGATACAATATACAAGATTGGCACTGTGGTGCGTTGGATTTCATTGAAGGAGATAAGAAAAGACAATTTGGAATTAGACCGCTTAAATGCCATAGAATCAATTGCGTTGGTGGAGAAGTTTCTCCCAACCAGCATCTTAACCATAAAAATGCATATCCTAGTTCATGTTGTGGATGAGGTGCGTGTGGCAGGGGTCGTCCATTCACGTTGGATGTTCTTTTTGTAGAGATTCATGAAGATTCTAAAAGGGCTTGTTCGTCAAAAGAGATCACCTAGAGGGAAGTATAACAATGGGATGGCTTGTACAAGAATCCCTCATATACATCACATAGTTTCTTAGTACCATAGACCTTGAAATGCCTAAACTGTGGTCAATGGAAGATGATGATAGGGTAGTTGGAGAACAGCCACAAGGACAAGGGATTGAGAGAAGCATGGATGTGGCCTTACGAGAGATAAGATCAATAAATTTTACATCTTAAATTCAAAGAGTATGCAAACGTGGATCGAGCAGCATGGAGAGGCCAAGAACGAAAGGAATCAAGCTCATCAAGCTTTTCAAAGGATTTGAACTACAACTCACCAACCATACCCTTCATTGCTTGCTATACTTCTAGACTTTCCACCAAGTAGATGGCTCCAACAAACCTTACAAGACACAAAACTTTGTGATAAAGTTATTACGGAGGATGAGGAAGTTGCATACGGTTGTGACTACCCGTTGCGTGTAGGTGATTTCATTCATTCTAAGCCTCGATATGTTCACATGTTTTCCAAATATTGTTTACAAATTCTCCTTAATCTAACGATGTGCTATTTTCTTTTATTACCAAAAATTTGTAGCACTGTGGTCACATGGATGCCATTTTCAAGTGCAGCGGATCGATAAGAAGAGAACAACATTCAATTGTGGTGTTAAAGCAAATTTCTGCGGGAAAGAAGGACTAGTGCAAGTGATTCAAATAAAGATGTGAACATGCTCGATTACTTTGGAACCATCCAAGATATCATCAAGGTTGGCTTTAGAAAGTTTCATATGTTTATCTTTGATGTTAAGTGGTTCAAGGTAGTCACAACAAGAGCTCGTGCAACCATATGAAGAGACAGATTCCCGGATTAATTCAAGTGGACTCCACAAAGATATGGAAAGACCAAAAAGATACATTTTAAGGAGGACCCAAGAGATCTAAGATGGTGGTTTGTAATCCACGTGAAACCACATAGTATACAAATATATGAAGACATGGAATAGATGGAGATGAAGTAGATATTTGTGTGGGCTAACAAGATAAAGTTCCACTACATGTTGAAGTACAACAAGAGAAAGGGTTAGAAGAAGGTATAGAGATCAAACAATTAGACACGTGAGATGTTTCAGACACAGTAGACGGTGATCTTGACGAAGAGCCAACAACAAATGAGGAACCAGAGCTAGAGCTAGAAGATTTAGAGGCCTACATAGATGCATCGTCTATTCTCACACGATTTTAAGGTGGAGGGATTTTCCTTGCAATAGATCTTTTTGGGGCTAATGATCTTTCTCAAGATGAGAGAGTTGATAATAATCAATTATGATTTTGTAAACATGCAAATATTCTCACATGTTATGATTTGATGGAAATGTATTTATTGGTTTCATTTACTTTTACAAGTATTTTTATATACAAAGAGTGAAAAAGAAACATATATATTTATAAGGATATAAATAAGGTTTTTTTAAAAATAATTTTTGACTTTCATTGTGCCACGTTTATTAAGACGACAATTTTGATGATCTTACGGACATTTTTACTGATGCTAATATAGAAAGCATTATAGACTTATATTTGGACGCCACGACAATCGTCAAAACATAGGCATCGTGTAGCAGTGAATCTCCCAAGGGCTGCAGTTCTCAAGCCATGATGATTGCCTGTATGGTGGAGCACAACAGTTTTGGCCTTAAATAGGTTAGGAGGAATAGTTATAAGGATTGGTTGTGTTGTATGGTGGGCTTAGGGGGGGTGTCTATCGTGGGGTGAGATGACCATTCTTTAAAAAAATCTTAAACCTTGTATAGTTTCAAATCACCCTAATGGTACGGTTCATGTAGTTTAGATCCATATTGGGGGTGAGAGGCTATGGGTGGTGAATGTGTATGGAGCTCACAACTATAAAGTAAGGTGTGGAACGTGGGAATGGATATCCAACCTAGATATTCAGGGCCCTTGCATCCTGATGGGGGACTTCAACATGGTTGAAAGGCATTCAAAGAGTTGTGGGGGAAACACTATACTGATGGGTCAATAAAAAAACGAATTGGGAAGAGTTGAGGGGAAAAATGGAGCTTGCTAATGGGTGGAGCATGGGTAACTAGGGATTTGACCCTGGCCACACTTATTTTAGTCTATAATATTATGCCTCTTTCTCCAGAATTGAAAGAGTATTCTTTAGCTAGCAAGCTATATGGGTTCCTCACACCCCAAAGGTTGAAATTGACCCTGGCACTACCTTATCTAACCACATGCCCTTAAAGTGGGAATGGTATGTGAAATACTAGGAGGAGGAGAAACTGAACCAATTTCCTAAAAGGAAATTAAGGGTCAACAATCTTGTGCTCAAGGATGATTTGTTTACTGCCTACATTGAAGAAGCCATTAGTAGATTAAGAGAGAGAGGGAACAAGGAAGGTTCATGGAGATCCTTTGCCAATGATATGCGAGGAGTTATCAGAAGGGTTGGGAAATTGAGAGTCAATGAGAGAAGGTAGGAAAGGAGAAGATAGAGTGAACAACTAGAGGCTGTTCAAAGGAAAAGTCCGGTTGGGAAATTGAGAGTTAATGAGAGAAGGTAGGAAAGGAGAAGATGGAGTGAACAACTAGAGGCTATTCAAAGGAAAAGTCAGGTTGGGAAATTGATTGAGGAAGAGATAAGCCTTTATACTAGATCTCAAGAATGCTTTAAAAATGAAGATGACAAGCTTGCCAATGAAGGCCTTGGAGGAAAAAGATGGAGAATGTGCAACACCAAGAAAAAACCTGATAGATACTTATTTAGACTAGTAGAAGGTAAAGGAAATATGTAACTAGTGGGATAGATCAGGGATGAAAAAGGGCAAAACTTGGGGGAGATTGACTAGGTAGCAAAGAGATGGGTGGAGTTCCTAGGTTTTACTTTAAGCTTGAAAGAAGATTGTTAAAAAAAGGCTCCAAGCTAAGAACAAACTTTTAGGATTGATCAACCAGAGGGTGGATGCAAAAAAGGCTAGATGGCTAGAGAGAGAGGTTGAACTACATGATTGCTGGCTAGCCCTACTTAAGCTAGGGACAGTGAAGTCCCTAGGTTGGGATGGGCTATCTGTGGAATCCTTCATTGCCTTTTGGCCTTCATTAAAGGAATTGGTATGGAACATATGTAGAGAGGCATTCAATATTCGTATCCTAGATAAAGATCTAAAGGAGGGAGAGGTGAAACTTATCCCCAAACAGGCTCCATGCAATAGGTTTAACCATTGGAGACCCATAACTTTACTAACTAATGATTTACAAAATTCTTACCAAAGTCATTGCCTTGAGGATCTCTCCTATTCTCCAAGAGATTGTGTCTCTACGAAACAATAAGGTTTCATTATGGGTAGATCCATATATGATAACATATTTGTAGCTATGCTAGGGAGGGATGTGGCTCACAAGACTAATTAGAAATGCATTCTGCTACAGCTTGGTTTGGAGAAATCATATGATTGGATCCATTGGTCTTTTGTGGTGGCAAGGGTAATGAAGAAAATGGTCTTTGGATTTAAGATGGTTTACTGTATTTATGCACTCACCCTTGGGGGACACTCTAAACTGCTTTTAAATAGAAGACTTATGTGAGGGTTTAAGGTGAGGAGGTCTATGAGATGGGGATGCCCTCTTTCCCCCTTGCTGTTTGCTAGTACCTCTCTCATCCCCTCATTGTGGCCCTTGAAGATGCCTATGAAAAAGGGAGGGTGACTGGACTAAAGTTGCGAAGTGGTAAGCAACAGGTAATTCAATGTTTTGCTGATGAATCATTGCTCTTCCTGCTGCTGAGAGCAGAGTGATAATTTGAGGAACACTACAAGGGATCGGGCTCATACCCGCGCTCCTAGCCGCTAAAAATGACTTGTGAAAAAAAGTAGTGGGCCCGTGTATCAGCGCGTGTATCATCGCGGCCACAGACATGCGTGTAAAAGCGCGTGTATAGCACCTCTTAGACGCGCTTATACACGGGTGTGTAGCCGCGTTCTTTTCACAGACGCGTTGATACATGCCGCTATACACGCTTTTTTAAAATTTAGACGCGCTTACACACGGGTGTATAGCCGCGTTTTGTTCAGTTCAGATGTCTCAGACGCATTGATACCTGCGTCTATACACGCGTTTCTTTAATTTAGATGCTCTTATACATACGTAATTGTCAGTTTTGATGCATTAATACACGCGTATTTTACAGAGTATTCGCGTAGATACACGCGAGTTTTAGCAGTTCTGACGCGTTTATACACGCGAACAGAGAGCAAAAAAAAAAATCCAGAGAGTGCTATTTGGTGCCTAAATACTGTTCCAGCATTCCAGTACTCAATAGCACTCTCTGGATTTTTTTTTTGTGCATTAGACCATCCACGAAGAACATATGCACGAGGGAGATTAAGACAAGAACGACATGAATGCATACATTGTCAATACACGATTCAAGACAGACATGAATGTAATACTATCGATCAATCAATTCAATATTACTATCAAAATTTCATACATGTATACAAGGGAGTCCATATCTCGAACTAGCCCATGGCTTCAGTTTACAAAAAAATATATACAATCACATCCTCAATATGGAATGTGATACTATAAGTCTGAGTACTACTCAGACCCAGATGATGACTCGGTGCTCCCTCCATGCTCAGATGAGCTCACATCGGTCGGAATGTCCGATGAGTAGTGCTCACGTCCACCCTCTGCAGAGTGGCGGCCGGTGGATCATCAGCAGCTTGTGCCTGTTCAAGTAATATATAGTATATAAGTATATATATATGTAATTCAATAAACCAAAATCATTTGTTTAGAATTTTCAAGTACCTGTCGACCGTATGGTCTCATGGCCATCTCAAACTGCGCGTCCGTAATACGTCCCTCGGCTCTGAAGATGGCCCACGTGTCACGTCTGCTATGCCGGTGAGCATACGCAGTATCGTGGGTTGTGGGCTTCCTCCCCGTAACCCGTCGCTGTATCATAATCAACACAATTTGTAAGATTAAAACAATCATAGAATCAATGAATTAAGTAAACAATCAAATAAAGTGGCAAGATACTTACGAACTCTGCCTCCCATGACTCGACGCGGCCAGATCCGAAATGCGAAGATCCAATGGTCTCCATCTGGATCCGTCGTGCCTCCACATGCTGCCTGCTCTTCACGCCACCCTCTGCTCGTTTCTTTGCCTCCTTCCACTCGCGTTTGTGCGCAGTGGCAGGTTTCTCGGCAGGATAGCCACCCGCAGCTACATTTAGCCGGTCATCGTACGCGATTTTTTTAAGGTGAGATCTTTTATTACTTAAGATCTCCCTTATTCGCGTCCTTCCCCATACATCCGAGAATGTAGCATGTGGGGGATTGGGGTACCGACTATGTACAGCCTCTATCACCTCCCCAACTAATCGGCTATTTTGATCTTTAAATTTAATAAAATAATTTCTATATGAGTTTGATACTACCCCACGCATGTACTCCATTACCTCCCTCCCCCTCGCATCCATCACTATCCCGCCCCTATCCGTCACATCATAGCAGACCACTCTCTCCATCTCTCTCATCTCCTCCTCTTCCGCCGAACTGTCTCCTCTAACTCTTCTTCCTCTATCTCCTCTCTCACCGCGTGCCCTACTACCTCCCCCACCTCCCCCACCTCCCCCACCAAAGCACCCGCCGCATCCTCCACTCCCACTCTTCCTATTGCTGTGGGTGGAGTCACGACTGGGGGATTGTCTACGTGACGGTGGCTCTGATGAGGGAGCACGTGATGGTGGCTGTGAGGGTGTACGGGAGTGTGTCTGGGACGAGGTATGTCTCCTCGGTGGACGTGGAAGAGGAGAAGCTGCATGCCGTCTCGTCGGACTCGGAGGAATAGACGGCACTGGAGTGCCCTGGATACTCACGGTAGGGGTATAGACACCAGGCAGGGAAGGAGGGGGATGGGCATACATATACTCTGTAAGCTCAACCGGACCAGGATGGCGCCCAAAATGATTCAGCATCTCCATCAGCCAATTTCTGTACGCAAATGGATCGGATAAAGAACCTGGAATATCCATAAAGAGCCTGCAAACAAACATCTTTATGTACATCATGGGCTGTCTCTTGACTCACACAAATATCATCATTCAAGTCAGTTGTGTTGCCTGCAAATAATGAATTCTGAAACGCAGTCTCGTGTATACACCCGTGCAGAAACGCGTGTATACACCCGTCACAAAACGCGTGTATACACTCGTCCAGAAACGCGTGTATATCCGCGTGAACAGACTCTGTAGACAGATTACACGTGCTTTTACACGCGTTTCTACACGCGACCTGCGAAATTTTTTTTTCAAAAGGACCGACCCCCGACAAAGACAAAGTGTCCTTATAAAAGGACCATTGTCGCCCCTGTCAGAATCATTCACCTAATCGTGTGCACAAAAGCAAAAGGACGGAGACAAACCCAAAAAGCAAAGAGCAAATAGCATAAACAAATCTGAGGAAAAAGACAAGGCACAGGACAAAGTGACTCACCTCTGAAAAAGTGAGTCTTCTCTGCTCCTTCTCTGCTCCCTCCTTCTCCCGTGTGTGCTCCTTTCTCTGCTCCCTCCTTGCTGTTGGAAGAGGCGAAAACAGGCGAAAACGCAAGCAGTGTTGATATGTTAGTTCAAAATCTATATTTGGGGAAGGCGGGCTATTTTTAGTTTAAACATACCATCGCATTTATAAACACGTGTATATTCGCGTGTATAATATTTTAGCTACGTTAATACACGCGTTTTACAGAAATTACCCGCGTTAATACACACGATTTTTAGGAAGTAGCCGCGTGAATACACAATTTTTAGGAAATAGCCGCGTCAATACACGCGATTTTTGTACTTCCATTAAAAACATATTATGATTTTGTGTTTTCTGGTTTGTACACAGGATGTCATCAACCTCTTCCTGCAGTTCTGGGGAAGATGAGACAATGCGTCATCGTAATCGAGAGGTGGGTGGGCACGTTCGTCTTCCGCCTGCACCATGGATTATATCAAAGAAAGAGGAGAAGCAGGTAAAGCAGGCCATCACCACTTTGCGTACTCCCACTGGATGCATGAGATCATTGAAGGGAGCCTTTACAACCACTAAGAAAAGAGGCGCTGAGCAACTATATGGGTTGAAGTCCCACGATTGGCACAAGATGCTTCAAGTAAGTGTTTTCCAAGTCTTGTAAGTACGTTGAAATTAAATTTTGTAATGCTATAAACCATACATACATGTGCTCTTATGTGCGCAGTTCATACTACCTACTAGCATCGACCATTGTGCAAATAAGAGTTTGAAAAATGTATTTATAAGATGGGCGAGCTTGTGAGGTATGTAAAACCCATGCTCAGATCACCCTTCATTATACCTTGCAAAATGAACGTGCATGAGGTATAACGTACTATTTATTTATTTTTCAGATATGTTAGTTCCAAAGCAATTGATCCAGCCACGTTGGATGATGCGCGTGTTATGGCAGTGGAGGTGGTTTGTTTGGTAGAGGAGACTTTTCCGCGAACCATTCTCACAAGTCAACTACATCTCATTGTGCATTTAGTGGACGAAATTGCTTTATGTGGTACTGTGCATGCACGCTGGATGTTCTTCCTAGAGCGCTTCATGAAGACCTTAAAAGACTTTGTGAGGCAAAGTGCAAGGCCTGAAGGAAGCATGGCCGAGGGTTGGTTGATACAAGAGTCTCTTGTATATATTTCAGAATTTCTTAGTCAGGTGGACAGCTCTTTGCCACGACTATGGAGAAATGAAGAGGACTTGAGGATGACCTCTATTGTGCCTCAAGGAAAAGGACAGAGTAAAGTAATTGACAGAACATTGATTGATGATCTCAATTTCACTTGTATCCTTAATAGTGATGTGATGAGCAGATGGGTTACAAGATATGAGGATGCAAAGACAAAAAGGCAAGCAGAAAGAGCTCTCTTTCGGAGGCAACATGGCTCTCGGAAGGCGTACCCTAAGCATCTAGCAACACTTCCGAATGATATCCATGTTGATTGGTTGCATGAGGAAATGGAGAGAGCAGAGAGCGACGAGGGGCTGCATATCATGGCGGAAGAATGGGAGTATGCACGAGGATGCATGTCAAAGGTACATAGAACTAATGTTTTGCATTAGTTGTAAGTGATTTGCTTTTAATATTTATTCACATTGCTTACACAAATATTGCTTCTATTTTGGTCCAGTGCACTATGTTCAATGCTATATGGTGTGAAGGCAAGCATTTTCAAACACAAAGAATTGATGAAAAGAGAAATACACAAGATTGCGGTGTCATTAGTAGCTTTGAGGGAGCTAATGGAAAAATGGATGATTATTGTGGCATAATCCAAGACATATTTAGGCTTGACTTTCGTCGCTTCTTTGTGAATGTTTTGGATGTCAAATGGCAAATGAACGTGGTGGAAAAAGGGCCTGATGCAACGATAAAACGCCATGCAAGTGGATATGTAACTATTGACTCTACAAAGTTCTGGCAAACAAAGAAAGATAGGCTCGTATTGCCACAACAATGTGAGCAGGTATGCATTTTTTTACTAATGTGTTTCATGTACATATATATCTAAGCTCGCGTACCCCTTGACTTTTGATATGCTAATTAATTACTGTACTATGTGTATTTGAGTAGGTTATCTATCTACCAATGGTGCATGACATCAAATGGTGGTACGTCATCCCTATTGCACCACGTTCCAAAGTGATGTATAATACATTCACTGATATGGAGCATATGGAGGATGTAACAAGCCGCAATGAAGATGATGTCGAACATGCCATTGAAGATGTTGTGATCGATGATCAAGAAATAAGAGATGATCATGATAATGAGGATGAGCATGCCATTTCTCATGATCATGAGAATGACCCTACCATTGAGGATGATGGTGATGTTGATGAGGATGATCAGGACATCGATACCATTATCAATGGAGTACAGAATATCGATAGTGGAATAAATTTAATCGTAGCCTTACAAATTGATCAAATGGATATTGATGTTGATCGTTTGGCAAGGATGGATCTTATTGAAGATGAGATCGAACCCTAATCAATCCGTCACACTGTACGTTCTAAATTGATGACATTTCTATCATCTCATATGCATGGCTTATTTTTGAATATATTTCATTGTTGTAAATGCATGTAGTGGGATTGTGTAATGATGTATATTGTAATGTACTATGAGATGGTTTAAAGAAAATAGTTTTTAATTTTGTAAAGGAATTCAGTTTTTCTTCAGTTTTTCTCTGCCATGCGTGTATTAATCCGTGTATAGTGGCGTGTATTAATCCGTGTATAATAGCGTGTATTAATCCGTGAATATTACCGTGCATAGATGCGTGTATTACTGCGTGTATATAAACGCGTTTATACACGCATTGATAAATGCAAACATACACGCGAACTTAAATGCTAAAATACACGCGCCCGATTCTATTCAAATACAGGCGCGACCATACACGCGTTCGTAATTTATTGTGTGTATGAAACGCGTGTATGGCAGCATTGTCTTGTAGTGGAAGCACTATCCATTATATAGGAATTTGCTGAAGGTTTTGGGTCCAGATGCAACATTCATAAATCCAAGATCATAAGTCTGACTGAAGACAATGACTTTGATTTGTACACTTGGGAATTCCTTTTGGAGTGGAGGTGAAAAACAAACAGCTAAGTGAGTGGGCCTTAGAGAGATTCATCTAGAAGTTGAAGAGAGGGTGACCATTTGTAATGTTGTTTTAAATGCCTACATCATGTTCCTGTGCCTAGTGCTTAACTTTGGTAAAAGTCAAGAAAATTATGGGGCCTGTAAGGGACTTTCTATGGAGTAATAGGAGTATTAGCATGAGAGTGGTAGCTTGGCTTTCCTGGGACAAACTGTGTATGCCAAAGAGTGAAAGAGGCATTGGTATCCTACATCTACCGTTAGGTGAAATATGGACTCTCATGTTTTCCCCTAAAGGATTTTCACACCTCCTCTCTCTAGAAAAATGGGCTCATGGTGAATTTTTGTCAAATCAAATCAAACGTTGGCAGAGATTGCACATTTGGAATCCATTCATCAAGACCTTTCCAGTGATATATATCATGATGGGAAATTTTTATTATTCAAGAAGTCCCCAAATTGGTGAAAACATGGCATGTTACATGCCATGTCATCACAATGTCTACAGTTTTGTGTCTTTTATTGAGAAGCCCCTGGAAACGAGACTAGTTGTGAAGATCTAGTCAAGTGGAGAGGTCCTGGAGAAGCAATCTCCCAAGGGCTAGTTCTGAAGCCATGATGATTGTCTGTATGCAGCTAGGATATCACATTTCATGTCATGGGACCCTTTTGTACTTCTTGAAGAAAGTAATTTAAAAGAACTCACAAATTAAATCATAACTAAAACAAAAACTTGAATTAATTTGAAAAACCAAATAACATAGCATAACACAAGGCAAGAGAAATAAAATAACATCACCATTAAGAGTAAAAGGAGTAAAGGATAGAGAATACCACACAGAAGACAAGATTGGGTGCAATCCCCCCCTCAAGTGTGTAGCTCCACTTCCACGACTTGAGTATTTAGAGAATTTTACTCATAAAAATAGCCCAAGGAGCTTAGAATAGATGTGCGTACAAATTGGGCTTGCTTTTCCCCACTTTTGGGTATTGCTTTACATATTATTTACCATATGAAGTCTCCCTAAGGTTTGTACATATAAAAATCTTTGCCCAAATATAATTGCTAATGGGTCTTGTTATATAAAATATCTTTATGCACATTTGCACATATAATAATCTTGTGCACATTTACACATTCCATTAAGCTGAATCCTGCACAAATTAAATTAAGCATATTTTTGTACGATTATTAATTCATAAAAATTATAATAAAATATATATCTATAATAGTGTGTGTGTGTGTGTGTGTGTATATATATATATATCTATCGTCAATCCTAGGTCGATGGCCATGAATGCACGAATATAGAGTGGCACAGGTTTTTAAAATTAAAGGTAAATGTTTAGGAGGACTCCATGTCTCTTACATGCTAGCTGCTTTATAACCTTTAGTGGTTTTACCTCGAAACTAAAATTCAAGCTTTTAATAGCTTTAATAATCTTTCTAAAAAGCTTAGATAAAACCTAGGAAAAACTTATTACTATAAGCTTCAAAAATCTTAATACCAATATAAATATAAATCTAGGGTACACACTTTAAATTTTTATAACACCAAATATTTTCATAGACCCAAAGAGAAAGGAAAAGAAAAGTCTTGTAAAATGACCATCGTAGGGTTAGACAAGTAGTCTAGTGAAGCCTACATTAAACTATCCAATTTATCACTCTCGCAAAAGAAAACATTTATAAACTTATCCTCAAGATCCCTCAACTCACCTCATCTCTAATTTAATTATACTTACTACTCATATGTTTTATTCTTTCTTCATCTTAACAAATTTTCAGTGCCTTCTCACTATGTTTAATAGTAAAGCATAGCATATAAATAGGGGTAGTTTAAAATTATGCTTTTTGTTCAATTGTTATTTTTTTTTTCTTGATTGAATGTTTAAGAGACGCTTACCTAAAAATTTAGATAAAATACATTTACTTACAGGCTTCTTTGTCTTGTAAAGTTCAACTATTTTGGGCTTAAAATCAATATCGGTAAAATGGCTGGACAACCCTCGACCCGACCACTTTTATTGGTCCTCAGAGAGACTTCTGGACCACATATCTATCTTCTAGTATAGAAACTCACCAACCATGAGCCTCCCCCATGGCCATTCTGTGAGGGATGGACTTCTATCACTCTATGGGTGGAAGGAATCGTTAGGGACTCAACAACAAAAGTCATGGATTTGGACATCACGGTAGTTACCCATAATACCTTTCTAAATGCCTTACCTAAGGTGTACAATCTATACTTTTTTGACATGGTTTCTAAGCTGTACAATCTATACTTTTTTGACATGGTTTCTAAAATTTATATCCACGTACCCAACTATTTGGAACACCATATTAGATAATTTGGGAAAAATCCCATTCCCATTTGAAAAATGGGATCATGGTGAACCTATCCAAGCTTTTCAAAACCCCATCATGTGACATATCATTGGAAAGATCTTGAAGTGTAAGATCTAAATCTATAATGTCCGACAAATTTGGAGTTAATATGCTCAAGATATGCCAAAACTATGTTAAAAAGGTAATTCCCAAAGTATGAGATTTTTTCCAAATTATCTAATATTGTCTTTTGGCAGCATTCTCCATACTAGCTATTACAAACCTCATGAATACTTTTCCCCTACATCTTTTTAGACTGTTTGAGTAGGACTCCTGGCATCCTTAGTCCTAGACAAAGGATGTAATTAAATTTATTTTGTCTTGAAATTGTGTTCCTTCCTTTCGTCTTTTTTTCAATCTAGATTGTTAAAATTGCTATTAGTTTTTCATTGTATTTAAATCATAATAGTGCATAACCTTAAGACTCTCAAAAAAACCAAAATTAATTACACAACATCGCACCAACTACACTCAACAAGTCCTCATGACAATTTGTTTTTTTAACTATAGCATTATGACAATTTGTTTTTTTTACTATAGCATTATGACTTGATCATCATCTCATGATCCTCATACATCTTTGGAGCTCATGTGACTCATGACACAATGCACCCATTTAGCATATATATCTGAATGAAATCATGCTAATTTTCAACAGCTACTACGACCGACAACAAGATGAATGGTCAAAGATCTGGATGCATGATGATGAAGAATGTTTTGTTTTCATAGCCATTGGAAACACCACAGTTTTTACTCCAAACATATGCTTTTGTCACCTTCTAAAGCGGATCGACATCATACGTGGATATTCTATAGAAGATGATTCATCTCGATAATAATGGATGAAGAGTTTATTAATCGACTCCATTACCTTAGAACCAAATTAACCCCTGAGAAAATGATAATAGCTGACCATACCTCCATCATTAGAAGAATGTAAATATTGTTCGACTTCTTGTATTCATTTCTCTTGTTATTTTATAACTTTTTTTTGAAGTTGGTATCTCTTTATCTTTTTCACCATAGCAAATTGTTTCTCCATTTTCCATAATTTTAATCTTCATAGAAAAATATGCTTGTAGTATTTGTGTCCTTTTCAATAATGTATCTTGTAGCAGAACTAGTCAACACCTACATTATAACCTAGTAAATAATTCTTCCAATATTTCTATGTAAGTTTTTTCTTTCTGACAGTGATTCAAACACCTTCCAAGTAAGTTTCTCATTTATATCCTTACAATAATGATCACGCTTAAATATTTATGCATAGAATTTCAAACCATAGTACTATAAGTTTTATTTCTTATAAATTCATAATTTAATATAACCCTAGTTACATTTGGAAGAATAACTATATTTTGATCCATTTGCATTGCTTTCTCATTTTTCTCAATATAGAACATCATGGCAATCGAATATATGTAAGGTACGATCCTCTTACACCTAACTCAACCTTATGATGGCGAAATTCATATTTATTATTCAAGTTTATTTTAACTTCAAACGAAAATTAAGCTTTCATCATCTAGACTTGTTTAATTAATCAAGATTGTTAGAATTGTTACTAGTCATTCATATTTAATTTTTGCTTAAGCTCTTGAGAAATCAAATTTATCCGCTTTTCATTTATAATTTCACATGCTTTCAAACAACTTTTCAACTCAAGGTTAGTATTTCCTATCCATAATCAATTTATCTGTTATAATGTTAAGCTTCTGTTAAGCTTCTTGTGAATTTTGTTTAAAAACTCGCGTCTCTTTGAGTATCAAAATTATTTTGATAGATAATTTCAATGACACCAATGATGGAGGTATGTATATATTCACTTCCTTTTATACAAATTTTTCATAAGTATTTCTATAATATTTTTCCAACCTAAAAACCTAATTAATAAACCATAGATTCAACATTAAGATTAGTTCAAGTTCATTAAATTAAATAAAATTTCTAGATAGAGAAAATTTGAGTCAAAATTTAAGTCTCAAAAGGAGCTAGCCACTCCGCCTAAAACTTCTATTCTGAAGGAAGTGATGTATGGAATTAATCTGGTGGTATGGGACATTAGATTGGTATACTTACTCTAGACACATTTATGTATTCTATCGTTTACCATCGTATGCGTGTATGTGCAACGTGCCTATGTGGTATGGGACACTTAGACTCGTCTTACATACATTCATTTGATTGGTTCATTGCATATGTGTAGATCTAGTCTTCCACACCAATCATCATGAAGCCATCCTCTCATGCATTTATGCAACTGTATATCGGACATGCCCATATATGGCATGCTTGTGGGCCTCCACTGTTTCTTTCAATTGGTTTGTATATGGAGGGGTGATTCTCGGGTTACTTATGCCTAGCAAACATGTGTGTGGTTGTTATTGAAATACTTGTTGTTGTCTATATCTCAAGATGAACTTCGAAATGCATTTTCGGCCCCCAAAATGTATAGGACAACAGAGTTGCCCTAGCACAGCTTTAGTCCCGCGAAGAAAGCTCCTCAATCAGAGATCGTTTGCTGATGCCTCCCATAGAGCTCCCGACAAGGGTGTAGTCGCCAACACAAATAGGGAAGAGTAGTTGAAGCTCTTACCCTCGTACCGCTTCCTATGCTTCTCTTGCTTGCAGCTTAGCCCTTAGCATGAACCAGGCTACTCTGATACCATGAAAAGATGTAGGGGAGAAGAGAGCTTGAGCTCTTGCAAGCACACACACACTCACAAACCCTAAAAGAGAACACACAAGGTGAGAGGCTGAAAATCTTATTCTTCTTCACACAACACTCAACACACCATATACAAAGATAAGAGTACACACCATATGAAAAGGTACTCAACCAAATACATACTAGGGTTCTCTATAGTGTGAACCTAACTAAATGAGCTGGCGCTATAACTATGCCAGTTTCTAGAATGGCTATCACACAGCCTGTCATCCCACTGGCCGCATATCACCCATCTCACCAACCATGCCAGTGGTGTAAGTGTGGGCCTATCCCCCAGGCGGGTCATCAGTGTCCACCACCTCACTAGATGAGCTCGATATCTCAACAACCAACTATCGTATGGTACTTTTATCAATAGCTCAAGAGCATTGGTAAAATAAGCTAGAATGGATTCTCTCTAAATGTACTTCATATGCATGTATTATGAGATTAAGCATTGTATATGAAAAGGTCATGTATGAGCCTTGGGTGCTTGATCTACCATAGTTTAAGTATGCGTGAACACACTTACGCAACATAGTCTCCCATTGTGCAATCAAGTCTTTCTCTTACTAATGTTCTTCTCTAATGCATGCTAGTGAGTGTGTGTGTGGCATGAGGTGAGAGGAGGAACAAGGACCTGTAGTCCAACTGAATAGTGTGACAATGCTAGCCACCTGGGAGACAATGATAGAAATAGCTACCCAATGAGGTGTGGAGCTCTTGAAGTGGTGTGCTTGAGCTCATTGCTACTTAACCTAGGCCATTAGAAATATCCACATGATCATGATTATGGGATTAATTGATGTATTCAATTAATTGTTTAACTAATGTGGACAGTGTCTGAGTATAGCCAATGAAAAGTGAAAGGGTATCGATTGAGGTGTCTCACTGCATGAGATGTGAGAGGGTATCAATTGAGGTGTCACACTATATGAGAGTACCAATTGAGGTGTCGTATGGCTAGTGGATTGAGTGGTGGTGTGAAGATGATGATCATTTTTGTTTTGTGAATCATGTATTAGACTTTTTATGCATGTTATTTTTTATTTGATAATCAGTGAGATAATCACCAATTTAGGTATCGCAAGAGTTTTCTTGTTGGTATCCCATGTCCATAAGAACCTCTGAGCCATGCCTTTGTGCCTCTGAGCCATGTTCAGACCTCTGAGTTTACCTTTCAAGTTATGACATCAATACCTACAGCATAATCTTATTCTCTCGATAATTTTCTTACACAACCGAGGATAGTTGCTTCCCCAAATGGGAGGACTGTTTACAGGTATAGATTTTATCATATTTTTGATGAATTAATAATCATCCAAAAATATACTTAATTTAATTTGTGCAGGATTCAGCTTAATGGAATGTGCAAATGTGCATAAGATTATTATATGTGCAAATGTGCACAAAATTATTTTATGTAACAAGGCCCATTAGCAATTATATTTGGGTAAAGGTTTTTATATGTACAAACCTTAGGGAGACTTCATATGGTTAATAATATGTAAAGCAATACCCAAAATTGGGGAAAAGAAAGCCCAATTTGCACGCACATCTATTCTAAGCTCCTTGGGCTATTTTTATGAGTAAAATTCTCTAAATACTCAAGTCGTGGAAGTAGAGCTACACATTTGAGGGGGAAGATTGCACCCACTCTTTTCTTCTGTGTGGTATTCACTATCCTTTACTCCTTTTACTCTTGATGGTGATGTTATTTTATATCCCTTGCCTTGTGTTATGCTATGTTATCTGGTTTTTTAAATTAATTCACGTCTTTCTTTCAATTATGAAATAATTTGTGAGTTTTTTAAAATTAATTTCTTCAAGAAGTACAAAAGGGTCTCGTGACATTTCATGGAGACAATGTTCTTTTGTTTGGGAAGATGAAAGGTGGGATATCATATGCAGATTACTTAATTGTAAATTGGAGGATGTTATATGGTTGAGGATTTTGGTGGCTTTAAAATCTAATGTATCTAAGAGAAGGGTTGTAAGTGATTGGACCCTAGAGAGATTCATCTAGAACTTGAATAAATGGGAGGGGGTTAGGGTTCCATTTCATGAAAGGGTCACCATTTGTAATGTTGTTTTAAATACCTACATCATGTTCCTATGCCTAGTGCTTAACTTTGGCAAAACTCAAGAAAAGTATGGGGCCTATAATAAGGGACTTTCTATGGAGAAATAGGTGTAGTAGTAGGAGAGTGGTAGCTTTGCTTACGTGGGACAAAGTGAGTATGCCAAAGAGTGAAGGAGGCATTGGTATCCTATATCTACCATTAGGTAAAATTTGGACTCTCATTTTTGTCCCTTAAGGATTTCCACACCTCCTCTCTCTAGAAAAATGGGCTCATGGTGAATTTTTTGCAAATCAAATGAATAGTTAGCGATTATTGCACATTTGAAATCTATTCATCAAGACCTTTCCAAGTATATATATCATGATGGGAAATTTTGATTATTCAAGAAGTTCCCAAATTGGTGAAGACGTGGCATGTAACATGCCACGTCATCACACTGTCTAGACTTTTGTGGCTTTTATTATGAACCCCCTAGGAACTAGACCAATTTGGAAGATCTAGTCAAGTGGAGAGGTCCTGGAGAAGCAATCTCCTAAGGGCTGCAGTTCTAAAGCCATGATGATTGCCTGTATGTAGCTAGGATATCACATTTCATGGGGACAATGTTCTTTCGTTTGGGAAGATGAAAGGTGGGAAGGTCCTGGAGAAGCAATCTCCTAAGGGCTGCAGTTCTAAAGCCATGATGATTGCCTGTATGTAGCTAGGATATCACATTTCATGGGGACAATGTTCTTTTGTTTGGAAAGGTGGGACCTCATGTGCAGATTACCTAATTGTAAATTGGAGGATCTTTATATGGTTGATGATTCCGCTGGCTTTAAAATCTAATGTATCTATTGGCATTTGTCCCAGGTGTAGGTCATCACTTGTGTTTTGGGAATGCCTAGCAATTAGGGGTACTTGGTCCAAAATGTGTAGATGGATAGAGAAGAGCTTGGGTATGCAAACATGTTGGGGGGACTGGATCTTGCGTAAATGGTCAATTTTAGTAATGAATATATTGGTTTGGTTTTTAATATCATCAGAGCTTGCATCTTGATGGAAATCTGGTCTAGCAGGAATGCAATTGTATTTAGGAAGGCAGTATGTACAGGCTTGCAAGAGTCAGACTTGATGCATAAGTGTGTTACATGTGCTGGTTGGTATGTAATGTGAATAAAATAAGATGTTTTGAGCTGGATATGGTGATTCAGAACCTGCAAACAAATATGATTTGAATTTTGCCTCAGAGTTTGGTGAGCTTCAAACATACTAGGAATAAACCCCTAACTTTGGTCTGTATGGTGCTGCAGGTGAGATTTTGGGAAGGGAAGAAAAGGCCTCCCAAGTTTGGACCAAAAACTCTAAGGTGGTACCGTAAAGAAAAACAAGTTGATCGTACATTTGTCGCCCTCGTAGAAAACCAAGTGCGAACAAGACCCACTATTAAAGTTTGGTCCAAGAAAGGGGGGATGCTGGAAAAACAGTCCCCTGGAGGATGCACTACAGAAGCTATGATGGAGGCCAGAATACTTTTGGAGCATCAAGAAGAGAGATGGGAATTTTTGTGTAAAATTCTGAATGAAGTTGAGAAGGAGTAGTAAATATAGACACTGTAGCCTTGATTTGGTTGTATTTGCAGTTTTTGAACAGTTTCAGTTAATATATATAACTATTATTGATCTGAAAAAAGGGAAAAAACTAAGAGAAGGATTGTAAGAGAACTTTTTGTAAAGGGCTGTCTTTATTAATATTAATATATATAATTACTTGTTCCCAAGAAAAAGAAAGAAAGAAACTAGTATTTAAAAAAATTATTTACAAACAACTAGGTCAAATTAAGGAGACGTCTTGGCATTGGCCTGTCGTCTAGTCAAGAATCCACACATCAATGTTTGTTGTCCTTTTTTCAACAACAAAAAAGTTTCAACCGCAATCAAAATAAGCTAGGAGCGTATTTTTTCAATGTCGCCGGCCACCTCGCCTTCTCCGATGGGCGCCGCATGCTTCACTGCTCCCTGCTGGTTTAACACAATCAGCAATCTATATAAATGCATTAGATCTCCTCTGAATTTCGCAAGCCTTCTCTGCTTGAGCGTCGATTAGCACTTAATTACGTCGTTAATTACCATGACCACCATCTTCTCCAGCTAACGTCTAGCTGTGCCGGAGAGTGCACAGAAGGTGACGGATCACGAGAAACGCCATCTTGTGCAGAAATTATCCCAGATGGCCGTGCCGGGAGGTGCCCCAGGAGTTCTTGGTCCCCCATGAGCAGCAGCCTCATCCGGCCCAAAGAAACACGGGCCTCCTTCCCTTCGTGGATATGGCAGGCCTTCATGGAGACTCGGAAGCGGACACCCTGAAAGAGATCGCCAAAGCCTGCGAGGAGTGGGGCTTCTTCCAAGTAGGTTAATTACATTAACGTGCCTGCGCTAGCTAGCTTTTAAGATTAGATAATAATGAAGAGGAGATAAAAGCGTATAGCTGATGTGGTCTGTACTGTTTGCTGCTGTGCTGCAGGTGGTTAACCATGGCATACCCGCGAGCGTTATTGAAGGGACCAGACAGGCAGCCAGGCAGTTCTTTGAGCTCCCCATGGACGACAAGGAAGGTTACTCTGTGAAGGATCAGAGCACTGAAGGCTTGCTCGGATATGGCCACACTAACTTCTTCCAAGGAGCCGCAAATGACTGGATGGACTCCCTCTTTGGCTACCTGGCTCCCCCCTCATTGAAGAAACTCGACATGTGGCCTTCCCAACCCGAAGGATTAAGGTCCAACCCCTCTCTCTCTCTCTCTCTCTCACTCACTCACTCACTCTCTCTCTCACACACACACACACAGTCTCTCTCTCAGAGACAGTACACACATACACCCCCCCCCCTTACACACGGACACACACACACTTTTTTTTCCATTATATCACATGGCCCAACACCTCTTTGTGATGTGACCACTCTAGGGGCATGGTGGATTCCTACGGCACCGAGCTACAGAACCTTTTCAAAAGTTTGCTCGCCGCATTGTCCAAAAGCCTTGGTATGAAGGATGACCATCTAGAGAAGGTTTTTCAACATTACAACTTGTTCTTCCGAGCAAACTACTACCCTCCTTGCCCTCAACCTGACCTTGTTCTTGGGACACATGGACACAAGGACCATGGATGCATGACGGTTCTACTACAAGACAAAGATATGGATGGACTTCAAGTGTGCAAGGATGGCCAATGGTTCTCAGTGGATCCCATACCGAACGCATTAGTCATCAATATTGGTGATCAATTACAGGTAAAGTCCTCCAGCCCTAAGTTAACCAGTTTGTAAGAGCCACATCATTAACACACTTAAAACCACCAAACTTGTGCCATATTGTTGTCTTTAAAAAAAAGGTTTATAAATATTTAGTGATACCCAAAGATCATGTCTAATAGATGTAGCTAGTAGGGGGTCCTCATCCTACAAGGTTAATTCCTTGCTACACTCTAATAGATGTAGCTTAGTAGGGGGTCCTCATCCTACAAGGTGAATTCCTTGTTACACTTTAGTGAACAACTTTTGCCATGCTTCTCTTTTCTAAAAGATGAATTCCTTTTACTACTAGGCTACACACTAGTGAACACCTTGTGCCATGCTTCTCTTTTGTAAAACTGTAAATTTAGGATATCATCTTGATATATATATTGACTCTTTTTTATTTTTTGATTATAGATGCTAACCAATGGCAAGTACAAAAGCGCATTACACCGTGGTGTGGTGAGCAACAATCAAACTATAATGACCCTTGTTGCACACTTGGATCCTCCAAAGAAGGTTGTAACAACACACTAATTGGCACATTATAGTCAAATATCATATTTAGCTAGAGATTGAGACACTTTAATTTGAAGCATAATTGTCCTTAGACATATATCGCATGGATCACCCCTAAAGAAGGTGGTAGCAACCCTTAGACGTATAATCAAATATCATATATAGATAGAGACTTGAGACGCTTTAATATGTTCTTGGACATATATATCACACTTCATTCTTAATGATATTGATATTTTATGTGCATGTCACTAATAGCATGAATAGCTTTTCTACTTAAGGAGAAAAGCTTGTAAAAGAGAATTAATGGTAAGAGCTTTAATAGTGGCCATAATTTGATTAACTATGTCATAAACGTATGATCTTGTATGAATGGATTTGATGGATTAAGGATATGTACATGCTTTCATCTTGCACTCTTTATTACGAATATATACAAATAGGGACTCTTGTACCTCACGAGATTGAATAACTTTTCCTCTCTTCTTTGAAACCAAAATCCATTTCGATTTGTGCCCCCTCAAACCAAAAAATCAATTTAGGATACAATATGCATGGGATATTGTGCCTACTACTACTAGCACGATCATGACAATTTTTTCACAAAAAACATGAAGCATAGATAACATGTTTCAACTTTCCATAACTATATATTTTTTTTACAAGACATTGTCAATTGTTCTAGTTTGTTTTTTTCATTCTCTAAATCTACTTTGTTTCACCTATATGTAGATGTGAGAAATACATAAATAATTGTTTGGTCTCCACCTAGTGACATACACCATTTAGGATCATCTAATGCTTATGACATTACTTCCTTCTTCTAGAGTCGATTTTTGTAGAAGGAATGCTCGAATAGATTTTGTAGAAGGAACACTCTAGTGGTTTTACTTAAACAATATAAATGAAAATATAAAAATTAATATTTGAATATCTATTAAGCTAGTTTTACTGATCTAATATTAAGAGTCAACATTTTCATGATGGTTCTTTGTTCCTTTTAATAGGTGCACATGTAAAGCCCACCTATTCCTCACTAAATTCGACCCCTTACATCTAGTCTACCATTTCTATTATTATAATGTTAGTATGATCCTTGAAGGGAAAGCCCCTATCTTTATGCTTTTCAAGATGATAATTTAAGTTTAGGCATCTTTTGAAAGTGAGTGAATACAATAGTAGCACCCCCCTTCTCTCTCTCTCTCTCTCTCTCTCTCTCTCTTAATATCACAATAATTTCATATTGGGTGGATTTATATATTAGAAATTAGCACTAGTCTTGTAGAAAAAAACCACTTTTGTGGCTTTAAGAAATTTTTGTTTAAGAAAATATTTTCTTTTTGTTTCAAAGAAATTTATATTAGGAAAATAATATCAACACAAGATATTCATTGAGAGATCATAATAAGTGCCAAAAACATTTTAAACATATTCTTCCATAGTCATGATTTCGGTAAATAAATTAGATACTTTTTCAACACCTACAACTGTACGATTAAAAACTATTCTACATGTGCATAGGATATTGGCATGTCCAATATATCACTTAATAAACAAACACTTTTTCATATAGGTATCCTTGAAGTAAGGCTATTGCAATATTTTTATGTTATTTTTAGCAATTTTAAAATAAGAAAGTACTAGATATATAATTTTCTTTTTCCAAAAACTTCCACCATAGGTAGAGGCATTCTAACCAATTATTCTTCAATAGTGTCATGAAATTTTACGTTGGTTGACATTTTCATTTCTTCAAAATTGCAAGACTTGTCTTTTATGTTGATAAGCACGTGAGCTCTCTCTCTCTCTCTCTCTCTATCATAAAAACTTTATATTGTGTGAATTTATGTAAAAAACATTAACCCCCTTTTGTTAGAAAGAAAGCCACCTTGTGGCTTTAAGAAACGCTTGAAAAAAAAAATATTTTTTAGTATATTTATTTTGAAGAAATTTTTAATATAGAAGATATTCATTGAGAGAGAATATCTAGTGCCTAAAAAGTTTTGAAAACATAGTCTTTTTTTATGGTCATGATTTAGGTACCTTTTGTTAAAAAAATCTACCTTGTTATTTTTACATTAAAAAAGCCTTTTTATTTTTAGGTGGTCCTAAACTACTTTTTATTGGTTTTGAACTATTTTAAAGTGGTCCTCAAATACTATTTAGTGGTCTTGAACTTCTAATGAGTGGTCTAACAATATTGTTAAGTGGTCAAAAGTACTATCAAGTGATGCAAAAGTACTATTAAGTGGTACATGAGTACTTTAAGCTTTAAAAACATCATGTGCATTAATAGAGACCTTGTTATAGGACCACTTAGAAGTACTCTAGGATCACTTTCAATTACTTATAAGTTTTTTTATATTAAAAACACTTTAGGACCACCTGAAAGTGCTTTAGAGCTCTTAAAAGTACTTCATGGACTTTGCGAATGACTTTATAAACTTGTATAAGTACTTATACATGGTCCTAAAGTAATTTACATAGGCCCTAAAATACTTTTAGTAGCTGTAAAGAACTTTTAGGTGGTTCTATAGAGCTTTCAATGGCACAAAAGAATGTGTTTTAAAGTGATACTGAAAGGCTTCCAAGCACAAAAGAACTTGTTAGTACCACTTGGAAAGTTTCAATAACACAAAATAACTTGTATTTTAAATAGATATTGATTACTTTAAGTTTCAATGGCACAAAAGAAAATAGATATTGATTACTTCAAGTTTCAATGGCACAAAAGAACTTGTAAGTATTTTAAATAGATATTGAGTACTTCCAAGTGGTACTAACAAGTTCTTTTGTGCTTGGAAGCCTTTCAATATCACTTTAAAATACTTGCACCAAGTGCTTTTGTGCCATTGAAAATTATGTAGGACCACCTAAAAGTGCTTTACATCTATTAAAGATATTTTAGGGCCAGTGTAAAGTAATTTAGGACCATGATGTATAATTACTTTAGGACCATTTGGAAGTGTTTCACTATCACTTTAAAATCCTTACAAGTTATTTTGTAATATTGAAAGTTCTATAGGACCACCTAAAAGTGCTTCAAATCTGTTAAAAATGTTTTAGGGCCACTGTATAAAGTACTTTAACTCTACTTCATACTAGTCTGAGAGTGTCTTAAGGTGCTCTAGGAGTGTTTTAAATTTGACTTTGATAAAAGTAGGGTACAAAACTAAGGCTCGTCGTAAATGTATAGGATGCTTTACAATAGCACATCTCCCTATCGACTTGCTATACACACATCTCTTTTGTTGGGGGAGACTCGTGTCTCTAATCTCCAAAATTCAAAAAAAAAATCTTTAACTTTATGTGTCATGATGCTACTTTGAGGTTTCTATCTTTGGCATGTTTGCAGGGGAAAGACTTCATCCTCTTCTATTTATAGGCAAGGATTAGGCACCAAGGATTCTCTTGTGAATAACTAGAACCTTTGGTGCCTTTGGTAAGCTGATAGATTTTCTATTGCCACCATGTCCATTGAAATCATAAACATTAAGTTCTATCATTAGAGATGACCTCTTCAAGAAAAGCTCATCTTTTGATCAGGGCACTTTGACTAGTGTCAAAGTGTTACGAATGTTGGCCAGCACAACTCTTTCGCAACCCATTTCTTCAAGTTGAGCTTTCTTGCAATTGGGATGGAGGAGGAATTCTTCAAATATTTTCTTGTGGGGTAGCTTTGTCGAGGCCCTTCATCTTCTCGTACCAAGAGTTAGCTACAACTCTACAAATCTTCTTTCTTTCCTTCTCGTCATCAAGATGGACCTATTCACTTTAGCCCTTTACTTCTCCTTGGCTTTTTATCAAATCTCCCTTTGCTTTGCAACCCAATAATGTTTTATTTTCTCAATGCCTTCCGGACCAAGAATAAACCTACCTCCATTTTCTCGCACCTCTACATTGTGTAAAAATTCATCTTGTCCCATTGCATGCCCATCAATATTCATCCTGAAATGAGGTGAAAATATTGTATTAGAATATTCTAGCCCTAACCAACCATACTCTACAAGTTTCTTTGACCTTAAAAGATTATTCAGAAAATAGGTATTCAGGTTCAATGGGTGTGGTGGTGTGTTTTAGAGAGAGATAGGGAGAGAGAGAGAGAGAGAGATAGAGAGAGAGAGAGAGAGAGAGAGAGAGAGAGAGAGAGATTGAATGTAGTACATCTCCTTGCAGCCATCTAGCTATCTTAGGAGGAAAGACCATAGGGAGAGAAGTGGAGGGAGATACACTTTGTGTGTGTGTGTGTGTGTGTGTGTGTGTGTGTGTGTGTGTGTGTGTAGCATAAAGATAGAAAGAGCTCATGAATGTAGCACAACTCTTGTGAGCCACAGGGACATAGATGAAGAAGCTGAGCACAAGAGAAATAAGAGTCTGCCATGCTAGAATAATTCGTCTCGTGAGATTGTGAAGATTTGGGAAGAGAAAACTAGAAATAGATAGATTTTATGTGTAGCATGTTCTCTTGTCATCTCCCTAGATATGTTAAGACAAGCGTATGAGGAGAAAGAAAGAGAGAGCTCTATTGTATTAAGATAATCATATGAGAAGAGAGAGAGAGAGAGAGAGAGAGAGAGAAAGAGAGAGAGCATGACACATGCATGATCATGCTCCAAAATTTACTAACACACACGAGCATGCTCCCATGAGTGCGTGAACTTTCCATGATAGCATGAATTCTAAATATTCTTTTCATGGTAACTATTCAGTCTTAAATTTTGAGTATTTATTTTTACAATTCTTAATATTCTTTCTTACTAGTTTGTTATTACCTTTAACCTCTCCTTGTTAGCACTTAACAAAGGAATGTCAATGACACCACTTTTTGAACCACCTAACTCTTGCTTTGACCCTATATGGCTTGAAGCATGCACCTAGAGTATGGTCAAATAAGATATGATAGCATCTTGTTACTATGGATTTTAGATATCTATAAATTTTTCACTTCACTCACAAGGGCATTATGCTAGTAGTCATATATGTTAATAACTTGATTGTCACAAGGGACATTGATGTTTACATTTATGAGGTGAATATGCTCCTCAAGAAGAAGTTTGAGTAAAATATTCAGGTGAGCCATGATTCTTCCATACTTTCTAGGTGGTATAGAGGTGATTAGATCATGTGATGCGATTTGACTTTTACAAAGGTAGTATGCCTTAGACATATGTTATCAAAGGTTTAAATAATAGGTTGTAATATAATCTTAGTGCCATTAGAGCAAAGAGCATAAAATTTTGCTACATATATAGGTAATCTTTTGGAGGACCCTACATTGTGCATGCACATTGTAAGGAGTTTGATTTACATGACTATCAATAGGCCAGATTTGAGCTATGCTATTAGATTAGTGAGTCAGCATATGTAGGCCTCGAAGAAGCTCTACTTATGTGTGACTAGGAGGATAAGGTACACAAAGTCCATAGTACAAGGTGTGAGAGAGAGTTAGCAAGGTGTGAGAGAGATGGGAAAGAGGTGAAAGAGTGTTGGAAATATTAGAGAGAGAGAGAGAGAGAGAGGCAAGAGCCTCTTGGGGTGTTTTGTTTTTTTTGAGAGAAAGAGGCATGAGACTTTTGGGTTTTTTGAGTTTCAAACAAAAACAACTCACAAAACATATCCTGTTTCTTAATTCTTTGTCATCAGTGTAAATGTTGATGCTAATTTTTTTACAATGTCAGTATACTTGTTGGTATTATTGTCAACAACTATGGATGCCCTTATGTCAATAGTTAAAATGACGCCGTAAGTTATGAAATAAATGGATAAAAATTAACAAATTTGACTCATAGCTCATGCTCCTACTTAAAAGAGACCCACATTTTCATATCCCCATAACATTTCTCTTCATCTCTCTGAGAAATGCCCTTGATCTCTCTTGATCCCCCCTAACATTTTCTTAATATCTCCTCCTTTTGTGAATGGAGCATGTAAACAATTTTATGTCTTCAAGGAAGAACCTGCCTCTCATAGTGAGATCATTTTAATAGAATGTATATTGATGTATGGACTAAATGTGAGTTCAACATGTGTCGGATGAGGCCATACAATTGTTTTTTAAAATGGATGTGAGCCACAAGGTATGTAATATTATTCACATATAGAGGATAACAATGATAACATTGAGAAGAATTGGTGGTTGATGATATGGAGCCACACATGCAAGAGGATATGGGGACACATGTATAAGAATATTTTATGGGTGAGCTAATTGAAGCAATGTTTAAAGTAATAGACAGGATTGTAAAGGCACAATGTCCAAAGAATTACATCTTCAAACTCTTGGATCAGTTTCTTAGAATTATTCAAGTAATCTCTATTTCCTCTTTCTCTTTCCTAATCTCATCCTCTTAAAAAATAAACTAGCTAACAACACATCATGCATCATAATTATGTAAGGTTGTTGAGATGTATGATATTAAACTCCATGCCTAAGTCACGAGATGATGGAAAGAATATTCTAAGTTCCAATAGCATGGATTACATGTGTATACATGTAGGATCCAATGATTATTTCCTCTTCCATGTGGGGATGCTGGTGAATGCTCACTCACTTACATGTCCAAAATGTGTGTAAAATCTGGTGCTCATAGTGATATGACAAGATTTCCAAGGTGGAACCATTATTCTAAGGCATTTTCTAATCATTCTAAGAATCCAACACATGTTCAAGTGCAAGTCGCTAATGACTTAGTATGCTAAAAAACTCGATCCATTGATGGCATCTTATACAAACCTTGTTGCATATGGAGACACATTAAGGATACATGGCCTAAGTTTAAAGAAGAGCCTCATATGCCTAGATTTGGCAATGGATGGTGTTAACTGTTATGTGGACTGCACACTACAAGATCGCACACCGCAAGTACGGACTGCAAGTGTAATGCCACATGCGTACCTTAAATGAATAGTCATTACGAGATCTCAAGGGGTGTAAATGGGAGGTTGTGTGCCTGTCTGAATCCCATGACCATGTAGCTGTTTTAAAGGCTGTATACATGTGTATTCAAGGGCCAATGAGTCAATCAATCATCCTTTCATGCAAAAATTTAGCAGTCTTCTGTGTTAATGAAGCATTAATCATGTCGCACTGTGTATGATCAGTTATGTATTCATTTATCAGTATAGGTTACCTTTTCAATTAATAATATATGCTAAGAGGGTAATCATTCTCGTATTACTATACTAGTGCTTAAGAACATAATACACTTGGCAACCATGATGTTCTCCTGATGATGTGGTTGCATGCGCACGCGTTCTTAGGGACCTCCTGATTTGGTGGTTCCTACTATGGGCGGCCGCGGCGTCGTCGTTCGAAGGATGATTGGTGATAATGCGGCGAATGATTCTCCTTCTTTTTCTTCACAGTTTTTAGGGTGGGATGCAACTCCCAGAGTCAATCACTAGGAGCGCAGCCGTTCCTTCCCCCCTCCCCATGTTCCGTGGGTAGAGAGGCGGTTGCTAATTTCACCGATCTCACCTACTACGGTAGTTTGGCAGTTGTTCTTGGGACCGACACAGCCAGCCTCAAAGAGCTCTTTCCATAGATATGTCACATGATATGGTTTTGCCCACTCAATTTTAAATTCAATTTTGGCGGAAAACTTTGAAATTCAAACTTCTAGCCATTTGAAGAATAAGAAGGTATCTAGCCATTTGAAGAATAAGAAGGTATCTAAAGTCAAAGAAACTTAACATTTTAACAAAAAGTCATTAAAATCATAATATGGCAGCTTAAAGGACCCCTATAGACCTCAACCTTCCCCTAATGGTACATTTACAAATATGGAGCATATGGAGGATGATCATGGCCATGGAGGTGATGATGACCGTGATACGAGAGAGGAGGATGATCATGTGATAGGAGATACAGATATTGAGGCCATTACCCTTGAGGACGAGCCTACCATTGGTGATGCTGATTTCGATGAGCACATGAGTAGCACAAGTAGTAGTGGGTTGAATGTATTTGTCGATCTAAACACTTGTTTGGATTTTGAAGTAGATAGTCTGGCAAGGGTTGATCTCATTAAGGATGAGATTGAACCGTAGCCCATCATTGATATTGGCTAAACTATTTTACATATTGTCTCATTCTCCTCACCTCACTTATTTTTTGTATATGTGGGTTTGCAAAAAAGCATTGATGTTTTTGTTAAAATTATGTGCTTTGGTAATCATGGGCAATTTTTGGAAAGCAGTGATGTACATTTACCAGCCTACACCAAAAGCTCACTTTTTGTACTCTCTGTTTTGCGTCTAAATACGCGTCTAATTCTCAGTGTAGATGCACTAATAACGCCCTAATACATGCGTCAATAGATGCCCTAATACACGTGTAAATAGACGCGATGTTAAACGCAATGTTAGATTCTCAGTGTAGACATCCTAATAGACGCATCAATACATGCGCAAATACACGCGCTATTAGACGTGGCTGTAGATGCACCCATAATTTCTCTATTCAAGCAACGCCTATAGTCGCGCCTGTTATTTTGCGCATCTATCAAGCGCGTCTATAGTTGCTTTGCATTGTTGTGCATGGAGATAGATAGGCCAGGTCTTTGAAGACCTGGCATGACGACCTGCCTTGTCTGCGCAGACCTGGCAAAAGTAAAAACTCCTTGGGTGTGAACCCTCATCTTTCTAGACCTTTGACAGTTCTGTGAACTCCAACACCCACAGATAGGCCAAGTATTAATAGCATGAAGACCTGCCTTATCTGTGTAGACCTTGTGCTAGTAGTGGTGGTGATGCTTGGGTATTGGCAAGGTGAGGGTCGGAGTGGCACAATGGTGTTGATGCTTGATGTTGCAAGGTGGTGTTGGGAATGGTGGTGGGCTACTGGTTTGGTGCCATGCTGGTGTGCCACGAGACCTTGCACAAATGTTTGAACTTTGGCACCCACAGACACGGCAAGTGTTAATAGCATGAAGTCTTGCCTTGTCTATGCAAACCTTGTGGAGAAAAAGCTCCTGGCTAGGCAGTGGCAGTTTGGGCTGGAGAAGCGCGACGGTGGTGATGCTGCTCGATGTTGGGCAAGGTGGTGTTGGGCATGGTTTGGTGCCATGCTAGTGTGCCACGAGACTGCTGCAATAGGGCATTCAAAGTAGTTGTAGTAGAATTTCATATGGTGGATCACTTCAAGGGTTTCTGTTAGTAGGTGTTGTGTTTAGTTTGTTGCTGTAGTTGAGACCTAATGGCTCCTAGAGGTTAAAAGCTTTCAGTTTACAATGTCTAATTGCATGTAATATGTAGTTATTTTGACATAGGACGAATTGTTTTGCCGAGTATGTACTTCTTACATTATGATATTAGCTTTAGAAATTGTATGGTTTAATACTATTTCAAAGATAATCAAATCATAGAGGAATCTATTTGATGTTTAGGACAAAGTTTGAGATGCGGGATGGTCCAACATGTAGGAGATGGGGCTTGAAGCAGTATAAGAATTTTATTTGCTGGGTTGAACGTTTGGATAGTTATATGGTGGTTGATAAATCAATACGTTTTATCCCTTTGGAACCAATCAAGTCCTCCCAAAGAGCGCTTCCCACATTTTTGAATATATGTTTGGGATTTAAAAGATGATGAATTAGAAAATCACTCTAATAAGGGAGTTGATAAAAGATAGAGAGCATCGTCATTCCAACTCAAGGTAAATTAAGACATTGTTCCAATAAGGGCGTTGATGAAAGGAGTTTGAACTTTTTGCCCCTTCTCCTGTGCAAACCTTACTCTCATCTCCTACCCCCTAAGCTCCAACCATTATGTGCTTGCTCCACTAACAAAAATGTAAGCTCCCAATCCTAGCCCTGATCTTTTGTTATTTTGTAATTTGTTTTTTAAAGTTCTTCAAATTTTCTTGTTTATGGTATTTTGTGTGCACCTTACAGGACTCCTCTCCTTTCATGCTATTTTCTCCGTCTCTCCCTTGTAAGCAGTTAAGTCTCTTGTCCATGTTTATGGTTTTGTTTTCCCTTAGATTCTACTAGTTTTTTGTAATTTGTGTCTTTTTTCAATTTGTGCAGATTTAGTCTCTCTCTCTCTCGTTCCCTAAAGTCCTTAATGCATAGTCCTTAATATATGCATGGGGTCTCTGCTCCCATGTATGTGCCTTGTGCATAGGCCTCATGCATACATTATGGATGATGCATTCTATGTGTGGCCAGTAATAGAATGCATTAAGGGCTATGCATAAGCATATCCTCTATGCATAGGGTTTATGCATGGCTCATACCAAAGCCTATGCATAGGGAATATGCTTATGCATAGCTCTAAATTCATGGCTGTCCTTACTCGCATGCATGTTGTTGTGGGCCTCTTTAAACTCTGGAATTAATTTCTTTCCCTTTCATTGCATTACAGTTTGAAATAGAGGAACCAGAACATGTCCTTACATGACATAGAAGTTAGGCACAATTTATGGTTCCTCATAATAGTCATTGTTGACTTCCGACTAGAGAGAAAATTCACTTTCTTCTAATGGTTCCTCAATTAACACGCGGTTGATTTTGGGGTGAGCTTAGGTGGTGGGGGCTATGGTGGTAGGATTTGTGGTGGCATATGTAAAACAACTAGTACCCTATATATCCCTCGTTAGAAGGTTGGTAAGGGTATGGTACACCTTGTTTAGCCTAGCCAATGGCAACATTGGCTTGAGTCACTGGTGTTGCTAAAGATAAAGATGCTCTTGGTGTTGCTAATTATGCTACAGTTTAGGCTCTTGGGTATTTACACATGGAAGTTTTATTTCCAATCACAAACAATGTGCACAATAGAGAAATTATCTAGGCCTGCGATGACGACATTCAATGCTATGTGATTTTATCTTCAAAAATACCAGCAACTCAACTTTCTGTGAGAGTAAAGATAAGAATTCTCTAATGTCTCCCTTACCTCCTTAGTCCTTAGCTTTTCCAAAATGGACATACTTAATTCTTCAACTGTCATTCCACTAAACTAGTTTATCACGATTACCCAAGTCATGGAAGCTCGAGACTCGTGATGGTGGAATCACAAATGGCATCTTGGCATCCTCTGGTTGTGGTAATTCTTGCATATATTGTTTTCAAATTCAAAGGTCAACTTGCAACATGCATCCAGTGTTGTTGGGATGGACAAAAACAAATAATCATGCATCTTTGTATCCCGTACTCCCTTTTAGAAACATGGTAATAACTGATATCATCATTCAACCTCTCTAAACTTTTACAATAAGAATTTGAGAGATGTAGTATCTCATGGACTCGTGCTTGTGCTGCTTAATATTGTGGAGTTGTGCCACTGGGTCCACTTATCACCACTTCTTGTAAAGCATGTACGAACACATTTTTCAATGGAGTGAAGTTAACTTTATCCTAAGGTTTCAAGGTTCTATACCATTGTTGAGTCTTTCCATCTAATGTTAGGGAAAAGAATGAATCTTCATAATATCATCAACTAGCCCACAAGTCTCACAAGTTGACTCAAATATCTCTATATGTTGCATGGGGTCACCATCCTTAATGAATTTCTTCATGAGCTTTGTGATATGATGTGGTTTTCTCTTAATCTCTTCTTGTGCCATTGATTTCGATCCCTCCTTGGGATCTTCACAAATTATCTCTAAAGGGGAAATTCCCTCTATGTGTTGCCTCAGCAATGTGATTTATTGTGTCATTAAGAGTTTTCCCTTCCTTTTTATGCAACCTTACCAAAAGTAACTTGTCGAGTTCCATATGTTCAACAGTAATTTTGCGTGTGTCTAGCTCTTGTTTTTTTATTTTTAGCATGCATAATTGATGATAGGGATCTCTAAGTTTAAATCCAATGTCTAGCTCCTCCAAAGTGGGGAAAAAGACTTCTCTTATTCTTAAAGCACTTGATTTGTCTTTCCTCAATGTAGGGGTAATACCACTAGGTCTCAACAGGTTTATTTCTCTTGAGCCAAAAGCTTGCACCTATGGTGGTGTTTGCACAATAGTCCCTACAAACATGGATATAAATTCATTTCTTGTTTCTAGATCCTTATTCATTGAGTGAGTTCAATAGTCCTTTTGCTATATCCAATAAACTAAAGGATTTAGTTGGAGAAGAGGTCACCCTCTCCTTTGCAAGTTTTGGGATTCCTAGAGTTTCTTCCATGGATTCTTTGCTACTAGTGTCTATGGATGTTAGGTCTCTTTAGGTAAAAGTACTCAATTAAGTGCTTGTTGAATGTCCTGAGCCAATAATTATTTGGTTAGGAAGATCCTAGATGATTCAATGCACTTGTTGGGTTGTGAGGCATCCGGAGATTGGACAACCACCGAGCCAGAAAGCCATCAGAACGTCAGATCCAACGTACTTAAACACCAATTAATTAGGTCAATATTACTTCTATAAATTAGCACTTATCAAAGCACAAGGGTACTTTTGTACCACTCTATGACAGCGCGTATGTAGTATAAAAGATGTAATCAAAACTCTGACAAGGCTATTACGTATTGCTATTCCTGTAATATTTTTCTTTGTGAATCAAAGGAGAGCGTTCTGTATCATTTTTGTATATTCGTCGTGTCTATCTTTCTTTTATGTATATCCATCCTGTCTATTATATAATGTGAATCCATCTGTTAAGTTATCTAAATCTTCCGTTACAATCCATATTTTACGCATGAGTCGATCAGTCTTAAGTAATCATCTCCATTTGCAGAGTCACTTGTAACCGATAAGCTATTTCTGTGTCGTCTTCTTGTGCATGTTTTGTTATAGACTAGTGTATTACTGCCTACATAACCAGAGACACTCAGTAGGTTGATCAGGGTAGCAAACAACTCTCAACAACAACAGACACACTCAGTAGGTTGATTAGTGTAGCAATCAACTCCTGAAAACACTTTGGCGACCACGATATGTCTTGCTACATGTTTCAAATGATGCTTCACTTGTTGCTTGATTTTCTTTGTGTTCAAATCAATCCTTCATGTGAGCACATGAACTGCACTACTTGGCGTAGCTTGAATCTTAGAAACTCTAGTTCGCTAGACCCAAAGAAGAATCGATAACTCCACCACCACTACCAGTATTCATACCACCACCACCACCACAACCCCCACTACCACTGCCACCGCCATCGCCACCAAACCACCTCCCTGTGGAAATATATGATGTACAAGTGAAAGAGTGAGAGAAAGAGGTCATGTATGTGTGAACACACCCCAAATAAAGCATGTGGGTGGAAAAGGGATCTAGGGTCGGCCCAACCCTAGCCCTTGGTGAACCCTATATAAAGGGCAGGAGGCTTCACTTTTTGTAAAACAAGTAACACAATCAAGACATCTCCTCATAATAATCATAGAGAACGCAAATATTAGGCACCACCAGGTCATTAGGCTTATCCACAAAATCTTTAAGGACAACATTTGCCCTTTGCATAATCTTTTCTCCAGAGTGACCTCTTTTCGAAGCCAGCTTCAAATAAAAAAGAAATCACATCACAAAGTAAAGTATGCATATTACATATTTGCAAAAATTATAAACAACTAAACACAACAAGTAATAGAAAACCATGACTTACTGTCTATAGATATGATCTCCACACACAAGGCTAAAAATATTTTTGGTTGTTTTGTTTGCCTCCAAAAAACCCAACCAAAAGATTTTGGACTCTATCGTCGATACATCACACAATGCTAATAAATTCAGCTTCTCCAGTGTTGCAAAGCTATCCACATCCCACTTTAAGGACCACACTTTTTTCCGCCATGCATCTCCATGCTTAGGATCAATATTGTTAAGGATCTACACAAATGGAAACCATTCTTAATTTACTATGTCAAAATTTAATATTGTCTTTAAACACAATTAGAAATACACTATATTAATCTTATTAGTCATGCAATTCACCATTGCAAAACACACTACAAATTACCTTCCCTATGCGGTCACCATATCTCATGGCCAATTCCTCTCTCCTTAGCTTCAATTTTTTCCACCTCATCTTCTTCCATGGCCAAGTGCACTTGCTCAAGATTTTTGTTCAAGGATTGATTAATTGGAACCTTCACATAACATCGAATCTCATCACATGACAATTTAAAGCAAAGCTTAAGCTAATAAATACTCACATTATAAACAAGCTTTACCAAGCACCTACAAGTAAGAGAGTACCGAGGCTCAATTCCCTTTGTGTTCTTCTTTCTAATAAAAGTAATTAACTTTCTATCGCTCTCTAGCAAATCTTTTGTGTAATCATCATGATTGGCATCATGATTGGCAGCACTAATGTTGGCATAGTTTACAATCACATCCCACAAGGTTGTGGGTTACCAAAGAATGTGTGAATAAGCTTTAAAAAACGAACACAAAAAACTATAATTTGAATGAGCAAAACACCACATTATCAAGGTCTCAAACATAAATTTATATGCAACTTACTAATTCATCCTTTGCAGGCTTTCCAAGAGAGTGATCTCGCTCACACATGAACGATCAATGATCGTACAGAATACATGATGGTGCTTTGCTCTTGTTTGAGAAAATCATTCTTTATTGGCTATTGTCCAAGCCACCATATGATGGTTTCACACTACAAGAGCTTGAGGACATACCGACGCTAAAATACCGACGCAAATGTCGAACGTCGGTATGTCTGTCGTCATGTTGGAGGAGACAAGCATGGCGGGGTTTTTTTAAATTTTCGTATCCCGTCGCGTATACCGACGCCTATACCGACGCTTATTCCGACGTCTATACCGACGCATATTCCGTAGCATATACCGACGTATATTCCGACGCATATTCCGTAGCATATACCGGCGCTCGTAAGTTTTTCACAGCCGAGAGCCTATTTTCTGGTTTTTTCGCAGAGGAAGCGCAAGTACAAGCGAAGAAGGTGCTTTCTCTCCCTCTTCTCTTTCTCTCTCTCTCCTCTTTTTTCCTCTCTTCTCTTTTCTCCTTCTTTCTTCTTTTCTCCTCTTCTCCTTCTCCTAACATGTTATTGCAATTGCTTTTAGTTTTTAATTTAAGAATTAGGACGTTTAGGGTTTTGTGTTTTTTTGGCTCTCTATGCATGTTGAGAGCTCTCTATGTATGCATAGATCTCCTAATGCATGCATAGAGATTTTAGGGTTTTGTATTAGTTCTTTTTCTTGTGTTTAATTTACTAATTAGTTTGTTTAATATTTTGTTTTGCAGCTCTTTCACCTCACCAATCTTTCACCAATCCTCTCCTTCAGCTTTGCAAAAAAGAGGTAGATCCTCTTTCGATTTTTCTTGTTTATGCTATTTTCTATGAATTTTTGCATCCCTGTTTTATGGTTTAGGGTTAGTTTTGGGTTCTTGTAAGCTTACACATAGGATTAATTTAATATCTATGCATAAAACCTATAATAAGCTTGCAATCTCTATTATCCATGTACGTAAAACAAGATCATGTTTATTACACCATTGGGTGATGGGATTAAGGGTTAGCATAGTGCATAAGGCATATAGCATAGAGCTTATGCATAGAGCTTATGCATAAGTCTTGCATAGAGCGTATGCAAGAGACTTATGCATAGAGCGTATGCATAAGACTTATGCATAGAGTTTATGCATATGGCTTATGCATAGAGCGTACGCATAAGACTTATGCATATGGCTTATGCATAGAGCTTATGCATAAGGCTTATGCATAGAGCGTGTGCATAAGGCTTATGCATAGAGCGTAATTGCATAGAGCGTAATTGCATAGAGCGTGTGCATAAGGCTTATGTGAAAGGGATTAAGGGTTAGCATAATAGTGCATAAGGCATATAGCATAGAGCTTATGCATAGAGCTTATGCATAAGTCTTGCATAGAGCGTATGCATAAGACTTATGCATAGAGCGTATGCATAAGACTTATGCATATGACTTATGCATATGGCTTATGCATAGAGCGTACGCAGGTAGACTTATGCATATGGCTTATGCATATGGCTTATGCATAGAGCTTATGCATAAGGCTTATGCATAGAGCGTGTGCATAAGGCTTATGCATAGAGCGTAATTGCATAGAGCGTAATTGCATAGAGCGTGTGCATAAGGCTTATGTGAAAGGGATTAAGGGTTAGCATAGTGCATAAGGCATATAGCATAGAGCTTATGCATAAGTCTTGCATAGAGCGTATGCATAAGACTTATGCATAGAGCATATGCATAAGACTTATGCATATGACTTATGCATATGGCTTATGCATAGAGCGTACGCATAAGACTTATGCATATGGCTTATGCATAGAGCTTATGCATAAGGCTTATGCATAGAGCGTGTGCATAAGGCTTATGCATAGAGCGTAATTGCATAGAGCGTAATTGCATAGAGCATGTGCATAAGGCTTATGTGAAAGGGATTGTTGAAATGCAATTGCAAATGCCTTGATTGTGGTTAACAAATGCTTATGCAAATGCCATGGTGAGGGCATTGTGAATTGTTGGTTTGTGTTGGAGCTTTTGGATGATGGATTGAGGCATGAGTCCATGCTTTATTGATGAGTTCTAAATTGTAAAAGGGCATGAGTCATGCTCAATACTTGTAAGCCAACAAACTTGTTCTATCATTTGATATTATCCACATCATTTTGTACCTACACTCACCATTGCAACCACTTCAAGTTTCTATAGAATCTAGCAATGTGTGAGGGTACCTTGGCATTGGTTGGAGAGGCCAAGGGGAGAATGGCTTGAACTCTTTGTGCCGTGACTGCTTGGTAAAGCGGTACGAAGGGGGATTAGGTACACCGGTGTGAAGAAATGGCCTCAACCTTCACCTTGGAGGAAAACTCGGTGAAGGGGTGAGAAGAGCTTGGCCGGGAGATCGGCAAGCTTCAACGCGCGTCCTCAACAATCCTCACCATCGACTTTGTGGATGCATTTGGGCAATGGGGCCCCTTTTCCGTCATATTGTGTGGATATTGCAAATGCATATGATCTTTCATGACATTGTGGGATACAAAGAGTATTGCGTACAAGTTTTAAGAAGTTGCATTTTCATTTGAGATTTGGTTCCAATTACAAAGGAGACTCTGGCGGAATTTACAAAACCGTAATTCAGTCCTAGGGTTTTTGGAATTAGGTCCGAGCTTATGGCTTATGCATAAGACTTGTGCATAGAGCGTGTGCATATGGCTTATGCATAAGACTTATGCATAGAGCGTGTGCATAAGACTTATGCATATGGCTTATGCATAGAGCTTATGCATAAGACTTATGCATAAGGCTTATGCATAGAGCTTATGCATAAGTCTTGCAGCCTTATTATGCAAGCTTATACTTATAATATGCATTTAGATTATTGCATAAGGCCTTTATAAACAGCTATTTATGAATAGAGATAGCTTCTCTCTCCATCCTTGTTCAAATTCTATTTAATTTTGTATGGAGAGGAGATAAGCTGATTTGTGTTTAATGAGCTGCATATACATGTTATCCTGCTAGATGGAGTCTCTCAATCTTGAAGAGAGAATAGTGTGTCCATGCATGCGATGTAAGTACCAAATCTTTCGAAAACGAAGGATTTGCAACGAGTATGTTCATGACGCTGGCATATTTCCAATGGAGCGCTTGCAAAATTTACGGTTTCAATCGTACAACCAAGCAAGTGTGCAGCCGCATCTTGATAACATTGCGCCTGTGAATTCTCGTCCCCAACAAAGGATGAGGATATCGCAGGAGGGAGTGACAGATGGAGCTCAATTAACAGCACCCGAGGGAATGGAAGAAGGTCAGGAAATGGAAGAAGGTCAAATGGAAGAAATGTTGGATGCCTTCATCGAGCAACAAGAAGCTCTCTTCGAGGAGCATGAACATGAAGATCATCAACCACGACATTCTCAACGGTCAAATTATGAACCAGAGGAAGAGGCCATGTGTAAACTTGCACGCCTTCCATTATACAATGGTGCCAACATATCTGTATTGCGTGCATCTCTTACGATGCTAAATTTGCAGTCAGTTTTTGGATGGTCTAATACAAGTGTCACTGAACTATTCAAGTAAGGTCTTTTTTTGGAGATTACACCTACTGTTGAAATGTTAAATTATCAACTTGTATTTGAGAAAATCTTAATAGTAACGATCAGATATTGCCATACTTGCAGGCTTTTGAAAGATCAAATATTGCCCCCTGGTAACGAGATGCCTCCATCTCGTGCAGATGCGAAGAAGTTATTGAAATCCATAGGCATGGATTACAATAATATTCATGCTTGTCGCAATGATTGTTGCCTCTTCCGCCATGAATATGAGCATTTGCAAGAATGTCCCCATTGTGGCTCTAACAGATATAGAGAAGATGTTCAGGGGGAAGCTGTCCCGGTAAAGGTTCTCAGGCACTTTCCAATCATCCCAAGGATAAAAAGCATGTTCAGGTGCAAATCAATAGCAAGCTTGATGACATGGCATGCCACAACTCGATCCACAGATGAAGTGATGCGTGTGCCTGCTGACTCACCTGCATGGAGACACATTGAAGAGAAATGGCCAGCTTTTAAGGAAGAACCTAGAAACCTCCGTCTTGGCCTAGCAATGGATGGTGTAAACCCTTTTGGTTTAAGGAGCTCTTCATGGAGCACATGGCCTGTTTGCCTTGTGAATTATAATCTTCCGCCATGGTTAGCAATAAAGAAAGGTCATTTGTTGCTCTCATTAATAGTTCCAGGAAAGTACAAGGTGAAGAACATGGATGTATATTTGGCACCACTTATTGATGAGTTACGCACCTTGTGGAACGGAATTGAAGTGAAGGACATGTCAAAGCAGCAGAGTGGCCAAAGACTTACAACTGTGCAAGGTATTCTCATGTGGACAATGCATGATTGGCCTGGCTATGGAGAATGCTCAGGTTTGTCTATATCGGGTTACAATGCATGTCCTGTATGTGGTCCTCGACTTGATTCAAGATACTCAAAAGCATTACGAAAGAATGTCTACCAAGGACATGTTAGGTATCTTCCAGAAAATCATGAATTGCGGGATGGTAATCTAGGAAGACCTCCTCCAAGTGCATTGAAGGCAAGCGATTGGAAGATCAAATGGGAGGAATGTGGCAAATTGGCATGTCCTGGGATGAAGAGGCTCTCTATCTTTCACCAACTCCCCTATTGGGGTGATCTCCTTATAAACCATTTGCTTGACCCGATGCATATTTTCAAGAATGTAGCTGACATTCTGTGGAAGACCATGACAGGAAAAAAGGATACTAAAGGCCAAAGGGATGACTTGGAAGAGATTGGTTGTATGCAAGAGTTGTGGGCTCGCACTAGACCCAATGGAAAGGTGCTACTTCCAAGAGCCCCATGGGTTTTTAGCAAGATGGAGGAACAACAAGTCAAGAGGACAATTTCAGAGTTTCGGACTCCTACAGGTTGTATGCATTGCTTGAAAAGTGCATTTACAAAGGATGATGATCTTAGTGGTCTCAAGAGTCATGATTGGCACAAGTTTCTACAATTTGTGCTACCCATAGCAATAAAAGATTGCCTCACTGAAGACATTAGAGCTACTATCTATAAGATTGGCACATTGGTGCGCTGGATTTCTTCAAAAGAGATAAAGAGAGACACTTTGGAGACAACGCGTTTAAACTCCATAGAGGCAGTCTGCATGGTAGAGAAGTTTTTCCCTACAAGTTTATTAACAATCCAGATGCATCTGCTAGTTCATGTTGTAGATGAGGTTGCAGTTGCTGGAACAGTCCATTCAAGATGGATGTTCTTTTTGGAGAGGTTTATGAAGACATTAAAGGGATTTGTTCGCCAAATGGCTCGCCCAGAGGGTAGTATGTCAGAAGGGTGGCTGATACAAGAGTCCCTTGTTTACATCACTGAATATTTAAGTTCCTCAGATCCAGAGATACCTCGACTATGGTCTCAAGAGTCCAACAGGCGAGTCATTGGTGAGGAACCTCAAGGCCAAGGCATTAAGAGAAAGATGGATAACACTTTGAGAGAAAAAATCAACAAATTTTGCATCTTGAACTCTCATGTAATGGAGAAGTGGATTGAGACATATGAAGCTCTCAAGCGACAGCGAGTACAAGATCGTTTAAGTTTCAGAAGGAATCGCACTACAAGAAATCTCCCATATCCAGAAGGTATGCAAGCTCTTCCGGACTTTCCCACAGGTAGATGGCTAGAAGCTACAATTTTAGAAGCCAAACGTGTTGGTTTACCTATAACAGAGGAGGAGGAGGAGCTTACAAAAGGATGCGATTGGCATGTAAGTGTTTAAGTTCTACATGTCTCTCATTTTTTTCTCTACATGTCTCTGTGTTTGATTCTCCATCAACAAACTTTTTGTGCTATTTGTAGTATCATAAATATGGGGCGTTTTGGTCACATGGACGTCATTTTCGAGTAGAACGAATAGACCAAAGAAGAGCAACCTTTGATTGTGGTGTCACAGCACAGTTTGTTCAAGAAAGTCGTGCAAGTGCAAGTGATGATAACACAATTACTGGAATGCTTGATTACTTTGGAACCATTCAAGATATATTAAAGGTTGGCTTCAGAAGTTTTGAGTTGTTTATCTTTGATATGAAGTGGTTCAAGGTAATCATGACTGGGCCACATGCAACTGTACGTAGAGACAAGAGTGGCCTCATCCAAGTGGACTCCACAAAGGTATGGACCGATCAGCAAGATACTTTTGTGCGCCCAGAGCATTGTGAGCAGGTTGTCTTTAAAGCGGATCCAAAAGATCCACGCTGGCTGTTTGTGGTTCAAGTCGCCCCCCGCAGTAAGCAAATTTTTGAAGAATTTGAGCTACAACAAGGTGATGTGGATGCACAGGGTAATGGAGAGCAGCAAGAACAAGCCGATATCAACAATGAAGAGGAGCAAGCAAATGAAGAGGAGCAACTAGAGCAAGATCCAAATGAAGAGGTGCAAACCAAGGAAGCTGAAAAACAAGTTGAGGAAGAAGAGATAGATGATGAAGACATCCTTCATCAAGGGACTTTTAATGATGAGGATGCTGAAATGTACATAGACATAGATCTCTTTGGGGCTACTGATCTTAATGAGGATGATAGAATAGATAATGATTTTTAAAATGATGTATCTTAATGATTATGCAAATAGTTATGACATATTTGTAATGGTTTTATGACATTGAAGGTCCATTCATTGTTTACCATTGTTAATGTTTACCATCATAATCACTACTGTAGGAGCAAGTTGATATAGTTTTACCAATGTTGTTTATCATTGTTAATGTTTATCTTATGGTTCTTTCATTCATTGTTTACCGTGTAATTTTCATTCCGTACAAGTTTGTCATATGCATATGGTTTTTTGTCCAACAGGCCATGGGTGACTCACCGCCCTACGACTACAGTCCAGATTTCTCATTTAATCCTACACCGCAGGGCATGAGTCCCCAGCAGTTATATGGTTTTCTTTCGTCCATGACTCCAGAGCAGAGAGCCATGGCTCAGAGTTATTGGGGTTCTGGAGCAGGGACATCTGCCTCGCCAAACAGTAGGGGCTTCTCATCTCGGGAGTGGTGGTTACAAAACCATGCGCCATGAATTCGTAAGTGTTTGTAGCAATTTTATTTATTTAAATGTATGTATGTGGGCTAAATGTTTATTTCTAAAAGTTATAATTGTTAATCGTGTGTGCAGGAGTTGGCCATGAATCGCCCACCAAGTAGGCGAGAGGAGAAGTACGCTCACAAACATGGCCTTATGGCCTTGTTTGAGATGCTTGAAGAAGAAGGAGAGACCGTCAATTGGGAGGCATTACCATGATGTAAGATGACCTTCAAACTAATGAAATATGATCAAAACATTCTTGAGTATTAATGTTTAATTTAATTTCTTGTTTGTCGATCAGGAAAATATGCAAACGAGCACGGTTGTTTTTGTGCTCTATTGTAGACAGAATGGTGCTGTCTGTTTGCTGTTGTTGATCCTGCTCATTGCAGGCAGCTAGGCAACAGCCAGGCAGCACTATTCTGCCCAAAAAAAAATTTCTGCTACAACGTCGGTATATGCCCCGGTACCAGAGTCGGTATATACATTAGTATATCCGCCGGTTTACGCCTCGGTAAATAATCCGGTATAGAGGCCGGTTTTTCCGTCGGTATATAAACCGGTATATATGCCGGTTTAAGCGTCGGTATTACCCCAAGTGAGCGTCGGTATAGGCGCCGTTATATGCGCCGGTATTAACACCCGACACTTATACCGACGCTACGGTTCCGGCGCTTATACCGGCGCTTATACCGATGACGAGGCTTTTTTAGACCCCGTTAAATAGCGCCGGTACAAGCCTCGGTATTAGGCTAATATGTAGTAGTGTCACTCCCACATGTAAAACATCCTACCCTCAAGCATTTTCAACTTTGGTCTACTTCTAGCCTCCTCCTCAAATTCCATGTTAATGTCATGCCAAATTGCATCCCATCCACTAGTAATCTCATCATTAACAGGTAGTCTCTTTTTCACATGTCCAAAGAGAAACTATAAGGTATTGAAATATATGATGTACAAGTGAAAGGGTGAGAGAAAGAGATCATGCAGGTGTGAACACACCCCAAATAAAGTGGGCATGTAGGTGGAAAAGGGATCTAGGGTTGGCCCAATTCTAGCCCTTGGTGAACCCTATATAAAGGGCAGGATGCTTCACTTTTTGTAACACAAGTAACACAATCAAGACATTCATAAAGTGAAGGTCAAGCCAACTTTGGGGTGGCTGAAATAGAAGGTAATATAGAAGCTTTCTATACATCTTGTGTTCTTGCTCTCTCTCGTATATGTTGCTCTATTTTGCCATCAACTATTGCTTCCGTTGTGCATACTCCCCATGATTTTGACACTCCCCACTTTCTACATTACAACATGCTTCAACGATCAGCTGTCTCATGGACAAGTATCCAAAATTATTTGGGAAATCCAAAGAGGATGTAGTAATCACATCTGTCTCCTTAACAATGCCTGGCACATGAACATCCTCGGCCCCATGGATCGCAACTTCAAGAAAGCCACTTTTGTCCCAACTTTACAAAAATGTGCCGCTCTTTGGGTTGCTTAGTATGCTCATTTCCCCACATATGATGCAATCAAGGATGCCTTTCTTCAAAGATTCAGGGAAGATAAAACCTCCATACATGTGCTTGATAAGATATGTCGGATGAACCAAAAAAGCCTCACGGCTATGCTGCTAAGTTTTGGAAGCTTCTCCAAAGACTGGATGCGTCTAATTGGCCCACGGAGGAGAACCTCAATTCCTATTTCATGAAGGGATTAAGCAAGCAGTTGAAAAGGGTAGTGACTAGTTCTGATCTCGCCACAATGACTCTGGATGGTTGAAAAGGGTAGTGACTAGTTCTGATCTCGCCACAATGACTCTGGATGGTTGAATCAGCTCTCATGGTAGAGTGCATGTTGGTAGGGTCCATCAAGAGCAAAGGCAAGAGCAAGAGCAAGTGGAAGTCCAAAAGGTCCTCTTCCGACTCTGAGGAGGAGAAGGAGGATGATTTTGATCACTCAACTTCAAGTGAGGAATCAAAGGAGGAGAAGGAGGATGATTCTGATCATTCAACTTCAAGTAAGGAATCAAAGGAGGACGAGGAAAATCGCAAGGCAAGGTCAAAGAGCAAGAAGGCAAGAAATACAACCAAGGAACTGATTGAGCCATGGCTCAATTGACGAGTGATGGAGTGAAGTCCCCTAGTCAGGCACTTGGTGTGTTCGAGGTGTCAGAATCATGGCTCTTGTGTGCCATTTGTAGAATCACCACACATACCACAAAGGCATGCAAATACAATGGGAGGAAAGCACATGTAGTCTAAGCAAACATTGTGGAAAGCTCAACCCGCCCCACTAATGGCTCCACACGATTCATACAGAGAAGGCCACCAATCCACCCACGTGGGAATTTTCCTCCCAAGTATGTGCCTGGAGCTCAACGACCCACTTTCACATGGTTCTATTACATTGCCCCAAGTCTTCGCAAATCTTACTCTGAGATTTGGAGGAAGCATAGGGTAGAGGTGGAAGAAGCCTAGGCTTCAGTATCATGCCTACAGGCAGTAAATCTTATGGAAATTGAGGCTCTAGATGAGCAAGAATTAATCAAGCCGACCATAGAGGTGGCAGAATCATCCGCTCTATGGTGGTGACAAGATCCATGCAACCCGAGACTCCAAAGGTGGGGAAAGAACCAACCTTGGATAAGAGGGGGAAGCAAAAAGGTTGTCACCTGGCAAGAGTAGAACAAGGTATGGACGGAGGTGCCCAATTAGGTGGAAATGTAGCAGGATCGAGAGACATTGCAAAAAAGGAGCCAGAAAGGCCAAGGCCGATCTACTATCAGCAACAAGAAGCCAAAGTCATCATACTACCGATGAACCCAAATGAGGGAGTTGATCCAGCAAATGAAGAAAATGTAGCCACCTTCAAGATCTAGAAACGAAGTGCCACGAGGTAGAAAAGAGCACATATGGGTAGCAAGGTACCTAGGTGTCAGATACCACAAAGATAAAATCACTCAGAACATGGAGGCCCCAAACTTGCAAAAAACACTGTTGTAAACACAGCAACTAGCCACTTCACCTGCTCCAAAATCCACCAAAAAATGCAAGATGCAAACAACTCCACTAGAAAAACGCACAAGTGTTGGACAACCACTTGAAGCCTTCAGGGTGGGCCAATTTGTAAAAAACACAGATGGAGGAGAAAGGACAACAAAAGGACGTCAACAAGAAATGAGAGGACAACAACAAGAAATGAGAAGGAGGGCCAGATCAACAGGGAACCTGGGCGATGATGTCATGATAAAGCTGCACAATGCGGAAGCAAATATAGAAGAGAGAGAGAGAGAGAGAGAGAGAGAGAGAGAGAGAGAGAGAGAGAGAGAGAGATGAGACAATGAACATCATCTTATTATAGCATGAGGCTTTACATGGCAATACTAGCCAGCACATGGGTGAAGTACAAGTGCTTGTGAATTAGTGTTGGATAACAAGTGAGTGGAAAAGATTTCCTTATATAGGGATGCAAGGAACTTGCCAACTATATCACAGGAGAGAGAGAGAGATCAGACAATGAATATCATCTTACTATATCATAAGGCTTTACATGGAAATACCAACAAGAAAATGGGTGTAGTACAAGTGCCTATGAATTATTGTTGGATAACAAGTGAGTGGAAAAGAGTTCCTTATATAAGGAGGCAAGGAACTGGCCAACTGCCATCAAGAAACTGGCCAACTGCCATCAAGGAACTGGTCGACTGGCCAACTGCCATCAAGGAACTGGTCGACTGGCCAACTGCCATCAAGGAACTGGTCGACTGGCCCATGTAGCTGGCCGACAACAGTAAATTACCCCACGACTAGGCAAAACATGAGAAATATATATGTATCCAATAAAAGACCACGTCCCACAACACATGAGATGCACAAATTCTAACAGCGGTCTCAGAGGAAGAGGGGTCTCCTATAGACAGAGTCGGCGGAGGCGAGGATGGGGGAGGAGGAGGGGCGGAGAAGAGGGAGATGGGAGAGGTTGGGAGTGATCCATCGGAGAGGGAGGGTGCTGGGAGGGACTCCCTGGGGGTTCAATGGGACCAACTGGCCTCACTCAGAAGTGAGAACTAGAGGAGGAGTCTTAACGGGGTAGGCTGCCAAACCAAAAGGGCCGGAGGGACCCTTGCATTGACTAGAGGGGTACCATCATCTCAATGGGTGGGTGCTGCGATAAATGCTCAAAATGGTTCTCTAATAGAAATGAATCCTCCTGTACTTTGACAGCCTGGCGTGTGTGACAGTGGCGCTCAACTCTGGTAGTCGACTGAGACGGCCTGAGGACGGCCTTGGCGTGGGCCAACAGTCTATCATTCTCTGGTAGCATAGCCATTTGGTTGGTTCGTGGTGCTTAGCTTCCTAATGACATGCCTCTCTCTCTACCCCTTGGTGAGGATCTGAACATGGACTGGGGGGACCACTGGAGGCAGCCTCCTTGGCACTGAGAGCAAGCTTTGGCAAGGTGGCCCATCTTCTTGCAAATGAAACACTGGCCAGGAAGGCTTGAGTACTCCACTCGCTGAATGATGGGGTATCCCTTAAGGCAAGGAATGGCTATGACATGGGGCACTATCTCCGGGGCGAGGTAATACAAATGCATAGGGATTGAATCTCGGCTGCTTCTGCGAGGGACGAAGCGTCCATGGGGGGATTCCCTCCATACACTTAATAATTGCTGAAAGCAACTACTTGGGATTCCTCCCAAGTCATTGGGGCACAAGCACATCAAAGGAATCAACAAATTTCAAACCAGACTGTTGGCGGGCAACACACTTAACTGATGCCATTTTTTGAAAGGGAAATCTAGATCTACAAGCAACTGGTGCAAATCTCTCTAGTTCCTCTTGGCCCCGGGGTTTTTTGGTGTGCTCTAAAAATTGGTAACTTCAATATTTTTATTTTATTCCTCTAGCATAGAGATCTCATCCTGTGTGCTTCATAAAAAGGTACTTTAGTGAAAGTGCTCTTAATCCATGATTATCTCATCAAATCTCATCCTGTGTGCTTCATAAAAAGGTACTTTAGTGAAAGTGCTCTTAATCCATGATTATCTCATCAAATCTCATGCTTTTAGGCTTTAGTCATAACTAGACATACTACTATACTGCATCCAAAATAGTGATTAATTTTTACTAATCATGGATTAATTAGCTCTAATCCCAACCATTGGGCACAATTGACGGTTTAATCTTGCTATTAACCTATGACGGACATTGAGACGTACTATGTTTTACGTCATTAATTTAAATATTCTGAGTCATGGGCCGGGCTTGTCGGCACCATATGTTAAGGATGAAGGGATTGGGTGATCGTCGATGAGAGGCGCAGCTTGAATATTAGTAGGATAAGGGTTAGGATCGGCCGGCCATGTATGGGTGCCCAAGTGTGAATGGCCAAGTCACCTATAAGAGTCAAATGTAACCCTAAAATCATCATTCTCATGTGTTGTGAATACAAGAGTGCTCTTGCCTTATCTCCTTGGTTTCCTTCTCCTGCGTGTGTGTGTGTGAGAGAGAGAGAGAGTGAGAGAGCGATCGAGCGCACTTTGTAGCGGCACGGCGGCGGTCGGCGAGGCGGTAGAGCGGCGACGGCGGCTCCTCCTTCACGGCTGCGACGCGGGAATCCTTCAAGGCAGCAGTCAAGCGGTGAGTGACACACCTTTTGCATTCTGTTTTGAGCTTCCTTCCCTGGTTGTATGCTTGCAGCCATTCGTGGCTCGCATACGGTGTCCGGCAAGTCCCCAGCTCTACGACCTGTGCGGCAAAAGCGCACATTTTTGGCGCCGTTGCGGGGAGTTGCCCTGCACCAAGCTCCAGTTTGCAGCTCGGCTACTGCGTGAAGTTTAATCTACACTGTAGGAAAGCGACTGTGTGTTTGTTGTTGAGGTGTTTCTGTGTTTTGCAATCTGTTTCTGCAATTTGTCTTCTCCATTTCTATTTCTTTTGTTATTTTTCCGCTCCGCGTGTGGGTGTGCGTTCTGTTATTTGGTTATCTGCGTGCGGGGGAGGATTTCTGAATCCCCAGATCTGTGTTGTGTGCGAACTGCGCCGCGGCCAAGGCTGAACCCTAAAGAAACCCTAGAAAACTTATCTTTAAAAAAAACAGAAAATAAAATTAAAAAATATAAAAAATTAAAAATAAAAAATTAAATTTTATTTTTAAAGAAAGAACCAAACGTGTGGAGAGGAAAGATTTTCTAATTGGGAAAAAAATTTTGAAAAGAAAGAACCCCAATTGACCCACGACCCACGACCCCAGCCTCGGCCTCGGTCTCGGTCTTTTGATATATATATATAGGAGAGTGAGCCTCCATAGCTTTCTCTCAAGTGAGAGCTTATGGGAAGTTGTGCCCTATATGTAGCCCACTCCCCCCAAGGAGTAAAGTGAGCATGTGGGATAAAGCCCTCACCCTTTCCTCCACAAGCAAATAGGCTTTCGCCCCTTCCCCCCAAAGGAAACAGACTGTTTTGAGGACTACAGGAGCTCTAGATAGGCGAACACAGTGCTGTAAAGCACACTAGGACCCTTTAAATGATACGCTCGTTTCGAGCTATCACACGCCCTAGTCCAGGTTTGACCATAAGTAAGGGGTCAAAAACGGGTAAAAAACAATCTAAAAACAAGTAAAAACAGGGTGCGAAACACCTAAGAAACCACTTGTGTGAGTTTCAAGGGTAGTTACCAACGCACGTAGGGTACCCACGTCACATGCATCTACGTTCTGGTCGGGTGCTAGAGCCTGAACCACTAGAAAGTGTTTCAGTTTATGCAGGCTCACACCATCCCTCCACGTTAGCATCTTGGCCTTCGCTAGAACCCAAGGGAGTGCAACCCAAGATCCACGAATAGTGGATAGTGACTCGTCCTCTGACTCAGAAGCCATGGAAGGGCACCCTACCAAGAACCCTGAGGAGACAAGCCAAAACATGCCAGGTTGGGCTCCACAACCCGGATCTAGCATGTTTAGTCGTCTAATAGAGACCTTTAGTAGAGCTACACGCTCTGAACATGCGACAAGTGAAGTAAATGAAGAAGGTGGGGTAGTGGATTCGCCATTCACATCTCATGTAGACCCTACCCTCCCAAAGAGTGTCCATGTGGATATTCTACCCACTTCGTTTAATGAGGGCCCTACTGAGCTACCACATTCTGATGCTCTTCCTAAAGTAGAGGTCCCTAGAAGCCAATCCATAAGAAGTGACATTGCGTCCACTTCAAGAGAACTGTTTGGCACACCAAATCTAGATGGGATATTTCTCAATGAAAATTGGGAATATGATCTACACACAGAGACTCTAACGGACCTATACACGGGTTACACATACCATGTGAGTTGGTTAGAAGTCCTACGATCTACATCTAGCGCCACTAATCTAGAAGAGCAACAACAAATGATATGTGAGGTCATTCATAGAATTATCCAATTTGAGAGGCAAAATAGGGGAGTGAACCTAGTTTCCACTGGCCCTATGAGATTTTTGGATACGGGCAAGGCCAAACAACCAACCCTATCACAATTGGAGACTCCCTCGGTGAGTCCCATAGACCCTTCGTATGTTGTTTCGCCTGGAGTCTCAATGCAGGTTGAGCCCACGAGTAGTAACTTTAGCTTTCCAACCTTGGCTCAACTTTCCATTCAGGAATCCACAATGCCTACTCCAATGATGAGCATAGCGGAAAATGCACCTATTACCACTGTAGTTAGTACGACACCGCTACCTAGTGGAACAGTATCTACAACAGTGCGTGCCAGTGCCTATCAACCATATGTACCTATCGCTACTCATGCTCATGTAGCTCCTACGCCTCTTAGTATACCAATGGCATATGCTCCACGACCACCTTATCATAACCATTATCCAAGGGGAGCTAGGCCTAGTCACATATCATATCCTACATCATTTGCTAACATACTCAGACCAACGCCAACTCCTATCAGCCAAGCTATCCCAAAAGTGCCTCCACCAGCTATGCCTGCTCACCTAGGTGATCTCGCAGCGTTTGCTCATACGATCGGACGATCTATTGCGAAAAACATGCGGGGTATGCCTGAGAGAGAACCTAGAAGCAAGGCAGTACAAGTGGCTAAGCTCACTCAAAACTTCAGTGGTAACAAGGATGTTAGGAAGTACATTGAAGTCTTTGAACACGTGTGTGATTCCTTGGAAGAGCACAATGAGTTGCATAAGTGTAAAGCCTTAGGCTTAACCTTGAGTGGGAAGGCCGGAGATTGGTATCAAACCTTAAGGGTTGAAGAGCGCACTCACTACCCCACTCTCAAGAGATTGTTCTTAAAAGAATACATACGCGAGGGTGTGCTTTGGGGGGTAGCATCTCAACTCCAAAAAGCTGAACGCGAGGAAGGGGAGTCAGTGAGAGACTTTATAAGTCGATTGAAGCATCTAAATTCTCGCTGCACTCCCGATGAACGCTTCAATAACAACCAACTCCTCGATAGATTCATCCGAGGATTGCGCCACGAGGACATTTACAATGGCCTAGTCATCAGAGGTCTTACAACGTGGGAAGTAGTCACTGCCAATGCAATCCAGTTAGAAGACAACTTGATGATTACAGGTAAAAAGGTGTCTTCAGAAACAAAATCCGTTAGTTCGCAAGTATCTGGGCACGAGCCAATGACAGTAAAACCTATTGCCAACGAGCCCAAGATATCTGAAATGTCTATGACCGACCTTACTAAGGCTCTCCAAGAATACTTTACGGGTAATCGAGCTCCTCAGAATAGCCATATGTACCCAAGAAGAGAGCAACAATGGTGTTCGGTGTGCTTAGGACCATATAGCACGAGTGAATGTCCCACATTCAGAGTCAAATTCAATGGGAATTGCAATGCATGTGGTAAGTCATTAGGAAGTGAATGGGGTCTTCTTGGGCCCTTTAATTTGCCCAAGCCTAATCAAGGTGATTAATGAATAGCCAAATGGGGGGTTGCCATGTGGACTGAAATGTTGGGTTTGTAAGAGAGGTGTAAGAGAGGTCAAAGGGTGCACTGTTTCCCCCAAAAAGGGGGGAGGCAATTTTACAATTTTCGGACCTCCATAACTTCTACATACAAGCTCCGATTTGAGCGGAGATTATAGATCCGTGATCTACGCATCAAGAGCTTTCCATAGATATGTTACATGATATGGTTTTGTCCGCTAGATTTTAAATTCCATTTTTCCTCCAAAATTCAAATTCGAATAAAGTAGCCGTTTTGAAGCTTCTAATTAGAAAACGTTTCTTCTTAAGAGAAAAGGTTTGACTCCTTAAACTACCAAATAAAAGGGCCCAAGAAGCCTTCCATTGAGGTCCTAATGTATGGCCATCAATCTAAAGATTGCCTAGTACTTAAGCGAATGTTGGCAAACCAGGCACCACTAGCTTTGGTCAAACACACCTCAAGTACCCGCGCTAATGCCTGCACAACCTATCGAGCAACCGTCACAACACATAGTTCCAAGGAATCCGAATGTAGTCCAGTCTGTGCCGTTACCACCGCCAGTGCCGCTAGGACCACAACCTCCACATCCAAGGATTACCCCAATAAACCAGATGGGTTGTGAGTCACATAGTGCATGTGGGGATTATGAAGAGGAGATAGACCCTACTGCTCCATACGGGATTGATACGTTTGAAATGATTCCCCAGTACTACATGGAGGATCATTTTGGGCAAGTCAAGCTTGTATATCAAGCGGCTACTCTCGCCATACGAGGGCAAAACCTTAATACCATGGCAAGGAGACCACCTCTTCAATGCTATGATTGTGGTGGACTGCATCGTGTAGCGGAGTGCCCTAATAGGCTACAGAAGATCGCTACTCAAATGCAACCAAATCAAGGGAGCACATCGAGAATGCCGATACTTACATGTAATCGTTGTGGCATAGATCATTTGATTGCTCAATGTCCACATAATCCTAATGCACCCAAGATTACGCCATTGAATTTGGTTGAGGTCACCAACCAAGTACGAGGAACCACGCACGTTGTACCCGCGAATGTAGTTACACGGTCAATGCTTCAAAATCAAAACTACATTCTTGAAGAGAGGGATACTGCATCAATCGCTCAGGCAAAGAAAAAGAAAACACGGCGGAAGAGATCGCTTAATGCCACGAGCTCCAAGCCTAGTTCAAAGACTAACATAGGGACAGGAGACGACCCCATGTATATGAATGATCCTGAAGATGATCCTGATTCAATAGAAACCATGGGGACCAAAGCCACTACCTTAAGGGAGGAACCCACTCGGGAGCTCAATGAAGGAGAATCAAGCAAGTACATAAATAAGGGGAAACAGAAGGAAACTTCCTCCGCCCCACAACCAAGTCAGTTAATGCCCTCTCGACCACCCAAACTGACTGAGACTCCCCAAGACAAGCCACGTGGGCCAAAAACCCTCAAGAAAAAGATTGGAACTTACCCAAACCCAGTTGAGGAGATTGAACAAGTGCAACACTTAAGGGGTTTGGTGGAAGAAACACAAAGAGAACTGGAGCCAAACCGGAGAAAAATCAAAATTCCAGACACAGTGTTTCCTACGCAAATTCGGCCTCACAGGAACCATAAACCGTTAGCTATACCTAGTATCATTCGGGAAGAAAGTGAGGATAGGACATCAGGAAGTGGGCAAACACCCTTCTTGCTGGAAAGAATGTTTAGTGAGGGAATGCTTGACCCCATCGAAGAGGAAGTGATTCCATCTTCACCAATCCCTAGTCAAGGGGCGATGTCTCAAAAAGTACCGTTGAATGTGTCTAAGCTAATGGATTTCATGTCCTCTGAGATCAGAACCATGATCATATCCAAATTATACAGAGATTCTGAGCTATTCTTAGATCTTCGGGCATTTCTCAATGGAGAACTAAAGGCGGGGTTACCACAATTTGCAAATATGGATAGACCCGACACACTTCAAGATGAAGGGGAACATTGGGATCTACAACCCAACCTAGATGAAGACTCGGTCGTTGAAATACCTGTGAACAAGTTCGGACAGTACTTTGAAGGTGACGAATCTAATGCAACCCTCCCCATTACTACCAAGGGATTAACTCTAAAGGGAATCCTTGATGGTGGTGCTGGAGTGAGCATCGTGACTAAAAACCGTTGGGAATCTATGGGGAGACCTCACCTCGAAGTCACAAACATAGTGGTTAAGATGGCAAACGGAACCATAGCTAAACCTATTGGAATGTTAAGGGACCTTAAGATCAAGGTCCTGGGATACAAGGTAAAACATACCTTCATTGTAATGGATTTCTCCAAGCATCCTATGTCATATCAAATGATCTTAGGACATCCTTTCATGAGGGAAGCACAAATGGTGCATGACTGGTCAAAAAACCATGTCTATCTACAATTCCAGGACTCTGTCATTCGAGTTGATCTTGAGAATGGTCGTGCGTATCCTTTAGGAAGCAAGGTTATCATCGATAATCGATCGGATACCACTGTTCACTCTGCCCCATTAAGGTATTGCTATACATGCAAAAAAGAGACTGATGATGGGAAGGATTCTCCTTACATGGATGTCCTACCGGGTATGACTGAGTCGGATAACGTGGATTGGGTACACCTAGCGGCAACCATAGACACATGGGGAAATAGAGGCACAAGTTGGGTAACACCTGAGGGGCAAGATATGCCACCGTTAATGCCAATAAACATGATAGGTGTTATGCACTTGACTCCGATGGCGAGAAAGTGGCAAACTCCACTAACACTGAAAGTAGCGAAGACTCTGACCAATGCAACTCTGAGTATGAATCTCAAGAAGAAACTGACCCTGAGCCTGATGGGGAAAATGAATCAAATATTCACTCAAATGTGGAAGCAAGGTGCTCAAGGCCTAGGACAGTGACCTCCTGCAGCTCATCCAAAAGTGAGGGGGACACAAGTGAAGATCGACCAAGTGAGTCCGAATCTGATAGAAACAAAAATCAAAAACTTGGTAAGAAGAAAATGAGACATAAGCGCCAACGCTATCGAGCTAATGTACGCACTGCAATAAACAAGGAAAGATCCACTGCAGAATGGCTCAGCTATGTAGGAGCCATTGATGCTCATCGGAAGATAGCAGATAATTGGGGACAATACCTCCAAAGTGTCATGTGGTGTATTCCGCAACCTCATGATGTCGCCCAATTAGAAATCGAAGAGAAGCCGAAACTAAGTCGTACTGCAAGAAGGCGGCAAAACCAAGAGTTGGCTCAACAACAAAAGGAGGCGGAATTAAAAGAAAAAAACCGGGCACAACAAGAACCAGTAGACTTACACCCCACACCCGAGCATTTCAAATCATTCACCCACAGGAGAACGTAAAGTAGTCTACACAAAAGCCCAACGAATGCCTACCAATGGGAGTAGCGGTGTCTACGATGGCCCTGCGGTAGTTAAAGAAATAGACTTAGCAGATCCGGGTGAGGAGTCTAAACCAGTTTTTATTGCTCAAGACCTCACCAAGGCGGAAGAAGCTGCACTTACGAAGCTTCTTAAAGAATTCAAGGACATATTTGCTTGGACATATCATGATATGAAGGGTGTTCCACCCTCGGTGGTGCAACACACGATTCCAATGATTAGCACTGCTAAACCAGTCCAGCAACGTCCCTACCCAATGAATCCTAAGTACGCAAAGATTGTACAAGAGGAAATTGAAAAGCTGGTAAAATGTGGATTCATATACCTAATTGAGCACTCAGAATGGGTTTCTCCGATAGTCATCGTGCCAAAGAAGAATGAGAAACTCAGAGTGTGCGTTGATCTCAAAAAGGTTAATGCAGTCACCAGAAGGGATCATTACCCCTTGCCATATTCTGAACATGTGCTTGAAAGAGTGGCAGGCAAGGAGGCATATAGCTTTTTAGATGGGTACTCGGGTTACAATCAGATCACAATTGCAGTCAAGGACCAAGCTAAAACAGCATTTATCATCACGGAGTTTGGAGTGTTTGCCTTTCGCGTCATGGCTTTTGGCTTGACCAATGCACCTGCAACGTTCCGACGATTGATAAACACGGCCTTTAAGGAATATCTAAGGGACTTCTGTGAAGCTTTCTTAGATGATCTTTGTGTTCATTCCTCTTGGGACGAGCACTTGATGTGTTTATGAAAAATATTTGAAAGGTGTAGATTATATCGCATCTCATTGAATCCTTTCAAATGCCAATTCTGGGTTAAACACGGAGTTATCTTAGGGCATATAGTGTCCAAAAATGGGATTTCCACTGACGAGAGTAAAATCAAGGTCATTTTGGAATTACCCCCACCCACCAACTACAAGGGAGTCCAACGCTTTATGGACCACGTTGGTTATTATCGAAGGTTTATTCTCTTCTTCGCCGAGATAGCTCGACCATTGTATAAGCTTCTCATCGAGTTTATTTGGACCGAAGAATGTGACCGTGCCTATGAGCTATTAAAGAAGGCCTTGGCGAGTGCTCCAATCTTGAGAATGCCTAACTGGGATTTACTCTTCCATGTGCATATTGATGCATCAAACTTTGCTATTGGGTGTGTGTTAACTCAACCTGGAGAACACAAGCTAGACTACCCCATTAGCTTTGCCAGTCGCCAATTGAACGATGCTGAGATGAACTACACCACTACGGAGCGAGAAGGGTTGGCAATGATATATGCAGTAAGGAAATTTCGTTATTACCTCCTTGCCACCAAGTTTGTTTTCTATGTGGATCATCAAGCATTGTTGTATCTGGTAAACAAACCATGCTCCACAGGAAGAATCACACGATGGCTATTGATTCTTCTTGAGTTTGATTTCACGGTTGTTGTGAGACCTGGCAAGAAACATGTTATGGCTGATCATTTGTCTCGCATACCCAATGGTGAGGCTCCTACAGGGGTTGATGATGACTTACCTGACACTTCCCTGTTCATGGTGGAGACAATGCCTGAATGGAGTGAGAAGATTGTTAACTTTTTGGTTAATGGCTTTTCACCCAAGGAGCTTCGTAAAGATCTAGCTCGAAAGCTGATCAAAGAATGCGAACCCTATTGCCTGATAGCCAGGACTCTTTATAAAAGAGGAAAGGATGACGTTCTTAGGCGTTGTGCCCGAGAGGATAAGTATCTATACATTTTGCAAGAGGCACATATGGGCGTAGCCGGTGGTCACTTCTCAGGAGACTTAACTGCGCGAAAGATCTTACAATCAGGGTATTGATGGCCCACTATGTTACAAGATGCATCACTCTTTGTGAAGGGTTGCGATGAATGCCAACGATACAAGAAACCCCAACGGAAAGATCAGATGCCCCTACATCCAATCAAAGTAAACCAACCATTTGAAAAGTGGGGTTTAGACTTTGTAGGTCCGATTAGCCCAGCGGCCCGAAACGCACAATCTCGCTATATTATTGTGGCCACTGACTATATGACCAAATGGGCTGAAGCGAAAGCGACACGTAAGGCAGATGCGAGGACAACAGCCAAGTTCCTCTTTGAAAATATAATCACACGCTTCGGTTGTCCTTTTGAACTTGTGAGCGACAATGGTACGCATTTTATAAATGAAGCGATTAAGGAGCTCACAACAAATTTCATGATATCCCATCATAAATCTACTCCTTACTATCCGCAAGCGAATGGCCAAGCTGAGAGTACCAACAAGACTTTAATCTCTGTTTTGACAAAGAGAGTTGAAGCTCATCGCACGGATTGGGATCTAAAGCTTACGACAGCTTTATGGGCCTATCGTACTGCGTACAAAGTGGCTATTAATTGCACACCATTCAAAATGGTATATGGCCAAGAAGCAGTCATGCCGTGGGAATTTGTCATTCCTAGTCTTCGTGTTGCTACTCAAGAGGGTTGGGATGGTAATCCCTTAGCAGAGCGTCTGTATATCCTTGAGCGGCTAAATGAAGAAAGACAATTGGCTGTGTACAATGCCCTTGTGGAGAAGGATAGAAGGAAAAAATGGTTTGATTGCCACCTAAAGGACAAGGACATCAAGGTTGGGGATAAATTTCTGATGTATGGAGTGCGTAACGAAAAGAAGAAGCTCAAATATGCTGGTAAGGGACCATAGAGAGTATGTGAAATTACCCCGCAAGGTACCATTAGAGTGGAGACTCTCGACGGAGTTGAAACCATTGGATTCCTTAATGGGAGTAAATTCAAAAGATACTATGACCCCCTGAGCCAGGAGGAGTTACATGCAATCCATCAAAAGAAGGCAGCTAAAGAACAAGCTGAGCTTAAAAAGATACAAGCAAGAGTCGAAGCCAAAGAATGTCAACAGCATGCTAGGCGACAACGAGAAGCCAGCTTGGGGATTACACAAGCATTTTTTGAGGAGACAGACGAGGATTCACTGGAATCTGACCCACCTCTAAGATACCCAATTGAGTTACAAAGTCCTTACGGGGAGGTGCTATATAATGCATTATTGGATACAGGAGCTCAACACAATTTGCTATCATATGGCGTGTGGTGTCAACTGGGAAAACCACCTTTATCCAAGAGTTCTATCCAAGTTCAAGGAATCAACAAGAAGAAAACCCCTGTCTCAGGAATTCTGCACACTCCAGTTGCTTATGACAAGGGAACCATAATTCAAAGCTTTTTGGTTATGCCTGCTGGTACAATGGAAGGGACTCTAAACTTAGGGCGCAAATGGATGATGGCCACCAAATGCAATATCGATTGGGCAACCAGACGAGTCACAACACAAGAACCAACACTAGGTCTCACCGCTAAAAATCCCGCACCTAAGTCATCCACTCAAATATTAGATAATGAAAATTAACAAAGTCCAGTGGCAAAACCATCTTTGATTGTTTGCCATTCCTCTAATGCTTCAACGCCAAGAGTGGAAACATGCAGGGTGGTCTCTAAAGCTCCGCTTACTATGCCAAAGAGTATATACAAATGGGTCCCAAAAGCTTCGTTAACAGCTACTTCCCCTGCTCAATCTCGTTCAGCCACCAAGAAGCCTCGTAGGAAGAAAACAGCTACCCACCCGAGAAAGGGCAATGTAACATCACGATGGATCCCTAAAAAATTATTAGTAGCCCAAGGGTACTATGAGGGGAATGACCAGATTTGGGTCCCTAAACATAAGTTGAATCCCTCTACATCACCTATAAAACCTTGCAAACCAATTGCTGCCACCCCAATGACAATTCAAGACCGTGGTAAGGGAAAGGTAATAGAGTGCTCCGCACCACTTCTTCCAGAGTTAGTTTGGATTCCCAAACGATATCGATCATTACCACCTAGCTCACGAAGGGGGGAGCCACATGAAGCTTCTAGCTCCTCATGCCAGGCACACACTCATATAGAAGTTTCTACATGCTCTACACCTACTCTTGTCAACACCCAACAAAAAACCGATGAGTCTACGTCTCCCCTTGTAATAGTATCGTCGAAAACCATTTCCTCCATTCGTCAATGGGAGCGTACACTACCATCTCTGCAATTGGATGTGGCCACAAGGGTCATAAAAATCTATCTGCCCACATCACAACCTATGACCCGCTGGACAAATTGGTTCCAAGAGGCTGCAACATCATTGCAAATAATATGATCTACCCAAGGAAAGGGGGAGCATGTACTCACGCTCGACATTCTAATTCTTCCTCCTTAACCTTCTCCCCTGACCATGTAATTGCCAAATTCAAGGGGATGTATATATATAGCTTCATACATTTTTTTTTAAAAAAAACAAAGAAAAGAAAAACAAAAAATAGTAAAAAGAGCAAGAGCACAAAAACAAGAGAAATATCCGTATACAATCGAGAACTAGATTGACCTGTCTCATAAACCTACTGATGCTATATCTGTGTTTGCAGATATGGCAGATGCCCGATCATCATACACTTCATCCACTCCTACCTTTGGTGAGAGGTATCATCTGTACCTTTCTTAGATATTCCACATGTGCTATCGTGTAATTGAAACTGAATGGGATCATATAGATGTACTAGCCAGAGAGGAAAATGTTGAGGAATTAGAATGGCTCATTCGCCTATTGACCATGACTGACCCCTACTCCGTACAGGACATATCCCCGATAGCCCAATGCTTTCCTTTTCCACAAGATGACTATCCTCGCATGGTTACATTTTTGATGAGTTTATGTGGATGGGAAAATGAAAAGGAAATATCTGACAATGATGAATGGACGGATGAAACTCATGGCACTACTGAGGTTGACTTTATTTATTTGGATGATGCGGATAGAGGCTTAGCCTTAGGGCTACGGCCAGGACTCTACAACATCCTCTTACCGTATCCTCCGTAGTAGTAGTGTGGTGACTGGTAGGTAGGTTAGTGTTTTCAAGTTTTTTCTAGTTTAAATTCCTTAAACAAGTCTTGAAATTTTTACACTGATGTGCCTCTCAAGGTATAGTGCTTGTTAGTTGATTGTACAGGTTGAAAAGTTTGAGGTGGGTTCGCTTTCAAGTCCTGAGACTACCGCAACGTTCATCAAAATATATCTACATCAAATTGCGAGCTGTCTCGTCAAATCAAGGAGATCTCCAATTACAGGTGTAATTCTTCCATACCCACTCTCTTTCGTTTTTACTGTTCAATTAATTGTATAACTATAATGCATGACCACATGGAAATTGTCAATGTACTACTTAGTTTTTGAAGTTGCTTACATGCTAGTGTAAATCATTAATGAGCTTAACTTTATTGGAAATATTCCTAGGCAGCATGACGTCTTTAGTTAACCTTGGAATACGATTGTCTTAGAACTAGGGTCAAACCATCTTAATGTTTGACACCGGGCCATGTGTATGTTGACCTCTAGGACATAGCTATTACCCCTTTGTCGAAAGGATGCAAGACAAATTTAGTTCAGGAGCGAAGATCAAAAGAAATAGATTTTTTTTAAAAAAAAGCCTACAATAAATGGCAATACAAGTCTATGATGTGCTTTAATGTTGGCCTATCGCCTTATTGATACTTGGTAGGCGAGGAGTATTCTACTCCAGACCGATGCCTTGGTTGGTAGGGGATAGCCTTGCCTAAAGTGAGCTAATAGATTCCTGGATAATGCCTTGTGTTAAACATGGTACCAGGATCGATGATGTTAGTTTTGCCTTACAAAGGTCGCCATTGTGTGTAAAAATTGTCACGTGCATTTTAAAAAAAAAGGCAAAAAGCTCCTGTAACTCTGATGTTTCTTGTGTCCCTAGGCTTGTGGTATTAATTTGTTCTTAGAGTAGACACAGTGTGGTCATCTGTTTATCACTACTACATATTAGCCTAATACCGGGGCTTGTCCGGCGCTATTTAACGGGGTCTAAAAAAGCCTCGTCATCGGTATAAGCGCCGAAACCGTAGCGTCGGTATAAGTGTCGGGTGTTAATACCGGCGCATATAACGGCGCCTATACCGACGCTCACTTGGGGTAATACCGACGCTTAAACCGGCATATATACCGGTTTATATATCGACGAAAAAACCGGCCTCTATACCGGATTATTTACCGAGGCGTAAACCGGCGGATATACCAATGTATATACCGACTCTGGTACCAGGGCATATACCGACGCTGTAGCAGAATTTTTTTTTTGGGCAGAATAGTGCTGCCTGGCTGTTGCCTAGCTGCCTGCAATGAGCAGGATCAACAACAGCAAACAGACAGCACCATTCTGTCTACAATAGAGCACAAAAACAACCGTGCTTGTTTGCATATTTTCCTGATCGACAAACAAGAAATTAAATTAAACATTAATACTCAAGAATGTTTTGATCATATTTCATTAGTTTGAAGGTCATCTTACATCATGGTAATGCCTCCCAATTGACGGTCTCTCCTTCTTCTTCAAGCATCTCAAACAAGGCCACAAGGCCATGTTTGTGAGCGTACTTCTCCTCTCGCCTACTTGGTGGGCGATTCATGGCCAACTCCTGCACACACGATTAACAATTATAACTTTTAGAAATCAACATTTAGCCCACATACATACATTTAAATAAATAAAATTGCTACAAACACTTACGAATTCATGGCGCATGGTTTCATAACCACCACTCCCGAGATGAGAAGCCCCTACTGTTTGGAGTCTTGCCCTTGCCGCCTCTCTTTGTTGTTGAAACCTGTCTGGTGTCTCGGTGAGCTCCTGAGCAATGGCTGCCCACTCCCTGTCATCTAGCCAAACAGGTTTCTCCTTCCCCTCTCTGAATGCGTCCCTCGCCTCTGACCTACGATGCCCCATCAAAATGCGAGCTGTATACTGTATCCACTCATTAGAGACGACATTCATAGGGTCAGATGGCTGGAACTCTTGCTTTATCTTTGTGTTTATATAATTTTTCTTCCCCTTGTCTTGCTGATCCCATTTAGTCATGACAGAGTCATGAAACTGTATAGTGCACAATTATCGAATGCGTGTCTTCATTGCCTTCCCTGCACTATCCATTATTGGTGCCCCATCCCTAATTGTGTAAATCTTGCTGTTGTCATGGTCATGTGCACCCCAGGGAGTGGAAGGTGACCCTATGGGTGTGCTATCAACAGATGAGAGCGAAGGACGACGCTCACGTGGTGGTGGTGTCACAGCATCTGTGGCACTACCACCACAACAACCTCCCCCTGAAGACCTACTACGTGAGCGCCGTCTATGTGAAGAGGTGGTAGATCGAGCTGTAAGAGGAGTGGAAGGCTGTGTGGTATGAGGTGTGGGAGCTGCTCTCATACCCACGGGTGTGGGAACTGGCGTCGGGAAGCCAGATGGCGAGGCAGATGTCCCTGCTCCAGAACCCCAATAACTCTGAGCCATGGCTCTCTGCTCTGGAGTCATGGACGAAAGAAAACCATATAACTGCTGGGGACTCATGCCCTGCGGTGTAGGATTAAATGAGAAATCTGGACTGTAGTCGTAGGGCGGTGAGTCACCCATGGCCTGTTGGACAAAAAACCATATGCATATGACAAACTTGTACGGAATGAAAATTACACGGTAAACAATGAATGAAAGAACCATAAGATAAACATTAACAATGATAAACAACATTGGTAAAACTATATCAACTTGCTCCTACAGTAGTGATTATGATGGTAAACATTAACAATGGTAAACAATGAATGGACCTTCAATGTCATAAAACCATTACAAATATGTCATAACTATTTGCATAATCATTAAGATACATCATTTTAAAAATCATTATCTATTCTATCATCCTCATTAAGATCAGTAGCCCCAAAGAGATCTATGTCTATGTACATTTCAGCATCCTCATCATTAAAAGTCCCTTGATGAAGGATGTCTTCATCATCTATGTCTTCTTCCTCAACTTGTTTTTCAGCTTCCTTGGTTTGCACCTCTTCATTTGGATCTTGCTCTAGTTGCTCCTCTTCATTTGCTTGCTCCTCTTCATTGTTGATATCGGCTTGTTCTTGCTGCTCTCCATTACCCTGTGCATCCACATCACCTTGTTGTAGCTCAAATTCTTCAAAAATTTGCTTACTGCGGGGGGCGACTTGAACCACAAACAGCCAGCGTGGATCTTTTGGATCCGCTTTAAAGACAACCTGCTCACAATGCTCTGGGCGCACAAAAGTATCTTGCTGATCGGTCCATACCTTTGTGGAGTCCACTTGGATGAGGCCACTCTTGTCTCTACGTACAGTTGCATGTGGCCCATTCATGATTACCTTGAACCACTTCACATCAAAGATAAACAACTCAAAACTTCTGAAGCCAACCTGTAATATATCTTGAATGGTTCCAAAGTAATCAAGCATTCCAGTAATTGTGTTATCATCACTTGCACTTGCACGACTTTCTTGAACAAACTGTGCTGTGACACCACAATCAAAGGTTGCTCTTCTTTGGTCTATTCGTTCTACTCGAAAATGACGTCCATGTGACCAAAACGCCCCATATTTATGATACTACAAATAGCACAAAAAGTTTGTTGATGGAGAATCAAACACAGAGACATGTAGAGAAAAAAATGAGAGACATGTAGAACTTAAACACTTACATGCCAATCGCATCCTTTTGTAAGCTCCTCCTCCTCCTCTGTTATAGGTAAACCAGCACGTTTGGCTTCTAAAATTGTAGCTTCTAGCCATCTACCTGTGGGAAAGTCCGGAAGAGCTTGCATACCTTCTGGATATGGGAGATTTCTTGTAGTGCGATTCCTTCTGAAACTTAAACGATCTTGTACTCGCTGTCGCTTGAGAGCTTCATATGTCTCAATCCACTTCTCCATTACATGAGAGTTCAAGATGCAAAATTTGTTGATTTTTTCTCTCAAAGTGTTATCCATCTTTCTCTTAATGCCTTGGCCTTGAGGTTCCTTACCAATGACTCGCCTGTTGGACTCTTGAGACCATAGTCGAGGTATCTCTGGATCTGAGGAACTTAAATATTCAGTGATGTAAACAAGGGACTCTTGTATCAGCCACCCTTCTGACATACTACCCTCTGGGCGAGCCATTTGGCGAACAAATCCCTTTAATGTCTTCATAAACCTCTCCAAAAAGAACATCCATCTTGAATGGACTGTTCCAGCAACTGCAACCTCATCTACAACATGAACTAGCAGATGCATCTGGATTGTTAATAAACTTGTAGGGAAAAACTTCTCTACCATGCAGACGGCCTCTATGGAGTTTAAACGCGATGTCTCCAAAGTGTCTCTCTTTATCTCTTTTGAAGAAATCCAGCGCACCAATGTGCCAATCTTATAGATAGTAGCTCTAATGTCTTCAGTGAGGCAATCTTTTATTGCTATGGGTAGCACAAATTGTAGAAACTTGTGCCAATCATGACTCTTGAGACCACTAAGATCATCATCCTTTCTAAATGCACTTTTCAAGCAATGCATACAACCTGTAGGAGTCCGAAACTCTGAAATTGTCCTCTTGACTTGTTGTTCCTCCATCTTGCTAAAAACCCATGGGGCTCTTGGAAGTAGCACCTTTCCATTGGGTCTAGTGCGAGCCCACAACTCTTGCATACAACCAATCTCTTCCAAGTCATCCCTTTGGCCTTTAGTATCCTTTTTTCCTGTCATGGTCTTCCACAGAATGTCAGCTACATTCTTGAAAATATGCATCGGGTCAAGCAAATGGTTTATAAGGAGATCACCCCAATAGGGGAGTTGGTGAAAGATAGAGAGCCTCTTCATCCCAGGACATGCCAAGTTGCCACATTCCTCCCATTTGATCTTCCAATCGCTTGCCTTCAATGCACTTGGAGGAGGTCTTCCTAGATTACCATCCCGCAATTCATGATTTTCTGGAAGATACCTAACATGTCCTTGGTAGACATTCTTTCGTAATGCTTTTGAGTATCTTGAATCAAGTCGAGGACCACATACAGGACATGCATTGTAACCCGATATAGACAAACCTGAGCATTCTCCATAGCCAGGCCAATCATGCATTGTCCACATGAGAATACCTTGCACAGTTGTAAGTCTTTGGCCACTCTGCTGCTTTGACATGTCCTTCACTTCAATTCTGTTCCACAAGGTGCGTAACTCATCAATAAGTGGTGCCAAATATACATCCATGTTCTTCACCTTGTACTTTCCTGGAACTATTAATGAGAGCAACAGATGACCTTTCTTTATAATTGCATAGAGCGTAATTGCATAGAGCGTGTGCATAAGGCTTATGTGAAAGGGATTAAGGGTTAGCATAATAGTGCATAAGGCATATAGCATAGAGCTTATGCATAGAGCTTATGCATAAGTCTTGCATAGAGCGTATGCATAAGACTTATGCATAGAGCGTATGCATAAGACTTATGCATATGACTTATGCATATGGCTTATGCATAGAGCGTACGCAGGTAGACTTATGCATATGGCTTATGCATATGGCTTATGCATAGAGCTTATGCATAAGGCTTATGCATAGAGCGTGTGCATAAGGCTTATGCATAGAGCGTAATTGCATAGAGCGTAATTGCATAGAGCGTGTGCATAAGGCTTATGTGAAAGGGATTAAGGGTTAGCATAGTGCATAAGGCATATAGCATAGAGCTTATGCATAGAGCTTATGCATAAGTCTTGCATAGAGCGTATGCATAAGACTTATGCATAGAGCGTATGCATAAGACTTATGCATATGACTTATGCATATGACTTATGCATATGGCTTATGCATAGAGCGTACGCATAAGACTTATGCATATGGCTTATGCATAGAGCTTATGCATACGGCTTATGCATAGAGCGTGTGCATAAGGCTTATGCATAGAGCGTAATTGCATAGAGCGTAATTGCATAGAGCATGTGCATAAGGCTTATGTGAAAGGGATTGTTGAAATGCAATTGCAAATGCCTTGATTGTGGTTAACAAATGCTTATGCAAATGCCATGGTGAGGGCATTGTGAATTGTTGGTTTGTGTTGGAGCTTTTGGATGATGGATTGAGGCATGAGTCCATGCTTTATTGATGAGTTCTAAATTGTAAAAGGGCATGAGTCATGCTCAATACTTGTAAGCCAACAAACTTGTTCTATCATTTGATATTATCCACATCATTTTGTACCTACACTCACCATTGCAACCACTTCAAGTTTCTATAGAATCTAGCAATGTGTGAGGGTACCTTGGCATTGGTTGGAGAGGCCAAGGGGAGAATGGCTTGAACTCTTTGTGCCGTGATTGCTTGGTAAAGCGGTACGAAGGGGGATTAGGTACACCGGTGTGAAGAAATGGCCTCAACCTTCACCTTGGAGGAAAACTCGGTGAAGGGGTGAGAAGAGCTTGGCCGGGAGATCGGCAAGCTTCAACGCGCGTCCTCAACAATCCTCACCATCGACTTTGTGGATGCATTTGGGCAATGGGGCCCCTTTTCCGTCATATTGTGTGGATATTGCAAATGCATATGATCTTTCATGACATTGTGGGATACAAAGAGTATTGCGTACAAGTTTTAAGAAGTTGCATTTTCATTTGAGATTTGGTTCCAATTACAAAGGAGACTCTGGCGAAATTTACAAAACCGTAATTCAGTCCTAGGGTTTTTGGGATTAGGTCCGAGCTTATGGCTTATGCATAAGACTTGTGCATAGAGCGTGTGCATATGGCTTATGCATAAGACTTATGCATAGAGCGTGTGCATAAGACTTATGCATATGGCTTATGCATAGAGCTTATGCATAAGACTTATGCATAAGGCTTATGCATAGAGCTTATGCATAAGTCTTCCAGCCTTATTATGCAAGCTTATACTTATAATATGCATTTAGATTATTGCATAAGGCCTTTATAAACAGCTATTTATGAATAGAGATAGCTTCTCTCTCCATCCTTGTTCAAATTCTATTTAATTTTGTATGGAGAGGAGATAAGCTGATTTGTGTTTAATGAGCTGCATATACATGTTATCCTGCTAGATGGAGCCTCTCAATCTTGAAGAGAGAATAGCGTGTCCATGCATGCGATGTACGTACCAAATCTTTCGAAAACGAAGGATTTACAACGAGCATGTTCATGACGCTGGCATATTTCCAATGGAGCGCTTGCAAAATTTGCGGTTTCAATCGTACAACCAAGCAAGTGTGCAGCCGCATCTTGATAACATTGCGCCTGTGAATTCTCGTCCCCAACAAAGGATGAGGATATCGCAGGAGGGAGTGACAGATGGAGCTCAATTAACAGCACCCGAGGGAATGGAAGAAGGTCAGGAAATGGAAGAAGGTCCAGTGGAAGAAATGTTGGATGCCTTCATCGAGCAACAAGAAGCTCTCTTCGAGGAGCATGAACATGAAGATCATCAACCACGACATTCTCAACGGTCAAATTATGAACCAGAGGAAGAGGCCATGCGTAAACTTGCACGCCTTCCATTATACAATGGTGCCAACATATCTGTATTGCGTGCATCTCTTACGATGCTAAATTTGTAGTCAGTTTTTGGATGGTCTAATACAAGTGTCACTGAACTATTCAAGTAAGGTCTTTTTTTGGAGATTACACCTACTGTTGAAATGTTAAATTATCAACTTGTATTTGAGAAAATCTTAATAGTAACGATCAGATATTGCCATACTTGCAGGCTTTTGAAAGATCAAATATTGCCCCCTGGCAACGAGATGCCTCCATCTCGTGCAGATGCGAAGAAGTTATTGAAATCCATAGGCATGGATTACAATAATATTCATGCTTGTCGCAATGATTGTTGCCTCTTCCGCCATGAATATGAGCATTTGCAAGAATGTCCCCATTGTGGCTCTAACAGATATAGAGAAGATGTTCAGGGGGAAGCTGTCCCGGTAAAGGTTCTCAGGCACTTTCCAATCATCCCAAGGATAAAAAGCATGTTCAGGTGCAAATCAATAGCAAGCTTGATGACATGGCATGCCACAACTCGATCCACAGATGAAGTGATGCGTGTGCCTGCTGACTCACCCGCATGGAGACACATTGAAGAGAAATGGCCGGCTTTTAAGGAAGAACCTAGAAACCTCCGTCTTGGCCTAGCAATGGATGGTGTAAACCCTTTTGGTTTAAGGAGCTCTTCATGGAGCACATGGCCTGTTTGCCTTGTGAATTATAATCTTCCGCCATGGTTAGCAACCACCAATGCGCTCCAACCGCGTCACTGTCGTCGGTGCCCTCTGATCCCCCCGCAACCGCCATCATCGCGGTGCCCTTCGACAGCTCCGATGTGCATGGCCAACTCTGATGGTACTCATGGAGGCAACACCTCTCTCCCTTTCCCGAGGGATGGTGAGATCCTCTTGAGCACCATCTTCCTTTTCCCGACGGAAGATCTTCCCTCTACACTACATGACGAGGGTTGGGACTTCAAGGAGAAGGAAACCCGAGGAGGAGGACACCAAAGGAGGAGATAAGGGGGAGAACTCTCTCGGCAGTGGAGGAAGGACTCCCTCTTGTAGCACATTCTAGCAGAGGGACTCTCTCTTGTATATGGCCAACTTCGATGGTACTCATGAAGGCAACACCTCTCTCCCTTTCCCGAGGGATGGCAAGATTCTCTTGAGCACCATCTTCCTTTTCCCACGACAGAAGATCTTCCCTCTACACTACATGATGAGGGTTTAGAGTTCGAGGAGGAGGACACCAAAGGAGGAGATTAGGGGGAGAACTCTCTCGGGAGTGGAGGAAGGACTTGCTCTTGTAGGACATTCTTTGTAGCACATTCTAGCAGAGGGACTCTCTTTTGTATAACATTCACTCTAGCACATTTGGTGGAGAGCACATTCTCTAGTGTATGACATTCTGTGTTGAAGCATAGTCTGTCTTGTATAATTCTTGTCTACAGTTTGGTATACAGTGTTGCACTCTAGTGATGTTTTTTCTATCTCTCTGTGTGAGTGAGATGAGTGAGTGGTCAGTGCTGGGTGTGGTGTGAGTGAGAGGCCTGTAGGGATACTGTGGTGTGAGTGAGAGGCCTGTAGGGATACTGTGGTGTGAGTGAGAGGCCTGTAGGGATACTGTGGTGCTAGGTGGTCGTCGGAGAGCATAGTACACAGTGTAGAGCATAGGTCTTGCATGTCTAGCCAGTGAGGTCAACTCATCCTTGGCGGGTATACTTCCCTGAGAGGATCTATGCTCCCTTTTCCCCAACCCTAGTGTTTTTATCAGTAGTCCTCAAGTTCCCTAGCGAAGACCGGCGGAGTCACCTTCAACTAAGACAAAATGTGGCAATCATGGTGTGACTCTCCTAGAGGTCAAGGATAGTCTCAAAACAAAATTCTTTTTCTTTTTGGCGATTTTTTTTCGTGGTGAGAGGATTGCTGTGTATGCTCCCAAAGACTATAGGTGATTCACCCCTTCATTCTCCGCTTCAAACTAGTTGTCGTAGGGTTCGTCCTCGTTCCCTTATTCTTCCCTCGGCATCTTCCTTTTCTAACCCTATGGCATCTCCAGGGCTAGAGCCATTGGCTACTCACCCTAACTGTGGCGCAAGTTAAACTACCAACCTTCAAAGGTACCATCACTGAAGATGTGAAAGACCATGTGCGGCGGTTCCTCACTATGTGTGACTCAAGAGGTCTAAACCAAGATGATGCACACTTGGTCCTTTTCCCGACAACGCTGGAAGAAAGTGCCGATCGGTGTGGTAGAGTCAATTTCCCCTCAACCACTTCTCGGATCAGGCTATAGTTCTTGGCTACCTTTTGGCCAAGGAACTACTTTGACCTCATTACTCAAGAGCTCAACCAAATCTCCGGGCGGGGAGTTAGTGGCCCAACTTATCACAAAAGCTAAAGTTTTGGTTGCTCGACTACCCCAAGATCCTAGAAACAACATGCTACAATAGTGGGTGCTTCGAGCACTCCCTACTCCCTACTCGAATGGCGATGAAGATGAGAGAGACCTTTCCACCCCAAGGCACCTTGCAAGACTTCCAAGATAGAGCTACACAACTGGAGAATGCTCGCCTCATGGTGGAGCGCAGTACCTCTTGGTCTCCAAGTATCCCTGGCATGTCTTTGGCTCCTCTAATTGTTCCTCTAGCCCCAACGGTAGCTTCTATATCCGCTTCTATGGACGAGCTAGCAAAGCTCAAGAAGGATCTTGAAGATTTCAAAAGGTCACAACAAGAGGATGCGGTGGTGGTAGTGCTCCGGAAGGAGATTGAGTAGCTCAAGGTCAAAGATCCCAAGGCGAGTCCATGGTGCCCGGTATATGTAGCTTGCAAGGCCATCTTCCAAATGATTGTCCCACCAAGAAATATTTCTCATTTTGGCGGGCCATGAGGACAAGGAGTGTTACTATGTCAAGGGACTCCACCTTACGCAACAGCTTAAGCAAGGTTCCACCCCACTTAATCCCTTCCCCAAAGACTACAAGGTGACCCCAACCAGTAGTGCTTCAACTTCTGCCCAAGCCCCTAGCCACAAACCAAACCCAACACCCTTCTTGAATCCTCAATCAGCTGGAGTAGCTACCCCCAGTCCCAAGTCCCCAGTCCCAAGCGTATATTAACCCTGTCACCACTAGTCCGTCCTACTTAGCTGCCCCCCATGGCTACTTTTGTACAAGCCCCTTCACCGCCCCAGGCCACATCATCTGAACAGGGAGCTCAAGTAGCCACGGTAGCATACACCAGCACCGCTCAACCTAGAGCAACCCTAACATACTTGACTCCCTGCCTATGTAAATCCCATATCAAGTAGGCACTCTCCCAACCTATCAATCGTACCTCCCACCCGCGCTAGTCCCACAAGCACCTCAAGTTTATCAAAATCCACCCCTTGGTAGTCTATGAGGCAGCTCCTCTAGTACCTCTGGCCCCGCCAGCAACACGTATGGGGCCTGACCTAACCAAAGGTTTGCCAATCATCGTCCTCCCAAAAACCCCACCCGGCCTCTTATATGCTACCATTGTGGGAGGAGCGGTCACATGCAAGCTCAATGCACTGTACCAGAGGACTCGCCCCCATTCCTCCATTACCTGGAGAGCTGAGACTACTACACCTGGGATTGTCCTAGAACCCCATTGGTTAACAGTCATACAGTCATGGTGTCTTGTTGGGTCACATTATTTCAATCAATGGTCTTTCTCTCTAGATCCTCACAAGATCATTGTTATTCTCAAATTAGGCCCTCCGTCCAATCCTAAGGCATGTAGGAATCGCTCGAGCATATTGGCTACCAACACATTAGGAATTTTTTGGACCTAAAGAGGGCCTCTTGGATTAACTTTTGATTAGGAATGGACCAATAGGAAGAGGGCTAGGTGCAAATTTTTTACTTCTTTGACCCTAGGGGGCCTAGGCTTTGGTTTGCTATGGGGCCTAATTACTACTCTTGTCCCCCCACCTCTCTTGGGCCCAAACTTAGAGGTCCCCCCACCTAGAATCGCGTAGATGAAGAACCCTAAAAAATAAAAAATTTATATTTTTTCCCAAAAGTGTGTTTTCCCTCTCAAACTTCCCCCCAACATACTCTAGGTTTGGAAAGCTCATTTTGAACCTCTTTCTTTCTCTTCTAAGCTCTCCATTGCTACAAAAACTCCATACCTCTCAAGCTCTCCCTCCTTGTCAAGCTCCCTTAGTCTCAAGCTTTCTCCTCCACTCTTCTGTTAAAACAAGCTTTTCTTTTACCTTCTTCTCTTTTCTTATCACCATGGCCTCTTCTAGTAATGTGAGAAGTCCTAGGGAGAAGGTGGAAGAGCTTGTGCTGCATAACACGAGATGAGAATGGAGTTTGGGCTCCAACAAGATTCAGGGTTGGGGCTTGGGTCTACATGCAGCCAAGCTCTAAGGGACCACATCGAGTGCGTCAAACAACTGTGGAGTATGCTACATCATTGGAAGGGGTGGCTACAAGGCTTCAAGTATACTAAGAAGGAAGGACCGATTTCCATAGTGCAACATGTGTATACCCTTGAAGCCCTATACATTCAAGGCCAACGACCAAGGTTTCCTTCAAATTGTCAGTGTAACATAAACACAGCTTTAACAACATGCTAATATTGGATTTTTTGTTTCAAATTTTCTTATGATTCTCCATTTTCTTTTGTCTCTGTGCAGATATTTTTCCCTCTAATTATGTTGAGGATCAACCACTCCGAAGCCTCACTGGAGTTTTCTATGCTATGCATCCATTGGAGAGGCAATGGTATGGTCTGACCTCATTCAAGGATTACTAGGAGAGGGTGGGAGGTTAATGAGGGGTCACATCAAGGTGATGTGTATAAGTGCAATGTAGTAGATTCTATAGTGTGTTTCAGGTTCTTGAAGGCACGCTCTATTTTGTACAAGCGTCTGCACTACCAAAGATGGATGCAAAAGCACGGGACATGGATCCCACTTCAAGCCTCGGAAGAAGAAATTATGCCTATTGAGGTAGCTATGATGATGCAAAATGGATGGATTGAGCGAGTGGCAGCAAGCAAGCATTGGAGCCTAACAGACCTGCGTCAACACTTTAGCATCATGGGCTTTGACAATGTGGAAGAGTCAAATTTCAAGTTGATGAGAAGAAAGGTATATCTGATTCCACTGCATGTCTAGAGTTAACCCTTACACTTTCTGGTTATTGTGCCACTTTCTATATTTTTATAGATTGGGAAGTGTAAGGAGAGGACAACCATGGTCTTAGAATCATGGCAAATGGGGGACCTTGAATTTTCAGCAGCAAGGTGCATAGCCCTACCAACAGATAGTAGGCATGTGGAAGAGCTTGAAGATGAATTGAGTATATGGGAAAATAGCCTTTGTTCTGATGCACATGAGGGGTAAGAGTTTCAGGATGGAGGTGAAGGCAATGACAAGCTTTCAAGTCAACAAGGAGATGGAGATCAACATGAAGTAAATGCCACAAGAGGGGCAAAAAATGAAGACATTATAACAATTTTAGATTAGATGACATGCTTGTAATTTTGTAAGTAGGCTCTTTTTTAACTAATCTTTATTTAATTGAAATCTTAATATTTTTGCAAACTGTAATTTTTTTGTCTAGAGGTCTAGTGTGAAAAGGCCAAACTTTAAATTTTAACTATAAATAGCCAAAGGTGCCTTCTTTCTCATTTTCACGTGATAGAAACCAAGCACGAGCTCACACTATCTCTTTGCATTCACATGGCTACCCACTTTGACAACTTTTGTAAGTTCCTCTCCACCACCCTATGGGCGGGCAAGAGCGAGCTCTTTGTCATGTTCTCTCGTGAAGTCGACTTTGAAAAGTCGCTTGCCCTTGACATTATGAGACGCAGATTGCATACATGGAGCAATACTTGGCTCCCCACTCCATCTCTTTTCCAGATTGCCCCAATGATCGATGGGTGCCTATTGAGTTTCTTAAGTACATTCAACAATATGCCCGCCCCTAAATCCAGCGCCTTGAACGCTTCATCGACATCTACATCCCTGCAAGAGCTTACTGTACCTTCAATAAGCAGGAGGTAAAGAGGTTGGGAAAGGGAAATTTAGCCACGAGAGGAACTAGTTCCTCACGAGAGGAACTAGTTCCTCTCGTGGCTCGCCACTTTTGCATTCCTCATCATCCGATGAGGATTCGGATGAGGAGGTAGAGATGCCTGCATTGCAATTGGCAGGGTATTTGAGGGATGACAAGGAAGTGAAGGCAGTAGGAACTAGTGCTGGTGTAGAAGAGCAGCTTGCATCATAGCGCTTTCCAGAGGGTGCACAATCTATAGCTGAACAGCCCACTATATTAGAAGATGTGGGGCCATCTTCCCCACACGAGGAGAGCAAGGTGCTGCCAGAGCTTAAGATCAATCTCTTGAGAACCATTGTGGTGGAAGGTGAAGAATACTTATTTCTTCATGACCTTGAAAAGACAGCTGGCTTGAGAATGGATGAATGCTTGGGCATTATATGCACATGATGTGAGGTGGACCTTGATACGTCCAACCTCATTTCTCACCTAGATAGTGCTATATTACCCCTTGAAGAATCTATCGTAGAGACAGTTGTTTTGGTCAAGGAAATTGTGGTTGAGATCTGGAGCAAGCCCTAGTTCCAGAGGAGGAATTCACAACCTTACAAGACAAGCTAGAGGCTGAAAAGGATATCACTGGAGTAATGGAGGAGACCAAAGCACCAAAAAAGGATGTGGCTAAGTCCTCGATTGACCTCTCCGCCCCCACCAGCACTTTGGCAAAAGAAGACATTGAGCAAGAGGTAATTATCGACCTTTTACAACCTGGAAACATTTGTAATTATGTATAGGAAAATATTTTGATTTTTCCTTTGATTGCAGAGGGTGGTTGAAATTGACGCATTTGCTGGGAGAGGCGACGGCAGCAAAGACCAGGCCAAGGTCCATGGACATAATGCTACGTTGGCACACTATCTTGGTTGACTTCCTGTGGATGGCATCGCCATTATCCATAGGGACTACATCCCTCAATCTGCCTTCACTCTCTTCTGTTTGAAAGCCCTCTCTAAGGTGCTCTGTGTAGCCTCTATGGCACAGAGCACCAAATGTATAGTTCTGATTGAAAAATCCCTTGCCTTCAATGTTTTTGGTTCTGGATTTAGGGGTAAGCTTCTTGCTCGTATAGGTATAGCCAAAAGCATAGGCATAGAGGATCCTCAAGAAATAGCCCAATCACTCCTTGAGCACACTCTACCCAATAACAAGAGAAGGAAGCTCAATATTGTAAGAAAGCTTTTGTAAAGATGATGTATCATTTCTTATTATGAATACAATACAATTTTTGCAAACTTATTTTCATCAAGTATATCATTGTTTTTTCTAGTTTGTACCATCAATGTTTTTGTGAATGCATCAGAAATGACCCTGGGAGCCTGGGGGGGAGTAGTGTCAGAATAGTGCGAATTTTGAGCCTGCACCGTTGCTGTAGAGCCCAAATTCGCACTGTTTTGGCATAGCTTCCTCAGCCCTTCAGGAGCAATTTTGATGTATTGGATGATAAAAATATATATTTTACACATAACACCATATTGGGGAATATGGGAATTTCCCACAAGTTTGGGACATGTGGTCAAAACTTTGGGTTTTCCATAACTTGAACGCCATTAATCCAAAATGAGTGGTTTATGGCTCTTTAGATCCCATTTTTCAAGCGCTTTCCAATGATAGGTCACATGATAGGGCTTTGAGAAACTTACAAACATGTTATCCATGTCCCCCTTTTTTAGTATTCAAAAATGGAAACTGGGAGATTCCCAAATTCTCTAATATGGTGTTACATGATTAAAGGTATTTTTATCTTGAAAATTAATGTTTCTCATAATCAATGTACTCAACTTGATTATAAATGCATCAAAAATGATTCTGAGTGACTGGGGGAGTAGTGCCAGAACAGTGCGAATATTGAGCCTACACCCTTGCTGTAGAGCGCAAATTCGCACTCTTCTAGCATAGCTTCCCCAGCCCTCCAGGAGCAATTCTGATACGTTGGATGACAAATAATGTAATTTTACACATGATTAAAGCTGTTTTTATCTTATAAACTATTAATTCTCACAATTAGTGTACTCAACTTCAGAATAAATGCATCAGAAATGATCTTGACTGGCTAGGGGAGCAGTGCCAGAACAGTGGGAATTTTGAGCCTGCACCGCCGCTGCAGAGCCTAAATTCGCACTGTTCTAGCATAGCTTCCCCAGTCCTCCAAGAGCAATTCTGATGCATTGGATGATAAATACTATATTTTTACACATGATTAAAGCTGTTTTCGTCTTACAAACTATCGTTTCTCACAATTTGTGTACTCAACTTCATTATAGATGCATCAGAAATGATCGTGAGTGGCTGGGGGTGCAGTGCCAGAACAGTGCAAATTTTGAGCCTGCACCGCCACCGCTGCAGAATCTAAATTCGCACTGTTTTTGGCATAGCTTTCCCAGTCCTCCCCAGGAGTAATTTTGATGCATTAGATGATAAACACTATATTTTTACACATGATTAAAGGTATTTTTATCTTATAAACTACTATTTCTCACAATTAGTGTGCTCAACTTTATTATAAATGCATCAGAAATGATCTTGAGTGGCTGGGGGAGCAGTGCCAGAACAATGCGAATTTTGAGCCTGCATTGCCACTGCAGAGCCTAAATTCGCACTATTCTGGCATAGCTTCCCCAATCCTCTAGGAGTAATTCTGATGCATTAGATGATAAACGCTATATTTTTATACATCATTAAAGGTGTTTTTATCTTATAAACTACTATTTCTCACAATTAGTGTGCTCAACTTCATTATAAATGCATCAAAAATGATCCTGAGTGGTTGGGAGAGCAGTGCCATAATAGTGTAAATTTTGAGCCTGCACCGCCGATGTAGAGCCTAAATGCGCACTGTTCTGGCATAACTTCCCCAGTCCTCGAGGAGCAATTCTGATGTATTGGATGATAAACACTATATTTTTACACATGATTAAAGCTATTTTTATCTTATAAACTATTGTTTCTCACAATTAGTGTGCTCAACTTCATTATAAATGCATCAGAAATGATCTTGAGTGGCTAGGGGAGAAGTGCCAGAACAGTGCAAATTTTGAGCCTACATCGCCGTTTTGCAGAGGCCAAATTCGCACTATTTTGGCACAACTTTCTCGGTCCTCCAGGAGTGTTTTTGATGCCTTGGGTGACAAACTGACACATGATAGACAGTCCATGTTAAATAAACATGATGACACCGAGATATTGTAAGAGAAACTTAAAATTTTAATTATCAAAAGGTTACAAATGAAAGCTAGATAGGCTTGTTACAGAGTGGGGTTTGAAACAAAAGAGTTGCTTCAAAAAAAAGGTTAACATCTAAGATCTCTAGATCGTGTCTCGCTCGCCTCGAATGCACCCAGCTCGTTGCATGTCCTTGGCAGATATGGTAATCCTCTTTGCATGTATTTCAAGGAGGTTGGTGTCTTTAAAAAGCCCAACAATGTAAGCCTCAGGCTTCTTGCAATGCTTCAAGGGCAAACCCCTGCACACGGAACTATATCGTTGGAGAATCTCCTTCACTATGCAAGCAAAAGGGGCTCTTCTTATAGCAACTAATAAGTGTTCCTCTGATAAATCTTGATTTCTTGTAGAGCCCTATGCCCTTGGCACATCCTTCTCCTTGGAACTCTCTGTGTTGTGTTGGTGCATTGGCGAGGTTGGGACTTGCTTGGCTTGAAGAGCTTGACCTTTCTACGCTTGCGCGCACTTGTAGGAACCTCCTCTTGGTCTCTCTCATAGTCTGAATCCTTCTCCTCCCGTTGCCTCCTCCTGTTGCTATGGTACCTGTGTATCAAGTTCCTCCCGGGTAGGTAGGGCACCCTGTCCTGGTAGTAGGGTCTTGCTACCTATGGTGCTGCGCAATGTAGGAATGTTTTCACCAACCCAGTCGAACTGCTCATCATTGGCCTCTCTGTCTTGATCTCTGGGGTGGCTGCATTGTGGGGTCTTCTTCACACGCTTGCTCCCACTAGAAGGGCCTACATGTGTATGTGTTGGTGTTGCTGTGGGAGAAGGATTGAACTCTGGTGATTCCATTGGGTGTGTCCTAGAGTCCAAGGGGTCACTCTCTTCCGTGGTGTCGCCAGTATGTGGTCGTTGGGTGCCTTGCATTCTGTTTTGTGAAGGCATGGTAACACGTGCGGTGTTCTTGGTGCGTGCCATATCCATGTACGACTATGCTAAGGTGGTGATGTGCTCGTGTCTTTACGTGGGTGTCTACGTAGATCTTGAGCTCAAGCTCTCTAAAAAAGTGAAATGAAAATGAAGTGAGAGAAGGAACTATTAATAGTTTTTCTTAGGGAAAAAAAAACCTAACTAAACTTATTTTCTTAGCCTTATTACATCTAGATTTATGCTGGTGCGTACACAACCCAACGTCTCCCGTGTCTCCTCATTCGTGCACGCCAAGCACCATGCCTATGGGGAGCATTGGTCTGCAACCATTCAAGCCGAGCATGACTTTTTGCAGCCTTGCGTGCCTCTTGCGCTAGCTTAGATTGTTGGGCCCGCTCCCTAACCAATACCCTTCCAAAGGTTGTGCGATAAAACCAATTGAACATCTCTTGTAGATAGTTTGTACGTGTTCCTTCTATAGAAGCTCCACCTCCATGTCTTGTATTTTTGAAATAAATCCCTCTTGCTTTATAATGTGATTTCTCCATCCCTTGGGTACTCCACATGTCGAGAGATCCATACTTATGCACCATTCGCATAAACTATGTGCTGTATACATGACAATAGAATTTAATTAGAAAAAGTCAAGGTTAAAACACCAGTTTATTTTTTTACTATACAACTTACCATATAGTGTGTTACTTTACTCTCTCCCCAAGCACCTAGCACACGTTTGGTGAATTCTATGATATGTTGTTGGAATGATGCTCATTCTTGGTGGGCAGTTGTGCTACTTTGATTCATAATGCGAAGCATGTTATTGAAATTTATCCAAAGCTGTTTGCACATATTTACAAGAGCTGGCATTGGACAATCTACATTTGTGGTGATTGCACACAGGTCTCTCGAGAGTCCCCAAGTCTTATTTTAATTCTCTATGTTTGCCGGCTTCTCCAAAAATCTCCTTGCCTTTGATCCAATCATGGAGACCTTTTGAGCAACCTCGTATGACATACCAGAGGCCTACTTATTCACTCCAATATTCACGTTTCCGCCATGGCAACCCAGAGAATTCAAAAGATGCTCTAATTTACCAAGGGCTACAACTTTCCTCTCTTGTGTAGGCATTGTGAATGCATAATCGATATGGCACTTAAGCAATCGATCAAAGATTCTCATGAATGCATGAAGTGTGCAAAAGTGAATATTCTTTAGTGAAAAATTAATGATGGGACTCCAATTTGAATTCCTGTTTGGTTCTCCTAGCATATCACGAGACATGACACCTTCCACCCATCTTGCATTTGGTTGTTCCTCATCTTCATCAGTTGACTCGGTTGGATCTACTGCATCTTCTTGTTGCTTCTTCTCTTTCTTGGGACCTTTCGAGGCATCCTTCGCAACAGAACCAACCTTCTGTATACCTTTTCCATTTGTCTTTTTCTGCCTAGGAATATCAATCTGAGCATTGCAGTATGGACAAGGCCATCTTGATGTCGCGCCTTGAGCACAACCCATCATGCATTTAATTGTCTTCAAATCTCCCCTAAGATGCCAATCCACCATGAACTTTCCTATGTTTTCTACATCTAAAAGTTGACCATCAATTTGCTTTTTGATTACATCTATTATCCAGGGAGTCCTTTCAAACATCCATATTAATACCTCATGTGTCTCCTTCGGTACCTCGAATGCACCAAGCCACCAGACCTCTTTCTCAGATTGCACACTAAGACTTGGTTTGGTAGTCTTTTTCCATGCACAAATCATAGCCTCATTCATTGAGCGTAATGCTTATATGTTCTAGCTTCCGACCTTTCACAATTTGGCACTCATCTAGCTTGACCACACTGTCAAGATGTGGTTTGTACGGAACCTACATAACCAGCTCTCTAAGACAACAGTGTAGCTCAAATCTGGCCTGCTGATCATGACATAGATCAAACTCCCCACAATCCGTAGTGGTCTACCATCACTGTTATGTTTCACCTTATACACACACTTACACCCAATAGCTTTCTTGCCTTCAGGTAATGGCACCAGATCCCAAGTCTCATTTCCATACAATGCGTCCATCCTCATCCATAGCTTTCTCCCAACACACATATCCAATAGCCTCATTAAAACATGTGGCTTCTATAGCATGCACAACGTTTGCCATATAAGCATAGTGATGTGCCACATAACCATCATACGTCAACCTCTGCATAGGGTTTTTGACTCTTCCAGATCTTTGTAACTTTGCATTCATGGATTCCATAGCCTTTTTCACACCAGGTGTCCTCATGCTGGAATCCCAAGCTCCTCATCAAGGATCATCTCCGAGCCACTAGACTCTCCACCATCAACAAGAGAATGCCCTGTAGAGATATCTGGCATACCAAAACAAGGGGCTTAACCATTTTCTCTTTACCTTTATGTGATGTACCAACAACATTTCTAGGATTGGTATTATGATGCAGCCTGCCACTCCATGGTCTATCAACAGAACCACTGGATGAGGACTCTCCTGGTCCACTTAATGGTTGTGATTGCTCACTTGCATTCTGTGAAACCACGTTTTCACTTACATCAGCCCCAATAGTATCTTTTTCAGTAGCATACCAGCTACTCATCTCATCAAATACAACATCCCTGCTTACCCTCAATTCACGAATAGCAAGATTATAGCATCTATATCCCTTTTTCTCAAGGGAATACCTAATAAACACACATTTTTCTGCCTTTGCTTGGTATGCAACTCATTTGGCACATGCACATATGCAATACATCCATAAACTTTCAAGTGAGACAAATCAGGTTTCCTACTAGTAAACTTCTCCTCTAGCATTACATCATGTATGGCTGAAGTAGGATTCATGTTCATGATATAAAATACTATAGACAGAGCCTCAACCGAATAGCTATGTGGAATTTTCTTCTCTTCCCCCATCAATGCCCGTGCTATCTCTGCAATGTGCATGTTTTTTTGCTCAGCAACTCCATTTTGCTACGAAGTGTATCTACATGTAAATTGTCTCCTAATGCCATTCTTTTCTAAGAATTCAGAGAACTCATTGGAGAAGTATTCTTCCCCTCCATCTGACCTTAGGTACTTCACATGATTTCCTATCTATTTTTAACCCCATCACTTTGAAATTCTGAAAATGAGTGAACACTTCAGTCTTCTCCTTCATGAAATACACCCACAGTTTCCTCGTGTGGTCATCAATGAATGTTACATAGTACCTGTAGCCACCCATAGACATAGTCTTTGCAGGACCCCATACATCTGAATGCACAACATCTTTCCTACTCACATTTCTATCATGTGGCAATACATGCTTTGTTTTCTTTCCAAATTGACATGCTTCACATACTTTTTGCATACCTTCAACTTTAAACTTAGGCAGCCCTGTCACAATTTCTTTAGCCTGAATAGACTTCATTCTTTGCACATTTACATGCCCAATTCTCTTATGCCCAATGTTTGTATCTGCAACAACTCTTGAACCATTTGCAAACATTGTCGCACTCACTTCAAGCATATTTATATTCAATGTAAACATTCTGCTCACTCTGTTGCCTTTTGCAACAACTAACCTGCACTTATCTTTAAAGTCTTCTACATAACATTCATCATCAGGATTAAACCGAACTTGAAACCTTTCTCAATCATTTGGCCAATAGAAACCAGATTCTTTGTAATGTTCGGAACATGAAGTACATCTACAAGGTATTTTACCTTACCATCCTACATAGACAATGACACATCTCCAACATGGGCAATCGAATGAGCAGGGTCATCCCCTGTTTCAACAAAACCTGGTCTTTCAAGACTCTTCATTTCCTCGAACCACTCACCATGACTTGTCATGCGGTTTGAAGCACCTGAATCAACATACTATACATCATCTTTACATGCTGCTACATCATTTCCAAATATAACATTAATCACATATTTTATAACAAACAACCTCTCATTATACTCATTATTTTTGTTAGAGGATGCATAGTTGTTTTGGTTCACTTTTTCATTTTGCATGTCACTCTGCTTCTTCTAGCAATCTGCCTACACATGTTGAGGCTTACCATAGTAAAAACAACCTCTTGTACCATTATGCTACCTTTGCCAATTACTAAGGCCTCTTTGACTCCCCCTGTCTCTAAACTGGCCTCTTGCACTTGTGTGTTGTTGTCGTGAATCCCAGGACTATTCTTGTTGTGCTGACTATAGTTCTGACTACCTATTCGGCCACCACCTTTACCACATCCATGACCTCTACCTCTTCCTCTACCTGAACTTGTGTAGAAGGCCTGCTGCTTTGAACTGTTTTTGTTTTGTGAGTGAAGACTTTTGATCTTAAACCAAATTTGTCTATTCAATGATCAGCATTGACACCAAATTTGTAAGTTGGGAATGTTCTCTCGATTCGGAATAACAGAAACACCAATTGATTTGCAAGGGATTCCATATTGCCCTTGATCTTCAAAGCATAATCATTCACAAAAATATTTTTCCTCTCCATAGTATGAAGCTCATTCTTCAATTGAACCTTTCGTGCCTTGGTGATAGTTTCATATACAGCTTCACCAAGTGTCCCATGCCTCCTTAGGTGACTTGGCATCCTCTATATGCCCAATAATAGTGTCCTTTATGCTGATAGAAAGCCAATACGACTTTCCTTGGTCCTTGATTCCAATCCTTGAATGCTTTTACATCTGCAGCGGTTTGATTAATCTCCAGTATCTCTGGTACCTCCTCGTGTTCACCTTCAATGTAGTCCCAGTAACCTTTTACATCTGTAGCGGTTTGATTAATCTCCAGTATCTCTGGTACCTCCTCGTGTTCACCTTCAATGTAGTCCCAGTAACCTTTTCCCATCAGGAAATCGGTCAATCTAGACCTCCAAGCATGAAACTTGTTCTTGTCAAGCTTCTCTACAATAATTTGGTGTATTCCATCATTCGACATCTTGTCTGCAACACAAACTCACCAAAAACAGTACCCTTGTTTGACTTGCATAAACTATTATATCTCTACAAACAACAATACTATACTACACCCAAACTGTCACAACCAGTGACCTCAATTTGCATAAATACACCCAATGGAAAATTTAAGACCTCTTTGCAGCACACACAGTGTGTGCACAACCAATCGCCCTTCTTGTAGTTCCAAAAACAGAGTTCTGTAGAGGTGAATTGAAAAACGGAGGTCCAGACGCGCTTGAAACGCATTTTTGACTCTGGAAAAATGTCGTCCAACAAATAGTATAGTTGCCCTGTAGCTCTCTCCTTGTAAAGAAAGCTCCTTAATCGGAGTTCATTTTCTGGTGCCTCCTGAAGAGCTCCCAACAAGGGTACATAGTAGCCAACACAAAAGGGGAAGAGTAAATGAAGCTCTTACCCTTGTACCACTTCTTATGCTTCTCTTGCTTTTCGCTTAGCCCTTAGCATGAACCAGGCTCTAATACCATGAAAAGATGTAGAGGAGGAGAAGAGAGCTTGAGATCTTTCAAGCACACACACACACTCATACAAACCCTATAAGAGAACACACAAGGTGAGAGGCTAAAAATTCTTCTTCACACAACAACAAAAGAGGTCTTCAAAGGAGATAAAGTGTCTAACATACATAACAGAGTATATACAAGCGGTCCATAATGTGAACAAGCTAAGAGGAGTGGGTAGATGTGGACTAGTCAGTGTAGTCCACATGTAGAATCTCTGGCGAAGATATGTCGGTGCCAGCTAACAAGCCCACCAGTGATGTAAATGTCAAACGGTCATGCAGGCGCCTCGTGAGTGTCAGCTCAGATTGAGCTTGAAATCTCAACAAGAGAGGGCGTTCACTTTTCTCAAGCACATACTAGTACGTGCTCTGGGCATGCTCTGGTACTCATTACCCCGAATTGGGAATTGATCATCCATGTGCACATGGATGCTAGTCAAATAGCAGTAGGAGCAGTGCTAGCGCAACCACATGTAGAACTGAAGATTGATAGGCCTATCCACTATGCAAGCAAGCGGGACGAGAGAAAATATTCCACCACAAAGAGAGAGGGTTTGGGCCATAGTATACTCATTTCAAAAATTCATATATATTTATTAGGGCATCACCTTTTGGTGATCTCACGGACCATCAAGCCCTCAAGTATTTGTTGAATAAAGCCCAGGTGGCCGGGAGGATCAAGATATAGCTCCTTCTCTTTCAAGAATTTGACTTTGATATTATGGTCAGCTGCCAAGGAAGGACCATGTCATGGCTAATCATTTGTCCAGAATGCCAAGTGGGGAGCCAGCCTCTGAAGAAGGGATTTGTGATGGTCTCCCGCAAGGCATGTTTGCAGTGGATGCCACCCCTACTTTGGTATAAGGACATTGTGATGATGTTGAGCATAGCTAGGTTTCTCCATAATGTCGATGCCAAGGCAAAGAGGAGGCTTTTACTTAAGAGTAGGCCTTATGAGCTCATTGTCTAACATTGTACAAGAGGGGAAATGATAAAGTTTTGAGGAGATGTGTCAACCCTCATGAGGTTCCCCTCATCATGGAGGATGCGTATTCCGAACCAAATGGAGGTCACTGGCTTGGCCATGTCATCATCTAGAAGATCATGCAGTCTGGTCTATGGTGGCCCTCCCTGTTCTCTGACTGCCAAAAGTGGGTGCGACAATGCGACATATGTCAAAGGTTTGGACCCAAACCAGATAGTAGGGACTACTCACCTCTCCATGTTTCCCTTCGAGAAGTGGGGCATTAAATTTATGGGCACCATCACCCCAAAATCCCACCCCACAGTGTGTGAGTACATTTTGGTGGCCACCGACCTTAGGGGGTTCATTATATGTAAACACTCTATATCACGTGCATTCAAGAACTATTTACACAAAACCCCCTATCTCTGAATTTATCACACCCTTTCTCTATTCAATATGTGAATACCCCCTTGAATGGTACCCTTGTGTATGTAAAAAATGCTCTATATCACGTGCATTCAGGAGCTATTTACAAAACCCCCTATCTCTAAACTTATCACATTAATAAATCATACCCTTTTTCTATTCAATATGTGAATACCCCCACTGAATGGTACCCTTGTGTATGTAAAAAATGTGACAGTAAAAAAGGGGTTTTAAAAATCCCTTCTATTGAACTCATGTGCTATGCTTACATATTTATGAGTGACCCTCCCTCCCCCCCTGGGCCATCGACTATGCGACCAAATGGGCCGAGGCCAGAGCCACTCGAGACAACACCGCTCTCACAATGGCCAAGTTCCTATTTGAGAGCATCTTCACCAGATTTGGGTGTCCCATAGAAATCAATAGTGACAGAGGGAAACATTTTGTGAATGACGTCATAGATAACCTGCTAGCACGTTATCAAATCTTCCACTGGAGGTCCTGTGCTTACTACCCCAGGGCTAGCTGACAAGTGGAGAGAGCACCAACAAGGTCTTGTGCAAGTACATGTTATGGGTAGCTAAGGAGCACTCACCAATGGGATCAAGTCCTCTTGGGTGTACTGTGGGCCTATCGCACAGCTTACAAGGCAACTACCTCGCACACTCCATTCCAACTTGCTTTTGGACTAGAGGCCGTATTACCTTTTAAACTTAATGCAGGATCATCTAGAGTTATAAGGTTCCTCCTCAGCCCTAGAAGATGTATAATCTCTCCTCTCAGTCTCGTGTAATCATCCCCTATTTCAGAATGCAAGAAAACATTGTTTTTCTTGTTTTTGGTCTAGAGAGAGAAAATGTTCTAGAGAGAGATAATACAGTTTTGAGATATTTTGGGATATAAAGTTATCCCTTTTATTTAAGATGAATTCCCCTGAAAAAGAAGTTCAAAAAGAGTTTTCTAATATGTATTAGAAATTAATTGAATATGTGTTTTAGACGCCTTAGCCTAAGGGTCCATATATTCAGAAATTTCTGATTAATGTCCAAAGAGTGTTTTAAAGGGCCAATATGATTAATCCAAGTGTTTCAATAAGAAAAATGCAAAGAATAAAAGAGAATCCCCCAAAAATGAATAAATTTTCACATAAGATGAAGAGTTGACTAAGTACTGGGTTTATTAGTTAAAAAATAAGGTTTATTAGTAAAAAAAATGAAATTTTGACACCTCAATAAGGAGGAAGGGGGCTCATGAAGGAAGTGCCTATTTCACATCATTACTCTACATTTTTAATTAAAAAAAATGAGATATTTCATCTCTCCTTTCTCCTCTCTCCTCTTTCAAACTGGATCAGAAAAAAGTAAGCCAAACTGGTCCAAAACTTGTCCAAAATGGATCAAACTTAAGCTCGAAGCCTCTAAATCCAAGTTTGACTTGGTTGGTGGCCTCCATCATTTATAATTAGACCCTCATTCCTTTGTATTTTCATCTTTGTGTATTTACATGCCATTATAATCTTCAAATTAGTTGATTTTATTATCCCTCTATTTTGCCTCTTCTTTGGGAAGCTTTGGAGCTTCATTAATCTTCATCCTCTCTTGGAGATTACCCTCTACATCTTGGTGGCCAAGTTTTCTCTTGTGGGCTTCACTTCTCTCTAAAGAATCAGGCCAAAAACCAAGGGTAAGCCTAAATCAATGGTGTTTTTCTATCTTTTTCAATGGTAATCTTCTTCCCAACCTCTCTAATGCTTGGGAAGCATTTTAATCAATGGTTTTTCTTAAAACCAAGCTTGTAGTGATTTATATTGTTTAAATGGTTTAATGCTAATCTTTCATGCTTAAATATAATGTTCTTGATTAGTAAATCTCTCTTTTAGAAAGATTACTCATCTTTTTGGTTGAATCCTTCTTAGAAAGATGGATCTTAGTATTAATTTTTTTAATTCAAAACTCTAGGCTTAACAAGCTAGAGATAGATATTAAGCATTTTAATGATTTTTATTCAAAATAAAATAAGGATTAAGTCATTCAGGCTTGTTTTATGATTAGAAAATTCATAATTATTCATTTTAAGTTGAAAGAGAGTTTATGCGAATATTTTTGTAATTATTTTCATATGGAAATGATAATGGAATATTTTTAAAAACAAACAAGAGATTTAAATGTAATTATGCTTATAATTATGCTTAGGTATGCATAATAAATTTTTAGATTAAAAGAGAAAATCCCACCACATTTTAAATAATTAGGAGTAAATATTAAAAGTAGAATTTTTGAGTATTCTTAGAAAACACAACGAAGCTATGGCAAAATGTTTAAAAAATTAATTTAATTTTGTGCATAAATTTGATAATGCAAAAAGAGGAATTCTCATCATATTCTAGGCATAGAAATTTTATTGCTAAAAGAAGGCTTTTTGTTACATTTTTTAAAATACTTTTAGAGTATTCTCATCATATTCTAGGCATAGGAATTTTATTGCTAAAAGAAGGCTTTTTGTTACATTTTTTAAAATACTTTTATAGTATTTATGCATAAATGTTTAAATGGAGAAAAGATGATTTTTTCTTATATTTATTTTTATATGTGCATACATAAAAATCTAGATGCAAAAAGAGAAATTTTCATGATATGCTATGTACAAACATTTTAAATATCAAATTGTCGTATTTCAAAATAAGTATATTCATGGTATGTACATACATAAGTATTTATATTTATTTATCAAAAAGAGGAGTTTTTATTATACTTTTAATTAGAAAAATGCATCAATTAAAATTGGTACCAAAAGAGAAGGTTTCACCATATTTTACATAGATAATTTAGGGCATGTCAATGCCAAGGTTCAAATAGAGAAAATAAAATTTTAGTATAATTCTATGTGAACATTTTGTATACATATTCACAAAAAGGATCATTGTGGAAAAAGAAATATTCTTGTTAAATTCCATTATTTACAAAATGAACTATTTATAATTCTATTATGTCCAAGAAAGAATAAATTTTCATAATTTTGGATTTTTACCATTATGATTAGAAATCACGATTATTTTATCAAGTAAATAGGAGAAAAAACTTTAGGAAACAAATCTAGGATTAAATCCCAGTAATTCAGAGTTAGGAGATCATGACCGCTAGACCATGACCGCGTGAGAAAGGTGGGTCAATAAGATGCATGTCCATCTCTTAAATCAAAAACTAAGCCAAGTCTTGTGACCATTCCCATTTCTTCAGTACACGAAGAATGGTGGGTCAATAAGATGCATGTCCATCTCTTAAATCAGAAACTAAGCCAAGTCTTGTGACCATTTCCATTTCTTCAGTACACGAAGAATGGATGACCGGCTGACTTAAAGAAGTCTTTCCCAAGACCAAAACCATCTAGAAATAGTTAGAAATTCATTTGTAATTGATGGATATATCACTTAGATACGTGATTCATAAAGCCTGGGTTGAAAATAAGGGAGCCTCGTGAAACCAAACTCAATGGGAAATTCTTACTTGCATAGAAACTCTGTTTTTTTGTTTATAGGACTATCTTATGCTAGAATGCTGGAGGAAGCATTTGACTTATGGTTTAATCTAAGGAGAGTTATGTTGCAACAGCTGTCAGAGAGTCATCGAAGGACGTCTCCCATGGCAAAGCCTGCCAAGGTCTTAACCAGCCTCGGTATGGTTGAAAATGGTGTGCATCTGGTACAATGGGCGAGAGCCGACGAAGCAGTCCTTGAGTGAAGTAATAGGACACCTAAGGAGGATCCTTTAGGGTTGTGACCAGGTGATCTGAGAAAAGGCAAATTCATATTAGGTGTGTAAGTGGTATGTCTATTTTGTATTTTGCTGAGTGCCAGCTCCTAGGGGGATTGGGAAGTCTTTTCCCTAGTACAATCCGAGACAAAACACAACCAAATTTTTATAAAAAAAGAATCCCACCAATACAGTGGTTGGGTGGTTGGCTAACCCATGGGCCGATTGGCTGGATCGGTGGATTCCTACAACCAAGTTCATTTAAGATTAAGTTACGGTAGTTAAAGTAAGTCCAAGGAAGATTCTTGTTCTATGGGAAAGAATCAACGGCTGTGCCTCGCTTAAGGAAAAAAAAAAAGCGATGATTTCTATGAACCAAGTGCAAGTTACTCCTTGATTCAGCCATGTGACCCACGGGTTCGGTCGGAATACAAAGGATAGATAAGGCCCTTGACTACATTAGAAGATTTCTTGGAGGAATCGCCTATGATTTTTGGGCGAGGGAAGTTTTTTTTCGGGTTTGATTTTGGAAGAACCGCCAGATTAGTCTCTTATCTAGACATTTGTGGGCAAGGCCCCGAGTGGGAAGCTTTGCCCTGCATGCAAGGTTGCTACTTTTGCTGCCCCCAGCACTCCAGAGTGCTGATGCGCAGAGGGGGCAGGGGTCTCATAGGTGGTATGAGAGCTTGTATTCACATGCTGTATTTTCATTCAAATTAAGCTTCATTGATGAAGACTTTTAATTGATGAATTGGATTTTATAGATGGATGCCCCGTATTTATTTGGTATCCCCGATCTTACTCAAACTCAAGATATGACTACTTTCACTTTTTGAGCATATCCTCTCTTCTTCTACGACTCGAACGAGCAGGGTAAGGCTCGCTAATCATTTTTAGGAGCTATATTTTCTAGACCCAGCTGAGAGACGAAAACATAAGTGGTTTACAGCACAATATATCCATGCCTCTTACAAAGCAGCGAGATGCTAACGCAGAATGTCTCATTAGCCATGGTCTTGTTAAGGTTAAAGGTGGTTCTTGGTGTTATCCTTTATTACCCCACACCTCAAGATTTTAAGGTTATGTGTCAACTTTTGAGACTTCTTAGCCATTTTATCCCAAGAAGTAAGATTGTAGCACCAATTGCGGCGGTAAGGGAACAATTGTATCGCGGCATGTCCATAGCCCAATATTGGCAGCGTCTCATGCGTTTACCATTGAGGCATTGATTTTTTGGAGCCATGTTGCTCTATGTATATATTGCAAACCTTATGTAAATAAATAATGTTTTGTAAAAATTTCCAGTTGTCTAAGTGATTTTGACTATCAGATATCGAGTTTAAAAAAATAAGATCTGTTTTCTCATACGTATGTCATAGATCTTTAGTAAGAACGATTACCTTGTTTAAGGTAATTACTTCTGAACTTCTTAAGTGTTAGGATCTCGAGAGACGAAGTCAAGTAGAAATTTAACGATGTATCATTTTGAGACGTGCGAATCGTGGTAGATAGCCAGATTCTCTCAGAGATGAGAAGGAGCTTTGACCTTGGATGAACTTTCGGATACCCTGGTAAAGAATGCTAAACCAGTTTCAATGGCTGAAGCAGTGCGGATGGCGAAGGATTTTGCCAAGGCCTTTGTTGTAAAGGTCCCGCCAAAGCCACCTCCCTCGCCCTTGAAAAGATTCCAAACTCCAGGGAGCACTTCCAACTTTTAACCTCCTAAAAGATATCAAGGTTCCAATCAAAACCAGGAGACGGGAAGTTTCAAAACGAAAGGAAGGCCTTTTTCTCGAAGCACATTTTTTGGAACTCTGGCTCTTTTGAGGATGCAAAAGGATGAGCTTCAAAGTGAGAACATGTGTTTTGGATGTCAAGGTTTCGGACACTAGCTCAAGGATTGCTGAGGGCGACTCCTTCGTATCAACCTAATCAGGGTCCCTCTCGCCAAAATCAGGGCAACCGTAGAAGAGTGCCAGCTTAGCTTGCAGACTTAATGCAAAGTAATCTTAGAACTCCCTCCCAGAATTGGGAAAGCCAAAGAGAGATAGTCCCGCCCCAGCAGCCACCAAAGCAGTCACAATAGCTGATGCAGTGGAGAAAGAAAGAGGAAAGATTTATGCTGCCATTGAACATGAAGGGTAGAATCGTTAGAATCGTTATATTTCTCAGTCCTTCAAACTCCACAGAGTACAAGGGTAAGAACTTTAAGCTTTTGATAGATTCTGGCAGTACACATTCTTTTATTTCCCATGGATGCTTGCGTAAGTTAGTCCTAGATCAGAAAACAGGGAAACCTATGCAAGTAGAATTGGCCAGTGGGAAGATTCTTTTCACAGACCATGAGACATACCACATTAAGTTTAATTTAGATGGGAATGCGACAGACTCCTAGTTCAGTCTTATCCTTGGAAATCTATGATGGAATCCTTGGAATGGATTGGTTCCATAAAAATCAGGCTGACACTCATTGTCACAATGGAACCATCTCTTTCCTCGACCTTCACGGAAATCAAGTTCAAGGAACTGGAATTTTCGGATCCCCAATTTTGCAGTTAGTCAAAGCTTCTAAATTGCTGAAGGGACTCACAAAGAGGCAAACTGTCTATGTCGTTAAAATGAATCCAGGAGACAGAAAATGCAAGGCTAAGGAACCAGAATGGCTAAGTGAGTATGCTGATGTATTCCTATAAGAGCTGACCGAGATGACTTCGACTCATGAAGTAGATCATGAGATAGAGCTACCTCCCAGAGCTCATCCAATAGCCTAGCACACATACAAGATGCCAATTCCAAAAGCCATAGAACTAAAGGAGCAGTTAAAATAGCTGCTAGAGCAAGGATTCATAAGACCCAGTGTTTCATCTTTCGGTGCGTCCATTCTCTTTTAGAAAAAGAAAGATGGAACGTTAAGACTCTGTATTGATTACAAACGATTAAATTAGTTAACAGTAAGAGAGATGGAATGACTCTATATTGATTACAGACTCTATATTGAGTACAAAAGATTAAATCAGTTACCAGTAAGAAAGATGGAATGTTAAGACTCTATATTGATTACAGACGATTAAAAATCCTATTCCTAGGATTGATGAACTTTTGGATCGGCTAAGTAGAACCCAAATGTTGACAAAGATAGATCTCAAATTTGGATATTCCCAGATCAGAATTAAAGATCAAGATATCCCCAAGACAGCCATCAATACTACTCGATATGGGCATTATGAATTTACAGTCATGCCATTCAGGTTGACAAATGTTAATCGCCTCATGCAAGACATTCTCATAGAATACTTGGTTGAATTTGTTCTTGTCTTCTTCGATGACATCCTGGTATACTCCAAGAATGCAGCTGATCATGAAGATCATGTGCGCAAAGTCCTGGAGATCCTACGGAAACACCAACTCTTTGCAAAAAAGAGTAAGTTCACTTTCTCTGTTTGACCATGTCAAATACTTGGGATTTATAGTATCTAAGGATGGGATTTCTCTTGACCCCAATAAAATCCAAGCAGTCTTGGATTGGTCAGAGCCCAAGATAGTAAAAGAAGTCAAAGAATTCCTAGGATTAACCGGGTGGTATAGAATCTTTATACCCAAGTATGCTCAAATATCCCCTTTGACTAACCTTCTCAAGAAGAGCACCGTATTTCATTAGACCACTATGTGTCAGAGTGCTTTTGATAAGCTGAAGACAGCTTTAGTAACCAACCCTATCTTTAATTACCATATTTTTCCTTACCCTTTGAGGTAGTGACAGATGCCAATGGTTTTGCCCTAGGAGGTGCACTTCTGTAGGAAGGTCATGCAGTAGCCTATGAATCCAAAAAACTCAGGACGCATAAGAGGAATTATGCTATCCATGACTTGGAGTTACTCTCAGTACTTTATGCTCTAAAGTTGTTGGAGACATTATCTCTTAAGATAGAGATTCACCTTGATGACAGATCATCAAAGTTTGAAGTGGATCTTCACCCAAAGGGATCATCAAAGTTTGAAGTGGATCTTCACCCAAAGGGATCTCAACATGCATCAAAGAAGGTAGATGCAGACGCTGGAGGAATTTGACTTTGAGATAAAGTACTGATGACCAGGGAAAGAAAATGTGGTAGTCGATACGCTCAATAGGAAAGCCTCCTTGCTTGCAATAACATTAGTGTCAAATCCATTAATCAGTGAAGCAAGAGAGAAGATCATGCAGGATAGATTCTTTGCCTCTATTGCTACCCTACTATTGATGTAGGAAAGCAAGGCTCCTCAGGAAATGAGTCGAGTTCTTAGATACAAATTGGACGAAGGATGCATGTATTACAATAATCGGCTATGCATTCCTAATGATAAGGAAACAAAGGAAAAAATTTTGAGAGAAGCCCATGATAGCGTGATAGCTAGACATCAAGGGTTTATAAAGACCTACATGTTTATAAAGAAGAGCTTCTTTCTAGCCATCACTCAAAAGGGATGCACTCAATCATGTATGTCAGTGCTTAATATGTCAAAGAATCAAGGCAGAAAGGGTTAAGATGCCAAGAAAGCTACATCCATTAGACATTCCACAAATGAAGTGTGAATGTATTAGTATGGATTTTGCTACTAGATTACCATCAGTGCAATCAGGTTACAACTCCATTTTTGTGGTAGTTGATAGATTAACCAAGGTTGCCCATCTGATTCCAGTAAAAGAAACCTACTCCATAGTGGATGTTGCGAGAGTCTTCCTCAAGGAGATTTTTAGGCTGCATGGCTTGCCCAGAAGAATAGTGAGGGACAGAGACTCTAAGTTCACATCGAGGTTCTGGACTGCATTCTTTGAAGCAATGGGAACTTCCTTAGATCTCAGTACAACTTATCATCCCAAGACAGATGGCTAGACTCAAAGAGAACCAATTAATTGAAGATATTCTTCGGGCATGCTGTGCAGAGAACCCAAGAAGTGGCTAAGCTACTTACATCTAGTAGATTTTGCTTATGATGCCTCTTATCTCACTGAAGTATTGGGATGAGTCCTTTCAAAGCTCTCTATGGACAAGATTGCCTCACACCATTAACTTGGTTCGACCCATTGATTAGGGTCGAGATGTCCAAACATATTCTTGATGATATGGAGCAGTAAATGCAGGCAATCCGCAAAGATATTAAGGCTGCCTACTAGGACAAACAAAAGCAGTATGCAGACAAGAAAATAATGGAGAGAGATTTTGAGGAATTAGAGATGGTCTTCATTCATGTACGACCCAAGAGAAGTTCTTTATCTCTCTAGGGAAGTACAAAAAGCTATCTCCAAGATACTGCGGGCCGTACGCCGTTACTTAGTCTAAAGTAGGAGATCTAGCTTATGAACTTCTTCTGCCTCCCCATCTCATAGTATATAATATATTCCATGTAAACTTACCTAACAAGTATGTACCTAGCCCGAGTCATGTGTTAGATGATGAACAGTTGACTTCTTAGACTCAAGGCCAGATGGAACTCCAACCCGAAGAAATCCTTGATGTTCGGGAGAAGGCTCTCAAGAACAGAGTCCTTAGAAAGTTTCTGGTCAAGTGAAAGTTGTATCCTTTAGAGCACGCCACTTAGGAGAAAGAAGAAGAGCTAATAAAGGACTACCCCACCTTTGCGAGATGAGGACATCTCACATTTTTCAAGTGGGAGAGGATGTAAGGTTCCTTCTCAGCCCTAAAAGATGTATAAGCTCTCCTCTTAGTCCCCTGTAGTCATCCCCTATTTCAGAATGCAAGAAAACATTGTTTTTCTTGTTTTGGTCTAGAGAGAGAAAATATTCTAGAGAGAGATAATACAATTTTGAGATATTTTTGGATATAAAGTTATCCCTTTTATTTAAGATGAATTTTTCTAAAACAGAAGTTCAAAAAGATTTTTCTAATATGCATTAGAAATTAATTGAATATATGTATTAGACACCTTAGCCTAAGGGTCCACATTTTCAAGAAAATTTGATTAAGGTCCAAAAAGTTTTTTAAGAGACCAATAGGATTAATCCAAGTGTTTCAATAAGTAAACTGCAAAGAATAAAAGAAAATCTCCCAAAAATTAGTAAATTCTCACATAAGATAAAGAATTGACTAAGTAGTGGGTTTATTAGTTAAAAAATAAGGTTTATTAGTAAAAAAATAAATTTTTGACACCTCAATAAGGAGGGAGGGGGATCATGAAGGAGGTGCCTGTTTCAAATCATTACTAAATATTTTTAATTCAAAAAAATTGAGATATTTCATCTCTGCTCTCTCCTCTTTCAAACTGGATCAAAAAGTGAGCCAAACTAGTCCAAAACTTATCCAAAATGGATCAAACTTAAGCTCGAAGCCTCTAGATCCCAGTTGGACTTGGTTGGTAGCCTCCCTCACCTATAATTCATTCTTTTGTATTTTCATCTTTGTGTATTTACATGCCATTATAATCTTCAAATTAGTGTAGTTTTATTATCCCTTTATTTTGCCTCTTCTTTAGGAAGCTTTGGATCTTCATTAATCTTCATCCTCTCTTGGAGATTACCCTCTATATCATGGTGGCCAAGCTTTCTCTTGTGGGCTTCACTTCTCTCTAAAGAATCAAGCCAAAAACCAAAAGTAAGCTTAAATCAATGGTGTCTTTCTATCTTTTTCACAACGGTAATCTTCTTCCCAACCTCTCTAATGCTTGGGAAGCATTTTAGTCAATGGTGTCTTTCTATCTTTTTCACAACGGTAATCTTCTTCCCAACCTCTCTAATGCTTGGGAAGCATTTTAGTCAATGGTGTCTTTCTATCTTTTCACAACGGTAATCTTCTTCCCAACCTCTCTAATGCTTGGGAAGCATTTTAGTCAATGCTTTTTCTTAAAACCAAGCTTCTAGTGATTCATATTGTTTAAATGGTTTAATGCTAATCTTTTATGCTTAATGGATCTTAGTATTAATCTCATTTTTCTTAATCAAAACTCTAGGCTTAACAAGCTAGAGATAGAGATAGAGCATTTTTATGATTTTTATTCTAATTAAAATAAGGATTAATTCATTCAAGCTTGTTTTATGATTAGAAAATTCATAATTATTCATTTTAAGTTGAAAGAGAGTTTATGCTAACATTTTTGTAATTATTTTCATATGGGAATGATAATGGGATATTTTTAAAAATAAATAAGATATTTAAATGTAATTATGCTTAGGTATGCATAATAAATTTTTAGATTAAAAGAGGAAACCCCACCATATTTTAGACAATTATGAGTAAATATTAAAAGTAGAATTTTTTAATATTCTCAAAAAATGCAACGAAGCTATGCAAAAAAATAGAAAAAATAAATTTAATTTTATGCATACGTATGATAATGTAAAAATAGGAATTCTCATCATATTCTAGGCATAAACATTTTAATGCTAAAAGAAGGATTTTTGTTACATTGTTGAAAATACTTTTATAGTATTTATGCATAAATGTTTAACTAGAGAAAAGAGGAATTTTTGCTATATTTATTTTTATATGTGCATGCATAAAAATCTAGATGCAAAAAGAGAAATTTTCACGATATTCTATGTAAAAACATTTTAAATATCAAAAGAGGAATAATTGTCATATGTCAAAATAAGTATATTCATGGTATGTATATACATGAGTATTTTTATTTATTCATGGTATGTCAAAATAAGTATATTCATGGTATGTATATACATGAGTACTTTTATTTATTTATCAAAAATAAATAAGTATATTCATGGTATGTATATACATGAGTATTTTTATTTATTTATCAAAAAGAGAAATTTTTATCGTACTTTTTATTAGGAAAATGCATAAATTAAAATTAGTAACAAAAGAGAAAGTTTAACCATATTTTACGTAGATAATTTAGGGCATGTCAATGTCGAGGTTCAAATAGAGAAAAGAAAATTTTAGTATAATTTTATGTGAACATTTTAAATTAATTGATGTATACATATTCACAAAAAGGATCATTGGAAAAAGAAATATTCATGTTAAATTCGGTAGATCAATATTGGGATATTTTTGGATAAATAAATTCTACAGATATCAAAAAAATGTTTCCCTGAAACAGAAAATCAAAATAGATTTTCCAAGGTGCAATTGGAATTAATAAAAATTGATTTAGAAGACCTTAGCCTAAGGGTCAAGAATTTCGAAAAAAATTTAATTATGGTCCAATTAAGGTTCCTATGGACCAATAAGATTAATCCAAGTGTTGGAACAAGATAAATCCAAAGAATAAAAGAAAATACCCAAAAATGAGTAAATGCCCACCTAAGATGAAGAGTTGACTAAGTACTAGGTTTATTAGTTAAAAATTATGAAGTATTAATAAAAAAATGAGATATTTTGGAGTAATCATTCATTTTTGACACATGGGTAAGGAAAAGGGGGCCCTTCAAGGAGGTGCCTATTTCACATGTGTAGATGAGTTTTGAACTCAAAAATAATAGGATATTTTTATCTCTCCTAACTCCTAGATCAAACCAAATAAAAAAGGGAGCCAAACTGGTCCAAAACTTGTCCAAATTCAGCCAAATTGAAACTGGAAAATTCTAGAACTCAGTTGGACTCAGATAGTGGCCTCCCTCACCTATAAATAGACCCTCATTCCTTTGTATTCTCATTTGTGAACTAAACTATGCCGGTATTACTCTAAGTTAAGCTTATTTTCTATTATCCTCTAAAAACCCTCTACAAATTGAAGAGATTGGAGCTTCTCTCTCTCTTCAATCTTCCTTGGAGATTCCAACAACATACCAAACCAATTGATTGGTTGGGGGCCTCTACTGTGATCAAAGAATCAAGTAATTTAGGAGGTAAAGTGTGGATTATTGTCTTCTTTTTCTTAAATCTCCAAATGTTTCTCTTCTCAACCCCTCACAAGCTTGAGAAGCATTAATTTGAATGGCTTTTGAATACTATTTAAGTTCTTTAATGTATTGTAATGAAGAAACACATTAATTTCTATTTATGCTTAATTTATAATGGTTTTTAAGCATTTCTCTCTCTCCCCCAAAGAATGGTCATTCCTATGACCTATTCTCAATTCAAATGAAGCTTCTCATGAAGCATTTCTCTAATCTAAAAGTAATTCTATGCTTGTCTAATTGGAGGCCAAAATAATGGCAACACATAAATCATTTTCATTTATATTATGAAAGAGGACTTCCTACCATATTCTGGGAATAATCATCCTAGATTAATTGAATGATTCTCATTATAATCATGAAAAATTGATTTTTATGTTTATGCATAAATATTTAATTACAAAAAAGAGAAATTTCTAGTAATCCAATTTTTATGTTTAAAGAGTAATCCCCATGACAATGGAAATCCATGTACTCTAATAAAGTAAGAGAAAAATTGTGATGCTAAAATAATAAATATTTTATTTAAAAATTAAAGAAGGATTTTAGTTAAATTTATCTTTTTGCATGGATAAATTTTAAATGATGAAAGAGAAATTTTCACTATATTGGAATCCAAATATTTAAATGAGGAAAGTGTAATTCCTAGTGTAAAGAAATTAATGAAGATTTTGATTTAAATTTTAAGAGAAAATTTAGTTAATTTATCTTTTTGTATAGATAAGATTAAATGATGAAAGAGGAATTCCCACCATATTGGAATTCAAATGTATAAATGAGAAAAGTGGAATTTTTAGCTTAATGGAATTAATGGAAATTTTTATATAATTTTTAAGAAGAATTTTAAGTAGATCTAATTTATGGTAAAAGAGGAATTCCCATTATAATTGGATTGCACTCATTGAAATGAGAAAAATTCAAAAAAATAGGTATTGATATTTTAGTTAAAAGAAGAATTTTTATGATATTTAAGAGAAGATGGATTTGAATTAAATTTTAGTGTCAAAAGGTGAATTTCCACCATAATTCTACCTAATGAATTAAGGCTAAGAAATTAGGTGGCATAAAGAATATCTTTGGATATTTTAATTGGTAAAATCACTAAATTGATATTTACCCAAAATCTAGATGTTTAGTTGAAGGAAATCCTTGTAGAACTATTTCCGAATGAATTTGGTTAGACTACGTGAGGGACACACAGTAAACCTAATTGTGCTTCTCTCGATCTGAATCAGACAAAAACTTCGTGACCAATTCCAGTTACTAAATCCAAAGAATAGACTATCAAAACAAATCTAGTTTTTCCTTGACCAAACTCACCAAGAATCTAGTTGGACAAATGGACAAAATGATGGGTAGATTACTCTCATGAGAGATCAAGGATCCTCATTATGAAAATGGGAATTATGGAAAAAGGGTTGTCGGAACCAATCTCAAACTAGAACTTTACTTGTATTGGAACCTCTGTTTTTTTCATTCAAAGGATTGTTTTACACCAAAATGCTCGAGGAAGCATTTGGCTTATGGTTTTCTAAGAGGAGGTTTGTTTTGGAACAACTAGCGGGGAGTCGTCTCGTGGACATTGCTCGTAGGCAAAGCCTGCCAAGGTCTTGACCAACCTCGTACGGTTAAAATGGTGCGCTTCCGGTACGATGGGTGAGGACCGACGAAGCGGTCCTGAGTGAAGTGCTAGGACACCTAAGGAGGATCCTAGAGGGTTTTGATGACCAAGCAATGCACGAGCTCGCGGTTGCTAGGACACCCATGCCTACGTCGAGAAAGATTTTGGATAGACAAAAAGGAAAGATTTTTGAGAACCAAATTTTGATACTAGATCTCGTTGGTTGGCCAGCTGGTCTTCAACGGAGAGTGCAGAGGATACATTTTTATAATACAATGGACTCAGAATTTTGGAAAATGATGATCAGAAATATTATGATTTCTATTGAAGGATCGTTTTTAAAGCCAGCCAAATCTGTTATAAATGGTAATTTCATATTGGGTGTGTACGTGGTATGCCTACCTTGACTTTTGCATGAATCGCCACGGCTAGGGGCCTAGGAACTCTTTTCCTCTCGGTACTCGGGCAAAAACCCAACCAAATCTTTATAAAGGAATCCAACCAATTCAGTGGTCGGGTGGTTGGCTAACCCATGGGCCGGATAGGGTAGGCTGGATCGGAGGATTCTTGAGAAAGAACAAGATACGATTAGTTACGTTATTTAGTTTTAAATCCTGAGAAGACCTTGTTTTGTGGGGGAGGGGATCATCGGTTGTGTCTCGTAAATGAGGAAAAAAGCAGTGATTCCATGGACCAAGTGTAAGTCTCTTCTTGATCTGACCATGTGACTTCAGGTTTGGTCAGATCAGTTTATCTAGTTAAGACTTGACTCATTAGAGTAATTTCCCCGTTAAAAGATTTTTCCCAATTGGCGGAATCGCCCATGCCTTCTGGGTGAGGGGAGTCTTCCAGGCCCGGTCTCGGAGGGGCCACCTAGGCTAGCCTCTCATCCCCCGGACATCCGCGGGCGAGGCCCTGAGTGTGTGGACCTTGCCCCGTGTGTGGGAGGCCAATGCCGCTTCCGCCGCCGCGGCAAGAGCCCCGAAGCAGGGGCGGGGGACCTCACACTAGCCAGGCATTGGCCCTACCCAGCCAGTGGGCTGAGTGTGGGGCAGGTCGCACACTGTTTTTGCATGGCTCATGGCCCTACCCAGCCAGTGGGCTGAGTGTGGGGCAGGTCGCACACTGTTTTTGCATGGCTACACAGTAGCCTAGAGACCTCCTTGTTCATGTGCAGAGCTCAACAAGTTTTGTTGAGTGTGAAAAGATGGCAAAAAGGTACATTAAATGCCCTTTAACCTGCTGGTGGAGAGGAATATTCAGCATTTAAAAAGCCCAGACATGAATTCAATCCATTACCTCATTATTCACAAGCAATTGATGCTTCGAAGTGTTAGGATAGCAAAGGGGACATCTCCAATCAAGGTGAACATTGCAGGTCAAGATTCAGTTTTTATTTATTGATTTGCATCACTCTAGTAAAGCAAATACACCACTCGTGGTGGGTGCCGTACAAAGGGTATTTGGGACCCAATACTGCATTCGCTTCCCCCCCCCCTCTCTCTCTCTCTCTCTCTATTTTTTGCACATCTACTTTAGTTTTGTGTGTTATTATCATTGTGAATAATTGTTGAATTCTAAGCATTGAAGTTACTGATTTAACCACGAAACTTCGCATATTAAAGAGGGTGCACGTGACATTTGCTTAAGGAAGTAGTTTTGTGCTAAAATCATGAGCACCACATAGCTTGGACTAAGGATTTATGGATTCGGAGAATTTATCCTCTGAATATGGAGTTGGCTTTATGTGCCCATGTTCAACACTTGAAGTGTTGGTTTCTTATTGTTATAGGTTCCCTACTTGGGGGGGGACAATTAACACATATGTTTATCCACTTAGTCTTTCAAACAAGGTTGCGTATTAATACCATGAATTATCTCTTCGATTTCTGAGTAAAATTGCACACTCCTGTACAACACCCTTGTGGCACCGAACTCTCGCGAGACGAGCTGTGTGAGGATAAACTTCTTGCTGACTCGTCCTTGTCTCTGCATTTAAATGAAAACTTTTTTTTTAGTGAGTTCATTTACAATTTACAACAATCTCATGTTATAATCAAAGGTCTCTTACCCCCATAGCTTGTGAACCTTAGGCATATAGAGGTCCATGAGATCTTGAAGCCGATGATGACAGAAAACCTTTCCTCTGCCTCGGTCCACTCTGTGTCCTTGCTCGTCGATGGAGAACTCTATGCCCACATCCCCTATACAAAATCATGGCATCAATGGCACTGAGAATGGCTGCTGGAGCGGATTTGTGACACTCTGCTCATCACTCATAGAAGGAAATTAAAACAAATAGTTATTAGACCTTGAAATTAAATCAAATAGTTATTAGACATACTTCATACCTATGTTGACGATGCTTCTACACTTAGACTCCTTGGTGACATAACCAGGACCATTCAACCTCTCCTCTGTGTCCTGAACAATTGACCAAATATAAGTATTATAGAAATTTTTAAACAAATGATAGCTCAAAAGAGACAAATGATAGAAATTATACATACTCATTTGGTGACCTGGTGCCATGTCCTGCTCCTGATCCTCTAGCACCATATCCAGCTCCTACTCTTGATCCTCCAAGGTTAGATCCAGCTCCAGCTCCTGACCCTCCTCCTCTTTACCCTCCTCTTGAACCTCTTGCTCTAGATCCTCCTCCTCCTCCAAGGGATCTAGAGGTGCCCTCAGGGACTACGGGCCACAAGGAGAAAGAAAGTCGAGTGAAGATAGCCTCCAGCTCATCAACGCTCAAAATACTCTCCCATTCCTCCTCTATCTCCTCTCTACTCAAACTGAGACTCGCAACTCTCTTGATGGCTTTCAAGAGACCTAACTTCCTTGAGTCCGCCATGGATGTCTATACACATGCAAGAAGGAGATTGTATCTAAACCTATAAGCTTACAGTCACAATCCACTAGTACATATACTTAAGATAACAGATGCACACAATGACCATCATCACATTCTAAGTAAAATAAAACATACTCAAATACAACTCCAAATTGAGTTGAATCTATTAACTGATTTTGTTTCCACTCAGTGATGGCCTCTGAAAGCTTCATCTTCACTTTATTCACGTCAACTAGAGTTGTCCTGCCATGCACTAGTGTGCCCCGAACAAGGTTTGCAACATATTGTTTTTTGAGAATTGTTGTGCGGTAAGCATCGTTATTGTCTTCATATGTTCACACCAACATCATATCATTGACAATAGTTATCAATGTCTTGAGTCTAGCCATTGAATATAAACTTGTGCAAATTGATTACTTTGATTAAGCATTGATGGATTTTCCCACATAATAAGCATTGATGGATTTTCCCACATAATAAACTATGACTAGTACGTTGCACTATCTTGCACCTTATTGCTATTGAATATAAACCTATGGAAATTAATAACTTTGATTAAGAACTATCTAATAAATTATCCAAATGGATTAAGAGTACTGGCACTTGACTGAATGGTGCATTGATGAAGAGCTAAAAGCATGGTTACTACTACCCTCCTACCACCTAGAAATTGGCTATAGAGACGGGCCTAGACACCTTGGTTTTGCCTAGGGTTCTTCCTGGTGATAGTATAATATATATACTAGATGGTCATGATGTCAACTTACCAATTGTAGTCCTATTCTGGTTGTGTGGACCTACTGAAAATGACAACTTTGCATGTTGTATACTACTTATAGCTTGCCTTGTCGCTCACTTTTTTTACCTATCCCAGTGGGACCTACACGTCCAAACTCATCAAAAAAATTCGACTCACATGTATACATATTGGTTATACTCATCGGAGTATCAAAACCCATGTCGATGTCATCTATAACATCAAAAATAACAAAAACAACAAAAACAAAGCTATTGTAAACTACAGTCCCTGTTCCTCTACTACTGTCAAATAGACCATGGTTGTATATGGGCCTAGACACCTTGGTATTACTTAGGGTTTATCTTGGTGATAGTCTAATGATGCTCATGATGTCAGCTTACCAATTGCACTCCTATTCTGGCTATGCTGTGGACCTGGTGAAAATGACAACTTTGCATGTTGTACACTACTTGTAGCCTACCCTGCTACTTAATGTTTTGGCATGTCCCAGTGGGAGTCCAAACTCTTTATGGCTCACATGTATACACATTGGGTATAATCATCCAGTTATCAAAACCCATGTTGATGTCATCTGTACCATTTAAAACATTAGAGCTATTGTAAACTACAGCCGCCCTCATGTCCATGTTGCCACCTAGACCATGTTGATGTCATCTGTAACATTTAAAACATTGAAAACAGAGCTATTGTAAACTACAACCGCCCTCATGTCCATGTTGCCACCTAGACCATGGGTGTAGATGGGACTAGACACCTTTATTTTGCCTAGCATTTGTCTTGGTGATAGTCCAATATATTTACTAGACGCTCATGAATTTAGCTTACCAATTGCACTCCTATTCAAGTTGTGCAGACCTGGTGAAAATGACAACTTTGCGTGTTCTACACTACTTTGTAAGCTTGCCATGTTGCTCACTGTTTTGACCTATCCTAGTGGGACCCCCATGTATAAACTCTTTAGGTGATGACGTCTCACTTGTATACACAATCGATATACTCATCCTAGTATCTACTCTAGATGTCATCTCTGTAATATCAAAAACAGAATGGTTGATGCATGCTAGTATCTAGTGGCATGCATTGGGAACACCCAACATGCATTGCGAGATCCTCGTGCATGCCAGTAGCTACTGGCATGCATAACGAGCTATTGGCATGCACTGAGAGCTCACGATAGTGTACTCGTGATTCAGAAGGACGAACCATCTTTCTTCTTAGATGTTGATTCTCCGTACTCTGATCTAGACCACACAGGGGATGATACTTCTTACTCATTATTGGCAGGGGAATTGATCGCGTATTCCCCCAAGAAACATGTTGAGGTTCTCTGGTTATGTGCGTAGCATACACCAGGGAGATATGAACACAACACAAAATAGACATTGGCCACAAACTATGGTGATCGCCTATACTGAAAGAAGCACAAAAATACGCGATGACTTAAAAGACAACCTTACTCAATAATATATATAAACGGAGATGAATATGCAGAGACGCAATCAGGGAAAGCGCATATATAGAAAAGAAGAAAAATCTTGCTTTATTCCAGACAAAAAATATGATACAATTGGTAGCCAGCCTTGAAAAGCTCAAGATCCATCCTTTTATACTGCCGGCTTAGAGTATTTGTTGGTATTGTGATTCCCTTAGTATTCAGGTGCACCAAATGGGTGTTAAGGAAGATTTGTTCTTGTAATAAAGTACTCTAGCTAACATTTGGCTCCAATTAGTGGTGCTGACATGCAGGGAAGCTACCTAATGTTACGGCTTTGGACCATGGCACAGGCTGGCTAATGGCCAACACTTGGCACGCTCGATGGGTCAGATTCTTAATCTGACAACTCGAACCCAAAAAATTTAGTCTTCCACAAAGTTAGATCCTCCTTAGCATTTTGTCGATGGCAATTACCCAGAGATGGGCATCATGTTAGATGCTCCATAGCATTCTAAGTGAGTTCTGATCAGAGTTAGCAGAGGTTTTACCCATGACTTCTAGTAGAGGCTTTACTGATGATCCAGTGGGTGGGCACATTCAGGCCTTTGATGTAGAAGAATGGATCCAGAAGGCAGAAGATGAAGCATGCCTTCCACGAGGTGAATTCCGAGGATGGATTTTTGGAAATAGACTTTTCGAAGAAAAATTCCAGGGTAGTATTGGCTTCTTCCTAGAGAGCTTGCCTTGAGTTCCTTGATGTGAGTGAGGATCTCATCTCGCTATCTTTCATGTCACTCTGTTGTTGCTCTTTGTAGGACATCATCATGGTGATTAACCAATCATGCAGCTGGTCATAGTGTTTCTAGAGAGTTGTGGCATAATCCTTTGGTAGAGCTAATAGTTGTAGAATTCCCATGTGAGTGAGGATCTCATCGGGGTTTGACTTGGCCAGGTCCTGGAAAGAACTCTCCGGATCAACCAAAATAGACCTTGATGTTGTAGGCATTTTCGTTTCTCTCCTGTCTGCCACTTTCCTAATTTCACCACTTACTTTAGAGGTCAAAGTGATGCTCTCTTTCTGCCAAGGTGAGGATGGCTCTGTGCCTCTTTGAGTGATATACCTGCTATATTTGATAGCAGCACCCGATAGGGGAGGCACAGGAGCTGCCCATGATCCTTGAATATGAGCCCAAGTGGTTGGTTGATCCTCCATGCTACTATTGCTTCTAGTAGCTTCATAACCATGCTGGCTTCTTGCCGCTGGTCTTCTACTACCATGGCTTCTCATCCTCCATCTTTCAGAATGCTAGCTTCTTTGGCCTCTCCCTTCAGAGTAATTTCTCCTGTCATCACCACAGTCTTGACTGCCTTGCGGCAAATGACCATAGCCAGAAGTGGGCCTTTGGAACCTACCCTTTGATCTCTAGTCCTCCAAAGAAGACAATGCTCTTTGTGGCCCACCTTGTCCTCTCTAGTTGTTGTAAATGTCTCAGCCGCCACCGCCAAACGACTGGCCTTCATTGTAAAAAACCCTCTGAGGACCTCAAAAGCTACTATAGGTGCCGTCTTCTTCTTCAGGGTAATGGTAACCTCTACTGCTATACCTAGAACTAGAAAGAGAAACTCGGCTTTGTGGGACTTTTTGGATTTTATTGTACCTCAGGGGGTGCAGGTGTACATATGGGCGGTACTTTGGCTTCAACAGTTGGAGCGAGGTTTTCTTGAGTTAGTAGTTGGTCCTTTTTCTCATGTGTGTTGCTCCTGTGAAACAGACGGTGTTTGTGGTGTCCCACCCACTCTGCTGCATCGACAATGTTGGAAGGTGCAAAGAGTAACTTCTCTTGTCACCACCAGAGTCTCGCTTGCCTTGCGCGGCAGCAAATCACCATAGCCAATGTGGGCCTTTGGAACCGACCCTTTGATCTCTAGTCCTGCAAAGAAGACAATGCTCTTTGTGGCCCACCTTGTCCTCTCCAGTTGTTATAAATGTCTCGACCGCCATCGTCAAAGGACTTGCCTTCATTGTAAAAACCCCTTTGAGGACCTCAGTAGCTACCACGGTGCCGACTTCTTCTTCAGGGTAATGGTAAAAACCTCTGCCACTATAGCCAGAACCAGAAAGAGAAACTCGGCTCTGTGGGACTTTTGGATTTTGTTGTACCTCAGGGTGTGCAAGTGTACATATGGGTGGTACTTTGGCTTCAATAGTTGGGGCAAGGTTTTCTTGAGTTAGCAACTGGTCCTTCTCATGTGTGTTGCTCTTGAAGTAGAGGATGTTTGTGGTGTTACGCCCACCACTGTGGTGCATTGAGAGTGTCAGAAGGTGCGAAGAGTAACTTCTCCTATCACCATACCCACCATAGTCTTGACTTCCTTATGGCAAATCAACATAGCTAGAAGTGGGCCTTTGCAGCCTACCTTTTGATCTCTAGTCGTGTGAAGAAGACAATGCTCTTTGTGGCCCACCTCGTCCTCTCCAGTTGTTATAAATGTCTTGACTGCCATCGTCAAAGGACTGGCCTTCATTGTAAAAACCCCTCTGAGGACCTCAGTAGTAGCTACCGTGGTGCCGTCTTCTTCTTCAGGGTAATGGTGACCTCTACCTCTATAGCCAAAACTAGAAAGAGAAACTCGGCTCTGTGGGACTTTTGGATTTTGTTGTACCTCAGGGGGCGCAGGTATACATATGGGTGGTACTTTGGCTTCAACAGTTGGGGCGAGGTTTTCTTGAAAGGTACGGCTCAAACTTAAGTTTGAGCCTCACCCCTACACTAGGATATGTAGTAAGTGTAATTTCTTAATAGTAAGTGTGCATCATCATTTGTATTAGGCTCAAACTTAATTTTGAGCCTCACTACTACACTAGGATATGGAGTAATATCTTAATAGTAAGTGTGCATTATCAATTGTACCAGACGTTGGGATGAAATAAAGGATATTTAGAATAGAAATATTCACTTTAATAGAAAAATGTTAAAAGTGAATCCAAAAAAGCTAATGTATTAATCAAAAGACTAATAATTATTTCAACAAATCCACACTTTGAACAAGACCTATGCTAATATTAGTTGTTGATAAGCTCCTTTCAATGATTATTTTGGCCACTAGAGCCTGAGATGAATACATTTTTTTAAAGAACCTTATCAATGGCCTCAAGATGTGGATGTGGATGTATGAATGTGAATGTGGATGTGGATGTATGAATGTGGATGTGAAAATGGATGTATCAATGTGGATGTGGATATGGATGTATGGATGTAGATGTGGATGTCGACGTATGAATGTGGATGTGAAAATGAATGTATGAATGTGGATGTGGATGTGGATATGGATGTGGATGTGGATATGGATGTGGATGTCTAAATGCAGATGTGGATGTATGGATGTCTAAATGCGGATGTGGATGTAGATGTATGGATGTCTAAATGCGGATGTGGATGTGGATGTATGGATGTATGGATGTGGATGTGTATGTGGAATAATGAATGCGAATGTGTATGTGAAAGGATGTGACGTCGATATGAGTAAATGGATGAGATGTGATGACATGTGAATCAAGACGTGTATGAATGATATTGGATGAGAATGAATGATATGTGATGTGAAGGAATCTGATGTGATGAGATGGAAAATGATGCGATTGGATGAGAATGGGTACACATGAATTGAATGTGGAATAACTAATGTGGACTGATGAGGGATAAATGTGGACTGATGAGGGATAAATGTGGAAAGACGAGAGTTCATTTTTATAAAAACTATAATTGTGACCTGATTGTGTAAATGACTGTCTCAAGAATGCTAGGGAAGCATTTTGACCATCTTGTGAATAAGGTCGTGGAGACCTAACTGATAAAGTTACAACAGCTGATGGAGAGTCAACGAAGGACATCTTGTGTAGCAAGGTAGGTTAAGGTCTTGACCAACCTTAGTTTGATTGAAATCATGAGCTTCTGGTACGGTGGATGAGGGACCAAGGAAGCGGCCTATGTGAGTGAAGCGCTAGGTGACCTGTGAGTGAAGGATCCTAGATGGTGCTGACCATACGGTACTCGGGCTCTGGGTCGTGGAAGATACCCACGCCTGCATCTTGGAAGATATTAGAACAAGGAGTAAGAGTTGTTTTCTAAAACCAGGCATGGATCTGGTTGATTGACCTTGCTGGTCCTCAACGGATGAGTCCATGGCTGTTTTATATGGATCTGATCTTCAACGGAGATTCCATCTTGAATTTTTTTTAAGTGAATATATTGCCGGGTACTATGAGCTAGGAACTATCAAAAAGGCCCCTGAGTGGACAAGTGTGGTGAGCATTCTGGTTGCCAATGATGCCATAGATACTCCGATGAAGGAATGATTAGAAATTAAGATTCAACCGGATATTCTGGAGGAGGACATCCGGCTAGGGGGCCTGGGAAATCTTTTCCCTAGTACCCGAGACAAAACCTAACCAATTTTTTAATTGGATCCCATCACTACAGTGGTTGGGCGGTTGGGTAACCCATGGGACTGGATGGGGGTAGGCTGGACTGATGGATCTTTAAAATGAGACTCAATTCTATTGTAGTACACTAGACGAAGTAATTCCCGGATAGTAATTGTTATATGGAAAGAAAAGGAATCAACAGCCATGCCTCTCGATGGGAAAAAAAGGGTTGATGTCTATGATCCAAGTGCAAGTTCTTCTCGACCAAGTGACTTTAGGTTCGGTCAGAACAATTTGGTCAGTAATGACCTTGACTACGTTAGAGTAATGACCTTGACTACGTTAGAGTAAACTTATCTTGGAGGAATCGCCCATGATTTCCAGGCAAGGGAAGGGATTAGTCTCCTGTCCGAATATCCGTGGGCGAGGTCCCGAGTGAGAGGACCTGCACCACGCAAGGAGTGCTTCTTTCGCTGCTGCTAGCACCCCCGAATCTATTTGCGTGAAGGAGGCAGGGATCTTTCAGCTGTTGTTGGTGCTGGTATCAAAGCAAATTGGCTAATGAGGATCAATTAAGAAGCCAAAAATGTCAAAAATTTATAAAGAAATAGAAAAAGGTTGGAATTATGTAATGAAATTCATACAAATTGGTATTCAGACTAAAATTCATAAATTGGTAATTGGGTCTTCACATGGAAGTACCACAATTGTATCAAATCCCTGACTTGCTTGAGGCCTAGACATGATGGTATTTACCTTATAATTCCAAGGACTGTGACTACCCGTATATACCGAGGGTATAACTGCAGCTCTTTACTGGCAGTATATACAAGTAAATGTAAGACCTTGAAATTATAAGCAAAAATACTATCCAGATAATGAATTCGAATGTGGTTGATATGATTTTTAAATTCTGGTTGAGAATTGATGAGTTGATTTGGATTCTGATTGGAAAAAGATAATTCCTAAATTTTGGTTAAAAAGTGTTAAGCTGAGCAAAAACCACAATAAGGATGAATAGGACAAATCCATCTGATAATGTTCGTAAACTGGAATGATGATAATGACTTCAGTAAATCACTATGAGATTAGTGGATTGTGTTGTCAGATTGCTACTGTTAACACTTGACCCGGTGGATCAAGTTAAGGGATGACAAATTGAGAACTTGCTTGACTGAAATTCCCGTGGAGGAATGTTCACAGAAAGAAATTTTTCGGTCTAATGGACCATTATTGTGTTAAAGATATGAATGATATGATCTGAGTGAATTGTTATTCAATAATGAGTTCTATATAAGGGATATTTATCCCAAGATTCTATTGGGTTGACTAGAATATAAGGAACCCCAGAACAAGTCGGATCTTAAGGGAGAGAGTTGTCCTCTACTTTGCAAGATGAGGACATCTCGCGTTTTTTTAAGTGGGGTAGGATGTAAGATTCCTTCCCCCCAGATTTTGAGGTATACAAGAGCAAGAATCTCCCTTTCTGATCTTATAATTATTCCCCTCTCTGAAATAAAAGAAAGATTCTGTTTTACCCTGTTTTGACCTAGAGAGAGAAAATGTCTAGAGAGAGATAGTCCAAATTGAGATATTTTTGGATATAAAATTCCTCCTAGTGTCTAAAATGGGTTCCCATGAAACAGAAATTCAAAAAGAACTTTCCAATGTGCAATTGGAATTAATTGAAAATAGGTATAAAGGATCTTAGCCTAAGGGTCTAGATTTTCATAAATTTTTGAATGAATGTGATAAGATGAAAATAGGATGTGATAAGATGTGATGTGATGGAAATAGATGTAAATGTGATAAGATGAAAATAGGATGTGATAAGATGTGATGTAATGGAAATAGATGTAAATGTGAATAATGAGATGAGAGGATATGTGAAAGGGTGGGATGGGAAGTACGCGGATGTGAATGCAGATGTATATGTGAAAGAAGGGATATGCATGTGGATGTGGATGTGTGTATGTGGATGTGTTTGTAAAAGAATAGATGTGAAGGTGTACGTGGACGTATAGATATATAGATGTGGATATGGATGAATGGATGTAAATGTGGATGTGGATGTATGAATGTGGATGTGGATGTGGATGTATGGATGTGGAAGTGGATATGATATGGAATGTGCATGTGGATGTATGAATGTAGATGTGGATGCGGATGTGGATGTGGATGTGGATGTATGAATGTGGATGTGAAAATGGATGTATGAATGTGGATGTGGATATGGATGTATGGATGTAGATGTGGTGTGGATGTATGAATGTGGATGTGAAAATAGATGTATGAATGTGGATGTGGATGTGGATGTATAGATGTGGATATGGATGTGGATGTATGGATGTGGATGTGGATGTATGGATGTGGATGTACGAATGTGGATGTGTATGTGGAATAATGAATGCGAATGTATATGTGAAAGGATGTGACATCGATATGAGTGAATGGATAAGATGTGATGACATGTGAATCAAGACGTGAATGAATGATATGGGATGCGAATGAATGATATGTGATGTGAAGGAATCTCTGATGTGATGAGATGGAAAGTGATGTGATTGGATAAGAATGGGTACACATATGAATTGAATGTGGAATAAGTAATGTGGGCTGATAAGGGATAAATGTGGAAAGACGAGAGTTCATTATAGAAACTGTAATTGTGACCTATTTGTAAATGACTATTTTATGTCAAGAATGCTGGGGAAGCATTTGGACCATCTTGTGAATAAGGTCATGGAGACCTAACTGATAAAGTTGCAACATCTGACGGAGAGTCAACGGAGGACGTCTTGCGTAGCAAGGTCGACCGAGGTCTTGACCAACCTCGGTTCAATTTAAATGGTGAGCTTCAGGTATACGGTGGATGAGGGACCAAGGAAGCGGCCTATGAGTGAAGCGCTAGGTGACCTGCGAAGGATCCTAGAGGGTGCTAATTGACCATACGGTGCTTCGCCAAAGATACCCACACGTGCATCGTGAAAGATATTGGAACAAGGAGTAAGAGTTGTTTTTTGAAACCGGACATGGATCTGGTTGATTGACCTTGCTGGTCCTCAACGGATGAGTCCATGGCTCTTTTATATGGATCTGTTGGTTGATCTTGCTGTGATCTTCAAAACGGAGATTCCATCTTGAATTTTTTTTAAGTGAATATATTACCGGGTACTATGAGCTAGGAACTATCGAAAAGGCCCCTGAGTGGACAGGTGTGGTGAGCATTCTGGTTTTGCCAATGATGCCATAGATACTCCGATGAAGGAATGATTGGAAATTAAGATTCGACTGGATATTTTGGAGGATTGTGATCAGTGATACTATGGCTTCATTAAATGATTGTTTTAAAGATAGCTGAATCTGTGAAGAAAGCAATTTCATATTGGGTGTGTAAGTGTTGTGACTAGCTTTAAGTTTGCATGAACATCCAGCTAGGGGACCTGGGAACTCTTCTCCCTGGTACCTCGGACAAAACCTAACCAAATTCTTAATTGGATCCCATCACTACAGTGGCTGGGCGGTTGCCTAACCCATGGGGCTAGATGGGGTTAGGCTGAACTGATGGTGGATCTATAAAATGAGACTCAATTTTGTTGTAGTACGCTAGATGAAGTAGATCCCGGATAGTAATTGTTATATGGAAAGAAAAGGAATCAACGGCTGTGCCTCTCGATGGGAAAAAAAGCGTTGATCTCTATGATCCAAGTGCAAGTTCTTCTTTTATCCGACCAAGTGACTTTAGGTTCAGTCAGAACAGTTTGGTCAGTAATGACCTTGACTACGTTAGAGTAAACTTGTCCTAGAGGAATCGCTCATGCTTTCCGGGCAAGGGAAGTTTTTCTGGGTTCGATTTTTGGAAGAACTGAGGGATTAGTCTCCTTTCCGGATATCCGTGGGGTGGGCGAGGTCCCAAGTGAGAGGACCTGCACTGCGCAAGGAGTGCTTCTTCCGCTGCTAGCACCCCCGAATTTGTTGTGCGGAGGGGGCAGGGATCTTTCACATCTACAATAAAAAACAAAGCACCAAATTAACAAAGTTAGACTGTATGATTAATAAATATCTATGTTAAGATTGTAAGCATTATAATAACAAGAAGTAAACAACAACATATTGCTTTGTGCCAATCATGTGATTTTAAGTCAGAGAGCTCGTTATCCTTTGTAAACGCCCCCTTTAGGTAGTGCATACATCCGATCAGAGTATGAAACTCCAAAGTGCACTTCTTGACTTGATCTTTATCTTCTTTTGTCAATACCGAGGAGCTTTAGGTAATAGCAACTTACCATCACCTCTGGTTCGCGGCCATGTGTGTCACATATGATCACTTATTTGTAAATCCTCCCTTTGGCCCTTGCTCTCTGTGTCCCTATTAATAGTCTTCCAAAGCGCTATGGCTATATTTATAAAAATATACATTGGGTCAAGAAAATGGTTAATTAGAAGACCTTCCCAATATGGTACTCGGGTAAAATATGGACAGTCGCTTCATTCCAAGGGGTGGAAACCCTTTGTTGTCCTCCCACATCCATGTTGGCTACCTTGTACTTCCTAGGGACTATTAATGAGAGAAAAAGATGTCACTTCTTTGTAGCTCCTCTATTAATGAGGCTAAGTACACATCCATGTTGGCTACCTTGTACTTCCTAGGGACTATTAATGAGAGAAAAAGATGTCACTTCTTTATTGCTAATCACACTGGAAGATTGCAGTTCACAAGACAAACTGGCCATGTGCTCCATGTTGAAATTTTAAGACCAAATGGATTCACACCATCCATAGCTAGCCCGAGACGAATATTATGAGGTTCCTCATTAAAGTCTAGCCACTTCTCTTCAATATGTCTCTATGCAGGGCAATCAGCCTAGCACATGCATAACATTGTACGTGGATCTAGTGGTTTGATGCCAAGACATCATAGAATTTACACTTGAACATGGTTTGAATCCATGGAATGACAGGGAAATGCCTGAGTACTTTTGCAGGAACCCTTTCTCCTTGGACATCTTTCCTATATCTGGATTCTCCACACTGTGGACATTGGGCAATGCATGCATGCTTGTGCCGAAAAAGAAAACAATCATTTGGACAAGCGTGGTAGGAATTGTAGTCCATACTAATGGATTGTAATATGGATTTTGCACACATACAGTCCACAGGCATCTGGTTGCCTTCTGACAATATTTGATCTCTCAATGACCTGTCATATTGATTTAAAAAAGGTAAAAGAAAGAGATTTAAAATGGAAAGGGTGATACGTACTTACGCAAAAAGTTTTGATATACTAGTATCTGACCATCCAAATATTCATTGCAAGTTTAGCATTGCGAGAGGCATGTACGCAAAATAGATATACGTGCACCATGACACAGAGGCATACGAGCCACCTTACACAACTCTTGCTCTTCTCTTGGAGGCCTAATCCATACTTCGATGGACACCTCCCATCTCCTGTGTTATTTCTCGCTCAATATCCCTTGTGTCATATAGGGCGTCTATCATGTCATCCATGTCTTGCTCCGAATATATCAGAGAGTCCACCATAGTCTCTTCTTCAACATAAGGATGACTAGTACTTGCTTGTGTCGTTATCTGTCTAGTACTCTGCTCGGGTTTAAGGTCCAAGTAATCGATCTGTTGCTCATTTTGAGGAAACACATTCACAACACCAAGTAATTCATTTAGGTGCTCAACTGGAAATATACCATTTTTCTTTTTGTGGTCATTGCAAATTCTTTGTCATCAAGAGATTTGGTACTTGCACCGATTGCAACGGCACAAGCATTTCCCCTCTATGTTCGGGTGTCCTGACGTGTTTGTAGTGTTCACACCATCCAAATGACTGTGAATTTATGTTTTTTGGGAAGAAGGGAGGAATGGATCTTTATATATTATGCCATAGTCTCGGCGGCCAAAGTTTGAATTCTAATGGGTAAGGTGTCGAGGCGGGAAATTACAAAGCTTGTATACATTTTTACAATATAATATCTTTTGTTGTTGGAAAGTATGTCATAAAACTCATCAGAACTAACATTTTTAAGGGTGTCGATAATATTCTGGACACACGTTCGGACTAATATACCGACGATTGTATAAACATTTTTAGGGACGCTTTTATTGACGCGATCACACCGACTTATATTCTGACAACACTGGAAAAAATTACATAGCCGAACACGAACTCTATTTTTCTCATTTTTGGTTCTCTTCTTTTGTGCATGGTGAGTTAATCTCCCACCCCCCCTATTTGCATGTCTTCTCTCTGTCTCTCTCCTACATCCCTACACTCTCCTACACTAGCATCTTGGTTCCTTCATGATTTTTTACAGATTTAATGTCCGAACTCTTTTTTTTGGGTTTTTTTTTTGAGGTTTCATATCTTAAACCCCCCTTCCCCTCGATGACCTTTTGGTTGTCCTCTCACTCTCTCTCTCTCATACATCTTTGCACTCTCCTACACCACCATCTTTCTTGCTTTCATGTTTTCTTACACTTGCATAGTGTTTTAATCTTTTTTTTTGGCTTTCTTTTTGTAGGTTGTATATCTCTACTATCTATCCCTAATCTCTCAGAGAGGTAAGCCCCTTTTTCTCTCCTTAATCTCTTCGTATTATTTTGATTTTGTGCTTTTAAAATGTAGCTAATTAATTTGGGTTTTATGTTTTTGTGATGCACGAACTCTGACAACTAATCTCAGAGGTAAGCCCTCTGGTCTTATTCGTTTTTTAAAAATATATTTGTTGCATGTCATATGTTCATATGATCTTGCTTACATATCCACCTGCTGCATAACCATATCCATGAACATATCCACCTGCTTACATATCCATGAACATATGCAGATCAACACCTACTATCCCCCAACCAATTGTCTCACACTTACTCCATGCTGAGATGTTAAGCTCAACGTGAGCTCACACTCATGAGGCGTCTCCATGACCGTTCGACATTTATATCACTGGCAGGTTTGGTAGCTGGCACTGACATATCTTTGTCAGAGATTCTACAACTGGACTACACTGACTAGTCCACATCTACCCACTCCTCTTAGTGTGTTCACATTATGGACCACTTGTATATACTCTATTATGTGTGTTAGTCACTTTATCTTCTTTGTAGACCTCTTTTGTTGTGTGAAGAAGAACAAGAATTTTCAGCCTCTTAACTTGTGTTCTCTTCTAGGGTTTTTGTGAGTGTGTGTGTGCTTGCAAGAGCTCAAGCTCTCTTTTCACCTGCATCTTTTCATTGTATCAGAGCTTGGTTCATGCTGCTAAGGGCAAGCAAGAGAAGTACAGGAAGAGGTACAAGGGTAAGAGCTTCATCTACTCTTTCCCATTTGTGTTGGCTACTACACCCTTGTTGTTGGGAGCTCTTCGAGAGCCCGACAAACGCATTCCAATTGAGGAGATTTCTTTGTAGAGAGGAGAGATGTAGGGCAACTATATTGTCCTTTTGTCCTTTGGATAATTTTTTCGTAGCCGAAAACGCATTTTGGGTGATTTTGGACCTCCATTTTTCAATTCGCAAGCATTGCGGACAAGTTTTGATTCTCTACAGAACTTTGTTTTTGAAACTATAGGAAGGGGAATTGATTGTGCAGATACTGTGTTGTATGCTGCAAAGAGGTCTCAAAGTTGCCATTGTGTGTATGTATGCAAAGTAAGGTCACTGGTTGTGACAGTTTGGGTGCAATATAGTACCGTTGTAAGAATATAATAATTTGTGCAAGTCAAGCAAGAGTGCTGTTGTTGGTAAATTTGTGTTACAGAAAAGATGTCAAATGATGGAATAAACCACATTGTAGCAGAGAAGCTTAACAAGAACAACTTCCATGCTTAGAGGTTTAGATTGATAAATTTCATAATGGGAAAAGGTTACTACATTGAAGGTGAGCATGAAGAGGCACCAAAGATACTGGAGATTAATCCAACTGCTGTATAGATATAAAAGTGTTCAAGGATTGGAATCAAGGAGCAAGGAAAGTCATGTATTATCTTTCTATCAGTATAAAGGACACTATGATTGGGCATATACAGGATGCCAAGTCACCTAGGGAGGCATGGGACATCTTGGTGAAGCTGTATGAAACCAACACCAAGGCACGAAAAATTCAATAGAATAATGAGCTTCATACTGTGTGGAAAAGAAGAATATGTCTATGAATGATTATGCTTTGCAGATCAAGGGCATTATGGAATCCCTTGCATCAATTGGTGTTTCTGTTGATGATGATGATAAGGTGAAAGTGTGTCTACATGGTCTCGGGCCACAATACAAGGCATTCAAGACGTCTATTTAGACTCAGGAGAACATTCCCAACTTCACAGATTTGGTGTCAATGTTGATCATTAAAGAGAAGAACCTCGGTGAAGATCAACAGTCTTCACAAAGCAGAAATAGTTCAGAGCAATAGGACTTCTACATAGGTGCAGGTAGAGGATGAGGTAGAGGTCGTGGATGTGGCCAAGGTGGTGGCCAAACAGGTAATCAAAATTATGGTCAGCAGGCAGCAACATTCCCAAGATTCACAACAACATATAGGTGGAAGAGGCCAGTTTAGAGACAGGGGGAGTCAATGAGGTCGTGGTAATTGGCAAAGGGAGCATAATGCAACATGAGGCTATTTTTACTGTGGTAAGTCTGGGCATGTGCAAATAGATTGCTATAAGAAAAAGAGTGATATGCGAAATGAAAAAGTGCAGCAAAACAACTATGCATCCTCTAGCAGAAATAATGAGGATAATGAGAGGTTGTTTGTTATGCAACATGTGGTTAATGGTGTGTCTAGAAATGATGTAGCATCATGTAAGGATGATGTGTGGTATGTTGATTTAGGTGCTTCAAACCACATGACAAGTCATGGTGAGTTGTTCAAGAAAATGAAGAGTCTTGAAAGACTAGGTTTTGTTGAAACTGGAGATGACATTGCTCATCCGATTGCCCATGTTGGGGATGTGCCTTGCAGATGTACTTCATGTTCTGAACATTACAAAGAATCTAGATTATGTTGGCCAGATGATTGAGTAGGGTTTGCATGTTCAATTGAACCTTGATGGTGGCTGTTATGTAGAAGACTTTAAAGATAAGTGCAGGTTGGTTGCAAAAGACAACAGAGTGGGCAGAATGTTTACATTGAATGTAAATATGCGTGAAGTGAGTGTTGCAATGTTTACAAATGGTTCAAGAGTTGTTGAAGATACAGACATTTGGCACAAGAGAATTGGGCATGTCAATGTGTAAAGAATGAAGTCTATGCGCAGACTAAAAAAATTGTGACAGGGCTGTCTAAGTTTAAAGTTGAAGGTATGCATAAATTTTGTGAAGCATGTCAATTTGGAAAGTAAACAAAACATTTATTTCCACATGACAGAAATGTGAGTAGGAATGTACTAGATGTTATGCATTCAAATGTTTGGGGTCTTGCAAAGACTATGTCTATGGGTGGTTACAGGTACTATGTAACATTCATTGACCACACGAGAAAAGTGTGGGTGTACTTTATGAAGGAGAAGAGTGAAGTGTTCACTCATTTTTAGAATTTCAAAATCATGGCTCAAAAATAGACAGGAAAGCATGTGAAGTACCTAAGGTCAGATGGAGGGGGAGAATACTTCTCTAATGAGTTCTCTGAATTCTTACAGAAGAATGGCATTCAGAGATAATTTACATATAGATACACTCCGTAGCAAAATGGAGTTGTTGAGCAAAAAAATAGGCACATTCCAGAGATAGCACGAGCATTGATGGGGCTGAGAAGAATATTTCACATAGCTATTGGACTAAGGCTGTGTCTACAATAGTTTATATTATGAACAGGACCACCCTACTACATCTATACATGATGTAATGGCCGAGGAGTTTACTGGGCAAGAAACCTGATTTGTCTCACTTGAAAGTTTTTGGATATATTGCATATATGTATGTGCCAGATGAGTTACTTACCAAGCTAGATCCAAAAGCAAAAAAATGTGTGTTTATTGGATATTCCCTTGAGAAAAAGGGATATAGATATTATAATGCTGGTACACGTGAATTGAGGGTAAGCAGGGATGTTGTATTTGATGAGATGAGTAGCTAGTATACTGCTGAAAAGGATGTTGTTGGGGCTGATGTAAGTGGAAATGTGGTTGTATAGAATGCAAGTCAGCAATCACAGTCATTGAGTGGACCAGGAGAGTCCTCATTGAGTGGACCAGGAGAGTCCTCATTGAGCGGTTTTCTTGAAAGACCATGGAGTTGCAGGCTGCGTCATAATACTAGTCCTAAAAAAATGGCTCATACATCACATAAAGGCAAAGAGAAAGTGGTTGAACCCCTTTGTATGCCTGACCTTTTTGCAGGGCATTCTCTTGCTGATAGAGATTCTAGTGGCTCGGAGATGAGCCTTGATGAGGAGCTTGGGATTCCAACAATGAGGACACTTGGTGTGAAGAAGGCTATGGAAGCCATGAATGCAAAGTTACGAAGATCTAGAAGAGTCAAAAATCATGTGCAAAGGTTGACCTATGATGGTTATCTGGCACATCACTATGCATATATGGCAAAAGTTGTGTATAGGTTGTAGAACTGACATGTTTTCATGAGGCTATTGGAAATGTGATTTGGGAGAAAGCTATGGATGAGGAGATGGATGCATTGTATGGAAATGAGACTTAGGGTTTGGTGCCATTACCTTAAGGCAAAAAAGCTATTGACTGTAAGTGGGTGTATAAGGTGAAACATAATAGTGATGGTAGCATAAGCAGGTACAAGGCTAGATTTGTAGCCAAAGGATATACGCAAATATATGGGATTGATTATGAGGAGACATTTGCCCCAGTTGCAAAGATGATAACTGTGAGAGTTGTGGTTGTGGTGGCTGTAGCTAAAGGCTAGTTTTTACATCAGATGGATGTCAAAAATGTATTTTTGCATGGTGACTTGCAAGAAGATGTGCATATGGATCAACCACTAGGATTTGAGGAGTACGTGTGTAAGCTTTGTAAGGCCTTGTATGGGCTGAAGCAAGATCCATGAGCATGGCATAACAAGATTGCTGAGTATCTTGTCACTATTGGTTTTCATATGGTAGATGCAGATCACTCTTTGTATGTGTGAAAGAGTGATAAGGGTATTGTGATCATCACCATATATTCAGATGATCTTATTATTGGGGGTGACAACTTGGAAGCGATTGAGCATGTGAAAAGTCTTCTCAAAAGGAAGTTTGAGATAAAGGATTTGGGAGATATGCGCTACTTTTTAACAATTGAGGTCATTTGCACACCTAAGGGTATTTGGCTATCATAGAGACAGTATGCATTGGACATTGTCCAAGTATGGGATGGCTGATTGTAAGTCAATATCGTTGCCATTAGATCAAAATGGCAAGCTTAGTGCGGATGTAGGTTATATGTTGGAGGATCCCCCTATGTAGTATAGGAAGATTGTGGGGAGTTTAATCTATGTCATGATCAGCTTGCTAGATTTGAGCTACATTGTTGGCTTAGAGAGCTAATTTATGCAGGTTTCGCATAAACCACATCTTGACAGTGTGCAACACACGCTTCGGTATTTGAGGTCCACTATCGATTATGCATTATTTTATGCAGTAGGTGTACCATTGGAGCTATATGGGTACACGGATGAAGATTGGGTAAGTAGAATCTTTGACAGGAGATCTACCAATGGATTTATGTTTTCATTGGGGAGTGCTACTCTGACATGGAGCAGTAAGAAGCATCGCACAGTTGCCTTGTCAAGTACAGAGGCAGAGTACAGAGGAGCTGCAGTGGCAGCGTGTGAGGTATCTTGGTTACACAAGCTACTGCTGATTTGGGATTGCACATGGAGAGAAAGATTGTCATATATAGTGACAATCTTAGAAATATATAGTTGGCTAGGATTCCAGTTTTTCATGCACAAACAAAACACATTGAGGTGCATTACCACTTCATCAGAGAGAGAGTCTTGGCAGGCAACATCAACTTGGCCTACATCAACACACATGATCAGGTTGCTAACAACTTCACAAAGGCCTTGGGAGATGAGAAACTCCGTAGATTTTAAGATAGGCTTGGAGTTCATGAGCTGGAGTTGATCTTTAGGGGGAGTGTTGAGATGTCAAGCTCAATGTGAGCTAACACTCACGAGGCACTTGCATGATCGTTCGACATTTATATCACTGGCAGGTTTGGTAGATGGCAATAACATATCTTTGATAGAGATTCTAGAGCTGGACTACACTGACTAGTCCACATCTACCCACTCCTCTTAGAATGTTCACATTATGGACCGCTTGTATATACTCTATTATGTGTGTTAGTCACTTTATCTTCTTTGTAGACCTCTTTTGTTATGTGAACAAGAAGAAGAATTTTCAGCCTCTCAACTTGTGTGTTCTCTTCTACGGTTTTTGTGAGTGTGTGTGTTCTTGCAAGAGCTTAAACTATCCTCTCCCCTATATCTTTTCACTCCACGTGTCTTGAGCCCTGACCAATTTTTTACTTTCATTGCACTAGCCACCCCCGAGCAAGCAGCCATGGCTAGAGCCTATTTTACCCATGGTGAGCCGAGTGTAGGCCCATCATCAACAACGACCATGGTTACACCTACACCCATACCATCCCCTACTCAACCCCCCCACCCTCAGGCCGTTCCTCCAACCACAGTCATGGTACGCATCGTAGGGGTGGTTGTAAGATATCTCCCCAGCCTCTCAAAATGTCTAGCATATTCCCCTGTAATTAATTCCCTCTTCAAAAATATAAGAGATCTTGTCTCTGTCTGTTTTGGCATAGAGAGAGAAAATATTATAGAGAGAGAATATTTAGATTATGAATATTTTTGGATAGAAAAATACATCTTATTAAAATAAGTTCCCCTGAAACAGAAATTCAAAAAGAATTTTCCAATGTGCAATTGGAATTAATTGGAAATGGGTATGAAGGACCTTAGCCTAAGGGTCTTTTAGAAATTTTTTGGATTATGGTCCAATTAAGGTTCCTACGACCAATAAGATCAAAATATGTGTGGGGAGGAGATAAATCCAATTTTGTAAAAGATGATACCCAAAAATGAGTAAATGCTCACATAAGATGAAGAGTTGAAAATGTACAAGGTTTATTAGTAAAAAAACTATGAGCAATATTAAAAATATGAGATATTTTGGGTATCCAAAAATGAGTAAATGCTCACATAAGATGAAGAGTTGAAAATGTACAAGGTTTATTAGTAATAAACTATGAGCAATATTAAAAATATGAGATATTTTGGGTATAATGATTCCATTTTGACACATATGTAAGGAAGGGGAGTCCATTAAAGGAGGTGCATATTTCACATGCTTGAATGAGTTTTAAACTCATAAAAATTGAGATATTTCATCTCTCCTCTCTCCTAATTCAAGTCTAGTTGCAAAAAGTTAGCTCAACTGACCTAAAAATGGTTAAAAATTGACCAAACTGAGTTGGAAAATTCTAGAATCAGTTTGTTTAGTTAGGAGCTCACTTTTTCCTATAAATAGAGCCCTTCCCCTTTGTTGAAAAAAAACATTGTCTAATGCATTGTTACTCTACTCCACCCAAGCCAAGAACTATGAGTTTGTTAATAATTCATTAGTTTTTGACATTTTCCTCTTCCAAAGATTGGTGGCCACTCTTGTTCAAACAAGAGTTGAACCCTCAAACCATCAAGCCAAAGGAAGGCTATCAAAGTCATTAGTAAGTTGGTGGTTCTTCTTTCTTTCAATTATTTTATGGATTTTTATGGTTTTAAAATGGTTTTTATGCTTTATGTCTTCTCTATAATGTTAGGCCTCATTACAAAAGGCATTTCCCTCTCTTCTCTAACAAAACCAACCATTCTCTATCCTAGGTGAATGCACTACAAGGGATCGGGCTCATACCCGCGCTCCTAGCCGCTAAAAATGACTTGTGAAAAAAAGTAGCGGGCCCGTGTATCAGCGCGTGTATCATCGCGGCCACAGACATGCGTGTATAGGACCTCTCAGACGCGCTTATACACGGGTGTATAGCCGTGTTCTTTTCACAGACGCGTTGGTACATGCGGCTATACACGCCTTTCTTTAATTTAGACGCGCTTATACACGGGTGTATAGCCGCGTTTTATTCAGTTCAGATGTCTCAGACGCGTTGATACCTGCGTCTATACACGCGTTTCTTTAATTTAGATGCGCTTATACACGCGTAATTGTCAGTTTTGACGCATTAATACACGCGTATTTTACAGATTATCTGCTTAAATACACGCGAGTTTTAGCAATTCTGACGCGTTTATACACACGAACAGAGAGCAAAAAGAAAAATCCAGAGAGTGCTATTTGGTGCCTGAATACTGTTCCAGCATTCCAGCACCCAATAACACTCTCTGGATTTTTTTTTGTGTGCATTAGACCATCCCATTAGACCATCCACGAAGAACATATGCATGAGGGAGATTAAGACAAGAACGACATGAATGCATACATTGTCAATACACGATTCAAGACAGACATGAATGTAATACTATCGATCAATCAATTCAATATTACTATCAAAATTTCATACATGTATACAAGGGAGTCCATATCTCGAAGTAGCCCATGGCTTCAATTTACAAAAAAATATATACAACCACATCCTCAATATGGAATGTGATACTATAAGTCTGAGTACTACTTAGACCTAGATGATGACTCGGTGCTCCCTCCATGCTCAGATGAGCTCACATCGGTCGGAATGTCCGATGAGTAGTGCTCACGTCCACCCTCTGCAGTGGCGGCGGGTGGATCATCAGCAGCTTGTGCCTGTTCAAGTAATATATAGTATATAAGTATATATATATGTAATTCAATAAACCAAAATCATTCGTTTAGAATTTTCAAGTACCTGTCGACCGTATGGTCTCATGGCCATCTCAAACTGCGCGTCCGTAATACGTCCCTCGGCTCTGAAGATGGCCCACGTGTCACGTCTGCTATGCCGGCGAGCATACGCAGTATCGTGGGTTATGGGCTTCCTCCCCGTAACCCATCGCTGTATCATAATCAACACAATTTGTAAGATTAAAACAATCATAGAATCAATGAATTAAGTAAACAATCAAATAAAGTGGCAAGATACTTACGAACTCTGCCTCCCATGACTCGACGCCGCCAGATCCGAAATGCGAAGATCCAATGGTCTCCATCTGGATCCGTCGTGCCTCCACATGCTGCCTGCTCTTCACGCCACCCTCTGCTCGCTTCTTTGCCTCCTTCCACTCGCGTTTGTGCGCAGTGGTAGGTTTCTCAGCAGGATAACCACCCGCAGCTACATTTAGCCGATTATCGTACGCAAGTTTTTTAAGGTGAGATCTTTTATTACTTCAGATCTCCCTTATTCGCGTCCTTCCGCATACATCCGAGAATGTAGCATGTGGGGGATTGGGGTACCGACTATGTACAGCCTCTATCACCTCCCCAATCGGCTATTTTGATCTTTGAATTTAATAAAATAATTTCTATATGAGTTTGATACTACCCCACGCATGTACTCCATTACCTCCCTCCCCCTCGCATCCATCACTATCCCGCCCCTATCCGTCACATCATAGCAGACCACTCTCTCCATCTCTCTCATCTCCTCCTCTTCTGAACTGTCTCCTCTAACTCTTCTCCCTCTATCTCCTCTCTCACCGCGTCCCCTACTACCTCCCCCACCTCCCCCACCTCCCCCACCAAAGCACCCGCCGCATCCTCCACTCCCACTCTTCCTACTGCTGCGGGTGGAGTCACGACTGGGGGATTGTCTACGTGACGGTGGCTGTGAGCCCTGACGTGACGGTGGCTCTGAGGGAGCACGTGATGGTGGCTGTGAGGGTGTACGTGAGTGTGTCTGGGACGAGGTATGTCTCCTTGGTGGACGTGGAAGAGGAGAAGCTGCATGCCGTCTCGTCGGACTCGGAGGAATAGACGGCACTGGAGTGCCCTGGATACTCGCGGTAGGGGTATAGACACCAGGCAGGGAAGGAGGGGGATGGGCATACATATACTCTGTAAGCTCAACTGGACCAGGATGGCGCCCAAAATGATTCAGTATCTCCATTAGCCAATTGCTGTACGCAAATGGATCGGATGAAGAACCTGGAATATCCATAAAGAACCTGCAACAAACATGTTCATGTACATCATGGGCTGTCTCTTGACTCACACAAATATCATCATTCAAGTCAGTTGTTGCCTGCAAATCATGAATTCTGAAACGCAGTCTCGTGTATACACCCGTCAAAAAACGCGTGTATACACCCGTCCAGAAACGCGTGTATATCCGCGTGAACAGACTTTGCAGACAGATTACACGCGCTTTTACACGCGACCTGCGAAATTTTTTTTTCAAAAGAACCGACCTCCGACAAAGACAAAGTGTCCTTATAAAAGGACCATTGTCGCCCCTGTCAGAATCATTCACCCAATCGTGTGCACAGAAGCAAAAGGACGGAGACAAACCCAAAAAGCAAAGAGCAAATAGCATAAACAAATTTGAGGAAAGAGACAAGGCACAGGACAAACTGACTCACCTCTCAAAAAGTGTGTCTTCTCTGCTCCTTCTCTGCTCCCTCCTTCTCCCGTGTGTGCTCCTTCTCTGCTCCCTCCTTGCACTTAGGTTTCGTTACTGTTGGAAGAGGCAAAAACGAAAGCAGTGTTGATATGTTAGTTCAAAATCTATATTTGGGGAAGGCGGGCTATTTTTAGTTTAAACATACCATCGCATTTATAAACGCATGTATATTTGCGTGTATGATATTTTAGCTGCGTTTATACACACGTTTTGCAGGAATTACCCGCGTTAATACACGCGATTCTTAGGAAATAGCCGCGTTAATACACGCAATTTTTAGGAAATAGCCAAGTCAATACACGCGATTTTTATACTTTCATTAAAAACATATTATGATTTTGTGTTTTCTGATTTGTACATAGGATATCATCAACCTCTTCAAGCAGTTCTCCGGAAGATGAGACAATGCGTCATCGTAATCGCGATGTGTGGTTGGGACAACGGATCAAATGTATGTGTAATTGATGTCAAGGATGCATTGTACGAGCACGTCGAATTACCTTGAATCACATCTCATGTATGGAGAATGGAATCAAACAGGTTTAGAGGTGAGTAGATGTAAATTGATGGTATTCAAATGACTCATGGTATCCAAATTAAATTAATAGAGTTGTAATACATAAACTCTAATTGAAGCAGGATGCAGTACCACACCCTAACATGGTACCCTACGCGCGACGAGAGCACGCAAAGCGTCGACGAGATGATGCTGGAGCTTCGAGATCTATTGTCAGAGATGAGTGGGAAAGGGATGACAATAGCCCTGCACCCCACGAAGTTGTGGAAGAGGAGGTGCTTGATGATATGGTGCGGAATTTTTTTAAGGATGATCCCAAAGGTATGGACGACGATGATATGGAACAAGAGCATCTTTATAAGGCTTCATCGACACCGGTGTTTGAAGGGTGCACATTCTCTGTTTTACGTGCTTCACTTGAACTACTTAATATACAAACAGTTTATGGATGGAGCAATGCAAGTCTTGACGCATTATTAAAGTAAGCATTCTAACTTACAAATTTGAATTAGTGGTTTAAGGTTTAGGATTTAAGACTAATTATAATTGATGATATTGGATGCAGGCTATTATCAAACATGCTTCCAAAGGAAAATAGACTACCCACCTCAAGAGACATAGCGAGGCGCTATGTGACATCTCTTGGAGGACTGGATTATGATCGCATACATGCATGCGTCAATGATTGCATTCTCTTTCGTGGGACGCATAAGGAGGCTCTACATTGTCCCACTTGTGGGTGACTCAGCTTTGGTCTAGTCACCCTTCCTTTTCCATAGGCATCTTCAAGGGCCACAATGAGGGGATGAGAGGCAATAGTAAAACATTGAATTACCAATTTCTCACCACTTCTCAGCTTTGGTCCAGTCACCCTCCCTTTTCCATAGGCATCTTCAAGGGCCACAATGACGGGATGAGAGGCAATAGTAAAGAGCAAGGGGGCAAGAGGGCATCCATGTCTCACCGACACCTTGACCTCAACCCCCCCACAAGTCTTCCATTTTAAAGCAGTTTAGAGTGTCCTCCAAGCGTAATGGCATAAATACAGGAAACCATCTTAAATCAAAAGCCCAGTTTCTCCATTACCCTTACCACAAAAGACCAATGGATCCTATCATATGCTTTCTCCAAATCAAGTTGAAGCAGAATGCATTTCTGATCAGTATTTTGAGCCACATCCTTCCCTAACATAGCTGCAAATATGTTATCATATATGGATGTACCCTTAATGAAACCATATTGTTTCCTAGACAAAATCTCTTGGAGAACAAGGGATATCCTCAAGGCAATGAATCTAGCAGGAATTTTGTAAAAAATCATAGAGTTAGTAAAGATATGGGTCTCCAATGGTTAAACCTATTCCATGCATCCTATTTGGGGATAAGTTTCACCACTCCCTCCTTTAGATCTTTATTGAGGATACCAATATTGAATGCCTCTCTCCATATATTCCATACTAGTTCCTTTAATGAAGGCCAAAAGGAAATGAATAATTCCACATATATCCCATCTTAATCAAGTGACTTCCCTTTCCCTAGCTTAAGTAGGCCTCAGTAGGTGTGAGATCCCATTGCCCCCTCTGTGCACCGGGGATTCCGGAATGGTAGCAGCAGAAGTAGCTTCCTCTTGCGTGGGGCAGGGTTTCTCACTCGGGGCCTCGCCCTCGAATGTCCGGGCACTAAGCTGGTGGTCATTCCGAGAACCGAAACCGGAAAAATTTCCCATGCCTGAAAAACAAGGACAATTCCACCATTTTTTTTTCTTAACAAATTATTCTAATGAGGTCAAGATACTAAACTAACCTTCATCTGATTAAATCAGATAGAAGGGAAACTATTACAGACTTAACTTGAAGGAATCAACGCTTTTTTCCTAATTGAATCAGGCACAGCTGTTGATCTATTTATTAGAGAAGTCTTTAGGCTTTTATTTAACTACTCGAGTTCTAAACGTATTCCTATTAATCAATTTTATTATTAAAACTCTACTGATTCCAACCTAACCCCATCCGGCCCATGGGTTAGCCACCGCCCAACCACTGGAATTGGTAGAACCAAACAATTACTCACCCACCCATAATCGAATGCCTTTCTTAACTTTTGCTTTAGAATATAGATACGCACACACTCCTCTTTAAACTTTAACTTTTAAAACAATCCATTGACAAACAATTATTGGTTACAGATGTTATAACTCAAAATTTCCTTTCAATCCTTGTTTCTCACAAAATAGTATCACTCTAGACTCTCCGTTGAGACCAGCATGTCAGCAAACCAAGATCCAGTAAAATAGATTACAATAATTTTCTCGTCTCATCATACATATATATATCTTCCACGACATACGCATGGGTGTCCTAAGCACTGCGAGCCCATGCATCGCCTGGTCAGAACCCTCCAGGATCATCTTTAGGTGTCCTGGCACTTTACTCACAGACTGCTTCGTCAGCCCTCGCCCATCGTATATCGGAAGCACACCATTTTTCACCACACCCAGGCTAGTCAAGACCTAGGCAGGTTTTTGCCACGTGAGCCATCCTTTGAACACTCCCTGCCAGCTGTTGCAACCGAACTTCCCTTAGAAAAACACATATACCACATGCTCCCTCCAACAGCATTCTAGCGTAAGACGATCCTTTAAGAAAACAAGGTTTCTATGCAAGTTTTCATTTTTTATTTTCTTTTGAATACAATGGGTATACCTTAAATCCGTATCCCAATACTTCTAGATCGCAGGTTTAAAATTCCAATAGAATTTCCTGAAATCCGTAACCTTGATCCTGAGATCAAAATCAAGGGTCTTAACTTGATTTCAGATTCGGTGGGTGATTTGAGTGAATTTTCTTGAACTGGTCACATCGTCTTTTCTTGAAACTCCTGAAGGAGTTATGTCTTGGTGAGAGTCTGATTCAGGGTTTGAGTTTGGAGAGGTTGTCCCTGAACTATCTTTCTCAAAGGGTTATATTTCAATTACTACTTTTCATTCATTGAGTATTTTACTTAACTAAATTCAAAACTAATCACAAATTCCTATGAGAAATACATTAATCATGTATCTAAAATTCTGACTTCGATAGTTTTTTTGAATTTTCTTATTTACCATCCTAGAGAATATGAAACGGTAGAATTTTCTCTCATAGATTATTTACTTATTCATTTACCAATATTCATGGGTTTAAACATAGGATTAAAAAACTCTTATTTTGATATAAAAATTCTGTATACATCTATTTATGCATAAAATCCAACTTCTATAGAAATAACACTTTTATATAAAAGAAAATCCTTTTATGCATCTATTTATGTATAAAAAATCAATTTTGATGAAAGTAACACTTTTATAGTAAAAGAATTTCTTTTATGCATCATTTTATGCATAAAAATCAATATTGATGAAAGTAACACTTTTGTAATAAAAAAAATACTTTTATGCATCATTTTATGCATAAAAATCAATATTGATGAAAGTAACACTTTCATAATAAAAAAAATTCTTTTATGCAAAAAAATTAATATTGATTAAAGTAATATTTTTATAATTTAAAAATTTTTTAATGCATTATTTTATGCATAAAATTTAATATTGATGAAAGTAACACTTTTATAATAAAAAAATTCTTTTATGCATCATTTTATGCATAAAAATCAATATTCATGAAAGTAACACTTTTATAATAATAAAAATAATTTTCAATATGCATCTTTCTATGCATAGAATTTAAATCTAATGAAAATCACACATTTATAATTAAAAAAAATATCCAATATGCATCTTTCTATGCATAGAATTTAAATCTAATGAAAATCACTCTTTTATAATAATAAAAATATTCAATATGCATCTTTCTATGCATAGAATTTCATTTTAAAGAAAATAACACTTTTATAATAAAAATATTTCTACTATGCATTTTTCTATGGCTAGAATAAAAATAACACTTTTAGAATACACAAACAGTGGGGATTACTCTTTTTGAATAATAAAAGATAAAACTATTTCACAAAATTTAAGAGAATTTTGCCATTGCCTTCTTTGTATGGCTGACCATTTTTAATTTTTTCTATCCTCAAGTTACTTAAAAATTATCCCAAATGGTTTAAAGCATTCGAAACTAATCAAATTCTACTTTTAAAAGAGAAACAATATGAAAAGTTTAATTCTAACAATTTGATGACTTGTCTAGGATAAAGAAAGGCTGAATTTAAGAATGAAGAGAGGGGGAAAGCCTTTCCAACAAGGCATAACATCATTTTTTTCATTTTAAGGAAAACAAAAACTAGAAAACCATTAAAAGGAATAAAGAAAAAGTAGGAGTTCTAGCTTACATGAATTTCTGTGAGCTTTCCTTTGGCTTGATGGTTTGAGGGATCTTCTCTTGTTTGCAACAAGAGTGGCCAGTGGCCACCAATTCTTTTGAAGAGAAAAAGGTCAAAAACTAATGAATTATCAATAAATTCACTATTTTTGGCTCTGGGGTGGTGGAGTAGAGTAACAGTGCATAAAACACTATTAAGCTTCTACAAAGGGGGAGGCTTCTATTTATAGGAAAATTGAAGTAGGAGAGAGGAGAGATGAAATATCTCAATATTTAAGACTTTAAAACTCCACCACACAGGTGAAATAGGCGCCTCCTTCATGAGGGGGAATCCCCACTCTAAGGTGTCAAAAATTCATTTTCTTAGTATTTCCTTTGGTCCTTAGTTCACTCTTAATCTTTTCTGAGGATTTACTCATTTTTGGGAGGAGTTTCTTTATTTCTTCAATTTATCTCCTCCCTACATTTGGATTAATCTGATTGGCCTCTTAGAACCTTAATTTAAAATTTTCAAAAAATTTGGACCCTTAGGATAAGACCTTTTGAACACATTATAATTTATTTCTAATGCACCTTCTGGAAATCTTTTTGAACTTCTGATTCGGGGGAATTTATTTTAATAATAAGAGATATTTTTTCATCCAAAAATATCTAAATCTGAATAACCTCTCTCTAGAATATTTTCTCTCTCTAAGCCAAAATAGGTAAAAACAAGATCTTTTATTATTCTGAAGATGGAATTGATTACAGGGGGAAAATACTGGACATCTTGAGGGGATGGGCTGGAATCTTACATTATCTCCTACTTGATTTGGCTTCTTTCTCCCAGGTGGCATCTTCAAAAGGATAGAACTTCCATTTAACTAATAATTCTCTCAGAATTCTATTCCTAAGAACCTTTTCTTGAACATCAAGGATTTCTTCAAGTTAGAGTTCCATCTGCCCTTGGGTTGAAGAAGTTAAGATTTCATTCATCAAGCACATAATTCGGACTTGGTCTATACTTTTTAAAAAGGCTGACATAAAATACATTATGTAACTGCTTGTACTTCCCAAGAGATAGAGAACTTCTTTTGGGGCGTACTCGAATGAAGACCATATCTGCTTCTTTGAATTTTTTGTCTGTCCTCTTCTTATCTGCATATTGTTTCTGTCTATCCTAGGCTGCTTTTATATCTTTGCGAATTGACTGCATTTGCTGCTCCATGTCATCAAGCATCTGTCTGGACATCTCAACCCTAATCAATGGGTCAGACCAAGTTAATGGAGTTAACTTCGTCCATGTGACTGCATTTGCTGCTCCATGTCATCAAGCATCTGTCTGGACATCTCAACCCTAATCAATGGGTCAGACCAAGTTAATGGAGTTAAGCAATCTTGTCCATACACAAAGCTTTAAAAGGGCTCATCCCAATCTTCGGTGATAAGAAGCATTGTAGGCAAACTCGACTAGGTGCAGATAACTTAGCCACTTCTCTTGGATTCCCTGCCATAGCATGACTGAAGTATATCTTCGATTACTTGGTTCACCCTTTCAGTTTGACCATTGGTCTCGGGGTGGTAAGCTATGCTGAGATCCAAGAAAGTTCCTAGTGCTTCAAAAAATGCAGTCCAGAATCTTGACGTGAATTTGGAGTCTCGATCACTTACTATTCTTTAGGGTAGGCCATGCAATCTGAAGATTTCTTTGAGGAGCACATCCACTGTAGTGTAGGTTTCTTTTACTGGAATCAGATGGACAACTTTGGTTAGTCTATCAACTACCACAAAGATGGAGTTGTAAACTGATTGCACTGAAGGTAATCCAGTAATAAAATCCATACTGATGCATTCCCACTTCATCTGGGGGATGTCTAATAGTAACTTCCCAAGAATTTTTACTCTCTCGGCCTTGACTTTCTGGCACGTCAAACATTGACATACATGATTAAGCACATCCTTTTTTAGACCAGGCCAAAAGAAGTTTTTCTTCAGAGACATGTAGGCTTTGATGAAACCTGGATGTCCTGCAATAAGGCTGTCATGGGCTTCATTCATAATTTGACCCTTAGTTCCCTCATCATTGGGAATGCATAACCTGCGATTATAATACATAATTCCATCATCTAGGCTATACCGTTGAGCTCGGTTCAACTCATGTGGAGTTTTGCTTTCTTGCATAAGTAGGGTAGCAATAGGACCAAAGAATCTATCTTGCATGATCTTCTCTCTTGCTTCAATATTCAAAGGATTTGACACTACAATAATTGCAAGCAAGGAGGCTTTTCTTCTATTGAGGGTATCTGCTACCACATTTTCTTTTCCTGGGTGGTACTTGATTTCAAAATCAAATTCTTGCGGGGTCTACATCCACTTTCTTTGGCAAGCATGTTGAGATCCTTCCTGAGTGAAGATCCACTTTAAGCTCTGATGATCTGTCATCAAAGTGAATCTTTGACCCAGTAGGTAATGTCTCCACAACTTCAGGGCATATACTACTAAAAGTAGTTCCAGGTTGTGGTGGACAACATCATTCCTCTCATGCGTTTTGAGTTTTCGGGATTCATAAGCCACTGTATGACCATCCTGCATGAGTGCGCCTCCCAGGGAAAAACCACTAGCATCAGTTTTACTACCTCAAAGGGTAGAGAGAAATCTGGAAACTTTAGAACAGGATTGGTTACCAAGGCGGTCTTCAGCTTATCTCAAAAGCACTCTGGCACCTAGCAGACCTTTAATTAAAACAATGTTTAAGTGCAAATCCATTGCAGGATTGATGACTTGGCACCGTAACACTAGGTCCACGGATGGTGTGATGCGTATGCCAAGGCTCGCCATATTCGACTCAGACTAGCGATGGATGGAGTGAATCCATTCGATCTACGAAGTTCATCATGGAGTATATGGGCCTGTTTGTCTAGTTAACTATAATCTTCCACCATGGCTAGAGATAAAAAAGGGCATCTTTTATTATCTTTGATAGTTCCTGGAAAGTATAAGGTGAAGAACATGGATGTGTATTTATCCCCTTTAGTTGTGGAGCTTCCTGTTTTATGGGAGGGCATTGAAGTTCATGATATTTCCAAGAGGTTTAGACAATGTGTGCTAACATTAAGAGGAATACTTATGTGGACTATGCATGATTGTCCTGGCTATGGAGAGTGCTCAGGTAATACTTATGTGGACTATGCATGATTGTCCTGGCTATGGAGAGTGCTCAGGTAATACTATAGCTTGTTAACATATTATGTTAAATTATGATTGTCATCCAAACTTACCTCTGCTTGCTACAATCTTTTCTGATGTTCTATAGGGCTTTGAGTGTCAAGGTATAATGGATGTCCATTATGTGGACTGCAACTTGAGGCTCGGTACTCAAAGTCTATGAAGAATATAGTATACGAGGGCCACAAGAAGTATCTCCCAGTGGAACATCCTTTACATGAGGGATTTCTAGGGAGGTCTCCTCGATTCTCTACAGAACTTTGTTTTTGGAACTATAGGAAGGGGAATTGATTGTGCAAACACTGTGTATGCTGCAAAGAGGTCTCAAAGTTGCCATTGTGTGTATGTATGCAAAGTAAGGTCACTGGTTGTGATAGTTTGGGTGCAGTATAGTACCACTGCAAGAATAGAATAGTTTGTGCAGTGCTATTGTTGGTAAATTTGTGTTACAGAAAAGATGTCAAATGATGGAATAAACCAGATTGTAGCAGAGAAGCTTAACAAGAATAACTTCCATGCTTAGAGGTCTAGATTGATAAATTTCATAATGGGAAAAGGTCACTAGGACTACATTGAAGGTCACTAGGAAGGTGAACATGAAGAGGCACCAAAGATAGTGGAGATTAATCCAACTACTGTAGATATAAAAGTGTTTAAGGATTGGAATCAAGGAGCAAGAAAAGTCATGTATTATCTTTCTATCAGTATACACAGGACACTATGATTGGGCATTTACAGGATGCCAAGTCACCTAGGGAGGCATGGGACATCTTGGTGAAGCTGTATGAAACCAACACCAAGGCACAAAAAATTCAATAGAAGAATGAGCTTCATACTGTGGAAAAGAAGAATATGTCTATGAATGATTATGCTTTGCAGATCAAGGGCATTGTGGAATCCCTTGCATCAACATTCCCAACTTCACAGATTTGGTGTCAATGCTGATCATTAAAGAGAAGAACTTCGATGAAGATCAAGAGTCTTCACAAAACAGAAACAGTTCAGAGAGCAACAAGATTTCTACATAAGTTCAGGTAGAGGATGAGGTAGAGGTCATGGATGTGGCCAAACAGGTAATCAAAATTATGGTCAGCAGCATTCCCAGGATTCACAACAACATAAAGGTGGAAGAGGCCGGTTTAGAGACAGGGGGAGTCAACGAGGTCGTGGTAATTGGCAAAGGGAGGATAATGCTACATGAAGCTATTTTACTATGGTAAGTCTGGGCATGTGCAAATAGATTGCTATAAGAAAAAGAGTGATATGCAAAATGGGAAAGTGCAGCAAAACCACTATGACGCGTTGGTCAGCCATCTGTACCAAAAATGGGGCTAGTTCCCATTCCAACCATCCCATCTTCTCACAAGCCAACTGCATCGCAATATTGACACCTGCACCACCATCAATTAGAACTTGATCAATGTGAGTCCCATGATGAACCACCAAAATCTCTGGAATGCATGTGTTTGTCACTGGAATGTCAGGGGCTAGTTCTTCCTGAGGTTAACCGGAGCCATTGTGGGGGACACCATACCCAGATCAGCTATTGCCAAAAGGGACTAGTGAAAATTTAGAACTAGCTTTAGCAATTGTCCCAACTTAATCTGAAGTGGTGCTTGCAAGAGTTCATCCTAGTCATGTCCTTCTGATTGTTGTTGTTGTGCTACTGAGGCAGTGTAGATCCTTCCGGCACCTATGGATTGCTTCTGGATGATGTGGAATAATCCGCAATCACTGTGACATTTTTTCAAAAATGAACCCCATTTGGGGTTTTCTCAACTTCAGTTTTAGGTACTTGCTCCTTTACCCAATTTGTAACTTGATGCCACACTTCTTCCTGTGTTGGCCAATCAATGCTAGCCTGTTCTTTTGCTTTAATTTGAGGTCGACTCTTCTTTCTAGAGCGAGTGACCATGCAAACTTCTAGATCTCCCTTCTTAGCAAGGGACTCAATTTGAACCATAGACACACTTGGTTGCTTCCTTGTTTCCTTTTCTTGCCTCTCTGCCTTCCTCTGCAGTCATACTCCTGCGCCTTTGGGCACTCCGATTGCCAATGCCCTTCCTCTATGTAGAACAAATAGATGTGTGGTTGATCGCCACCTCCGCCACTCTCGACCACGACCATGGCCACCTTCTCGACCGCGACCATGGCCACCTCCTCGACCGCGGCCTCCACTGGAGTAGCCATAAGCATTATCCAAACCTCCCGCTGTTTTAGCAAATGCCACCTCAAGATCTTTTTCTGCTTTATCCTTCCATTGAATGGGGCCTCTAGCCCATTGGCCCCACCAAAATAGAAAAAACTAGTATTATGAGAATTAGAAGTACAGATGGCACACCATTTCTCATTTAGTGCACACTCCATAGTAGGATGACCTGTATTGCAGCATGCGAGCACTAGACCTCTTTCAAAAACGACTTAGCAGTGGAGGATTCCCCATACATTGCCGTGCTGACCTTCCCACCCTTGTGGGTCTTCCTGGTAACTTTCACTGGTTCGGCATCCGAATCTTTGCTACTACTGTCAGAAGAACGAATCTTCAGAGCTATTGTGATTCCTTCCATGAGATGAGCTTTTCCCTGACTTCTTTTTGGATTTTTGCCTATGGGGCGTGTCTTCGTCCTCCAAGGATTCTTCAGCCAAGATCGCCCATGCAATCACATCTGCCACCACAGTGTTGTGGCAACCTTATTCACAATCGCTAAGGCTGTACGGAGATCCTTAGACAAGACTTTGAGAAAATAGTCATTGCACCTCCTCTGTGTGCTGGATGTTGGTTTTGAGGAACCCACTATAACATGACCCGAAACTGAGCTGCTGCCATAATCCTCCACTATGTGCTTGCCCTGCTTAAACATACGCAGCTTTTCCAAATTATGAGTGACGGCTTTTTCTACGCGAAAGCTCCACAAGAACATCGTCCTCACCACATCAAAAGTCTGAAAATGATCCACGGGGTATTTTGGCAACCATCGGGAAGCCTTCCCACTCAGAGTGGACTCGAACACAAATTCCATACATAATTGATCCAGTGGGGGTGGCACATTAAGATTGTATATCTTCTCAAGCTGCCAGATGTGAGCATTCAAATCCTCAAAAGATTTCTCGCAAAACCTTGCATACTTAATTTGTCCATGCAGCTAGGCCATCTGGGGAACTATGCTGTGTCGGTCCCAAGAACAACTGCCAAACTGCCGCAATAGGTGAGATCGGTGAAATTAGCGACCGCCTCTCTACCCCCACGGAACATGGGGAACAGTGTTGTCTCTCAGATGCGAAGGCAATGCTGAATCGTGTGAAAGATGGAAGTTAGTTGACTTTGACTACCAGCACAGGATACGCACTATCTTGGGGAGTATGCATTCGGCATACAAGGATCTCAGAGATGCCGCACCACCTTCTCCCTTACACCGTCTACAACTGTGGGACGCAACATGGAATGAGTAGAAGGTGAAGAGCAAACGTATGAAAGTTCTTTCTGTAGACACACTTCCTAAAAGAGTGCGCATCCCCAAGATATAGCTGCTGCGCCGTCCGGACAACCAGATGTGACAGGGATGGGCGCAATCATGTGTACCATTTTCAACGAGCGATGTACACACCTTATCGGCATTCCGCATGAGGCCTTGATCGAGGGGCAAACAATAGGGTCAAGAGCTTTTGGCACAATGAAGGAGTATAAGGTCCAAGGCGTCTCATTTCTTCCAAAGCACGTTACTTTTTGCGGAAAGCTTTACAAGGGAGAAGGCACCTTCAAGATTTGAGAGCTTTCAGGCTAAGCAGGGCATGCAGGTTCTACACCCGTCCATTGTGCGATGCATAGCCTTCACCAAGGAATCGCCGTGGATCGGCGCGGCTCGCTGGGTGACACGCTCCTGAAGGTGTCTTTCAGACACAGTGAGTTTACCAGAACGATGTATCACTTGGATGAGGGATGGAAAAAGCCCCCGCCTATTGACATACAATTAAGCCAGGTGCAACTCGCTCAGATAAAGGAGGTGGTTTTGAATATGCCTCACATTATGCATGCCCTGGTGGATGGCCTAGAAGCCGCACACATGGCTAGCATCATTCACACTGACCTACATCCCTTCAATGTTGTGCTAGATTTTACAAAGGATTTAAAAGCACGCATTGGTATCATTGACTGGGGCCTTCTGATGAGAGCACCCAAAAAGCGAGTATCGCTCAATTTTGTATTCGAAGCCAGTAAAAATCTGGAAAAGGTGGCAAAGGCTCAAGCTTATGTCGACAGGGAGCAGAACAAGCGACCATGGATAGCTCCAGAGATTTTTGATCCTCTCTTGGAAGATGCATTCACTCCTACGAGCGATGTTTTCGCCTTGGGATATTTATTAGAGGTGTTATATGACTTTTGGAGGAAAATGCAGGAGTTGTGGATGGGCGGCATTACTCACGACAAAGCCACCATGGACGCAATTATATATAAAGTTAGAAATTGGATGTGCTTGCCTAATCGTGATGAGAGAAAATCTCTCTTGCAAGTAGAAGAATTTGTTAGATCACTTAAGACTGAACCAGCAAGGGCGCAACATCCCCGGGCCGCTGGTGAAGCTTTCTGTATCTTTTAATCCTATTATGTAATTGAACATGGTGTCCTCCTTACTTTGAAGAATAACTAATGTTTTCTAGTGTGTGCAATGTTTTGAAGTATTTTTATGTTAAGTGCATACTTTCCGAGTCTTTGCATTTCATCTTTCATCCTGTGGTGTTTAAAATTAAGTTTTTGAGGATGATGAATTTATCGTACGTTTTATTTTATAGTTCATTAAAAGCCTAAAGTCATCTTTATTTGTCCTCTATTCGTGCAGACATGGGAGATGCACAAGCCAACAAGCGCCATGAGCTGGCTAAGAAGTCGTACGAGTGCATGAAATCCCTTGCACACGGATTGACTGCTCGTGAAGCGACTAGAACGGCGTGCCCGTTGTCAAAATGGGCAAACCCTTCTTATGCCCAATGGAAAGACATCAACAAACAAATAACCATAGATATGATTAAACAGATATGGCCATGCCCAAATGGCGAGATCAAGAAGGGAAGGTGGAAGGTGTCACGGTGCAATCAAGCCGACATAAAAAATAATGCCGAATGAATATTCTTAGAAGTGTACAGTTGTCCTCTTCACAATGCAGATGCTCCATTGTATTTTGCCAAGATGCTCAAACGTCTGTGGACTTCGCTTCTAGAGAGGTCACGATCAACACCCACGATTTGCGTGAAGAGACAGTGACATTCACAAGAGAGGAGCTTGCGAAGGGGTTGGGCTAGAGCTGAACGAGGTCACACACAACCTAGGGGCAAAGCTTGCAGAGAAGGAGCAAGAAGCAGTGAGATTGTCACAGGCCCAAACTCCCCCCCGGCCAACAGAGAGGTTCAAGAGCAGCTTCCCCGGCTTAGCCAAGATGTGCAAGGACTATCTGCACGATTAAATCCTATGCGTCAAGGGAATCATATTTCACATTTTTTGATGCATCCTGAGCTTGTGGGGGCTGCTAGCAGTGCTACTAGTTTCTCCACCTCGCAATGTCCCACTACAAACCATTCGACGGTTGGAGTGGCCACTATGTTCTACCATGTGGCCACTACTATCACTTGATATGCTTGGTGAGACAGATGCAGAATGTGTCCACATGTGCATTGTGCAGCATAGCAATTAACCGTGGTATTTATGCTATGTTCGGTATGGCTAATGAATACAAACCATCAGGGTCACCCTCTGCTACTCCTAGTGTATTTCGCAATCTCTTTCAAGACGAAAGCTAAATGTACAAACACTTCTTGCGTAATGGCAATCTTTTTGTAATGACAAATTGTACTGACAAATTGTACTGACAACTTGTAATGACAAATTGAAATCTTTCATTTGAGTTGATAATTGATATAATGAAGTTAATTTTAAGTAAATTCAAGTTCCTTCTTCCCCTATGTCAACATCGTGCTCTGTCTACTCTCCCATCTGCTTGATTGAGCTCATCCGAGTCAATGCTCTAGTGCACAACGTAGGTCCAATGTCAAAGTGCTCGTCTTCTACATCATCACAATCATACATCCATCTGGGCATATCTTCTTCATATTCTTCGCTTTCAATATGTCGCAAGATTTTTTCATTGCAATACATGCAAACAAGTTTATCAGCTCGGTCTGTTTGTAAGAAGTCGATTGCGAATAGTGCTGTGAATATATTTGTACATGCTCCAGTTTCTTTTTGGACCTGAGTTCGAAGAACACTGGCCTAGAACCTTCATTGCAAGGTTGCGCAACAAAGCATATAGTGCTCACCACCATTCATCATCCACCACTTCCATGCAGGTTGCTCCTTAGCCATTTGTTGAACAAGGGAGTTGGAAAATAGACCTTCTTTCAATCGAAAACAGGACATCTCTTTTATACATTTTACACGATCATCAACATTGTCATAAAATGTGTTAACCACTGTGTAGAAATCTTGAACCAACTCAACGTTAGACATCAAATCCATATTCTAGTATTCAGGATCTAGCATATAAGCAGCACTGTGTAATGGTGTATGCGCTCCAATCCATCTGGCATGGAAGTACTTCAATATGACTTTTCTTTGTAGAGACTGGAGAATGGTACATGCCAATGCTTTTTAACCACCGAATGCTCTAATTTCTTAGGACACTCTAAACTCTACTGGACAGTCCACCCACCATTGTATCCATACTTTTCCAAGATTAGGCTCTCTTTGATCAAGATTTTGTATCGCATACATAACAGGCATCATTAAGTGGTACGCATCCATTACACTGTTCCACCAATTTTTCTTCATGAGTGCCGTCTTTAAGACTTTGATTTTCTCTTTTACTCTTTTAGTCTCAGTGCTCTCCCAATCATGAAATGCCATACATGTAAATGTTTCACAAACTGCATCTTTGTTTTGAAGAAGAGGCTCGAAAGTATAGAAGTGAGTGCAAAACCTGGTCTCCACAGGAAGCTTTAACATAACTGACATGCAAGGCCGAAAAATATCTAACACTCTCTGTCTCTTAAGCATAAATCTCACAAGCTTGCGAACAGCATCGACGATTGAGGCAAACCATTTGGTATCATCACTTTTATACCAATCTTTCAATACAAGATTCAAACTATGAGTATTGGAGCCAAACGAGAAAACATGTGGATACTAAGTACTGCTTTAAGATTTTGGATGCATTCTTGCAATTTTTTGCATTGTCCATAAAAATTTGGGCTACATTTTTGGCACCCACTTCTTCTATCACAAAGGCAATGATACTAGCAATATACGCCCCAGATTTTATTGCACCAGCCGAATCCACAGCACGCATAAAAATCTCACCTCTAGGTGAAACAACCATTATATTAATTAATGGTTTTCTTTGTGCATCGGACCATCCATCGCTGACTATACTACATCCAAAAAGCTCTATGTTGCTAAGAATTATTCTATGTACACATTCTTTCACTTGAGCATAGCATTTCTCCAATAGATCATTTCGCATAGCATGATACGAAGGCGGTGAAAACCCTGATCCAAATTCACCGATTTTCTTCCATGCTCTCTTCCAATGCTCACTCTCCACCATCACCATAGCACTCCCTAAAAAGTAGATCGCTTCAGCAAGGGCGAGCTGTGCATCATTGAGCAGACCGTTACGTAAGTTTTCCTGCAAATTGGCGCTTGCAAGAAGATGCACTAGGTAGATAGCCGGCGATGCTTCCAGAGTTTGATGATTAGAAAAACAATGTTCTTCCTTCCTCGATACATTGGCAGTAAATGAGAACAATTTCCTTGCGTCTTTCTTCTGCATTTCGTCTCTTAAACGTTTGGCCACTGCAGGTGCAGAGGGGTGGGTACATCCTCGGCCTTTTTTCTTCACTCCACCTAAAAAGTGTTCTCTTAATTGAGGCACCCCACCTGATTTTACTGCATGGCATAGCTTACACTCCCAATCTATGAATCTGTCACCCACCGATGTTAATTGCATAATGCCACTCTATCCCAGGTGCCTTTTTTTCTGCTCTTCTGATTTTGGGCTCTATTAGAAGTATCGCTAGGTCCAACATTTACTTCCATCTCAAATAACCTATTCAAGCAAGCATACAATAATGAATACACAAATGAAGTAACAACAAAGCCACTCACATATTACAAAACATATATCACCACAGAAACATAGAAGCCTTAAAAAACCAAGTGATTACTGAAAAGCTAAAATGTAGCCAAGCAAAAATATGAAACTAGTTTGAATCGATTTTTACAAAGATAAAAGATCATCATATATGTTGATCATCATATATGTTGTTTATTGTTTTTATTTTAAAAGAGAAAGACATCCATGACATTAATGCTATCTTCAAAGGATGACTGAAAGTTTTTTGCCTATAGGAATTTTATTTTTCAACTTACAGAATCCTAGATATTAATTTTTGCTAGACGAATGCATAAATGTGTATTCTAAGATTAAGATACATGTAATTGACAGCATGCATACAATGCACATTTCACCCCCGATGAAGGATGTCTTTCGTACCCAATTAAGGATACTTTAAACAAATCAAAGATCTATGATTGCCCAATACTCTAGTATAGGACAAAAGACCTTCTCTAAGACTCTGACATTGACAAAGCAAATCAAAGATCTATGTTTGCCCAACACTCTAGTATAGGACAATAGACCCTTGTCTAATAAAGACTATATCAAATATCAAGAACCAATACAAGCCCCAAGGAGGACTCTTGGCTCCATCCATTTATAGAGCAGAATAAGGTAGACTACCTGTGCTGCTCGAACGCAAAGTTGAAGTGACTCCAACTTTGTCCCTAAATCTCCGCGAGTACTAGCTACAAACCACACTCTGCCCATAATTCAAAGAATTGAGGACTAGTGGCTAGTGGCTCAGTAGCCTTAGGAGTGCCAACAAGGAAACATAATAGTCCCTAAGATAAGGACGTTCTTCCCTAGAGGACGCTCCTAGCCAACCGAGAGCTCTATAAGCACTCCAAGGAAAGATGTGACGCCCCCAAAACAAGGACAATCTTCCTGAAAAGCCGGCTGAAGGGTGACGGGCACCTTTTATTATTAATAAGAAATATGCCCGCCGGGATTCTTTGTTTCCTAGCGGTCCCGCCGGGAAACAAAGAATCCCGGGCGGGTTTACAGGAATGGTAAGTTTTGGCCGGTAAGAGATCGTCTTGTGAATATATGTTGTGATCATCACATGTTTTAGAATGTAAATAACACGTTTTATTAACGTGATCACAAATTTGTGAACACGTTTATGAAATCCCTGTCACCACGAATTTTTCTCAATGTTATCATTGTTATCCTCTATATGTGAATAATATTACATACCTTGTGGCTCACATCCATTTTAAAAAATAATTGTATGGCCTCATCCGACACATGTTAAACTCACATTTAGTCCATACATTAATATACATTCTATTAAAATGATCCCACTATGAGAGGCAGGTACTTCCTTGAAGACATAAAATTGTTTACATGCTCCATTGACAAAAGGAGGAGATATTAAGAAAATGTTAGGGGGGGATCAAGAGAGATCAAGGGCGTTTCTCAGAGAGATGAAGAGAAATGTTATGGGGATATGAAAATGTGTCTCTTTTAAGGAGGAGCATGAGCTATGAGTCAAACTTGTTAATTTTTATCCATTTATTTCATAACGTACGGCATCATTTTAACCATTGACATAAGGGCATCCAGACAATAATACCAACCCTTAATACTGAGACAAGTATACTGACTGTAAAAAAATTAGCATCAACATTTACACTAATGACAAAGAATTAAGAAACAGGATATGTTTTGTGAGTTGTTTTTGTTTTGAACTCAAAAAACCCAAAAGTCTCATGCCTCTTTCTCTCAAAAAAAACAAAACACCCCAAAAGGCTCTTGCCTCTCTCTCTCTCTCTCTCTCTCTCTCTCTCTCTCTCTTTCAAATATTTCCAACACTCTTTCACCTCTTTCCCATCTCTCTCACACCTTGTACTTTGGACTTTGTGTACCTTATCCTCCTAGTCACACATAAGTACAGCTTCTTCGAGGCCTACATATACTGACTCACTAATCTAATAGCATAGCTCAAATCTGGCCTATTGATAGTCATGTAAATCAAACTTCTTACAATGTGCATGCACAATGTAGGGTCCTCCAAAAGATTACCTATATATGTAGCAAAATTTTATGCTCTTTGCTCTAATGGCACTAAGATTATATTACAACCTATTATTTAAACCTTTGATAACATATGTCTAAAGCATACTGCCTTTGTAAAAGTCAAATTGCATCACATGATCTAATCACCTCTATACCACCTAGAAAGTATGGAAGAATCATGGCTCACGTGAATATTTTACTCCAAACTTCTTCTTGAGGAGCATATTCACCTCATAAATGTAAACATCAATGTCCCTTGTGACAATCAAGTTATTAACATATATGACTACTAGCATAATGCCCTTGTGAGTGAAGTGCAAAATCTATAGATATCTAAAATCCATAGTAACAAGATACTATCATATCTTATTTGACCATACTCTAGGTGCATGCTTCAAGCCATATAGGGTCAAAGCAAGAGTTAGGTGGTTCAAAAAGTGGTGTCATTGACATTCCTTTGTTAAGTGCTAACAAGGAGAGGTTAAAGGTAATAACAAACTAGTAAGAAAGAATAATAAGAATTGTAAAAGTAAATACTCAGAATTTAAGGCTGAATAGTTACCATGAAAAGAATATTTAGAATTCATGCTATCATGGAAAGTTCACGCAGCCATGGGAGCATGCTCGTGTGTGTTAGGAAATTTTGGAGCATGATCATGCATGTGCCATGCTCTCTCTCTCTCATATGATTATCTTAATACAATAGAGCTCTCTCTCTCTCTCTCTCTCTCTCTTCTCATATGATTATCTTAATACAATAGAGCTCTCTCTTTCTTTCTCCTCATACGCTTGTCTTAACATATCTATGGAGATGACAAGAGAACATGCTGCACATAAAATCTATCTATTTCTAGTTTTCTCTTTCCAAATCTTCATGATCTCACGAGACGAATTATTCTAGCATGGCAGACACTTATTTTTCTTGTGCTCAGCTTCTTCATCTATCTCCATGTGGCTCACAAGAGTTGTTCTACATTCATGAGCTCTTTCTATCTGTATGCTACACACACACACACACACACACACAAAGTGTATCTCCCTCCACTTCTCTCCCTATTTTCTTTCCTCCTAAGATAGCTAGATGGCTGCAAGGAGATGTACTACATTCCATCTCTCTCTCTCTCTCTCTCTCTCTCTCTCTCTCTAGCAACCTCCAAATCTCTCTCTCCCTCTCTCTCTCTCTCCCTATCTCTCTCTCTAAAACACACCGCCACACCCATTGCAACCTGAATACCTATTTTATGAGTAATCTTTTAAGGTTAAAAAAACTTGTAAAGTATGGTTGGTTAGGGCTAGAATATTCTAATACAATATTTTCACCTCATTTCAGGATGAATATTGATGGGCATGCAATGGGACAAGATGAATTTTTACACAATGTAGAGGTGCAAGAAAATGGAGGTAGGTTTATTCTTGGTCAGGAAGGCATTGAGAAAATAAAACATTATTGGGTTGCAAAGCAAAGGGAGATTTGATAAAAAGCCAAGGAGAAGTAAAGGGCTAAAGTGAATAGGTCCATCTTGAGGATGAGAAGGAAAGAAAGAAGATTTGTAGAGTTGTAGCTTGTTGAGATATCGAGCTCGTCTAGTGAGGCGATGGACACTGATGACCCGCCTGGGAGATAGGCCCCACACTTACACCACTGGCATGGTTGGTGAGATCTTGGGTGATATGCAGCCAGTGGGATGACAGGCTGTGTGACAGCCATTCTAGAGACTGGCATAGTTATAGTGCCAGCTCATTTAATCGGGTTCACACTATAGAGAACCCGTGTATGTACTGGTTGAGTACCTTTCATATTATGTGTACTCTTATCTTGTATATGGTGTGTTGAGTATTGAGTGAAGAAGAAGAAGACTTTCAACCTCTCACCTTGTGTGTTCTCTATTAGGGTTTTGTGAGTGTGTGTGTGTGCTTGTAAGAGCTCAAGCTCTCTTCCCCCCTGCATCTTTTTATGGTATCAGAGCTTGGTTCATGCTAAGGGCTGAGCTGCAAGCAAGAGAACCACAGGAAGCGGTACGAGGGTAAGAACTTCAACTACTCTTCCCTATTTATGTTGGTGACTACACCCTTGTGTCTCAGGAGCTCTACGGGAGGCACCGACAAATGATCTCTGATTGAGGAGCTTTTTTCACGGGAGTAAAGCTATAGGGAAACTATACTATCCTATTGGGCCTCCATTTCTGGGCCGAAAACGCGTTTCGGGCACATTTGGACCTCCGTTTTTCAGAAAGCAGGCAATTTCGAGCACTGCGCGAGTAAGTCATCGATTCTCTGCAGAACTTTGTTTTAAGAACTACAGGAAGACAGATTGACAGTGCAGACACTGTGGGTGCTGCAAAGAGGTCAACAGTTACCATTGGGTGTATGTATGCACATTGAAGTCACTGGTTGTGACATTTGAGAGTTCTACAGTACCGCTACAGAAAATACAGCAGTTTGTGTAGGGCAAATTAGAGTGTTGTTTCTGGTAAAATTGTGTGTTTACTAAGACGTCAAATGATGGGATAACTCAGATTGTGGCTGAGAAGCTTGATAAGAATAACTTCCATGCTTGGAAGTTCAAGTTAATGAATTTCCTGATGGGAAAGGGCTATTGGGACTACATAGAAAGTGAGCATGAAGAGGCACCAGAGATACCGAACATAAATCTGACTGCTAAAGATGTGAAAGAGTTTAAAGACTGGAACCAAGGAGCCAGGAAAGTTATGTATTGGCTTTCCATTAGTATACAGGACACCATGATTGGGCACATTTAGGATGCCAAGTCCCCCAAGGAGGCATGGGACACCTTGGTAAAGCTCTATGAAACAAATACCAAGGCACGTAAGATACAGTTGAAGAATGAACTTCATACTGTGGAGAAAAAGAGCATGTCTGCTGTGAATGACTATGCGTTGAAGATAAAGGGTATTTCATAGGCAGGGGGAGTCAAAGAGGCCGTGGAAATTGGCAAAGGCAATATAATGATGCACGTGAATGCTATTATTGTGGTAAGCCTGGACATGTGCAGGCAAAATGTTATTATTGTGGCTGACATGCAAAATGGCAAAGTGCAGCAAAACAACTATGTATCCTCAAGCAGAAATAACGAGGATAATGAAAGGTTGTTTGTTATGTAGCATGTCGTGAATGCCATGTCTGCAAATGTTGAAGCAACACAAAAAGATGATGTGTGGTATATGGATTCAGATGCTTCGAACAACATGACAAGTCATGGGGAGTGGTTCAAGGAGATGAAAAACCCGAAAAGATTAGGTTTTGTGGAAACAGGGGATGACACTGCTCATCCAATTGCCCATGTTGGAGATGTGCCATTGTCTATGCAGGATGGCAAAGTGAAGTACCTTGCAGATATACTTCACGTTCCGAACATAACAAAGAATCTGGTTTCTGTTGGCCAGATGAATGAGCAGGGTTTACAGGTTTGGTTTAACCCTGATGGTTATGTTGAAGATTTTAAAGACAAGTACAGGTTGGTTGCAAAAGGCAACAGAGTGGGCAGAATGTTTACGTTGAATGTAGACATGCTTGAAATGAGTGCTGCGATGTTTGTAAATGGTTCAAGAATTGTTGTAGACACAGACATTTGGCATAAAAGAATTGGACATGTGAATGTGCAGAGAATGAAGTCTATGCAAACTAAAGGAATTGTGACAAGGCTGCCAAAGTTTAAAGTGGAAGGTATGCAGAAAATATGTGAAGCATGCCAATTTGGGAAGCAAACAAAGCATGTGTTTCCACGTAATAGATATGTGAGCAAAAATGCACTAGATGTTGTGCATTCAGATGTATGGGGTCCTATGAAGACCATATCTATGGGAGGCTGCAGGTATTATGTGACGTTTATTGATGACCACACAAGGAAAGTCTGGATATATTTCATGAAGGAGAAGAGTGAGGTGTTCACTCACTTTCAGAATTTCAGAGTTTTGGTTAAAAAGAAAATAGGGAAATATGTAAAGTGCCTAAGGTCAGATGGAGGGGGAGAGTACTTCTCCAATGAGTTCTCTGAATTTTTGAAGAAGAATAAAATTCGGAGACAGTTTACATGCAGATACACTACGCAGCAAAATGGAGTTGCTGAGCGAAAAAACAGACACATTGCTGAGATTGCGCGAGCATTGTTGGAAGAGAAAATTATACCGCATAGCTATTGGACTGAGGTTGTTTCTACAGCGGTATACATCATGAACAGGACTCCAACTGTAGCCATACATGATGTAACTCCAGAGGAGAGGTTTACTGGCAGAAAACCAAATTTGTCTCATCTGTGGATGCATTGCATATGTGCATGTGCAAGATGAGCTAGGAACTAAGCTGGATCCGAAAGCTAAAAAATGTGTGTTTATTGGATATTCCCTTGAGCAAAAGGGATACAGGTGTTATAACCCTGCTACTACACGTAAGTTGAGGGTAAGCAGGGATGTTGTCTTTGATGAGATGAGCAGCTGGTATGCTGTTGAAAAAGAAGCTGTTGGGGCTGATGTGAGTGGAAGTGTGGTTGCACAGAATGCAGGTCAACAATCACAGTCCTTGAGTGGACCAGGAGAGTCCTCATCTACTGGGTCTGTTGATAGACCATGGAGTGGCAGGCTGCATCATAATACCAGTCTTGCAAATGTGATTAGTACATCATGTAAAGGAAAAGAGAAAGTGGTTGAGCCCCTTGGTATGCCTGACATTTTTGCAGGGCATTCTCATGTTGATGGAGAGTCTAGTGGCTCAGATATGAGCCTTGATGAGGAGCCTGGGATCCCAGCTATGAGAACGCCTGGTGTAAAGAAGGCTATGGAAGCCATGAATGAAAAGCTGCGAAGATCTGGGAGAGTGAAAAATCCTATGCAGAGATTTACCTATGATGGTTATGTGGCACAGGCAGGTTCCACGGAAATCGCATTTGGATGCATTGAGGCACATACTGAGGTATGTGAAGTCTACTTTGCATTATGGACTATTCTATGAGACTGGGACAGAGATATGTGTACATGGGTACACAGATGCTGATTGGGCTGGTAGTATCTCAGATAGAAGATCTACCAGTGGCTTCATGTTTTCCTTGGGGAGTATTGCTGTGAATTGGAGCAGCAAGAAGCAGCCTACAGTTGCTCTATCTAGTACATAGAGGAGCTGCTATGGCAGCATGTGAGGTAGCTTGGTTGAGAAAGCTACTTGCAGATTTGGGTCTATCAGTGGATAGACAAGTTGTCATTTTCTGTGACAACATTAGCAGTATACAGTTCGCCAGGAGCCCAATTTTTCATACTCGCACGAAGCATATAGAGGTCCACTACCACTTTGTCAGAGAGAAGGTCTTGGTAGGAGACCTTGACCTTGTTTATGTCAGCACAGAGGATCAGGTAGCTGACATCTTCACCAAAGCATTGGGTACATAGAAGCTCCGCAGATTCACGGCTTCGCTTGGTGTACATGAGATGGACACTACAAGGGATCGGGCTCATACCCGCGCTCCTAGCCCCTAAAAATGACTTGTGAAAAAAGGTAGCGGGCCCGTGTACCAGCGCGTGTATCATCGCGACCACAGACATGCGTGTAAAAGCGCGTGCATAGGACCTCTCAGACGTGCTTATACACGGGTGTATAGCCGCGTTCTTTTCACAGACGCGTTGATACAAGCGGCTATACACGCCTTTCTTTAATTTAGATGCGCTTATACACGGGTGTATAGCTGCGTTCTGTTCAGTTTAGATGTACTCAGACGCGTTGATACCTGCGTCTATACACGCGTTTCTTTAATTTAGATGCGCTTATACACGCGCAATTGTCACTTTTGACGCATTAATAGACGCGTATTTTATAGATTATCTGCGTATATACACGTGAGTTTTAGCAGTTCTGACGCGTTTATACACGCGAATAGAGAGCAAAAAAAAAATCCAGAGAGTGCTATTTGGTGCCTGAATATACTGTTCCAGCATTCCAGCACCCAATAACACTCTGGATTTTTTTTTTGTGCATTAGACCATCCACGAAGAACATATGCACGAGAGAGATTAAGACAAGAATGACATGAATGCATACATTGTCAATACACGATTAAGGACAGACATGAATGTAATACTATTGATTCAGGATTCAATATTACTATCAAAATTTCATACATGTATACAAGGGAGTCCATATCTCGAAGTAGCCCATGGCTTCAGTTTACAAAAAAATATATACAACCACATCCTCAATATGGAATGTGATACTATAAGTTTGAGTACCACTCAGACCCAGATGATGACTCGGTGCTCCCTCCATGCTCAGATGAGCTCACATCGATCGGAATGTCCGATGAGTAGTGCTCACGTCCACCCTCTGCAGTGGCGGCGGGTGGATCATTAGCAGCTTGTGCCTGTTCAAGTAATATATAGTATATAAGTATATATATATGTAATTCAATAAACCAAAATCATTGGCTTAGAATTTTCAAGTACCTGTCAACCGTATGGTCTCATGGCCATCTCAAACTGCGCGTCCGTAATACGTCCCTCGGCTCTGAAGATGGCCCACGTGTCACGTCTGCTATGCCGGCGAGCATACGCAGTATCGTGGGTTATGGGCTTCCTCCCCGTAACCCGTCGCTGTATCATAATCAACACAATTTGTAAGATTGAAACAATCGTAGAATCAATGAATTAAGTAAACAATCAAATAAAGTGGCAAGATACTTACGAACTCTGCCTCCCATGACTCGACGCCGCCAGATCCGAAATGCGAAGATCCAATGGTCTCCATCTGGATCCGTCGTGCCTCCACATGCTGCCTGCTCTTCACGCCACCCTTTGCTCGTTTCTTTGCCTCCTTCCACTCGCGTTTGTGCGCAGTGGTGGCAGGTTTCTCGACAGGATAGCCACCCACAGCTACATTTAGTCGGTCATCGTACGCGAGTTTTTTAAGGTGAGATCTTTTATTACTTAAGATCTCCCTTATTCGCGTCCTTCCCCATACATCCGAGAATGTCGCATGTGGGGGATTGGGGTACTGACTATGTACAGCCTCTATCACCTCCCCAACTAATCGGCTATTTTGATCTTTAAATTTAATAAAACAATTTTTATATGAGTTTAATACTACCCCACGCATGTACTCCATTACCTCCCTCCCCCTCGCATCCATCACTATCCCGCCCCTATCCGTCACATCATAGCAGACCACTCTCTCCATCTCTCTCATCTCCTCCTCTTTCTCCTCTAACTCTTCTCCCTCTATCTCCTCTCTCACCGCGTGCCCTACTACCTCCCCCACCTCCCCCACCTCCCCCACCAAAGCACCCGCCGCATCCTCCAGTCCCACTCTTCCTACTGTTGCGGGTGGAGTCACGACTGGGGGATTGTCTACGTGACGGTGGCTGTGAGCCCTGACGTGACGGTGGCCTTGAGGGAGCATGTGATGGTGGCTATGAGGGTGTACGTGAGTGTGTCTGGGACGAGGTATGTCTCCTCGGTGGATGTGGATGAGGAGAAGCTGCATGCCGTCTCGTCGGACTCAGAGGAATAGACAGCACTGGAGTGCCTTGGATACTCGCGGTAGGGGTATAGACACCAGGTAGGGAAGGAGGGGGATGGGCATACATATACTCTGTAAGCTCAACTGCACCAAGATGGTGCCCAAAATGATTCAGCATCTCCATCAGCCAATTGCTGTACGCAAATGGATCGGATGAAGAACCTGGAATATCCATAAAGAACCTGCAACAAACATCTTCATGTACATCATGGGCTGTCTCTTGACTCACACAAATATCATCATTCAAGTCAGTTGTGTTGCCTGCAAATCATGAATTCTGAAACGCAGTCTCGTGTATACACCCGTGCAAAAACACGTGTATACACCCGTCCAAAAACGCGTGTATATCCGCGTGAACAGACTCTGCAAACAGAGTACACGCGCTTTTACACGCGTTTCTACACGCGACCTGCGAAATTTTTTTTTCAAAAGGACCGACCTCCGACAAAGACAAAGTGTCCTTATAAAAGGACCATTGTCGCCCCTGTCAGAATCATTCACCCAATCGTGTGCACAGAAGCAAAAGGACGCAGACAAACCCAAAAAGCAAAGAGCAAATAGCATAAACAAATCTGAGGAAAGAGACAAGGCACATGACAAACTGACTCACCTCTGAAAAAGTGAGTCTTCTTTCTTGCTCGGTTTCCTCCCGTGTGTGCTCCTTCTCTGCTCCCTCCTTGCACTTAGGTTTCGTTTCTGTTGGAAGAGGCGAAAACGAAAGCAGTGTTGATATGTTAGTTCAAAATCTATATTTGGGGAAGGCGGGCTATTTTTAGTTTAAACAGACCGTCGCGTTTATAAACGCGTGTATATTCGCGTGTATGATATTTTAGCTGCGTTTATACACGCGTTTTGCAGGAATTACCCACGTTAATACACGCGATTTTTAGGAAATAGCCGCGTTAATACATGCAATTTTTAGGAAATAGCCGCGTCAATACACGCGATTTTTATACTTTGATTAAAAACATATTATGATTTTGTGTTTTCTGGTTTGTACATAGGATGTCATCAACCTCTTCAAGCAGTTCTGGGGAAGATGAGACAATGAGTCGTCGTAATCGCGATGTGTGGTTGGGACAACGGATCAAATGTATGTGTAATCGATGTCAAGGATGCATTGTATGAGCACGTCGAATTACCTTGAATCACATCTCCATGTATGGAGAATGGAATCAAACAGGTTTAGAGGTGAGTAGATGTAAATTTATGGTATTCAAATGACTCATGGTATCCAAATTAAATTAATAGAGTTGTAATATATAAACTCTAATTGAAGCAGGATGCAGTACCACACCCTAACATGGTACCCTACGCGCGACGAGAGCACGCAAAGCGTCGACGAGATGATGCTGGAGCTTCGGGATCTATTGTCAGAGATGAGTGGGAAAGGGATGACAATAGCCCTGCACCCCACGAAGTTGTGGAAGAGGAGGTGCTTGATGATATGGTGCGGAATCTTTTTAAGGATGATCCCAAAGGTATGGACGACGATGATATGGAACAAGAGCATCTTTATAAGGCTTCATCGACACCGGTGTTTGAAGGGTGCACATTCTCTGTTTTACGTGCTTCACTGGAACTACTCAATATACAAATAGTTTATGGATGGAGCAATGCAAGTCTTGACGCATTATTGAAGTAAGCATTCTAACTTACAAATTTGAATTAGTGGTTTAAGGTTTAGGATTTAAGACTAATTATAATTGATGATATTAGATGCAGATTATTATCAAACATGCTTCAAAAGGAAAATAGACTACCCACCTCAAGAGACATAGCGAGGCGCTATGTGACATCTCTTGGAGGACTTCGCTTGGTGTACATGAGATGGACACTACAAGGGATCGGGCTCATACCCGCGCTCCTAGCCGCTAAAAATGACTTGTGAAAAAAAGTAACGGACCCGTGTACCAGCGCGTGTATCATCGCGGCCACAGACATGCGTGTAAAAGCGCGTGTATAGGACCTCTCAGACGCGCTTATACACGGGTGTATAGCCGCGTTCTTTTCACAGACGCGTTGATACAAGCGGCTATACACGCCTTTCTTTAATTTAGACGCTCTTATACACGGGTGTATAGCCGCGTTCTGTTCAGTTCAGATGTACTCAGACGCGTTGATACTTGCGTCTACACACGCGTTTCTTTAATTTAGATGCGCTTATACACACGCAATTGTCACTTTTGATGCATTAATACACGCGTATTTTACAGATTATCCGCGTATATACACACGAGTTTTAGCAATTCTGACGCGTTTATACACGCGAACAGAGAGCAAAAAAAAAAATCCAGAGAGTGCTATTTGGTGCCTGAATACTGTTCCAGCATTCCAGCACCCAATAACACTCTCTAGATTTTTTTTTTTTGTGCATTAGACCATCCACGAAGAACATATGCACGAGGGAGATTAAGACAAGAACGACATGAATGCATACATTGTCAATACACGATTCAAGACAGACATGAATGTAATACTATCGATTCACGATTCAATATTACTATCAAAATTTCATACATGTATACAAGGGAGTCCATATCTCGAAGTAGCCCATGGCTTCAGTTTACAAAAAAATATATACAACCACATCCTCAATATGGAATGTGATACTATAAGTTTGAGTACTACTCAGACCCAGATGATGACTCGGTGCTCCCTCCATGCTCAGATGAGCTCACATCGGTCGGAATGTCCGCTCACGTCCACCCTCTGCAGTGGCGGCGGGTGGATCATCAGCAGCTTGTGCCTGTTCAAGTAATATATAGTATATAAGTATATATATATGTAATTCAATAAACCAAAATCATTGGTTTAGAATTTTCAAGTACCTGTCGACCGTATGGTCTCATGGCCATCTCAAACTGCGCGTCCGTAATACGTCCCTCAGCTCTGAAGATGGCCCACGTGTCACGTCTGCTCTATGCCGGCGAGCATATGCAGTATCGTGGGTTGTGGGCTTCCTCCCCGTAACCCGTCTCGTCGCTGTATCATAATCAACACAATTTGTAAGATTAAAACAATCATAGAATCAATGAATTAAGTAAACAATCAAATAAAGTGGCAAGATACTTACGAACTCTGCCTCCCATGACTCGACGCCGCCAGATCCGAAATGCGAAGATCCAATGGTCTCCATCTAGATCCGTCGTGCCTCCACATGCTGCCTGCTCTTCACGCCACCCTCTGCTCGTTTCTTTGCTTCCTTCCACTCGCGTTTGTGCGCAGTTGGCAGGTTTCTCGGCAGGATAGCCACCCGCAGCTACATTTAGCCGGTCATCGTACGCGAGTTTTTTAAGGTGAGATCTTTTATTACTTAAGATCTCCCTTATTCGCGTCCTTCCCCATACATCCGAGAATGTAGCATGTGGGGGATTGGGGTACCGACTATGTACAGCCTCTATCACCTCCCCAACTAATCTGCTATGTTGATCTTTAAATTTAATAAAATAATTTCTATATGAGTTTGATACTACCCCACGCATGTACTCCATTACCTCCCTCCCCCTCGCATCCATCACTATCCTGCCCCTATCCGTCACATCATAGCAGACCACTCTCTCCATCTCTCTCATCTCCTCCTCTTCCGAACTGTCTCCTCTAACTCTTCTCCCTCTATCTCCTCTCTCACCGCGGGCCCTACTACCTCCCCCACCTCCCCCACCTCCCCCACCCAAAGCACCCGCCGCATCCTCCACTCCCACTCTTGCTAGTGCTGCGGGTGGAGTCACCATTGGGGGATTATCTACGTGACGGTGGCTGTGAGCCCTGACGTGACGGTGGTGGCTGTGAGGGTGTACGTGAGTGTGTCTGGGATGAGGTATGTCTCCTCGGTGGACGTGGAAGAGGAGAAGCTGCATGCCGTCTCGTCGGACTCGGAGGAATAGATGGCACTGGAGTGCCCTGGATACTCGCGGTAGGGGTATAGACACCAGGTGTAGGGAAGGAGGGGGATGGGCATACATATACTCTGTAAGCTCAACTGGACCAGGATGGCGCCCAAAATGATTCAGCATCTCCATCAGCCAATTGCTGTATGCAAATGGATCGGATGAAGAACCTGGAATATCCATAAAGAACCTGCAACAAACATCTTCATGTACATCATGGGCTGTCTCTTGACTCACACAAATATCATCATTCAAGTCAGTTGTGTTGCCTGCAAATCATGAATTCTGAAATGCAGTCTCGTGTATACACTCGTGCAGAAACACGTGTATACACCCGTCCAGAAACGCGTGTATATCTGCGTGAACAGACTATGTAGACAGAGTACACGCGCTTTTACACGCGTTTCTACATGCGACCTCCGAATTTTTTTTTTCAAAAGTACCGACCTCCGACAAAGACAAAGTGTCCTTATAAAAGGACCACTGTCGCCCCTGTCAGAATCATTCACCCAATCGTGTGCACAGAAGCAAAAGGACGAAGACAAACCCAAAAAGCAAAGAGCAAATAGCATAAACAAATCTGAGGAAAGAGACAAGGCACAGGACAAACTGACTCACCTCTGAAAAAGTGAGTCTTCTTTCTTGCATGGTTTCCTCCCGTGTGTGCTCCTTCTCTGCTCCCTCCTTGCACTTAGGTTTCGTTTCTGTTGGAAGAGGCGAAAACGAAAGCAGTGTTGATATGTTAGTTCAAAATCTATATTTGGGGAAGGCGGGCTATTTTTAGTTTAAACAGACCGTCGCGTTTATAAACGCGTGTATATTCGCGTGTATGATATTTTAGCTGCGTTTATACACGCGTTTTGCAGGAATTACCCGCGTTAATACACGCGATTTTTTGGAAATAGCCGGATTAATACACGCAAATGTATATGTAATCGATGTCAAGGATGCATTGTACGAGCACGTCGAATTACCTTGAATCACATCTCCATGTATAGAGAATGGAATCAAACAGGTTTAGAGGTGAGTAGATGTAAATTGATGGTATTCAAATGACTCATGGTATCCAAATTAAATTAATAGAGTTGTAATATATAAACTCTAATTGAAGCAGGATGCAGTACCACACCCTAACATGGTACCCTACGCGCGACGAGAGCACGCAAAGCGTCGACGAGATGATGTTGGAGCTTCGGGATCTATTGTCAGAGATGAGTGGGAAAGGGATGACAATAGCCCTGCACCCCACGAAGTTGTGGAAGAGGAGGTGATATGGTGCGGAATCTTGAGCTCTCTTTCGGAGGCAACATGGCTCTCGAAAGGCGTACCCTAAGCATCTAGCAACACTTCCGAATGATATCCATGTTGATTGGTTGCATGAGGAAATGGAGAGAGCAGAGAGTGACGAGGGGCTGCATATCACGGCGGAAGAATGGGAGTATGCACGAGGGGCTGCATATCACGGCGGAAGAATGGGAGTATGCACGAGGATGCATGTCAAAGGTACATAGAACTAATGTTTTGCATTAGTTGTAAGTGATTTGCTTTTAATATTTATTCACATTGCTTACACAAATATTGCTTCTATTTTGGTCCAGTGCACTATGTTCAATGCTATATGGTGTGAAGGCAAGCATTTTTAAACACAAAGAATTGATGAAAAGAGAAATACACAAGATTGCGGTGTCATTAGTAGCTTTGAGGGAGCTAATGGAAAAATGGATGATTATTGTGGCATAATCTAAGACATATTTAGGCTTGACTTTCGTCGCTTCTTTGTGTATGTTTTGGATGTCAAATGGCAAATGAACGTGGTGAAAAAAGGACCTGATGCAACGATAAAACGCCATGCAAGTGGATATGTAACTATTGACTCTACAAAGTTCTGGCAAACAAAGAAAGATAGGCTCGTATTGCCACAACAATGTGAGCAGGTATGCATTTTTTTACTAATGTGTTTCATGTACATATATATCTAAGCTCGCGTACCCCTTGACTTTTGATATGCTAATTAATTACTGTACTATGTGTATTTGAGTAGGTTATCTATCTACCAATGGTGCATGACATTAAATGGTGGTACGTCATCCCTATTGCACCACGTTCCAAAGTGATGTATAATACATTCACTGATATGGAGCATATGGAGGATGTAACAAGTCGCAATGAAGATGATGTCGAACATGCCATTGAAGATGTTGTGATCGATGATCAAGAAATAAGAGATGATCATGATAATGAGGATGAGCATGCCATTTCTCATGATTATGAGAATGACCCTACCATTGAGGATGATGGTGATGTTGATGAGGATGATCAGGACATCGATACCATTATCAATGGAGTACAGAATATCGATAGTGGAATAAATTTAATCGTAGCCTTACAAATTGATCAAATGGATATTGATGTTGATCGTTTGGCAAGGATGGATCTTATTGAAGATGAGATCGAACCCTAACCAATCCGTCACTGTACGTTCTAAATTGATGACATTTTTATCATCTCATATGCATGATTTATTTTTGAATATATTTCATTGTTGTAAATGCATGTATTTCTTCAGTTTTTCTTCAGTTTTTCTCTGCCATGCGTGTATTAATCCGTGTATAGTGGCGTGTATTAATCCGTGTATAATAGCGTGTATTAATCCGTGAATATTAGCGTGTATAGATGCGTGTATTACTGTGTGTATTACTGCATGTATATATACGCGTTTATACACGCGTTGATAAATGCAAATATACACACGAACTTAAATGCTAAAATACACGCGCCCGATTCTATTCAAATACAAGTGCGACCATACACGCGCTCGTAATTTATCGCGTGTATGAAACGCGTGTATGGTAGCATTGTCTTGTAGTGGGAGTTGAGCTCGAGGGGGAGTGTTGAGATATCGAGCTCGTCTAGTGAGGAGGTGGACACTGATGACCCGCCTGGGGGATAGGCCCTACACTTACACCACTGGGGCATAGTTGGTGAGATCTTGGGTGATATGCGGCCAGTGGTATGATAGGCTATGTGACAGCCATTCTAGAGACTGGCATAGTTATAGCGCCAGCTCATTTAGTTGGGTTCACACTATAGAGAACCCATGTATGTATTGGTTGAGTACCTTTCATATTATGTGTACTCTTATCTTGTATATGGTGTGTTGAGTGTTGAGTGAAGAAGAAGAAGACTTTCAGCCTCTCACCTTGTGTGTTCTCTATTAGGGTTTTGTGAGTGTGTGTGTGTGCTTGCAAGAGCTCAAGCTCTCTTCCCCCCTGCATCTTTTCATAGCTAACTCTTGGTATGAGAAGATGAAGGGCCTCGACAAAGCTACCCCACAAGAAAATATTTGAATAATTCCTCCTCCATCCCAATTGCAAGAAAGCTTGAAGAAATGGTTGCGAAAGAGTTGTGCTGGCCAACATTCGTAACACTTTGACACTAGTCAAAGTGCCCTCATCAAAAGATGAGCTTTTCTTGAAGAGGTCATCTCTAATGATAGAACTGACACTAGTCAAAGTGCCCTCATCAAAAGATGAGCTTTTCTTGAAGAGGTCATCTCTAATGATAGAACTTAATGTTTATGATTTCCATGGACATGGTGGCAATAGAAAATCTATCAGCTTACCAAAGGCACCAAAGGTTCTAGTTATCCACAAGAGAATCCTTGCTGCCTAATCCTTGCCTATAAATAGAAGAGGATGAAGTCTTTCCCCTGCAAACATGCCAAAGATAGAAACCTCAAAGTAGCATCATGACACATAAAGTTAAAGATTTTTTTTTTGAATTTTGGAGATTAGAGACATGAGTCTCCCCCAACAAAAGAGATGTGTGTAGCAAGTCGATAGGGAGATGTGCTATTGTAAAGCATCCTATACATTTACGACAAGCCTTAGTTTTGTACCCTACTTTTATCAAAGTCAGATTTAAAGCACTCCTAGAGCACCTTAAGACACTCTCAAACTTGTATAAAGTAGAGTTAAAGTACTTTATACAGTGGCCCTAAAACATTTTTAACAGATTTGAAGCACTTTTAGGTGGTCCTATAGAACTTTCAATATTACAAAATAACTTATTTTAAAGTGATAGTGAAACACTTCCAAATGGTCCCAAAGTAATTATACATCATGGTCCTAAATTACTTTACGCTGGCCCTAAAATATCTTTAGTAGATGTAAAGCACTTTTAGGTCCTACGTAATTTTCAATGGCACAAAAGCACTTGGTGCAAGTATTTTAAAGTGATATTGAAAGGCTTCCAAGCACAAAAGAACTTGTTAGTACCACTTGGAAGTACTCAATATTTAAAATACTTACAAGTTCTTTTGTGCCATTGAAACTTGAAGTAATCAATATCTATTTTCTTTTATGCCATTGAAACTTGAAGTAATCAATATCTATTTAAAATACAAGTTATTTTGTGTTATTGAAACTTTCCAAGTGGTACTAACAAGTTCTTTTTTTGTGCTTGGAAGCCTTTTAGTATCACTTTAAAATACATTCTTTTGTGCCATTGAAAGCTCTATAGGACCACCTAAAAGTTCTTTACAGCTACTAAAAGTATTTTAGGGCCTATGTATTACAGCTACTAAAAGTATTTTAGGGCCTATGTAAATTACTTTAGGACCATGTATAAGTACTTATACTAGTTTATAAAGTCGTTCGCAAAGTCCATGAAGTACTTTTAAGAGCTCTAAAGCACTTTCAGGTGGTCCTAAAGTGTTTTTAATATAAAAAAAACTTATAAGTAATTGAAAGTGATCTAGAGTACTTCCAAGTGGTCCTATAACAAGGTCTCTATTAATGCACATGATGTTTTTAAAGCTTAAAGTACTCATGTACCACTTAATAGTACTTTTGCATCACTTGATAGTACTTTTGACCACTTATTAACAATATTGTTAGACCACTCATTAGAAGTTCAGAACCACTAAATAGCATTTGAGGACCACTTTAAAATAGTTCAAAACCAATAAAAAGTAGTTTAGGACCACCTAAAAATAAAAAGGCTTTTTTAATGTAAAAATAACAAGGTAGATTTTTTTAACAAAAGGTGCCTAAATCATGACCATAAAAAAAGACTATGTTTTCAAAACCTTTTAGGCACTACATATTCTCTCTCAATGAATATCTTCTATATTAAAAATTTCTTCAAAATAAATATACTAAACTTTTTTTTTTCAAGCATTTCTTAAAGCCACAAGGTGGCTTTCTTTCTAACAAAAGGGGGTTAATGTTTTTTACATAAATTCACACAATTTAAAGTTTTTATGTGATAATGAGAGAGAGAGAGAGAGAGAGAGCTCACGTGCTTATCAACATAAAAGACAAGTCTTGCAATTTTGAAGAAATGAAAATGTCAACCAAAGTAAAATTTCATGACACTTTTTAAGAATAATTGGTTAGAATGCCTCTACCTATGGTGGAAGCTTTTCGGGAAAGAAAATTATATATCTAGTACTTTCTTATTTTAAAATTGCTAAAAATAACATAAAAATATTGCAATAGCCTTACTTCAAGGATACCTATATAAAAAAGTGTTTCTTTATTAAGTGATATAATGGACATGCCAATATCCTATGCACATATAGAATAGTTTTTAATCGTACAATTGTAGGTGTTGAAAAAGTATCTAATTTATTTACCTAAATCATGACTATGGAAGAATATGTTTGAAATGTTTTTGGCACTTATTCTGATCTCTCAATGAATATCTTGTGTTGATATTATTTTCTTGATATAAATTTCTTTGAAAAAATAAAAATAAAAAATTCTTAAACAAAAATTTCTTAAAGCCACAAAAGTGGTTTTTTTCTACAAGACTAGTGCTAATTTCTAATATATAAATCCACCCAATATGAAATTATTGTGATATTAAGAGAGAGAGAGAGAGAGAGAGGAGGGGGGCGCTACTATTGTATTCACTCACTTTCAAAAGATGCCTAAACTTAAATTATCATCTTAAAAAGCATAAAGATAGGGGCTTTCCCTTCAAGGATCATACTAACATTATAATAATAGAAATGGTAGACTAGATATAAGGGGTCGAATTTAGTGAGGAATAGGTGGGCTTTACATGTGCACCTATTAAAAGGAACAAAGAACCATCATGAAAATGTTGACTCTTAATATGCGATCAGTAAAACTAGCTTAATAGATATTCAAATATTAATTTTTATATTTTCATTTATTCTGTTTAAGTAAAACCACTAGAGTGTTCCTTCTACAAAATCTATTCGAGCATTCCTTCTACAAAAATCGACTCTAGAAGAAGGAAGTAATGTCATAAGCATGAGATGATCCTAAATGGTGTATGTCAGTATGGTGGAGTCACTGTGGTGGAGACCAAACAATTATTTATGTATTTCTCACATCTACATATAGGTGAAGCAAAGTAGATTTAGAGAATGAAAAAGCAAACTAGAACAATTGACAATGTCTTGTGAAAAAAAAATATAGTCATGGAAAGTGGAAACATGTTATCTATTCTTCATGTTTTTTGTGAAAAAATTGTCATGATCGTACTGTAGTAGTAGGCACAATATCCCATGCATATTGTATCCTAAATTGATTTTTTGGTTTGAGGGGGCACAAATCGAAATCGATTTTGGTTTCAAAGAAGACAGGAAAAATTATTCAATCTCGTGAGGTACAAGAGTCCCTATTTGTATATATTCGTAATAAAGAGTGCAAGATGAAAGCATGTACATATCCTTAATCCATCAAATCCATTCATACAAGATCATACGTTTATGACATAGTTAATCAAATTATGGCCACTATTAAAGCTCTTACCATTAATTCTCTTTTACAAGCTTTTCTCCTTAAGTACAAAAGCTATTCATGCTATTAGTGACATGCACATAAAATATCAATATCATTAAGCATGAAGTGTGATATATATGTCCAAGAACATATTAAAGCGTCTCAAGTCTCTATCTATATATGATATTTGATTATACGTCTAAGGGTTGCTACCACCTTCTTTAGGGGTGATCCATGCGATACATGTCTAAGGACAATTATGCTTCAAATTAAAGTGTCTCAATCTCTAGCTAAATATGATATTTGACTATAATGTGCCAATTAGTGTGTTGTTACAACCTTCTCTGGAGGATCCAAGTGTGCAACAAGGGTCATTATAGTTTGATTGTTGCTCACCACACCACGGTGTAATGCGCTTTTGTACTTGCCATTGGTTAGCATCTATAATCAAAAAATAAAAAAGAGTCAATATATATATCAAGATGATATCCTAAATTTACAGTTTTACAAAAGAGAAGCATGGCACAAGGTGTTCACTAGTGTGTAGCCTAGTAGTAAAAGGAATTCATCTTTTAGAAAAGAGAAGCATGGCAAAAGTTGTTCACTAAAGTGTAGCAAGGAATTCACCTTGTAGGATGAGGACCCCCTACTAAGCTACATCTATTAGAGTGTAGCAAGGAATTAACCTTGTAGGATGAGGACCCCCTACTAGCTACATCTATTAGAGATGATCTTTGGGTATCACTAAATATTTATAAACCTTTTTTTTAAAGACAACAATATGGCACAAGTTTGGTGGTTTTAAGTGTGTTAATGATGTGGCTCTTACAAACCGGTTAACTTAGGGCTGGCGGACTTTACCTGTAATTGATCACCAATATTGATGACTAATGCGTTGGGTATGGGATCCACTGCGAACCATTGGCCATCCTTGCACACTTGAAGTCCATCCATATCTTTGTCTTGTAGTAGAACCGTCATGCATCCATGGTCCTTGTGTCCATGTGTCCCAAGAACAAGGTCAGGTTGAGGGCAAGGAGGGTAGTAGTTTGCTCGGAAGAACAAGTTGTAATGTTGAAAAGCCTTCTCTAGATGGTCATCCGTCATACCAAGGCTTTTGGACAATGCGGCGAGCAAACTTTTGAAAAGGTTCTGTAGCTCGGTGCCGTAGGAACCCACCATGCCCCTAGAGTGGTCACATCACAAAGTGGTGTTGGGCCATGTGATATAATGGAAAAAAAAGTGTGTGTGTGTCCGTGTGTAAGGGGGGGGTGTATGTGTGTACTGTCTCTGAGAGAGAGACTGTGTGTGTGTGTGAGAGAGAGAGAGAGTGAGTGAGTGAGTGAGTGAGTCAGTGAGAGAGAGAGAGAGAGAGAGAGAGAGAGAGAAGGGGTTGGACCTTAATCCTTCGGGTTGGGAAGGCCACATGTCGAGTTTCTTCAATGAGGGGGGAGCCAGGTAGCCAAAGAGGGAGTCCATCCAGTCATTTGCGGCTCCTTGGAAGAAGTTAGTGTGGCCATATCCGAGCAAGCCTTCAGTGCTCTGATCCTTCACAGAGTAACCTTCCTTGTCGTCCATGGGGAGCTCAAAGAACTGCCTGGCTGCCTGTCTGGTCCCTTCAATAACGCTCGCGGGTATGCCATGGTTAACCACCTGCAGCACAGCAGCAAACAGTACAGACCACATCAGCTATACGCTTTTATCTCCTCTTCATTATTATCTAATCTTAAAAGCTAGCTAGCGCAGGCACGTTAATGTAATTAACCTACTTGGAAGAAGCCCCACTCCTCGCAGGCTTTGGCGATCTCTTTCAGGGTGTCCGCTTCCGAGTCTCCATGAAGGCCGGCCATATCCACGAAGGGAAGGAGGCCCGTGTTTCTTTGGGCGGGATGAGGCCGCTGCTCATGGGGGACCAAGAACTCCTGGGGCACCTCCGGCACGGCCATCTGGGATAATTTCTGCACAAGATGGCGTTTCTCGTGATCCGTCACCTTCTGTGCACTCTCCGGCACAGCTAGACGTTGGCTGGAGAAGATGGTGGTCATGGTAATTAACGACGTAATTAAGTGCTAATCGACGCTCAAGCAGAGAAGGCTTGCGAAATTCAGAGGAGATCTAATGCATTTATATAGATTGCTGATTGTGTAAAACCAGCAGGGAGCAGTGAAGCATGCGGCGCCCATCGGAGAAGGCGAGGTGGCCGGCGACATTGAAAAAATACGCTCCTAGCTTATTTTGATTGCGGTTGAAACTTTTTTGTTGTTGAAAAAAGGACAACAAACATTGATGTGTGGATTCTTGACTAGACGACAGGCCAATGCCAAGACGTCTCCTTAACTTGACCTAGTTGTTTGTAAATAATTTTATTAAATACTAGTTTCTTTCTTTCTTTTTCTTGGGAACAAGTAATTATATATATTAATATTAAAAAAAGACAGCCCTTTACAAAAAGTTCTCTTACAATCCTTCTCTTAGTTTTTTTCCTTTTTTAAGATCAATAATAGTTATATATATTAACTGAAACTGTTCAAAAACTGCAAATACAACCAAATCAGGGCTACAATGTCCATATTTACTACTCCTTCTCAACTTCATTCAGAATTTTACACAAAAATTCCCATCTCTCTTCTTGATGCTCCAAAAGTATTCTGGCCTCCATCATAGCTTCTGTAGTGCATCCTCCAGGGGACTGTTTTTCCAGCATTCCCCCTTTCTTGTCCAACCAAACTTTAATAGTGGGTATGGTTCGCACCTGGTTTTCTGCGAGGGCGACAAATGTACGATCAACTTGTTTTTCTTTACGGTACCACCTTAGAGTTTTTGGTCCAAACTTGGGAGGCCTTTTCTTCCCTTCCCAAAATCTCACCTGCAGCACCATATAGACCAAAGTTAGGGGTTTATTCCTAGTATGTTTGAAGCTCACCAAACTCTGAGGCAAAATTCAGATCATATTCGTTTGCAGGTTCTGAATCACCATATCCAGCTCAAAACATCTTATTTTATTCACATTACACACCAACCAGCACATGTAACACACTTATGCATCAAGTCTGACTCTTGCAAGCCTGTCATACTGCCTTCCTAAATACAATTGCATTCCTGCTAGACCAGATTTCCATCAAGATACAAGCTCTGATGATATTAAAAACCAAACCAATATATTCATTACTAATTGACCATTTACCCAAGCTCCAGTCCCCCCAACATGTTCGCATACCCAAGCTCTTCTCTATCCATTTACACATTTTGGACCAAGTACCCCTAATTGCTAGGCATTCCCAAAACACAAGTGATGACCTACACCTGGGACAAATGCCAATAGATACATTAGATTTTAAAGCCAGCGGAATCATCAACCATATAAAGATCCTCCAATTTACAATTAGGTAATCTGCACATGAGGTCCCACCTTTCATCTTCCCAAACAAAAGAACATTGTCCCCATGAAATGTGATATCCTAGCTGCATATAGGCAATCATCATGGCTTCAGAACTGCAGCCCTTAGGAGATTGCTTCTCTAGGACCTCTCCACTTGACTAGATCTTCCAAATTAGTTTGGTTCCCAGGGGGTTCATAATAAAAACCACAAAAGTCTAGACAGTGTGATGATGTGGCATGTAACATGCCACATCTTCACCAATTTGGGGACTTCTTGAATAATCAAAATTTTCCATCATGATATATATACTTGGAAAGGTCTCGATGAATACATTCCAAATGTGCAATAATCGCTAACTATTCATTTGATTTGCAAAAAATTCACCATGAGCCCATTTTCCTAGAGAGAGGAGGTGTGGAAATCCTTAAGGGACAAAAATGAGAGTCCAAATTTTACCTAATGGTAGATATAGGATACCAATGCCTCCTTCACTCTTTGGCATACTCACTTTGTCCCACGTAAGCAAAGCTACCACTCTCCTACTACTACACCTATTTCTCCATAGAAAGTCCCTTATTATAGGCCCCATACTTTTCTTGAGTGTTGCCAAAGTTAAGCACTAGGCATAGGAACATGGTGTAGGCATTTAAAACAACATTACAAATGGTCACCCTTTCATGAAAGGGAACCCTAACCCCCTCCCATTTATTCAAGTTCTAGATGAATCTCTCTAGGGTCCAATCACTTATTACAACCCTTCTCTTAGATACATTAGATTTTAAAGCCACCAAAATCCTCAACCATATAACATCCTCCAATTTACAATTAAGTAATGTGCATATGATGTCCCACCTTTCATCTTCCCAAACAAAAGAACATTGTCTCCATGAAATGTCACGAGACCCTTTTGTATTTCTTGAAGAAATTAATTTAAAAAAACTCACAAATTATTTCATAATTGAAACAAAGATGTGAATTAATTTAAAAAACCAGATAACATAGCATAACACAAGGCAAGAGAAACAAAATAACATCACCATCAAGAGTAAAAGGAGTAAAGGATAGTGAATACCACACAGAAGAAAAGAGTGGGTGCAATCTTCCCCCTCAAATGTGTAGCTCTACTTCCACCACTTGAGTATTTAGAGAATTTTATTCATAAAAATAACCCAAGGAGCTTAGAATAGATGTGCGTACAAATTGGGCTTTCTTTTCCCCAATTTTGGGTATTGCTTTACATATTATTAACCATATGAAGTCTCCCTAAGGTTTGTACATATAAAAACCTTTACCCAAATATAATTGCTAATGGGCCTTGTTACATAAAATAACTTTGTGCACATTTGCACATATAATAATGTTATACACATTTGCACATTCCATTAAGTTGAATCCTGCACAAATTAAATTAGGCATATTTTTGGATGATTATTAATTCATCAAAATATGATAAAATATATACCTAACAATCCTCCCATTTTGGGGAAGCAACTGTCCTCCGTTGTGTAAGAAAATCATCGAGAGAATAAGATTATGCTGTAGGTATTGATGCCATAACTTGTAAGGTAAACTCAGAGGTCCGCCGAACATGGCTCAAAGGCACAAAGGCATGGCTCAGAGGTTCTTATGGACATGGGATACCAACAAGAAAACTCATGCGACACCTAAATTGGTGATCATCTCACTGATTATCAAATAAAAAATAACATGCATAAAAAGTCTAATACATGATTTACAAAACAAAAATGATCATCATCTTCACACCACCGCTCAATCCACTAGCCATACGACACCTCAATTGGTACCCTCGTATAGTGCGATACCTCAATCGGTACCCTCACACATCTCGTGCAGTGGGACACCTCAATCGATACCCTTTCGCTTTTCATTGGTTATACTCAGACACTGTCCACATTAGTTAAACAATTAATTGAACACATCAATTAATCCCAACTTTGTCTTGAGATATAGACAACCCATAAGTATTCAAATAACAGCCACACACATGTTTGCCAGGCGTAAGTAACCCGAGAATCACCCCTCCATACAAACCAATTGAAAAAAACAGTGGAGGCCCACAAGCATGCCATATACAGGCATCTCCGATATATAGTTGCATAAACGCATGAGATGATGGCTTCATGATTGGTGTGGAAGACTAGATCTACACATAATGCATATGCAATGAACCAATCAAATGAATGTATGTAAGATGAGCCTAAGTGTCCCATACCACATAGGCACGTTGCATACACGCATAGGATGGTAAAAGATAGAAGACCTAAATGTGTCTAGAGTAAGTATATAAAACCAATCTAATGTCCCATACCACCATACATCACTTCCTTCAGAATAGAAGTTTTAGGCGGAGTGGCCAGCTCCCTCTGAAACTTAAATTCTGACACAAATTTTCTCTATCTAGAAATTTTATTTAATTTAATGAACTTGAACGAATCTTAATGTTGAATCTATGGTTTAGTAATTAGGTTTTTATGTTGGAATAATATTATAGAAATACTTATGAAAAAATTGTATAAAAGGAAGTGAATTTATACATACCTCCATCATTGGTGTCATTGAAATTATCTATCAAAATAATTTTGACACTCAAAGAGACACGAGTTTTTAAACAAAATTCACGACGAGAAGCTTAACATTATAACAGATAAATTGATTATGGATAGGAAATACTAACCTTGAGTTGAAAAGTTATTTGGAAGCATGTGAAATTATAAATGAAGAGTGGATAAATTTGATTTCTCAAGAGCTCAAGAAAAAATTAAATATGAATGACTAGTAACAATTCTAACAATCTTGATTAATTAAACAAGTCTAGATGATGAAAGCTTAATTTTCATTTGAAGTTAAAATAAACTTGAATAATAAATATGAATTTAGCCATCATAAGGTTGAGTTAGGTGTAAGAGGATTGTACCTTACATATATTCGATTGACATGATGTTCTATATTGAGAAAAATGAGAAAGCAATACGAATGGATCGAAATATAATTATTCTTCCAAACATAACTAGGGTTATATTAAATTATTAATTTATAAGAAATAAAACTTATAGTACTAATATGGTTTGAAATTCTATGCATAAATGATGATATGGAGCCACACATGCAAGAGGATATTGAGCCACATGTACAAGAAGATTTTGTGGAAGAGCTAATTGAAGCAATGTTTAAAGGTAATAGACACGATGGTCAAGACACAATGTCCCAAGAATTACATCTTCAAACTCTTGGATCAGTGTATTAGAATTATTCAAGTAATCTCTATATCCTCTTTCTCTTTCTTAATCTGATCCTCTTCAAAAATAAACTAGCTAACAACACATCATGTGTCACAATTGTGCAAGGTTGTTGAAATGTATAATATTACTGGAGAGAGATTCCATGCCTAAGCCATGAGATGATGGAAAGAATATTCTAAGTTCCATTAGCATGGAACTTAGCATGTACTCCATTAGCATGGAGTACATGTGTATACATGTCTACCCCAATGATTATTTTCTCTTCCATGCAAACACCAACTCTTTCACCTCTTAGCTAATTGAGTTGCCCCGTTTTTGTTGCTTGCATGATGATAGCAGAATATCTTCATTGGCCATGTCACGCACCCTAGATTTTGTCAAATATAACTTAGTCTCCTATACATATTCAAGAACCTTGACATGGCAGCCAAGTTTGGTTGAGAGGACTCCTTTTTTGTATCATTTACTAACATCATTAAACTGGACCATTTGAAAAACAATTGATCTATAGATTTTGGCCGCTTCACCATAGCAAGGCTATTGTGTACACCCCATAGGAGAGCTGCAACACTGTTCTCTTCATTCCCATATATGTCCCTCAAGGAGGGATGGCCAAGAAATCTCCTGAAAATGTCTCTTTTGATTTCTTCATCCATTCCAAGAGTCTGTCTCTGAAAATATCTAGCCATATTACAAGATATCATCTGTCTGTTTTTGTCGTCAACATCATCCTATATGAAGACTTCATATCTTGATATTGATTTCGTATGCTGCTCTCTTATCCTCTTTTCTTCATATTCCCTTGTTATCCCACATTGTTCCATAGCACACTGTGTACAATCCATTGATGCAGCATTCTTACATTTGCAAGGATTTTGTTGAAGTAATTTTGTTGGAATATAGGCAATATTATCCATCACACCTCAACCCAAACAAATAAAACCTGAACAAAATTCAATCAAAAATTAAAATTGGGAGAAACTAAACCTTTCAATAGAATGTGGAGTCTGAGCGACGATAAACATTGGTCGTGATAATGTATTCAATTGTGTATTGAGAGAGAGAGAGAGGGGGAGAGAAGTGCAAGTCGACTCTCCTACAGGCAAAACGAGGAGAGAAAAATGAAGACAATCATACTTGAATCAAAGAATGTGTTTAGTTGTGCATTGAGAGAGAGAGAGAGAGAGAGAGAGAGAGAGAGAGAGACCTGATAGAGTATTCAGTTGTGTATTATTGAGAGAGGGATAGTGAGAGAGAGTCACTGTAACTATGGGAGAGAGAGAGTCGATGTAACTAAGAGAGTCGATGGTTGAACGAAGCTTAATCTTGAAGGAATTGGCTTTCTTTTAGTATGAGAAGCTGAAAAATAGAGTAAACTGGGGTACTATGGGATGCAAAACAGTAGAGCAAACAGGGTGGGAAAGAAGGAGAAGTGGTTGGAAAAGAGAGAGAGAGAGAGACAGAAGGTGATGTGGGGGAGATGGCCCAATTTTTTTCACCTAAAATAAAGGCTGTTTCAAATGCATAACTCCCAAAGAAGAGTGGGAAAAAAATGCATATAATTTAAAAAAAAGAAACAATTCAAGTTGTTTTTGCCACCACTAATAGCTTGTGTTTTTTAGTACTATGGGACACCACTATTTGTGCACCTTAGCATGCATATACCCTGTTATGTTTCACCTTCTACACCCACTTACATCCAATTGCTTTCTTGCCTTCAAAGCATTGGCACCAAATCCTAAGTCTCATTTCCATACAATGCATCTTTCTCCCAATACACATTTCCAATAGCCTCATCAAACATGTGGGCTCTATAACTTGAACACCTTTTGTCATGTAAGCAAAGTGAAGTGCCACATAACCATTGTAAGTCAACCTATGCACATGGTTTTTCACTCTTCTAGATCATCGTAACTTTGTGTTCATGGATTCCAAATCCTTCTTCACACCAGGTGTCCTTATTGTTGGTATCCCAAGCTCCTCATTAAGGCTCATTTCAGATCCACTAGACTCTCCATCAATAAGAGAATGCCATGCAGAAATATCAGGCATACCAAGGGGCTGAGCCACTTTCTTTTTTCTATTATGTGATGTACCAACTACATTTCTAGGACTGGTATTATGACGTAGCCTGCCACTCCATGGTCTATCAATAGAACCGCTACATGAGGACTCTCCTAGTCCACTCAATGATTGTGATTGTTGACTTGCATTCTGTGCAACCACATTTCCACTTACATTAGTCCCAATAGAATCTTTTTTAGCAGCATACTAGCATTAGGAAAAATATGGACTCTCCATTTTGCCCCTTAAGGAGTGAATAAAAAAAGATTGGCCTGACCAATGAGAGAGCTGGGATTATAGATCCATGTAACATAGATCTGCTTGTCATATCTTTGCCCAAATCTCTTAAGACAATAAAATAATAGAGTCCATATCTTAAAAAAATAGAGAAATGTCAGATTCCATATCTTTCATGTCAGATGTACCTTGTGGTCAGCACATGGAAGTTTGAAAACCGAATTTCATTTTTTTCCTTTTTTTTATGTTTATCTTGTTACTCTCCCTCCTTTTACATTTCACTACCTTTTCAGTTCTCACCTTTTTTTAACAAAATTTAATTTTGCCATATCTTCTACAACTCTAGTTCGTTCTTCACGAAATTTTGCAGGTATATTGTTCTCCACCTTAGCTCTCTCTCCTCATAAAATTTTATCTCATTTAGACAAAATCTCTATGAGAGTTATGTACGTTTTCTCACATGAACTTTCTCTTCTTTGCGCCACAAATAGCTATCTTGATTTGAAGTGGCATCAAATTCTTATGAGTAATGATCATTTGTTTCGGGTTTGTCTATGTTTTGTCTTGATGTAAGATAGGTTTGTTTATGTTTTGTCTTGATGTGTTGTTGTTTATTTTCACAGGAACAAGGTTGTGAGCAACAAGATTGTGCAAATCAAAGCAGTAAGTTGCTGTTTATTGCATGTTGTTTTAATCTTTATTGGTTTCTTATAATCTTTATTGGTTGCTTATAATCTTCTCTACACCACATATAACTATCTTGATTTTAAGTGGCATAAAATACTTGTGAGTAATGATCATAGGTTTAGGGTTTGTTTATGTTTTGTCTTGATGTGTTTATGTTCATTTTCATTAGTTGTAAGCAACAAGATTTGTCTTGCCTGCTGTGGGGCCATAAAAGGTTGTCTCACTAACAACATAAGGGATACAATATACAAGATTGGCACTGTGGTGCGTTGGATTTCATTGAAGGAGATAAGAAAAGACACTTTGGAATTAGACCGCTTAAATGCCATAGAATCAATTGCGTTGGTGGAGAAGTTTCTCCCAACCAGCATCTTAACCATAAAAATGCATATCCTAGTTCATGTTGTGGATGAGGTGGGTGTGGCAGGGGTCGTCCATTCACGTTGGATGTTCTTTTGTAGAGATTCATGAAGATTCTAAAAGGGCTTGTTCGTCAAAAGAGATCACCTAGAGGGAAGTATGACAATGGGATGGCTTGTACAAGAATCCCTCATATACATCACAGAGTTTCTTAGTACCATAGACCTTGAAATGCCTAAACTGTGGTCAATGGAAGATGATGATAGGGTAGTTGGAGAACAGCCACAAGGATAAGGGATTGAGAGAAGCATGGATGTGGCCTTAGGAGAGATAAGATCAATAAATTTTACATCTTAAATTCAAAGAGTATGCAAACGTGGATCGAGCAGCATGGAGAGGCCAAGAACGAAAGGAATCAAGCTCATCAAGCTTTTCAAAGGATTCGAACTACAACTCGCCAACCATACCCTTCATTGCTTGCTATACTTCTAGACTTTCCACCAAGTACATGGCTCCAACAAACCTTACAAGACACAAAACTTTGTGATAAAGTTATTACGGAGGATGAGGAAGTTGCATACGGTTGTGACTACCCGTTGCGTGTAGGTGATTTCATTCATTCTAAGCCTCGATATGTTCACATGTTTTCCAAATATTGTTTACAAATTCTCCTTAATCTAACGATGTGCTATTTTCTTTTATTACCAAAAATTTGTAGCACTGTGGTCACATGGATGCCATTTTCAAGTGCAGCGGATCGATAAGAAGAGAACAACATTCAATTGTGGTGTTAAAGCAAATTTCTGCAGGAAAGAAGGACTAGTGCAAGTGATTCAAATAAAGATGTGAACATGCTCGATTACTTTGGAACCATCCAAGATATCATCAAGGTTGGCTTTAGAAAGTTTCATATGTTTATCTTTGATGTTAAGTGGTTCAAGGTAGTCACAACAAGAGCTCGTGCAACCATATGAAGAGACAGATTCTCGGATTAATTCAAGTGGACTCCACAAAGATATGGAAAGACCAAAAAGATAGATTTTAAGGAGGACCCAAGAGATCTAAGATGGTGGTTTGTAATCCACGTGAAACCACATAGTATACAAATATATGAAGACATGGAATAGATGGAGATGAAGTAGATATTTGTGTGGGCTAACAAGATAAAGTTCCACTACATGTTGAAGAACAACAAGAGAAAGGGTTAGAAGAAGGTATAGATATCAAACAATTAGACACGTGAGATGTTTCAGACATAGTAGACGGTGATCTTGACAAAGAGCCAACAACAAATGAGGAACCAGAGCTAGAGCTGGAAGATTTAGAGGCCTACATAGATGCATCATCTATTCTCACACGATTTTAAGGTGGAGGGATTTTCCTTGCAATAGATCTTTTTGGGGCTAATGATCTTTCTCAAGATGAGAGAGTTGATAATAATCAATTATGATTTTGTAAACATGCAAATATTCTCACATGTTATGATTTGATGGAAATGTATTTATTGGTTTCATTTACTTTTACAAGTATTTTTATATACAAAGAGTGAAAAAGAAACATATATATTTATAAGGATATAAATAAGGTTTTTTTAAAAATAATTTTTGACTTTCATTGTGCCACGTTTATTAAGACGACAATTTTGATGATCTTACGGACATTTTTACTGATGCTAATATAGAAAGCATTATAGACATATATTTGGACGCCACGACAATCGTCAAAACATAGGCATCGTGTAGTAGTGAATCTCCCAAGGGCTGCAGTTCTCAAGCCATGATGATTGCCTGTATGGTGGAGCACAACAGTTTTGGCCTTAAATAGGTTAGGAGGAATAGTTATAAGGATTGGTTGTGTTGTATGGTGGGCTTCGGGGGGGTGTCTATCGTGGGGTGAGATGACCATTCTTTAAAAAAATCTTAAACCTTGTATAGTTTCAAATCACCCTAATGGTACGGTTCATGTAGTTTAGATCCATATTGGGGGTGAGAGGCTATGGGTGGTGAATGTGTATGGAGCTCACAACTATAAAGTAAGGTGTGGAACGTGGGAATGGATCTCCAACCTAGATATTCAGGGCCCTTGCATCCTGATGGGGGACTTCAACATGGTTGAAAGGCATTCAAAGAGTTGTGGGGGAAACACTATACTGATGGGTCAATAAAAAAACGAATTGGGAAGAGTTGAGGGGAAAAATGGAGCTTGCTAATGGGTGGAGCATCGGCAACTAGGGATTTGACCCTGGCCACACTTATTTTAGTCTATAATATTATGCCTCTTTCTCCAGAATTGAAAGAGTATTCTTTAGCCAGCAAGCTGTATGGGTTCCTCACACCCTAAAGGTTGAAATTGACCCTTGCACTACCTTATCTAACCACATGCCCTTAAAGTGGGAATGGTATGTGAAATACTAGGAGGAGGAGAAACTGAACCAATTTCCTAAAAGGAAATTAAGGGTCAACAATCTTGTGCTCAAGGATGATTTGTTTACTGCCTACATTGAAGAAGCCATTAGTAGATTAAGAGAGAGATGGAACAAGGAAGGTTCATGGAGATCCTTTGCCAATGATATGCGAGGAATTATCAGAAGGGTTGGGAAATTGAGAGTCAATGAGAGAAGGTAGGAAAGGAGAAGATAGAGTGAACAACTAGAGGCTGTTCAAAGGAAAAGTCAGGTTGGGAAATTGAGAGTTAATGAGAGAAGGTAGGAAAGGAGAAGATGGAGTGAACAACTAGAGGCTATTCAAAGGAAAAGTCAGGTTGGGAAATTGATTGAGGAAGAGATAAGCCTTTATACTAGATCTCAAGAATGCTTTAAAAATGAAGATGACAAGCTTGCCAATGAAGGCCTTGGAGGAAAAAGATGGAGAATGTGCAACACCAGGAAAAAACCTGATAGATACTTATTTAGACTAGTAGAAGGTAAAGGAAATATGTAACTAGTGGGATAGATCAGGGATGAAAAAGGGCAAAACTTGGGGGAGATTGACTAGGTAGCAAAGCGATGGGTGGAGTTCCTAGGTTTTACTTTAAGCTTGAAAGAAGATTGTTAAAAAAAGGCTCCAAGCTAAGAACAAACTTTTAGGATTGATCAACCAGAGGGTGGATGCAAAAAAGGCTAGATGGCTAGAGAGAGAGGTTGAACTACATGATTGTTGGCTAGCCCTACTTAAGCTAGGGACAGTGAAGTCCCTAGGTTGGGATGGGCTATCTGTGGAATCCTTCATTGCCTTTTGGCCTTCATTAAAGGAATTGGTATGGAACATATGTAGAGAGGCATTCAATATTCGTATCCTAGATAAAGATCTAAAGGAGGGAGAGGTGAAACTTATCCCCAAACAGGCTCCATGCAATAGGTTTAACCATTGGAGACCCATAACTTTACTAACTAATGATTTACAAAATTCTTACCAAAGTCATTGCCTTGAGGATCTCTCCTATTCTCCAAGAGATTGTGTCTCTACGAAACAATAAGGTTTCATTATGGGTAGATCCATATATGATAACATATTTGTAGCTATGCTAGGGAGGGATGTGGCTCACAAGACTAATTAGAAATGCATTCTGCTTCAGCTTGGTTTGGAGAAATCATATGATTGGATCCATTGGTCTTTTGTGGTGGCAAGGGTAATGAAGAAAATGGTCTTTGGATTTAAGATGGTTTACTGTATTTATGCACTCACCCTTGGGGGACACTCTAAACTGCTTTTAAATAGAAGACTTATGTGAGGGTTTAAGGTGAGGAGGTCTATGAGATGGGGATGCCCTCTTTCCCCCTTGCTGTTTGCTAGTACCTCTCTCATCCCCTCATTGTGGCCCTTGAAGATGCCTATGAAAAAGGGAGGGTGACTGGACTAAAGTTGCGAAGTGGTAAGCAACAGGTAATTCAATGTTTTGCTGATGAATCATTGCTCTTCCTGCTGCTGAGAGCAGAGTGATAATTTGAGGAACACTACAAGGGATCGGGCTCATACCCGCGCTCCTAGCCGCTAAAAATGACTTGTGAAAAAAAGTAGCGGGCCCGTGTATCAGCGCGTGTATCATCGCGACCACAGACATGCGTGTAAAAGCGCGTGTATAGCACCTCTTAGACGCGCTTATACACGGGTGTGTAGCCGTGTTCTTTTCACAGACGCGTTGATACATGCTGCTATACACGCTTTTTTTTAATTTAGACGCGCTTACACACGGGTGTATAGCCGCATTTTGTTCAGTTCAGATGTCTCAGACGCGTTGATACCTGCGTGTTGAGATATCGATCTCGTCTAGTGAGGCGGTGGCCACTGATGACCCGCCTGGGGGATAGGCCCCACATTTACACCACTGGCATGATTGGTGAGATCTTGGGTGATATGCGGTCAGTGGGATGACAGGCTGTGTGCAGCCATTCTAGAGACTGGCATAGTTATAGCGCCAGCTCATTTAGTCGGGTTCACACTATAGAGAACCCGTGTATGTATTGGTTGAGTACCTTTCATATTATTGTGTACTCTTATCTTGTATATGGTGTGTTGAGTGTTGAGTAGAGAAGAAGAAGATTTTCAGCCTCTCACCTTGTGTGTTCTCTATTAGGGTTTTGTGAGTGTGTGTGTGTGCTTGCAAGAGCTCAAGCTCTCTTCCCCCCTCCATCTTTTCATGGTATCAGAGCCTGGTTCGTGTTAAGGGCTGAGCTGCAAGCAAGAGAACCACAGGAAGCGGTACGAGGGTAAGAGCTGCAACTACTCTTCCCTATTGTGTTGGTGACTACACCCTTGTCGGGAGCTCTACGGGAGGCACCGGCAAACGATCTCTGATTGAGGAGCTTTCTTCGCGGGAGTGAAGCTATAGGGCAACTATATAGTCCTTTGGACTGAATTTTCGGGCCGAAAACGCGTTTCGGGCGCGTCTGGACCTCCGTTTTTCAGAAAGCAGGCGATTTCGAGCACTGCGGGTAAGTCATCGATTCTCTGCAGAACTCTGTTTTAAGAACTGCAGGAAGACAGATTGACTGTGCAGACACTGTGGGTGCTGCAAAGAGGTCTACAGTTGCCATTGGGTGTATGTATGCACATTGAAGTCACTGGTTGTGACATTTGAGTACTACAGTACCGCTGTGCAGAAAATACTACAGGTTGTGCAGAAAAACCAGAGTGCAGTTTCTGGTAAAATTGTGTGTTTGGCAAGATGTCTAATGATGGCATAACACAGATTGTGGCTGAGAAACTGGATAAGAATAACTTCCATGCTTGGAGGTTCAGGTTGACGAATTTCCTGATGGGAAAAGGGTATTGGGACTACATAGAAGGTGAGCATGAAGAGGCACCGGAGATACCGGATATAAATCCGACTGCTGCAGATGTGAAAGAGTTTAAAGACTGGAAGCAAGGAGCCAGGAAGGTTATGTATTGGCTTTCCATTAGTATACAGGACACCATGATTGGGCAAATTCAGGATGCCAAGTCCCCCAAGGAGGCGTGGGACACCTTGGTAAAGCTGTATGAAACAAATACCAAGGCACGTAAGATACAGTTGAAGAATGAACTTCATACTGTGGAGAAAAAGAGTATGTCTGTGAATGACTATGCATTGAAGATAAAGGGTATTGTGGAATCCCTTGCATCTATTGGTGTGTCAGTAGATGATGATGACAAGGTGGAAGTCTGTCTACGTGGTCTCGGGCCACAATACAAGGCGTTCAAGACGTCTATTCAGACTCGGGAAAACATTCCCAACTTTACAGATTTGGTGTCTATGCTGATTATCGAAGAGAAGAGCTTGGGTGAAGACCAACAGTCTTCACAAAGTAAAAACAGTTCAGAGCAATTGGCCTTCTACACGAGTTCAGGAAGAGGACGAGGTAGAGGAGGCCGTGGACGCGGTCAAGGAGGTGGCCGAACAGGTAATCAGAATTATGGCCAGCAGCAGCAGCAACAACAACAGTCCCAGAATCAACAACAACAACAACACGCAGGTGGAAGAGGCAAATTCAGAGGCAGGGGGAGTCAAAGAGGCCATGGAAATTGGCAAAGGCAATATAATGATGCACGTGAATGCTACTATTGTGGTAAGCCAGGACATGTGCAGTCAGAATGTTATAAGAAGCAGGCTGACATGCAAAATGGGAAAGTGCAGCAAAACAACTATGCATCCTCAAGCAGAAATAATGAGGACAATGAAAGGTTGTTTGTTATGCAGCATGTTGTGAATGCCATGTCTGAAAATGCTGATGCAGCACAAAAAGATAATGTATGGTATGTGGATTCAGGCGCTTCGAACCACATGACGAGTCATGGGGAGTGGTTCAAGGAGATGAAGAACCCGGAAAGACCAGGTTTTGTGGAAACAGGGGATGACACTGCTCATCCAATTGCCCACGTTGGAGATGTGCCATTATCTATGCAGGATGGCAAAGTGAAGTACCTTGCAGATGTACTTCATGTACCGAACATAACAAAGAATCTGGTTTCAGTTGGCCAGATGATTGAGCAGGGTTTGCAGGTTCAGTTTAACCCTGATGGGTGTTATGTTGAAAATTTTAAAGACAAGTGCAGGTTGGTTGCAAAAGGCAACAGAGTGGGCAGAATGTTTACGTTGGATGTAGACATGCCTGAAATGAGTGCTGCGATGTTTGCAAATGGTTCAGGAATTGTTGCAGACACAGACATATGGCATAAAAGAATTGGACATGTGAATGTGCAGAGATTGAAGTCTATGGAGACAAAAGGAATTGTGACAGGGCTGCCAAAATTTAAAGTGGAAGGTATGCATAAAATCTGTGAAGCATGCCAATTTGGGAAGCAAACAAAGCATGTGTTTCCACGTAACAGATATGTGAGCAGAAATGCACTAGATGTTGTGCATTCAGATGTATGGGGTCCTACGAAGACCATATCTATGGGAGGCTGCAGGTACTATGTGACTTTCATTGATGACCACACAAGGAAAGTGTGGGTATATTTCATGAAAGAGAAGAGTGAGGTGTTCACTCACTTTCAGAATTTCAGGTTTTTGGTTGAAAAGCAAACAGGAAAATATGTAAAGTGCCTAAGGTCAGATGGAGGGGGAGAGTACTTCTCCAATGAGTTCTCTGAATATTTGAAGAAGAATGGTATTCGGAGACAGTATACATGCAGATACACTCCGCAGCAAAATGGAGGTGCTGAGCGAAAAAACAGGCACATTGCTGAGATTGTGCGAGCATTGATGGAAGAGAAGAATATGCCGCATTGCTATTGGGCTGAGGCTGTTTCTACAGCAGTATACATCATGAACAGGACTCCAACTGCAGCCATACATGATGTAACTCCAGAGGAGAGGTTTACTGGCAGAAAACCAGATTTGTCTCATCTGAAAGTTTTTGGATGCATTGCATATGTGCATGTGCCAGATGAGCTGAGAACTAAGCTGGATCCGAAAGCTGAAAAATGTGTGTTTTTTGGATACTCCCTTGAGCAAAAGGGGTACAGGTGTTATAACCCTGCTACACGTGAGTTGAGGGTAAGCAGGGATGTTGTCTTTGATGAGATGAGCAGCTTGTATGCTGCTGAAAAAGAAGCTGTTGGGGCTGATGTGAGTGGAAGTGTGGTTGCACAGAATGCAGGTCAGCAATCACAGTCTTTGAATGGACCAGGAGAGTCCTCATCTAGTGGGTCTGTTGATAGACCTTGGAGTGGCAGGCTGCGTCATAATACCAGCCCTCCAAATGTGATTACTACATCACGTAAAGGAAAAGAGAAAGTGGTTGAGCCCCTTGGTATGCCTGACATTTCTGCAGGGCATTCTCATGTTGATGGAGAGTCTAGTGGCTCAGATATGAGTCTTGATGGGGAGCTTGGGATCCCAGCTATGAGAACACCTGGTGTAAAGAAGGCTATGGAAGCCATGAATGAAAAGCTGCGAAGATCAGGGAGAGTGAAGAACCCTGTGCAGAGATTTACATATGATGGTTATGTGGCACATCACTATGCATATATGGCAAAGGTTGTGCAGGTTGTTGAACCCACATGCATTGATGAGGCTGTTGGAAATCTGAATTGGGAGAAAGCTATGGATGAGGAGATGGATGCACTATATGGAAATGAAACTTGGGATTTAGTGCAATTGCCTGAAGGCAAGAAAGCCATTGGATGCAAGTGGGTGTACAAAGTTAAACATAACAGTGATGGAAGCATAAACAGGTACAAGGCTAGATTGGTAGCCAAAGGATATGCGCAGACATATGGGATTGATTATGAGGAGACTTTCAGCCCAGTTGCCAAGATGGCAACGGTGAGAGTTGTGATAGCAGTGGCTGCGTCAAAGCAATGGTCTTTACATCAGATGGATGTAAAGAATGCATTCTTGCATGGGGATTTGCAAGAAGAGGTGTATATGTTGCAGCCACCTGGTTATGAGGATGTGGGTCACCCCGAGCATGTTTGCAGGTTGAAGAAAGCCTTGTATGGCTTAAAGTAAGCACCAAGAGCATGGTCTGACAAGATTTCTGAATATCTTGTCACTATTGGCTTTCATGTAGCCAATGCAGATTTCTCATTGTATGTGAGACATGGTGATAGAGGAGTTGTGCTTGTTGTCATCTATGTAGATGACTTGATCATTACGGGGGACCATGATGCAGAGATCTTTGATGTAAAGATCTTGCTTAGACAGAAGTTCGAGATGAAGGATCTGGGGGAGCTCAGATATTTCTTGGGCATTGAGGTGATTAGGTCACCACATGGTATTGGATTACTGCAGAGACAGTATGGCTTGGACATGTTGTCCAAGTATGGTATGATAGGCTGTAAGCCTATTTCTGTGCCATTGGATCAGAATGGCAAGTTGAGTGCAGATTCAGGAGAGATCTTGGAGGATCCTACTATGTACAGGAGCATAGTAGGAAGTTTGATCTACATGACGATCACCAGACCAGATTTGAGCTATGCTGTTGGGTTGGTGAGTCAGTTTATGCAGGTTCCACGAAAACCGCATTTGGATGCTGTGAGACGCATACTGAGGTATGTGAGGTCTACTTTGCATTGTGGACTATTCTATGAGACTGGGACAGAGATATGTGTACATGGGTACACAGATGCTGATTGGGCTGGTAGTATCACAGACAGAAGATCTACCAGTGGGTTCATGTTTTCTTTGGGGAGTGCTGCTGTGACTTGGAGCAGCAAGAAGCAGCCTACGGTTGCTCTATCGAGTACGGAGGCCGAGTACAGAGGAGCTGCTATGGCAGCATGTGAGGTAGCTTGGTTGAGAAAGCTACTTGCAGATTTGGGTCTATCACTGGATAGACAAGTTGTCATTTTCTGTGACAACATTAGCAGTATACAGTTGGCCAGGAATCCAGTCTTTCATGCTCGTACGAAGCACATAGAGGTCCACTACCACTTCATCAGAGAGAAGGTCTTGGCAGGAGATCTTGACCTTGTTTATGTCAGCACAGAGGATCAGGTAGCTGACATCTTCACCAAAGCATTGGGTACAGAGAAGCTCCGCAGATTCAGGGCTTCGCTTGGTGTACATGAGATGGAGTTGAGCTCGAGGGGGAGTGTTGAGATATCGAGCTCGTCTAGTGAGGCGGTGGCCACTGATGACCCGCCTGGGGGATAGGCCCCACATTTACACCACTGGCATGGTTGGTGAGATCTTGGGTGATATGCGGTCAGTGGAATGACAGGCTGTGTGACAGCCATTCTAGAGACTGGCATAGTTATAGCGCCAGCTCATTTAGTCGGGTTCACACTATAGAGAACCCGTGTATGTATTGGTTGAGTACCTTTCATATTATTGTGTACTCTTATCTTGTATATGGTGTGTTGAGTGTTGAGTAGAGAAGAAGAAGATTTTCAGCCTCTCACCTTGTGTGTTCTCTATTAGGGTTTTGTGAGTGTGTGTGTGTGCTTGCAAGAGCTCAAGCTCTCTTCCCCCCTGCATCTTTTCACTGCGTCTATACACGCGTTTCTTTAATTTAGATGCGCTTATACACACGTAATTGTCAGTTTTGACGCATTAATACACGCGTATTTTACAGAGTATCCGCGTAGATACACGCGAGTTTTAGCAGTTCTGACGCGTTTATACACGCGAACAGAGAGCAAAAAAAAAAATCCAGAGAGTGCTATTTGGTGCCTGAATACTGTTCCAGCATTCCAGCACCCAATAGCACTCTCTGGATTTTTTTTTGTGCATTAGACCATCCACGAAGAACATATGCACGAGGGAGATTAAGACAAGAACGACATGAATGCATACATTGTCAATACACGATTCAAGACAGACATGAATGTAATACTATCGATCAATCAATTCAATATTACTATCAAAATTTCATACATGTATACAAGGGAGTCCATATCTCGAAGTAGCCCATGGCTTCAGTTTACAAAAAAATATATACAATCACATCCTCAATATGGAATGTGATACTATAAGTCTGAGTACTACTCAGACCCAGATGATGACTCGGTGCTCCCTCCATGCTCAGATGAGCTCACATCGGTCGGAATGTCCGATGAGTAGTGCTCACGTCCACCCTCTGCAGTGGCGGCCGGTGGATCATCAGCAGCTTGTGCCTGTTCAAGTAATATATAGTATATAAGTATATATATATGTAATTCAATAAACCAAAATCATTCGTTTAGAATTTTCAAGTACCTGTCGACCGTATGGTCTCATGGCCATCTCAAACTGCGCGTCCGTAATACGTCCCTCGGCTCTGAAGATGGCCCACGTGTCACGTCTGCTATGCCGGTGAGCATACGCAGTATCGTGGGTTGTGGGCTTCCTCCCCGTAACCTGTCGCTGTATCATAATCAACACAATTTGTAAGATTAAAACAATCATAGAATCAATGAATTAAGTAAACAATCAAATAAAGTGGCAAGATACTTACGAACTCTGCCTCCCATGACTCGACGCCGCCAGATCCGAAATGCGAAGATCCAATGGTCTCCATCTGGATCCGTCTCGTGCCTCCACATGCTGCCTGCTCTTCACGCCACCCTTTGCTCGTTTCTTTGCCTCCTTCCACTCGCGTTTGTGCGCAGTGGCAGGTTTCTCGGCAGGATAGCCACCTGCAGCTACATTTAGCCGGTCATCGTACGCGAGTTTTTTAAGGTGAGATCTTTTATTACTTAAGATCTCCCTTATTCGCGTCCTTCCCCATACATCCGAGAATGTAGCATGTGGGGGATTGGGGTACCGACTATGTACCCCAATCCCCAACTAATCGGCTATTTTGATCTTTAAATTTAATAAAACAATTTCTATATGAGTTTGATACTACCCCACGCATGTACTCCATTACCTCCCTCGCATCCATCACTATCCCGCCCCTATCCGTCACATCATAGCAGACCACTCTCTCCATCTCTCTCATCTCCTCCTCTTCCAAACTGTCTCCTGTAACTCTTCTTCCTCTATCTCCTCTCTCACCGCGTGCCCTACTACCTCCCCCACCTCCCCCACCTCCCCCACCAAAGCACCCGCCGCATCCTCCACTCCCACTCTTCCTACTGCTACGGGTGGAGTGGGGGATTGTCTACGTGACGGTGGCTGTGAGCCCTGACGTGACGGTGGCTCTGAGGGAGCACGTGATGGTGGCTGTGAGGGTGTACGTGAGTGTGTCTGGGACGAGGTATGTCTCCTCGGTGGACGTGGAAGAGGAGAAGCTGCATGCCGTCTCGTCGGACTCGGAGGAATAGACGGCACTGGAGTGCCCTGGATACTCGCGGTAGGGGTATAGACACCAGGCAGGGAAGGAGGGGGATGGGCATACATATACTCTGTAAGCTCAACCGGACCAAGATGGCACCCAAAATGATTCAGCATCTCCATCAGCCAATTGCTGTACGCAAATGGATCGGATGAAGAACCTGGAATATCCATAAAGAACCTGCAACAAACATCTTCATGTACATCATGGGCTGTCTCTTGACTCACACAAATATCATCATTCAAGTCAGTTGTGTTGCCTGCAAATCATGAATTCTGAAACGCAGTCTCGTGTATACACCCGTGCAGAAACGCGTGTATACACCCGTCACAAAACGCGTGTATACACTCGTCCAGAAACGCGTGTATATCCGCGTGAACAGACTCTGTAGACAGATTACACGTGCTTTTACACGCGTTTCTACACGCGACCTGCGAAAATTTTTTTTCAAAAGGACCGACCCCCGACAAAGACAAAGTGTCCTTATAAAAGGACCATTGTCGCCCCTGTCAGAATCATTCACCCAATCGTGTGCACAGAAGCAAAAGGACGGAGACAAACCCAAAAAGCAAAGAGCAAATAGCATAAACAAATCTGAGGAAAAAGACAAGGCACAGGACAAAGTGACTCACCTCTGAAAAAGTGAGTCTTCTCTGCTCCTTCTCTGCTCCCTTCTTCTCCCGTGTGTGCTCCTTTCTCTGCTCTCTCCTTGCTGTTGGAAGAGGCGAAAACGCAAGCAGTGTTGATATGTTAGTTCAAAATCTATATTTGGGGAAGGCGGGCTATTTTTAGTTTAAACATACCGTCGCGTTTATAAACACGTGTATATTCGCGTGTATGATATTTTAGCTGCGTTAATACACGCGTTTTACAGAAATTACCCGCGTTAATACACGCGATTTTTAGGAAGTAGCCGCATGAATACACACAATTTTTAGGAAATAGCCGCGTCAATACACGCGATTTTTGTAGTTTCATTAAAAACATATTATGATTTTGTGTTTTCTGGTTTGTACACAGGATGTCATCAACCTCTTCCAGCAGTTCTGGGGAAGATGAGACAATGCGTCATCGTAATCGAGAGGTGGGTGGGCACGTTCGTCTTCCGCCTGCACCATGGATTATATCAAAGAAAGAGGAGAAGCAGGTAAAGCAGGCCATCACCACTTTGCGTACTCCCACTGGATGCATGAGATCATTGAAGGGAGCCTTTACAACCACTAAGAAAAGAGGCGTTGAGCAACTATATGGGTTGAAGTCCCACGATTGGCACAAGATGCTTCAAGTAAGTGTTTTCCAAGTCTTGTACGTACCTTGAAATTAAATTTTGTAATGCCATAAACCATACATACATGTGCTCTTATGTGCGCAGTTCATACTACCTACTAGCATCGACCATTGTGCAAATAAGAGTTTGAAAAAATGTATTTATAAGATGGGCGAGCTTGTGAGGTATGTAAAACCCATGCTCAGATCACCCTTCATTATACCTTGCAAAATGAACGTGCATGAGGTATAACGTACTATTTATTTATTTTTCACATATGTTAGTTCCAAAGCAATTGATCCAGCCACGTTGGATGATGCGCGTGTTATGGCAGTGGAGGTGGTTTGTTTGGTAGAGGAGACTTTTCCGCGAACCATTCTCACAAGTCAACTACATCTCATTGTGCATTTAGTGGACGAAATTGCTTTATGTGGTACTGTGCATGCACGCTGGATGTTCTTCCTAGAGCGCTTCATGAAGACCTTAAAAGACTTTGTGAGGCAAAGTGCAAGGCCTGAAGGAAGCATGGCCGAGGGTTGGTTGATACAAGAGTCTCTTGTATATATTTCAGAATTTCTTAGTCAGGTGGACAGCTCTTTGCCACGACTATGGAGAAATGAAGAGGACTTGAGGATGACCTCTATTGTGCCTCAAGGAAAAGGACAGAGTAAAGTAATTGACAGAACATTGATTGATGATCTCAATTTCACTTGTATCCTTAATAGTGATGTGATGAGCAGATGGGTTACAAGATATGAGGATGCAAAGACAAAAAGGCAAGCAGAAAGAGCTCTCTTTCGGAGGCAACATGGCTCTCGGAAGGCGTACCCTAAGCATCTAGCAACACTTCCGAATGATATCCATGTTGATTGGTTGCATGAGGAAATGGAGAGAGCAGAGAGCGACGAGGGGCTGCATATCACGGCGGAAGAATGGGAGTATGCACGAGGATGCATGTCAAAGGTACATAGAACTAATGTTTTGCATTAGTTGTAAGTGATTTGCTTTTAATATTTATTCACATTGCTTACACAAATATTGCTTCTATTTTGGTCCAGTGCACTATGTTCAATGCTATATGGTGTGAAGGCAAGCATTTTCGAACACAAAGAATTCATGAAAAGAGAAATACACAAGATTGCGGTGTCATTAGTAGCTTTGAGGGAGCTAATGGAAAAAAGGATGATTATTGTGGCATAATCCAAGACATATTTAGGCTTGACTTTCGTCGCTTCTAAGTTGTGTATGTTTTGGATGTCAAATGGCAAATGAACGTGGTGGAAAAAGGGCCTGATGCAACGATAAAACGCCATGCAAGTGGATATGTAACTATTGACTCTACAAAGTTCTGGCAAACAAAGAAAGATAGGCTCGTATTGCCACAACAATGTGAGCAGGTATGCAATTTTTTACTAATGTGTTTCATGTACATATATATCTAAGCTCGCGTACCCCTTGACTTTTGATATGCTAATTAATTACTGTACTATGTGTATTTGAGTAGGTTATCTATCTACCAATGGTGCATGACATCAAATGGTGGTACGTCATCCCTATTGCACCACGTTCCAAAGTGATGTATAATACATTCACTGATATGGAGCATATGGAGGATGTAACAAGCCGCAATGAAGATGATGTCGAACATGCCATTGAAGATGTTGTGATCGATGATCAAGAAATAAGAGATGATCATGATAATGAGGATGAGCATGCCATTTCTCATGATCATGAGAATGACCCTACCATTGAGGATGATGGTGATGTTGATGAGGATGATCAGGACATCGATACCATTATCAATGGAGTACAGAATATCGATAGTGGAATAAATTTAATCGTAGCCTTACAAATTGATCAAATGGATATTGATGTTGATTGTTTGGCAAGGATGGATCTTATTGAAGATGAGATCGAACCCTAATCAATCCGTCACACTGTACGTTCTAAATTGATGACATTTCTATCATCTCATATGCATGACTTATTTTTGAATATATTTCATTGTTGTAAATGCATGTAGTGGGATTGTGTAATGATGTATACTGTAATGTACTATGAGATGGTTTAAAGAAAATAGTTTTTAATTTTGTAAAGGAATTCAGTTTTTCTTCAGTTTTTCTCTGCCATGCGTGTATTAATCCGTGTATAGTGGCATGTATTAATCCGTGTATAATAGCGTGTATTAATCCGTGAATATTACCGTGCATAGATGCGTGTATTACTGCGTGTATATAAACGCGTTTATACACGCGTTGATAAATGCAAACATACACGCGAACTTAAATGCTAAAATACACGCGCCCGATTCTATTCAAATACAGGCGCGACCATACACGCATTCTTAATTTATTGCGTGTATGAAACGCATGTATGGCAGCATTGTCTTGTAGTGGAAGCACTATCCATTATATAGGAATTTGGTGAAGGTTTTGGGTCCAGATGCAACATTCATAAATCCAAGATCATAAGTCTGACTGAAGACAATGACTTTGATTTGTACACTTGGGAATTCCTTTTGGAGTGGAGGTGAAAAACAAACAGCTAAGTGATTGGGCTCTAGAGAGATTCATCTAGAAGTTGAAGAGAGGGTGACCATTTGTAATGTTGTTTTAAATGCCTACATCATGTTCTTGTGCCTAGTGCTTAACTTTGGTAAAAGTTAAGAAAATTATGGGGCCTGTAAGGGACTTTCTATGGAGTAATAGGAGTATTAGCATGAGAGTGGTAGCTTGGCTTTCCTGGGACAAACTGTGTATGCCCAAGAGTGAAAGAGGCATTGGTATCCTACATCTACCATTAGGTGAAATATGGACTCTCATGTTTTCCCCTAAAGGATTTTCACACCTCCTCTCTCTAGAAAAATGGGCTCATGGTGAATTTTTGTCAAATCAAATCAAACGTTGGCAGAGATTGCACATTTGGAATCCATTCATCGGGACCTTTCCAGTGATATATATCATGATGGGAAATTTTTATTATTCAAGAAGTCCCCAAATTGGTGAAAACATGGCATGTTACATGCCATGTCATCACAATGTCTACAGTTTTGCGTCTTTTATTGAGAAGCCCCTAGAAACGAGACTAGTTGTGAAGATCTAGTCAAGTGGAGAGGTCTTGGAGAAGCAATCTCCCAAGGGCTAGTTCTGAAGCCATGATGATTGTTTGTATGCAGCTAGGATATCACATTTCATGTCATGGGACCCTTTTGTACTTCTTGAAGAAAATAATTTAAAAGAACTCACAAATTAAATCATAACTAAAACAAAGACTTGAATTAATTTGAAAAACCAAATAACATAGCATAACACAAGGCAAGAGAAATAAAATAACATCACCATTAAGAGTAAAAGGAGTAAAGGATAGAGAATACCACACAGAAGACAAGATTGAGTGCAATCCCCCCCTCAAGTGTGTAGCTCCACTTCCACGACTTGAGTATTTAGAGAATTTTACTCATAAAAATAGCCCAAGGAGCTTAGAATAGATGTGCGTACAAATTGGGCTTGCTTTTCCCCACTTTTGGGTATTACTTTACATATTATTTACCATATGAAGTCTCCCTAAGGTTTGTACATATAAAAATCTTTGCCCAAATATAATTGCTAATGGGTCTTGTTATATAAAATATCTTTATGCACATTTGCACATATAATAATCTTGTGCACATTTACACATTCCATTAAGCTGAATCCTGCACAAATTAAATTAAGCATATTTTTGTACGATTATTAATTCATAAAAATTATAATAAAATATATATCTATAATAGTGTGTGTGTGTGTATGTGTGTGTGTATATATATATATATCCATCGTCAATCCTAGGTCGATGGCCATGAATGCACGAATATAGAGTGGCACAGGTTTTTAAAATTAAAGGTAAATGTTTAGGAGGACTCCATGTCTCTTACATGCTAGCTGCTTTATAACCTTTAGTGGTTTTACCTCGAAACTAAAATTCAAGCTTTTAATAGCTTTAATAATCTTTCTAAAAAGCTTAGATAAAACCTAGGAAAAACTTATTACTATAAGCTTCAAAAATCTTAATACCAATATAAATATAAATCTAGGGTACACACTTTAAATTTTTATAACACCAAATATTTTCATAGACCCAAAGAGAAAGGAAAAGAAAAGTTTTGTAAAATGACCATCGTAGGGTTAGACAAGTAGTCTAGTGAAGCCTACATTAAACTATCCAATTTATCACTCTCGCAAAAGAAAACATTTATAAACTTATCCTCAAGATCCCTCAACTCACCTCATCTCTAATTTAATTATACTAACTACTCATATGTTTTATTCTTTCTTCATCTTAACAAATTTTCAGTGCCTTCTCACTATGTTTAATAGTAAAGCATAGCATATAAATAGGGGTAGTTTAAAATTATGCTTTTTGTTCAATTTTTATTTTTTTTTCTTGATTGAATGTTTAAGAGACGCTTACCTAAAAATTTAGATAAAATACATTTACTTACAAGCTTCTTTGTCTTGTAAAGTTCAACTATTTTGGGTTTAAAATCAATATCGGTAAAATGGCTGGACAACCCTCGACCCGACCACTTTTATTGGTCCTCAGAGAGACTTCTGGACCACATATCTATCTTCTAGTATAGAAACTCACCAACCATGAACCTCCCCCATGGCCATTCTGTGAGGGATGGACTTCTATCACTCTATGGGTGGAAGGAATCGTTAGGGACTCAACAACAAAAGTCATGGATTTGGACATCACGGTAGTTACCCATAATACCTTTCTTGATGCCTTACCTAAGGTGTAAAATCTATACTTTTTTGACATGGTTTCTAAGCTGTACAATCTATACTTTTTTGACATGGTTTCTAAAATTTATATCCACGTACCCAACTATTTGGAACACCATATTAGATAATTTGGGAAAAATCCCATTCCCATTTGAAAAATGGGATCATGGTGAACCTATCCAAGCTTTTCAAAACCCCATCATGTGACATATCATTGGAAAGATCTTGAAGAGTAAGATCTAAATCTATAATGTCCGACAAATTTGGAGTTAATATGCTCAAGATATGCCAAAACTATGCTAAAAAGGTAATTCCCAAAGTATGAGATTTTTCCCAAATTATCTAATATTGTCTTTTGGCAGCATTCTCCATACTAGCTATTGCAAACCTCATGAATACTTTTCCCCTACATCTTTTTAGACTGTTTGAGTAGGACTCCTGGTATCCTTAGTCCTAGACAAAGGATGTAATTAAATGTATTTTGTCTTGAAATTGTGTTCCTTCCTTTCGTCTTTTTTTCAATCTAGATTGTTAAAATTGCTATTAGTTTTTCATTGTATTTAAATCATAATAGTGCATAACCTTAAGACTCTCAAAAAAACCAAAATTAATTACACAACATCGCACCAACTACACTCAACAAGTCCTCATGACAATTTGTTTTTTTAACTATAGCATTATGACAATTTGTTCTTTTGACTATAGCATTATGACTTGATCATCATCTCATGATCCTCATACATCTTTGGAGATCATGTGACTCATGACACAATGCACCCATTTAGCATATATATCTGAATGAAATCATGCTAATTTTCAACAGCTACTACGACCGACAACAAGATGAATGGTCAAAGATCTGGATGCATGATGATGAAGAATGTTTTGTTTTCATAGCCATTGGAAACACCACAGTTTTTACTCCAAACATATGCTTTTGTCACCTTCTAAAGCGGATCGACATCATACGTGGATATTCTATAGAAGATGATTCATCTCGATAATAATAGATGAAGAGTTTATTAATCGACTCCATTACCTTAGAACCAAATTAACCCCTGAGAAAATGATAATAGCTGACCATACCTGCATCATTAGAAGAATGTAAATATTGTTCGACTTCTTGTATTCATTTCTCTTGTTATTTTATAACTTTTTTTTGAAGTTGGTATCTCTTTATCTTTTTCACCATAGCAAATTGTTTCTCCATTTTCCATAATTTTAATCTTCATAGAAAAATATGCTTGTAGTATTTGTGTCCTTTTCAATAATGTATCTTGTAGCAGAACTAGTCAACACCTACATTATAACCTAGTAAATAATTCTTCCAATATTTCTATGTAAGTTTTTTCTTTCTGACAGTGATTCAAACACCTTCCAAGTAAGTTTCTCATTTATATCCTTACAATAATGATCACGCTTAAATATTTATGCATAGAATTTCAAACCATATTACTATAAGTTTTATTTCTTATAAATTCATAATTTAATATAACCCTAGTTACATTTGGAAGAATAACTATATTTTGATCCATTTGCATTGCTTTCTCATTTTTCTCAATATAGAACATCATGGCAATCGAATATATGTAAGGTACGATCCTCTTACACCTAACTCAACCTTATGATGGCGAAATTCATATTTATTATTCAAGTTTATTTTAACTTCAAACGAAAATTAAGCTTTCATCATCTAGACTTGTTTAATTAATCAAGATTGTTAGAATTGTTACTAGTCATTCATATTTAATTTTTGCTTAAGCTCTTGAGAAATCAAATTTATCCGCTTTTCATTTATAATTTCACATGCTTTCAAACAACTTTTCAACTCAAGGTTAGTATTTCCTATCCATAATCAATTTATCTGTTATAATGTTAAGCTTCTGTTAAGCTTCTCGTGAATTTTGTTTAAAAACTCACGTCTCTTTGAGTATCAAAATTATTTTGATAGATAATTTCAATGACACCAATGATGGAGGTATGTATATATTCACTTCCTTTTATACAAATTTTTCATAAGTATTTCTATAATATTTTTCCAACCTAACAACCTAATTAATAAACCATAGATTCAACATTAATATTAGTTCAAGTTCATTAAATTAAATAAAATTTCTAGATAGAGAAAATTTGAGTCAAAATTTAAGTCTCAAAAGGAGCTAGCCACTCCGCCTAAAACTTCTATTCTGAAGGAAGTGATGTATGGAATTAATCTGGTGGTATGGGACATTAGATTGGTATACTTACTCTAGACACATTTATGTATTCTATCGTTTACCATCCTATGCGTGTATGTGCAACGTGCCTATGTGGTATGGGAAACTTAGACTCGTCTTACATACATTCATTTGATTGGTTCATTGCATATGCATTATGTGTAGATCTAGTCTTCCACACCAATCATCATGAAGCCATCCTCTCATGCATTTATGCAACTGTATATCGGACATGCCCATATATGGCATGCTTGTGGGCCTCCACTATCTCTTTCAATTGGTTTGTATATGGAGGGGTGATTCTCGGGTTACTTATGCCTAGCAAACATGTGTGTGGTTGTTATTGAAATACTTGTGGGTTGTCTATATCTCAAGATGAACTTCGAAATGCATTTTCGGCCCCCAAAATGTATAGGACAACAGAGTTGCCCTAGCACAGCTTTAGTCCTGCGAAGAAAGCTCCTCAATCAGAGATCGTTTGCTGATGCCTCCCATAGAGCTCCCGACAAGGGTGTAGTCGCCAACACAAATAGGGAAGAGTAGTTGAAGCTCTTACCCTCGTACCGCTTCCTATGCTTCTCTTGCTTGTAGCTTAGCCCTTAGCATGAACCAGGCTGCTCTGATACCATGAAAAGATGTAGGGGAGAAGAGAGCTTGAGCTCTTGCAAGCACACACACACTCACAAACCCTAAAAGAGAACACACAAGGTGAGAGGCTGAAAATCTTTTTCTTCACACAACACTCAACACACCATATACAAAGATAAGAGTACACACCATATGAAAAGGTACTCAACCAAATACATACTAGGGTTCTCTATAGTGTGAACCTAACTAAATGAGCTGGCGCTATAACTATGCCAGTTTCTAGAATGGCTGTCACACAGCCTGTCATCCCACTGGCCGCATATCACCCATCTGACCAACCATGCCAGTGGTGTAAGTGTGGGCCTATCCCCCAGGCGGGTCATCAGTGTCCACCGCCTCACTAGATGAGCTCCATATCTCAACAACCAACTATCGTATGGTACTTTTATCAATAGCTCAAGAGCATTGGTAAAATAAGCTAGAATGGATTCTCTCTAAATGTACTTCATATGCATGTATTATGAGATTAAGCATTGTATATGAAAAGGTCATGTATGAACCTTGGGTGCTTGATCTACCATAGTTTAAGTATGCGTGAACACACTTACGCAACATAGTCTCCCATTGTGCAATCAAGTCTTTCTCTTACTAATGTTCTTCTCTAATGCATGCTAGTGAGTGTGTGTGTGGCATGAGGTGAGAGGAGGAACAAGGACCTGTAGTCCAACTGAATAGTGTGACAATGCTTGCCACCTAGGAGACAATGATAGAAATAGCTACCCAATGAGGTGTGGAGCTCTTGAAGTGGTGTGCTTGAGCTCATTGCTACTTAACCTAGGCCATTAGAAATATCCACATGATGATGATTATGGGATTAATTGATGTATTCAATTAATTGTTTAACTAATGTGGACAGTGTCTGAGTATAGCCAATGAAAAGTGAAAGGGTATCGATTGAGGACAGTGTCTGAGTATAGCCAATGAAAAGTGAAAGGGTATCGATTGAGGTGTCTCAATGCATGAGATGTGAGAGGGTATCAATTGAGGTGTCACACTATATGAGAGTACCAATTGAGGTGTCGTATGGCTAGTGGATTGAGTGGTGGTGTGAAGATGATGATCATTTTTGTTTTGTGAATCATGTATTAGACTTTTTATGCATGTTATTTTTTATTTGATAATCAGTGAGATAATCACCAATTTAGGTATCGCAAGAATTTTCTTGTTGGTATCCCATGTCCATAAGAACCTCTGAGCCATGCCTTTGTGCCTCTGAGCCATGTTCAGACCTCTGAGTTTACCTTTCAAGTTATGACATCAATACCTACAGCATAATCTTATTCTCTCGATAATTTTCTTACACAACCGAGGATAGTTGCTTCCCCAAATGGGAGGACTGTTTACAGGTATAGATTTTATCATATTTTTGATGAATTAATAACCATCCAAAAATATTCTTAATTTAATTTGTGCAGGATTCAGCTTAATGGAATGTGCAAATGTGCATAAGATTATTATATGTGCAAATGTGCACAAAATTATTTTATGTAACAAGGCCCATTAGCAATTATATTTGGGTAAAGGTTTTTATATGTACAAACCTTAGGGAGACTTCATATGGTTAATAATATGTAAAGCAATACCCAAAATTGGGGAAAAGAAAGCCCAATTTGTACGCACATCTATTCTAAGCTCCTTGGGCTATTTTTATGAATAAAATTCTCTAAATACTCCAGCCGTGGAAGTAGAGCTACACATTTGAGGGGGAAGATTGCACCCACTCTTTTCTTCTGTGTGGTATTCACTATCCTTTACTCCTTTTACTCTTGATGGTGATGTTATTTTATATCCCTTGCCTTGTGTTATGCTATGTTATCTGGTTTTTTAAATTAATTCACATCTTTGTTTCAATTATGAAATAATTTGTGAGTTTTTTTAAATTAATTTCTTCAAGAAGTACAAAAGGGTCTCGTGACATTTCATGGAGACAATGTTCTTTTGTTTGGGAAGATGAAAGGTGGGATATCATATGCAGATTACTTAATTGTAAATTGGAGGATGTTATATGGTTGAGGATTTTGGTGGCTTTAAAATCTAATGTATCTAAGAGAAGGGTTGTAAGTGATTGGACCCTAGAGAGATTCATCTAGAACTTGAATAAATGGGAGGGGGTTAGGGTTCCATTTCATGAAAGGGTCACCATTTGTAATGTTGTTTTAAATACCTACATCATGTTCCTATGCCTAGTGCTTAACTTTGGCAAAACTGAAGAAAAGTATGGGGCCTATAATAAGGGACTTTCTATGGAGAAATAGGTGTAGTAGTAGGAGAGTGGTAGCTTTGCTTACGTGGGACAAAGTGAGTATGCCAAAGAGTGAAGGAGGCATTGGTATCCTATATCTACCATTAGGTAAAATTTGGACTCTCATTTTTGTCCCTTAAGGATTTCCACACCTCCTCTCTCTAGAAAAATGGGCTCATGGTGAATTTTTTGCAAATCAAATGAATAGTTAGCGATTATTGCACATTTGAAATCTATTCATCGAGACCTTTCCAAGTATATATATCATGATGGGAAATTTTGATTATTCAAGAAGTTCCCAAATTGGTGAAGACGTGGCATGTAACATGCCACGTCATCACACTGTCTAGACTTTTGTGGCTTTTATTATGAACCCCCTAGGAACTAGACCAATTTGGAAGATCTAGTCAAGTGGAGAGGTCCTAGAGAAGCAATCTCCTAAGGGCTGCAGTTCTAAAGCCATGATGATTGCCTGTATGTAGCTAGGATATCACATTTCATGGGGACAATGTTCTTTTGTTTGGGAAGATGAAAGGTGGGAAGGTCCTAGAGAAGCAATCTCCTAAGGGCTGCAGTTCTAAAGCCATGATGATTGCCTGTATGTAGCTAGGATATCACATTTCATGGGGACAATGTTCTTTTGTTTGGGAAGATGAAAGGTGGGAAGGTCCTAGAGAAGCAATCTCCTAAGGGCTGCAGTTCTAAAGCCATGATGATTGCCTGTATGTAGCTAGGATATCACATTTCATGGGGACAATGTTCTTTTGTTTGGAAAGGTGGGACCTCATGTGCAGATTACCTAATTGTAAATTGGAGGATCTTTATATGGTTGATGATTCCGCTGGCTTTAAAATCTAATGTATCTTTTGGCATTTGTCCCAGGTGTAGGTCATCACTTGTGTTTTGGGAATGCCTAGCAATTAGGGGTACTTGGTCCAAAATGTGTAAATGGATAGAGAAGAGCTTGGGTATGCAAACATGTTGGGGGGACTGGATCTTGGGTAAATGGTCAATTTTAGTAATGAATATATTGGTTTGGTTTTTAATATCATCAGAGCTTGCATCTTGATGGAAATCTGGTCTAGCAGGAATGCAATTGTATTTAGGAAGGCAGTATGTACATGCTTGCAAGAGTCAGACTTGATGCATAAGTGTGTTACATGTGCTGGTTGGTATGTACTGTGAATAAAATAAGATGTTTTGAGCTGTATATGGTGATTCAGAACCTGCAAACAAATATGATTTGAATTTTGCCTCAGAGTTTGGTGAGCTTCAAACATACTAGGAATAAACCCCTAACTTTGGTCTGTATGGTGCTGCAGGTGAGATTTTGGGAAGGGAAGAAAAGGCCTCCCAAGTTTGGACCAAAAACTCTAAGGTGGTACCGTAAAGAAAAACAAGTTGATCGTACATTTGTCGCCCTCGTAGAAAACCAAGTGCGAACAAGACCCACTATTAAAGTTTGGTCCAAGAAAGGGGGGATGCTGGAAAAACAGTCCCCTGGAGGATGCACTACAGAAGCTATGATGGAGGCCAGAATACTTTTGGAGCATCAAGAAGAGAGATGGGAATTTTTGTGTAAAATTCTGAATGAAGTTGAGAAGGAGTAGTAAATATGGACACTGTAGCCCTGATTTGGTTGTATTTGCAGTTTTTGAACAGTTTCAGCTAATATATATAACTATTATTGATCTGAAAAAAGGAAAAAAACTAAGAGAAGGATTGTAAGAGAACTTTTTGTAAAGGGCTGTCTTTATTAATATTAATATATATAACTACTTGTTCCCAAGAAAAAGAAAGAAAGAAACTAGTATTTAATAAAATTATTTACAAACAACTAGGTCAAATTAAGGAGAATCCACACATCAATGTTTGTTGTCCTTTTTTCAACAACAAAAAAGTTTCAACCGCAATCAAAATAAGCTAGGAGCGTATTTTTTCAATGTCGCCGGCCACCTCGCCTTCTCCGATGGGCGCCGCATGCTTCACTGCTCCCTGCTGGTTTTACACAATCAGCAATCTATAAAAATGCATTAGATCTCCTCTGAATTTCGCAAGCCTTCTCTGCTTGAGCGTCGATTAGCACTTAATTACGTCGTTAATTACCATGACCACCATCCAGCCAACGTCTAGCTGTGCCGGAGAGTGCACAGAAGGTGACGGATCACGAGAAACGCCATCTTGTGCAGAAATTATCCCAGATGGCCGTGCCGGAGGTGCCCCAGGAGTTCTTGGTCCCCCACGAGCAGCGGCCTCATCCGGCCCAAAGAAACACGGGCCTCCTTCCCTTCGTGGATATGGCAGGCCTTCATGGAGACTCGGAAGCGGACACCCTGAAAGAGATCGCCAAAGCCTGCGAGGAGTGGGGCTTCTTCCAAGTAGGTTAATTACATTAACGTGCCTGCGCTAGCTAGCTTTTAAGATTAGATAATAATGAAGAGGAGATAAAAGCGTATAGCTGATGTGGTCTGTACTGTTTGCTGCTGTGCTGCAGGTGGTTAACCATGGCATACCCGCGAGCGTTATTGAAGGGACCAGACAGGCAGCCAGGCAGTTCTTTGAGCTCCCCATGGACGACAAGGAAGGTTACTCTGTGAAGGATCAGAGCACTGAAGGCTTGCTCGGATATGGCCACACTAACTTCTTCCAAGGAGCCGCAAATGACTGGATGGACTCCCTCTTTGGCTACCTGGCTCCCCCCTCATTGAAGAAACTCGACATGTGGCCTTCCCAACCCGAAGGATTAAGGTCCAACCCCTTTCTCTCTCTCTCTCTCTCTCTCTCTCTCACTCACTCACTCACTCACTCACTCACTCACTCTCTCTCTCACACACACACACAGTCTCTCTCTTAGAGACAGTACACACATACACCCCCCCCCCTTACACACGGAGACACACACACTTTTTTTTCCATTATATCACATGGCCCAACACCTCTTTGTGATGTGACCACTCTAGGGGCATGGTGGATTCCTACGGCACCGAGCTACAGAACCTTTTCAAAAGTTTGCTCGCCGCATTGTCCAAAAGCCTTGGTATGAAGGATGACCATCTAGAGAAGGCTTTTCAACATTACAACTTGTTCTTCCGAGCAAACTACTACCCTCCTTGCCCTCAACCTGACCTTGTTCTTGGGACACATGGACACAAGGACCATGGATGCATGACGGTTCTACTACAAGACAAAGATATGGATGGACTTCAAGTGTGCAAGGATGGCCAATGGTTCTCAGTGGATCCCATACCCAACGCATTAGTCATCAATATTGGTGATCAATTACAGGTAAAGTCCTCCAGCCCTAAGTTAACCAGTTTGTAAGAGCCACATCATTAACACACTTAAAACCACCAAACTTGTGCCATATTGTTGTCTTTAAAAAAAAGGTTTATAAATATTTAGTGATACCCAAAGATCATGTCTAATAGATGTAGCTAGTAGGGGGTCCTCATCCTACAAGGTTAATTCCTTGCTACACTCTAATAGATGTAGCTTAGTAGGGGGTCCTCATCCTACAAGGTGAATTCCTTGCTACACTTTAGTGAACAACTTTTGCCATGCTTCTCTTTTCTAAAAGATGAATTCCTTTTACTACTAGGCTACACACTAGTGAACACCTTGTGCCATGCTTCTCTTTTGTAAAACTGTAAATTTAGGATATCATCTTGATATATATATTGACTCTTTTTTATTTTTTGATTATAGATGCTAACCAATGGCAAGTACAAAAGCGCATTACACCGTGGTGTGGTGAGCAACAATCAAACTATAATGACCCTTGTTGCACACTTGGATCCTCCAGAGAAGGTTGTAACAACACACTAATTGGCACATTATAGTCAAATATCATATTTAGCTAGAGATTGAGACACTTTAATTTGAAGCATAATTGTCCTTAGACATATATCGCATGGATCACCCCTAAAGAAGGTGGTAGCAACCCTTAGACGTATAATCAAATATCATATATAGATAGAGACTTGAGACGCTTTAATATGTTCTTGGACATATATATCACACTTCATTCTTAATGATATTGATATTTTATGTGCATGTCACTAATAGCATGAATAGCTTTTCTACTTAAGGAGAAAAGCTTGTAAAAGAGAATTAATGGTAAGAGCTTTAATAGTGGCCATAATTTGATTAACTATGTCATAAACGTATGATCTTGTATGAATGGATTTGATGGATTAAGGATATGTACATGCTTTCATCTTGCACTCTTTATTACGAATATATACAAATAGGGACTCTTGTACCTCACGAGATTGAATAACTTTTCCTCTCTTCTTTGAAACCAAAATCGATTTCGATTTGTGCCCCCTCAAACCAAAAAATCAATTTAGGATACAATATGCATGGGATATTGTGCCTACTACTACTAGCACGATCATGACAATTTTTTCACAAAAAACATGAAGCATAGATAACATGTTTCAACTTTCCATAACTATATATTTTTTTTACAAGACATTGTCAATTGTTCTAGTTTGCTTTTTTCATTCTCTAAATCTACTTTGTTTCACCTATATGTAGATGTGAGAAATACATAAATAATTGTTTGGTCTCCACCATAGTGACATACACCATTTAGGATCATCTAATGCTTATGACATTACTTCCTTCTTCTAGAGTCGATTTTTGTAGAAGGAATGCTCGAATAGATTTTGTAGAAGGAACACTCTAGTGGTTTTACTTAAACAGTATAAATGAAAATATAAAAATTAATATTTGAATATCTATTAAGCTAGTTTTACTGATCTAATATTAAGAGTCAACATTTTCATGATGGTTCTTTGTTCCTTTTAATAGGTGCACATGTAAAGCCCACCTATTCCTCACTAAATTCGACCCCTTACATCTAGTCTACCATTTCTATTATTATAATGTTAGTATGATCCTTGAAGGGAAAGCCCCTATCTTTATGCTTTTCAAGATGATAATTTAAGTTTAGGCATCTTTTGAAAGTGAGTGAATACAATAGTAGCACCCCCCTCCTCTCTCTCTCTCTCTCTCTCTCTCTCTTAATATCACAATAATTTCATATTGGGTGGATTTATATATTAGAAATTAGCACTAGTCTTGTAGAAAAAAACCACTTTTGTGGCTTTAAGAAATTTTTGTTTAAGAAAATATTTTCTTTTTGTTTCAAAGAAATTTATATTAGGAAAATAATATCAACACAAGATATTCATTGAGAGATCATAATAAGTGCCAAAAACATTTTAAACATATTCTTCCATAGTCATGATTTCGGTAAATAAATTAGATACTTTTTCAACACCTACAACTGTACGATTAAAAACTATTCTACATGTGCATAGGATATTGGCATGTCCAATATATCACTTAATAAACAAACACTTTTTCATATAGGTATCCTTGAAGTAAGGCTATTGCAATATTTTTATGTTATTTTTAGCAATTTTAAAATAAGAAAGTACTAGATATATAATTTTCTTTTTCCAAAAACTTCCACCATAGGTAGAGGCATTCTAACCAATTATTCTTAAATAGTGTCATGAAATTTTACGTTGGTTGACATTTTCATTTCTTCAAAATTGCAAGACTTGTCTTTTATGTTGATAAGCACGTGAGCTCTCTCTCTCTCTCTCTCTCTCTCTCTCTCTCTCTCTCTCTCTATCATAAAAACTTTATATTGTGTGAATTTATGTAAAAAACATTAACCCCCTTTTGTTAGAAAGAAAGCCACCTTGTGGCTTTAAGAAACGCTTGAAAAAAAAAATATTTTTTAGTATATTTATTTTGAAGAAATTTTTAATATAGAAGATATTCATTGAGAGAGAATATCTAGTGCCTAAAAAGTTTTGAAAACATAGTCTTTTTTTATGGTCATGATTTAGGCACCTTTTGTTAAAAAAATCTACCTTGTTATTTTTACATTAAAAAAGCCTTTTTATTTTTAGGTGGTCCTAAACTACTTTTTATTGGTTTTGAACTATTTTAAAGTGGTCCTCAAATACTATTTAGTGGTCCTGAACTTCTAATGAGTGGTCTAACAATATTGTTAAGTGGTCAAAAGTACTATCAAGTGATGCAAAAGTACTATTAAGTGGTACATGAGTACTTTAAGCTTTAAAAACATCATGTGCATTAATAGAGACCTTGTTATAGGACCACTTAGAAGTACTCTAGGATCACTTTCAATTACTTATAAGTTTTTTTATATTAAAAACACTTTAGGACCACCTGAAAGTGCTTTAGAGCTCTTAAAAGTACTTCATGGACTTTGCGAATGACTTTATAAACTTGTATAAGTACTTATACACGGTCCTAAAGTAATTTACATAGGCCCTAAAATACTTTTAGTAGCTGTAAAGAACTTTTAGGTGGTTCTATAGAGCTTTCAATGGCACAAAAGAATGTATTTTAAAGTGATACTGAAAGGCTTCCAAGCACAAAAGAACTTGTTAGTACCACTTGGAAAGTTTCAATAACACAAAATAACTTGTATTTTAAATAGATATTGATTACTTTAAGTTTCAATGGCACAAAAGAAAATAGATATTGATTACTTCAAGTTTTAATGGCACAAAAGAACTTGTAAGTATTTTAAATAGATATTGAGTACTTCCAAGTGGTACTAACAAGTTCTTTTGTGCTTGGAAGCCTTTCAATATCACTTTAAAATACTTGCACCAAGTGCTTTTGTGCCATTGAAAATTATGTAGGACCACCTAAAAGTGCTTTACATCTATTAAAGATATTTTAGGGCCAGTGTAAAGTAATTTAGGACCATGATGTATAATTACTTTAGGACCATTTGGAAGTGTTTCACTATCACTTTAAAATACTTACAAGTTATTTTGTAATATTGAAAGTTCTATAGGACCACCTAAAAGTCCTTCAAATCTGTTAAAAATGTTTTAGGGCCACTGTATAAAGTACTTTAACTCTACTTCATACTAGTCTGAGAGTGTCTTAAGGTGCTCTAGGAGTGTTTTAAATTTGACTTTGATAAAAGTAGGGTACAAAACTAAGGCTCGTCGTAAATGTATAGGATGCTTTACAATAGCACATCTCCCTATCGACTTGCTATACACACATCTCTTTTGTTGGGGGAGACTCGTGTCTCTAATCTCCAAAATTCAAAAAAGAAATCTTTAACTTTATGTGTCATGATGCTACTTTGAGGTTTCTATCTTTGGCATGTTTGCAGGGGAAAGACTTCATCCTCTTCTATTTATAGGCAAGGATTAGGCAGCAAGGATTCTCTTGTGAATAACTAGAACCTTTGGTGCCTTTGGTAAGCTGATAGATTTTCTATTGCCACCATGTCCATTGAAATCATAAACATTAAGTTCTATCATTAGAGATGACCTCTTCAAGAAAAGCTCATCTTTTGATCAGGGCACTTTGACTAGTGTCAAAGTGTTACGAATGTTGGCCAGCACAACTCTTTCGCAACCCATTTCTTCAAGTTGAGCTTTCTTGCAATTGGGATGGAGGAGGAATTCTTCAAATATTTTCTTGTGGGGTAGCTTTGTCGAGGCCCTTCATCTTCTCGTACCAAGAGTTAGCTACAACTCTACAAATCTTCTTTCTTTCCTTCTCGTCATCAAGATGGACCTATTCACTTTAGCCCTTTACTTCTCCTTGACTTTTTATCAAATCTCCCTTTGCTTTGCAACCCAATAATGTTTTATTTTCTCAATGCCTTCCTGACCAAGAATAAACCTACCTCCATTTTCTCGCACCTCTACATTGTGTAAAAATTCATCTTGTCCCATTGCATGCCCATCAATATTCATCCTGAAATGAGGTGAAAATATTGTATTGGAATATTCTAGCCCTAACCAACCATACTCTTCAAGTTTCTTTGACCACCTTAAAAGATTATTCAGAAAATAGGTATTCAGGTTCAATGGGTGTGGTGGTGTGTTTTAGAGAGAGATAGGGAGAGAGAGAGAGAGAGAGAGAGAGAGAGAGAGAGAGAGAGAGAGATTGAATGTAGTACATCTCCTTGCAGCCATCTAGCTATCTTAGGAGGAAAGACCATAGGGAGAGAAGTGGAGGGAGATACACTTTGTGTGTGTGTGTGTGTGTGTGTGTGTGTGTGTGTGTGTGTGTGTGTAGCATAAAGATAGAAAGAGCTCATGAATGTAGCACAACTCTTGTGAGCCACAGGGACATAGATGAAGAAGCTGAGCACAAGAGAAATAAGAGTCTGCCATGCTAGAATAATTCGTCTCGTGAGATCATGAAGATTTGGGAAGAGAAAACTAGAAATAGATAGATTTTATGTGTAGCATGTTCTCTTGTCATCTCCCTAGATATGTTAAGACAAGCGTATGAGGAGAAAGAAAGAGAGAGCTCTATTGTATTAAGATAATCATATGAGAAGAGAGAGAGAGAGAGAGAGAAAGAGAGAGAGCATGACACATGCATGATCATGCTCCAAAATTTCCTAACACACACGAGCATGCTCCCATGAGTGCGTGAATTTTCCATGATAGCATGAATTCTAAATATTCTTTTCATGGTAACTATTCAGTCTTAAATTTTGAGTATTTATTTTTACAATTCTTAATATTCTTTCTTACTAGTTTGTTATTACCTTTAACCTCTCCTTGTTAGCACTTAACAAAGGAATGTCAATGACACCACTTTTTGAACCACCTAACTCTTGCTTTGACCCTATATGGCTTGAAGCATGCACCTAGAGTATGGTCAAATAAGATATGATAGCATCTTGTTACTATGGATTTTAGATATCTATAGATTTTTCACTTCACTCACAAGGGCATTATGCTAGTAGTCATATATGTTAATAACTTGATTGTCACAAGGGACATTGATGTTTACATTTATGAGGTGAATATGCTCCTCAAGAAGAAGTTTGAGTAAAATATTCAGGTGAGCCATGATTCTTCCATACTTTCTAGGTGGTATAGAGGTGATTAGATCATGTGATGCGATTTGACTTTTACAAAGGCAGTATGCCTTAGACATATGTTATCAAAGGTTTAAATAATAGGTTGTAATATAATCTTAGTGCCATTAGAGCAAAGAGCATAAAATTTTGCTACATATATAGGTAATCTTTTGGAGGACCCTACATTGTGCATGCACATTGTAAGGAGTTTGATTTACATGACTATCAATAGGCCAGATTTGAGCTATGCTATTAGATTAGTGAGTCAGCATATGTAGGCCTCGAAGAAGCTCTACTTATGTGTGACTAGGAGGATAAGGTACACAAAGTCCATAGTACAAGGTGTGAGAGAGAGTTAGCAAGGTGTGAGAGAGATGGGAAAGAGGTGAAAGAGTGTTGGAAATATTAGAGAGAGAGAGAGAGAGAGAGAAAGAGAGAGGCAAGAGCCTCTTGGGGTGTTTTGTTTTTTTTGAGAGAAAGAGGCATGAGACTTTTGGGTTTTTTGAGTTTCAAACAAAAACAACTCACAAAACATATCCTGTTTCTTAATTCTTTGTCATCAGTGTAAATGTTGATGCTAATTTTTTTACAATGTCAGTATACTTGTCGGTATTAAGGGTTGGTATTATTGTCAACAACTATGGATGCCCTTATGTCAATGGTTAAAATGACGCCGTAAGTTATGAAATAAATGGATAAAAATTAACAAATTTGACTCATAGCTCATGCTCCTACTTAAAAGAGACCCACATTTTCATATCCCCATAACATTTCTCTTCATCTCTCTGAGAAATGCCCTTGATCTCTCTTGATCCCCCCTAACATTTTCTTAATATCTCCTCCTTTTGTCAATGGAGTATGTAAACAATTTTATGTCTTCAAGGAAGAACCTGCCTCTCATAGTGAGATCATTTTAATAGAATGTATACTGATGTATGGACTAAATGTGAGTTCAACATGTGTCGGATGAGGCCATACAATTGTTTTTTAAAATGGATGTGAGCCACAAGGTATGTAATATTATTCACATATAGAGGATAACAATGATAACATTGAGAAGAATTGGTGGTTGATGATATGGAGCCACACATGCAAGAGGATATGGGGACACATGTATAAGAATATTTTGTGGGTGAGCTAATTGAAGCAATGTTTAAAGTAATAGACAGGATTGTAAAGGCACAATGTCCAAAGAATTACATCTTCAAACTCTTGGATCAGTTTCTTAGAATTATTCAAGTAATCTCTATTTCCTCTTTCTCTTTCCTAATCTCATCCTCTTCAAAAATAAACTAGCTAACAACACATCATGCATCATAATTATGTAAGGTTGTTGAGATGTATGATATTAAACTCCATGCCTAAGTCACGAGATGATGGAAAGAATATTCTAAGTTCCAATAGCATGGATTACATGTGTATACATGTAGGATCCAATGATTATTTCCTCTTCCATGTGGGGATGCTGGTGAATGCTCACTCACTAACATGTCCAAAATGTGTGTAAAATCTGGTGCTCATAGTGATATGACAAGATTTCCAAGGTGGAACCATTATTCTAAGGCATTTTCTAATCATTCTAAGAATCCAACACATGTTCAAGTGCAAGTCGCTAATGACTTAGTATGCTAAAAAACTCGATCCATTGATGGCATCTTATACAAACCTTGTTGCATATGGAGACACATTAAGGATACATGGCCTAAGTTTAAAGAAGAGCCTCATATGCCTAGATTTGGCAATGGATGGTGTTAACTGTTATGTGGACTGCACACTACAAGACCGCACACCGCAAGTACGGACTGCAAGTGTAATGCCACATGCGTACCTTAAATGAATAGTCATTACGAGATCTCAAGGGGTGTAAATGGGAGGTTGTGTGCCTATCTGAATCCCATGACCATGTAGCTGTTTTAAAGGCTGTATACATGTGTATTCAAGGGCCATCAATGAGTCAATCAATCATCCTTTCATGCAAAAATTTAGCAGTCTTCTGTGTTAATGAAGCATTAATCATGTCGCACTGTGTATGATCAGTTATGTATTCATTTATCAGTATAGGTTACCTTTTCAATTAATGATATATGCTAAGAGGGTAATCATTCTCGTATTACTGTACTAGTGCTTAAGAACATAATACACTTGGCAACCATGATGTTCTATTGATGATGTGGTTGCATGCGCACGCGTTCTCAGGGACCTCCTGATTTGGTGGTTCCTACTATGGGCGGCCGCGGCGTCGTCGTTCGAAGGATGATTGGTGATAATGCGGCGAATGATTCTCCTTCTTTTTCTTCACAGTTTTTAGGGTGGGATGCAACTCCCAGAGTCAATCACTAGGAGCGCAGCCGTTCCTTCCCCCCTCCCCATGTTCCGTGGGTAGAGAGGCGGTTGCTAATTTCACCGATCTCACCTACTACGGTAGTTTGGCAATTGTTCTTGGGACCGACACAGCCAGCCTCAAAGAGCTCTTTCCATAGATATGTCACATGATATGGTTTTGCCCACTCAATTTTAAATTCAATTTTGGCGGAAAACTTTGAAATTCAAACTTCTAGCCATTTGAAGAATAAGAAGGTATCTAGCCATTTGAAGAATAAGAAGGTATCTAAAGTCAAAGAAACTTAACATTTTAACAAAAAGTCATTAAAATCATAATATGGCAGCTTAAAGGACCCCTATAGACCTCAACCTTCCCCTAATGGTACATTTACAAATATGGAGCATATGGAGGATTATCATGGCCATGGAGGTGATGATGACCGTGATACGAGAGAGGAGGATGATCATGTGATAGGAGATACAGATATTGAGGCCATTACCCCTGAGGACGAGCCTACCATTGGTGATGCTGATTTCGATGAGCACATGAGTAGCACAAGTAGTAGTGGGTTGAATGTATTTGTCGATCTAAACACTTGTTTGGATTTTGAAGTAGATAGTCTGGCAAGGGTTGATCTCATTGAGGATGAGATTGAACCGTAGCCCATCATTGATATTGGCTAAACTATTTTACATATTGTCTCATTCTCCTCACCTCACTTATTTTTTGTATATGTGGGTTTGCAAAAAAGCATTGATGTTTTTGTTAAAATTATGTGCTTTGGTAATCATGGGCAATTTTTGGAAAGCAGTGATGTACATTTACCAGCCTACACCAAAAGCTCACTTTTTGTACTCTCTGTTTTGTGTCTAAATACGCGTCTAATTCTCTGTGTAGATGCACTAATAACACCCTAATACATGCGTCAATAGATGCCCTAATACACGTGTAAATAGACGCGATGTTAGACGCAATGTTAGATTCTCAGTGTAGACGTCCTAATAGACGCATCAATACATGCGCAAATACACGCGCTATTAGACGTGGCTGTAGATGCACCCATGATTTCTCTATTCAAGCAACGCCTATAGACGCGCCTGTTATTTTGCGCATCTATCAAGCGCGTCTATAGTTGCTTTGCGTTGTTGTGCATGGAGATAGATAGGCCAGGTCTTTGAAGACCTGGCATGACGACCTGCCTTGTCTGCGCAGACCTGGCAAAAGTAAAAACTCCTTGGGTGTGAACCCTCATCTTTCTAGACCTTTGACAGTTCTGTGAACTCCAACACCCACAGATAGGCCAAGTATTAATAGCATGAAGACCTGCCTTATCTGTGTAGACCTTGTGCTAGTAGTGGTGGTGATGCTTGGGTATTGGCAAGGTGAGGGTCGGAGTGGCACAATGGTGTTGATGCTCGATGTTGCAAGGTGGTGTTGGGAATGGTGGTGGGCTGCTGGTTTGGTGCCATGCTAGTGTGCCACGAGACCTTGCACAAATGTTTGAACTTTGGCACCCACAGACACGGCAAGTGTTAATAGCATGAAGTCTTGCCTTGTCTATGCAAACCTTGTGGAGAAAAAGCTCCTGGCTAGGCAGTGGCAATTTGGGCTGGAGAAGCGCGACGGTGGTGATGCTGCTCGATGTTGGGCAAGGTGGTGTTGGACATGGTCTGGTGCCATGCTAGTGTGCCACGAGACTGCTGCAATAGGGCATTCAAAGTAGTTGTAGTAGAATTTCATATGGTGGATCACTTCAAGGGTTTCTGTTAGTAGGTGTTATGTTTAGTTTGTTGCTGCAGTTGAGACCTAATGGCTCCTAGAGGTTAAAAGCTTTCAGTTTACAATGTCTAATTGCATGTAATATGTAGTTATTTTGACATAGGAGGAATTGTTTTGCCGAGTATGTACTTCTTACATTATGATATTAGCTTTAGAAATTGTATGGTTGTGCCTGTGCTTTCCCTCTTAAGGACGGCTTTGCATTTGCAGAAGAAGAGATGATGGGTCTTAACTTTGAATCTTATTAATTTCATTGAGTGAGTTTTAACCTTATTAACTCTGATGGGCCTTAACTTTAAATCTTTTTATTTTTTAGCAGATGTCTACATCTAGCCGAGGTGATCGATACCCCCTCAGGTCCCAATGAAACTCAAAGGTCGCTAAAACTGCAAATCCACATGGTAAGCAATTAGAGGTCTCCTCAGCTCACACCTCTACCCTACCTCACCCTGTCCTTGAAGTGCAAGAAGAACATACGCAAAGGTCTCAAGGAGTAAGACAAAGTGTTATTCATGAATTACCTCCACAAAGTTTGGGATCATTGGGTGAAGCATCAGGTAGTCACCAACTCATTGAACATCAAGATAATGCTTCTAGTCCACCACAAACAAGAAAAATGGATGCAGGGGTGGCAAGATTCAGGAGGCACATTCAAATGGACATACTGTAGAAATGTATGGAGTCTATAACTGTTTGGGTTGAAATTGAACCACCTTATGTCCCTTTATGTCGTCTTATACCTAATCCTTCAATGAGAACAAATTGGAGCCAATATTACACTTATGGCTTCCAATTTTGACTCCTAGGATTATGATCCAACAAGGGGAGACTTTCTTGTGTAATTGAGTAGGATAGAGAAACCAAAAATGCTACTATCAGATGATGATGTTGCCAGTTGGGGCAGTTGGGGGGGCCAGTTTGGCAGAGTGTAAATCAAGTGTTTGAGGTTGATCTTATAAGAAAGCGTGAGTGGACACATCTAAGTGGAAACAAGTTCCTTGTATATGGGATGGAAACCATAGGTTGAAAGCATGGGGAAACCAAATTAGGAGAGGTAAGATTTTAGTTTCTTTTACTTATCATAATATCGTAAATTAGTAAAGAATTGTGCTCACAGTTTGTTTTTCCTTTTTATAGTGTGGAGGGAAAACAAAAAAAAAGAGGCATGTACGAGTACGATGCAAGTTTCTCTCCTTTGATGTTTGTCACACGAAGGAGAGGTCCTTCTAACTCTTACAGAAGTAAATAGCCTAATCTTTCCGCATCCATATCGTAGGAATCCCACCTATCTTCGTATCTTTCTGCCCGCTCTGTTTATTATCCGTATCTGCTTCTGTTTGTTCCTCCCCTTCCAACTATGCTGGGTTTTCTATATCGATCTCACATTGGATGGTGCACCACAAAGTTTTTCCCTTTGTTTCATGTACATGCAAAAACATAGTCAATAAATATGTTGATGTTCCTATAGGTTGGTTTGTACTCATGTGCCACATACTCTTCCACACCAATGACATCTTTCTCATGTGTAAGTTTGGTCCATCTAGAATGGATACTCTTATGCACTATTTTAGTGAGGAAGAATTGATGGATCAATCAAATTTTAGCACAAGAGAGATTGACTAGAACAAAGCATTGGTACAATATGTCAATGTCAACACTCTCTCAATTTGTACTTAGAGTAAGTAACATGTTTGTTCTCTTTATTTTTCCTCTTACTCTTAAATTCATTTACTTTCTTGTTTGCATTATCTCACTGCATTTGGTGCTTTCTTTCAGGAGGAGCTCAACAAAAAATGTGAAAAAGAAATGTCAAAAATTGACTTTACGACTCTATCCTTGGAAGAGTGCAAGGAAACAAGAACCAAGGCAATGAAAAAGGTAAAGGACAAGGTGAGGATTAAAGGATACAAGCAAGCATCCTTAGAAAACCCAAAAATGGTGAAGGATTTTTCCAAGTTCCATACTGAGTGAATTGGGAAAAGGCAAAGGCAGTCACAGAGGACAAGCTTGGAATGCTTGCAGCGGTAAAAATCTCATGCGAGAAGTGGGTTTTCTTATTCATTTGAATTAAGTGGACTTTAAGGACATTGTTGGGACTCTCTTATGTATGAATAATTCTTTTGTTAACATGTTGTAGGAAAAAGAGATCTTGATTGTCCTCCTCACTAAGGATGAGAGGGAACAACTGGATTGGGGCCTGCCAAGGGACAACATATCTTGGAGGCAGTACATTTCTAAGGAAACATACTAGTCCCAAATGATAGACCTTGCACGTGATCTAGTTATGCAACATGATGTGGATGTTAATGGAAGGGGAGTACAAGTTCTAGGTGATGCAGTTAAGTACTTTAGGTCTTGTCGACAGTTGCATTTCCATGAGGCATTTGTAGAACTTGTAAGTGAGATGAAGAGCTTTGCTGCTTCGGAGAAGTAACCATAGATTCAAATGTCGGTACATTGTCTTGTGTATAGGTAATCTCAAAGTATTGATGCTTTTTTGTCTCCATGTATTTGTAGCATGTTCTTACTTGCCATTATAGTTTTTGGGTGGTCGCCTAAAATGCATGTTGAGGGAAATCTTGATGAGCAGCAGGTCTGGCAAGTGGAGAAGGGTCCACAGACCATGTTTCTAGATGCGTGGTAGGAAGAAGGAGGCCTCACACAATGGGAGGTCATGGTTACACCATGGTGGCTTGAGTATCCTTCTAGAAATGTTTATTAAAGTGAAGAAGGTTGACGTAAAGGTAGCGACTTCATTAAACTTTTGTAACAAATGTAAGAACATCATTTAGTACTGATAGTTATTTTTTATTATTATTTTCATAAGACTTTCAAAGCTATACTCAAAAGCAAAAAGGAAAGCTAGAAGACCAGTCTTCAACAAAGAAGATGAAAAGGAGAAGAGAGATTGAGAGAAGGGCTTGGACAAACCAGCCACAAAAAGGGGCTTGAACCTTGAGAAAGACATTGAGACCTCACCAAGAGATGAACATTTTGAAGACGAGGAGAACTTGGATTATGATCAAGGTGACATGTCCAACACAAAAGTAGTATTCATTTCATTTTATGTAATGTACACTGATGTGTTTTGCTAAGAAGGTCATGGGGGTGATAGTGGGGAAGAAGACAACTCACCCCAAGTTTATCATGTTGCTATAAAAGCAAACATTTTAACAACATCTGAGTTCATTTCTTCTCTTCGACCACATCGGTGAGTGTAGAAAAGAAAGAGGCTAAATAGGTTAAAGAAACTATGATAAACCTATGGGATCTAATTTGATGCCCATGTGTGAGTTGTGTAGGGTGTTAAAGAAGCTCTTTAAAAATGTGGAACACCCCTATGTGTACAAAGGACACAATACTGTATTTTCTAGAAGCTTATTATGGGCTGACTTTCCCACATCTACGAGAGTAGAGAAATTTTGGAGTTCTCATGTGATTCCCACTAAATGGAATGTCTTTACCCCCCTGAGCTTGCCATAGTAGTAACAACAACATTTGTGCCGATTATGTAGTTCCAGGTTGGGGTTGGCTCATTTGTACTTGCTTGCCACAACTAATGCATGATGTGCAAAAGTGAGCAATGGAGAAAGGATTTTTTCTTCTTCACACTATATATGGTGGTGTATGTCGAGAGTGGATACTCACAAAGTTGTCCATAAGAGGAGGTAAGGGAATTGGCTATAGTGAGGTTGTTCATGGTAGAAGTAGACATGATCACACTATGTACTAACCTCCACTTTGAATGGGTGGGTGAATTGGTTGGTGCTCAGTATGTTTATACGTGATGGTTGTCAGCCATCTTGTTACAGGAAATCAAGAGCATAGTTGTGTGAAAGGGTCAAATTGGATTAGGGAGTGTGATTTTGGTGGCGGTCATCCATCAACTCATGAAGGGAAGCATGTACGTGGTGGGGCCGAATGTCAAATAGAACTAAGCAGGTTTGTTACGCAACTACTTTTTTTTATAAAGATGCTTATAATCATACATCAAGCCAATAAAAACCTGATTGATTTTTTTTTGGGGGGGGGGGGGGGGGGGAGATGTTATCAAAAAGCACAATGGCCAATGCGAATGTAGCGGGAAGGCAACAAAAGAAAGACAGAGAGCACGTGTCTCTCTTGTGATCAACACAAGAGATAGTGGTTGCCGTGGAGTGAGTCGGCCGTGTTGCGGGTGAATAGTTCGGATGGTGGACGGTGGTGCGCTAGAAAGGACAGAGTCAGGCTTGCCTGCGCTAGAAAGGACAGAGTCAGGTTGGAGAGATCGGCCACTATGCGTAGAAGAGACCGGGGCCGACCACCAGGCGGCGGGCCTGCTTGGGCGATGCCTTGCAGGCGGTTGGCTGTGAGGCGTCATGATGATGGAGCCGCCGTCCATGGTCGGCCAAGCACACGGCTGGGTGCGGTTCGCAGTGCTTAATTCGCTCCTTGTGCAGAGGTGCTCGCGCTGTCCATGCATTTGCGGTCCTCTGCCTGTAGGCCCATGCTACCATGCAGGCTCTTCATTAGGGCTTAGCGATCACTTCCCCCAGAAAGAGAGAGAGACAAAAGAGACACAGAAACGAGAGAGAACGCAGCTTGTCAAGGTGTCAAGAAAATAAAATATTAAAGAAAGGAGGGGGCTTATGAAATTGTCTATGATTGATTGATGTTCTATTTAATACTATTTCAAAGATAATCAAATCATAAAGGAATCTATTTGATGTTTAGGACAAAGTTTGAGATGCGGGATGGTCCAACATGTAGGAGATGGGGCTTGAAGCAGTATAAGAATTTTATTTGCTGGGTTGAACGTTTGGATAGTTATATGGTGGTTGATAAATCAATACGTTTTATCCCTTTGGAACCAATCAAGTCCTCCCAAAGAGCGCTTCCCACATTTTTGAATATATGTTTGGGATTTAAAAGATGATGAATTAGAAAATCACTCTAATAAGGGAGTTGATAAAAGATAGAGAGCATCTTCATTCCAACTCAAGGTAAATTAAGACATTGTTCCAATAAGGGCGTTGATGAAAGGAGTTTGAACTTTTTGCCCCTTCTCCTGTGCAAACCTTACTCTCATCTCCTACCCCCTAAGCTCCAACCATTATGTGCTTGCTCCACTAACAAAAAGGTAAGCTCCCAATCCTAGCCCTGATCTTTTGTTATTTTGTAATTTGTTTTTTAAAGTTCTTCAAATTTTCTTGTTTATGGTATTTTGTGTGCACTTTACAGGACTCCTCTCCTTTCATGCTCATTTTCTCTGTCTCTCCCTTGTAAGCAGTTAAGTCTCTTGTCCATGTTTATGGTTTTGTTTTCCCTTAGATTCTACTAGTTTTTTGTAATTTGTGTCTTTTTTCAATTTGTGCAGATTTAGTCTCTCTCTCTCGTTCCCTAAAGTCCTTAATGCATAGTCCTTAATATATGCATGGGGTCTCTGCTCGCATGTATGTGCCTTGTGCATAGGCCTCATGCATACATTATGGATGATGCATTCTATGTGTGGCCAGTAATAGAATGCATTAAGGGCTATGCATAAGCATATCCTCTATGCATAGGGTTTATGCATGGCTCATACCAAAGCCTATGCATAGGGAATATGCTTATGCATAGCTCTAAATTCATGGCTGTCCTTACTCGCATGCATGTTGTTGTGGGCCTCTTTAAACTCTGGAATTAATTTCTTTCCCTTTCATTGCATTACAGTTTGAAATAGAGGAACCAGAACATGTCCTTACATGACATAGAAGTTAGGCACAATTTATGGTTCCTCATAATAGTCATTGTTGACTTCCGACTAGAGAGAAAATTCACTTTCTTCTAATGGTTCCTCAATTAACACGCGGTTGATTTTGGGGTGAGCTTAGGTGGTGGGGGCTATGGTGGTAGGATTTGTGGTGGCATATGTAAAACAACTAGTACCCTATATATCCCTCGTTAGAAGGTTGGTGAGGGTATGGTACACCTTGTTTAGCCTAGCCAATGGCAACATTGGCTTGAGTCACTGGTGTTGCTAAAGATAAAGATGCTCTTGGTGTTGCTAATTATGCTACAGTTTAGGCTCTTGGGTATTTACACATGGAAGTTTTATGATTTTCCAATCACAAACAATGTGCACAATAGAGAAATTATCTAGGCCTGAGACGACGACATTCAATGCTATGTGATTTTATCTTCAAAAATACCACCAACTCAACTTTCTGTGAGAGTAAAGATAAGAATTCTCTAATGTTTCCCTTACCTCCTTAGTCCTTAGCTTTTCCAAAATGGACATACTTAATTCTTCAACCGTCATTCCACTAAACTAGTTTATCACGATTACCCAAGTCATGGCAGCTCGAGACTCGTGATCGTGGAATCACAAATGGCATCTTGGCATCCTCTGGTTGTGGTAATTCTTGCATATATTGTTTTCAAATTCAAAGGTCAACTTGCAACATGCATCCAGTGTTGTTGGGATGGACAAAAACAAATAATCATGCATCTTTGTATCCCGTACTCGCTTTTAGAAACATGGTAATAACTGATATCATCATTCAACCTCTCTAAACTTTTACAATAAGAATTTGAGAGATGTAGTATCTCATGGACTCGTGCTTGTGCTGCTTAATATTGTGGAGTTGTGCCACTGGGTCCACTTATCACCACTTCTTGTAAAGCATGTACGAACACATTTTTCAATGGAGTGAAGTTAACTTTATCCTAAGGTTTCAAATTTCTATACCATTGTTGAGTCTTTCCATCTAATGTTAGGGAAAAGAATGAATCTTCATAATATCATCAACTAGCCCACAAGTCTCACAAGTTGACTCAAATATCTCTATATGTTGCATGGGGTCACCATCCTTAATGATTTCTTCATGAGCTTTGTGATATGATGTGGTTTTCTCTTAATCTCTTCTTGTGCCATTGATTTCGATCCCTCCTTGGGATCTTCACAAATTATCTCTAAAGGGGAAATTCCCTCTATCTGTTGCCTCGGCAATGTGATTTATTGTGTCATTAGTAGTTTTCCCTTCCTTTTTATGCAACCTTACCAAAAGTAACTTGTCGAGTTCCATATGTTCAACAGTAATTTTGCGTATGTCTAGCTCTTGTTTTTTTATTTTTAGCATGCATAATTGATGATAGGCATCTCTAAGTTTAAATCCAATGTCTAGCTCCTCCAAAGTGGGGAAAAAGACTTCTCTGATTCTTAAAGCACTTGATTTGTCTTTCCTCAATGTAGGGGTAATACCACTAGGTCTCAACAGGTTTATTTCTTTTGAGCCAAAAGCTTGCACCTATGGTGGTGTTTGCACAATAGTCCCTACAAACATGGATATAAATTCATTTCTTGTTGCTAGATCCTTATTCATTGAGTGAGTTCAATAGTCCTTTTGCTATATCCAATAAACTAAAGGATTTAGTTGGAGAAGAGGTCACCCTCTCCTTTGCATGTTTTGGGATTCCTAGAGTTTCTTCCATGGATTCTTTGCTACTAGTGTCTATGGATGTTAGGTCTCTTTAGGTAAAAGTACTCAATTAAGTGCTTGTTGAATGTCCTGAGCCAATAATTATTTGGTTAGGAAGATCCTAGATGATTCAATGCACTTGTTGGGTTGTGAGGCATCCGGAGATTGGATAACCACCGAGCCAGAAAGCCATCAGAACGTCAGATCCAACGTACTTAAACACCAATTAATTAGGTCAATATTACTTCTATAAATTAGCGCTTATCAAAGCACAAGGGTACTTTTGTACCACTCTATGACCGCGCGTATGTAGTATAAAAGATGTAATCAAAACTCTGACAAGGCTATTACATATTGCTATTCCTGTAATATTTTTCTTTGTGAATCAAAGGAGAGCGTTCTGTATCATTTTTGTATATTCGTCGTGTCTATCTTTCTTTTATGTATATCCATCCTGTCTATTATATAATGTGAATCCATCTGTTAAGTTATCTAAATCTTCCATTACAATCCATATTTTACGCATGAGTCGATCAGTCTTAAGTAATCATCTCCATTTGCACAGTCACTTGTAACCGATAAGCTATTTCTGTGTCGTCTTCTTGTGCATGTTTTGTTATAGACTAGTGTATTACTGCCTACATAACCAGAGACACTTAGTAGGTTGATCAGGGTAGCAAACAACTCTCAACAACAACAGACACACTCAGTAGGTTGATTAGTGTAGCAATCAACTCCCGAAAACACTTTGGCAACCACGATATGTCTTGCTACATGTTTCAAATGATGCTTCACTTGTTGCTTGATTTTCTTTGTGTTCAAATCAATCCTTCATGTGAGCACATGAACTGCACTACTTGGCGTAGCTTGAATCTTAGAAACTCTAGTTCGCTAGACCCAAAGAAGAATCGATAACTCCACCACCACTACCAGTATTCATACCACCACCACCACCACAACCCCCACTACCACTGCCACCGCCACCGCCACCAAACCACCTCCCTGTTGAAATATATGATGTACAAGTGAAAGAGTGAGAGAAAGAGGTCATGTATGTGTGAACACACCCCAAATAAAGCATGTGGGTGGAAAAGGGATCTAGGGTCGGCCCAACCCTAGCCCTTGGTGAACCCTATATAAAGGGCAGGAGGCTTCACTTTTTGTAAAACAAGTAACACAATCAAGACATCTCCTCATAATAATCATAGAGAACGCAATCATTAGGCACCACCACGTCATTAGGCTTATCCACAAAATCTTTAAGGACAACATTTGCCCTTTGCATAATCTTTTCTCCAGGGTGACCTCTTTTTGAAGCCAGCTTCAAATAAAAAAGAAATCACATCACAAAGTAAAGTATGCATATTACATATTTGCAAAAATTGTAAACAACTAAACACAACAAGTAATAGAAAACCATGACTTACTGTCTATAGATATGATCTCCACACACAAGGCTAAAAATATTTTTGGTTGTTTTGTTTGCCTCCAAAAAACCCAACCAAAAGATTTTGGACTCTATCGTCGATACATCACACAATGCTAATAAATTCAGCTTCTCCAGTGTTGCAAAGCTATCCACATCCCACTTTAAGGACCACACTTTTTTCCGCCATGCATCTCCATACTTAGGATCAATATTGTTAAGGATCTACCCAAATGGAAACCATTCTTAATTTACTATGTCAAAATTTAATATTGTCTTTAAACACAATTAGAAATACACTATATTAATCTTATTAGTCATGCAATTCACCATTGCAAAACACACTACAAATTACCTTCCCTATGCGGTCACCATATCTCATGGCCAATTCCTCTCTCCTTAGCTTCAATTTTTTCCACCTCATCTTCTTCCATGGCCAAGTGCACTTGCTCAAGATTTCTGTTCAAGGATTGATTAATTTGAACCTTCACATAACATCGAATCTCATCACATGACAATTTAAAGCAAAGCTTAAGCTAATAAATACTCACATTATAAACAAGCTTTACCAAGCACCTACAAGTAAGAGAGTACCGAGGCCCAATTCCCTTTGTGTTCTTCTTTCTAATAAAAGTAATTAACTTTCTATCGCTCTCTAGCAAATCTTTTGTGTAATCATCATGATTGGCATCATGATTGGCAGCACTAATGTTGGCATAGTTTACAATCACATCCCACAAGGTTGTGGGTTACCAAAGCATGTGTGAATAAGCTTTAAAAAACGAACACAAAAAACTATAATTAGTCTCTTTTTCACATGTCCAAAGAGAAACTATAAGGTATTGAAATATATGATGTACAAGTGAAAGGGTGAGAGAAAGAGATCATGTAGGTGTGAACACACCCCAAATAAAGTGGGCATGTAGGTGGAAAAGGGATCTAGGGTTGGCCCAATTCTAGCCCTTGGTGAACCCTATATAAAGGGCAGGATGCTTCAAAGTTGGCTGAAATAGAAGGTAATATAGAAGCTTTCTATACATCTTGTGTTCTTGCTCTCTCTCATATATGTTGCTCTATTTTGCCATCAACTATTGCTTCCGTTGTGCATACTCCCCATGATTTTGACACTCCCCACTTTCTACATTACAACATGCTTCAACGATCAGCTGTCTCATGGACAAGTATCCAAAATTATTTGGGAAATCCAAAGAGGATGTAGTAATCACATCTGTCTCTTTAACAAAGCCTGGCACATGAACATCCTCGGCCCGATGGATCGGAACTTCAAGAAAGCCACTTTTGTCCCAACTTTACAAAAATGTGCCGCTCTTTGGGTTGCTTAGTATGCTCATTTCCCCACATATGATGCAATCAAGGATGCCTTTCTTCAAAGATTCAGGGAAGATAAAACCTCCATACATGTGCTTGATAAGATATGTCGGATGAACCAAAAAAGCCTCACGGCTATGCTGCTAAGTTTTGGAAGCTTCTCCAAAGACTGGATGCGTCTAATTGGCCCACGGAGGAGAACCTCAATTCCTATTTCATGAAGGGATTAAGCAAGCAGTTGAAAAGGGTAGTGACTAGTTCTGATCTCGCCACAATGACTCTGGATGGTTGAAAAGGGTAGTGACTAGTTCTGATCTCGCCACAATGACTCTGGATGGTTGAATCAGCTCTCATGGTAGAGTGCATGTTGGTAGGGTCCATCAAGAGCAAAGGCAAGAGCAAGAGCAAGTGGAAGTCCAAAAGGTCCTCTTCCGACTCTGAGGAGGAGAAGGAGGATGATTTTGATCACTCAACTTCAAGTGAGGAATCAAAGGAGGAGAAGGAGGATGATTCTGATCATTCAACTTCAAGTGAGGAATCAAAGGAGGACGAGGAAGATCGCAAGGCAAGGTCAAAGAGAAAGAAGGCAAGAAAGACAACCAAGGAACTGATTGAGCCATGGCTCAATTGACGAGTGATGGAGTGAAGTCCCCTAGTCAGGCACTTGGTGTGTTTGAGGTGTCAGAATCATGGCTCTTGTGTGCCATTTGTAGAATCACGACACATACCACAAAGGCATGCAAATACAATGGGAGGAAAGAACATGTAGTCTAAGCAAACATTGTGGAAAGCTCAACCCGCCCCACTAATGGCTCCACAAGATTCATACAGAGAAGGCCACCAATCCACCCACGTGGGAATTTTCCTCCCAGGTATGTGCCTGGAGCTCAACGACCCACTTTCACATGGTTCTATTACATTGCCCCAGGTCTTCGCAAATCTTACTCTGAGATTTGGAGGAAGCATAGGGTAGAGGTGGAAGAAGCCTAGGCTTCAGTATCATGCCTACAGGCAGTAAATCTTATGGAAATCGAGGCTCTAGATGAGCAAGAATTAATCAAGCCGACCATAGAGGTGGCAGAATCATCCGCTCTATGGTGGTGACAAGATCCATGCAACCCGAGACTCCAAAGGTGGGGAAAGAACCAACCTTGGATAAGAGGGGGAAGCAAAAAGGTTGTCACCTGGCAAGAGTAGAACAAGGTATGGACGGAGGTGCCCAATTAGGTGGAAATGTAGCAGGATCGAGAGACATTGCAAAAAAGGAGCCAGAAAGGCCAAGGCCGATCTACTATCAGCAACTAGAAGCCAAAGTCATCATACTACCGATGAACCCAAATGAGGGAGGCAAAGTGCCCTCACCATAACACCAGATGGGAACTAGGAGACGCTACCACATAATTTGTGGGAAGATCTTAAGTGGTAGCTCCTCACATTAGTGCCGAACTTCAAGGAGTAGCTACTATGCCGCCTCATGCCCTAGGAGGAGAAGATGGCACCCTCATAGCCTCTGGAAGCCATGCACATTGAGAGGACAAAAACTCTCTCCCAGGGAAGCCCCTATTTATGATGAAGCCATCTTGATGATCCAAGTCAAGTTGGCCAGAGTGGACATAAAAGAAATACTGTTGGATGGTGTATTAGGACTCAACATTTTATGGATATGACATGCAAAATGCTTGGGTTGAGTAGATGGGATCCAGCCCCGTTTGCCATGAAAAAGGTGGATCAAAGGTGAGTTCAGCCACACAGATTAATCCGCGACCTCACACTGTAATTCTCTAGATTAACTTTTGATATTGCAGTAGTGGTGCTCCACTTGGAGGACATAAAAGGTGCCTACTTGATGTTACTGGGCAAACCATGGCTTAGGTAGGAAAGGAGTAAGCAAGACTGGGATGTGGAAAGGATAACTATCTAGCGCGAGGAAATAAGAAAGTCAAGATTTTTGTAGTCGGTCAAAGGAAAGTGGAGAATCCTTCTCGATCAAAAGAAGGGAGTAAACATGCTTGACAGATTAGACCTCAATGAAGAGGAAGAATATCTCCAGTAGAATGCAAATATGATCAGCCTGTTTGAGGTTGATGTGGTTTGAATCATGGAGAGACATTGACAAACCCTTCATCACAAGAATGAAGCCACAGCAAGGATGAGCCCAATCCACTGAGTGAAGGAAAATTTTATGATTAGGTTGAAGAGTTTTATGAAGCCTTAGCAAATGATGGCAATACATCGAGTTTGCAACAAATCATTACAGCAGTAGACAAAGCCTTTGAAAGAAACCTAAAGTGACCCAAACGTGTCAGAGAAGATGAAACACTGAGTCATGGAAAATGTTCACAGTCGTGCAAACATTCACTCGACTCCATTTGTTGAAATTTAAGCATTGTGATGAGCTATGGTGGTGGATCAAACACTAGAATCAACATCATTAACAAAATGATTAGCAAATAAATTAAGACGTGATTAGAAAATAAATTAAGACGTAATTAGTGGGTAATTAGCAAATAGATTAATGTAGGCATGGATACTCAAAAACCAAAAAAATTCTCATTCGGGCAATGCCTCAATTTATAGAGTTTACATCAAGCATCTAATCCCACTGATTTATCCATGATTCACTCCACCTCTTTTCCTTGGTTCTCTCCACCTCTTCACTTTTCCCATAATATCTCCTAGAATATCTCCACACTTCCTAAATCTTCTCATGCTACCCTTTATTCTCTCCCAGTAGATTCTTCTCACCTTTTCACAGGTTCTTTCACATTTACTCAATCTCTTTTACAGCCTCTAACCAAGGGCTTGTTCCCGCACACACCCTATTCACTTGTATTAAGTTCAACACCTCCCCTCAAGTGAATACTCCTAGTACACCTAGACCCTATACCAAGTTTGCCTTCCCTTACTTGATAGTCCGCGACTAGTGTCTACACCTCCCCTCAAGTTAACTTAGCACACCTGGACCCTGTACCAAGTTTCTCTCTTACTTGATAGCCCGCAACCAGTGCCTCAAGTCCCTAAACTCCATAGTCCTTGACACACTCTCTCTCTATGTGTCCAAGGCTACTATAAGTGCCAGCGACCTTGACTAAAGTGCTCACACATACATCTACCACGTGGCCTACATCATTGATGGCTCAGAGGTGGTTTTACTTTGTTGGGGCAGGTTACATTGGGTTGTGGGGTCTCTCTCTCTCTCTCTCTCTGAGATTTTCACATGGCTCCTCACTCTTTGGAGCCTCACATCTTCTCTTGTCTTCAGTCTTCTTGTCGTGGCAGCTTCTCTCCATGCGTCCGTCTCTTCTTTCAGTCTTCTTGTGGTAGCTTCTCTTCTCATGTCCATGTCTTCCTTTAGATCTTCTTGGTGTGGATCCTCTTCTTGGAAAGAGATATTCTTCTTCTTCCATGGCTGGGACCATGAGCTTGTCCGTCAGGTCTTTTTGCTCCATGTGAGCAACATGTTTCAATGTTTTGCTGACAGTTTCTTTGGGCTTTTGATGTTCATCTTGTGTCATTATGCAATGCAGACCCAAATTTATGGGGGAGGTCTTACCTCTTGCCTTATTCTGGACAAGGGCAGTGTCTGATCCCATATTTACACTGATGTAATGTGCCCAATACATAATGCGTATAGCATTCATTCTTATGCACATTCCCAAACGCAACTTTGGCTATGAATAATCTTTATTTTGAGTAAGATTTACAGGCATTAACTAAGGGTTAAATGCAAAATGATGATTATCACAATTTTATCAGCACAATTTTACCAAAAATTACATTAAATCAAGGGTAACCAATTTGTACGGGATGGTTGGAGTATCAAACCAACTCCGAATTGCAATCTAAAGTTATAGGGATCTGTATCAGATACCTAATGGTTAATTTGAATCCTCAATTGCACCAAAATATAGTGATTAGCACTGATTAATCACTGATTAGCAAATTAATCCACTGTTTTGTGTGCAAAAAATAGAGTATGCGGGGAGTCCAGATCTGGTGCCTTAGACTTCAAATGCGCTCAAATTCTTTAAAAGGCATCAATAGCAATGAGTCTAGTAGAGGATTAAGCCAATAAACACAAGGTTTGACCAAATATTGAAAGCTTGATCTCTGTTTTACCAAAGTCACCTACAGATTTGATGAAGAGCTTGGATCTCAGTGTAGACTTGATGAAACTGAATTCTGTCTTCACTAGCTTGTAGAGCATGCTTGAAAACACCTTGGGCTAAGAGGAATTGAAGCAATTTGATTTGATGAAGTGGTAATGTCAAAAACTCCTCAAAAAAAAGGTGCCAGCGAAATTCGCGATTTCTTCCTCATTCCTTGGCGATTTGCGCTTTTGTTTGGATGAGCTTGAGGAGCATAGAGTTGGCTATCATGTGCTAGAAGGATTTGGCCTAATTTTTTGTGTGCAAGGTGAATGAGTTCCTCCACTAGCTGGGGGTACAGAGGTGAGTTGAAAAAAGAGGAAAAATTATAATTTTCTACTAATCCTAATTAGCAAAGTAATTAGCAAGACAATGAGCTAACAAATTAGCATGGCTCTGATACCACATTGAAATTTGAGCATTGTGATGAGCTATGGTGGATCAAACACTAGAATCAACATCATTAACAAAATGATTTGCAAATAAATTAAGACGTAATTAGCAAATAGATTAGTGGGTAATTAGCTAATTAGTGGGTAATTAGCAAATAGATTAATGTAGGCATGGATACTCAAAAACTAGCAAATTCTCATTAGGGCAATGCCTCAATTTATAGAGTTTACATCAAGCATCTAATCCCACTGATTTCTCCATGATTCACTACACCTCTTTTCCCTAATTCTCTCCACCTCTTCACTTTTCCTAGAATATCTCCACACTTCCTAAATCTTCTCATGCTACCCTTTATTCTCTCCCAGTAGATTCTTCTCACCTTTTCACATGTTCTTTCACATTTACTCATTCTCTTTTACAGCCTCTAACCAAGGGCTTGTTCCCGCACACACCCTATTCACTTGTATTTTCAACACATTTTTGGGAAAAAAACCAAAAATTACCTTTTTCAAATTTATGGAGACAAAAGACATACATTCATGTCAAACATTTTAAAAAAACCACTACTTTTGTGGAAAAACATGCATAAAACATTACTTACATTTTACTCTAAATCCAAAAACATCCAATTTGAAAAAAGAATTACAAAGGAGAAGAACTCTTCCAATCAACTAGAAGAATCATTGGACCTTTTGCTTAAAAATATCAATTGTTTTCTAGCACAAGTGTCCATAAGTTTTTAACTTAAATCCATACACAAGAATTTCTATATCATACAAATTAAGCATGTCCACATGTTGACGAATTACACTTTTCTTTCCTTTTTTGCTTTCAATTGTTTAAGCATCTCTAGATCATACTTTGTCTTGAGCATAAATACGTTTTGCACCAATACACGTTTCTAGACTCCGTGTTATATGTAGCGTGTTATCTACAAACTGATAGGTGGTAAAATTGACATTACTTTTAGACCCAATATAATTTGATGAAACTCTCTTACATGGGACTAGTGCATTATCTAAGAAAATAAAATTTCTTTGTATACAAAGTTGATCCAATGTTTGAATTTAAGTATATTTTGATATTAAGGTAGGTAGGTATATGGAGTCCATGGCCATAGAAGAGGTTGAAGGCAAAGATGTCTCTAGATTGAGATAGAAATCCAACGATCCAAACGGTCAAATTTTAGATGCTAGTGATTACTACAATTTTTCACTTTACTTTATTTTGATCTAATAGCTCGATTGTGAGTTAGTCTTTGCAAAAACACAGCTTTTAGTTTATAACAGTTAAATTTTAAGCCATGAAAATGATAAAAGTTATTGTTTTGAAAAATTGATGAAAATTTGGATTCTAGAATCCACTTTGTTGATTTTGGAATCCAATATTCCGTGACAAACTGAAGTTTCTATCATGATAGTGAAATTTTCGTCCAAAAAAAGAGAAATTTTCGTCCATAATAATTTTACTTTTATTAGACGAAAAATTTAGTCCATCGGTGGAAAACATTTTCATCAACAGAATTTTTTCCGTTGTTGATGGAAAAAAATTCCGTCGATGAGAATTTGGATTCCAGAATCCAAGTAGAATTTGGATTCCAGAATCCACTTGGATTCTGCAATCTGAATTTCCGTCGATGGTTTGAAATTTTTGTCACCGAAAAGTTTTTCCATCAAAAATTTTATTGACGATAAAAATTCCATCGATGGAAAAAATTCCCGTAAAAAATTCCATCGAGGGAATCCAAATTCTCATCAACAAAAAACTTTTACATCGAAAATTGCATCGTCGAAAATTCCGTCGATGAAAAAATTTTCGTGGATAAAGATTTGGATTCTAAAATCCAAATTTTATCGACGAATTTTTTTTAATTGATGGAAAAAAAATCCGTGGATGAGAATTCGGATTCTAGAATCCAAGTCCTGATCGCGACAAAAAAATTTACGTTCAAAATTTCATGGACGGAAAATATTTCCGTCAAAAATTCCGTTGATGAAAAAATTTCCATGGAAAAAAATTTGGATTCTAGAATCCAAATTTTATCGACGGAATTTTTTCCCATCGCCGATGAAAAAGAAAATCCGTCGCGATGAGAATTTGGATTCTAGAATCCAAATTTCCGTCGACAAATTGACATTTACATTGTTGGATTGAAACTTTCGTCGATGAAAATTTGGATTCCAGAATCCAAGTGCATTCTAGAATCCAGATTTTTTTTTCCCATCGACGGCCTTTTTTTATCGACGGAAATTTTTATTCTTGATAAGCTTGATTTTTTGTCTTGTAAAAGTAAAATTTTTATTCATAATGGACCAAAATTTCTCTTTTTCGGATGGAAATTTCACTCTCATGATAGAAAGGTTAGTCTTTTGGATTCCAGAATCTACTTTGTAAATAAAGTGGATTCTATAACCCAAATTTCTATCAATTTTTCAAAATGACAACTGTTTTCATTTTCATGGTCCAAATCTAAATGTTATAAACTAAAATTTATGTTTTTGCAAAGACTATAACTCTAAATCGAACTACTAGATCAAAATAAAGTAAAACTAATAAATTATAGTACTCACTACCATCTAAAATTTGACTGCCTGGATCGTTGGTTTTCTATCTGAATCTAGAGAAATCGTTTCGTTCAATAAGCCTCTTCTATGGCCATGGACTCCATATACCTTCTTATCTTGATATCAGATATATGCTCTAATTCAATGATTGGGATAAAGTGCAATGATTGAGATGAAGTTAGTAAATTCTTGTAGAAGAAAAGGCACATTTTTGTAATTCTAAGTAAAGAATGTATTATAGATTACATAGACATGCGTGAATTATTAGTAGTTTTAAAGAATATTAGATCTTGTCTCATTGACCTTGTTTTTCATGACTCACGAACATTTTTCACGACTCGCTGAACATTTTTCATGACTCGCTGTTATGAACTGATGGAGATGAATGTTCTAAAAGACATGGTGTGAGCTTAATGATTGAATGAATCAAACAATGGAAATGATCATCACATAAGCAAACTCACACCAATAGTAACACATACTACAACTTAGATAATAATGAGATGTAACCAATGAGAAATAGAGTATACTCAAGGTCACCACAAGCATCAAATAAACACAAGCTAATGGAAAATGCAAAGAGGAGAGTATTTCCACAAAGAACCACTTAGTATATTTATCACTAAGCATCAAATAAACACAAGCTAATGGAAAATGCAAAGAGGAGAGTATTTCCACAAAGAACCACTTAGTATATTTATCACTAAGCAAGTACAAAAAGCATAGTCATTACACTCTCCACTTAGCTCTCTAGTTAGCTCTCAAGTGTGAGTAGTATACCTTGTTTATATAGGCTCAAGAGAAGGAGGCGCCTAGGGCCCATGAATCTCTTCACCTCCCTTAGATTTCTCACTAGACTCACCTAAATAGTGATGCGTCAATCATTGGAAATTATCTACTAGACCTACACTCAGTTACCCGGGTGAACTCCTAAGAAACCATATGTATCACGTGTGTTTAAGGGGTATTAAAAAAAACCCTTACCTATGAATTTTTCATGAATAAAATGACCCCTTTTTCTTTAAGGACTTATAGGTTTTTTTTCAAAATTGATTTAAAAGACCCCTTCGATAAATGTATTTTTGTAAATGTACTTTATAAATTTAAATTAAAAAACCCCTTCATTTGAACTCACGTGGTATATACTTATGTATTTTTGGGTGAACCCCCGAGCTCAGTTACTCTAGTAAATGAGCCTTCTAACCTTAGAACCAGACACTCTAAGGTATCACTAAGGATATCACACTAAGAATAGATATCCTTAGTGTGATATCACACTAAGAATGGATGCTAGATCACATATCGTTTAACATCCTCCCTTGATCAAGAAGTACCCCATGGGCTATAAAAAGTACCCCACGGGCTATAAAAAGTCATACATAACAACTGAAAAAATAAGGAGTTGGAGAAGTTTGCATCCTCCTTCTCTGGTTACTTTGCCTTGCCCTTCTCTTTCTCCTCTTCATCCTTCTTCCTTTTGAAGAAATCTTTTGATGATGTGGCCCTTGTTTTTACAATAGTACCAAGTCCTAGGAGCCTTGGTCTTCTTGTCCTTGGCTGTAGTGGAATAGACATGCTCCACTAGAACTGGTGTTAAAGAAGCTGAATCTTTGGAACCCTCCATGCGGGTTTCCTACAGGAATGAGGGGAGAAGTCGACAAGGTAAGAGTATGATTGGTTTGACTGGCTATCATTGAGACACACTGTTCATAATAAGGAGGCATTCTAGAGAGCAACACATAGATGGCATCCTCTTCATCATCAATGGTAGCACCTGCACCATTGAGTTGATCAATCATACATCGAATGTGATTGACATGAGAAGAAACACTAGCTTTGTCATTCTTTTCCATTCTGTAAACAAAAAAATGTTTTGCTGAAGGGGTGAAGGACTGCTACGGTGTCGGTTAATAGGGAAAGGAGTGGTATGCATGTACCTTATCTGGTCACGGGCAGCATGGGTGTCCATGTAACGATACGTGTGGACCACACAGTGGGCGGCTCCTTTGGTTCTTGTGCGGCCATCGTACGAGAACCCTGGTAAGTGTGTACGGTCCAAATTTTGGGGCAAAGTCCCCAAATTTGGGGCACTGGCCTTGATTTGCATGCCGGACCTCCCCGAGGGGCGATTTTTTTATATCTCGGATGTTCTCCTGGTCGTTGGGGTGCAGACTATTTGTCAATCGACGCCCGGTCGTGCATTTATCAAGGTTTAAAGGTCATCGCTTTTTAACTAAAAATTACTGAAATTTGCGTATAAGCTTGATCTCGTGTCCGTTTTGGATGCTGTAAAATCCTATATTAGGGTAAAATCACACGCATATTCCAAATTTGGGCTCAAAATTTGAAGACTCTAAGTAGAAATGACGCATTTAATAAAATCATTGATTTTTACATCATAAAAACTCATAAATTTATCTATTACATGGACATTTCTTTATTAGTGAAGATGGGTATGTTACAGTTTCAGAAAGTAACACAAAGCTTGGATTAAACACAAAGTGCATATAATAATGTTAAAGCTCTCCTACATAACAGAAGGTGGTGAGACGCTTCTTTTATAGGCTCAATGAGGGGTCTCTCATCCACTTTCCCACTTGCCCCTCTCATGCCACCTAGAAGTGGTACCTTTAACGAACCATGGGTTATAAGCTAACCCATGGTGTACACCTTTGCCTAACCCTTAGCATAAATGTATTAAATCCAATGATACAAACTAAGTGATGGATGTAGATCAAGCTATTCTCAACACCCTCTCTTGATCTACAAACCACGTAAGGTGTGTAGATCAAGGAGTCACATAGTCACATAGTATCACAAAGAAAAATTTTCACAAAGAAACTAAAAAGATCAATCTGAATCCGAACAATATTAGCCTCCTCCTCACATTTACGTTTTCCTTTGTCTTTCGCGCCTCCCTTCATTGAGCCTATAAAAGTAGGGTCTCAACAAATAGAGCATGACCAAAGTTTAGTCAAGAACCCCATCACTTAAAACATGGTCTTGGTCTTGATCGAATCAATCCATTTTCGCATAGATCAAGGAACTGGTTAACTTGGCCGGTAGTGCTTATCAATTACAACAACCTACCACCATTCATGTACATAAAGAAGAAGCATCTAATATTGAGTTTATGGATTCCAAGTACACATGCACAAGCAACATGATCTGAAATTATATCCACCCAACATGTTTATACTTCTTGAATACTCTGATTTGATACAACACTTTGATGGAGGAAAATGACAAGTAAAAGAAATCAATGTGTACATGGCACCACTCATCAATGATCTACAACAACTATGGAAAGAGATAAAAGTGCTTGACGTGTCCAAGCTTACAAGCAAACAAAACTTTGAGGCTTGTGGCATTCTAATAGGGACTATTCATGACTATCTTGCCTATGGTTATTCTTCAGTATAGAGTTACTTTGTTTGGATTTGAAAGTGATCTAGAATAACAATTGCACTAAGACTTTGATTGTTTGTAGATCTATCAACAAAGGATTACAAGGCATGTCCACCATGTAAGGATTGGCTACGATCAAAATATAGCAAGAATCTCAACAAGAGTATATATCTCCAACATAGAAGATTTTTGCCTGAAGTACACATATTGCAATCGAAAGAACAAGCAAGACATTTCAATAGAAGGATTGAGAGTGGAGTGTGCCCTATACGTATGACTCCTATGGATTGGTATAGAAAAATGGACAATTGGGCCTATTATTGATCCAAATGCAGAGCCCACAAGCTCATATATTGCGATCAAAATAACAAGAAATACATTTCAATAGAAGGATTGAGAACTGTGGAGTATGAGTGGAGTGTGCCCTATATGAATGACTGCTATGGACTGGTATAGAAAAATGGACAATTGGGGGGGCTATTATATATCCAAATGTAAAGCTCACAAGCTCATATTGTGATCGAAATATTAAGAAAGACATTTCAATAGAAGGATTAAGTGTCGAGTGTGCCTTATGGCTTGGTGTAGAAAAATGGACAATTGGGCCTATTCTAGATCCAAATGCAGAGATCACAAACGATGAGGAAGACGAGGATTGTCATAGAGATAGAGAGAAAAATTTGATGTCACCTGAGATTTCAATATTGTGTAGTTTGGAATATTAGAAAGAATTGAAAATCACACATATTCTTGATGCCATGCATATTTTAAAAAATGCTAGACACTCACTTTGGAAACATCTTGTGGGTATCAAAGATACAGAGGTTGTGAGGGCCGATTTAAAGAAGCAAAACTATAAACCATCTTTACGGCCTATTATAAGTCCTAAAACGGGAAAGATAACTTATCGTCATATGCACCATGGGTACTGACAAAGGGTGAGATGAATACGATCAATGATAGGATGAGATCAATACGTATACCTACAAGATATGGTGCATCATTGGGAAACCTGTTTACTATGGATGACAACACTTTTTCTGGATTAAAGATACATGGCATAACTTCCTAAAGGTAGGCCATGGCTATGAATCTTATTCTTGACAGTTGTTAATTTGTGTGGATACTAACATCAAATGTGGACTATTTGCAGCATATCTTGCTACTTGTAATTGATGGATGCTTAACCGAGGACATTCAAGATATCATATACCATTTGGGGGGTCACTTGCGAGGTATTGCTTCTTCAAAAATGCATCTAGGGTTCTTCTTTGCAATTTAAGTTAGTTATCGATTGGTGTTTTTTTAGTTTCTAGGTGGATCACGTCAAAGGAAATAGACACTCGAGAGATTCCACAAAAACGTTAGATTGCATGGAGTTTCTATGCTTGATGCAAAAAGAATTTCCTACATCCTTTTTTGACATCCAAACCCATGTGCTTATGCACCTTGTTGAGGAGGTAGAGTTTGTTGGAGTTGTAACAACACGATTGATATTTTGGATTGTAAAATTTATATGAATCTTGAAGGGTCTTGAAAGATCCAAAGCATCTCCAACTGCTAGCTTGTAGGCATCTCAGAGGGCTGATGGAGGCCTATTAAAGGAAATTAGAGTTGGAGCATGGTGTATGAAAAGATGCAAGGGGAAAGAGAGCTTGAGCTCTTGCAAGCACACACACACACTCACAAAAACCCTAATAGAGAACACACAAGGTGAGAGGCTGAAAATCTTCTTTATCTCTACTCAACACTCAACACACCATATACAAGATAAGAGTACACGCAATATGAAAGGTACTCAACCAATACATACACGGGTTCTCTATAGTGTGAACCCGACTAAATGAGCTCGCGCTATAACTATGCCAGTCTCTAGAATGGCTGTTACACAGCCTGTCATCCCACTGGCCGCATATCACCCAAGATCTCACCAACCATGCCAGTGGTGTAAGTGTGGGGCCTATCCCCCATGCGGGTCATGAGTGTCCACCGCCTCACTAGATGAGCTCGATATCTCAACACTCCCCCTCGAGCTCAACTCCATCTCATGTACACCAAGCGAAGCCCTGAATCTGCGGAGCTTCTCTGTACCCAATGCTTTGGTGAAGATGTCAGCTACCTGATCCTCTGTGCTGACATAAACAAGGTCAAGATCTCTTGCCAAGACCTTCTCTCTGACGAAGTGGTAGTGGACCTCTATGTGCTTCGTACGAGCATGAAAGACTGGGTTCCTGGCCAACTGTATACTGCTAATGTTGTCACAGAAAATGACAACTTGTCTATCCACTGATAGACCCAAATCTGCAAGTAGCTTTCTCAACCAAGCTACCTCACATGCTGCCATAGTAGCTCCTCTGTACTCGGCCTCTGTACTCGATAGAGCAACCGTAGGCTGCTTCTTGTTGCTCCAAGTCACAGCAGCACTCCCCATAGAAAACCTGAATCCACTGGTAGATCTTCTATCTGAGATACTACCAGCCCAATCAGCATCTGTGTACCCATGTACACATATCTCTATCCCAGTCTCATAGAATAGTCCACAATGCAAAGTAGACTTCACATACCTCAGTATGCGTCTCACTGCATCCAAATGCGGTTTCCGTGGAACCTGCATAAACTGACTCACCAACCCAACAACATAGCTCAAATCTGGTCTGGTGATCGTCATGTATATCAAACTTCCTACAATGCTCCTGTACATAGTAGGATCCTCCAAGATCTCTCCTGAATCTGCACTCAACTTGCCATTCTGATCCAATGGCATAGAAATAGGTTTACAGCCTGTCATACCATACTTGGACAACATGTCCAAGCCATACTGTCTCTGCAGTAATCCAATACCATGTGGTGACCTAATCACCTCAATGCCCAAGAAATATCTAAGCTCCCCCAGATCCTTCATCTCAAACTTCTATCTTAGCAAGATCTTTACATCAAAGATCTCTGCATCATGGTCCCCCGTAATGATCAAGTCATCTACATAGATGACAACAAGCACAACCCCTCTATCACCATGTCTCACATACAGCGAGAAATCTGCATTGGCTACATGAAAGACAATAGTGGCAAGATATTCAAAAATCTTGTCAGACCATACTGTTGGTGCTTGTTTTAAGCCATACAAGACTTTCTTCAACCTGCAAACATGCTCGGGGTGACCCACATCCTCATATCCAGGTGGCTGCAACATATACACCTCTTCTTGCAAATCCCCATGCAAGAATGCATTCTTTACATCCATCTGATGTAAAGACCATTGCTTTGACGCAGCCACTGCTATCACAACTCTCACCGTTGCCATCTTGGAAACTGGGCTGAAAGTTTCCTCATAATCAATCCCATATGTCTACGCATATCCTTTGGCTACCAATCTAGCCTTGTACCTGTTTATGCTTCCATCACTGTTATGTTTAACTTTGTACACCCACTTGCATCCAATGGCTTTCTTGCCTTCAGGCAATTGCACTAAATCCCAAGTTTCATTTCCATATAGTGCATCCATCTCCTCATCCATAGCTTTCTCCCAACACACATTTCCAACAGCCTCATCAATGCATGTGGGCTCTACAACCTGCACAACCTTTGCCATATATGCATAGTGATGTGCCACATAACCATCATATGTAAATCTCTGCACACAGGGTTCTTCACTCTCCCTGATCTTCGCAGTTTTTCATTCATGGCTTCCATAGCCTTCTTTACACCAGGTGTTCTCATAGCTGGGATCCCAAGCTCCTCATCAAGGCTCATATCTGAGCCACTAGACTCTCCATCAACATGAGAATGCCCTGCAGAAATGTCAGGCACACCAACAAGGGGCTCAACCACTTTCTCTTTTCCTTTACGTGATGTAGTAATCACATTTGCAGGGCTGGTATTATGACGCAGCCTGCCACTCCATGGTCTATCAACAGACCCACTAGATGAGGACTCTCCTGGTCCACTCAAAGACTGTGATTGCTGACCTGCATTCTGTGCAACCACACTTCCACTCACATCAGTCCCAACAGCTTCTTTTTCAGCAGCATACCAGCTGCTCATCTCATCAATGACAACATCCCTGCTTACCCTTAGCTCACATGTAGCAGGGTTATAACACCTGTATCCCTTTTGCTCAAGGGAGTATCCAATAAACACACATTTTTCAGCTTTTAGATCCAGCTTAGTTCTCAGCTCATCTGGCACATGCACATATGCAATGCATCCAAAAACTTTCAGATGAGACAAATCTAGTTTCCTACCAGTAAACCTCTCCTCTGGAGTTACATCATGTATGGCTGTAGTTGGAGTCCTGTTCATGATGTATACTGCTGTAGAAACAGCCTCAGCCCAATAGCAATGCGGCATATTCTTCTCTTCTATCAATGCTCGCGCAATCTCAGCAATGTGCCTGTTTTTTCGCTCAGCAACTCCATTTTGCTGCAGAGTGTATCTGCATGTAAACTGTCTCCGAATACCATTCTTCTTCAAAAATTCAGAGAACTCATTGGAGAAGTACTCTCCCCCTCCATCTGACCTTAGGCACTTTACATATTTCCCTGTTTGCTTTTCAACTAAAACTCTGAAATTCTGAAAGTGAGTGAACACCTCACTCTTCTCCTTCATGAAATATACCCACACTTTCCCTGTGTGGTCATCAATGAAAGTCACATAATATCTGCAGCCTCCATAGATATGGTCTTCGTAGGACCCCATACATCTGAATGCACAACATCTAGTGCATTTCTGCTCACATATCTGTTACGTGGAAACACATGCTTTGTTTGCTTCCCAAATTGGCATGCTTCACATATTTTCTGCATACCTTCCACTTTAAATTTTTGGCAGCCCTGTCACAATTCCTTTTGTTTGCATAGACTTCAATCTCTGCACATTTACATGTCCAATCCTTTTATGCCAAATGTCTGTGTCTGTAACAATTCCTGAACCATTTGCAAACATCGCAGCACTCATTTCAGGCATGTCTACATTCAACGTAAACATTTTGCCCACTCTGTTGCCTTTTGCAACCAACCTGCACTTATCTTCGAAATCTTCAACATAACACCCATCAGGGTTAAACCGAACCTGCAAACCCTACTCAATCATCTGGCCAACTGAAACCAGATTCTTTGTTATGTTTGGTACATGAAGTACATCTGCAAGGTACTTCACTTTGCCATCCCTGCATAGACAATGGCACATCTCCAACGTGGGCAATTGGATGAGTAGTGTCATCCCCTGTTTCCACAAAACCTGGTCTTTCCAGGTTTTTCATCTCCTTGAACCACTCCCCATGACTCGTCATGTGGTTCGAAGCGCCTGAATCCACATACCATACATTATCTTTTTGTGCTGCATCAACATTTTTAGACATGGCATTCACGACATGCTGCATAACAAACAACCTTTCATTATCCTCATTATTTCTGCTTGAGGATACATAGTTGTTTTGCTGCACTTTCCCATTTTGCATGTCAGCCTGCTTCTTATAACATTCTCTCTGCACATGTCCAGGCTTACCACAATAATAGTATTCATGTGCATCATTATACTGCCTTTGCCAATTTCCACGGCCTCTTTGACTCCCCCTACCTCTGAATTTGCCTCTTCCACCTGCGTGTTGTTGTTGTTGTTGTTGATTCTGGGACTGTTGTTGCTGCTGCTCTGCTGGCCATAATTCTGATTACCTGTTCGGCCACCTCCTTGACCGCGTCTTCCTCTACCTCGTCCTCTTCCTGAACTCGTGTAGAAGGCCTGTTGCTCTGAACTGTTTTTGCTTTGTGAATACTGTTGGTCTTCACCCAAGCTCTTCTCTTCAATAATCAGCATAGACACCAAATCTGTAAAGTTGGGAATGTTTTTCCGAGTCTGAATAGACATTTTGAACGCCTTGTATTGTGGCCCGAGACCACGTAGACAGACTTCCACCTTGTCATCATCATCTACTGACACACCAATAGATGCAAGGGATTCCACAATACCCTTTATCTTCAGCGCAGAGTCACAGACATGCTTTTCTCCACAGTATGAAGTTCATTCTTCAACTGTATCTTACGTGCCTTGGTATTTGTTTCATAAAGCTTTACCAAGGTGTCCCACGCCTCCTTGGGGGAATTGGCATCCTGAATGTGCCCAATCATGGTGTCATGTATACTAATGGAGAGCCAATACATAACCGTCCTGGCTCCTTGGTTCCAGCCTTTAAACCCTTTCACATCTGCAGCAGTCGGATTTATATCCGGTATCTCCGGTGCCTCTTCATGCTCACCTTCTATGTAGTCCCAATAGCCTTTTCCCATCAAGAAATTCGTTAACCTGAACCTCCAAGCATGGAATTTATTCTTATCCAGCTTCTCAGCCACAATCTGTGTTATGCCATCATTAGACATCTTGCCAAACACACAATTTTACCAGAAACTGCACTCTGGTTTTTCTACACAAACTGCTGTATTTTCTGCACAGCGGTACTGTAGTACTCTCAAATGTCACAACCAGTGACTTCAATGTGCATACATACACCCAATGGCAGCTGTAGACCTCTTTGCAGCACCCATAGTGTCTGAATAGTCAATCTGTCTTCCTGCAGTGCTTAAAACAGAGTTCTGCAGAGAATCGATGACTTACCCGCAGTGCTCGAAATCGCATGCTTTCTGAAAAACAGAGGTCCAGACGCGCTCGAGATGCGTTTTCGGCCCGGAATTTCAATCCGATAGGACTATATAGTTGCCCTATAGCTTTACTCCCGTGAAGAAAGCTCCTCAATCAGAGATCGTTTGGCGGTGCCTCTCGTAGAGCTCCTGACAAGGGTGTAGTCACCAACACAATAGGGAAGAGTAGTTGAAGCTCTTACCCTCGTACTGCTTCCTGTGGTTCTCTTGCTTATAGCTCAGCCCTTAGCACAAACCAGGCTCTGATACCATGAAAAGATGCAAGGGGAAAGAGAGCTTGAGCTCTTGCAAGCACACACACACACTCACAAAACCCTAATAGAGAACACACAAGGTGAGAGGCTGAACACTCAACACACCATATACAAGATAAGAGTACACGCAATATGAAAGGTACTCAACCAATACATACACGGGTTCTCTATAGTGTGAACCCGACTAAATGAGCTGGCGCTATAACTATGCCAGTCTCTAGAATGGCTGTCACACAGCGTGTCATCCCACTGGCCGCATATCACCCAAGATCTCACCAACCATGCCAGTGGTGTAAGTGTGGGGCCTATCCCCCAGGCGGGTCATCAGTGTCCACCGCCTCACTAGATGAGCTCGATATCTCAACAGTGTACAGGTGGACCAGAGGTAGAGGATGTCTCCCATCAAGTTAGGTAGTGTTTGGACAAGTGGAAGTGGTTGTCGGCCATGGGGTAAACCCCTTGGGGTTGATTAAGGCTAACACATGTACAAGCATTCATGCAGTCATTTTGTACCATATGAATAAAAAAATTCATGATACCCAAACTTTCTCCTTCTCTCTCCTCTGTCTTAACCATCTTAATTCAACATCAATGTTCTTAATCAAGATTAGGGATATGGATAAGTATAGCAACAACACCCAAAGACACTTCTATATGAGGCTACCAAAGCTAGCTACCTAAGGGATGGCGTGAGGTGCTTCCAAGCTTGAAGTAAGCTAGCTGCAAATGTGTCCTCAAAAAATGGGCTAAATCTATGGGCCCACATCTCTGTGAAGATCCATATGGTACTCTGCAGCCAAGGGCCCTCTAGGCTTAGGGTAAATGCTGAAATCCAGGCCAAGAGGAAGTCCTTTTAAGGCTCACCACCGGGAGGGTGTCCTCTAACAATTAGCTTGCCCAACAGGGCGTGGCTCTAAATAGCAGGGTCAATGATGCCTAGGCCCCCTTTTTTGCTTTGGCTGAATGATCACTCTCCATGCCACCTTGGCAGGAGCACGCCTCCCATCACTACTAGCCCATAAGAAGCTCCAGATCAATTGATGTACCTAGCCAATGCATGCTGAGGAGAAGGCCCAACATGAAGTAATGTACCACATGGTGGCAAGAAGGACCTGGTTTCCACCACCACTCGACCGGCTAAGGAGAGCCTCGCAGAACTCCAGTACAAAAGCTTCATCAGAATTCTCACCAAGATAACAGAATGGAGTGCTCCTCGAGGTCCATTAGAAAGCCTCAACCATTAGGGGAAGGTTGAGGTCTATAGGGGCCCTTTAAGATGCCATGTGATTAAAAGGTTATTAAGGAAAAGGGCCAATCATGTGATGCCATGTATACAAAAATGTTGGGTGATTAAAGGTGGTCAAAAGATTCTCTAGAAGATGCCTTTTTGTACTTTTCATTCCCAAAAATTGGGGGAAAGTTTTTGAAATTTCAGACATCCATAACTTCTACATATGAGCTCAAAATTTATCGGAGATTAGAGATCTAGAGACTACTCGCTGAGCTCTTTCCATAGATATGTCACATGATATGGTTTTGCCCACTCAATTTTAAACTCAATTTTGGTGGGAAACTTTGAAATTCAAACTTCTAGCCATTTGAAGAATAAGAAGGTATCTAAAGTCAAAGAAACTTAACATTTTAACAAAAAGTCATTAAAATCATAATATGGCAGCTTAAAGGGCCCCTATAGACCTCAACCTTCCCCTAATGTAGGTGCCAAGTCAGGGCAGGTGCAGAGCCTACCCAAAAATCGCACAAATTATGCCAGTTGATCTACACTCTTGATGCACAACAAAAGATCTTGATCACCTCAGCAAATCTCTAGAGATTTCCCATATCTCCTTATAGGTATGCTGTTGTGTTATCTGCTACAAACTCTGAGTGCAGCAGGTTCTCGTCTATGGAGGGGAAGACGCAATCCCTAGAGTCCTGTCTCCTGAGCGGAGAGAAAATTACTCATGGCCTTGGTGACTGTCCCGTGTACACCCATGCTTTTTAATTCAAATCCATACACAATAATTTCTACATCTTGCAAATTAAGCATGTTCACACGTCAATGAATTCCACTTTTCTTTCATTTTTTGCTTTGTTTAAGCATCTCTGGATCATACTTTTCCTTGAGTGCATCGGTTGAAAGAGTTTTATACCAGTGTACTTCCACATAAGTAACAACATTGCCCTCATGGATAAGTTTTGTGACTTTGGCCAACCAAAATGGATGATTGTTCTCATCATCTGTAAGTAAGAACTACAATCATTGTGCCCTCATTTATCTCATTTACATTACCCTCCCACATTTCTTTCTCTTGTAGATGACGCTTGGTTGATTTTCGAGGCCCAACATACATTTCCCTTGTTTCTCCATGGACCATTGCTAACAACTCTTCTCCAACTGGCATTTCATTGATTGTCTTATAAAGTTCACTTTCCCGCCACACAAATGGTACGTTGAGCTGAATTGCATCATTTTTAAACTCCTCAATGAGTCTCTCCTGCTTTGCAAAAAAAATTTGCCACCATTGTAGAGGACTTGCCGGAAAATATACCTATGTACCCCACACTATCTCCCTTATTTCATTCAAACAGTGTAGAAAATCAATTGAACAATTACCTTTTTAAGACCTTGCTATCTCATTTTTGGAAGAGAGCAACATGTGCTTAGTTCATCCTATTCCACATGCTGGAATGGATAATAAGAACTTGAATCCCTCTCTTGGGAGTCATGTTTCAGAGTTAGAATACTTTTTGCTCCACATGAGTGTCTTTTCCTCCTTTTGCTCTATTTTAAACTAAAGCTGAAAGCTATGATCATTGAGCTTCAGGAATGATGGGTCATAGATACCTTCTCTAGTTGCATATTATTTGAAATCATATGTCTCCTCAATTACTTAAATTCTAGGCATTGGAATATATGCATCTTGTAGCACACTCTCGCGGGGTTTAACTCAAAAAATGTTAGTGTACCACATGAGTTCAACAATAGGGGTTCTTTAATTAGATACATTGAGAAAAGTTAACACAATTACATTAACAGGAGGGGTTTTTTAATTCAATTTTAGGAAAAAATCATTTAGTTCATAAGTAAAGAGGGGTTTTTTTATTGGGAGGAAAATTTTAGTTAAGGGGTTTTTAAAATACCTCTTGAATGCACATGATACCTAGGGTTTTCTAGGAGTGCACCCCCCGAGAGCACACTACAAATCTGCAAAAGATTAACTTTACCTTGTGCTTTGCCAACTTTTTCCTTTCTATGCTTTGTTGCTCTCTATGAATCTTTAAAGCCCTTAAAAAACGGTTGTGCAATGTATGAGAAAAATGCACAAAAGATGAAAATAATTTCATAATTTCAAGTATGTAGCTTAAAAACATAATAAAAATTTCTTTGGACAACTTAATGTACTCACCCTTATCTTCGTTGGTCTTTGCGATGTCTCTTTTTGTTTTCAACTCTACACAAATTTGACAAACACCCATCCTACTCTTCTTAGGAATTTTCACATGAGAGAATATTGCCTCCTGACTCTCAAGAATGAGGGCAAGGAGAGAACCTTTCTCATACTCTCCTTGAACAAATCTACATAGATATTGTAGACTTCTTTCTTTGTGAAACTATCAGGAAAATGAGTGAATTTAGAATTTGGAAGGACTTCTCCATTGAGCAACACAAAACTTTTAAGACATTGCCTCAACAATGAAAGATGCGATGTTTCTTGCAAACTCAAAGCTACTTAAAACTCCTCAAGTCCTTTGCTTGAAATTATTTTCCCCATTCTTAAGTTTCCAAGGGAAATTTTTTTTATGAAGCTTACTCTACACACCACCACATCACCAACAAAGTACTTGGTTGCTAAGGAGGATCACGCTGTCACTAAAGTCCTCAAGAAGAAATTTTGTTGTGCTCTTTTCAACCTAAAGAAATGCTACCGTTCTTGATGGATTTTTTGAAATCCTAGTGACCTCAAACGGTTTTGGTTACAACAAAATGCTCTACTTGCATCACGTATGGAAATCGTTGAAAGCATCCTTGCCTTCCTTGCACCTCTTGAATTTCTTTGCTTTGTGTTGTTGGGGTGGATGCTCAATGTGCATGCTGATTGTCGAGATTAAAGTCTACTGGAGAAGGTGGTCCGGTTGATCACTTCAATATCCATGCTAAAAGTGGAGTTTTTGAAGGAGATCGACAAAAATTGAGGACTTGCTAGGAATGCTCATGAGCTCCATGTTATCACTCTCTCCATGAGCCTTGGCTAGAGTTTATCTAAACTTTGCTTTAGATTTTTATACTTAAATTCTAAAAATTATATAAATAATCAATTTAAGCTCATGAGCATGCTAGAATCAATTTCACGAGTGTGCACATTTTTTTGCAAGTTCTAAGTCAAGGTTGTTCTTTGTCTTGTCTTCTTTAGTTTAAATTTAAAAAATGTAGGCTTTCAGAAAAACATTTTAGGTAATTTGTGGTTAATCTCTTGGGATTCCACGAAGATAATTTTAATGGCAATTGCAAACTTTGGGAAAAAAGTTACAATTTTTTGTCAATTTGAGGTGCGTCGCTATTTTTGAGAGAAAACTCTTTATTGCAAAATTTTGCTTATTTGTTCATAATTTCAAAATGACAATTACATGTAAAAAGTACACAACACCTAAAAAAGTGAAGGTTTCATTTCTCAATATCACTCCTCCATTCTAAAAGAAAAAAAATTAGGATTCTAGAATCCAAATCTTGGAAGTCTTGCTCTTGACAAATGGTCCTTTTGAAAACTGGTGTAAAGGAAATTAGGATTCCAATCCACTTGACATCAATCTTGGGTTTTGGATTCTAACCCTTAGTCTTAGATGGTTTCTAGAATACAACTTTTCTCTTACTTGGATTATGGAATCCCAATTGTAATTTATATCTTCTTTTTTCGAGTTTCTGTTATTTTGGTGGATTTTAGAGTTTTGGTCAAGCATTTTTGGAGCACATGGATAGTATTTTTGGTGATCCGGATTCTACAAGTAGCTCTAATGAAGATGACATGGAAGAAGATGTGGACACAAAAATGCAAAACGAAGATGAGCCACTTGAAGAAGAAACTACTCCCCTTGAACCTCATGTAGAAGATACAAGCAAGAAAGGTCGTAAAGACTCAAAAAAATAAGGAGAAACAATTCTTAAGTTAAGTTGAGATTATGCCTTCAGGTCTAGGTGCACCCTTACCACTTCCACGGGATAAGACTTCAGATAATGCTATCCAAGAGATGTGCAAGATGACAAAGATGGTTGATCCTTTAATACCTCTTGTAAGCCGCATGTTAGTTATATTGATCAACCTCCCATTGATCCCCAAATAGGAAAAAAACCAGTTCAACTACAAAGTGTCAATGAGGTGCATGTTTCTAACCTCAAGATCAATGTCCTACCAAGGACTCATGGAGAAAGTCTAGAGCAAATTCTTACAAGTATTATGTTCTAGGTGGAACCCACACATTGCTTGCAAAAAAATAAGTTTGCCAAGAATATGACCATATTGATAGTTATAAGACAGCTCTTTGTTGGGTTTATGCGGGTTTGACTGATGTGATGAGTGTACAATTTTATCCATGGATCACAACTTTGACTCAGATTATCGCTTACAAATGACGTTCCTTCAAAAAATGAGGTTCTTTTAGAGTGAGTTAAGAAACAAAAATAACACCGAAACATTGATGAGAACTTTCGAGTTACACTTTGTAAGAGATGTGGTCTACAAGTATAGAAAAAGAGCTCACGTGGTGTTGACCAAAAGCCAAACATCAAGCCTTATGATAATTTTTTTCAATTGGCTTTTCATGATGGGGAGATCTGGGAGATGCAAAAATAGATTTTCTATTTATGGGAGAAAGGAAAGTTGAAAGGTCAAAAGATGTTGAAGACTCATTCAAGCTCTCGTGGGAAACCCAAGGTAGATGAAGTTATAAAGCCTCTTCCTGAAGACATGAAGATAAATCCCTTGTGATCATTGCAAGGAATCTGTGATATATCTCTAATAATGAGAATTCTTGCACATGTGAAGGCCGGAAACATCTCCTTGGAAGAGATGGGAGTAGAATTTGAAAGGTATATGTTTGTTGTTTTCTCTCTTTTTCACTCAACAACTTGTTTTTAGATTTTTAACGAAAATAGCTTTGTCTTTGTAGGAATAAAATCCTATTTGCACATGCAAAGAATTATGATAGAAAAGCTGAACTGCAATGATTGGGATGAAGTTAGGAAATACCATCTTGATTCAAGTAACCCAAAGGAGCATGAGAGATTCTTACTTCTTTTTGAAAAATGTGTCTCCATCTTAAGGTCTCATGGGTCCTCTTTGGATTCTAGAATCCACCTTGTAGTCTCATCAAGACTTACTTTGGTTTCTGGAATCTAGCTGAAGGTCATGTGTGAGATTCTAAAATCCACATTGGTTTTTAAAGACTTAACATTCTAAATTCTTGTCATATGTTATGTTTTAGATTTTTAAATGTAAATTCTTTAATTTTGTTTTAATTTTCAAGTATCCTAGGTCTTACTTAATATCTGTGGAATACAGAATTGAGACCCTTGTGTTAAGTTGAAGGAAATTCCACAACCCTTTGAACAATTTTTGTCTCATTGTGAGACAGAGAGGAAAAGAAGAGAGCAAGAACAAACGATTCAAAATGTTCTTGGCCTAAACAAATACATTCTTGATTATGTGGATGAGCCTCCTTTACTTTGGATAGTTCATGAACAATGAGTAGAGGAAATGGACACATTTTACAGGTTGTTCTTATACATTAGCATTAGCTAATGCACCATACCAAATGACCCTGCTTTCCACAAAAGTACCAGTGACATTGTTCTATCTTTTGCACTGTAGCAAGTGTGTGATCCTATCCACTAGGAGGGAACCTTACCTTCTCTCTATAGCAACAAGGACACATGATTCCTCCAAGGAGGAAACCCATATCCATGGCAATATCAAACCTCCACAAGAAAGCCTTTGTGCCATAGATGATCTCAGCATTCTACCACCAATCTCTAAAACTTCTGCACAAAAGTCCTCTGAAAAACAGGCACTGAGAGGGGAGGGAAGTTGGGGAAGACGATGAATAGCAATGAGAGCCACTTTTCACGCTGCACCACAAGTAAGAAACATGCCTCTGGTGGCTACAATCCAAGCTGCAAAAATAGCCGATTGATTACCATCGAAGCCTTCCCTCTAGATTGGACCTTGAACTCCACGTGGAAAACTCAGAGTAGGAGCACCACAAGAGAAAACACTCATGAAGAAGAGGCATCACTATAGAAAACGTTGATCCAGCAAATGAAGAAAATGTAGCCACCTTCAAGATCTAGAAATGAAGTGCCACGAGGTAGAAAAGAGCACATATGGGTAGCAAGGTACCTAGGTGTCAGATACCACAAAGATAAAATCACTCAGAACATGGAGGCCCCAAACTTGCAAAAAACACTGTTGTAAACACAGCAACTAGCCACTTCACCTGCTCCAAAATCCACCAAAAAATGCAAGATGCAAACAACTCCACTAGAAAAACGCACAAGTGTTGGACAACCACTTGAAGCCTTCAGGGTGGGCCAATTTGCAAAAAACACAGATGGAGGAGAGAGGACAACAAACGGACGTCAACAAGAAATGAGAGGACAACAACAAGAAATGAGAAGGAGGGCCAGATCAACAGGGAACCTGGGCGATGATGTCATGATAAAGCTGCACAATGCGGAAGCAAAATATAGAAGAGAGAGAGAGAGAGAGAGAGAGAGAGAGAGAGAGAGAGAGAGAGAGAGAGAGAAAGAGAGAGAGACAGAGACAGAGACAGAGAGAGAGAGAGAGAGAGAGAGATGAGACAATGAACATCATCTTATTATAGCATGAGGCTTTACATGGCAATACTAGCCAGCACATGGGTGAAGTACAAGTGCTTGTGACTTAGTGTTGGATAACAAGTGAGTGGAAAAGATTTCCTTATATAGGGATGCAAGGAACTTGCCAACTATATCACAGGAGAGAGAGAGAGAGAGAGAGAGAGAGAGAGAGAGAGAGAGAGATCAGACAATGAATATCATCTTACTATATCATAAGGCTTTACATGGAAATACCAACAAGAAAATGGGTGTAGTACAAGTGCCTATGAATTATTGTTGGATAACAAGTGAGTGGAAAAGAGTTCCTTATATAAGGAGGCAAGGAACTGGCCAACTGCCATCAAGGAACTGGCCAACTGCCATCAAGGAACTGGTCGACTGGCCCATGTAGCTGGCCGACAACAGTAAATTACCCCACGACTAGGCAAAACATGAGAAATATATATGTATTCAATAAAAGACCACGTCCCACAACACATGAGATGCACAAATTCTAACAGCGGTCTTAGAGGAAGAGGGAACTCCTATAGACAGAGTCGGAGGCGAGGATGGGGGAGGAGGAGGGGCGGAGAAGAGGGAGATGGGAGAGGTTGGGAGTGATCCATCGGAGAGGGAGGGTGCTGGGAGGGACTCCCTGGTGGGGGTTCTCAATGGGACCAACTGGCCTCACTGAGAAGTGAGAACTAGAGGAGGAGTCTCAACGGGGTAGGCTGCCAAACCAAAAGGGCCGGAGGGACCCTTGTGACTAGAGGGGTACCATCATCTCAATGGGTGGGTGCTGCGATAAATGCTCAAAATGGTTCTCTAATAGAAATGAATCCTCCTGTACTTTGACAGCCTGGCGTGTGTGACAGTGGCGCTCAACTCTGGTAGTCGACTGAGACGGCCTGAGGACGGCCTTGGCGTGGGCCAACAGTCTATCATTCTCTGGTAGCATAGCCATTTGGTTGGTTCGTGGTGCTTAGCTTCCTAATGACATGCCTCTCTCTCTACCCCTTGGTGAGGATCTGAACATGGACTGGGGGGACCACTGGAGGCAGCCTCCTTGGCACTGAGAGCAAGCTTTGGCAAGGTGGCCCATCTTCTTGCAAATGAAACACTGGCCGGGAAGGCTTGAGTACTCCACTCGCTGAATGATGGGGTATCCCTTAAGGCAAGGAATGGCTATGACATGGGGCACTATCTCCGGGGCGAGGTAATACAAATGCATAGGGATGGAATCTCGGCTGCTTCTGCGAGGGACGAAGCGGCCATGGGGGGATTCCCTCCATACACTTAATAATTGCTGAAAGCAACTACTTGGGATTCCTCCCAAGTCATTGGGGCACAAGCACATCAAAGGAATCAACAAATTTCAAACCAGACTGTTGGCGGGCAACACACTTAACTGACGCCATTTTTTGAAAGGGAAATCTAGATCTACAAGCAACTGGTGCAAATCTCTCTAGTTCCTCTTGGCCCCGGGGGTTTTCTGGTGTGCTCTAAAAATTGGTAACTTCAATATTTTTATTTTATTCCTCTAGCATAGAGATCTCATCCTGTGTGCTTCATAAAAAGGTACTTTAGTGAAAGTGCTCTTAATCCATGATTATCTCATCAAATCTCATCCTGTGTGCTTCATAAAAAGGTACTTTAGTGAAAGTGCTCTTAATCCATGATTATCTCATCAAATCTCATGCTTTTAGGCTTTAGTCATAACTAGACATACTACTATACTGCATCCAAAATAGTGATTAATTTTTACTAATCATGGATTAATTAGCCCTAATCCTAACCATTGGGCACAATTGATGGTTTAATCTTGCTGTTAACCTATGTGACGGACATTGAGATGTACTATGTTTTACGTCATTAATTTAAATATTCTGAGTCATGGGCCGGGCTTGTCGGCACCATATGTTAAGGATGAAGGGATTGGGTGATTGTCGATGAGAGGCGCACCTTGAATATTAGTAGGATAAGGGCTAGGATCGGCCGGCCATGTATGGGCGCCCAAGTGTGAATGGCCAAGTCACCTATAAGAGTCAAATGTAACCCTAAAATCTTCATTCTCATGTGTTGTGAATACAAGAGTGCTCTTGCCTTATCTCCTTGGTTTCCTTCTCCTGCGTGTGTGTGTGAGAGAGAGAGAGAGAGTGAGAGAGCGATCGAGCGCACTTTATAGCGGCACGGCGGCGGCGGCGAGGCGGTAGAGCGGCGAGGACGGCGGCTCCTCCTTCACGGCTGCGACGCGGGAATCCTTCAAGGCGGCAGTTAAGCGGTGAGTGACACACCTTTTGCATTCTGTTTTGAGCTTCCTTCCCTGGTTGTATGCTTGCAGCCATTCGTGGCTCGCATACGGTGTCCGGCAAGTCCCCAGCTACGACCTGTGCGGCAAAAGCGCACATTTTTGGTGCCGCTGCGGGGAGTTGCCCTGCACCAAGCTCCAGTTTGCAGCTCGGCTGCTGCGTGAAGTTTAATCTACACTGTAGGAAAGCGACTGTGTGTTTGTTATTGAGGTGTTTCTGTGTTTTGCAATCTGTTTCTGCAATTTGTCTTCTGCATTTCTGTTTCTTTTGTTATTTTTCCGCTCCGCGTGTGGGTGTGCGTTCTGTTATCTGGTTATTTGCGTGCGGGGGGGGATTTCTGAATCCCCAGATCTGTGCTGTGTGCGAACTGCGCCGCGGCCAAGGCTGAACCCTAAAGAAACCCTAGAAAACTTATCTTAAAAAAAAACAGAAAATAAAATTAAAAAAATATAAAAAAATAAAAAATTAAATTTTAAATTTTATTTTTAAAGAAAGAACCAAACGTGTGGAGAGGAAAGATTTTCTAATTGGAGAAAAAAAAATTGAAAAGAAAGAACCCCAATTGACCCACGACCCACGACCTCGGCCTCGGTCTCGGTCTTTTGATATATATATATAGGAGAGTGAGCCTCCATAGCTTTCTCTCAAGTGAGAGCTTATGGGAAGTTGTGCCCTATATGTAGCCCACTCCCCCCAAGGAGTAAAGTGAGCATGTGGGATAAAGCCCTCACCCTTTCCTCCACAAGCAAATAGGCTTTCGCCCCTTCCCTCCAAAGGAAACGGACTGTTTTGAGGACTACAGGAGCTCTAGATAGGCGAACACAGTGCTGTAAAGCACACTAGGACCCTTTAAACGATACGCTCGTTTTGAGCTATCACATGCCCTAGTCCAGGTTCGACCATAAGTAAGGGGTCAAAAACGGGTTAAAAACAATCTAAAAACAAGTAAAAACAGGGTGCGAAACACCTAAGAAACCACTTGTGTGAGTTTCAAGGGTAGTTACCAACGCACGTAGGGTACCCACGTCACATGCATCTACGTTCTGGTCGGGTGCTAGAGCCTGAACCACTAGAAAGTGTTTCAGTTTATGCAGGCTCACACCATCCCTCCACGTTAGCATCTTGGCCTTCGGCTAGAACCCAAGGGAGTGCAACCCAAGATCCACGAATAGTGGATAGTGACTCGTCCTCTGACTCAGAAGCCATGGAAGGGAACCCTGCCAAGAACCCTGAGGAGACAAGCCAAAACATGCCAGGTTGGGCCCCACAACCCGGATCTAGCATGTTTAGTCGTCTAATAGAGACCTTTAGTAGAGCTACACGCTCTGAACATGCGACAAGTGAAGTAAATGAAGAAGGTGGGGTAGTGGATTCACCATTCACATCTCATGTAGACCCTACCCTCCCAAAGAGTGTCCATGTGGATATTCTACCCACTTTGTTTAATGAGGGCCCTACTGAGCTACCACATTCTGATGCTCTTCCTAAAGTAGAGGTCCCTAGAAGCCAATCCATAAGAAGTGACATTGCGTCCACTTCAAGAGAACTGTTTGGCACACCAAATCTAGATGGGATATTTCTCAATGAAAATTGGGAATATGATCTACACACAGAGACTCTAACGGCGGGGACCTATACACGGGTTACACATACCATGTGGGTTGGTTAGAAGTCCTACGATCTACATCTAGCGCCACTAATCTAGAAGAGCAACAACAAATGATATGTGAGGTCATTCATAGAATTATCCAATTTGAGAGGCAAAATAGGGGAGTGAACCTAGTTTCCACTGGCCCTATGAGATTTTTGGATACGGGCAAGGCCAAACAACCAACCCTATCACAATTGGAGACTCCCTCGGTGAGTCCCATAGACCCTTCCTATGTTGTTTCGCCTGGAGTCTCAATGCAGGTTGAGCCCACGAGTAGTAACTTTAGCTTTCCAACCTTGGCTCAACTTTCCATTCAGGAATCCACAATGCCTACTCCAATGATGAGCATAGCGGAAAATGCACCTATTACCACTGTAGTTAGTACGACACTGCTACCTAGTGGAACAGTACCTACAACAGTGCGTGCCAGTGCCTATCAACCATATGTACCTATCGCTACTCATGCTCATGTAGCTCCTACGCCTCTTAGTATGCCAATGGCATATGCTCCATGACCACCTTATCATAACCATTATCCAAGGGGAGCTAGGCCTAGTCACATATCATATCCTACGTCATTTGCTAACATACTCAGACCAACGCCAACTCCTATCAGCCAAGCTATCCCAGAAGTGCCTCCACCAGCTATGCCTGCTCACCTAGGTGATCTCGCAGTGTTTGCTCAGACGATCGGACGATCTATTGCGGAAAACATGCGGGGTATGCCTGAGAGAGAACCTAGAAGCAAGGCAGTACAAGTGGCTAAGCTCACTCAAAACTTCAGTGGTAACGAGGATGTTAGGAAGCACATTGAAGTCTTTCAACACGTGTGTGATTCCTTGGAAGAGCACAATGAGTTGCATAAGTGTAAAGCCTTAGGCTTAACCTTGAGTGGGAAGGCCGGAGATTGGTATCAAACCTTAAGGGTTGAAGAGCGCACTCACTACCCCACTCTCAAGAGATTGTTCTTAAAAGAATACATACGCCAGGGTGTGCTTTGGGGGGTAGCATCTCAACTCCAAAAAGCTGAACGCGAGGAAGGGGAGTCAGTGAGAGACTTTATAAGTCGATTGAAGCATCTAAATTCTCGCTGCACTCCTGATGAACGCTTCAATAATAACCAACTCCTCGATAGATTCATCCGAGGATTGCGCCACGAGGACATTTACAATGGCCTAGTCATCAGAGGTCTTACAACGTGGGAAGTAGTCACTGCCAATGCAATCCAGTTAGAAGACAACTTGATGATTACAGGTAAAAAGGTGTCTTCAGAAACAAAATCCGTTAGTTCGCAAGTATCTGGGCACGAGCCAATGACAGTAAAACCTATTGCCAAGGAGCCCAAGATATGTGAAATGTCTATGACCGACCTTACTAAGGCTCTCCAAGAATACTTTACGGGTAATCGAGCTCCTCAGAATAGCCATATGTACCCAAGAAGAGAGCAACAATGGTGTTCGGTGTGCTTAGGACCACATAGCACGAGTGAATGTCCCACATTCAGAGTCAAATTCAATGGGAATTGCAATGCATGTGGTAAGTCATTAGGAAGTGAATGGGGTCTTCTTGGGCCCTTTAATTTGCCCAAGCCTAATCAAGGTGATTAATGAATAGCCAAATGGGGGGTTGCCATGTGGACTGAAATGTTGGGTTTGTAAGAGAGGTGTAAGAGAGGTCAAAGGGTGCACTTTTTCCCCCAAAAAGGGGGAGGCAATTTTACAATTTTCGGACCTCCATAACTTCTACATACAAGCTCCGATTTGAGCGGAGATTATAGATCCGTGATCTACGCATCAAGAGCTTTCCATAGATATGCTACATGATATGGTTTTGTCCGCTAGATTTTAAATTCCATTTTTCCTCCAAAATTCAAATTCGAATAAAGTAGCCGTTTTGAAGCTTCTAATTAGAAAACGTTTCTTCTTAAGAGAAAAGGTTTGACTCCTTAAACTACCAAATAAAAGGGCCCAAGAAGCCTTCCATTGAGGTCATAATGTATGGCCATCAATCTAAAGATTGCCTAGTACTTAAGCGAATGTTGGCAAACCAGGCACCACTAGCTTGGTCAAACACACCTCAAGTACCCGCGCTAATGCCTGCACAACCTATCGAGCAACCGTCACAGCACATAGTTCCAAGGAATCCGAATGTAGTCCAGTCTGTGTGCCGTTACCACCGCCAGTGCCGCTAGGACCACAACCTCCACATCCAAGGATTACCCCAATAAACCAGATGGGTTGTGAGTCACATAGTGCATGTGGGGATTATGAAGAGGAGATAGACCCTACTGCTCCATACGGGATTGATACGTTTGAAATGATTCCCCAGTACTACATGGAGGATCATTTCGGGCAAGTCAAGCATGTATATCAAGCGGCTGCTCTCGCCATAAGAGGGCAATTTAACCTTAATACCATGGCAAGGAGACCACCTCTTCAATGCTATGATTATGGTGGACTGTACATCGTGTAGCGGAGTGCCCTAATAGGCTACAGAAGATCGCTACTCAAATGCAACCAAATCAAGGGAGCACATCGAGAATGCCGGTACTTACATGTAATCGTTGTGGCATAGATCATTTGATTGCTCAATGTCCACATAATCCTAATGCACCCAAGATTACGCCATTGAATTTGGTTGAGGTCACCAACCAAGCACGAGGAACCACGCCCGTTGTACCCGCGAATGTAGTTACACGGTCAATGCTTCAAAATCAAAACTACATTCTTGAAGAGAGGGATATTGCATCAATCGCTCAGGCAAAGAAAAAGAAAACACGGCAGAAGAGATCGCTTAATGCCACGAGCTCCAAGCCTAGTTCAAAGACTAACATAGGGACAGGAGACGACCCCATGTATGTGAATGATCCTGAAGATGATTCTGATTCAATGGAAAACATGGGGACCAAAGCCACTACCTTAAGGGAGGAACCCACTCGGGAGCTCAATGAAGGAGAATCAAGCAAGTACATAAATAAGGGGAAACAGAAGGAAACTTCCTCCACCCCACAACCAAGTCAGTTAATGCCCTCTCGACCACCCAAACTGACTGAGACTCCCCAAGACAAGCCACGTGGGCCAAAAACCCTCAAGAAAAAGATTGGAACTTACCCAAACCCAGTTGAGGAGATTGAACAAGTGCAACACTTAAGGGGTTTGGTGGAAGAAACACAAAGAGAACTGGAGCCAAACCCGAGAAAAATCAAAATTCCAGACACAGTGTTTCCTACGCAAGTTCGGCCTTACAGGAACCATAAACCGTTAGCTATACCTAGTATCATTCGGGAAGAAAGTGAGGATAGGACATCAGGAAGTGGGCAAACACCCTTCTTGCTGGAAAGAATGTTTAGTGAGGGAATGCTTGACCCCATCGAAGAGGAAGTGATTCCATCTTCACCAATCCCTAGTCAAGGGGCGATGTCTCAAAAAGTACCGTTGAATGTGTCTAAGCTAATGGATTTCATGTCCTCTAAGATCAGAACCATGATCATATTCAAATTATACAGAGATCCGGAGCTATTCTTAGATCTTCGGGCATTTCTCAATGGAGAACTAAAGGCGGGGTTACTACAATTTGCAAATATGGATAGACCCGACACCTCGGGGGGGTCACTTACAAAAAAATGTGAATATCACGTGCGTTCAACAGAAGCATAATTTTAATTTATGAAACTTACAGAAATATATTTACATAAGGGTATGATTTAAATTTTTTTCAAAAAAATTTACGGATTCATAAAGAAAAGGGGATATTATATAGATTAAAAAATTCACAAATAAGGGATTTAAAATATAGGTCTTGAACGCACGCGATAGGGATATTTTACATATAGTGACCCCCCCGAGCCCGACACGCTTCAAGATGAAGGGGAACATTGGGATCTACAACCCAACCTAGATGAAGACTCGGTCGTTGAAATACCTGTGAACAAGTTCGGACAGTACTTTGAAGGTGACGAATCTAATGCAACCCTCCCCATTACTACCAAGGGATTAACTCTAAAGGGAATCCTTGATGGTGGTGCTGGAGTGAGCATTGTGACTAAAAACCGTTAGGAATCTATGGGGAGACCTCACCTCGAAGTCATAAACATAGTGGTTAAGATGGCAAACGGAACCATAGCTAAACCTATTGGAATGTTAAGGGACCTTAAGATCAAGGTCCTGGGATACAAGGTAAAACATACCTTCATTGTAATGGATTTCTCCAAGCATCCTATGTCATATCAAATAATCTTAGGACATCCTTTCATGAGGGAAGCACAAATGGTGCATGACTGGTCAAAAAACCATGTCTATCTACAATTCCAAGACTCTGTCATTCGAGTTGATCTTGAGAATGGTCGTGCGCATCCTTTAGGAAGCAAGGTTATCATCGATAATCGATCGGATACCACTGTTCACTCCGCCCCATTAAGGTATTGCTATACATGCAAAAAAGAGACTGATGATGGGAAGGATTCTCCTTACATGGATGTCCTACTGGGTATGACTGAGTCGGATAACGTGGATTGGGTACACCTAGCGGCAACCATAGACACATGGGAAAATAGAGGCACAAGTTGGGTAACACCTGAGGGGCAAGATATGCCACCGTTAGTGCCAATAAACATGATAGGTGTTATGCACTTGACTCCTGATGGCAAGAAAGTGGCAAACTCCACTGAAAGTAGCGAAGACTCTGACCAATGCAACTCTGAGTATGAATCTCAAGAAGAAACTGACCCTGAGCCTGATGGGAAAAATGAATCACTCAAATGTGGAAGCAAGGTGCTCAAGGCCTAGGACAGTGACCTCCTGCAGCTCATCCGAAAGTGAGGGGGACACAAGTGAAGATCGACCAAGTGAGTCCGAATCTGATAGAAACAAAAATCAAAAACTTGGTAAGAAGAAAACGAGACATAAGCGCCAACGCTATCGAGCTAATGTACGCACTGCAATAAACAAGGAAAGATCCACTGCAGAATGGCTCAGCTATGTAGGAGCCATTGATGCTCATCGGAAGATAGCAGATAATTGGGGACAATACCTCCAAAGTGTCATGTGGTGTATTCCGCAACCTCATGATGTCGCCCAATTAGAAATCGAAGAGAAGCCGAAACTAAGTCGTACTGCAAGAAGGCGGCAAAACCAAGAGTTGGCTCAACAACAAAAGGAGGCGGAACTAAAAGAAAAAAACCGGGCACAACAAGAACCAGTAGACTTACACCCCACACCCGAGCATTTCAAATCATTCACCCACAGGGGAACGTAAAGTAGTCTACACAAAAGCCCAACGAATGCCTACCAATGGGAGTAGCGGTGTCTACGATGGCCCTGCGGTAGTTAAGGAGATAGACTTAGCAGATCCGGGTGAGGAGTCTAAACCAGTTTTTATTGCTCAAGACCTCACCAAGGCGGAAGAAGCTGCACTTACGAAGCTTCTTAAAGAATTCAAGGACATATTTGCTTAGACATATCATGATATGAAGGGTGTTCCACCCTCGGTGGTGCAACACACGATTCCAATGTTTAGCACTGCTAAACCAGTCCAGCAACGTCCCTACCCAATGAATCCTAAGTACGCAAAGATTATACAAGAGGAAATTGAAAAGCTGGTAAAATGTGGATTCATATACCCAATTGAGCACTCAGAATGGGTTTCTCCGATAGTCATCGTGCCAAAGAAGAATGGGAAACTCAGAGTGTGCGTTGATCTCAAAAAGGTTAATGCAGTCACCAGAAGGGATCATTACCCCTTGCCATATTCTGAACATGTGCTTGAAAGAGTGGCAGGCAAGGAGGCATATAGCTTTTTAGATGGGTACTCGGGTTACAATCAGATCACAATTGCAATCAAGGACCAAGCTAAAACAGCATTTATCACGGAGTTTGGAGTGTTTACCTTTCGCGTCATGGCTTTTGGCTTGACCAATTCACCTGCAACGTTCCAACGATTGATAAACACGGCCTTTAAGGAATATCTAAGGGACTTCTGTGAAGCTTTCTTAGATGATCTTTGTGTTCATTCCTCTTGGGACGAGCACTTGATGTGTTTACGAAAAATATTTGAAAGGTGTAGATTATATCGCATCTCATTGAATCCTTTCAAATGCCAATTCTGGATTAAACACGAAGTTATCTTAGGGCATATGGTGTCCAAAAATGGGATTTCCACTGACGAGAGTAAAATCAAGGTCATTTTGGAATTACCCCCACCCACCAACTACAAGGGAGTCCAACGCTTTATGGACCACGTTGGTTATTATCGAAGGTTTATTCTCTTCTTCGCCGAGATAGCTCGACCATTGTATAAGCTTCTCATCGAGTTTATTTGGACCGAAGAATGTGACCGTGCCTATGAGCTATTAAAGAAGGCCTTGGCGAGTGCTCCAATCTTGAGAATGCCTAACTGGGATTTACTCTTGCATGTGCATATTGATGCATCAAACTTTGCTATTGGGTGTGTGTTAACTCAACCTGGAGAACACAAGCTAGACTACCCCATTAGCTTTGCCAGTCGCCAGTTGAACGATGCTGAGATGAACTACACCACTACGGAGCGAGAAGGGTTGGCAATGATATATGCAGTAAGGAAATTTCGTTATTACCTCCTTGCCACCAAGTTTGTTTTCTATGTGGATCATCAAGCATTGTTGTATCTGGTAAACAAACCATGCTCCACAGGAAGAATCACACGATGGCTATTGATTCTTCTTGAGTTTGATTTCACGGTTGTTGTGAGACCTGGCAAGAAACATGTTATGGCTGATCATTTGTCTCGCATACCCAATGGTGAGGCTCCTACAGGGGTTGATGATGACTTACTTGACACTTCCCTGTTCATGGTAGAGACAATGCCTGAATGGAGTGAGAAGATTGTTAACTTTTTGGTTAATGGCTTTCCACCCAAGGAGCTTCGTAAAGATCTAGCTCGAAAGCTGATCAAAGAATGCGAACCCTATTGCCTGATAGCCGGGACTCTTTATAAAAGAGGAAAGGATGACGTTCTTAGGCGTTGTGCCCGAGAGGATAAGTATCTATACATTTTGCAAGAGGCACATATGGGCGTAGCCGGTGGTCACTTCTCAGGAGACTTAACTGCGCGAAAGATCTTACAATCAGGGTATTGGTGGCCCACTATGTTCCAAGATGCATCACTCTTTGTGAAGGGTTGCGATGAATGCCAACGATACAAGAAACCCCAACGAAAAGATCAGATGCCCTACATCCAATCAAAGTAAACCAACCATTTGAAAAGTGGGGTTTAGACTTTGTAGGTCCGATTAGCCCAGCGGCCCGAAACGCACAATCTCGCTATATTATTGTGGCCACTGACTATATGACCAAATGGGCTGAAGCGAAAGCGACACGTAAGGCAGATGCGAGGACAACAGCCAAGTTTCTCTTTGAAAATATAATCACACGCTTCGGTTGTCCTTTTGAACTTGTGAGCGACAATGGTACGCATTTTATAAATGAAGTGATTAAGGAGCTCACAACAAATTTCATGATATCCCATCATAAATCTACTCCTTACTATCCGCAAGCGAATGGCCAAGCTGAGAGTACCAACAAGACTTTAATCTCTGTTTTGACAAAGACAGTTGAAACTCATCGCACGGATTGGGATCTAAAGCTTACGACAGCTTTATGGGCCTATCGTACTGCATACAAAGTGGCTATTAATTGCACACCATTCAAAATGGTATATGGCCAAGAAGCAGTCATGCCGTGGGAATTTGTCATTCCTAGTCTTCGTGTTGCTACTCAAGAGGGTTGGGATGGTAATCCCTTAGCAGAGCGTCTGTATATCCTTGAGCGGCTAAATGAAGAAAGACAATTGGCTGTGTACAATGCCCTTGTGGAGAAGGATAGAAGGAAAAAATGGTTTGATCGCCACCTAAAGGACAAGGACATCAAGGTTGGGGATAAATTCCTGATGTATGGAGTGCGTAACGAAAAGAAGAAGCTCAAATATGCTGGTAAGGGACCATATAGAGTATGTGAAATTACCCCGCAAGGTACCATTAGAGTGGAGACTCTCGACGGAGTTGAAACCATTGGATTCCTTAATGGGAGTAAATTCAAAAGATACTATGACCCCCTGAGCCAGGAGGAGTTACATGCAATCCATCAAAAGAAGGCAGCTAAAGAACAAGCTGAGCTTAAAAAGATACAAGCGAGAGTCGAAGCCAAAGAATGTCAACAGCATGCTAGGCGACAACGAGAAGCCAACTTGGGGATTACACAAGCATTTTTCGAGGAGACAGACGAGGATTCACTGGAATCTGACCCACCTCTAAGATACCCAATTGAGTTACAAAGTCCTTACGGGGAGGTGCTGTATAATGCATTATTGGATACAGGAGCTCAACACAATTTGCTATCATATGGCGTGTGGTGTCAACTAGGAAAACCACCTTTATCCAAGAGTTCTATCCAAGTTCAAGGAATCAACAAGAAGAAAACCCCTGTCTCAAGAATTCTGCACACTCCAGTTGCTTATGACAAGGGAACCATAATTCAAAGCTTTTTGGTTATGCCTGCTGGTACAATGAAAGGGACTGTAAACTTAGGGCGCAAATGGATGATGGCCACCAAATGCAATATCGATTGGGCAACCAGACGAGTCACAACACAAGAACCAACACTAGGTCTGACCGCTCAAAATCCCGCACCTAAGTCATCCACTCAAATATTAGATAATGAAAATTCACAAAGTCCAGTGGCAAAACCATCTTTGATTGTTTGCCATTCCTCTAATGCTTCAACGCCAAGAGTGGAAACATGCAGGGTGGTCTCTAAAGCTCCGCTTACTATGCCAAAGAGTATATACAAATGGGTCCCAAAAGCTTCGTTAACAGCTACTTCCCCTGCTTAATCTCGTTCAGCCACCAAGAAGCCTCGTAGGAAGAAAACAGCTACCCACCCAAGAAAGGGCAATGTAACATCACGATGGATCCCTAAAAAATTATTAGTAGCCCAAGGGTACTACGAGGGGAATGACCAGATTTGGGTCCCTAAACATAAGTTGAATCCCTCTACATCACCTGTAAAACCTTGCAAACCAATTGTTGCCACCCCAATGACAATTCAAGACCGTGGTAAGGGAAAGGTAATAGAGTGCTCCGCACCACTTCTTCCAGAGTTAGTTTGGATTCCCAAACGATATCGATCATTACCACCTAGCTCACGAAGGGGGGAGCCACATGAAGCTTCTAGCTCCTCATGCCAGGCACACACTCATATAGAAGTTTCTACATGCTCTACACCTACTCTTGTCAACACCCAACAAAAAACCGATGAGTCTACGTCTCCCCTTGTAATAGTATCATCGAAAATCATTTCCTCCATTCGTCAATGGGAGCGTACACTACCATCTCTGCAATTGGATTTTGCCACAAGGGTCATAAAAAGCTATCTGCCCACATCACAACCTATGACCCGCTGGACAAATTGGTTCCAAGAGGCTGCAACATCATTGCAAATAATATGATCTACCCAAGGAAAGGGGGAGCATGTACTCACGCTCGACATTCTAATGCTTCCTCCTTACCCTTCTCCCCTGACCATGTAATTGCCAAATTCAAGGGGATGTATATATATAGCTTCATACATTTTTTTTTAAAAAAAAACAAAGAAAAAAAAAACAAAAAATAGTAAAAAGAGCAAGAGCACAAAAACAAGAGAAATATCCGTATACAATCAAGAACTAGATTGACCTGTCTCATAAACCTACTGATGCTATATCTGTGTTTGCAGATATGGCAGATGCTCGATCATCATACACTTCATCCACTCCTACCTTTGGTGAGAGGTATCATCTGTACCTTTCTCAGATATTCCACATGTGCTATCGTGTAATTGAAACTGAATGGGATCATATAGATGTACTAGCCAGAGAGGAAAATGTTGAGGAATTAGAATGGCTAATTCGCCTATTGACCATGACTGACCCCTACTCCGTAGAGGACATATCCCCGATAGCCCAATGCTTTCCTTTTCCACAAGATGACTATCCTCGCATGGTTACATTTTTGATGAGTTTATGTGGATGGGAAAATGAAAAGGAAATATCTGACAATGATGAATGGACGGATGAAACTCATGGCACTACTGAGGTTGACTTTATTTATTTGGATGATGCGGATAGAGGCTTAGCCTTAGGGCTAGAGCCAGGACTCTACAACATCCTCTTACCGTATCCTCCGTAGTAGTGTGGTGACTGGTAGGTAGGTTAGTGTTTTCAAGTTTTTTCTAGTTTAAATTCCTTAAACAAGTCTTGAAATTTTTACACTGATGTGCCTCTCAAGGTATAGTGCTTGTTAGTTGATTGTACAGGTTGAAAAGTTTGAGGTGGGTTCGCTTTCAAGTCCTGAGACTGCCGCAACGTTCATCAAAATATATCTACATCAAATTGCGAGCTGTCTCGTCAAATCAAGGAGATCTCCAATTATAGGTGTAATTCTTCCATACCCACTCTCTTTCGTTTTTACTGTTCAATTAATTGTATAACTATAATGCATGACCACATGGAAATTGTCAATGTACTACTTAGTTTTTGAAGTTGCTTACATGCTAGTGTAAATCATTAATGAGCTTAACTTTATTGGAAATATTCCTAGGCAGCATGACGTCTTTAGTTAACCTTGGAATATGATTGTCTTAGAACTAGGGTCAAACCATCTTAATGTTTGACACCGGGCCATGTGTATGTTGACCTCTAGGACATAGCTATTACCCCTTTGTCGAAAGGATGCAAGACAAATTTAGTTCAGGAGCGAAGATCAAAAGAAATAGATTTTTTTTTAAAAAAAGCCTACAATAAATAGCAATACAAGTCTATGATGTGCTTTAATGTTGGCCTATCGCCTTATTGATACTTGGTAGGCGAGGAGTATTCTACTCCAGACCGATGCCTTGGTTGGTAGGGGATAGCCTTGCCTAAAGTGAGCTAATAGATCCCTGGATAATGCCTTGTGTTAAACATGGTACCAGAATCGATGATGTTAGTTTTGCCTTAGGAAGGTCGCCATTGTGTGTAAAAATTATCACGTGCATTAAAAAAAAAAGGCAAAAAGCTCCTGCAACTCTGATGTTTCTTGTGCTTGTGGTATTAATTTGTTCTTAGAGTAGACACAGTGTGGTCATCTATTTATTTATTAAGCTTGGTTATTTTCCTTGACTTAGGCCAGTTATAAACCTTGATTAACCTTTGATACCTTGCTTACTCTTGATTTACTTTCAATAATTTTAAACTCCTGTTAATTTGCTACACTAGCTCATTCATGTGACCCTTAAACTAAGTTCTCATAGCAACATCCATTGTGGTCTAACATGCTTGAATTTATACACTTTATATCTTTTGAATTCCAGCATACTTTCACTCTACTTCCCTGTTTTGCAAACGTTCAACAACAACCCTCTTGAGCTTACCATACCATAGCTTCCGAGGACGGAATCTACATCAGGAAGGGGGGCATGTTAACCTATGACGGACATTGAGACATACTATGTTTTACGTCATTAATTTAAATATTCTGAGTCATGGGCCGGGCTTGTCGGCACCATATGTTAAGGATGAAGGGATTGGGTGATTGTCGATGAGAGGCGCACCTTGAATATTAGTAGGATAAGGGTTAGGATCGGCTGGCCATGTATGGGCGCCCAAGTGTGAACGGCCAAGTCACTATAAGAGTCAAATGTAACCCTAAAATCTTCATTCTCATGTGTTGTGAATACAAGAGTGCTCTTCCCTTATCTCCTTGGTTTCCTTCTCCTGCGTGTGTGTGTGTGAGAGAGAGAGAGAGAGTGAGAGAGCGATCGAGCGCACTGTGTAGCGGCACGGCGGCGGCGGCGAGGCGGTAGAGCGGCGACGGCGGCTTCTCCTTCACGGCTGTGACGCGGAATCCTTCAAGGCGGCAGTTAAGCAGTGAGTGACACACCTTTTGCATTCTATTTTGAGCTTCCTTCCCTGGTTGTATGCTTGCAGCCATTCGTGGCTCGCATACGGTGTCCGGCAAGTCCCCAGCTACGACATGTGCGGCAAAAGCACACACTTGCCATTAGGGAGACTTGCCATAGCTCCCTGTCACTTCATATTGTAAAAGCCCCTTGTTTTTTTATCATTATGCTTAATCCACCATGTTAATCCTATTTTGGGATCCACCTTCAATCACCTCTCTCTCTCTCTCTCTCGCACACACACACATCCCTTTCTCACTCACTCACACACACACGCACACACACACACACACACACACACACACATCACATACACACCCCTCTCTCCCTCTCTCTCTCACACTTTCACACGCAAACACACATGCCTCTACCACTCTCTCTCACACACACACACACCTCTCTCTCTTACATGCACACACGTACATCTCTCTCTCACATCACACACCCACCTCTCTCTCTCTCTCTCTCTCTCTCATCCAGTGACCTGGCATGCAGGAAGGTAGCATGGACGAGCTAAGGAAAGGGTGTGGACTGACATGAATGGGCTAGGGCGAGCGATCAATAGACGGGCGTGGACGAGCATGGCTGGGATTGATGGCTCCCACGATTTCGTGGGAGCCATTTGTTTTGGGCTTTCTTTTTAATACCCTAGACCGTCGCTTAAGCAATGTATGCTTAAGAAATGTCATTTAAGCGATGCTTTGTAGTTTACATAGCAACATCATACAAGAGACGGCAAAAAAGAAGCGTCGCATATGCAAGGAGTCATGCGATGCAGTGTTTTTAGCTCAAAAAATTGTCATTTATACAACATATATACAACATTTTTCATCACGTAAATGATGCTTTTGTAAAAACTTGTCATTTCAGGCTTGTCTCGTTAAAGGGGGGGTTGTGTTGTAGTGGTGTGTCCACAATGATCCTTCCAAAGGTTTACCTATGGAAACCTTGTTGGTGACTTCTCCTTCCTCTAAATGATAAGGCTTAATGAACTTCTCACAACGTCACCAGTGGCAAAGCACCAGCGTCAGTGTGATCCAGAAACTTCATTGGACTATTCAATCTCAGTAGGAGCAATGGGCTATGTGTACAAAGAGCAAGGATGTAGTCAATGACTCGGGCTAACTAGGAATTTCTCATTGAAGATCAATAATTGCAATGATCTATGATCCCCATCACGAGATGAAATTTCAAGAGATTACCTGGGACAATTGGCCGAGGTGGTAAACTCATTGAATTCATCAGTGTAATGCACGAGTGGAGCCCAAAAAATCCAAGGGCATCACAAACCTATTATTACCTCAAACTTCCATGGCCTAGACAGCTGTAGTCCCTCTAAAAAAGTTGACTACAAAGAAGATCCTTCATGTAAGTAGGCTGAGGTATCGTTCATTAATTGAATTAACTAGACAAATTGCTCCACCAACTAAGAATGGCCATGCACCACCACCCATAGAATCAAGAAAGAGCTCTTAATCTGTCAATCCTTGCTATGCTAGGACCTAGTAAGTTTCCCCATGTTGAGTCAAATAAAGCCGCACACTCCACTCCTGGTGGTTCCCTCTTCCGTCAATTTCTTTAAGTTTGAGCCTTGTGCGTATACTCCCTTTGGAGCCCAAAAACTTTAACTTCTCACATAAGGTCCTGGCAGAGACATCAAAGTAACATTTGCCAACTCCCTAGTCAGTCAGCATCGTTTATGGTTGAGACTAGGACAGTATTTGCAAGCTCCCAACTTTCATTCTTAATTAATGAAAGCATCCGTGGTAAATGTTTTCACAGTAGATCGTCTTTCATAAATCCAAGAATTTCACCTCTGACAATGAAATACGAATGCCTCCAATTCTCCCTATTAGTCATTACTCTGGTCCTAAAGATCAACAGTGAACACAATTGGACCAAAGTCCTATCTCGTGGTATTCCATGCTAATATATTCAGATCATAGGCTTTCTTTGAGAACCCTAATTTTTTCAAAGTAGCCACCAAATCCACATCCCAACTAGTTAAGGCTAAGACCACATCCTTGATAGAAAGGGTGGAGTGACCAGTGCACACCAAAAGAGGCGGACTGCTCGGCCAACCATAGATCCAACTATGAGCTTTTTAACTCTTTTAACTACAACAACTTAAATATACACTATTGGAGATGGAGTTACCACGGCTACTAGCACTAGACTTGCTCTCCAATGGATCCTCGTTAAGGGATTTAGATTATACTCATTCCAATTACCAAACTTGAAAAAGCCCAGTATTTAGATTATACTCATTCCAATTAACAAACTTGAAAAAGCCCAGTATTTTTATTTATTGTCACTACCTCCTTGTGTCGGGATATGGTAATTTGCATGCTTTCCTTCCTTGGATGTGGTAGCTACTTATTAGGCTCCCTTTCCAGAATCGAACCCTAACTCTTTGTCACCCGTGTCACCGTCATGGCCTCTATCCTACCATTAAAAGTTGATAGGCAGAAATTAAAGGCCGACGATTCCTTCACTGTGCTATCACGCAAGCCCGCATCAGCCTTTTATCTAATAAATGCATCCCTTGTAGAAGTCGAGGGTTGGTGCACGTATTAGCTCTAGAATTATTATGATTATCTGAGTAGCAAGGTACCATCGAAGAAACTATAACTGATTTAATATGTCATTTGTAGTTTCACAGTACAAGAGAGTTTATACTTACACATGCATGGCTTAATCTTTAAGACAAGCATATGACTTCTAGGAGGATCAACCAAGTAGCTATCCTCGGTCACATGAGCAGCCCGAAGGCTGCTTGTTCCGACTCCATGCTGTCGATGAGGCAATAAGTCGGAGCACCTCCTGTAAGGTTCCCGAACACAAGACGAAGGGGTAAGGGGGGTGTGCCTCAGCACTAAAGGGCACGGTGAAGTAACAAGCCCTTAACCATGGGATCAACGGTGGAGGAGGTTGAGGCTACAGGGGCGGTAGGATGTGGGGTTGCTGGTGCACGCAGTCTCTAACCTCGGCCTCTGAAGCTACAGGTATAGTGGGAGATTGCCGGTAGGCCCAAAAAATTGACTCAAAATTATTTAGAAGAGAAGCTCTTCTGCACGGTAGATAGAATGGTGTAACGGTTAGGTTCTTGCCTCCTCATGTGTGGGTCGCAGGTTTGATGCTCCAGTACTACACCTCTTTTTTGGTTTTTTTAAGTATTAAAAAACAACCAAGGCAAGTTCCCATGCCTATGCCCAGCCGAGTTTACCATGCCCATGCCCATGCTCGATCGGCGAGCCCATGAAAGGATGACGCCCGAGTTTACTATATTTGTCCAAGTTCACTCCGCGCGATCCTACGACCTAAGCCACCCCCATTTTCGTGTCCCTTGTCCCCCACCCTAGATCCCATGGTGCAGGGCTTGTTAGTTCACCGTGCCCTTTAGGGCTGAGGGGGGGCGTGGACGGCCCATGTCGGTCACGAGCGTGAAAGTTTAGAGACCTTCCATGTCTTCCAAGAAACACACAGAGTACGCATACATCATGATTGTTGTATTGATCGATATTGTGGCGTTACATAGCTGACGATTACCAAAGGGTGTGTCCCTTGGCATCATGGTTGATTATTCTAATGCATGACCTTAATCAGGTCTTAATTCCAATACTCCCCCTTAAGACTGGTTAAGGTCTTGAAGAGTAATAGAGCGGAATTTTATTTGATTGAGATGCACCCCCAAATTATGTGGTGCTTCACAGTTTATTCTACATGCTATAAGTATATACAATATGCAATGCATTCCTAATCTATCCAGGATCCAGTTCAGCATGGATTATGAGCAGCATAATCAATTTTGTGTTTAGTTTTCTTCTGATAACTCTGGTATCATCCACTATCTTCATTTCTGGAGCTTGTTCAGTGACTCTCCCCCTCAAGCGAGAGAAATTGAAGATCATTGATGAAATCAACTTTGAAGTAACCGCTGCATCACTGTTTGGCTTGATTGGAAGATAAGCTACTAGCACTATCGAATCGCAGCTGCCATTTAGTACAACAAAGAAATAGGTCGTGTAGTGCATCTGGTTGCCTGTGTCAGAGTTGTGCCATCTCCGGTTCATCATCAATGCTGGGATCTGCTACATCGGAGGCTTCATCGATAGAAGCCTCTCTATCACCAACATTAGCTTGATCTCCATTAACAGTCTCATAAACTTCGTTATCCTCATAATCGATGCCCTGGTCATCAATATTTGTGATGTATTTGTCCTCTAGAGCTTCTACATGATATTTTGATTCAGCCGCTTCTGGTGCTTCATCTTTATCTGCCTTGCCATAACGTCTTCCTCTAGTTTATCTTTGCCAAGATTTGTTGGACATGCATCAATCCATTCATCGATATTGCTTTGGGTTGCACCACAGTGATCTCCACATGCACGGTCGATGCTTTCTTCAAAGTTTTCTCGATTGCAACTATATTGATGGAACGACGTTTTTTGCTTCGAGATTTTTCTTCTCACCTGGATGAAAAAGGAGCGCCAATGGTTAAGCAAAGAAACAATGAATTCTTTTTCTTTACCTCCCCATCGACTCTTCCATTTATGTCCATGGCATGAAATCCAATTTTCCGTTTTTGTCATTCCCCTTCATTTTGGGGGTGGTGTTGGTACACATCTTTTCCTCTTCTGATTTTGGAGGTGGCGTGTTTTAGCGCCTTTTACTGCTCCTTCTGCCGGTCCTTCTATCGGATCGTTATGGTTTGAAAGGTTGATCAAGCCCTTTTCGTGCTCTGCTGTTTCAGGCAGCAGAAATGTCTTTTGCTTATGTCCTTTCTGCAGGCCGACGGGTTCTGCAGGTGTATTTTGCCCACCTTTTGGGGCTTGCAAGTCTCCAATTTTTGGCAAGAGATCATTGCCTTCTCCGATTCTAGGCAATGATCTCCTTGAGTTTGGAGGGAGCCCCTTTGCAGGACGATAGGATCTGCAGCATCTCCTTGAGTTTGGAGGAGGATTTGAAGGCCCTTTTTCGCACGGAGCGTGGCTGGTTTGGGCCATCCCCAGCCTGATACCATGTGGAAGTTTAGAGACCTTCCATGTCTTCCAAGATACACACAGAGTACGCATACATCATGATTTTTGTATTGATCGATATTGTGGCGTTACATAGCTTCTTGTTGTGACGATTACCAAAGGGTGTGTCCCTTGGCATCACGGTTGATTATTCTAATGCATGACCTTAATCAGGTCTTAATTCCAATAACGAGCAACGACCCGACAGCTCAAAAGTGCGGAATGGTCAAACAACGATAAGGGGGCCATTGTGCGACACCGTGCAATTGCCACCACGGAGGGTGTGGCCACCGCACAAAATTTGGTCTGTGGGATTTCTTCTTGGTTGCGGCTGATGCTACAAGGGAAAAGCCTCAAGACGATTCACAAGTGAGATGCTTGAAGACGGTTGATCACATAATGATTTGGGGTGGTTGCTTCTGATGTTTGTGCAATGAGTTTTGTGCTTTGTGGTGTGTGTGTGTCTGCGCACGCACGTGCAGAATAGATACTTTTGATGATAATCCCTCCCCCTTTTTGGAGTACAAGGGACAATTGTTCCAAGACACACGCACGCAAGAAGGTCAAGGATCGGATCTGCTGAAGCTCAAAGCATTCTATGGCATTTCTGGTAATCATATTCTGTTTACAAAGATTCTTGTCTTAGGGCAGAGGAATTATACGCATTTGAAGGAGACGGGAAGTTCAAGCCGCCTCTCATTATGACGTTGCTCAAAACACCTTGCCTGTAAGGAGAAATTCACTCATGTGCATAGGCCAAGGCTGAGTGTATGTTAATGGAGAGGAGTCTCTCTTGTGAGAGAAGTATGGGATTGATTCTAACTGCGAGGGCTCCATTTTCCTGGTATTGGGGATACATGTTTTGCGTAGTTTTTGTGAGGTACTTCTCTGGATGTGATCGACAGTATTTACCTGCTTAGTTGTCGCAAGGCACTTGCCTCTTCCTCTAAGCAAGATCGGCGGTATATGCGTAGGTTTTGCAAGGTACTGCTGCTTCTTCTCTAGACAAGGTCATGCGTAGGTTTTGCAAGGTACTGCTTAGTTTTCGCAAGGTACTTGCCTCTTCTTCTAGACAAGATCGACGGTATATGCGTAGGTTTTGCAAGGTACTGCTTCTTCTAGACATTAATCTACTTTACATGGATGTTTCAGGAATGAAGTGGCATTTGCCTTGTTTACTTGAAGGTACTGCTTCTTCTAGACGTGCGAGTTCGAGACCATTAATCTACTTTACATGGATGTTTCAGGAATGAAGTGGCATTTGCCTTGTTTACTTGAAGGGTTATTATGTTTTTGTGTGTTTCTTATGCTGTTCTACGCTATATGCTACGTGAACAATGCAGGTGAGAGGAATCTCACTGTTCAGAATTGGCATTCTTGTTACACTAAACCAACCTCTATGAGATCCTTTTCAAAGTTTTGGCGATGCAAAGGTCGTTTCTATAAGCCTAGCAGGGCGTGTCGTGACAGATTCAACCACATGTGCGAGAGAGAGAAAGAGACAGAGAGTGAAGGAGAGAGAGAGGTATAGGGATCTTGAATAGTACACCACACTAAGTTGGGAACATGCCCGGCCCTCTTTCAAGAATTTATTCAAGAACAATCCACGGGCACACTGGTCAAGATCAATACAATCAATGAATACAAAACAAACAGATATGCCAATTTAGGATATCCAAGTCGATGTCCATGTCGAGGCGCAAGATCTTTGATGCCGAGCACACCATGGGGATGATCCACAAGTTTTTCTCACCAGGCTATTACGAGATCCAAAATCCGAGTCCAAGTTCCAAGTCCAAATCCCAAGTCCAACTCCCAAATCCAAGTTCCAAGTTCCAAGTCCAAGCTCCAAGTCCATATCCCAAGTCCAAGTTCTAAGTCCAATCCTAAGTCCAAGTTCCAAGTCCAAATCGGAAGTCCAAGTTCCCAGCCAAGTTCCAAGTCCAAGCTCCAAGTCCAAATCCCAAGCCAAGTTCCAAGTCTAAGCTCCAAGTCCAAATCCGAAGTCCAAACTCCAAATCTCGAATCTCAAAGATGGGCAATGGAGCTGGGTGGCAGCACTTTGGCTGACCTGAGCTAGGCGGTGGCGTGCTTTTTGCCAACGGCAAGCGAAGCTTTGCTTTTTTCTTTTTGACTTTTAATAATGATAAAATATTACTCATCTTTTGCCAAAGTTCTTGATTTTTGCTTTTTTAGCTTTAGGGCCTTGCTTTTTGGCCTTGGAGCTCCTTTTTGGAAAAGTGGTCTTTAGCTTTTTGGAAAAGTGGCCTTTAGCTTTTTGGTTCGTAGTCTCCTCTTTCCAATGGTGCCCTTGTCTTGTGGTCAACTTAGTTTGACTTTTTGCTTTTTCCTACTTTTGACCAAAACTAGTGCTTTTTCTTGTGCCAACTTCATGAACCCTATTTCTATGCTTTCATCAATCTTTCCATCTACTTGCACATAAGTTCCATCATGCGAAAAAGAGCTAGGAGGGCCAAATAGTTACATCCCTCCCTCTGATATCATAGTTGTCCTCAACTGGTGGACTGCAAGTGTTCCAAGCAAATCCATATGTTCCATGTATTTCCATGTGTTCCATATGTTCCAAGTACAACAACTACATCCATATGTTTCAAATCCATATGTTCCATGTATTTCCATGTGTTCCATGTGTTCCAAGTACAACAACTACATCCATATGTTTCAAATATTTCCCAGTACTAGTCCTATCGGGTGTGCTTTTTCATATGTTCCATGTATTTCCATATGTTCCATGTATTTCCATATGTTCCATGTATTTCCATATGTTCCATGTATTTCCATGTGTTCCAAGTACAACAACTACATCCATATGTTTCAAATATTTCCTAGTACTAGTCCTGTCGGGTGTGCTTTTGCATCTGGTCTTTCCCCATATCTATGGTGTCATCTACTTGTCTGGCAATATCTCTATGCCTTATCTCTGACGAATGTCTTTGTTCTTGATTGTACTTCTTCAGGGCCTATCACCTGTGTTAGATATAATAAATGCATACTTACCCTCTGCAAAAACTAGACATAACCTAGTCAACAAACAAGTATGCATCATTCACATCTACTTGGTTCTCCAGGTACTAGCCAGGTATTATGGAGCCCAATGGACTATCACATGCCATAAATCCAAGCACTGTCCACACATCAAAAACAACACACAAAGTCAAAGAAGTTCAAACATACATCAATATGAAATGCACAAGTAATGATCCTTATGTTTATGGATTGTCCTGTTTGGTTTTATCAGAAACCATGCTAAGCTATCTTGCTCCTGAGGGACACCACTTAGACTATCGCTCAAGGCCATCTGGTCATTAAGACCGCCCAAGAGTTTGCTCAAGGCCATTTGGTCACTAGGACCACCCGAGAATTCACTCAAGGCCATCTAAGACCGCTCGAGAGTCCATCAATAGTCATATGGGCCATTTGGTCGCATTGACCGCCCGACTATGAGCCCGAGACTATGAAGTCCAATACAGTCATCTCAGCCATCTGGTCTCAATGACTGCCTGACTATGAAGTCCAAGATATCTAGCATCCTTGTCGTCCAATGGGTCATATGACATCGTTGCTTCCCATATACAAATCTTTTTCTGGCATCGTTGCCTCTCATATAAAAATGTCGCTCCTTGGGCTATCGGGCATCACTGCCACCCAAATTAGAGCATGTCTAAAAAACTATTATTTAAGCAAAATAATGATCAATTCCAGTCCAATATATATACAATGAAGAGAACTAGAGGCATATCCGTACTTTAAATACATCTAGACCAACCACTTCCTCATACACTTGTAGTATATCTAGGTAGTCTTTGAAGTACTTCTTTGGCATCCATTTTGCATCCATTTCCAAGAGGAATTTTTCGACCACTTTCGTTCCTCTTTCTCTCATAGAATGATGGAACATAGTCTATTCTGGCTCTTCCACCCCTGGTGGATCCTCCAAAATAGGCTCCTTTGGGGATAACCTGTACATGGTTTCAATAAACTATCATGGAAGGCATTATGTGTCCTCCAATGATTTGAAAGGTCCAACCGATAACATACATGGTTGATCTTTTTGGTGTCCTGAAAAAGGTCCAAATATCATCATTCTATGACTTTGGCAATCCAAAGATAAAATCTATAACAATACTCTCCCATAGAACATTCAATGGGTGAAATAATCCTGTTGGTGTTTGTCAATCAAACTTGACCTTCTCACAAACTAAACATTCTCAAACATATAACTCAATGTTCTTTCTCATATAAGGCCAATAAAAGTAGCTTTCCAAAGCTTAAGTTGTAGTCATTATGCTTCTTTTCCCTACGTAAGGTGGAGCATGGCTTCTTTTTGTTCACTTTTGGCCTCAAATCCTTTGTTTCACATAAACGGGTTTGCTTCATAAAAGAATCTTTCTTGATGGCAAGAAAAGTCACAAAATTTCTATTCTAAAATCTATTCCAATATAATCCAAGAAATCCTCATCTAAGACTTTGATAGGCCAAAACACACAGTCCAAGACTTATCCAATAATACAATCTTCTCTTGACAAACTTCCTAGCGGAATGTCAATATGATGATTTTTCAATTTGTTTGGATTCTTGCTTTAGCTTGTCAAGATGGCAATTTGCAGCTATATGTTCCTTGTTTCCACATTGGAAACACTTCCTTTCATTGGCATATTCCTCACTTTGCCTGAGGGACAATCTTCTTCGAAAGAGTGGAGGTTTGTCCTCACTCCGCTCCTTTAAACTTCTTCCTTTGAGGTGGATCCCGGTTGTCGTTCTTTGTCTTGTCTCATCCATCCAAGGCATGTACAAGTCCTCAGCTTGTAAAGCCTTGTCTTGGGCTTCTTCAAATGTTTTCCGTCGTCGAGTCACATATAAGCTACTTGCATAAGCTTAGGTTTTAATCCATTCACAAACTTACACATCTCCATTAGTGGTGGAATGGGACTATATGAAGTAAAGTTCAAAGAAAATGTTGAAAATTTGTTAAGGTAAGATGCCACACTTTCACCAACTTTATGCTTTTAAATCTCATCCCATTCCTTCTACACATCTGCTTCAAAGTTTGTGGGTAGGAACTTCTTGTTGAACATAGTCTTGAAGTTGGTCGATGTCTTCAACTCGGTCCCTTCCTGTACCACTTTAAGCCACCAATTCAAGGCCACATCCTTCAAATGCATACAAACCATTCAAAGCTTTGACTTTTTGGAGTAGTCATCTCCTCCAAAAGTGGCATCAAACTTGACACTCTTCTCTCCTGGTTTAAATTCCATCTTGTCGGCTGATGAAGGCTCCTTTGCCTTTATTTTCTTTACCTGTCCCAAAGAAGCTGCTCTTCTCTCCTGGTTAAAATTCCATCTTGTTTGTTGATGAAGGCTCCTTTGCCTTTCTTTTCTTTACTCGTCCCAAAGAAGCTGCATTCAAGAGAGCAGGCCTAGGGATAGCCTGCCTATTTCCTCCATAAGAAATAGACCGGGTAGCTCTGGATCCTTCTGCAATGGCACGACTCCTTTGGCCCAAAGATAGACTTTAGCAGGCCTAGGGATAGCCTGCCTATTTCCTCCATAAGAAATAGACCGGGTAGCTCTGGATCCTTCTGCAATGGCACGACTCCTTTGGCCCAAAGATAGACTTTAGCAGCTAGGGATAGCATGTATGTTTCCTCCATGAGAAATAGACCAGGTAGCTCTGGATCCTTCTGTAATGGTGACTCCTTTGGCTTGAAGATAGGATGTAGCAGCTTCAACTCCTTCATCTTCGGCGGCTCGATCCTTGATGAAATCTTCAGACATTTGAGCCCTTCTTTGGTCCTATTCCTTCTTGGCTCTTCAAGGTAGGAATTCTTCATCTTGGATAAAGTGTCTAAATTGTTGAAAATCTCGATACTCTGTGGATGTCATGGCTGGTGTCTCATGAGAAATAGACTGTCGGCCTTGGTTCCCATCTTGAAGTCTTGGATTGGCCTCATAGTTGTTCCCTTCATTAGGCCCTTGGTCTCCCTCTACTCTTGACATGGCTCTGTCATCCTAAGAAAGTTTCTTCGAGAGAAATCCTCTGATGCCACTATAAGCCTAGCGGGGCATGCTGCAGATTCAACCACATGTCCAAGATGTAGAAATAGAGAGAGAGAGAGAGAGAGAGAGAGGAAAAGAAGGGTGTAGGGATCTTTCATAGTACACCACACTGAGCGAGGAACATACCCTGCTCCTTTTGAGGAATTTATTCAGGAACAATCCACAGGCACGCTGGCTAGGATCAATACAATTACAAAACAAAAAAATATGCCGATGTAGGATATCCAAGTCGATGTCGATGTCGAGGCGGCACAAGATCTCTGATGCCGAGCATACTACGGGGATGACCCACAAGTATCTCTCACCGGGCTAGTACCAGATCGAAAATCCAAATTCAAATCCCAAGTCCAAGTTCGAAATCGAAGCTCCAAGTCCAAATCCCAAGTCCAAGCTCAAGTCCAAGTTCCAAGTCCATATCCTGTTGGGTATAAAGTCCCAGTTTCGCCTCCGGACCTTGATCATCGCGTAGCTCTTTTCGAGATCTTCGCGGCCATATATTTACTTGTACATTTGGCCCCCATTTGGGCCTTGTAACGGCATTCTTTGTATTTGGTCCGCCGGGCGCCCCATAAGTTGGGCGCCCGCCCATACCCTTGTATCACTATAAATACGAGGTCTCCCTTGAGCCTCAATAAGACATTCAAGATATTCTTGAGCATTGTGTGAGTTCTCTCTCTCTCTCTCACTCTCACTCTTCTCTATCTCCTCTGCACTTCCTTGGCTAAAGCTCTTGTGTTTGAGTCATTCTCCTCCAACAACTGGTATCAGAGCTATGGAGGGAAGCTGTATGCAGAAGCTATGGAGTTAGAGGTGTCTTCCACCACTTGACTACGGGATCGTCAAACACCTCCCTTCTATCATCAAGATGGTGCGTTTTTTTTAGAGTGCTGCTCTTCTTTTTTTTTTTTAACGCAGGAGACTGTTTTTTGCTGTTTTTTCTTGCTCTTCCCTCTCCTGCGTTTTCTGCTCCACCCCTGCTGCCCTTCTGCTGCGTTTTTTCCTCTCCCTTGCTTCCCCCCTTTGCTGCGTTTCTGCTGCCCCTCTTTGCTGCGTTTGCTGTTCTGTCCTCTCCTTGCTGTACGGCTGCCATCAGCAGCAGCCAACACTGCTGCCAGCAGCCCCACGACCACCAGCAGCAGCTAGGGCTGCAGCCAGCAGCCCCACGACCACCAGCAGCAGCCAACGCTGCAGCCAGCAGCCCCAAGGCCACCAACAAGCAGTCCGGGCTGCAGCCAGCAACCCCACGGCCACTAGCAGCAGCCGTCGTCGCCTCCAGCAGCCAGGATCTTCGAGCAACCCTCAAAAGACAGCAACATACTGCCCCTCGGGTTTACATCGACATTCGGTGATACTCTTCCGCCGTCTCCTTCACTTGAAGTTGTTTCATCAATCTACGAGCATCCTACATTCAACCCATATCTGGTACATAACATCTTGCTATTGCTTACTTTCTGAAGTGTCAGTTTGATAAGTCATGGCGTCTACAAGTGATCTTAAGGGTCTACTAGAGATTAAGAAGTTTGCAGGCACTGGGTTTGATCTTTGGAAGGTGAGGATTCAGAATATCCTCTATCTGCGGGAATGTGATACTGCACTTGAGCAGTTCAAACCCGCTGCTATGACAGATGATGAATGGGGAATCCTGAACAGAAAGGCCGTTGCCTATCTCCAGATGGCTGTTGCTGATGAGGTTCTTGTAGACCTCAAAGGGCTGACAACAGCCTATGCCGTTTGGGAGAAGCTGAGAAGCACCTATGAGATCACCACGCCAGTGAACCAGGTACATCTCATCAGGAAACTCATGAATATGCAACTTGATGATTCTAAGAATGCAGTAGAGCATATTACTACTTTCACAGGGGTGCTTAATCAGATGCAGGATTCTGGATTTCCTGCTTTTGATGATAAGTTGAAAGCTATCTTTTTGCTCACTACTTTGCCTGACTCTTGGGAAACACTTGTGGTGTCACTTGGGACAAATCCCAACCTAACTTTTGATGGAGTCAGGGGTGCTATTCTCAATGAAGATATCCGGAGGAAGACCTCAGAGACTAGCGGTTCTGCAAATGTCTCACGAGGGAGGACGACCAAGCGGGGAAATACTACTACCAATTCAAAGGGTAGAAGCAAGAGCAAGGGCCAGCAATCTGATGTTACATGCTACCAGTGTGGTCGTAAAGGCCACAAGAAGCCAGATTGCAAGTTTTACAAGATGGAGCAAGACCGGAAGAAGAAATCCAGTCATTCAAATGACAAAAAGAAGGAAAAAGAGAGTAGTTCCAGCAAAGCAGAAGAGTTCGAAAAGGACAAGAGCAAGGCCAATGTGGCCTCTGGTGTTGTCATAGAAGAACTGTCTGACTCAGATGATGTGCTATGTGTTTTTTCTGCTAATGCACTTGATGTTCATAACTTGCATGTCACAGAACCAGATGTTATTCATGCCTTGATGTATGAATCTGATGTGCTTTCACAGACTTGGATTATTGACACGGGTGCCTCTTTTCATGTAACTCCTATCAAGGAGTGTTTTGCAACTTTCACTGCAGGCTCCCGAGGAAAGGTGTTCTTGGGGAATGATCATGCTTGCAATATTGAAGGTATGGGCACCGTGAATTTGACTTTGCAGGATGGTAGTGAGTTTGTGCTGCCAAATGTGAGGTATGTGCCTGGTTTGAAAACCAGTCTCCTGTCTGTGGGCGAGCTTGATGCCTTGGGATACACGGCCATATTTGGAAATGGCACATGGAAATTGACCAAAGGCACAAGGCTGATTTCCAAAGGATGCAAGAAAGGAACATTATATAGCCTTCATGGTCAGGCTTTGTCTGGTAAGTTTATTGCTTTTGCAGAGGTACGCTCACACATGGAGCTTTGGCATAAGAGACTTGGCCACATGAGCCAAAAGGGTCTCTCCATTTTGTCCTCTTTGAACAAATTTGATGCAAAAGGAAGCAAGCTTGATTTTTGTAATGATTGCTTGTATGGGAAACAGAATAGGAGTTCTTACTCCTCTCGTGCCTCTCGCAAGGCTGAAAAGTTGGACTTGGTCCACTCTGACATATGCAGCATGCCCATTAAATCTAAAGGTGGTTCAAAGTACTTTGTGTCTTTTGTGGATGATCACTCACGAAAAGTATGGATCACTTTGTTGAAATCTAAGGATGATGCTTTTGCTGCATTTCAAAAGTTTTATGCATTTGTTCATACTCAAACAGGAGTGAAGATTAAATGCTTACGCACTGACAATGGGGGTGAGTTTGTTAGTACTAAATTTCAAAAATTTTGTGATGATAATGGCATTAAGAGGGAACTTACACCCCCCTATAGCCCCTCTTCAAATGGTGTGGCTGGAAGGTATAATCGTACACTGTGTGAAAGAATTCGATGCATGCTGTCCACAGCTAATCTCTCTCAGGATTTTTGGGGAGAAGCCTTGAAAACTGCAGTTCATGTTTGCAATCGATCTCCACACACAGCTTTGAAAGGTGGAATCCCTGAGGAGGTTTGGTCTGGCAAACCGTCCTCATATGCCCACTTACGCATCTTTGGTTGTGATGCATATGTGCATATCCGCAAGGAAGACCGGAACAAGCTTGATGCTAAGTCCGAGAAGGGCACCTTCGTTGGCTACGGTGATGAAGGTGAGATGGGCTACCGTGTGTGGTTGCCATCAACCAACAAAGTGGTTCGCAGCCGGGATGTTGTATTTTATGAGGCAAAGCTGCTCCGTAATGTTTGTGCCTCTCATGGTGATCAGAAAAAGGTCAAATTTCAGCAAGGGCAGCCACCCATTGATGCTGAAAATGAGCCCCAGGATGCTTCACAAAGGGCTGAAGATAATGAGTCCGTGATATTTGAGCCAGAAGAGGTTGGACAGCCGCTTCATGCTCCTGGAGGTGTAGGGCAGCAACCCCTATATGCTGAAAATCAGGCTGTTCGTGAAAACCCGCAGCCTTTTGATGCTGAAATTATGATTCCTCCCGATATTGACCCCCAACCAGCCAATGATCATTGGGTACGGAGGTCTACTCGCTTTCGGAGGGAACCTCAGCGTTTTGATCCCTCTTTGCAACATGTTTTGCTTACAGATGAGGGTGAGCCTCTTACTTTCAAAGAGGCTAAGTCTTGTGAACTCCGAAACAAGTGGGAGCATGCTATGCAGGAGGAGATTAAGTCTCTACATGCAAATGACACTTGGGACTTGGTTGAGTTGCCCAAAGGAAGGAAGGCTATTCCTAACAAGTGGGTGTACAAAGTCAAGACAGTTGACGGCCAGCCTAAGTATAAAGCCCGCCTTGTTGCTAAGGGCTATGCTCAGAAGGAAGGGATTGATTTTCAGGAGGTCTTCTCTCCTGTGGTCAAAATGACCACCCTTCGTGTTTTGTTTGCTCTCACTGCTGTTTTGGATTTAGAACTGTATCAGATGGATGTAAAGACAGCTTTCTTACATGGTGATTTAGATGAAGAGCTGTATATGAAGCAGCCTGAAGGCTTTGTCATTCCTGGCAAAGAACATCTGGTTTGTAAGCTGAAGCGTAGTCTCTATGGGCTGAAACAAGCCCCGAGGCAGTGGTACAAAAAGTTTGATGCTTTCATGCTTAACCAAAAGTTTAATCGTAGCCATGCAGATCATTGCTTGTATACTAAAACTGATGCAGATGGCAGCCCAGTGATACTTGTGCTGTATGTTGATGACATGCTTCTTGCAGGGAAGAATAAGAGCATTTTGGAAGCTCTTAAGGACCAGCTGAAGTGAGCTTTTGCTATGAAGGACTTGGGTTCAGCTGAACATATTTTGGGTCTTCGGATTAGACGGGACAGAGCACAGAAGTTGCTTTTCCTCTCACAGGAGAAGTATATCCAGAAAGTCCTTGATAGATTTAACATGGCTGATTCTAAGCCTTTGGGTGCTCCATTGCAGCCCTATGTTAAACTATCCAAGGATGATTGCCCAAAAGATGATGATGCAGCCAGTACTATGCATGGGATCCCTTATGCTTCTGCTTGTGGATCTCTTATGTATGCTATGGTTGCTACACGGCCAGACATTGCTCATTCAGTGGGAGTAGTCAGTCATTTTATGTCCAACCCTGGCAAAGCACATTGGGATGCTATAAAGTCTATTTTGAGGTACTTGAAGGGGACACAGAAGAAATGCCTTATGTATGGTAAAGGTCCACTTGAGGTGCAGGGTTATTGTGATTCAGACATGGCAGGTGATTCTGATACCCGCAAGTCTACTAGTGGGTACATCTATACTCTTGCAGGTGGTGCTGTTTCTTGGTGCTCTAGACTCCAGAGGATAGTAGCACTTTCTACTACTGAGGCCGAGTACATCTCCGTCACAGAGGCTTCTAAGGAGGCCATTTGGTTAGCACGCCTTGTCACGGAGTTTGGATTGCCAGAGAGGGCTCCGGTCCTTGGTTGTGATAGCCAGAGTGCCATATACCTGGCTAAGAATGCCATGTTTCATGCTCGTACCAAACACATTGATGTACGGTACCACTTCATCAGACAGGTGCTAGATGATGGTTTGGTCAGTTTGGTCAAGATTGGCACTCATGAGAACCCTGCAGATGCTCTCACCAAAAGTTTGCCAAAAGCACAGCTTGATATGTGTCTACAGCGGGTGGGAGTTACATAGCTTAGAGGAGCTTCACTGGCCCTTTAAGTGGGAGGTTGTTGGGTATAAAGTCCCAGTTTCGCCTCCGGACCTTGATCATCGCGTAGCTCTTTTCGAGAGCTTCGCGGCCATATATTTACTTGTACATTTGGCCCCCATTTGGGCCTTGTAACGGCATTCTTTGTATTTGGTCCGCCGGGCGCCCCATAAGTTGGGCGCCCGCCCATACCCTTGTATCACTATAAATACGAGGTCTCCCTTGAGCCTCAATAAGACATTCAAGATATTCTTGAGCATTGTGTGAGTTCTCTCTCTCTCTCTCTCACTCTCACTCTTCTCTATCTCCTCTGCACTTCCTTGGCTAAAGCTCTTGTGTTTGAGTCATTCTCCTCCAACATATCCCAAGTCCAAGTTCCAAGTCCAAATCCTAAGTCCAAACTCCCAATATCGAATCTCAAAGATGGGCAGCGGGCGGCTCTGGCCAGCAAAGGCTGAGCTGGGCGGCGCACCGCGACGAGTGGACGAAGATGATGAAGAAGATGACGAGCTCCAAAATAATCTCCACTCTTTGTCTGTGGATTCAAGAGGGATCCATGCTTCTTTTATACTTGAGGGAGGCCCCTGCTTTTTGCCAATAACGGGCCAAGCTTTGTGTTTTCTTTGCTTTTGTCTTTTTGACTGTTAATATTAATAAAATATTACTCATCTTTTGCCAAAGTTCTTGATTTATGCTTTTCTAGCTTCAGGGCCTTGCTTTTTGGGCATGGAGCTGTTTTTTGGGCATGGAGCTGCTTTTTGGAGAAGCGGCCTTTAGCTTTTTGGTTCGACTCAGTCTTCTCTTTCCAATGGTGCCCTTGGCTCATGGTCAACTCAATTCAACTTTTTTACTTTTCTTCGCTTTTGACCAAAACTAGTGCTTTTTCCTGTGCCAACGTCATAAACCTTGTTTCCCTGCTTTCATCAATATGTCCATGTGTCCGGGCATAAGTTCCATTATGTAGAAAACAGCTATGGGCCAAATAGTTACAATTTCTGTAGTGTCTTATGTTTCTTGAATTGGTCTTGTTTATAGCTTTCTTGGCTTCATTTTGATTGTCCACAAGTCCAAAATCTTTTGGCAATATGAAGGGGTATTAACGACTGCAAATTCTTATTTTGCGTGCTATGATTTGTGAGTTTCTTTCTTTTGCTTGAGAACGTGGGTAGTGTAGATGTGGATTCCTGAACAGCTTTGCCATACATCAGATTTTTACTGTCTGGTAGGGATGATACGACTTATATTCATTTTTCCTAGCTTTTCTTAAAGTTTCTGTCTCCTCTTCACGTGTACAGGGTGAATGTCTGAGCGGCTTTGCCCTGTATTAAGCTCCTATTGCCTCATAGATGGGGTGCAATGTTTGAGTAGTGGCCACCTTTATGTGTTCAATTTCCCTATTGTTGCTTGTTTTTTTCTCCAATTAATTCTTTCCCTCCTCTTCATTATTTTCAATGCAATTTTATATTGTTCTAAGCCTAAGAGAGATACATGTATGTTTATAGTTGTTTTGTCTGATTGCTCTTCTTTTAATTAGCTTTTTGAAATGATGCACCTTTGCTGCACCACCTGTACTCAAGGTTGAAGCTTGCTGATTTTGGAATGATATAAACTTCTGAGTGTGGAAAGTGAGTTAGCAGTATGGCTGTGTAAACTTTGATTTTAGGGAACAAAAACTGCAAATACTTCGGAAGTGGCTGCACAAAGCAACAAGCGGCTGGAAATGTGACAAAGAATGAGACTTCAACATCAAATTCAAATGGAGCCTGAATACACTGCAGGCTATATCAAAGGCCAATCAGGAGTCGGAAAAACAAGGAAAAAAAAAACTTGCTGAGAAGCTGAGGAAAATTCATCATGTAGTAGCAGACATCTTCAGCTGGAGTAATCTTCACTTAGTCTATCAGTATTTTTATCTTGTTGAGCAGTTTACAATCATTGGGTGTTTTGTCGTATAGGTTGGTTAATCTGCAGCTCAGAGGTCGACAGCATCTCCTTCCTCTTCATTATCAACTTCTATTGCCCATGATAATAGTACAGTTCAAACATTGCGCTGGCAAACAATATGGGTGGAAGTATACCTACTTCTCACGCTCAGTAAAGTGCTGGACGATGGTGAGTGTTTGGATCCTTCACCATTTGCTTTGACAGATGCATTGCTTCTTGTAGGTGAATATAAATAAGCATGGAAAGGAATCATTCCAAATACTCCATATCCAGAGCTTGAAGCAGGTCAAATCAACAATCGGTTTTTTGATCCAGGCATGGGGATGGACGAGAAGAAACTCTTGAGGCCAAAAAGGCTATCTTTCCAGTTTTTAGTAGAAGGTGGCTTACCAAAGCAGGCCGAGATCTCAAGAATGGAGGTATCATTCTCCACCTGAACTTGTATGTCGCATACCAGAGAAGCAGTGAATGTTGGAGGTTGCACTGATTTCTTGTACAGGGTTGCATGTGAACATTTGGATAATTTATGTCTTTCACTTCATCTGCAGAGTCGTTTTGGTGGAGATAAATATGAAACAGGCTACAGTTGTGAGGCTAAAGCTGATATTGATCCTAATCAAATTGAGGTTTCAAGGTGATTTTCTATCAAGGAGAAGCACAAGGATCATACACCTGATTTGGAATGGTGGTAAGCATTTTTGGATCTGGGACTACAAAGTCAGTTTATTTTTTTCTTTGATTCGCAAATCTGATTTTCCTTTCTTGGATATCTAACAAGGACGTGGTTTTACCGTCTGGCAATTGTCCAAATGCTTTTGAAGGTGAGTCAAATGTGAAAATGGAAATGTAGAGCATCTTGTACCAATCGAACCACGTGCTGCCCCCAAAAGTGAAGAGCAATCTCATGAAAGTTCTGTTGGATATTAATGCATGTGTCCGCTCAGATATGAAAAGGCACGTGCACTACCTATAATAATGTAATGTTTCATAATAAAGACAACAAGAAGCTCCAGCGAATGTAACTTCTGTCTCATCGCCTCTGCATGCATCACTCTTTGTGTGTGTGTCTCTGAGAGAACCTAGAGTTACATGGCATCAGATGGGCTCTATCAGCGGCCTATGGGGTTCAATTCTTCCATGCCTTCCGCCCCTGCTCTGCTGCTTCTTGATAGCCGCCCTCAACAAGACGATGACCTGCAACATGCAGATACAAAGGACCTGCAGCACAGTTGTGTGAGGCAAGAAGATGTTGAGCAGCACGTCCTTGCTGAAGCAGAAGACAACCTCTGAAACATGGACATGATGAAAATATGGACCTGCAAACAAGCAGAGGACGGAAAGCTCCTACCAACAGATGGAGGAGAATCTGAAGGCAGCTGCCGTATGAAAAGCATGCCACAGCAAGGCAATTCGAGCCTTGCAGAGGTTGGCGACCTCAATCACCAAGAAGGTGCTGTAATTCCTCTTCCTTTCAGTCTGCTTCAAACCTTGCACGACGATGTACTTGTTTCCTTTCATCAGAATGATGTATCAACCCTTCTGGTTTTATCATTATGTCAGCCCAATCCTCTCCCACGTCTCAAAATGAAGAGTGAAATCCTGTGTTGCAATCTGGCATGCTTGATCCCGGCATAGTGAGGCTCGTCTTGGGTCTCTCCTTGCAAGATATTAAGCTTGGGCATGATAGAAACTTATTGGTCTATCATGAGCCCAGCATGATGCTCCTTTTCCTGCATTGCATAAGTCTAGGATTGGGTGAAGCACCATGAACCTTCGAAGGAAAATTCTGTGCCGCTGCAGAGTGGGAACAAGCTCATACAGGCCGAAATCTTGCACGAAAGCTAACACCAGCAGAGAGACGCAAGAAAAAGGCCACAGCTTTTGATGATCCAAATACTCTAGAGACTGTCGTATCCATTTATAGAGTAAACGACTTATCTCAGGCCCAAACAAGATTCAAAGTAGATATCAGCTCAAATGAGAACCTGCTCACTGGCTGTATAGTCATTTGTGACTCCTTGACTACAGTTGTAGCCGAAGGAGGATCAAAGTTTATCAAGAGATATGGGAAACTGATGCTACAATGCATAAATGGGGGCTGCTGTGTCAATAAAAGTGATGAAATAGTTAATGACAAAGGTCCTCAGAAAGTGAATAAGTGTGTCCTCATTTGGCAGGACAGTGTGCAAAGCCTAACTTTGAAAAATTTACCGTGCAGCCATTTTGAACTGAAGCTACTGCGCGCAAATTTCTTGTCACTATCCCCCACTGGATTATAAATACCCCCACTGGGTAACAAATTTCTTGTCACAATTAAAAGAATGTAACATCACACCAGCTTTATAATTTCATTACCTTAAAAAATTTGCTGATTATATCGCTTGAAGTTTTTTTTCAAATAAACTAATAAATTCTTTTTCTAGCTTGCCATGTATACTCAAGTAGTTTAAATCTTACAAACTTTTGTTTCTTTAGAAGCCGCTATTTGTGTAATAATAAAAAAATACAACATTGTATAAACATGGCTATTTTAAAGATGATTCAAGTACAAAAAAATTAATATATTTTGAAGGTAGTGCTTGGATTTACTTTAAGTTATTTAAAATTTAAGAAAATTTAAAATTTAGTCTTTTGTGAGAATCAAATTGTATATTTTTGTCTAATACTTAACACTAGTTCTGTAATTGGACACTTAAGTGTCCTGAGACACTAAAGTGTCTTGAAAAGTTTTTGAATTTTTGTGGGCAATCTATTAAGAGTTTCAAAATGCTGAATATCCACAGATGTTCCTCAAGACCCAAAAAATCCTTGAGATTCTTTAAATTGCACTTTTCTTAGCTTTTGCAAAGCAATATTTTAATTTTCTTAGACATATGCTGATAAAATGCATGATTTTTGCTGTTTTCAAAACAGTAGTAATTTGGATATAACTTTTCAAAGGGACATAGTTTGATCATGAAACTTGGCTTGATGGAAAGCCCATGATGTAAACTAAATCCTGGAATCATCAAACGACAATTATTGGATAAATTTTTGACTCGCTAATATTGAAATGACGTTTTTTATACAGGTGGAGCATGAATTTTTCTCCTTTCATATGCAAGCTAATAATGTAAAACTTGAGGTGCACCCATGTTATATAGGGTAAATACTACTTTGTTTTGAAATTTCCAAAACTTTAGAGCCACTTTTTGGACCTCTTCTCATACATGGCCTTTTGCACAACCTGTTTTTAATACATAAAATGTCTAATTATGAGCCTAATTTTGATTTTCATCAAAGGGGAAAGCTGTGTAAGTGCATTATTTGTTATAACTATAAGTGTAGACTACTTGTGCAAGCATAGTTATGATTAGTTTTTGATAAAAGATGATCAAATTTTACATTTTTATTTTTTACAATTTTTTTAGAACTAGGCGATAAGAACCTACTTAAGTGGAGGCTAAGTTAGTGTCATACACATCAAATTATGGCTTATTTATCTCATCTCAAGTATGAAAACCAATAATCAACATTCTCATTGATAGGGCTACATTATTTTTAGTGGTGTGATTGAGTTTTGATAATACGCATTACTTTTGCTGATTTTATGCAACTTTTTTGGAAAAAATTCTAGCAAAGAAAAATGATTTCTTTGGTGAACTTCTACCTCCTTGGACTGATGTATGCTATCAAAATATCTTGGGAAAAATGCTATTGATATCATTGGATTTTTTTTTGAGAGAATGATGCTTGCATATTTGAAAAAATCCTGAAAAATGTTCATTTTCAAGACATGCTACTTTGTTGCTTATGTACTTCCAAATAAAAAGGCATTTTATATGTTTAGCATTTTTTTCATAAGCATAGGGTTATGTTCTACATGCCCAATGAAGCATTTTGGTTTTTAAAGCCTACATTAAGAGTTTGATTTTTTTTCGCAACCCCCAAAAAAGGACACTTAAGTGTCCTGTTTTGGTACCAAACTAGTGTTAAAAAAGATATATATTTTCAATATTTGGAAAGGGAATCTTTCCACGTAGTCTAGGTCAACTACCTATTTAACTTGCAAACCTATTCATAACTGAATTTACCAAATAGTTGCTATATTTTTTTATTTTGTTCCAATGGCAAACAGTCTCCATCGACATCTTTTGCGATGTCCTCTAAATCCGTACAGCGCGAAGCTGATAAGGCACATGCATAATAAGAGCACAGTTCCATGTTAGTGTGTGAATTGTCGAGGCACTTACCCGCAGAGCAGACACGACGGCAATGTCATATCCCCAAGCTAGAGTTTGGAAGATGTCATGATGCACTGGTACCAGAGAGACAAGATCAACCTATGGTAAGTGATATTTCTTTTTCTAAGCATTCTAGACCGACTCATTCAAAGTCTATATGATCTTGATAGACAAAGTGATGTACAACATGCATCTAGGTACAATCATCGTGGCTAAACCTAGTTGTACATCTTTCTGATAATGACGATGGCTTTCATGGGCTTTATTGATCTATTCTTCCTGGCTTGCACCACGGTCAAGCTTTTCTTCACTTATAGATGGAGGCATGTGTGTACCAATTACCTCTTGGTTCTCAATCCGAGACATCTGGTGATCATTCCTTACCCAGTCACCTACTCCCTCTCATAAAGACATATAATTCAATGTCGAGGTTCAAATAGAGAAAAGAAAATTTTAGTATAATTTTATGTGAACATTTTAAATTAATTGATGTATACATATTCACAAAAAGGATCATTGGAAAAAGAAATATTCATGTTAAATTCCATTATTCATGGTGAATAGAATTATTTATAATTCTAATATGTCCAAGAAAGAATGAGTTTTCATAATTTTGGAGTTTTACCATTATGATTGGAAATCATAGTTATTGCGAGAGCCAACGAAGCGGTCCCTAAGTGAAGTACTAGGACACCTAAAGGAGGATCCTAGAGGGTTCTTACTAGGGCGATGCACGGGCTCGCTGGCTGCTAGGACACCCATGCGTATGTTGAGGAAGGTATTTATGGATTGGCAAGAAATTATCTAAATGAACTGGAAACTTGAAATTGGATCTCGTTGGTTGACTAGGTGGTCTTTAATATGGAGAGTCCGGATGACAATTTGATTGTAAAACAATGGAACTGGAATTTTGAGGATTATGATGGAAACATTGTGGTTTTATTCCAATTCTGTTTGAAGGTAGTTGAATCTGAGAAAAGAAAATTTCATATTAGGTACGTAAGTGGTGTGTCTATTTTGTATTTTGCATGAGTGTCGCCTAGGGGACCTGAGAACTCTTTTCCCTAGTACCCGGGATAAAACACAACTAAATTTTTATAAAAAGGAATCCCACCAATACAGTGGTTGGGTAGTTGGCTAACCCATGGGCCAGCTGGGGTTAGGCTGGATCGGTGGATTCCTACAACCAAGTTCAGTTAAGATTAAGTTATCGTAGTTAAAGTAAGTCCCAGGAAGATTCTTGTTCTATGGGAAAGAATCAACGGATGTGCCTCGCTTAAGGGGAAAAAAGCGATGATTTCTATGAACGAAGTGCAAGTTCCTCCTTGATTCGGCCATGTGACCCACAGGTTTGGTTGGAATACAAAGGATAGATAAGGCCCTTGACTATGTTAGGAGATTTTCTTGGTGGAGGAATTGCTTGAAGGAATTGCCTATGCTTTCTAGGCAAGGGAAGTTTTTTCCAGGTTTGGTTTTGGAAGAACCGATGGATTAGTATCTTATCCGAACATTTGTGGGCGAGGCCCCGAGTGGGAAGCTCTGCCCTGCGCGCAAGGTTGCTACTTCTACTACCAGCACTCCAGAGTGTTGATACGTAGAGGGGACAAGGGTCTCACAAGAGTGGGATAGCCAAGGCTCCCACCTATCACTCACAGCATACTCCACTTGGTAGGAGTAGCTCGAAGTATTGGAAGAGTCCCACCAACTTGCTCAGGGCCATAGAGGTGGAGCAACTTCGACGTAAAGCATGTCATGATTGACACTTGATACTTTCCCAATCCTCTGAAGGTGACTTAGCTTTGGTCTACAATTCTAAATATTTTAAAAAGGCTCAGAAGTTCGTGTATGCTTGGCACAGTCCCTTCAGGTAGTTGAGATCTTTCCCATGGGTGCCTCCCTTCCGTTGGTGAATGGCTCTAGGGTGAAGAAGTATTGGCCTCCTTAGGTGTGACAAGCTAGTAAGCGCTCGTGGGGATGACACGGGTTGTACATATTATATTAAAAAACTTTTTTCCCACTTTATTGTTTTTCTTTGCATATTTCTTTTTCTCCTTTCTTTTTCTCTCATGGGTAACATGGTGGCCTCAATCTCCACCCATCATCCTTCCCCCTTCCCTTTCACTTCTCCCCTTGGCCTTCCTCACCGACCAAACCATCCCCCCTCCCCCCCCTTCTCACCGATTAAAACTCAAATAAAATAAATCCCCCCTTAGTATTTTGTATGTTTTTAATTTTATTTATTTTTAAAAAACCCCCCTTCGTTTTTTTCCAAAAAAATCCTTAGTTTTTTTTTCTCAAAAAACCCCCTCTTAGTATTTTTTTTCCATTTAGAAACAGAAAGAAAACAAAAAAAAGGACCCCCCTCGTCACATTTTTTGTTTCTTCTTTCCCACAAAAAGAAAAAAAACATGTCTAGTCCCCCTTTCTTTCTCTCTCTCTCTCACTCACTCACTCACACCCCCCCTCTCTCCCTAACCCCAGTGACCACCCTCTCACCCCACCCTTCTCTCCCTCTCCCTCACCAACCACACACTCCCCCACCCCCTTCTCTCTCTCTCTCTTGCTCTCTCTCTCTCTCTCTCTCTCTCCCCCCCCTCACCGACCCCCCACTCCCCACCCTCTCGGCCCCCTTCACCAACTACTCCCCTTGGACCTCACCCCCTCCCTCACCGACGAACCCCCCTCACCTCACCCTCTCCCTTCTCTCTTGTGACCCCACCAGCCCCCCTCTTCTTCATTGTCAACTACCCCCCCCTTGGTCACTCACCCACCCCCCCTCTCTCGCTCACGACCCCCATCATCCTTCCCTTTTGTTCGCTCCCCCTTCGCCACCCAACCTTCTCCCCTCTCACTTGTTTGCAGCACTCCCACTCACAGATATACCCCCCCTCTTATCTGTGCGCAGCACCCCCCCACCCAATCCCCCTTGTGTGCACTCACCACCCCCACCCTCCCTTCTCTCCCCCTTCACCGCCTCACCGCCTCCCTCTCACTCAACCCCACACCCTCTCCTTGCCACCCCACCTTCTCTCCCTTGCACCCACACCCCCCTCTCGCCGACCACCCCCCACGCCCCATCTCTCCTCATGCCACACCGACCAGCGCCACCCCCCACCCCTTGCTCACCCAATCTACACCTTCCCCTTCTCACTGTGCCTTATCTCTCTCACCCCACCCATCATCCTTGCCTTTCACCAATCACCCCCTCTCTCTCACTCTCACCCCCCCTTCTCACTAACCACACCTCCCCGTTATCTCTCTCACCCCCCCCCTTCAATGACCACCCTCTCTCCCTCGCTCTCACCCACTCCACACTCACCCCTGCTCAAACCGACCCCCTCCCCCCCTCTTTCTCTCCTCCGCACCCCCCTACTCATCTCTTGCTCTCTATCTCTCTCTCACAATCGCCACCCCTTCTCCCTCACTCTGACCCACTCCACACCCCCTCTTCTCACTGACCCCCCTCACTTTCTCTCTTGCACACCCCCCCACTCATCTCTTTCTCTCTCTCTCTCATAGTTGCCACTGCCTCTCTCTCTCTCTCCTGTGCACCCACTCCACACCTCCCTTCTCACCGACCCCCCTCTCCCTCTCTTTCTCTCCTGCACACCCCCCCCACTCGTCTCTTTTTCTCTCTCTCTCTCTCTCTCTCGGAGTCGCCACCCCACCCCCTCTCTGTCCTCACAACCCCTCCCCCTATCTTCTCTCCCCCTTCGCCCCCTTCGCCCCCTCTCTCTCTCACCCGACCGCACCCCCTCTCTTCTCTCACCCCCCCTTCACTCACTGACCACCCTTGGACCCCCCCCCTTTCGCGGAGCTCACTCACACCCCCCCTCTCACCGCCCACCCCCCAACCCCCTCTCTCCTTTGTACCAGCCCACTCCCACCCCCTCTCAACCTCACCACCCTCTCTCACCACCCAATAGTCCCCAAAAAAAAAAAGGCGAGAGAAGAAACTCTCTTTCTCTTCCATCGGCCCCCCTTATGGCCATCACCACAGCAAAAAAATAAAAAGAAAAAACAAAAACATCTCTCCAACCCCTTTTTTTATTTAAAAGATAACTTATTTATTTTCTCTCTTTATTTTACTGCTCTCACCCCACTACCCTTGCAGCTGTTCGTGCAGTAGGGCGCGCCCATGGGTTGAATTCCACCCCGGGAGTGTTGCTCTTCTCCGGCCCACCACCGACTGCCTCCACTTCTCAGATTCTACTAGTGTCCACCTCTCTTGTGGCCTCCATTGGCATCACCATCACGTCTTGTGCAGCTTCCTTTGGCAGTCCTCGCCACTACCACTACCAAGCCATCATCGCCACTAGCTGAGGTATCATTCCCTCGACACCCCCTCTAGGTCCGCCCGTATCTCTTGTTTTATTGTCACATGAGCTTTCCCTGGTAGGGTTGGCGCATTTTTCTTCCTTAGACTTCACCACGGCATTCGAGGACTTATGTAGATCCTTCTTGGTGGACCTAGCCACCAAGCGCATCCCCACCCTCACCACTCCCTACATAGCCGAGATCTTTCAGTTTCCCACCACTCGCAATCCTGCTAAAACGGGATGGGGTATTTTGGGATCCCAAAGAATGATTGGGTCCTTAACCTCCAAGGGTCAGTCCTTGGGATGATTCCTTGGCAGAAATCATGTCATGACCCAGCATCCCCCATCATCTCCCTGGATGCTAGCATCTTCGTGTCTACAGACTCGCGTCATCCCGCATCATCTCCCTAGATGCCTCACACAGCTTGCCCCTCATCCCCAGCGAGACGAGGAGTACTTTGCCTCCCCCTATTCGATGCATTTCTCTCTTTTCACACCACTCGTCCCTTTTATTGGGTTGCACTCATCTCCACTGTCCTCTGCTCTGCCGTCACTCGCGTCTCACTTCTACACGCACACAAGCCTTATGTTTTGCTAGTCCACTATTCACACACATCACGCTATTTTTTTACTCACTTGGTGGCTCATCCTAAGCGACATCCCTCGCAAGACCCTGGTTCCCCCTCCCGACCTCACACCCAATCCTGCATCCTTAGGGAGCTGTCGATCCCATTAATTGCTCTTTGAGTACTTGCAGCTTGTTGATGAGGAGGCTCCCCCTATTTGGATGGCAGAAGAACAAAGTAAATTATTAGAAGAGGTGTTATGTGGAAAGGGACTCCCAGTACATCTTGATGATGATGAGCGAGAGAGTTTAAGTATTTTTGTGATCTACAATTCAAAATGTATGTAAAAATGGATCAAAGAGCATGACAAAGAATGGCAAGAGAATATGCAAAGAACATCGAAGAGGCCGCAATGGGTGACCCCCACCATGTCAATGACATGGATACAAGAGCGAATAAAAACGGCCCAAGAAGAAGGTGCACAAGTTACTCTTGTGAGGAGTTTGAGCTCAGTCTTGAGTGTGACAAGGAGGTAAGATATGGCATGGCCCACACTTCTAGTATTCTATGTGTGTGCTTTTGTGATGTTAATATTCTATACACTTATGATTTTAGGTTCGGGCATATAGCAGTATGTGGGCCTATGGAAAACATCTTTGAGTCAAAAGGATTGATGCTATGTGTCGTACTCAATACTCATGCATTGTTGTGCACATCATTTCAACAACAATCTCGTGCAAGTACGCATGACACAAACCTTGTCGATGATGAGCTAGATTACGTTGGGGATCTAGAGAGAATATATGAAGTTAATTATCATTTTATGAAATAGGTATAGCCATTCTAGAAAATTGATTGATTCTCTCACATGGTGTATTTGGTGCTAATTCGAGAACATGTTTATTATAGGTCATTTTGAAGGTTCGCTGGTTCTGTACACAATACAAAGGCAAAGATGCTATCGTAAAAGAGAGCCCATGGATTTTTGGTCTATTGACTCCTCCAAGTTGCTACGAGCAAGCAAAGAACCTTACCTTCTTCCAATGCATTGTGAACAAAAATTCTTTTACAAGAATCCAGATGGGGGACGAGGGTGCTACAATAACTAAGGGGTGGTGATGAAGAGAAGAGAGGGCTATCGTCCCAAGTTGATGTCAAATGAGTAACCATAAAATGCAGCCGCATAGCTATAGAAATGTTGAGCCAACAATATAAACCATATATCTCCATGTGGGTACTGATTCTTTCCTAGAAACCATGGGTCTTTATGCAATAGAGCTGGTACAACAAGTACAACTCTCTATTTAGCCAGTACAACAAGTACAATGGTTGGCAAAATAGGTACAATAGGTACGATGGCTGGTACAACAAGTACAATGGCTAGTATAGCAAGTAAAAGGGTTGGTATAGTCATACAATGGGACCGGTACATCTGATATAATAAGTACGAGGGCTAGTACACCATGTATAGTGGCTGGTACAACCGTTATAGTGGCTGGTATAGTAGGTACAACAAGTACAAGGGATGGTACAAGAGGAATAGTGGCTGGTATAGTAGGTACAACAAGTACAAGGGATGGTACAAGAGGAATAGTGGCTGGTACAATCGATACAATGGTTGGTACAATAGGTATAGCAAGTATAGTAAGTGCAAGGGCTAGTACAACAAGTACAATGGCTAGAAATCATAATAAAATGATTAAATATCCTTGCCTTCAATATTTCTTGGCATAGGTACTTTGGCAACTCTTGTTATCTGCTCAATTCTAGATGTAAATATGTGCACCTTGGTTTATTATAAAAGCTTTTCTGAGCAAAAAGAAGTTCCTATGGGAGACTTGCCGTTTCGGCTTAGCGTGGTGTTTTTATATTGTATATATGTTTCTTCCGTTGTGCTTCCATGCTCTATCTAGTATTTGAAGTGTTGGTCTATTATTGTTTCGGGTTCCCTACTTGTGACATTGGTATCAGAGCAAAGGCTTTCTCGGAAGCAAGAAGCTTCCTTCCAAAAATGAGAAAGATAGAAGATCAAAAGTGGGTACTACACTCACCAACACTTTATATGGCCTCAGTATGTTGGTTGGCTACTTGTGAAGGTTGTGGGCATGCTAGAATTTTCCAACAACTGGCATTAAATGCCCAGTCAACTGATTTAGGCATGTCCGATTGATTTATACCTACTATCGGGCTGTTGTTGGTGCTCTTTGTCGGGTAGCTGGTCGGGCTATAGGGCTAGTTGGCTTGCTGGCCGACTAGTTGTCTTACCTAGTTGACCCAAACTGGCTTGGCCAACTTATGGTCAGGCCTTACCAACTGTTACCTAAGCCCACCAAAGGGCTGGCCCCGATTTCCCTAGGTGTATTGCAAGGGTTTTGATACCCTTTGCAAGGCTAGCCCACATTAGAGTTGGCCCCTTCTATAAGAAATGGTTCTAAAAATTCCTAATCATACATCTATGGCTATGGCTGAAATCTACCTGCACACCTGCATGATGAATTCTCCAAGTGGGTTATGAGGAGTGACACTTGATTGACCTGTAAGGCTCGGAGGTTGACCTACATAGCTTGTGCATGATTGTCCTTGGATTGAGGGCTCACAATGTGGTCATGAGATATGACAAATATTCCTCAAAAGGGTGCTACTTTTGTACAAATGTTGCATTGATGATCATCCCAATGTTTCATTGTGTATCCCAGTGCAGGGTGTCACGTGCATCTTGCGCTTACATGCCATGTAGACATATCTGAACAAGAAGGTGCAAGACCTAGAGTGGAAAAATGGTCCCATGTGAGCCCTATCCAAGATGAGTCAGCTAAGGTTCCACTCTATGTGTCCGAGGTCAGGTGTGCATTGTCTTGCACACAAAGCAATGCCAGTCCATACTGTGAGTCTCCCTCTGGAATGATGGCAGATGATCTGTGAATCTGGTTTGTAACTAGGTTCCAGACTTTTGTAGTGCATGTAGGTTTACATGTAGAAAAGGGGTCAACCCATAGGGCTACCCCCCCAAACCAGAGCCTAAGTCTTACAATGGGCATGGAGCAGCTTAGAGCCACCCCAAGGGGCCAGGAAGGTCCCAAGTTGTGCCCACCAACCCTTGCATGGGCTGGGGCTATCAGCCACACCAGCCCTAGGGGCCCCAGCCACGTAGTCGATAGGGCCTAAGTCCCTGCCTAGTCAATTGGTTATGTGGGGCACTCCCACACAATTTGTGCATGGTTGCTTATAGCAGCCTCAACACCCCCTTGTTCATGCACACGACTGGATAGGTTCTCTCCAGTGTGAAAAGATGGCAAAAAGGTGCATTAAATGCCCTTTAACCTAGTCGTGATGAATATTCAGCATTAAAAAATCTCAACTATGAATTCAATCCATGATCTCATTATTCACAATGGATTGACGCTTCCCATGGGACATGAAAGACAAGGGGCTAGGACTTGTCTCATGTGATCCCAGTCTAGGGATGAGTCAGCTAGGGTTCCACTCTATGCGTCTAAGGTAAGGTCTACATTGTCGTGCACATGAAGCAATCCCAGTCCGTGTACTCTGAGTATCCCTCTAGAATGAAGTCAGATGATTTGTGTATATGATTTGGAACTGGATGCCAAAGTTCTATAGTGCATGTAGGTTTGCATGTAGAAAAGGGGCCAGCCCATAGGGCTAGCCCAGAGTAGAGTGTAAGGCTGTTGCAATGAGCATGGGTAGCTTAGAGCCACCCCAAGGGACCAGGAAGGCCCTAAGCTGTGCTGCCCACTAACCCTTTCATGGGCTAGGTAAGTTATTGGCCAGCCCTAGGGACCCTAGTTGTAAGATTCCTCCTAGGGCAGCGGAATATTTAATAAGTCTCTACTTCAATCCCTTGTAATCATTCTATGTTTCTGAATACGAGAAAATATTATTTTTCCTTGCTTTGCCTAGTGAGATAAAAATTTCTAGAGAGTGGTAGATCAATATTGGGATATTTTTGGATAAATAAATTCTACAGATATCAAAAAAATGTTTCCCTGAAACAGAAAATCAAAATAGATTTTCCAAGGTGCAATTGGAATTAATAAAAATTGATTTAGAAGACAGCCTAAGGGTCAAGAATTTTGAAAAAAATTTAATTATGGTCCAATTAAGGTTCCTATGGACCAATAAGATTAATCCAAGTGTTGGGACAAGATAAATCCAAAGAATAAAAGAAAATACCCAAAAATGAGTAAATGCCCACCTAAGATGAAGAGTTGACTAAGTACTAGGTTTATTAGTTAAAAATTATGAAGTATTAATAAAAAATGAGATATTTTGGAGTAATCATTCATTCTTGACACTTGGGTAAGGAAAAGGGGGCCCTTCAAGGAGGTGCCTATTTCACATGTGTAGATGAGTTTTGAACTCAAAAATAATAGGATATTTTTATCTCTCCTCTCTCCTAGATCAAACCAAATAAAAAAGGGAGCCAAACTGGTCCAAAACTTGTCCAAATTCAGCCAAACTGAAACTGGAAAATTCTAGAACTCAGTTGGACTCAGATAGTGGCCTCCCTCACCTATAAATAGACCCTCATTCCTTTGTATTCTCATCTGTGAACTAAACTATGCCGGTATTACTCTAAGTTAAGCTTATTTTCTATTATCCTCTAAAAACCCTCTACAAATTGAAGAGATTGGAGCTTCTCTCTCTCTTCAATCTTCCTTGGAGATTCCAACAACATACCAAACCAATTGATTGGTTGGGGGCCTCTATTGTGATCAAAGAATCAAGTAATTTAGGAGGTAAAGTGTGGATTATTGTCTTCTTTTTCTTAAATCTCCAAATGTTTCTCTTCTCAACCCCTCTCAAGCTTGAGAAGCATTAATTTGAATGGCTTTTGAATACTATTTAAGTTCTTTAATGTATTGTAATGAAGAAACACATTAATTTCTATTTATGCTTAATTTATAATGGTTTTTAAGCATTTCTCTCTCTCCCCCAAAGAATGGTCATTCCTATGACCTATTCTCAATTCAAATGAAGCTTCTCATGAAGCATTTCTCTAATCTAAAAGTAATTCTATGCTTGTCTAATTGGAGGCCAAAATAATGGCAACACATAAATCATTTTCATTTATATTATGAAAGAGGACTTCCTACCATATTCTGGGAATAATCATCCTAGATTAATTGAATGATTCTCATTATAATCATGGAAAATTAATTTTTATGTTTATGCATAAATATTTAATTACAAAAAAGAGGAATTTCTAGTAATCCAATTTTTATGTTTAAAGAGTAATCCCCATGACAATGGAAATCCATGTACTCTAATAAAGTAAGAGAAAAATTGTGATGCTAAAATAATAAATATTTTATTTAAAAATTAAAGAAGGATTTTAGTTAAATTTATCTTTTTGCATGGATAAATTTTAAATGATGAAAGAGAAATTTTCACTATATTGGAATCCAAATATTTAAATGAGGAAAGTGTAATTCCTAGTGTAAAGAAATTAATGAAGATTTTGATTTAAATTTTAAGAGAAAATTTAGTTAATTTATCTTTTTGTATAGATAAGATTAAATGATGAAAGAGGAATTCCCACCATATTGGAATTCAAATGTATAAATGAGAAAAGTGGAATTTTTAGCTTAATGGAATTAATGGAAATTTTTATATAATTTTTAAGAAGAATTTTAAGTAGATCTAATTTATGGTAAAAGAGGAATTCCCATGATAATTGGATTGCACTCATTGAAATGAGAAAAATTCAAAAAAATAGGTATTGATATTTTAGTTAAAAGAAGAATTTTTATGATATTTAAGAGAAGATGGATTTGAATTAAATTTTAGTGTCAAAAGGTGAATTTCCACCATAATTCTACCTAATGAATTAAGGCTAAGAAATTAGGTGGCATAAAGAATATCTTTGGATATTTTAATTGGTAAAATCACTAAATTGATATTTACCCAAAATCTAGATGTTTAGTTGAAGGAAATCCTTGTAGAACTATTTCCGAATGAGTTTGGTTAGACTACGTGAGGGATGCACAGTAAACCTAATTGTCCTTCTCTCGATCTGAATCACACAAAAACTTCGTGACCAATTCCAGTTACTAAATCCAAAGAATAGACTATCAAAACTAATCTAGTTTTTCCTTGACCAAACTCACCAAGAATCTAGTTGGACAAATGGACAAAATGATGGGTAGATTACTCTCATGAGAGATCAAGGATCCTCATTATGAAAATGGGAATTATGGAAAAAGGGTTGTCGGAACCAATCTCAAACTGGAATTTTACTTGTATTGGAACCTCTGTTTTTTTCATTCAAAGGATTGTTTTACACCAAAATGCTGGAGGAAGCATTTGGCTTATGGTTTTCTAAGAGGAGGTTTGTTTTGGAACAACTAGCGGGGAGTCGTCTCGTGGACATTGCTCGTAGGCAAAGCCTGCCAAGGTCTTGACCAACCTCGTACGGTTAAAATGGTGCGCTTCCGGTACGATGGGTGAGGACCGACGAAGCGGTCCTGAGTGAAGTGCTAGGACACCTAAGGAGGATCCTAGAGGGTTTTGATGACCAAGCAATGCACGAGCTCGCGGTTGCTAGGACACCCATGCCTACGTCGAGAAAGATTTTAGATAGACAAAAAGGAAAGATTTTTGAGAACCAAATTTTGATACTAGATCTCGTTGGTTGGCCAGCTGGTCTTCAACGGAGAGTGCAGAGGATACATTTTTATAATACAATGGACTCAGAATTTTGGAAAATGATGATCAGAAATATTATGATTTCTATTGAAGGATTGTTTTTAAAGCCAGCCAAATATGTTATAAATGGTAATTTCATATTGGGTGTGTACGTGGTATGCCTACCTTGACTTTTGCATGAATCGCCACGGCTAGGGGCCTAGGAACTCTTTTCCTCTCGGTACTCGGGCAAAAACCCAACCAAATCTTTATAAAGGATTCCAACCAATTCAGTGGTCGGGTGGTTGGCTAACCCATGGGCCGGATAGGGTAGGCTGGATCGGAGGATTCTTGAGAAACAACAAGATACGATTAGTTACGTTATTTAGTTTTAAATCCTGAGAAGACCTTGTTCTGTGGGGGAGGGGATCATCGGTTGTGTCTCGTAAATGAGGAAAAAAGTAGTGATTCCATGGACCAAGTGTAAGTCTCTTCTTGATCTGACCATGTGACTTCAGGTTTGGTCAGATCAGTTTATCTAGTTAAGACTTGACTCATTAGAGTAATTTCCCCGTTAAAAGATTTTTCCCAATTGGCGGAATCGCCCATGCCTTCTAGGTGAGGGGAGTCTTCCAGGCCCGGTCTCGGAGGGGCCACCTAGGCTAGCCTCTCATCCCTCGGACATCCGCGGGCGAGGCCCTGAGTGTGTGGACCTTGCCCCGTGCGTGGGAGGCCAATGCCGCTTCCGCCGCTGCGGCAAGAGCCCCGAAGCAGGGGCGGGGGACCTCACACTAGCCAGGCATTGGATAGGGCCCATGGCCCTACCCAGCCAGTGGGCTGAGTGTGGGGCAGGTCGCACACTGTTTTTGCATGGCTACACAGTAGCCTAGAGACCTCCTTGTTCATGTGCAGAGCTCAACAAGTTTTGTTGAGTGTGAAAAGATGGCAAAAAGGTATATTAAATGCCCTTTAACCTGCTGGTCGAGAGGAATATTCAGCATTTAAAAAGCCCAGACATGAATTCAATCCATTACCTCATTATTCACAAGCAATTGATGCTTCCAAGTGCTAGGATAGCAAAGGGGACATCTCCAATCAAGGTGAACATTGCAGGTCAAGATTCAGTTTTTATTTATTGATTTGCATCACTCTAGTAAAGCAAATACACCACTCGTGGTGGGTGCCGTACAAAGGGTATTTGGGACCCAATACTGCATCCGCTTCCCCCCCCCCCCTCTCTCTCTCTCTCTCTCTCTCTATTTTTTGCACATCTACTTTAGTTTTGTGTGTTATTATCATTGTGAATAATTGTTGAATTCTAAGCATTGAAGTTACTGATTTGACCACGAAACTTCGAATATTAAAGAGGGTGCACGTGACATTTGCTTAAGGAAGTAGTTTTGTGCTAAAATCATGAGCAGCACATAGCTTGGACTAAGGATTTATGGATTCAGAGAATTTATCCTCTGAATATGGAGTTGGCTTTATGTGCCCATGTTCAACACTTGAAGTGTTGGTCTCTTATTGTTATAGGTTCCCTACTTGGGGGGGGACAATTAACACATATGTTTATCCACTTAGTCTTTCAAACAAGGTTGCGTATTAATACCATGAATTATCTCTTCGATTTCTGAGTAAAATTGCACACTCCTGTACAACACCCTTGTGGCACCGAACTCTCGCGAGACAAGCTGTGTGAGGATAAACTTCTTGCTGACTCGTCCTAGTCTCTGCATTTAAATGAAAACTTTTTTTTTAGTGAGTTCATTTACAATTTACAACAATCTCATGTTATAATCAAAGGTCTCTTACCCCCATAGCTTGTGAACCTTAGGCATATAGAGGTCCATGAGATCTTGAAGCCGATGATGACAGAAAACCTTTCCTCTGCCTCGGTCCACTCTGTGTCCTTGCTCGTCGATGGAGAACTCTATGCCCACATCCCCTATACAAAATCATGGCATCAATGGCACTGAGAATGGCTGCTCGAGTGGATTTGTGACACTCTGCTCATCACTCATAGAAGGAAATTAAAACAAATAGTTATTAGACCTTGAAATTAAATCAAATAGTTATTAGACATACTTCATGCCTATGTTGACGATGCTTCTACACTTAGGCTCCTTGGTGACATAACCAGGACCATTCAACCTCTCCTCTGTGTCTCCTGAACAATTGACCAAATATAAGTATTATAGAAATTTTTAAACAAATGATAGCTCAAAAGAGACAAATGATAGAAATTATACATACTCATTTGGTGACCTGGTGCCATGTCCTGCTCCTGATCCTCTAGCACCATATCCAGCTCCTACTCTTGATTCTCCAAGGTTAGATCCAGCTCCTGACCCTGACCCTCCTCCTCTTTACCCTCCTCTTGAACCTCTTGATCTAGATCCTCCTCCTCCTCCAAGGGATCTAGAGGTGCCCTCATCAGGGACTACGGGCCACAAGGAGAAAGAAAGTCGAGTGAAGATAGCCTCCAGCTCATCAACGCTCAAAATACTCTCCCATTCCTCCTCTATCTCCTCTCTACTCAAACTGAGACTCGCAACTCTCTTGATGGCTTTCAAGAGACCTAACTTCCTTGAGTCCGCCATGGATGTCTATACACATGCAAGAAGGAGATTGTATCTAAACCTATAAGCTTACAGTCACAATCCACTAGTACATATACTTAAGATAACAGATGCACACAATGACCATCATCACATTCTAAGTAAAATAAAACATACTCAAATACAACTCCAAATTGAGTTGAATCTATTAACTGATTTTGTTTCCACTCAATGATGGCCTCTGAAAGCTTCATCTTCACTTTATTCACGTCAACTAGAGTTGTCCTGCCATGCACTAGTGTGCCCCGAACAAGGTTTGCAACATATTGTTTTTTGAGAATTGTTGTGCGGTAAGCATCGTTATTGTCTTCATATGTTCACACCAACATCATATCATTGACAATAGTTATCAATGTCTTGAGTCTAGCCATTGAATATAAACTTGTGCAAATTAATTACTTTGATTAAGCATTGATGGATTTTCCCACATAATAAGCATTGATGGATTTTCCCACATAATAAACTATGACTAGTACGTTGCACTATCTTGCACCTTATTGCTATTGAATATAAACCTATGGAAATTAATAACTTTGATTAAGAACTATCTAATAAATTATCCAAGTGGATTAAGAGTACTGGCACTTGACTGAATGGTGCATTGATGAAGAGCTAAAAGCATGGTTACTACTACTCTCCTACCACCTAGAAATTGGCTGTAGAGACGGGCCTAGACACCTTGGTTTTGCCTAGGGTTTTTCTTGGTGATAGTATAATATATATACTAGATGGTCATGATGTCAACTTACCAATTGTAGTCCTATTCTGGTTGTGTGGACCTACTGAAAATGACAACTTTGCATGTTGTATACTACTTATAGCTTGCCTTGTCGCTCACTTTTTTTACCTATCCCAGTGGGACCTACACGTCCAAACTCATCAAAAAAATTTGACTCACATGTATACATATTGGTTATACTCATCGGAGTATCAAAACCCATGTCGATGTCATCTATAACATTAAAAATAACAAAAACAACAAAAACAACAAAAACAAAGCTATTGTAAACTACAGTCCCTGTTCCTCTACTACTGTCAAATAGACCATGGTTGTATATGGGCCTAGACACCTTGGTATTACTTAGGGTTTATCTTGGTGATAGTCTAATGATGCTCATGATGTCAGCTTACCAATTACACTCATATTCTGGCTATGCTGTGGACCTGGTGAAAATGACAACTTTGCATGTTGTACACTACTTGTAGCCTACCCTGCTACTTAATGTTTTGGCATGTCCCAGTGGGAGTCCAAACTCTTTATGGCTCACATGTATACACATTGGGTATAATCATCCAGTTATCAAAACCCATGTTGATGTCATCTGTAACATTTAAAACATTAGAGCTATTGTAAACTACAGCCGCCCTCATGTCCATGTTGCCACCTGGACCATGTTGATGTCATCTGTAACATTTAAAACATTAAAAACAGAGCTATTGTAAAATACAGCCGCCCTCATGTCCATGTTGCCACCTAGACCATGGGTGTAGATGGGACTAGACACCTTTATTTTGCCTAGCATTTGTCTTGGTGATAGTCCAATATATTTACTAGACGCTCATGAATTTAGCTTACCAATTGCACTCCTATTCAAGTTGTGCAGACCTGGTGAAAATGACAACTTTGCGTGTTCTACACTACTTTGTAAGCTTGCCATGTTGCTCACTGTTTTGACCTATCCCAGTGGGACCCCCATGTATAAACTCTTTAGGTGATGACGTCTCACTTGTATACACAATCGATATACTCATCCTAGTATCTACTCTAGATGTCATCTCTGTAATATCAAAAACAGAATGGTTGATGCATGCTAGTATCTAGTGGCATGCATTGGGAACACCCAACATGCATTGCGAGATCCTCGTGCATGCCAGTAGCTACTGGCATGCATAACGAGCTATTGGCATGCACTGAGAGCTCACGATAGTGTACTCGTGATTCAGAAGGACGAACCATCTTTCTTCTTAGATGTTGATTCTCCGTACTCTGATCTAGACCACACAGGGGATGATACTTCTTACTCATTATTGGCAGGGGAATTGATCGCGTATTCCCCCAAGAAACATGTTGAGGTTCTCTGGTTATGTGCGTAGCATACACCAGGGAGATATGAACACAACACAAAATAGACATTGGCCACAAACTATGGTGATCGCCTATACTGAAAGAAGCACAAAAATACGCGATGACTTAAAAGACAACCTTACTCAATAATATATATAAACGGAGATGAATATGCAGAGACGTAATCAGGGAAAGCGCATATATAGAAAAGAAGAAAAATCTTGCTTTATTCCAGACAAAAAATATGATAGAATTGGTAGCCAGCCTTGAAAAGCTCAAGATCCATCCTTTTATACTGCCGGCTTAGAGTATTTGTTGGTATTGTGATTCCCTTAGTATTGAGGTGCACCAAATGGGTGTTAAGGAAGATTTGTTCTTGTAATAAAGTACTCTAGCTAACATTTGGCTCCAATTAGTGGTGCTGACATGCAGGGAAGCTACCTAATGTTACGGCTTTGGACCATGGCACAGGCTGGCTAATGGCCAACACTTGGCACGCTCGATGGGTCAGATTCTTAATCTGACAACTTGAACCCAAAAAATTTAGTCTTCCACAAAGTTAGATCCTCCTTAGCATTTTGTCGATGGCAATTACCCAGAGATGGGCATCATGTTAGATGCTCCATAGCATTCTAAGTGAGTTCTGATCAGAGTTAGCAGAGGTTTTACCCATGACTTCTAGTAGAGGCTTTACTAATGATCCAGTGGGTGGGCACATTCAGGCCTTTGATGTAGAAGAATGGATCCAGAAGGCAGAAGATGAAGCATGCCTTCCACGAGGTGAATTCCAAGGATGGATTTTTGGAAATAGACTTTTCGAAGAAAAATTCCAGGGTAGTATTGGCTTCTTCCTAGAGAGCTTGCCTTAAGTTCCTGGATGTGAGTGAGGATCTCATCTCGCTATCTTTCATGTCACTCTGTTGTTGCTCTTTGTAGGACATCATCATGGTGATTAACCAATCATGCAGCTGGTCATAGTGTCCAATGATAAGCAAAACTTTTTTGCTTTTGTAGTTTCTCCTTCTGGTAATACATTGCATGTGAAGCATGGGTTTGCTCTTGCATCCACATCATCCTTAGCACCTACCATAGTCCCCATATCTCCATATGATGTATCACCTTGAGATAGAAACAAATGGAGGACTCCTTTGAAGTTTGCACTAGCATCGTAGCTATCCACAAACCATTTTTACGCCTTCTTGGTTACTCAATTCGAAGGTTTTTTCCACCTTAATTCTAGGAGTGACACTTTTAGCTTGAGTTGCTATTTCGAGAGCGTCTAGAGTAAAAATTGGTGCACCATGTGGTTGCGAGGTGGCGGGCACTCTGCTAGCTTCCATTCCTGTGAAGCACAAAAAAATTTTCAAAACCTTAGAAAAAAATGGATTTAAATGCTACATATCAAATCAAAACCTATCAAACTTAAGAAACTTAATGCATGCTACAATTATTAATGCTTCACTTAGTTTTCTTGAATAGCGGGGGCCTCACTTGCATTTACTTAATCCATACAGAAGCTCAAATTAAGCTGGAGCCTAGATCCAAGTTGTGCACTCATATGACAGGGGTGCGCTAGCATAGAGAGGCAAGGCTCAAAGTCAAGTTTGAGCCTTAAGGCGAAGTTCCATGTATGGGAGGCTTGAACTTAAGGTGGAGTCTAGATCCAAGTTGTGCACTCATATGCCAGGGGTACACTAGTATATTGGAGCCTTAAGGCCAAGTTCCATATAGGGGAAACCCGAACTTAAGCTTGAGCCTAGATCCAAGTTGTGCACTCATATGACAGGGGTACACCAGCATATAGAGACAAGGCTCAAGCTCGAGTTCGAGCTTTAAGGCCAAGTTTTATGTAAGAGAGGCTCAAACTTAAGCTAGAGCAGCCTAGATCGAAGTTGTGCACTCATGCTAGGGATACGCTAGCATAGATAGGCAAGGCTCGACTCAAGTTGGAGCCTTAAGGCCAAGTTCCATGTAAAGTTAAGCATGGAGCATGAGCCTTAACACATAAGTTCCATGTAGGGGAGGTTCAATATGAAGTTGGAGCCTTAAGACTGGTGTACACTAGCATCGAGAGCAAAGGCTCCAACTCAAGTTTGAGCCTTAAGGCCGGGGTACACTAGCATGGAGAACGAAGGCTCAATATGAAGTTTGAGCGTTAAGGCCAGGGTGCACTAGCATGGAGAGCAAAGGCTCAAAATCAAGTTCGAGCCTTAAGGCCGGGGTACACTAGCATGGAGAATGAAGGCTTAATCTGAAGTTCGAGCCTTAAGGCTGGGGTGCACTAGCATGGAGAGCAAAGGCTCAAACTCAAGTTCGAGCCTTAAGACCGGGGTGCATTAGCATGGAGAGCAAAGACTCAAACTCAAGTTCGAGCCTTAAGGCCGGGGTGCACTAGCATGGAGAACGAAGGCTCAATCTGAAGTTCGAGCATTAAGGCCGGGGTGCACTAGCATGGAGAGCAAAGGAGCAAAGGCTCAAACTCAAGTTCGAGCCTTAAGGCCAGGGTACACTAGCATGGAGAGTAAAGAAGCAAAGGCTCAAACTCAAGTTCGAGCCTTAAGGCCGGGGTGCACTAGCATGGAGAACGAAGGCTCAATCTGAAGTTCGAGCCTTAAGGCTAGGGTGCACTAGCATGGAGAGCAAAGGAGCAAAGGCTCAAACTCAAGTTTGAGCCTTAAGGCTGGGGTGTACTAGCATGGAGAGTAAAGGAGGAAAGGCTCAAACTCAAGTTCGAGCCTTAAGGCCAAGGTGCACTAGCATGGAGAGCAAAGGCTCAAACTCAAGTTCGAGCCTTAAGGCCAGGGTGCACTAACATGGAGAACAAAGACTCAATCTAGGTCGAGCGTTGACACATAAGTTCTATGTAGGGGGGAGAATGGGGGGAGGCTCGAACTTAAGGTAGAGTCTATATCCAAGTTGTGTACTCAGATATGTGACACATATACCATGTTTATATAGGAAACCCTTGCCATTTAGATTATATAATGTGCACAAAGATCAGTTTTACAGGTTCTCGACATATGTGAAGATACAAAAGAGAGCAGCAAGAAGTGCAAACAATCTACGACAAGCAACGATTAACAAATGGCACACTTAGCATGCAATCAAGTAAGTGTTTATATTGATATAAACAATCAATTAAAAGACTTACTTGTTGCGTAAAGTATTCAATTAGATGAGGGAACACACGAAACGCAGATGGGCGCACGAAAGTCTCTGATGTCACACAGATGTGATGGATGCTTGAAGTCTTCGATGGCGCATGGGCATGATGGTTTTGTAGGAAATAGAGGTCGGAACCAATGCAGATGTGTCGATTGTGGGAGGAAAAGAACCTGTTTGAAATGCAAGAGGACGCAAGGCTCAGCGAGTACTTCAGAGACACGAAAAAGAGATGATTATTGCATACAATGGCGATTACAAGCAGCGTACGCTCACCACACAAAATCGCTTGTGCTTTGGGTGTAGAATCATGTTAATCACGTTTAGAGTTCGCAGGTCCTTTGGGTTGGTTCAAACGCGAGGTTGGTTTTTTAATGAAAGAGACGTGTGAGGTCGGTCATTCTTTTTTTTTTAACGTGGATGGAAAATTTGAATTTCAAAAACGGGCACCGAGCAGATAGTTGGGGAGAAATTTGAAATTTGAATTTGGAGGGGGGCGGGCGGCACTGCGGCTGCACGCGAGGGGGGGGCGGAGGGTGAGAGGGGCGGCGGGGCGCCACTGTGCATGAGAGGGAGAGAGGGGGACGACTGTGAGAAGGAGAGGAGAGAAGGGGGCGGCTGTGCACGAGAGGGAGAGAGGGGGGCGGCTGCGAGAGGAGAGGAGAGGGGGGCGCTGCAGAGGGAGAGGGGGCCGATGGCGAGAGAGAGAGGAATCTGGCAAGAGAGAGAGGGGACTGGCGATGGCGCGAGAGAGAGGGGGACTGGCGATGGCGCGAGAGAGAGAGGGGGAGCGATGGATGCTGCGATAGAGAGAGAGGGACACTACAGAGGGAGAGGGGGCTGGTGAATGGCGAGAGAAGAGAGGGGGGTGAATGGCGAGAGAGAGGGGGGGGCGCATGTGTCGTTATGCAAAAAGAAATTTTGATTTCGATTTCATTCCCCAAGTCCAAGCCCAAGCCCAAGACCAGGCCCCAGGCCCCAGGTCCCAGGTTTTTTGATTATAGTTAGTTTCACTTTTGTTTATATACCCTTCTTCACCCACACCCCACTTGTTGTCTGGGATTATCCTAGCTTCCCTCTCTATTCCTACTTGCTTGTGTAATAGACAAGGCTCAAACTCAAGTTTGAGCCTTGAGCTTGAGCTTGAGATTTATTCTTTTCTTCCCTCTTTCCCCATACACCCAAATATACGTTCAGGTTCCTATGACTTTACTTTCAGCTTCCTAGAAGCAAACTAGCATCCCCGCGGGTGAGGCTCAAACTCTTGTTGGAGGAGCCCACCCTTCTAGCTAACATATGCAAACTAATATATTATGCAAGTGAGGATGATAACTTTAAGTGGAGTCTCCTAGAAAACTAACATATGATGGTGAGGCTCATGGATCCTCCTACTAACGAGCTAGCATATGTAGGCAAGGCTCAAGCTTTAGATGGAGCCTAGCCTCCTAGCAAACTAGCATTGATAGGTGAGATTCAAACTTTGTTTGGAGCCTGAACTCATGTTGAGATTGAATTACATTTATAGTTTTGTGTACTACCGTAAAAACGTCGCTTCAATCTTTCTTATTGAGATCTTGATTTTCTCAGGGATTGCAAGGTGTCTACAACAAGGTGTTTCAGTGTTTCTCATTGATGGTTCTGCAAGGAAGGCATGCGGGGTTATTCATTCCATTGATGCATCTGAAACATGTGGTTTTCAATTCATTGGTGAGACATGTGCAGCAATACATGTTCAACAAAGCTTTGATGACACATTTCTCATTCCATTTGCCACAATGGATGCAAGAACAATGTCTCAAGCAGTTGGAAGCATCATCGAATGGCCATTGGTCAACCTTGTTATGGACAAAGACATTACTAATACCAAAGAGGATAATTTTGCGAAACTTCTTGTTGATCAAGAAGATCACTTTATAGATAGGGAGAGCTGGAAAGAGAAAAGTGTCATCCTCTAGGATGACAACAGATCTACAAAACTTGGCAATGGAGTAGTATTGCTGGTCCACCCATACGAGGCCATAAATTGGTGAGAACTAGGGGAGAGTAGCTTGGGTGTCATTATAGAAGGATCTTTGCATCCAAGTTCAACTTGTGTTTCAAGTCTGAATTTGGTTAGTTGGCCGATCAGGCAACTCACATTTGAGAATGGTGAACCATTAGTGAAGGACACAGAATCTTCTTCTATTGATGAGGGTATTCAAGATCACTTCATGCAAAAAAATATTGACAGCCTAAACAATTCAAGTGATGAAAAAGAGGATAATGATGTAGATGGCAATGATGGCGATAGTTCTGAAGACACCATGATGCCATGATCACTAACTATGATATCATTGAAGGGACAAATAAGAAAAGGAGCTATGTGCATAGGGTAAGGATAATGAAAAATTACGATAAAACCCATGGAGCTAGCAAAAAATGTGATGTTGCAAACATTCACAATGTCACAACCATTGATTGTTGCGAGAAGTGATGTTGTCAATTTGGAGATAGATCCAAAATCATGCAAGCTAGGATACACTTTTGGGGATAGAGCTATAGTACACGATACACATTTGTATTGGATTGCATGGGCATGGCCTATAGACAAGGTCAAGATGATGAGTGCTTTGAGTTCCCATTTGATGGGAAGAAGGTTTGTAGTAAAGCATGGTATGTAATGCATGGCATTGGTAAGTCAACATTCTATAGGCTTAGAAAGAAGTTCTTGAATGGTGCATGTAATGTCAGTCATGGCAATAGTGGGATAATACAGAAGGGCATGACATGTTAAGATGGCAAAATCAATCATACAGGGCTTCATAGATAATAATGCTGATCAAATGCCACATAGGTCAAGGACAACTATGCATGGAGCCTGCGAGACCCAACGTGTTCTACCCGCAATGTACAAACAGGTGGACATATTGCGTGAAGTGAATGACACACTTGTCTCATTCGAATACCGGCCACTGTCACAACCATCATTCTCAAGATTGTGGAACACAGAGTTCAAGACAGTTAGTTTATAAAAAACCAGCACCTTCTCAAAATGCGACATTTGTACGGCAATCAAGGTTAAGTTGGAATCAACAAAAAATCAAGAGGAGCGTGCCAGATACATGGCACAAAGAAGGGCACACATGTTGTTGTAGAAATCTATACTATGCTTGGAGGAGCTCCTCCGAGCTTATTGAATTCAATTTTTATGCATGGAAAGATGCATAATAGAATTTTTTTTTAATTATAAAAGTGTTATTTTCATTGAATTCAATTTCTATGCATGGAAAGATGCATAATAGAAACTTTTTAATTATAAAAGTGTTACTTTTATTGAATTTAATTTCTATGCATAGAAAGGTGCATAATAGAAATTTTTATTGTTATAAAAGTGTTATTTTCATTGAATTTAATTTCTATGCATAAAAAGATGCATAAATAAAGTCTTTTTATTTTAAAAGTGTTATTCCTATTAAATTGATTTTATGCATAAATAGATGCATAAAAGGATTTTTCTTTTATATAAAAGTGTTATTTCCATTGAAGTTGGAGGTATTTGTGTATTATACATGATAAGATGGACCATAGCAAGACTGCCATACCACAAATTAAATCAGTTCCTAAATATCTCAATGAGAGGCTTCCACTATCCTTAACAGGAATGCTTACTCATGGACATGGACAAATAGCTTATGGTCACATTGCCTTGGGGTTATGGCCAAGTGATCCCAACTTCACAATTTCATCTCTCTCAAAATGTTTAAGAAACTTAGAAAGAGGAGAGCAACACATGTATGGTGACTTGAGCTCACAAAACTCAGATGTGCAGAACCACGAACAGATCTTTTTTATTGTGTTTTGTCTACTATGGCCCTGTATCAGCATATGGAAGTGCTAAAGGAGAGAAACGCATATTGCAAGCAGAGCATTGAGGATGTAGATGCAGAGACACATGTAGAAACAAATGTGGATACAGAGGGAAATTGTTCTTCACATATGCAGTCAGTCTTTCATATGGAACTGCTAAAGGAGAGAAATGCATATTGCAAAGCAGAGCATTGAGGATGCAGATGCAAAGACACACATGTAGAAACAAATGTGGATACAGAGGAAAATTGTTCTTCACATATGCAGTCAGTCTTTCGTACTAACACACATGTGCAGGATAGGGGCAATGTCAATGCCTCAAGTTTAATGCCATCAAATTCAAGGACATTTTTCAAGAGGTTGCCAAGGACGTTGTTGTTGCAACTTGACAATTGTGGTTCTGAAAATAAGAATTGTTATGTATTTGCCTTTCTATCCCTATTGGTTCCATGAGGAGTGTTTGACATGGTGTAGCTTGGTTTTATTATGGTTGGTCATACTCACATGAAGATATTGATGCATTGTTTAGTCGCTTCTCTAAGAAGTTGAGGAAACAAACCATTTTCACATTTCCACATTTGATGAAGATCTTTAATGAGTGTGTTAGCATGCATCCAGCACCCTTTCTCCTACAAAAGGTGGCAGACTTCAAAGGCTTTGTCATCAAGGGATGCTTACATGATGGAGCCGATAGCTTGATTGGACATTGAAAGCCATTGCAATTCAGGTTTTATATGAGTGATGGAATACCTTTAATGCAATACAAAGTACACCCCAAAAATGTTGATTGGTTACCAGAAAGCGGTATAGAGTTATGGAAGAGAAATGACCAGGGAGGACCCAAGCTTCCTGAAGGTTTTCCAAAAGTATTGCCACCCTTTGAGTATGTTAAGGAAAATGAGAAGGTTGTGGAGGGCTTACAAAAACATGTCAATTGGTGGAAAGAGCACTTGCAAGAGAAAGGAGACCAAAGTGATTATGCTAAGTGGATCAATCCAGTCCTTGCCTATTGGGAGGGCTTAAAAAAACATGTCAATTTGTGGAAAGAGCACTTGCAAGAGAAAGGAGACCAAAGTGATTATGCTAAGTGGATCAATCCGGTTCTTGCCTATTGGGAGAATCTTATGCTAAACATGCAAACCCTTAGTGCAAGGGAAGACATGCAAACCCTTAGTGCAAGGGAAGACATTGGATTTCAAGACTTTTGGCCAAGGAGTGTATGCAAAAAAGCTGAGCCTCTTAACCTTTAAGTGGAGGATGATGTAGATGAAAGGTTTAATGTAAATGAGGACCATTATTGTGGTCCAATGCACAACAGACCTGCTGAAGAGTTTAACCCGACTCTTGATGTGTCTAAAGGAGATTTTGTGTTTGTACAACCTTGTGATGCAAATTACCCAATATGGTTGGGAGTGACAACAAGTGATGTTGATCAAAACAACAACTCGATAAACTACCTACTACAACGTCAGATACAATATTGGGCACCGATTTCAAAGAAGAAGAATGCAAGTGATGTGGAGGTTTATAAGGATTGATGGAACAAGTATTGGCGAGAGAACAGAAATGATCCTCAGCGCTGGGAAGACACTAGCTGCATCATTTGGGCATGGAAGCCCAAGGGTGGACGACTTTTAAAGAAAATCAAGATTCCAAAGGCTATAATACTCAAGGCCAAACAGAATCAATTGAATCAACATGAAAGTGAGGCACCATCACATGTCAGTGCAGTTGAGCAAGAATGATTTGTTAGCAGCTTCGTAATCTTTTAACAATGTTGTATGAAGCTACCAAGCTCATAGTTCAATCATTATTCAGATTGTAAGGCTTTCTTAAGCTTTTAGATTTATGGTTCACCCATTGTTCAAGAATTTTGATTCAATACAGATGGTGATCTTTTTAATTCTATCACCTAGTCTTTCTTACAACTTAAAGTTACATTGAATATCCTTTCTTTGTTAAAGTTTCTGTGTTTGATGGTCAACTTGAGGCTATGTGATATAAACAAACTTAATTCTTGGTGTGCATGTATGTGTGTCAAATTTACATCCCACCAACATCATATATACTTGTTACAAATGTACAATAGTACATCAATCATTTTGCATTATTCAAATGCTTGTTGAGAACATCCAATAATAAATCTTGCATATCGCACAGTAAACATTGTATTGGATCTAACAAAGAATTGTCCCAAAATTGTGCATATTTCTCAAAATTCCTAAATTTGAGTTAGAGATATAAACTTACTGTTAGGCTTATGTCTCGCACACTGAAGTTGTCATGATGCACTCAAATCTCTTTGTGCATATAAACATGCTGAATGAAAGCCTCTGTTATTGTACCATTGGTGCGTGCCTCTGTTATTGTACCATTAGTGCGTCTCCCAAAACTCTAAGATTCTACCTTTCCATTGTTTGTTGGGGTCTCTTATATCTTTGAGCTAGACCTTGAAACTCCCATGATTACTTGGTCTCATTAAATTCCAATTTAACTTACTGTATTGATCAAGGATCCAATTACCTTCATCATCTCTTCTATTAAACACCTCCACTATGTGAATATTACTGATATTCCTCCTCCTTGAAGACATCTTGTAAGATTCCTCCCTCCCATCTTTTGAGGTATATAGGAGTAAGAATCTCCCTTAATGATCTTATAATTATGCCCCTCGCTGAAATAAAAGAAAGATTATGTTTTACCCTGTTTTGTCCTAGAGAGAGAAAATGTCTAGAGGGAGGTAGTCCAAAATTGAGATATTTTTGGATATAAAAATCCTCCTAGTGTCTAAAATGGGTTCCCCTGAAACAGAAACTCAAAAAGAACTTTCCAATGTGCAATTGGAATTAATTGGAAATAGGTATAAAGGACCTTAGCCTAAGGGTCTAGATTTTCATAAATTTTTGGATTATGGTCCAATTAAGGTTCCTATGGGCCAAAAGGATAAATCCATGTGTGGGGAGGAGATAAATCTAATTTGTAAAAGAAAGATACCCAAAAATGAGTAAATGCCCACATAAGATGAAGAGTTGACTATGTACAAGGTTTATTAGTAAAAAACTATGAGTATTACTAAAAAAAATGAGATATTTTGGGTATAATAATTCATTTTTGACACATGTGTAAGGAAAAGGGGTCCCTTCAAGGAGGCGCCTATTTCACCTGTGTGGTGGAGTTTTAAACTCAAAAATATTGTGATATTTTTATCTCTCCTCTCTCTTGGATCAAACCAAATCAAAAGGGAAGCAAGCTAGGTCCAAATTTTGTCCAAATTCAACCAAACTGAACCTAGAAAATTCTAGAAATTAGTTGGACTTGGTTAGAGGCCTCCCTCAGCTACTATAAATAGATCCTTAGTCGTCGTAAAAAAATATGAGAAATATACTATGCCAATATTATGCTGAAATAATGATAATTTTTACTATCCTCTAAAAATCCTCTCCAAATTGAACAAATTGGAGCTTCCCTCTCTCTTCAATCTTCCTTGGTGACTCCATCAACATACCAAATCAATTGATTGGTTGGGGGCCTCTACCGTGATCAAACAATCAAGCAATTTGGAAGGTAAAGAGTGGATTATGATCTTTTTTCCATAATTTCTAAATGTTTCTCTCTTCTCAACCCCTCTCAAGCTTGAGAAGCTGAATTTAATACTATTGAAGTTCTTTGATGTATTGTAATAAAGAAACACATAAATTTTCATTTATGCTTAGTTTTAATGGTTTTTATGCATTTCTCTCTCTCCCCGAAAGAAAGGTACTTCCTATGACCTATTCTCAATACAAATGAAGCTTCTCATGAAGCATTTCTCTAATGCAAAAGTAATTTCTATGCTTGTCTAATTGAAGGCCAAAATAATGGCTTTTTAATGCTTTTACGCTATTAAAGAATTTGGTTAAGTTTTGTCTCGGGTACCAAGGAAAAGAGTTCCAAGGCCCCCTAGCCGGAAGTTCATGCAAACATAAAACTAGCCACACCACTTACACACCCAATATGAAATTGCCTTTTTCTTAGCATCAGTTAATTTTAAAACAATCCTTGAAACCATTATGTCACTGATGACAATCCTCAAAGTCTCTGATTGAATCCTTATTTCTAGTCATTCATTCATCGGTATACTTATGGCATCATTGGCAACCAGAACGCTCACCAGCTGTTCACTCAGGGGCCTTTTCCATAGTTCCTAGCTCATAGTAACCGGCAATATATTCATATAACAGAATGGAATCTCCGTGGAAGATCAGCAAGATCAACCCACAGATCCATATAAAAGAGCCATGGACTCATCCATTGAGGACCAGCAAGGTCAATCAACCAGATCCATGCCCGGTTTCAGAAAACAACTCTTATTCCTTGTTCCAATATCTTCCACGACGCATGTGTGGGTATCTTCGGTGACCCAGAGCCTGAGCACCGTATGGTCAGCACCCTCTAGGATCCTTCGCAGGTGACCTAGCGCTTCACTCATAGGTCACTTCCTTGGTCCCTCATCCACCGTACCGGAAGCTCACCGTTTAAATCGAACCGAGGCTGGTCAAGACCTCGGCCGACCTTGCTACGCGAGACGTCCTCCATTAACTCCAGCAGTTTCAACTTTATCAGAGTTCTCCATGACCTTAATCCATAAGACGGTCAAAATGCTTCCCCAGCATTCTTGACATAAAACAGTCATTTACAAACAGACAAAATACAGTTTCTATATCCGAACTCTCCTCTTTCCACATTATCCTTCCTCAATCCACATTACTTATTCCACATTCTATTCAATGTGTACTCATTCTCATCCATTCCCTCATATCGACGATACATTAATTCACATACACATTCACATTCATTATTCTATATACACATCCGTGTTCGTACATCTAATCCCATATCCGCATGTATACATCCACATCCACATTCTCATTCACATCCATACATCTACATCTACATTCTCATTCACATCCATACATCTACATCTACATGCATACATCCACATCTCCATGTATACATCCACATCCACATTCACATTCACATTCACATCCATACATCTATATCTACATGCATACATCCACATCTCCATGTATACATCCATACATCCACATCTACATGTATACATCCACATCCACATTCACATTCACATCCATACATCTATATCTACATGCATACATCCACATTTCCATGTATACATCCACATCCACATTCACATTCACATCCATACCTCTACATTTACATGCATACATCCACATCTCCATGTATACATCCATATCTACATTCTCATTCACATCCATATATCTACATCTCCATGCATACGTCCACATCTCCATGTCTACATCCACATCCACATCCACATTCACATCCATACATCTACATTTACATGCATACATCCACATCTCCATGTATACATCCATATCTACATTCTCATTCACATCCATACATCTACATTTACATGCATACATCCATATCTCCATACACATTCATACATACACATCCACATTCATATCCATACATCCACATCCACATTCATACATCCACATCTATATGCATACATCCATACATACACATCCACATTCACATCCATGCATCCACATACGCCTTCACATCTATTCTTTTACATTACATCCATTCTCGCCCTATCATAACCCATATACATCTTATCCCATCACATACACTTCTTACCTCATCCCATACACATCTTATCACATCTTAACTCATCTTATCACATCCTAACTCATCTCATATGCATCTTATCACATCTTATCATTTCCCATATCTATTTATAGAATATCTATCCTAACTCATCTCATATGCATCTTATCACATCTTATCATTTCCCATATCTATTTATAGAATACAAGAGAATTCTTATATTTGATATAAGATTTCTTTATGCATCTATTTATGCATAAATTCTGTTTAAGGATGACTAACATTTTGGAATAAAATCAATCTTTTATGCATCTTCCTATGCATAAATTTATTTTAAATGAGAATGACACTTTGAATTAAAATTCAATCTTTTATGCATCTTCCTTTGCATAAATTCAATTTAGATGAGAAAGATACTTTTGAATCAATCTTTTATGCATCTTCCTATGCATAAATTCAATTTAGTAGTAATTACACTTTTAGAATAAAATATTCATCTTTTATGCATACCTCTATGCATGAATTTCAATTATGCTAAAAGTAACACTTTTATAATAAAATAATCATCTTTTATGCATACCTCCATGCATGAATTTAAATTATGCTAAAAATAACACTTTTATAATAAAATAATCATCTTTTATGCATACCTCTATGCATGAAATTCAATTATGCTAAAAATAACGCTTTTATGATAAAATAATCATCTTTTATGCATACCTCTATGAATGAAATTCAATTATGCTAAAAATAACGCTTTTATAATAAAATAATCATCTTTTATGCATACCTCTATGCATGAAATTCAATTATGCTAAAAATAACACTTTTATAATAAAATAATCATCTTTTTTGCATACCTCTATGCGTGAAATTCAATTATGCTAAAAATAACGCTTTTATAATAAAATAATCATCTTTTATGCATACCTCTATGCATGAAATTCAATAAAAAAAGATAAATTTTCTTTTACTAATTTCTAAAAATTTTGCCATAATCTCCTTTGTATGGCTGACCATTTTTCAATTTTCTACATCTTTAAAACTAATTAAAAGTACACTAATATTGAAATTATCCTAAAGTAAGTATTTTTTTCACTTAATTGAGATAAACATTATAAAAATTTGACATTAATCACTTAACCATCACTACAAGACAATGCTGCCATACACGCGTGTCATACACGCGATAAATTACGAGCGCGTGTATGGTCGCGCCTGTGTTTGAATAGAATCGGGCGCGTGTATTTTAGCATTTAAGTTCGCGTGTATATTTGCATTTATCAATGCGTGTATAAACGCGTTTATATACACGCAGTAATACACATATCTATACACGATAATATTCACGGATTAATACACGCTATTATACACGGATTAATACACGCCACTATACACGGATTAATACACGCATGGCAGAGAAAAACTGAATTCCTTTACAAAATTAAAAACTATTTTCTTTAAACCATCTCATAGTACATTACAGTATACATCATTACACAATCCCACTACATGCATTTACAACAATGAAATATATTCAAAAATAAATCATGCATATGAGATGATAGAAATGTCATCAATTTAGAACGTACAGTGATGGATTGGTTAGGGTTCGATCTCATCTTCAATAAGATCCATCCTTGCCAAACGATCAACATCAATATCCATTTGATCAATTTGTAAGGCTACGATTAAATTTATTCCACTATCGATATTCTGTACTCCATTGATAATGGTATCGATGTCCTGACCATCCTCATCAACATCACCATCATCCTCAATGGTAGGGTCATTCTCATGATCATGAGAAATGGCATGCTCATCCTCATTATCATGATCATCTCTTATTTCTTGATCATCGATCACAACATCTTCAATGGCATGTTCGACGTCATCTTCATTGCGGCTTGTTACATCCTCCATATGCTCCATATCAGTGAATGTATTATACATCACTTTGGAACGTGGTGCAATAGGGATGACGTACCACCATTTGATGTCATGCACCATTGGTAGATAGATGACCTACTCAAATACACATAGTACAGTAATTAATTAGCATATCAAAAGTCAAGGGGGGGTACGCGAGCTTAGATATATATGTACATGAAACACATTAGTAAAAAAATGCATACCTGCTCACATTGTTGTGGCAATACGAGCCTATCTTTCTTTATTTGCCAGAACTTTGTAGAGTCAATAGTTACATATCCACTTGCATGGCGTTTTATCGTTGCATCAGGCCCTTTTTCCACCACGTTCATTTGCCATTTGACATCCAAAACATACACAAAGAAGCGACGAAAGTCAAGCCTAAATATGTCTTGGATTATGCCACAATAATCATCCATTTTTCCATTAGCTCCCTCAAAGCTACTAATGACACCGCAATCTTGTGTATTTCTCTTTTCATCAATTCTTTGTGTTCGAAAATGGTTGCCTTCACACCATATAGCATTGAACATAGTGCACTGGACCAAAATAGAAGCAATATTTGTGTAAGCAATGTGAATAAATATTAAAAGCAAATCACTTACAACTAATGCAAAACATTAGTTCTATGTACCTTTGACATGCATCCTCGTGCATACTCCCATTCTTCCGCCGTGATATGCAGCCCCTCGTCGCTCTCTACTCTCTCCATTTCCTCATGCAACCAATCAACATGGATATCATTCGGAAGTGTTGCTAGATGCTTAGGGTACGCCTTCCGAGAGCCATGTTGCCTCCGAAAGAGAGCTCTTTCTGCTTGCCTTTTTGTCTTTGCATCCTGATATCTTGTAACCCATCTGCTCATCACATCACTATTAAGGATACAAGTGAAATTGAGATCATCAATCAATGTTCTATCAATTACTTTACTCTGTCCTTTTTCTTGAGGCACAATAGAGGTCATCCTCAAGTCCTCTTCATTGCTCCATAGTCGTGGCAAAGAGCTGTCCACCTGACCAAGAAATTCTGAAATATATACAAGAGACTCTTGTATCAACCAACCCTCGGCCATGCTTCCTTCAGGCCTTGCACTTTGCCTCACAAAGTCTTTTAAGGTCTTCATGAAGCGCTCTAGGAAGAACATCCAACGTGCATGCACAGTACCACATAAAGCGATTTTGTCCACTAAATGCACAATGAGATGTAGTTGACTTGTGAGAATGGTTCGCGGAAAAGTCTCCTCTACCAAACAAACCACCTCCACTGCCATAACACGCGCATCATCCAACGTGGCTGGATCAATTGCTTTGGAACTAACATATCTGAAAAATAAATAAATAGTACGTTATACCTCATGCACGTTCATTTGGCAAGGTATAATGAAGGGTGATCTGAGCATGGGTTTTACATACCTCACAAGCTCGCCCATCTTATAAATACATTTTTTCAAACTCTTATTTGCACAATGGTCGATGCTAGTAGGTAGTATGAACTGCGCACATAAGAGCACATGTATGTATGGTTTATGGCATTACAAAATTTAATTTCAACATACGTACAACACTTGGAAAACACTTACTTGAAGCATCTTGTGCCAATCGTGGGACTTCAACCCATATAGTTGCTCAACGCCTCTTTTCTTAGTGGTTGTAAAGGCTCCCTTCAATGATCTCATGCATCCAGTGGGAGTACGCAAAGTGGTGATGGCCTGCTTTACCTGCTTCTCCTCTTTCTTTGATATAATCCATGGTGCAGGCGGAAGACGAATGTGCCCACCCACCTCTCGTGGCCAAGCTTGATGCATACGTCCTGCGACCCGCAAGTCCTCACGTACGCTAACATTGTCTCATTTACCAATAATATGTTCCCAAATACCAGATCCCACATTCTTGAAGATGTGCATGGGATCAAGAAGATGGTTGATCTTAAGATGGGTCCAATATGGCAGCCGAAAAAAAATGGAGTACCTACACAAGGGATTGCTCTATGTGACCTTTAATCCAATTAGAGACTACACAAAACAAGATTGAAAAAACATTACTATACCTGTTCATGCCATCTGGAGGAAGAATAGTTGTAGACTCCCAAATACGCTTCCAATCTTTTGCACGAAGTGTTTGTGGAGGAATGTTACTCTTACTAGCAACATATTTAGGATGATCTGAGGGGAGAAATCGATGATGATTATCCAATATAGTCTTACACAAACCGTCAGCATACTCATGTACTAACAAAGGGCCACAAACAGGACATGCATGTTTACCCGATGTTTTCAAACCTGTTAAAATATAAATAAAAGTTAGAATAATAAAGTCAATATGTATAATTAATATATATAGCCAATAGTAATAGAGTAGGGAGGTAATTAGAATTCTTACCAGGACAATCGTTGTATCCTGGAAAGTCATGCATTGTCCACATCAACACTGCTTTTAAGTCGAAGTGTCGAGAGGAGGGAGGCCTACTAATGTCCACCACCGCAACACCTCTCCATAGTTCCTCCAACTCATCAAGATAAACATCCATATGCTTGACTTTATGTTTCCTCGGAATTAGAAGGGATAACATAAGATGTCCCTTCTTGATCGCCATTGATGGTGGAAGGTTGTAATTCACCAACACAACTGGCCACACGCTGTATGCGGTGCTTTTGAAACCAAATGGATTCACTCCATCCATACCCAGGCCAAGTCTCAAGTTTCTGGACTCTGTTTTAAAGCTGGGCCACTCATCTTCAATATGCTTCCAAGCAGGAGTGTCTGTCATCCCATCGATGTGAGGAATGCCATGACATGAGCTCTGCTATGGATTTGCACTTGAACATGTGTTTGATGCGAGGAATTATAGGAAAGTGTTGCAAGACTTTACGAGGTACATCAAAACTCTTCATATCTATTCTGTACCTTGCTTCACCACAAGTGGGACAATGTAGAGCCTCCTTATGCGTCCCACGAAAGAGAATGCAATCATTGACGCATGCATGTATGCGATCATAATCTAGTCCTCCAAGAGATGTCACATAGCGCCTCGCTATGTCTCTTGAGGTGGGTAGTCTATTTTCCTTTGGAAGTATGTTTGATAATACCCTGCATCCAATATCATCAATTATAATTAGTCTTAAATCCTAAACCTTAAACCACTAATTCAAATTTGTAAGTTAGAATGCTTACTTTAATAATGCATCAAGACTTGCATTGCTCCATCCATAAACTGTTTGTATATTAAGTAGTTCAAGTGAAGCACGTAAAACAGAGAATGTGCACCCTTCAAACACCGGTGTCGATGAAGCCTTATAAAGATGCTCTTGTTCCATATCATCGTCGTCCATACCTTTGGGATCATCCTTAAAAAGATTCCGCACCATATCATCAAGCACCTCCTCTTCCATAACTTCGTGGGGTGCAGGGCTATTGTCATCCCTTTCCCACTCATCTCTGACAATAGATCTCGAAGCTCCAGCATCATCTCGTCGATGCTTTGCGTGCTCTCGTTGCGCGTAGGGTACCATGTTAGGGTGTGGTACTGCATCCTGCTTCAATTAGAGTTTATATATTACAACTCTATTAATTTAATTTGGATACCATGAGTCATTTGAATACCATCAATTTACATCTACTCACCTCTAAACCTGTTTGATTCCATTCTCCATACATGGAGATGTGATTCAAGGTAATTCGACGTGCTCATACAATGCATCCTTCACATCGATTACACATACATTTGATCCGTTGTCCCAACCACACATCGCGATTACGATGACGCATTGTCTCATCTTCCCCAGAACTGCTTGAAGAGGTTGATGATATCCTATGTACAAATCAGAAAACACAAAATCATAATATGTTTTTAATGAAAGTATAAAAATTGCGTGTATTGAAGCGGCTATTTCCCAAAAATTGCGTGTATTAACGCGGCTATCTCCTAAGAATCGCGTGTATTAACGCGGGTAATTCCTGCAAAACGTGTGTATAAATGCAGCTAAAATATCATACACGCAAATATACACGCGTTTATAAATGCGACGGTATGTTTAAACTAAAAATAGCCCGCCTTCCCCAAATATACATTTTGAACTAACATATCAACACTGCTTTCGTTTTCGCCTCTTCCAATAGTAACGAAACCTAAGTGCAAGGAGGGAGCAGAGAAGGAGCACACACGGGAGAAGGAGGGAGCAGAGAAGGAGTAGAGAAGACACACTTTTTGAGAGGTGAGTCAGTTTGTCCTGTGCCTTGTCTCTTTCCTCAGATTTGTTTATGCTATTTGCTCTTTGCTTTTTGGGTTTGTCTCCGTCCTTTTGCTTCTGTGCACACGATTGGGTGAATGATTCTGACAGGGGCGACAATGGTCCTTTTATAAGGACACTTTGTCTTTGTCGGAGGTAGGTTCTTTTGAAAAAAAATTTCGCAGGTCGCGTGTGGAAACGCGTGTAAAAGCGCGTGTAATCTGTCTGCAGAGTCTGTTCACGCGGATATACATGCGTTTCTGGACGGGTGTATACACGCGTTTTTTGATGGGTATATACACAAGACTGCGTTTCAGAATTCATGATTTGCAGGCAACACAACTGACTTGAATGATGATATTTGTGTGAGTCAAGAGACAGCCCATGATGTACATGAACATGTTTGTTGCAGGTTCTTTATGGATATTCCAGGTTCTTCATCCGATCCATTTGCGTACACCAATTGGCTAATGGAGATACTGAATCATTTTTGGCGCCATCCTGGTCCAGTTGAGCTTACAGAGTATATGTATGCCCATCCCCCTCCTTCCCTGCCTGGTGTCTATACCCCTACCGCGAGTATCCAGGGCACTCCAGTGCCGTCTATTCCTCCGAGTCCGACGAGACGGCATGCAGCTTCTCCTCTTCCACATCCATCGAGGAGACATACCTCGTCCCAGACACACTCACGTACACCCTCACAGCCACCATCACGTGCTCGCTCTCAGAGCCACCGTCACGTCAGGGCTCATAGCCACCGTCACGTAGACAATCCCCCAGTCGTGACTCCACCCGCAGCAGTAGGAAGAGTGGGAGTGGAGGATGCGGCGGGTGCTTTGGTGGGGGAGGTGGGGGAGGTGGGGGAGGTAGTAGGGCATGCGGTGAGAGAGGAGATAGAGGGAGAAGAGTTAGAGGAGACAGTTCGGAAGAGGAGGAGATGAGAGAGATGGAGAGAGTGGTCTGCTATGATGTGACGGATAGGGGCGGGATAGTGATGGATGCGAGGGGGAGGGAGGTAATGGAGTACATGCGTGGGGTAGTATCAAACTCATATAGAAATTGTTTTATTAAATTCAAATATCAAAATAGCCGATTAGTTGGGGAGGTGATAGAGGCTGTACATAGTCGGTACCCCAATCCCCCACATGCTACATTCTCGGATGTATGGGGAAGGACGTGAATAAGGGAGATCTGAAGTAATAAAATATCTCACCTTAAAAAACTTGCGTACGATGACCGGCTAAATGTAGCTGCTGCGGGTGGTTATCCTGCTGAGAAACTTGCCACTGCGCACAAACGCGAGTGGAAGGAGGCAAAGAAACGAGCAGAGGGTGGCGTGAAGAGCAGGCAGCATATGGAGGCACGACGGATCCAGATGGAGACCATTGGATCTTCGCATTTCGGATCTGGCGGCGTCAAGTCATGGGAGGCAGAGTTCGTAAGTATCTTGCCACTTTATTTGATTGTTTACTTAATTCATTGATTCTATGATTGTTTTAATCTTACAAATTGTGTTGATTATGATACAGCGACGGGTTACGGGGAGGAAGCCCATAACCCACGATACTGCGTATGCTCACCGGCATAGCAGACGTGACACGTGGGCCATCTTCAGAGCCGAGGGACGTATTACGGACGCACAGTTTGAAATGGCCATGAGACCATACGGTCGACAGGTACTTGAAAATTCTAAACGAATGATTTTGGTTTATTGAATTACATATATATATACTTTTATACTATATATTACTTAAACAGGCACAAGCTGCTGATGATCCACCCGCCGCCACTGCAGAGGGTGGACGTGAGCACTACTCATCGGACATTCCGACCGATGTGACCTCATCTGAGCATGGAGGGAGCACCGAGTCATCATCTGGGTCTGAGTAGTACTCAGACTTATAGTATCACATTCCATATTGAGGATGTGGTTGTATATATTTTTTTGTAAACTGAAGCCATGGGCTACTTCGAGATATGGAGTCCCTTGTATACATGTATGAAATTTTGATAGTAATATTGAATTGATTGATCGATAGTATTACATTCATGTCTGTCTTGAATCGTGTATTGACAATGTATGCATTCATGTCGTTCTTGTCTTAATCTCCCTCGTGCATATGTTCTTCGTGGATGGTCTAATGGGATGGTCTAATGCACAAAAAAAAAAATCCAGAGAGTGTTATTGGGTGCTGGAATGCTGGAATAGTATTCAGGCACCAAATAGCACTCTCTCGATTTTTTTTTTTGCTCTCTGTTCGCGTGTATAAACGCGTCAGAATTGCTAAAACTCGCATGTATTTACGCAGATAATCTGTAAAATACGCGTGTATTAATGCGTCAAAACTGACAATTACGTGTGTATAAGCGCATCTAAATTAAAGAAACGCATGTATAGACGCAGGTATCAACGCGTCTGAGACATCTGAACTGAACAAAACGCGGCTATGGAGAAAGGGTTCCTGCAAAAGTACTCAGGCATTTCCCTGTCATTCCATGGATTCAAACCATGTTCAAGTGTAAATTCTATGATGTCTTGGCATCAAACCACTAGATCCACGTACAATGTTATGCATGTGCTAGGCTGATTGCCCTGCATAGAGACATATTGAAGAGAAGTGGCTAGACTTTAATGAGGAACCTCATAATATTCGTCTCGGGCTAGCTATGGATGGTGTGAATCCATTTGGTCTTAAAATTTCAACATGGAGCACATGGCCAGTTTGTCTTGTGAAGTGTAATCTTCCAGTGTGATTAGCAATAAAGAAGTGACATCTTTTTCTCTCATTAATAGTCCCTAGGAAGTACAAGGTAGCCAACATGGATGTGTACTTAGCCTCATTAATAGAGGAGCTACAAAGAAGTGACATCTTTTTCTCTCATTAATAGTCCCTAGGAAGTACAAGGTAGCCAACATGGATGTGGGAGGACAACAAAGGGTTTCCACCCCTTGGAATGAAGCGACTGTCCATATTTTACCCGAGTACCATATTGGGAAGGTCTTCTAATTAACCATTTTCTTGACCCAATGTATATTTTTATAAATATAGCCATAGCGCTTTGGAAGACTATTAATAGGGTCACAAAGAGCAAGGGCCAAAGGGAGGATTTACAAATAAGTGATCATATGTGACACACATGGCCGCGAACCAGAGGTGATGGTAAGTTGCTATTACCTAAAGCTCCTCGGTATTGACAAAAGAATATAAAGATCAAGTCAAGAAGTGCACTTTGGAGTTTCATACTCTAATCGGATGTATGCACTACCTAAAGGGGGCGTTTACAAAGGATAACGAGCTCTCTGACTTAAAATCACATGATTGGCACAAAGCAATATGTTGTTGTTTTCTTCTTGTTATTATAATGCTTACAATCTTAACATAGATATTTATTAATCATACAGTCTAACTTTGTTAATTTGGTGCTTTGTTTTTTATTGTAGATGTGAAAGATCCCTGCCCCCTCCGCACAACAAATTCGGGGGTGCTAGCAGCGGAAGAAGCACTCCTTGCGCAGTGCAGGTCCTCTCACTTGGGACCTCGCCCACCACGGGTCACAACAGTTACACACCCAATATGAAATTGCTTTCTTCACAGATTAAGCTATCTTTAAAACAATCATTTAATGAAGCCATAGTATCACTGATCACAATCCTCCAAAATATCCAGTTGAATCTTAATTTCCAATCATTCCTTCATCGGAGTATCTATGGCATCATTGGCAAAACCAGAATGCTCACCACACCTGTCCACTCAGGGGCCTTTTCGATAGTTCCTAGCTCATAGTACCCGGTAATATATTCACTTAAAAAAAATTCAAGATGGAATCTCCGTTTTGAAGATCACAGCAAGATCAACCAACAGATCCATATAAAAGAGCCATGGACTCATCCGTTGAGGACCAGCAAGGTCAATCAACCAGATCCATGTCCGGTTTCAAAAAACAACTCTTACTCCTTGTTTCAATATCTTTCACGATGCACGTGTGGGTATCTTTGGCGAAGCACCGTATGGTCAATTAGCACCCTCTAGGATCCTTCGCAGGTCACCTAGCGCTTGACTCATAGGCCGCTTCCTTGGTCCCTCATCCACCGTATACCTGAAGCTCACCATTTAAATTGAACCGAGGTTGGTCAAGACCTCGACCGACCTTGCTACGCAAGACGTCCTCCGTTGACTCTCCGTCAGATGTTGCAACTTTATCAGTTAGGTCTCCATGACCTTATTCACAAGATGGTCCAAATGCTTCCCCAGCATTCTTGACATAAAATAGTCATTTACAAATAGGTCACAATTACAGTTTCTATAATGAACTCTCGTCTTTCCACATTTATCCCTTATCAGCCCACATTACTTATTCCACATTCAATTCATATGTGTACCCATTCTTATCCAATCACATCACTTTCCATCTCATCACATCAGATTCCTTCACATCACATATCATTCATTCGCATCCCATATCATTCATTCACGTCTTGATTCACATGTCATCACATCTCATCCATTCACTCATATCAATGTCACATCCTTTCACATATACATTCGCATTCATTATTCCACATACACATCCACATTCGTACATCCACATCCACATCCACATCCATATCCACATCTATACATCCACATCCACATCCACATTCATACATCTATTTTCACATCCACATTCATACATCCACACCACATCTACATCCATACATCCATATCCACATCCACATTCATACATCCATTTTCACATCCACATTCATACATCCACATCCACATTCATACATCCACATCCACATCCACATTCATACATCCACATCCACATCTACATTCATACATCCACATGCACATTCCATATCATATCCACTTCCACATCCATACATCCACATCCACATCCACATTCATACATCCACATCCACATTTACATCCATTCATCCATATCCACATCTATATATCTATACGTCCACATACACCTTCACATCTATTCTTTTACAAACACATCCACATACACACATCCACATCCACATGCATATCCCTTCTTTCACATATACATCTGTATTCACATCCGCGTACTTCCCATCCCACCCTTTCACATATCCTCTCATCTCATTATTCACATTTACATCTATTTCCATTACATCACATCTTATCACATCCTATTTTCATCTTATCACATTTACATCTATTTCCATCACATCACATCTTATCACATCCTATTTTCATCTTATCACATTCATTCAAAAATTTATGAAAATCTAGACCCTTAGGCTAAGATCCTTTATACCTATTTTCAATTAATTCCAATTGCACATTGGAAAGTTCTTTTTGAATTTTTGTTTCATGGGAACCCATTTTAGACACTAGGAGGAATTTTATATCCAAAAATATCTCAATTTGGACTATCTCTCTCTAGATATTTTCTCTCTCTAGGTCAAAACAGGGTAAAACAGAATCTTTCTTTTATTTCAGAGAGGGGAATAATTATAAGATCAGAAAGGGAGATTCTTGCTCTTGTATACCTCAAAATCTGGGTGGAAGGAATCTTACATCCTACCCCACTTAAAAAAACGCGAGATGTCCTCATCTCGCAAAGTAGAGGACAACTCTCTCCCTTAAGATCCGACTTGTTCTGGGGTTCCTTATATTCTAGTCAACCCAATAGAATCTTGGGATAAATATCCCTTATATAGAACTCATTATTGAATAACAATTCACTCAGATCATATCATTCATATCTTTAACACAATAATGGTCCATTAGACCGAAAAATTTCTTTCTGTGAACATTCCTCCACGGGAATTTCAGTCAAGCAAGTTCTCAATTTGTCATCCCTTTTAACTTGATCCACCGGGTCAAGTGTTAACAGTAGCAATCTGACAACACAATCCACTAATCTCATAGTGATTTACTGAAGTCATTATCATCATTCCAGTTTACGAACATTATCAGAGGGATTTGTCCTATTCATCCTTATTGTGGTTTTTGCTCAGCTTAACACTTTTTAACCAAAATTTAGGAATCATCTTTTTCCAATCAGAATCCAAATCAACTCATCAATTCTCAACCAGAATTTAAAAATCATATCAACCACATTCAAATTCATTATCAGGATAGTATTTTTGCTTATAATTTCAAGGTCTTACATTTACTTGTATATACTGCCAGTAAAGAGCTGCAGTTATACCCTCGGTATATACGGGTAGTCACAGTCCTTGGAATTATAAGGTAAATACCATCATGTCTAGGCCTCAAGCAAGTCAGGGATTTGATACAATTGTGGTACTTCCATGTGAAGACCCAATTACCAATTTATGAATTTTAGTCTGAATACCAATTTGTATGAATTTCATTACATAATTCCAACCTTTTTCTATTTCTTCATAAATTTTTGACATTTTTGGCTTCTTAGTTGATTCTCATTAGCCAATTTGCTCTGATACCAGCAGCAACAACAGCTGAAAGATCCTTGCCCCCTTCACGCAAACAGATTCGGGGGTGCTAGCAGCAGCGAAAGAAGCACTCCTTGCGTGGTGCAGGTCCTCTCACTCGGAACCTCGCCCACGGATATTCGGACAGGAGACTAATCCCTTCCCTTGCCTGGAAATCATGGGCAATTCCTCCAAGATAAGTTTACTCTAACGTAGTCAAGGTCATTACTCTAACGTAGTCAAGGTCATTACTGACCAAATTGTTCTGACCGAACCTAAAGTCACTTGGTCGAGAAGAACTTGCACTTGGATCATAGACAACCCTTTTTTTCCCATCGAGAGGCATGGCTGTTGATTCCTTTTCTTTCCATATAACAATTACTATCCGGGAATTACTTCATCTAGTGTACTACAATAGAATTGAGTCTCATTTTAAAGATCCATCAGTCCAGCCTACCCCCATCCAGTCCCATGGGTTACCCAACCGCCCAACCACTGTAGTGATGGGATCCAATTAGGAAATTGGTTAGGTTTTGTCTCGGGTACTAGGAAAAAGATTTCCCAGGCCCCCTAGCCGGATGTTCATGCAAACTTAAAGCTTGTCACACCACTTACACACCCAATATGAAATTGCTTTCTTCACAGATTCAGCTATCTTTAAAACAATCATTTAATGAAGCCATAGTATCACTGATCACAATCCTCCAAAATATCCGGTTGAATCTTAATTTCTAATCATTCCTTCATCGGAGTATCTATGGCATCATTGGCAACCAGAATGCTCACCACACTTGTCCACTCAGGGGCCTTTTTGATAGTTCCTAGCTCATAGTACCCGGCAATATATTCACTTAAAATCCGTTGAAGATCAGATCCATATAAAACAGCCATGGACTCATCCGTTGAGGACCAGCAAGGTCAATCAACCAGATCCATGCCTGGTTTTAGAAAACAACTCTTACTCCTTGTTCCAATATCTTCCAAGATGTAGGCGTGGGTATCTTCCGCGACCCAGAGCCCGAGTACCGTATGGTCAGCACCATCTAGGATCCTTCACTCACAGGTCACCTAGCGCTTCACTCACATAGGCCGCTTCCTTGGTCCCTCATCCACTGTACCGGAAGCTCATGATTTAAATCGAACTAAGGTTGGTCAAGACCTCAACCTACCTTGCTACACGAGATGTCCTTCGTTGACTCTCCATCAGCTGTTGTAACTTTATCAGTTAGGTCTCCACGACCTTATTCACAAGATGGTCAAAATGCTTCCCTAGCATTCTTGAGACAGTCATTTACACAATCAGGTCACAATTATAGTTTTTATAAAAATGAACTCTCGTCTTTCCACATTTATCCCTCATCAGTCCACATTTATCCCTCATCAGTCCACATTAGTTATTCCACATTCAATTCATATGTGTACCCATTCTCATCCAATCGCATCATTTTCCATCTCATCACATCAGATTCCTTCACATCACATATCATTCATTCTCATCCAATATCATTCATACATGTCTTGATTCACATGTCATCACATCTCATCCATTTACTCATATCGACGTCACATCCTTTCACATACACATTCGCATTCATTATTCAACATACACATCCACATCCATACATCCATACATCCACATCCACATCCGCATTTAGACATCCATACATCCACATCCACATCCGCATTTAGACATCCATACATCCACATCCGCATTTAGACATCCACATCCATATCCACATCTATACATCCACATCCACATCCACATTCATACATTCATTTTCACATCCACATTCATACGTCGACATCCACATCTACATCCATACATCCATATCCACATCCACATTCATACATCCATTTTCACATCCACATTCATACATCCACATCCACATTCACATTCATACATCCACATCCACATCCACATCCACATCCACATTCATACATCCACATCCACATCTACATTCATACATCCACATGCACATTTCATATCATATCCACTTCCACATCCATACATCCACATCCACATCCACATTTACATCCATTCATCCATATCCACATCTATAGATCTATACGTCCACATACACCTTCACATCTATTCTAGATTAGAATGACCACTAATTGGATCATTATCCAATTATGGATAGATTCATAATTTCTCTATGAGAGAGAGAGAGAGAGAGAGAGAGAGAGAGAGAGAGAGAGAGAGAAGAGAGAAGAGAGGCCTATGCATGTGCCAAAAACAAGAGTCTATCACAATAAATGACAGTGTTGATTCTGTGGGCAATAGTAAGAACTGTGTACCATTGCAATTGCCCATTTATATAGTCAAAATCTGCCCATGCCAGCTCTAGACCAACAAGCTGAGAGAAGCTCTTTTTGATGGCTCGAGGGAGTTGGATGAGTTCTCGCAACACTGGCTCCCACTGAATTTCTTTTAACTCATCTAGCATCAAACCTTTGCATTTCCATACATGTTAAGAAGGGTGTTCCCTACTACAAGGTCCACCATATGCATAAAACTCCATAATTCACACCACACTCATGTACAAAAACTCCTAGATCTGGCTCTGCCTCAACTCATCTTATTGAACCTCATTTACAATATGAACATATGTACATGGCATCATATAATGACTCGTCATGGCACTTAACTCATGCATCTGGATTTGTATTTGATGGCCTCACATGCATGGTTTCACACCATAGACGTGCCATGGCACGACATCCACCCCCTCTAAACCTGCACATCCTCTGGTATGTGCCAAATCATCATCAAGGTCCACATATAACTGGATGTCGTCTTGTTGATCTAGTCAACATTTTGGTAGTAGACCTCTCCCTAATGCAGATCAACATCTTTACACTGTGTGGGAAGAGAAGGTCGTTCTTGATGATGTTGGTCAGGAGATGCAGAGTCATGTGAGGGAACTATGTAAAATAGTATTCTCCCATGAAACTTTAACCAAACTCCTCTGCCTTCCATCCGAGAAGAAAACAAGAATTTTTAATCAACTCAAGAGTGAGTTCAAGCCTGCCTCAAGTAGCAAGGAAGTACCTAACAAGTGGTCTACAATCTCACAAGAGACTGTATGAAACACAAGAGGTCCGATGTCACCCAAGCAGTGAAAATGGGGGGAGAAAAACCTTGGTTCATTTACCAAGAGAGATGGGATGAGGAGGTGAGGAAGCACGCTGAAAACCCCTGATGATACTCAGCAAGAGGGAGAAGCGGCAAAGCAACTAGAGAGCGTGGGGAACTTGCACCTCAGGAGCGGTGGACGGGACTCATCTTATGAGTATTTTGTAAGTATCCATGCTTTCTGTAGCCTCTCATTTATATGTTAACTAGTGTATAGTTGTATGTTTTTATTTATGTTTTGTTTTCATCTATGCAGTAGTAGCGGGTGGTTGGATGCCAGGCTACCAAGTTGGAAGAGTGTTATGCATTCAAGCATGGAACTTATGCCTTTCTTGAGTGCATTGAGCACGACAATGAAAATATAGATTGGACAAGTGTGGTTTCGGTAAGTATGTCATGCCATATGCCAATTTGAGGTTTTTGGTAAGTTTGTATATGCTAATTTGTGGGTATTGCATTGTTTTTACAGAGAGCAGTACCTAACCCTCCCCGTTGAGGCTAGTTCGTAGATTACACACCTACTTTAGCTAGCATAGTTTTCAAATTGTATAGATCTTTTTGGTTTTGGAATTGTACAAATATTTTTTTTCACCCCTTTTGGGCATGTATAGGTCACTTGCATATGCGATAACTTTCTTGTATAAACATTTATTATATAAGTAGTCATATCATACAATTTGGATCAATGTCTCATTGTGGTTGACATCAAGTAATGAAACTTGATTTTGTACATCAATGTATCTTTATTTGTGGTGATTCTTTAAGTGTGTAAAATTTCACTTGAATGCAACAAAATCTTCAAATATTTAGCATAATGGTGTATATAGGTATAGAATTGTACTTGTATGCACCATAATGCTAAAAATATATATATACCTATATCCGTTGGTATTTTAATTGGTATAAGCGTCAAAAGACACTTGCGTTTGTCATTATTTGAGTTCATATACATGTCAGAATGAATGTGGGGACTAGTGATTTTAACGATGTAGTTTGCCACACTATTTTTCGACGATGGTAACAGCATGTATATGGACTTTTGTAGCAACACTTTTTCCAACGTGAGTATTGCAATCACTATAAACAATGTATCTTGATTTTGTAGTTATTGCTTCTCCAAGACCTCTCCAGTTAACCAGATTTTCACAAATGGTCTAGTTCCCATGGGGTAGCCACAAAAGTGTAGATAGGGTGATCATCACCAATTCGGGAACTTCTGGAATAATCAAAGTTTCCCATCATGTTATATATCATTGGAAAGGTCTCAATGAGTAGATTCCAAATGTGCAATACCCGCCTTTTGATTTGATTTGCAAAAATTTCACCATGAGCCCATTTTTCTAGAGAGAAAAGGTGTGGAAATCCTTAAGGGGAAAAAATGCGAGTCCATATTTTGCCTAAAGGTAGATGTAGGATACCAATGCCTCTTTCACTCTTTGGCATGCCCAATCTATCCCAGGAAAGCGAAGCTACCACTCTCATGTTACTACTCCTATTTCTCCATAGAAAGTCTCTTACATGCCCCATAATTTTCTTGACTTTTACCAAAGTTAAGCACTATGCATTGGAACATGATGTAGGCATTTAAAACAACATTACAAATGGTCACCCTGTCTTCAACTTCTGGATGAATCTCTCTAGGGCCCAATCACTTAGCTGTTTGTTTTTCACCTCCACTCCAAAAGGAATTCCTAGGTGTCCAATTATTTGACCTCTCCTAATTACCTCACATCCCCATCTTTCTAGGTCAAAGTCATTGTCTTCAGTCATACTAGCGACCTTGGATTTATGAATGTTACATCTGGACCCATAAGCTTTAGCGAATTCCCATATAATGGATAATGCTTGCCTCAAATTATCATTCTTTGCACTCAGGAAGAGCAATGATTCATCAGCAAAACATTGAATTACCGATTCCTCACCACTTCTCAGCTTTGGTCTAGTCACCCTTCCTTTTCCATAGGCATCTTCAAGGGCCACAATGAGGGGATGAGAGGCAATAGTAAAACATTGAATTACCAATTCCTCACCACTTCTCAGCTTTGGTCCAGTCACCCTCCCTTTTCCATAGGCATCTTCAAGGGCCACAATGAGGGGATGAGAGGCAATAGTAAAGAGCAAGGGGGCAAGAGGGCATCCATGTCTCACCGACACCTTGACCTCAACCCTCCCACAAGTCTTCCATTTTAAAGCAGTTTAGAGTGTCCCCCAAGCGTAATGGCATAAATACAGGAAACCATCTTAAATCAAAAGCCCAGTTTCTCCATTACCCTTACCACAAAAGACCAATGGATCCTATCATATGCTTTCTCCAAATCAAGTTGAAGCAGAATGCATTTCTGATCAGTATTTTGAGCCACATCCTTCCCTAACATAGCTGCAAATATGTTATCATATATGGATGTACCCTTAATGAAACCATATTGTTTCCTAGACACAATCTCTTGGAGAACAAGGGATATCCTCAAGGCAATGAATCTAGCAAGAATTTTGTAAAAAATCATAGAGTTAGTAAAGATATGGGTCTCCAATGGTTAAACCTATTCCATGCATCCTATTTGGGGATAAATTTCACCACTCCCTCCTTTAGATCTTTATTGAGGATACCAATATTGAATGCCTCTCTCCATATATTCCATACTAGTTCCTTTAATGAAGGCCAAAAGGAAATGAATAATTCCACATATATCCCATCTTAATCAAGTGACTTCCCTTTCCCTAGCTTAAGTAGGGCCTCAGTAGGTGTGAGATCCCATTGCCCCCTCTGTGCACCGGGATTCCCGAATGGTAGCAGCAGAAGTAGCTTCCTCTTGCGTGGGGCAGGGTTTCTCACTCGGGGCCTCGCCCTCGAATGTCCGGGCACTAAGCTGGTGGTCATTCCGAAAACCGAAACCGGAAAAATTTCCCATGCCTGGAAAACGAGGACGATTCCACCATTTTTTTTCTTAACAAATTATTCTAATGAGGTCAAGATACTAAACTAACCTTCATCTGATTAAATCAGATAGAAGGGAAACTATTACAGACTTAACTTGAAGGAATCAACACTTTTTTCCTAATTGAATCAGGCACAGCTGTTGATCTATTTATTAGAGAAGTCTTTACGCTTTTATTTAGCTACTCGAGTTCTAAACGTATTCCTATTAATCAATTTTATTATTAAAACTCTACTAATTCCAACCTAACCCCATCCCATGGGTTAGCCACCGCCCAACCACTGGAATTGGTAGAACCAAACAAGTACTCACCCACCCATAATCGAATGCCTTTCTTAACTTTTGCTTTAGAATATAGATACGCACACACTCCTCTTTAAACTTTAACTTTTAAAACAATCCATTGACAAACAATTATTGGTTACAGATGTTATAACTCAAAATTTCCTTTCAATCCTTGTTTCTCACAAAATAGTATCACTCTAGACTCTCCGTTGAGACCAGCATGTCAGCAAACCAAGATCCAGTAAAATAGATTACAATAATTTTCTCGTCTCATCATACATATATATATCTTCCACGACATACGCATGGGTGTCCTAAGCACTGCGAGCCCATGCATCGCCTGGTCAGAACCCTCCAGGATCCTCTTTAGGTGTCCTGGCACTTTACTCACAGACTGCTTCGTCAGCCCTCGCCCATCGTATATCGGAAGCACACCATTTTTCACCAAACCCAGGCTGGTCAAGACCTAGGCAGGTTTTTGCCACGTGAGCCATCCTTTGAACACTCCCTGCCAGCTGTTGCAACCGAACTTCCCTTAGAAAAACACATATACCACATGCTCCCTCCACCAGCATTCTAGCGTAAGACGATCCTTTAAGAAAACAAGGTTTCTATGCAAGTTTTCATTTTATTTTCTTTTGAATACAATGGGTATACCTTAAATCCGTATCCCAATACTTCTAGATCGCAGGTTTAAAATTCCAATAGAATTTCTTGAAATCCGTAACCTTGATCCTGAGATCAAAATCAAGGGTCTTAACTTGATTTCAGATTCGCTGGGTGATTTGAGTGAATTTTCTTGAACTGGTCACATCGTCTTTTCTTGAAACTCCTGAAGGAGTTATGTCTTGGTGAGAGTCTGATTCAGGGTTTGAGTTTGGAGAGGTTGTCCCTGAACTATCTTTCTCAAAGGGTTATATTTCAATTACTACTTTTCATTCATTGAGTATTTTACTTAACTAAATTCAAAACTAATCACGAATTCCTATGAGAAATACATAAATCATGTATCTAAAATTCTGACTTCGATAGTTTTTTTGAATTTTCTCATTTACCATCCTAGAGAATATGAAATGGTAGAATTTTCTCTCATAGATTATTTACTTATTCATTTACCAATATTCATGGGTTTAAACATAGGATTAAAGAGAACTCTTATTTTGATATAAAAATTCTGTATACATCTATTTATGCATAAAATCCAACTTCTATAGAAATAACACTTTTATATAAAAGAAAATCCTTTTATGCATCTATTTATGTATAAAAAATCAATTTTGATGGAAGTAACACTTTTATAGTAAAAGAATTTCTTTTATCCATCATTTTATGCATAAAAATCAATATTGATGAAAGTAACACTTTTGTAATAAAAAAAATACTTTTATGCATCATTTTATGCATAAAAATCAATATTGATGAAAGTAACACTTTTATAATAAAAAAAATTCTTTTATGCATCATTTTATGCAAAAAAATTAATATTGATTAAAGTAATATTTTTATAATTTAAAAATTTTTTATGCATTATTTTATGCATAAAATTTAATATTGATGAAAGTAACACTTTTATAATAAAAAAATTCTTTTATGCATCCTTTTATGCATAAAAATCAATATTCATGAAAGTAACACTTTTATAATAATAAAAATAATTTCCAATATGCATCTTTCTATGCATAGAATTTAAATCTAATGAAAATCACACGTTTATAATTAAAAAAATATCCAATATGCATCTTTCTATGCATAGAATTTAAATCTAATGAAAATCACTCTTTAAAAATATTCAATATGCATCTTTATATGCATAGAATTTCATTTTAAAGAAAATAACACTGTTATAATAAAAATATTTCTACTATGCATTTTTCTATGGCTAGAATAAAAATAACACTTTTAGAATACACAAACAGTGGGGATTACACTTTTTGAATAATAAAAGATAAAACTATTTCACAAAATTTAAGAGAATTTTGCCATAGCCTTCTTTGTATGGCTGACCTTTTTTTAATTTTTTCTATCCTCAAGTTACTTAAAAATTATCCCAAATGGTTTAAAGCATTCGAAACTAATCAAATTCTACTTTTAAAAGAGAAACAATATGAAAAGTTTAATTCTAACAATTTGATGACTTGTCTAGGATAAAGAAAGGCTGAATTTAAGAATGAAGAGAGGGGGAAAGCCTTTCCAACAAGGCATAACATCATTTTTTTCATTTTAAGGAAAACAAAAACTAGAAAACCATTAAAAGGAATAAAGAAAAAGTAGGAGTTCTAGCTTACATGAATTTCTATGAGCTTTCCTTTGGCTTGATGGTTTGAGGGATCTTCTCTTGTTTGCAACAAGAGTGGCCAGTGGCCACCAATTCTTTTGAAGAGAAAAAGGTCAAAAACTAATGAATTATCAATAAATTCACTATTTTTGGCTCTGGGATGGTGGAGTAGAGTAACAGTGCATAAAACACTATTAAGCTTCTACAAAGGGGGAGGCTTCTATTTATAGGAAAATTGAAGTAGGAGAGAGGAGAGATGAAATATCTCAATATTTAAGACTTTAAAACTCCACCACACAGGTGAAATAGGCGCCTCCTTCATGAGGGGGAATCCCCACTCTAAGGTGTCAAAAATTCATTTTCTTAGTATTTCCTTGGTCCTTAGTTCACTCTTAATCTTTTCTGAGGATTTACTCATTTTTGGGAGGAGTTTTTTTATTTCTTCAATTTATCTCCTCCCTACATTTGGATTAATCTGATTGGCCCCTTAGAACCTTAATTTAAAATTTTCAGAAAATTTGGACCCTTAGGATAAGACCTTTTGAACACATTATAATTTATTTCTAATGCACCTTCTGGAAATCTTTTTGAACTTCTGATTCGGGGGAATTTATTTTAATAATAAGAGATATTTTTTCATCCAAAAATATCTAAATCTGAATAATCTCTCTCTAGAATATTTTCTCTCTCTAAGCCAAAATAGGTAAAAACAAGATCTTTTATTATTCTGAAGATGGAATTGATTATAGGGGAAAAATACTGGACATCTTGAGGGGATGGGCTGGAATCTTACATTATCTCCTACTTGATTTGGCTTCTTTCTCCCAGGTGGCATCTTCAAAAGGATAGAACTTCCATTTAACTAATAATTCTCTCAGAATTCTATTCCTAAGAACCTTTTCTCGAACATCAAGGATTTCTTCAAGTTAGAGTTCCATCTGCCCTTGGGTTGAAGAAGTTAAGATTTCATTCATCAAGCACATAATTCGGACTTGGTCTATACTTTTTAAAAAGGCTAACATAAAATACATTATGTACTTTGAGATGAGGAGGCAGAAGAAGTTCGTAGGCTAAGTCACCTACTTTCTTTGTAATCAGATATGGCCCACAATATTTGGGGGATAACTGCTTGTACTTTCCAAGAGATAGAGAACTTCTTTTGGGGTGTACTCGAATGAAGACCATATCTGCTTCTTTGAATTTTTTGTCTGTCCTCTTCTTATCTGCATATTGTTTATGTCTATCCTAGGCTGATTTTATATCTTTGCGAATTCACTGCATTTGCTGCTCCATGTCATCAAGCATCTGTCTGGACATCTCAACCCTAATCAATGGGTCAGACCAAGTTAATGGAGTTAACTTGGTCCATGTGACTGCATTTGCTGCTCCATGTCATCAAGCATCTGTCTGGACATCTCAACCCTAATCAATGAGTCAGACCAAGTTAATGGAGTTAAGCAATCTTGTCCATACACAAAGCTTTAAAAGGGCTCATCCCAATCTTCGGTGATAAGAAGCATTGTAGGCAAACTCGACTAGGTGCAGATAACTTAGCCACTTCTCTTGGATTCCCTGCCATAGCATGACTGAAGTATATCTTCGATTACTTGGTTCACCCTTTCAGTTTGACCATTGGTCTCGGGGTGGTAAGCTATGCTGAGATCCAAGAAAGTTCCTAGTGCTTCAAAAAATGCAGTCCAGAATCTTGACGTGAATTTGGAGTCTTGATCACTTACTATTCTTTAGGGTAGGCCATGCAATCTGAAGATTTCTTTGAGGAGCACATCCACTGTAGTGTAGGTTTCTTTTACTGGAATCAGATGGACAACTTTGGTTAGTCTATCAACTACCACAAAGATGGAGTTGTAAACTGATTGCACTGAAGGTAATCCAGTAATAAAATCCATACTGATGCATTCCCACTTCATCTGGGGGATGTCTAATAGTAACTTCCCAAGAATTTTTACTCTCTCGGCCTTGACTTTCTGGCACGTCAAACATTGACATACATGATTAAGCACATCCTTTTTTAGACCAGGCCAAAAGAAGTTTTTCTTCAGAGACATGTAGGCTTTGATGAAACCTGGATGTCGTGCAATAAGGCTCTCATGGGCTTCATTCAGAATTTGACCCTTAGTTCCCTCATCATTGGGAATGCATAACCTGCGATTATAATACATAATTCCATCATCTAGGCTATACCGTTGAGCTCGGTTCAACTCATGTGGAGTTTTGCTTTCTTGCATAAGTAGGGTAGCAATAGGACCAAAGAATCTATCTTGCATGATCTTCTCTCCTGCTTCAATATTCAAAGGATTTGACACTACAATAATTGCAAGCAAGGAGGCTTTTCTGCTATTGAGGGTATCTGCTACCACATTTTCTTTTCCTGGGCGGTACTTGATTTCAAAATCAAATTCTTGCGGGGTCTACATCCACCTTCTTTGGCAAGCATGTTGAGATCCTTCTTGAGTGAAGATCCACTTTAAGCTCTGATGATCTGTCATCAAAGTGAATCTTTGACCCAGTAGGTAATGTCTCCACAACTTCAGGGCATATACTACTAAAAGTAGTTCCAGGTTGTGGTGGACAACATCATTCCTCTCATGCGTTTTGAGTTTTCGGGATTCATAAGCCACTGTATGACCATCCTGCATGAGTGCGCCTCCCAGGGAAAAACCACTGGCATCAGTTTTACTACCTCAAAGGGTAGAGAGAAATCTGGAAACTTTAGAACGGGATTGGTTACCAAGGCGGTCTTCAGCTTATCTCAAAAGCACTCTGGCACCTAGCAGACCTTTAATTAAAACAATGTCAAATCCATTGCAGGATTGATGACTTGGCACCGTAACACTAGGTCCACGGATGGTGTTATGCATATGCCAAGGCTCGCCATATTCGACTCAGACTAGCGATGGATGGAGTGAATCCATTCGATCTACGAAGTTCATCATGGAGTATATGGGCATGTTTGCCTAGTTAACTATAATCTTCCACCATGGCTAGAGATAAAAAAGGGCATCTTTTATTATCTTTGATAGTTCCTGGAAAGTACAAGGTGAAGAACATGGATGTGTATTTATCCCCTTTAGTTGTGGAGCTTCCTGTTTTATGGGAGGGCATTGAAGTTCATGATATTTCCAAGAGGTTTAGACAATGTGTGCTAACATTAAGAGGAATACTTATGTGGACTATGCATGATTGTCCTGGCTATGGAGAGTGCTCAGGTAATACTTATGTGGACTATGCATGATTGTCCTGGCTATGGAGAGTGCTCAGGTAATACTATAGCTTGTTAACATATTATGTTAAATTATGATTGTCATCCAAACTTACCTCTGCTTGCTACAATCTTTTCTGATGTTCTACAGGGCTTTGAGTGTCAGGGTATAATGGATGTCCATTATATGGACTGCAACTTGAGGCTCGGTACTCAAAGTCTATGAAGAATATAGTATACGAGGGCCACAAGAAGTATCTCCCAGTGGAACATCCTTTACATGAGGGATTTCTAGGGAGGTCTCCTCGATTCTCTACAGAACTTTGTTTTTGGAACTATAGGAAGGGGAATTGATTGTGCAAACACTGTGTATGCTGCAAAGAGGTCTCAAAGTTGCCATTGTGTGTATGTATGCAAAGTAAGGTCACTGGTTGTGATAGTTTGGGTGCAGTATAGTACCACTGCAAGAATACAATAGTTTGTGCAGTGCTATTGTTGGTAAATTTGTGTTACAGAAAAGATGTCAAATGATGGAATAAACTAGATTGTAGCAGAGAAGCTTAACAAGAATAACTTCCATGCTTAGAGGTCTAGATTGATAAATTTCATAATGGGAAAAGGTCACTAGGACTACATTGAAGGTCACTAGGACTACATTGAAGGTGAACATGAAGAGGCACCAAAGATAGTGGAGATTAATCCAACTACTGTAGATATAAAAGTGTTTAAGGATTGGAATCAAGGAGCAAGAGAAGTCATGTATTATCTTTCTATCAGTATACACAGGACACTATGATTGGGCATTTACAGGATGCCAAGTCACCTAGGGAGGCATGGGACATCTTGGTGAAGCTGTATTAAACCAACACCAAGGCACGAAAAATTCAATAGAAGAATGAGCTTCATACTGTGGAAAATAAGAATATGTCTATGAATGATTATGCTTTGCAGATCAAGGGCATTGTGGAATCCCTTGCATCAACATTCCCAACTTCACAGATTTGGTGTCAATGCTGATCATTGAAGAGAAGAACTTCGATGAAGATCAAGAGTCTTCACAAAACAGAAACAGTTCAGAGAGCAACAAGATTTCTACATAAGTGCAGGTAGAGGATGAGGTAGAGGTCATGGATGTGGCTAAACAGGTAATCAAAATTATGGTTAGCAGCATTCCCAGGATTCACAACAACATAAAGGTGGAAGATGCCGGTTTAGAGACAGGGGGAGTCAACAAGGTCATGGTAATTGGCAAAGGGAGGATAATGCTACACGAAGCTATTTTACTATGGTAAGTCTGGGCATGTGCAAATAGATTGCTATAAGAAAAAGAGTGATATGCGAAATGGGAAAGTGCAGCAAAACCACTATGCATCCTCCTAGCAGAAATAATGATAATGAGAGGTTGTTTGTTATGCAACATGTGGTTAATGGTGTGTCTGGAAATGATGTAGCATCATGTAAGGATGATGTGTGGTATGTTGATTTAGGTGCTTCGAACCACATGATAAGTCAGGGTGAGTGGTTGAAGAAAATGAAGAGTCTTGAAAGACTAGGTTTTGTTGAAACTGGAGATGATACTGCTCATCCGATTGCCCATGTTGGGGATGTGCCATTGTCTATGCAGGATGGTAAGGTGAAGTAGCTTGCAGATGTACTTCATGTTCTGAACATAACAAAGAATCTGGATTATGTTGGCCAGATGATTGAGCAGGGTTCGCATGTTCAATTGAACCTTGATGGTGGCTGATGTAGAAGACTTTAAAGATAAGTGCAGGTTGGTTGCAAAAGGCAACAGAGTGGGCAGAATGTTTACATTGAATGTAAATATGCGTGAAGTGAGTCTTGCAATGTTTGCAAATGGTTCAAGAGTTGTTGAAGATACAGACATTTGGCACAAGAGAATTGGGCATGTCAATGTGCAAAGAATGAAGTCTATGCAGACTAAAAAAATTGTGACAGGGCTGTCTAAGTTTAAAGTTGAAGGTATGCATAAATTTTGTGAAGCATGTCAATTTGGAAAGTAAACAAAACATGTATTTCCACATGACAGAAATGTGAGTAGGAATGTACTAGATGTTGTGCATTAAAATGTTTGGGGTCTTGGGAGAAGTTGTTTGAATGTGAGCCAATCTCCAAGGGATCTAGTAGGTCATGTGCTCAATGCTCCCCACTAGGAAACGTGGGGTCATGCCCCTTGTTGAGATTACAATATTGATGATAGCTAGAGCCAAGCACAATATGTGTTGGCATGGTAGATAGTAGCATGTGTGTGACAATAAATGGCCGTGTCTAGCTGGCCACAGTGTGTGGACATTATATTTGTTGTGTGACCATAACACATGTAGTGTGTGGTGTGTATTCCTCTTCTATTATGCATTGTGTGAGAATGGATATGGCTTTCCTCTATGGTTAGGGTTACATTAATAAATTAGGGTTTGCTCTCATGTGTGTGTGCTCTCTCATTATCAATCTTTTATCCTGGTATCAGAGCCTAGTGCTCTCTATTAGGGTTTTGTGAGTGAGTGAAGAAAAGGAAAATTTTTTGTTTTGGAGCTATCCATCATTGGAGCTTGGAGCACACACTTACTCAATAGATTTCTACAATCTTTTTTGATGTTCTACAGGGCTTTGAGTGTCAGGGTGGTATAATGGATGTCCATTATGTGGACTACAACTTGAGGCTCGATACTCACAGTCTATGAAGAATATAATATAGGAGGGCCACAAGAAGTATCTCCCAGTGGACCATCCTTTGCATGAGGGATTTCTAGGGTGGTCTCCTTGCATATGGAAGAGCAGTGATTGGAGGACCTTATGGGAGCTAGATCCAACCTGCACACCTCCAAGAATGAATCGTTTATCCATTCTCCATCAACTTTCATAGTGGAATGACCTTCTAGTGAACCATCTTCTTGACCCAATGCACATTTTCAAGAATATAGCCAAGGTGCTTTGGAAAACCATTACAGGAGCAAAGGAGAACAAGGCACAACGAGATGATTTACAAGAGGTTCAATGCATGCAACAATTATGGGCCCAAAATAGACCAGATGGGAAGGTGAAGCTACCAAAAGCACCTTGGGTCATGACAAAGGAAGAGCAAAGGCATGTAAAGAAGTGTATTTGTGAGTTTTATACCCCTACAAGATGCATGCATTTCTTGAAGGGAGAATTTACAAAGAACGATGAGCTTAGTGGTTTGAAGTGTCATCATTGGCACAAATTCTTGCAATTCGTGCTTAGTATAGCCATTAAGGATTGCCTCAACGATGACATTAGAGCAACAATTTACAAAATTGGTATAGTGGTGCATTGGATATCAAGGAAAGAGATTAGTAGAGACACATTGGAAGTAACAATGTTAAACTCCATTGAGGCCATTGCAATGGCTGAGAAATACTTTCCAACAAGTATTTTAACCATTCAATTACACTTGCTAGTTTATGTGGTTGAGATGAAGTTGCTGTGGTTAGGGTTGTCCATAGGCGATGGATGTTTTTCTTGGAGATATTTATGAAGGCACTTAAAGAATTTGTTCGTCAAAGAGCTCATCCTAAAGGTAGTATGCCAGTGGGATGGCTTGTTCAAGAATCACTTGTATATATAACTGAACTTCTCATTATGTCTGATCGCGATATGCCAAGATTATGGATACAATTAGAAGATGATCGACTAGTTGGGGAAGAGCCACAAGGGAAAGGCCTTGTGAGAACAATGGATGTAGCATTGCGTGAGAAGATCAATAAATTTTGCATCTTAAACTCACATGCTATGGAGAAATGGATCGAGAGATATAACTTGGTGAAGGCTGAAAGGGACCAAGCTTGTTTGAGTTTTAGAAGGAGTCTAACAACCCACACACTATCATACCCAACAGAACTTGCACTTCTTTCAGACTTTCCTTCTAATAAATGGCTCGAGGAAACCATAGTGCAAGCTAAACGCAGTGGTGAACCAATAAGTGATGAGGAAGAGGAGCTTGCATATGATTGTGATTTCCATGTATGTGAGTTTGAGATATCTACGCATAGTCTTTTATGTTGTGCTTTTGTGAATTTATACAATAAAAGTACTTATTTATTGTGCTTGCAGTATCGTAAGTTTGGGAAAATTTGGTCACACCAGTCACTTTTGAGTAGAAGGAATAGATAAAAAGAGAAGAACATTTGATTATGGTGTGAAGGCTAATCTTATGCAAGAAAGTCGTTCAAGTGCAAGTGATGGCAATACTGAAGTAGGCATGCTAGATTATTGTGGAACAATCCAAGATATTATCAAGGTTGGATTAAGAAAGTTTAATATGTTCATTTTTGATGCAAAATGGTTCAAGTTGGTAACTCAAGGGGTGCAAGTAACTGTACGCAAAGACAAGTGTGGATTTCTTCAAGTAGACTGCACAAAGATATGGACTGACCAAAGGGACACATTTGTGCTACCAGAGCACTGTGAGAAGTCATCTTTGTGGAAGACCCGATAGATCATAAAGTGTTGTTTGTGATCCAAATAAATCCATGTGGAAAATAAATATTTGAAGAGGTGAAAATAGAAGTTGACTGTTTACCAGATGCTGAGGAACTCCCCCCAAATCATGTGATGGTTGAGCATACACCACTAGCACCTATTGAATAAAAAGAAGAACAAGAAGAACAAGAAGAAGATATAATAGTTGAGGAAGTAGGTGAGGCTCACACTGGATTAGGATCGGATGAAGATGTACTCATTGAGAAAATACATCTTGAACAAGAAACAGACACTAGAGATAATCCAGAAGAAGAAGAGATTCAAGCTGAGTATGATCATGATGCATAGAGAACTCTCATGCTAGAGCTAGAAGAGGATGACGACATGGATGAATTACCTTCTACTACTACAAGACAATCTGTTCCACCAATTAACAACAATGATGGAGTATTTCTAGAAATAGATTTATTTGGAGCCATGGATCTCGCTGAGGATGAGCAAGTTGATGATGAACTTTAATTTCATTGTAAAATAGGGCACTTTCTTAATTGCACTTTAGTGATGAGGAGGAGGAGCTAGCATTTGTTCTCCTTCAAAGAGCGCGATGGAAGTTCTACCTTCCTCTCTCCCTTGCCCCCCCTCTCTCTCTCCCTATTTATCTCTCTCTCTCTCTAGCTCTCTCTCTCTCTCTCTCTCATAGACACATATGCTTGCAAAGAGGTAGAAAGAGAAGCCTAAAACACACCCCAAGGTGGGAACTAATAACTATTATATATAAATTCAAATTTTTAAAAAATAAAATTTTGACGGTTATTTCGACACTTATTTCCACACATTTTGACGCATATTTCGATGCCTATTTTGATGCACATATCGACGATGCGACCATGTGTGGAAACTAAGCGTCAAAAAATATTGATTCTCTAATAGTGGCTCATTTGCGCCTCAAAAGATCTTTCTTGTTTCAAAATATCTTTCAGCTCACCATCTAGGGAATTACCATCCTCACCAAGAAATAGCTCCCCCCCAGGGATCTTCTCCGACATAGGAGCCATCATCTGCACTGTGGCATATTCCGCGGAAATGCATGCTACATCCACCACACAGAGAGTGGGATCAAATCCGCATTAGCCCACACAAAAATTGCTCTTCACAAGCCTTCAGCCATGTTTATTGTTTCTGCAATCACTGGCCAGACTGCATTGCTCAGCTGACGGCGCTCCCGTAATGAGAACTTCACTTTTTTTTTACCCCACTGATTGTGTTCTGAATTGTGCTACACCTTGGCTTGCCACAACCATGGACGACCCAACAAAAGATTGTATTCCTGATTGGAATCTTCCATATTAAGAACCACAAAAGACATCACAAATGGAATTCCCGCAAGTCTAATCACTATTCCCTTGGAAATGCCAAGAGGATGAACTCGACGCGTTGGTCAACCATCTGTACCAAAAATGGGGCTAGTTCCCATTCCAACCATCCCATCTTCTCACAAGCCAACTGCATCGCAATATTGACACCTGCACCAGCATCAATTAGAACTTGATCAATGTGAGTCCCATGATGAACCACCGAAATCTCTGGAATGCATGTGTTTGTCACTGGAATGTCAGGGGCTAGTTCTTCCTGAGGTTAACCGGAGCCATTGTGGGGGACACCATACCCAGATCAGCTATTGCCAATAGGGACTAGTGAAAATTTAGAACTAGCTTTAGCAATTGTCCCAACTTAATCTGAAGTGGTGCTTGCAAGAGTTCATCCTAGTCATGTCCTTCTGATTGTTGTTGTTGTGCTACTGAGGCAGTGTAGATCCTTCCGGCACCTATGGATTGCTTCTGGATGATGTGGAATAATCCGCAATCACTGTGACATTTTTTCAAAAATGAACCCCATTTGGGGTTTTCTTTAGGTACTTGCTCCTTTACCCAATTTGTAACTTGATGCCACACTTCTTCCTGTGTTGGCCAATCAATGCTAGCCTGTTCTTCTGCTTTAATTTGAGGTCGACTCTTCTTTCTAGAGCGAGTGACCATGCAAACTTCTGGATCTCCCTTCTTAGCAAGGGACTCAATTTGAACCATAGACACACTTGGTTGCTTCCTTGTTTCCTTTTCTTGCCTCTCTGCCTTCCTCTGCAGTCATACTCCTGCGCCTTTGGGCACTCCGATTGCCAATGCCCTTCCTCTATGTAGAACAAATAGATGCGCGGTTGATCGCCACCTCCGCCACTCTCGACCACGACCATGGCCACCTTCTCGACTACGACCATGGCCACCTCCTCGACCGCGGCCTCCACTGGAGTAGCCATAAGCATTATCAAAACCTCCCACTGTTTTAGCAAATGCCACCTCAAGATCTTTTTCTGCTTTATCCTTCCATTGAATGGGGCCTCTAGCCCATTGGCCCCACCAAAATAGAAAAAACTAGTATTATGAGAATTAGAAGTACAGATGGCACACCATTTCTCATTTAGTGCACACTCCATAGTAGGATGACCTGTATTGCAGCATGCGAGCACCAGACCTCTTTCAAAAACGACTAAGCAGTGGAGGATTCCCCAGACATTGCCGTGCTGACCTTCCCACCCTTGTGGGTCTTCCTGGTAACTTTCACTGGTTCGGCATCCGAATCTTTGCTACTACTGTCAGAAGAACGAATCTTCAGAGCTATTGTGATTCCTTCCATGAGATGAGCTTTTCCCTGACTTCTTTTTGGATTTTTGCCTATGGGGCGTGTCTTCGTCCTCCAAGGATTCTTCAGCCAAGATCGCCCATGCAATCACATCTGCCACCACAGTGTTGTGGCAACCTTATTCACAATCGCTAAGGCTGTACGGAGATCCTTAGACAAGACTTTGAGAAAATAGTCATTGAGCACCTCCTCTATGTGCTGGATGTTGGTTTTGAGGAACCCACTATAACATGACCCGAAATTGAGCTGCTGCCATAATCCTCCACTATGCGCTTGCCCTGCTTAAACATACGCAGCTTTTCCAAATTCTGAGTGACGGTCTTTTCTATGCGAAAGCTCCACAAGAACATCGTCCTCACCACATCAAAAGTCTGAAAATGATCCACGGGGTATTTTGGCAACCATCGGGAAGCCTTCCCACTCAGAGTGGACTCGAACACAAATTCCATACATAATTGATCCAGTGGGGGTGGCACATTAAGATTGTATATCTTCTCAAGCTGCCAGATGTGAGCATTCAAATCCTCAAAAGATTTCTCGCAAAACCTTGCATACTTAATTTGTCCATGCAGCTGGGCCATCTGGGGAACTATGCTGTGTCGGTCCCAAGAACAACTGCCAAACTACCGCAATAGGTGAGATCGATGAAATTAGCGACCGCCTCTCTACCCCCACGGAACATGGGGAATAGTGTTGTCTCTCAGATGCGAAGGCAATGCTGAATTGTGTGAAAGATGGAAGTTAGTTGACTTTGACTACCAGCACAGGATACGCACTATCTTGGGGAGTATGCATTCGGCATACGAGGATCTCAGAGATGCTGCACCACCTTCTGCCGACTTACACCGTCTACAACTGTGGGACGCAACATGGAATGAGTAGAAGGTGAAGAGCAAACGTATGAAAGTTCTTTCTGTAGACACACTTCCTAAAAGAGTGCGCATCGCCCAAGATATAGCTGCTGCGCCGTCCGGACAACCAGATGTGACAGGGATGGGCGCAATCATGCGTACCATTTTCAACGAGCGATGTACACACCTTATCGGCATTCCGCATGAGGCCTTGATCGAGGGGAAAACAATAGGGTCAAGAGCTTTTGGCACAGTGAAGGAGTATAAGGTCCAAGGCGTCTCATTTCTTCCAAAGCACGTTACTTTTTGCGGAAAGCTTTACAAGGGAGAAGGCACCTTCAAGATTTGAGAGCTTTTAGGCTAAGCAGGGCATGCAGGTTCTACACCCGTCCATCGTGCGATGCATAGCCTTCACCAAGGAATCGCCGTGGATCGGCGCGGCTCGCTGGGTGACACGCTCCTGAAGGTGTCTTTCAGACACAGTGAGTTTACCAGAACGATGTATCACTTGGATGAGGGATGGAAAAAGCCCCCGCCTATTGACATACAATTAAGCCAGGTGCAACTCGCTCAGATAAAGGAGGTGGTTTTGAATATGCCTCACATTATGCATGCCCTGGAGGTGGATGGCCTAGAAGCCGCACACATGGCTAGCATCATTCACACTGACCTACATCCCTTCAATGTTGTGCTAGATTTTACAAAGGATTTAAAAGCACACATTGGTATCATTGACTGGGGCCTTCTGCTGAGAGCACCCAAAAAGCGAGTATCGCTCAATTTTGTATTCGAAGCCAGTAAAAATCTGGAAAAGGTGGCAAAGGCTCAAGCTTATGTCGACAGGGAGCAGAACAAGCGACCATGGATAGCTCCAGAGATTTTTGATCCTCTCTTGGAAGATGCATTCACTCCTACGAGCGATGTTTTTGCCTTGGGATATTTATTAGAGGTGTTATATGACTTTTGGAGGAAAATGCAGGAGTTGTGGATGGGCAGCATTACTCACGACAAAGCCACAATGGACGCAATTATATATAAAGTCAGAAATTGGATGTGCTTGCCTAATCGTGATGAGAGAAAATCTCTCTTGCAAGTAGAAGAATTTGTTAGATCACTTAAGACTGAACCAGCAAGGGCGCAACGTCCCCGGGCCGCTGGTGAAGCTTTCTGTATCTTTTAATCCTATTATGTAATTGAACATGGTGTCCTCCTTACTTTGAAGAATAACTAATGTTTTCTAGTGTGTGCAATGTTTTGAAGTATTTTTATGTTAAGTGCATGCTTTCCGAGTCTTTGCATTTCATCTTTCATCCTGTGGTGTTTAAAATTAAGCTTTTGAGGATGATGAATTTATCGTACGTTTTATTTTATAGTTCATTAAAAGCCTAAAGTCATCTTTATTTGTCCTCTATTCGTGCAGACATGGGAGACGCACAAGCCAACAAGCGCCATGAGCTGGCTAAGAAGTCGTACGAGTGCATGAAATCCCTTGCACACGGATTGACTGCTCGTGAAGCGACTAGAACGGCGTGCCGGTTGTCAAAATGGGCAAACCCTTCTTATGCCTAATGGAAAGACATCAACAAACAAATAACCATAGATATGATTAAACAGATATGGCCATGCCCAAATGGCGAGATCAAGAAGGGAAGGTGGAAGGTGTCACGGTGCAATCAAGCCGACATAAAAAATAATGCCGAATGAATATTCTTAGAAGTGTACAGTTGTCCTCTTCACAATGCAGATGCTCCATTGTATTTTGGTAAGATGCTGTATGATGCCTAGTTTGTCCTGCAAACGTCTGTGGACTTCACTTCTAGAGAGGTCACTATCAACACCCACGATTTGCGTGAAGAGACAGTGACATTCACAAGAGAGGAGCTTGCGAAGGGGTTGGGCTAGAGCTGAACGAGGTCACACACAACCTAGGGGCAAAGCTTGCAGAGAAGGAGCAAGAAGCAGTGAGATTGTCACAGGCCCAAACTCCCCCCCACCGGGGCCAACAGAGAGGTTCAAGAGCAGCTTCCCCGGCTTAGCCAAGATGTGCAAGGACTATCTGCACGATTAAATCCTATGCGTCAAGGGAATCATATTTCACATTTTTTGATGCATCCTGAGCTTGTGGGGGCTGCTAGCAGTGCTACTCGTTTCTCCACCTCGCAATGTCCCACTACAAACCATTCGACGGTTGGAGTGGCCACTATGTTCTACCATGTGGCCACTACTATCACTTGATATGCTTGGTGAGACAGATGCATGTGCATTGTGCAGCATAGCAATTAACCGTAGTATTTATGCTATGTTCGGTATGGCTAATGAATACAAACCATCAGGGTCACCCTCTGCTACTCCTAGTGTATTTCGCAATCTCTTTCAAGACGAAAGCTAAATGTACAAACACTTCTTGCGTAATGGCAATCTTTTTGTAATGACAAATTGTACTGACAAATTGTAATGACAAATTGTACTGACAAATTGTACTGACAACTTGTAATGACAAATTGAAATCTTTCATTTGAGTTGATAATTGATATAATGAAGTTAATTTTAAGTAAATTCAAGTTCCTTCTTCCCCTATGTCAACATCGTGCTCTGTCTACTCTCCCATCTGCTTGATTGAGCTCATCCGAGTCAATGCTCAGATTATCTTCTATCTCAAGGCTAGTGCACAACGTAGGTCCAATGTCAAAGTGCTCGTCTTCTACATCATCACAATCATACATCCATCTGGGCATATCTTCTTCATATTCTTCGCTTTCAATGTGTCGCAAGATTTTTTCATTGCAATACATGCAAACAAGTTTATCAGCTCGGTCTGTTTGTAAGAAGTCGATTGCGAATAGTGCTGTGAATATATTTGTACATGCTCCAGTTTCTTTTTGAGCCTGAGTTCGAAGAACACTGGCCTAGAACCTTCATTGCAAGGTTGCGCAACAAAGCATATAGTGCTCACCACCATTCATCATCCACCACTTCCATGCAGGTTGCTCCTTAGCCATTTGTTGAACAAGGGAGTTGGAAAATAGACCTTCTTTCAATCGAAAACAGGACATCTCTTTTATACATTTTACACGATCATCAACATTGTCATAAAAAGTGTTAACCACTGTGTAGAAATCTTGAACCACCTCAACGTTAGACATCAAATCCATATTCTAGTATTCAGGATCTAGCATATAAGCAGCACTGTGTAATGGTGTATGCGCTCCAATCCATCTGGCATGGAAGTACTTCAATAGGACTTTTCTTTGTTGAGACTGAAGAATGGTACACGCCAATGCTTTTAACCACCGAATGCTCTAATTTCTTAGGACACTCTAAACTCTGCTGGACAGTCCACCCACCATTGTATCCATACTTTTCCAAGATTAGGCTCTCTTTGATCAAGATTTTGTATCGCATACATAACAGGCATCATTAAGTGGTACGCATCCATTACACTGTTCCACCAATTTTTCTTCATGAGTGCCGTCTTTAAGACTTTGATTTTCTCTTTTACTCTTTCAGTCTCAGTGCTCTCCCAATCATGAAATGCCATACATGTAAATGTTTCACAAAGTGCATCTTTGTTTCGAAGAAGAGGCTCGAAAGTATAGAAGTGAGTGCAAAACCTGGTCTCCGCAGGAAGCTTTAACATAACTGACATGCGAGGCCGAAAAATATCTAACACTCTCTGTCTCTTAAGCATAAATCTCACAAGCTTGCGAACAACATCGACAATTGAGGCAAACCATTTGGTATCATCACTTTTATACCAATCTTTCAATACAAGATTCAAACTATGAGTATTGGAGCCAAACGAGAAAACATGTGGATACTAAGTACTGCTTTAAGATTTTGGATGCATTCTTGAATTTTTTTGCATTGTCCATAACAATTTGGGCTACATTTTTGGCACCCACTTCTTCTATCACAAAGGCAATGATACCAGCAATATACGCCCCAGATTTTATTGCACCAGCCGAATCCACAGCACGCATAAAAATCTCACCTCTAGGCGAAACAACCATTATATTAATTAATGGTTTTCTTTGTGCATTGGACCATCCATCGCTGACTATACTACATCCAAAAAGCTCTATGTTGCTAAGAATTATTCTATGTACACATTCTTTCACTTGAGCATAGCATTTCTCCAATAGATCATTTCGCATAGCATGATACGAAGGCGGTGAAAACTCTGATCCAAATTCACCAATTTTCTTCCATGCTCTCTTCCAATGCTCACTCTCCACCATCACCATAGCACTCCCTAAAAAGTAGATCGCTTCAGCAAGGGCGAGCTGTGCATCATTGAGCAGACCGTTACGTAAGTTTTCCTGCAATGAAGTTTGATGCATGGGTATGTTAAAGTGGCGCTTGCAAGAAGATGCACTAGGTAGATAGCCGGCGATGCTTCCAGAGTTTGATGATTAGAAAAACAATGTTCTTCCTTCCTCGATACATTGGCAGTAAATGAGAACAATTTCCTTGCGTCTTTCTTCTGCATTTCATCTCTTAAACGTTTGGCCACTGCAGGTGCAGAGGGGTGGGTACATCCTCGGCCTTTTTTCTTCACTCCACCTAAAAAGTGTTCTCTTAATTGAGGCACCCCACCTGATTTTACTGCATGGCATAGCTTACACTCCCAATCTATGAATCAGTCACCCACCGATGTTAATTGCATAATGCCACTCTATCCCATGTGCCTTTTTTTTCTGCTCTTCTGATTTTGGGCTCTATTAGAAGTATCGCTAGGTCCAACATTTTCTTCCATCTCAAATAACCTATTCAAGCAAGTATACAATAATGAATACACAAATGAAGTAACAACAAAGCCACTCACATATTACAAAACATATATCACCACAGAAACATAGAAGCCTTAAAAAACCAAGTGATTACTGAAAAGCTAAAATGTAGCCAAGCAAAAATATGAAACTAGTTTGAATCGATTTTTACAAAAATAAAAGATCATCATATATGTTGATCATCATATATGTTGTTTATTGTTTTTATTTTAAAAGAGAAAGACATCCATGACGATTAATGCTATCTTCAAAGGATGACTGAAAGTTTTTTACCTATAGGAATTTTATTTTTCAACTTAGAGAATCGTAGATATTAATTTTTGCTAGACAAATGCATAAATGTGTATTCTAAGATTAAGATACATGTAATTGACAGCATGCATACAATGCACATTTCACCCCCGATGAAGGATGTCTTTCGTACCCAATTAAGGATACTTTAAACAAATCAAAGATCTATGATTGCCCAATACTCTAGTATAGGACAAAAGACCTTCTCTAAGACTCTGACATTGACAAAGCAAATCAAAGATCTATGTTTGCCTAACACTCTAGTATAGGACAATAGACCCTTGTCTAATAAAGACTATATCAAATATCAAGAACCAATACAAGCCCCAAGGAGGACTCTTGGCTCCATCCATTTATAGAGCAGAATAAGGTAGACTACCTGTGCTGCTCGAACGCAAAGTTGAAGTGACTCCAACTTTGTCCCTAAATCTCCGCGAGTACTAGCTACAAACCACACTCTGCCCACAATTCAAAGAATTGAGGACTAGTGGCTAGTGGCTCAGTAGCCTTAGGAGTGCCAACAAGGAAACATAATAGTCCCTAAGATAAGGACGTTCTTCCCTAGAGGACGCTCCTAGCCAAGCGAGAGCTCTATAAGCACTCTAAGGAAAGATGTGACGCCCCCAAAACAAGGACAATCTTCCTGAAAAGCCGGCTGAAGGGTGACGGGCACCTTTTATTATTAATAAGAAATATGCCTGTCGGGATTCTTTGTTTCCTAGCGGGCCCGCCGGGAAACAAAGAATCCTGGGCGGGTTTATAGGAATGGTAAGTTTTGGCCGGTAAGAGATCGTCTTGTGAATATATGTTGTGATCATCACATGTTTTAGAATGTTAATAACACGTTTTGTTAACGTGATCACAAATTTGTGAACACGTTTATGAAATCCCTGTCACCACCAATTCTTCTCAATGTTATCATTGTTATCCTCTATATGTGAATAATATTACATACCTTGTGGCTCACATCCATTTTAAAAAATAATTGTATGGCCTCATCCGACACATGTTAAACTCACATTTAGTCCATACATCAATATACATTCTATTAAAATGATCCCAATATGAGAGGCAGGTACTTCTTAAGACATAAAATTGTTTACATGCTCCATTGACAAAAGGAGGAGATATTAAGAAAATGTTAGGGGGGGATCAAGAGAGATCAAGGGCGTTTCTCAGAGAGATGAATGTTATGGGGATATGAAAATGTGTCTCTTTTAAGGAGGAGCATGAGCTATGAGTCAAACTTGTTACTTTTTATCCATTTATTTCATAACGTACGGCATCATTTTAACCATTGACATAAGGGCATCCAGACAATAATACCAACCCTTAATACCGAGACAAGTATACTGACTGTAAAAAAATTAGCATCAACATTTACACTAATGACAAAGAATTAAGAAACAGGATATGTTTTGTGAGTTGTTTTTGTTTTGAACTCAAAAAACCCAAAAGTCTCATGTCTCTTTCTCTCAAAAAAAACAAAACACCCCAAAAGGCTCTTGCCTCTCTCTCTCTCTCTCTCTCTCTCTCTCTCTCTTTCAAATATTTCCAACACTCTTTCACCTCTTTCCCATCTCTCTCACACCTTGTACTATGGACTTTGTGTACCTTATCCTCCTAGTCACACATAAGTACAGCTTCTTCGAGGCCTACATATACTGACTCACTAATCTAATAGCATAGCTCAAATCTGGCCTATTGATAGTCATGTAAATCAAACTTCTTACAATGTGCATGCACAATGTAGGGTCCTCCAAAAGATTACCTATATATGTAGCAAAATTTTATGCTCTTTGCTCTAATGGCACTAAGATTATATTACAACATATTATTTAAACCTTTGATAACATATGTCTAAAGCATACTGCCTTTATAAAAGTCAAATCGCATCACATGATCTAATCACCTCTATACCACCTAGAAAGTATGGAAGAATCATGGCTCACGTGAATATTTTACTCCAAACTTCTTCTTGAGGAGCATATTCACCTCATAAATGTAAACATCAATGTCCCTTGTGACAATCAAGTTATTAACATATATGACTACTAGCATAATGCCCTTGTGAGTGAAGTGCAAAATCTATAGATATCTGAAATCCATAGTAACAAGATACTATCATATCTTATTTGACCATACTCTAGGTGCATGCTTCAAGCCATATAGGGTCAAAGCAAGAGTTAGGTGGTTCAAAAAGTGGTGTCATTGACATTCCTTTGTTAAGTGCTAACAAGGAGAGGTTAAAGGTAATAACAAACTAGTAAGAAAGAATATTAAGAATTGTAAAAATAAATACTCAGAATTTAAGGCTGAATAGTTACCATGAAAAGAATATTTAGAATTCATGCTATCATGGAAAGTTCACGCAGCCATGGGAGCATGCTCGTGTGTGTTAGGAAATTTTGGAGCATGATCATGCATGTGCCATGCTCTCTCTCTCTCATATGATTATCTTAATACAATAGAGCTCTCTCTCTCTCTCTCTCTCTTCTCATATGATTATCTTAATACAATAGAGCTCTCTCTTTCTTTCTCCTCATACGCTTGTCTTAACATATCTATGGAGATGACAAGAGAACATGCTGCACATAAAATCTATCTATTTCTAGTTTTCTCTTTCCAAATCTTCATGATCTCACGAGACGAATTATTCTAGCATGGCAGACACTTATTTTTCTTGTGCTCAGCTTCTTCATCTATCTCCCTGTGGCTCACAAGAGTTGTTCTACATTCATGAGCTCTTTCTATCTGTATGCTACACACACACACACACACACACACAAAGTGTATCTCCCTCCACTTCTCTCCCTATTTTCTTTCCTCCTAAGATAGCTAGATGGCTGCAAGGAGATGTACTACATTCCATCTCTCTCTCTCTCTCTCTCTAGCAACCTCCAAATCTCTCTCTCCCTCTCGCTCTCTCTCCCTATCTCTCTCTGTAAAACACACCGCCACACCCATTGCAACCTGAATACCTGTTTTATGAGTAATCTTTTAAGGTCAAAAAAACTTGTAAAGTATGGTTGGTTAGGGCTAGAATATTCTAATACAATATTTTCACCTCATTTCAGGATGAATATTGATGGGCATGCAATGGGACAAGATGAATTTTTACACAATGTAGAGGTGCAAGAAAATGGAGGTAGGTTTATTCTTGGTCAGGAAGGCATTGAGAAAATAAAACATTATTGGGTTGCAAAGCAAAGGGAGATTTGATAAAAATCCAAGGAGAAGTAAAGGGCTAAAGTGAATAGGTCCATCTTGAGGATGAGAAGGAAAGAAAGAAGATTTGTAGAGTTGTAGCTTGTTGAGATATCGAGCTCGTCTAGTGAGGCGATGTACACTGATGACCCGCCTGGGGGATAGGCCCCACACTTACACCACTGGCATGGTTGGTGAGATCTTGGGTGATATGCAGCCAGTGGGATGACAGGCTGTGTGACAGCCATTCTAGAGACTGGCATAGTTATAGTGCCAGCTCATTTAATCGGGTTCACACTATAGAGAACCCGAAGAAGAAGACTTTCAACCTCTCACCTTGTGTGTTCTCTATTAGGGTTTTGTGAGTGTGTGTGTGTGCTTGTAAGAGCTCAAGCTCTCTTCCCCCCTGCATCTTTTCATGGTATCAGAGCCTGGTTCATGCTAAGGGCTGAGGTGCAAGCAAGAGAACCACAGGAAGTGGTACGAGGGTAAGAACTTCAACTACTCTTCCCTATTTATGTTGGTGACTATACCCTTGTCTCGGGAGCTCTACGTGAGGCACCGGCAAATGATCTCTGATTGAGGAGCTTTTTTCACGGGAGTAAAGCTATAGGGAAACTATACTATCCTATTGGCCTCCATTTCTGGGCCGAAAACGCGTTTCGGGCGCATTTGGACCTCCGTTTTTCAGAAAGCAGGCAATTTCGAGCACTGCGCGAGTAAGTCATCGATTCTCTGCAAAACTTTGTTTTAAGAACTGCAGGAAGACAGATTGACAGTGCAGACACTGTGGGTACTGCAAAGAGGTCAACAGTTACCATTGGGTGTATGTATGCACATTGAAGTCACTGGTTGTGACATTTGAGAGTTCTACAGTACCGCTGCAGAAAATACAGTAGTTTGTGCAGGGCAAATTAGAGTGTTATTTCTGGTAAAATTGTGTGTTTACCAAGACGTCAAATGATGGGATAACTCAGATTGTGGCTGAGAAGCTTGATAAGAATAACTTCCATGCTTGGAAGTTCAAGTTAATGAATTTCCTGATGGGAAAGGGCTATTGGGACTACATAGAAGGTGAGCATGAAGAGGCACCAGAGATACCGGACATAAATGCGACTGCTAAAGATGTGAAAGAGTTTAAAGACTGGAACCAAGGAGCCAGGAAAGTTATGTATTGGCTTTCCATTAGTATACAGGACACCATGATTGGGCACATTCAGGATGCCAAGTCCCCCAAGGAGGCATGGGACACCTTGGTAAAGCTCTATGAAACAAATACCAAGGCACGTAAGATACAGTTGAAGAATGAACTTCATACTGTGGAGAAAAAGAGCATGTCTGCTGTGTGAATGACTATGCGTTGAAGATAAAGGGTATTTCACAGGCAGGGGGAGTCAAAGAGGCCGTGGAAATTGGCAAAGGCAATATAATGATGCACGTGAATGCTATTATTGTGGTAAGCCTGGACATGTGCAGGCAAAATGTTATTATTGTGGCTGACATGCAAAATGGCAAAGTGCAGCAAAACAACTATGTATCCTCAAGCAGAAATAACGAGGATAATGAAAGGTTGTTTGTTATGTAGCATGTCATGAATGCCATGTCTGCAAATGTTGAAGCAACATAAAAAGATGATGTGTGGTATATGGATTCAGATGCTTCGAACAACATGACAAGTCATGGGGAGTGGTTCAAGGAGATGAAAAACCCGGAAAGATTAGGTTTTGTGGAAACAGGGGATGACACTGCTCATCCAATTGCCCATGTTGGAGATGTGCCATTGTCTATGCAGGATGGCAAAGTGAAGTACCTTGTAGATGTACTTCATGTTCCGAACATAACAAAGAATCTGGTTTCAGTTGGCCAGATGATTGAGCAGGGTTTGCAGGTTTGGTTTAACCCTGATGGTTATGTTGAAGATTTTAAAGACAAGTACAGGTTGGTTGCAAAAGGCAACAGAGTGGGCAGAATGTTTACGTTGAATGTAGACATGCTTGAAATGAGTGCTGCGATGTTTGTAAATGGTTCAAGAATTGTTGCAGACACAGACATTTGGCATAAAAGAATTGGACATGTGAATGTGCAGAGAATGAAGTCTATGCAAACTAAAGGAATTGTGACAAGGCTGCCAAAGTTTAAAGTGGAAGGTATGCAGAAAATATGTGAAGCATGCCAATTTGGGAAGCAAACAAAGCATGTGTTTCCACGTAACAGATATGTGAGCAAAAATGCACTAGATGTTGTGCATTCAGATGTATGGGGTCCTATGAAGACCATATCTATGGGAGGCTGCAGGTATTATGTGACGTTTATTGATGACCACACAAGGAAAGTCTGGGTACCTTATTCGCGTCCTTCCCCATACATCCGAGAATGTAGCATGTGGGGGATTGGGGTACCGACTATGTACAGTCTCTATCACCTCCCCAACTCCATTACCTCCCTCCCCCTTGCATCCATCACTATCCCGCCCCTATCCGTCTCATCATAGCAGACCACTCTCTCCATCTCTCTCATCTCCTCCTCTTCCGAACTGTCTCCTCTAACTCTTCTCCCTCTATCTCCTCTCTCACTGCGTGCTCCCCCACCTCCCCCACCTCCCCCACCAAAGCACCCGCTGCATCCTCCACTCCCACTCTTCCTACTGCTGCGGGTGGAGTCACGACTGGGGGATTGTCTACGTGACGGTGGCTGTGAGCCCTGACGTGACGATGGCTCTGAGGGAGCACGTGATGGTGGCTGTGAGGGTGTACGTGAGTGTGTCTGGGACGAGGTATGTCTCCTCGGTGGACGTGGAAGAGGAGAAGCTGCATGCCGTCTCGTCGGACTCGGAGGAATAGATGGCACTGGAGTGCCCTGGATACTCACGGTAGGGGTATAGACACCAGGTAGGGAAGGAGGGGGATGGGCATACATATACTCTGTAAGCTCAACTGGACCAGGATGGTGCCCAAAATGATTCCGCATCTCCATCAGCCAATTGCTGTATGCAAATGGATCCGATGAAGAACCTGGAATATCCATAAAGAACCTGCAACAAACATCTTCATGTACATCATGGGCTGTCTCTTGACTCACACAAATATCATCATTCAAGTCAGTTGTGTTGCCTGCAAATCATGAATTCTGAAATGCAGTCTCGTGTATACACTCATGCAGAAACGCGTGTATACACCCGTCCAGAAACGCGTGTATATCTGCGTGAACAGACTCTGTAGACAGAGTACATGCGCTTTTACACGCGTTTCTACACGCGACCTGCGAAATTTTTTTTTCAAAAGGACCGACCTCCGACAAAGACAAAGTGTCCTTATAAAAGGACCACTGTCGCCCCTATCAGAATCATTCACCCAATCGTGTGCACAGAAGCAAAAGGACGAAGACAAACCCAAAAAGCAAAGAGCAAATAGCATAAACAAATCTGAGGAAAGAGACAAGGCACAGGACAAACTGACTCACCTCTGAAAAAGTGAGTCTTCTTTCTTGCATGTTTTCCTCCCGTGTGTGCTCCTTCTCTGCTCCCTCCTTGCACTTAGGTTTCGTTTCTGTTGGAAGAGGCGAAAACGAAAGCAGTGTTGATATATTAGTTCAAAATCTATATTTGGGGAAGGCGGGCTATTTTTAGTTTAAACAGACCGTCGCGTTTATAAACGCGTGTATATTCGCGTGTATGATATTTTAGCTGCGTTTATACACGCGTTTTGCAGGAATTACCCGCGTTAATACACGCGATTTTTCGGAAATAGCCGCGTTAATACACGCAAATGTATGTGTAATCGATGTCAAGGATGCATTGTACGAGCACGTCGAATTACCTTGAATCACATCTCCATGTATGGAGAATGGAATCAAACAGGTTTAGAGGTGAGTAGATGTAAATTGATGGTATTCAAATGACTCATGGTATCCAAATTAAATTAATAGAGTTGTAATATATAAACTCTAATTGAAGCAGGATGCAGTACCACACCCTAACATGGTACCCTACACGCGACGAGAGCACGCAAAGCGTCGACGAGATGATGCTGGAGCTTCGGGATATATTGTCAGAGATGAGTGGGAAAGGGATGACAATAGCCCTGCACCCCATGAAGTTGTGGAAGAGGAGGTGCTTGATGATATGGTGCGGAATTTTTTTAAGGATGATCCCAAAGGTATGGACGACGATGATATGGAACAAGAGCATCTTTACAAGGCTTCATCGACACCGGTGTTTGAAGGGTGCACATTCTCTGTTTTACGTGCTTCACTTGAACTACTCAATATACAAACAGTTTATGGATGGAGCAATGCAAGTCTTGACGCATTATTGAAGTAAGCATTCTAACTTACAAATTTGAATTAGTGGTTTAAGGTTTAGGATTTAAGACTAATTATAATTGATGATATTGGATGCAGGCTATTATCAAACATGCTTCCAAAGGAAAATAGACTACCCACCTCAAGAGACATAGCGAGGCGCTATGTGACATCTCTTGGAGGACTGGATTATGATCGCATACATGCATGCGTCAATGATTGCATTCTCTTTCGTGGGACACATAAGGAGGCTCTACATTGTCCCACTTGTGGTGAAGCAAGGTATAGAACAGATATGAAGAGTTTTGATGTACCTCGTAAAGTTTTGCGACACTTTCCTATAATTCCTCGCATCAAACACATGTTCAAGTGCAAATCCATAGCAGAGCTCATGTCATGGCATTCCTCACATCGATCGGATGATGGCATGTGGAGAATTCCCGCAGACACTCCTGCTTGGAAGCATATTGAAGATGAGTGGCCCAGCTTTAAAACAGAGCCCAGAAACTTGAGACTTGGCCTAGGTATGGATGGAGTGAATCCATTTGGTTTCAAAAGCACCGCATACAGCGTTTGTCTAGTTGTGTTGGTGAATTACAACCTTCCACCCATCAATGGCGATCAAGAAGGGACATCTTATGTTATCCCTTCTAATTCCAGGAAAACATAAAGTCAAGCATATGGATGTTTATCTTGAACCATTGATTGATGAGTTGGAGGAACTATGGAGAGGTGTTGCAGTGGTGGACATTAGTAGACCTCCCTCCTCTCGACACTTCGACTTAAAAGCAGTGTTGATATGGACAATGCATGACTTTCCAGGATACAGCGATTGTTCTGGTAAGAATTCTAATTACCTCCCTACTCTATTACTATTGGCTATATATATTAATTATACATATTGACTTTATTATTCTAACTTTTATTTATATTTTAACAGGTTTGAAAACATCGGGTAAACATGCATGTCCTGTTTGTGGCCCTTCGTTAGTACATGAGTATGCTGACGGTTTGTGTAAGACTATATTCCATAATCATCATCGATTTCTCCCCTCAGATCATCCTAAATATGTTGCTAGTAAGAGTAACATTCCTCCACAAACACTTCGTGCAAAAGATTGGAAGCGTATTTGGGAGTCTACAACTATTCTTCCTCCAGATGGCATGAACAGGTATAGTAATGTTTTTTCAATCTTGTTTTGTGTAGTCTCTAATTGGATTAAAGGTCACATAGAGCAATCCCTTGTGTAGGTACTCCATTTTTTTTCGGCTGCCATATTGGACCCATCTTAAGATCAACCGTCTTCTTGATCCCATGCACATCTTCAAGAATGTGGGATCTGGTATTTGGGAACATATTATTGGTAAACGAGACAATGTTAGCGTACGTGAGGACTTACGGGTCTCAGGACGTATGCGTCAAGCTTGGCCACGAGAGGTGGGTGGGCACGTTAGTCTTCCGCCTGCACCATGGATTATATCAAAGAAAGAGGAGAAGCAGGTAAAGCAAGCCATCACCACTTTGCGTACTCCCACTGGATGCATGAGATCATTGAAGGGAGCCTTTACAACCACTAAGAAAAGAGGCGTTGAGCAACTATATGGGTTGAAGTCCCACGATTGACACAAGATGCTTCAAGTAAGTGTTTTCCAAGTCTTGTACGTACATTGAAATTAAATTTTGTAATGCCATAAACCATACATACATGTGCTCTTATGTGCGCAGTTCATACTACCTACTAGCATCGACCATTGTGCAAATAAGAGTTTGAAAAAATGTATTTATAAGATGGGCGAGCTTGTGAGGTATGTAAAACCCATGCTCAGATCACCCTTCATTATACCTTGCAAAATGAACGTGCATGAGGTATAACGTACTATTTATTTATTTTTCAGATATGTTAGTTCCAAAGCAATTGATCCAGCCACGTTGGATGATGCGCGTGTTATGGCAGTGGAGGTGGTTTGTTTGGTAGAGGAGACTTTTCCGCGAACCATTCTCACAAGTCAACTACATCTCATTGTGCATTTAGTGGACGAAATCGCTTTGTGGTACTGTGCATGCACGTTGGATGTTCTTCCTAGAGCGCTTCATGAAGACCTTAAAAGACTTTGTGAGGCAAAGTGCAAGGCCTGAAGGAAGCATGGCCGAGGGTTGGTTGATACAAGAGTCTCTTGTATATATTTCAGAATTTCTTGGTCAGGTGGACAGCTCTTTGCCACGACTATGGAGCAATGAAGAGGACTTGAGGATGACCTCTATTGTGCCTCAAGAAAAAGGACAGAGTAAAGTAATTGATAGAACATTGATTGATGATCTCAATTTCACTTGTATCCTTAATAGTGATGTGATGAGCAGATGGGTTACAAGATATGAGGATGCAAAGACAAAAAGGCAAGCAGAAAGAGCTCTCTTTCGGAGGCAACATGGCTCTCAGAAGGCGTACCCTAAGCATCTAGCAACACTTCCGAATGATATCCATGTTGATTGGTTGCATGAGGAAATGGAGAGAGCAGAGAGCGACGAGGGGCTGCATATCACGGCGGAAGAATGGGAGTATGCACGAGGATGCATGTCAAAGGTACATAGAACTAATGTTTTGCATTAGTTGTAAGTGATTTGCTTTTAATATTTATTCACATTGCTTACACAAATATTGCTTCTATTTTGGTCCAGTGCACTATGTTCAATGCTATATGGTGTGAAGGCAAGCATTTTTGAACACAAAGAATTGATGAAAAGAGAAATACACAAGATTGCGGTGTCATTAGTAGCTTTGAGGGAGCTAATGAAAAAATGGATGATTATTGTGGCATAATCCAAGACATATTTAGGCTTGACTTTCGTCGCTTCTTTGTGTATGTTTTGGATGTCAAATGGCAAATGAACATGGTGGAAAAAGGACCTGATGCAACGATAAAACGCCATGCAAGTGGATATGTAACTATTGACTCTACAAAGTTCTGGCAAACAAAGAAAGATAGGCTCGTATTGCCACAACAATGTGAGCAGGTATGCATTTTTTTACTAATGTGTTTCATGTACATATATATCTAAGCTCGCGTACCCCTTGACTTTTGATATGCTAATTAATTACTGTACTATGTGTATTTGAGTAGGTTATCTATCTACCAATGGTGCATGACATTAAATGGTGGTACGTCATCCCTATTGCACCACGTTCCAAAGTGATGTATAATACATTCACTGATATGGAGCATATGGAGGATGTAACAAGTCGCAATGAAGATGATGTCGAACATGCCATTGAAGATGTTGTGATCGATGATCAAGAAATAAGAGATGATCATGATAATGAGGATGAGCATGCCATTTCTCATGATTATGAGAATGACCCTACCATTGAGGATGATGGTGATGTTGATGAGGATGATCAGGACATCGATACCATTATCAATGGAGTACAGAATATCGATAGTGGAATAAATTTAATCGTAGCCTTACAAATTGATCAAATGGATATTGATGTTGATCGTTTGGCAAGGATGGATCTTATTGAAGATGAGATCGAACCCTAACCAATCCGTCACTGTACGTTCTAAATTGATGACATTTTTATCATCTCATATGCATGATTTATTTTTGAATATATTTCATTGTTGTAAATGCATGTATTTCTTCAGTTTTTCTTCAGTTTTTCTCTGCCATGCGTGTATTAATCCGTGTATAGTGGCGTGTATTAATCCGTGTATAATAGCGTGTATTAATCCGTGAATATTAGCGTGTATAGATGCGTGTATTACAGCGTGTATATATACGCGTTTATACACGCGTTGATAAATGCAAATATACACGCGAACTTAAATGCTAAAATACACGCGCCCGATTCTAGAATGGTTGGAAGATGAGGGTGCCCAGTTTTGTCCACTCAGGCACCCTGTAAACAATAAAAAAACAGGCATTTGTTTACCTTTAGTAGCTAATCTCTCCTAGTAAATGAAGGAATTTTGTTTCAAGTTCTTTTGTTGGAACATCATATTCAAAGTTGGAAATATAGTTGCATAAATTGATTAAGCATTAGATAGTCAAAAGTCCTCATTTTCTTAGGTACAAAGTCAATGTATACACCCTGTCCCAAATTTGAGCTGATTCCATAAAATGCTAATATCTTTTACATATAAACTCATATGAGATTCCCACTTTGTACCTTAGATCTTCACATAATATGGAGCTTAACTTGATTTTTTGAGAAAATTTTAAGATATTTGTCTATTTTCTTTAAATATTTCAAGGTCTTTAAAGTGTTATCATATACGCCACTTTTTATACCCACAATAGGTACCACTTAAAGTCCTCAATCTTGTAGATCAAAAGAGTGGGTAGATACTGAGACATTAGTAGAATGTGGTGGTTAGTGAAAATTACGAATCCAATGGTTGGATTTTTAATGATCTCTTTTTCAAAATTCTTCCAGACTATCAGAAGGCCTGCAAATACTAATAATCTAATTAGTAAAATTACATTTTTGATGTGAATCATCTAAAACCTATAGGGACTAGTGTACTTGTAATGGTGCATCTATGGAAAAACAAATTGGATCACTCTAAGTATGGAAAGATCATTTGTTTATCATTTCATCATATTTTTAATTAATTTTGATTAATTAGACTAATTTATATTAATTTAAGTTATACTGGGTTAATTTAAGGACAAGCATATTTTCTATTATTTGCTTGATCTCATTTTAAGTACCTTACCCCTAAAATTTGCTCTCCAAGCATTGTCCCAGTCCAGGAGAAATTGGATAAAACTAGACACCCTGATCTTGCAACAAGCCTCTATTCAAATACAAGCGCGACCATACACGCGCTCGTAATTTATCGCGTGTATGAAACGCGTGTATGGCAGCATTGTCTTGTAGTGGGAGTTGAGCTCCAGGGGGAGTGTTGAGATATCGAGCTCATCTAGTGAGGAGGTGGACACCAATGACCCGCCTGGGGGATAGGCCCTACACTTACACCACTGGCATAGTTGGTGAGATCTTGGGTGATATGCGGCCAGTGGTATGATAGGCTATGTGACAGCCATTCTAGAGACTGGCATAGTTATAGCGCCAGCTCATTTAGTTGGGTTCACACTATAGAGAACCCGTGTATGTATTGGTTGAGTACCTTTCATATTATGTGTACTCTTATCTTGTATATGGTGTGTTGAGTGTTGAGTGAAGAAGAAGAAGACTTTCAGCCTCTCACCTTGTGTGTTCTCTATTAGGGTTTTGTGAGTGTGTGTGTGTGCTTGCAAGAGCTCAAGCTCTCTTCCCCCCTGCATCTTTTCACTCTTGGTATGAGAAGATGGAGGGCCTCGACAAAGCTACCCCACAAGAAAATATTTGAATAATTCCTCCTCCATCCCAATTGCAAGAAAGCTTGAAGAAATGGGTTGCGAAAGAGTTGTGCTGGCCAACATTCGTAACACTTTGACACTAGTCAAAGTGCCCTCATCAAAAGATGAGCTTTTCTTGAAGAGGTCATCTCTAATGATAGAACTGACACTAGTCAAAGTGCCCTCATCAAAAGATGAGCTTTTCTTGAAGAGGTCATCTCTAATGATAGAACTTAATGTTTATGATTTCAATGGACATGGTGGCAATAGAAAATCTATCAGCTTACCAAAGGCACCAAAGGTTCTAGTTATCCACAAGAGAATCCTTGCTGCCTAATCCTTGCCTATAAATAGAAGAGGATGAAGTCTTTCCCCTGCAAACATGCCAAAGATAGAAACCTCAAAGTAGCATCATGACACATAAAGTTAAAGATTTTTTTTTGAATTTTGGAGATTAGAGACATGAGTCTCCCCCAACAAAAGAGATGTGTGTAGCAAGTCGATAGGGAGATGTGCTATTGTAAAGCATCCTATACATTTACGACAAGCCTTAGTTTTGTACCCTACTTTTATCAAAGTCAGATTTAAAACACTCCTAGAGCACCTTAAGACACTCTCAAACTTGTATAAAGTAGAGTTAAAGTACTTTATACAGTGGCCCTAAAACATTTTTAACAGATTTGAAGCACTTTTAGGTGGTCCTATAGAACTTTCAATATTACAAAATAACTTATTTTAAAGTAATAGTGAAACACTTCCAAATGGTCCCAAAGTAATTATACATCATGGTCCTAAATTACTTTACGCTGGCCCTAAAATATCTTTAGTAGATGTAAAGCACTTTTAGGTGGTCCTACATAATTTTCAATGGCACAAAAGCACTTGGTGCAAGTATTTTAAAGTGATATTGAAAGGCTTCCAAGCACAAAAGAACTTGTTAGTACCACTTGGAAGTACTCAATATTTAAAATACTTACAAGTTCTTTTGTGCCATTGAAACTTGAAGTAATCAATATCTATTTTCTTTTATGCCATTGAAACTTGAAGTAATCAATATCTATTTAAAATACAAGTTATTTTGTGTTATTGAAACTTTCCAAGTGGTACTAACAAGTTCTTTTTTTGTGCTTGGAAGCCTTTCAGTATCACTTTAAAATACATTCTTTTGTGCCATTGAAAGCTCTATAGGACCACCTTAAAGTTCTTTACAGCTACTAAAAGTATTTTAGGGCCTATGTAAATTACTTTAGGACCATGTATAAGTACTTATACTAGTTTATAAAGTCGTTCGCAAAGTCCATGAAGTACTTTTAAGAGCTCTAAAGCACTTTCAGGTGGTCCTAAAGTGTTTTTAATATAAAAAAAACTTATAAGTAATTGAAAGTGATCTAGAGTACTTCCAAGTGGTCCTATAACAAGGTCTCTATTAATGCACATGATGTTTTTAAAGCTTAAAGTACTCATGTACCACTTAATAGTACTTTTGCATCACTTGATAGTACTTTTGACCACTTATTAACAATATTGTAAGCAAACAGTACAGACCACATCAGCTATACGCTTTTATCTCCTCTTCATTATTATCTAATCTTAAAAGCTAGCTAGCGCAGGCAAGTTAATGTAATTAACCTACTTGGAAGAAGCCCCACTCCTCGCAGGCTTTGGCGATCTCTTTCAGGGTGTCCGCTTCCGAGTCTCCATGAAGGCCGGCCATATCCACGAAGGGAAGGAGGCCCGTGTTTCTTTGGGCGGGATGAGGCCGCTGCTCATGGGGGACCAAGAACTCCTGGGGCACCTCCGGCACGGCCATCTGGGATAATTTCTGCACAAGATGGCGTTTCTCGTGATCCGTCACCTTCTGTGCACTCTCCGGCACAGCTAGACGTTGGCTGGAGAAGATGGTGGTCATGGTAATTAACGACGTAATTAAGTGCTAATCGACGCTCAAGCAGAGAAGGCTTGCGAAATTCAGAGCAGATCTAATGCATTTATATAGATTGCTGATTGTGTAAAACCAGCAGGGAGCAGTGAAGCATGCGGCGCCCATCGGAGAAGGCGAGGTGGCCGGCGACATTGAAAAAATACGCTCCTAGCTTATTTTGATTGCGGTTGAAACTTTTTTGTTGTTGAAAAAAGGACAACAAACATTGATGTGTGGATTCTTGACTAGACGACAGGCCAATGCCAAGACGTCTCCTTAATTTGACCTAGTTGTTTGTAAATAATTTTTTTAAATACTAGTTTCTTTCTTTCTTTTTCTTGGGAACAAGTAATTATATATATTAATATTAAAAAAAGACAGCCCTTTACAAAAAGTTCTCTTACAATCCTTCTCTTAGTTTTTTTCCTTTTTTAAGATCAATAATAGTTATATATATTAACTGAAACTGTTCAAAAACTGCAAATACAACCAAATCAGGGCTACAATGTCCATATTTACTACTCCTCAACTTCATTCAGAATTTTACACAAAAATTCCCATCTCTCTTCTTGATGCTCCAAAAGTATTCTGGCCTCCATCATAGCTTCTGTAGTGCATCCTCCAGGGGACTGTTTTTCCAGCATTCCCCCTTTCTTGGACCAAACTTTAATAGTGGGTCTGGTTCGCACCTGGTTTTCTACGAGGGCGACAAATGTACGATCAACTTGTTTTTCTTTACGGTACCACCTTAGAGTTTTTGGTCCAAACTTGGGAGGCCTTTTCTTCCCTTCCCAAAATCTCACCTGCAGCACCATATAGACCAAAGTTAGGGGTTTATTCCTAGTATGTTTGAAGCTCACCAAACTCTGAGGCAAAATTCAGATCATATTCATTTGCAGGTTCTGAATCACCATATCCAGCTCAAAACATCTTATTTTATTCACATTACACACCGACCAGCACATGTAACACACTTATGCATCAAGTCTGACTCTTGCAAGCCTGTCATACTGCCTTCCTAAATACAATTGCATTCCTGCTAGACCAGATTTCCATCAAGATACAAGCTCTGATGATATTAAAAACCAAACCAATATATTCATTACTAATTGACCATTTACCCAAGCTCCAGTCCCCCCAACATGTTCCCATACCCAGGCTCTTCTCTATCCATTTACACATTTTGGACCAAGTACCCCTAATTGCTAGGCATTCCCAAAACACAAGTGATGACCTACACCTGGGACAAATGCCAATAGATACATTAGATTTTAAAGCCAGCGGAATCATCAACCATATAAAGATCCTCCAATTTACAATTAGGTAATCTGCACATGAGGTCCCACCTTTCATCTTCCCAAACAAAAGAACATTGTCCCCATGAAATGTGATATCCTAGCTGCATATAGGCAATCATCATGGCTTCAGAACTGCAGCCCTTAGGAGATTGCTTCTCTAGGACCTCTCCACTTGACTAGATCTTCCAAATTAGTTTGGTTCCCAGGGGGTTCATAATAAAAACCACAAAAGTCTAGACAGTGTGATGACGTGGCATGTAACATGCCACGTCTTCACCAATTTGGGGACTTCTTGAATAATCAAAATTTTCCATCATGATATATATACTTGGAAAGGTCTCGATGAATAGATTCCAAATGTGCAATAATCGCTAACTATTCATTTGATTTGCAAAAAATTCACCATGAGCCCATTTTTCTAGAGAGAGGAGGTGTGGAAATCCTTAAGGGACAAAAATGAGAGTCCAAATTTTACCTAATGGTAGATATAGGATACCAATGCCTCCTTCACTCTTTGGCATACTCACTTTGTCCCACGTAAGCAAAGCTACCACTCTCCTACTACTACACCTATTTCTCCATAGAAAGTCCCTTATTATAGGCCCCATACTTTTCTTGAGTGTTGCCAAACATGCGAGGCAGCATATGAGAGGCCGCTACATAGATGTCTTTAAGGGACATCCATCTGACAAGCAGTAGGGTGCATTGCGTATGGTTGGGCGAGGAAGTGCTAATGGGACTGGGAGTGGAAGCATCATCAACACCGGAATACCTGGATGTGCTGGAACTACCGACATGGGATACACGGGCGTCATACACATGAGAGGCATGCCCTCTAGTTGCACCTTGGCCGACATCGTTTTTTTTTTCAAAGGCATGCAAATTGTGTAAGATAGGATATTTCTTTGTACTCATGGAGATGGTCGGCCTACTGGCGGGTGGCAGCTTACGTGTAATGCCTTGGGGAAATCTCTCGAAGAAATACAAGCTATAAACGAGCGCAGTCTTTTTTTTAAAATGGAAGGGCCAATTCTTAAGCTGCAAAAGGTGATGGAACGCCGCATCTCTTGCGGGAAAAAGAGGGGAAATAACCAGAGCGTGGGGAGGAAAAAAAACCAGTGTGCAGAAATCATAACCAGAGAGGAAAAAGACCAAGCATTTGGAGAAAGGATTTGGAGAAAGGAGTCAGTGAGTAAAGGAACAAGCATTTGGTATGCAATTTTGTGCAATCATCAGGATGAATTCAAGGTTGTATTGAGGTGAATCGACACATGTATATGTCATTGAAAACGGAGATGTTCAATACTCCTTGGGAAATTTTGCGTGCGAGTTTCCTTTTTAGATTTGGTACCTACTCTCACACCTAGAAGTCTCGTACTTTCCTAGCTATACCGCACACGTCACGACAGCGTGTATCATCGCGACCACAGACATGCGTGTAAAAGCGCGTGTATAGCACCTCTTAGACGCGCTTATACACGGGTGTGTAGCCGCGTTCTTTTCACAGACGCGTTGATACATGCCGCTATACACACTTTTTTTTAATTTAGACGCGCTTACACACGGGTGTATAGCCGCGTTTTGTTCAGTTCAGATGTCTCAGACGCGTTGATGCCTGCGTCTATACACGCGTTTCTTTAATTTAGATGCGCTTATACACACGTAATTGTCAGTTTTGACGCATTAATACACGCGTATTTTACAGAGTATCCGCGTAGATACACGCGAGTTTTAGCAGTTCTGACGCGTTTATACACACGAACAGAGAGCAAAAAAAAAATCCAGAGAGTGCTATTTGGTGCCTGAATACTGTTCCAGCATTCCAGCACCCAATAGCACTCTCTGGATTTTTTTTTTGTGCATTAGACCATCCATGAAGAACATATGCACGAGGGAGATTAAGACAAGAACGACATGAATGCATACATTGTCAATACATGATTCAAGACAGACATGAATGTAATACTATCGATCAATCAATTCAATATTACTATCAAAATTTCATACATGTATACAAGGGAGTCCATATCTCGAAGTAGCCCATGGCTTCAGTTTACAAAAAAATATATACAATCACATCCTCAATATGGAATGTGATACTATAAGTCTGAGTACTACTCAGACCCAGGTGCTCCCTCCATGCTCAGATGAGCTCACATCGGTCGGAATGTCCGATGAGTAGTGCTCACGTCCACCCTCTACAGTGGCGGCCGATGGATCATCAGCAGCTTGTGCCTGTTCAAGTAATATATAGTATATAAGTATATATATATGTAATTCAATAAACCAAAATCATTCGTTTAGAATTTTCAAGTACCTGTCGACCGTATGGTCTCATGGCCATCTCAAACTGCGTTTTCGTAATACGTCCCTCGGCTCTGAAGATGGCGCACGTGTCACGTCTGCTATGCCGGTGAGCATACGCAGTATCGTGGGTTGTGGGCTTCCTCCCCGTAACCCGTCGCTGTATCATAATCAACACAATTTGTAAGATTAAAACAATCATAGAATCAATGAATTAAGTAAACAATCAAATAAAGTGGCAAGATACTTACGAACTCTGCCTCCCATGACTCGACGCCGCCAGATCCGAAATGCGAAGATCCAATGGTCTCCATCTGGATCCGTCGTGCCTCCACATGCTGCCTGCTCTTCACGCCACCCTCTGCTCGTTTCTTTGCCTCCTTCCACTCGCGTTTGTGCGTAGTGGCAGGTTTCTCGGCAGGATAGCCACCCGCAGCTACATTTAGCCGGTCATCGTACGCGAGTTTTTTAAGGTGAGATCTTTTATTACTTAAGATCTCCCTTATTCGCGTCCTTCCCCATACATCCGAGAATGTAGCATGTGGGGGATTGGGGTACCGACTATGTACAGCCTCTATCACCTCCCCAACTAATCGGCTATTTTGATCTTTAAATTTAATAAAACAATTTCTATATGAGTTTGATACTACCCCATGCATGTACTCCATTACCTCCCTCCCCCTCGCATCCATCACTATCCCGCCCCTATCCGTCACATCATAGCAGACCACTCTCTCCATCTCTCTCATCTCCTCCTCTGCCGAACTGTCTCCTCTAACTCTTCTTCCTCTATCTCCTCTCTCACCGCGTGCCCTACTACCTCCCCCACCTCCCCCACCTCCCCCACCAAAGCACCCCCCGCATCCTCCACTCCCACTCTTCCTACTGCTGTGGGTGGAGTCACGACTGGGGGATTGTCTACGTGACGGTGGCTGTGAGCCCTGACGTGACGGTGGCTCTGAGGGAGCACGTGATGGTGGCTGTGAGGGTGTACGTGAGTGTGTCTGGGACGAGGTATGTCTCCTCGGTGGACGTGGAAGAGGAGAAGCTGCATGCCGTCTCGTCGGACTCGGAGGAATAGACGGCACTGGAGTGCCCTGGATACTCGCGGTAGGGGTATAGACACCAGGCAGGGAAGGAGGGGGATGGGCATACATATACTCTGTAAGCTCAACCGGACCAAGATGGCACCCAAAATGATTCAGCATCTCCATCAGCCAATTGCTGTACGCAAATGGATCGGATGAAGAACCTGGAATATCCATAAAGAACCTGCAACAAACATCTTCATGTACATCATGGGCTGTCTCTTGACTCACACAAATATCATCATTCAAGTCAGTTGTGTTGCCTGCAAATCATGAATTCTGAAACGCAGTCTCGTGTATACACCCGTGCAAGTGAGGTATGTAAAACCCATGCTCAGATCACCCTTCATTATACCTTGCAAAATGAACGTGCATGAGGTATAACGTACTATTTATTTATTTTTCAGATATGTTAGTTCCAAAGCAATTGATCCAGCCACGTTGGATGATGCGCGTGTTATGGCAGTGGAGGTGGTTTGTTTGGTAGAGGAGACTTTTCCGCGAACCATTCTCACAAGTCAACTACATCTCATTGTGCATTTAGTGGACGAAATTGCTTTATGTGGTACTGTGCATGCACGCTGGATGTTCTTCCTAGAGCGCTTCATGAAGACCTTAAAAGACTTTGTGAGGCAAAGTGCAAGGCCTGAAGGAAGCATGGCCGAGGGTTGGTTGATACAAGAGTCTCTTGTATATATTTCAGAATTTCTTAGTCAGGTGGACAGCTCTTTGCCACGACTATGGAGAAATGAAGAGGACTTGAGGATGACCTCTATTGTGCCTCAAGGAAAAGGACAGAGTAAAGTAATTGACAGAACATTGATTGATGATCTCAATTTCACTTGTATCCTTAATAGTGATGTGATGAGCAGATGGGTTACAAGATATGAGGATGCAAAGACAAAAAGGCAAGCAGAAAGAGCTCTCTTTCGGAGGCAACATGGCTCTCGGAAGGCGTACCCTAAGCATCTAGCAACACTTCCGAATGATATCCATGTTGATTGGTTGCATGAGAAAATGGAGAGAGCAGAGAGCGACGAGGGGCTGCATATCACGGCGGAAGAATGGGAGTATGCACGAGGATGCATGTCAAAGGTACATAGAACTAATGTTTTGCATTAGTTGTAAGTGATTTGCTTTTAATATTTATTCACATTGCTTACACTAATATTGCTTCTATTTTGGTCCAGTGCACTATGTTCAATGCTATATGGTGTGAAGGCAAGCATTTTCGAACACAAAGAATTGATGAAAAGAGAAATACACAAGATTGCGGTGTCATTAGTAGCTTTGAGGGAGCTAATGGAAAAATGGATGATTATTGTGGCATAATCCAAGACATATTTAGGCTTGACTTTCGTCGCTTCTTTGTGTATGTTTTGGATGTCAAATGGCAAATGAACGTGGTGGAAAAAGGGCCTGATGCAACGATAAAACGCCATGCAAGTGGATATGTAACTATTGACTCTACAAAGTTCTGGCAAACAAAGAAAGATAGGCTCGTATTGCCACAACAATGTGAGCAGGTATGCATTTTTTTACTAATGTGTTTCATGTACATATATATCTAAGCTCGCGTACCCCTTGACTTTTGATATGCTAATTAATTACTGTACTATGTGTATTTGAGTAGGTTATCTATCTACCAATGGTGCATGACATCAAATGGTGGTACGTCATCCCTATTGCACCACGTTCCAAAGTGATGTATAATACATTCACTGATATGGAGCATATGGAGGATGTAACAAGCCGCAATGAAGATTAGGTCGAACATGCCATTGAAGATGTTGTGATCGATGATCAAGAAATAAGAGATGATCATGATAATGAGGATGAGCATGCCATTTCTCATGATCATGAGAATGACCCTACCATTGAGGATGATGGTGATGTTGATGAGGATGATCAGGACATCGATACCATTATCAATGGAGTACAGAATATCGATAGTGGAATAAATTTAATCGTAGCCTTACAAATTGATCAAATGGATATTGATGTTGATCGTTTGGCAAGGATGGATCTTATTGAAGATGAGATCAAACCCTAATCAATCCGTCACACTGTACATTCTAAATTGATGACATTTCTATCATCTCATATGCATGACTTATTTTTGAATATATTTCATTGTTGTAAATGCATGTAGTGGGATTGTGTAATGATGTATACTGTAATGTACTATGAGATGGTTTAAAGAAAATAGTTTTTAATTTTGTAAAGGAATTCAGTTTTTCTTCAGTTTTTCTCTGCCATGCGTGTATTAATCCGTGTATAGTGGCGTGTATTAATCTGTGTATAATAGCGTGTATTAATCCGTGAATATTACCGTGCATAGATGCGTGTATTACTGCGTGTATATAAACGCGTTTATACACGCATTGATAAATGCAAACATACACGCGAACTTAAATGCTAAAATACACGCGCCCGATTCTATTCAAATACAGGCGCGACCATACACGCGTTCGTAATTTATTGCGTGTATGAAACGCGTGTATGGCAGCATTGTCTTGTAGTGGAAGCACTATCCATTATATAGGAATTTGCTGAAGGTTTTGGGTCCAGATGCAACATTCATAAATCCAAGATCATAAGTCTGACTGAAGACAATGACTTTGATTTGTACACTTGGGAATTCCTTTTGGAGTGGAGGTGAAAAACAAACAGCTAAGTGATTGGGCCCTAGGGAGATTTATCTAGAAGTTGAAGAGAGGGTGACCATTTGGTAATGTTGTTTTAAATGCCTACATCATGTTCCTGTGCCTAGTGCTTAACTTTGGTAAAAGTCAAGAAAATTATGGGGCCTGTAACTGACTTTCTATGGAGTAATAGGAGTATTAGCATGAGAGTGGTAGCTTGGCTTTCCTGGGACAAACTGTGTATGCCAAAGAGTGAAAGAGGCATTGGTATCCTACATCTACCGTTAGGTGAAATATGGACTCATGTTTTCCCCTAAAGGATTTTCACACCTCCTCTCTCTAGAAAAATGGGCTCATGGTGAATTTTTGTCAAATCAAATCAAACGTTGGCAGAGATTGCACATTTGGAATCCATTCATCGAGACCTTTCCAGTGATATATATCATGATGGGAAATTTTTATTATTCAAGAAGTCCCAAATTAGTGAAAACATGGCATGTTACATGCCATGTCATCACAATGTCTACAGTTTTGTGTCTTTTATTGAGAAGCCCCTGGAAACGAGACTAGTTGTGAAGATCTAGTCAAGTGGAGAGGTCCTGGAGAAGCAATCTCCCAAGGGCTAGTTCTGAAGCCATGATGATTGTCTGTATGCAGCTAGGATATCACATTTCATGTCATGGGACCCTTTTGTACTTCTTGAAGAAAATAATTTAAAAGAACTCACAAATTAAATCATAACTAAAACAAAGACTTGAATTAATTTGAAAAATCAAATAACATAGCATAACACAAGGCAAGAGAAATAAAATAACATCACCATTAAGAGTAAAAGGAGTAAAGGATAGAGAATACCACACAGAAGACAAGATTGGGTGCAATCCCCCCCTCAAGTGTGTAGCTCCACTTCCACGACTTGAGTATTTAGAGAATTTTACTTATAAAAATAGCCCAAGGAGCTTAGAATAGATGTGCGTACAAATTGGGCTTGCTTTTTCCCACTTTTGGGTATTGCTTTACATATTATTTACCATATGAAGTCTCCCTAAGGTTTGTACATATAAAAATCTTTGCCCAAATATAATTGCTAATGGGTCTTGTTATATAAAATATCTTTATGCACATTTGCACATATAATAATCTTGTGCACATTTACACATTCCATTAAGCTGAATCCTGCACAAATTAAATTAAGAATATTTTTATACGATTATTAATTCATAAAAATTATAATAAAATATATATCTATAATAGTGTGTGTGTGTGTGTGTGTGTGTGTGTGTGTGTGTGTGTATATCCATCGTCAATCCTAGGTCGATGGCCATGAATGCACGAATATAGAGTGGCACAGGTTTTTAAAATTAAAGGTAAATGTTTAGAAGGACTCCATGTCTCTTACATGCTAGCTGCTTTATAACCTTTAGTGGTTTTACCTCGAAACTAAAATTCAAGCTTTTAATAGCTTTAATAATCTTTCTAAAAAGCTTAGATAAAACCTAGGAAAAACTTATTACTATAAGCTTCAAAAATCTTAATACCAATATAAATATAAATCTAGGGTACACACTTTAAATTTTTATAACACCAAATATTTTCATAGACCCAAAGAGAAAGGAAAAGAAAAGTCTTGTAAAATGACCATCGTAGGGTTAGACAAGTAGTCTAGTGAAGCCTACATTAAACTATCCAATTTATCACTCTCGCAAAAGAAAACATTTATAAACTTATCCTCAAGATCCCTCAATTCACCTCATCTCTAATTTAATTATACTGACTACTCATATGTTTTATTCTTTCTTCATCTTAACAAATTTTCAGTGCCTTCTCACTATGTTTAATAGTAAAGCATAGCATATAAATAGGGGTAGTTTAAAATTATGCTTTTTGTTCAATTGTTATTTTTTTTTCTTGATTGAATGTTTAAGAGACGCTTACCTAAAAATTTAGATAAAATACATTTACTTACAAGCTTCTTTGTCTTGTAAAGTTCAACTATGTTGGGCTTAAAATCAATATCGGTAAAATGGCTGGACAACCCTCGACCCGACCACTTTTATTGGTCCTCAGAGAGACTTCTGGACCACATATCTATCTTCTAGTATAGAAACTCACCAACCATGAACCTTCCCCATGGCCATTCTGTGAGGGATGGACTTCTATCACTCTATGGGTGGAAGGAATTGTTAGGGACTCAACAACAAAAGTCATGGATTTGGACATCACGGTAGTTACCCATAATACCTTTCTTGATGCCTTACCTAAGGTGTACAATCTATACTTTTTTGACATGGTTTCTAAGCTGTACAATCTATACTTTTTTGACATGGTTTCTAAAATTTATATCCACGTACCCAACTATTTGCCAGCAGCATTCTCCATACTAGCTAATACAAACCTCATGAATACTTTTCCCCTACATCTTTTTAGACTGTTTGAGTAGGACTCTTGGCATCCTTAGTCCTAGACAAAGGATGTAATTAAATTTATTTTGTCTTGAAATTGTGTTCCTTCCTTTCGTCTTTTTTTCAATCTACATTGTTAAAATTGCTATTAGTTTTTCATTGTATTTAAATCATAATAGTGCATAACCTTAAGACTCTCAAAAAAACCAAAATTAATTACACAACATCGCACCAACTACACTCAACAAGTCCTCATGACAATTTGTTTTTTTAACTATAGCATTATGACAATTTGTTTTTTTGACTATAGCATTATGACTTGATCATCATCTCATGATCCTCATACATCTTTGGAGCTCATGTGACTCATGACACAATGCACCCATTTAGCATATATATCTGAATGAAATCATGCTAATTTTCAACAGCTACTACGACCGACAACAAGATGAATGGTCAAAGATCTGGATGCATGATGATGAAGAATGTTTTGTTTTCATAGCCATTGGAAACACCACAGTTTTTACTCCAAACATATGCTTTTGTCACCTTCTAAAGCAGATCGACATCATACGTGGATATTCTATAGAAGATGATTCATCTCAATAATAATAGATGAAGAGTTTATTAATCGACTCCATTACCTTAGAACCAAATTAACCCCTCAGAAAATGATAATAGCTGACCATACCTGCATCATTAGAAGAATGTAAATATTGTTCGACTTCTTGTATTCATTTCTCTTGTTATTTTATAACTTTTTTTTGAAGTTGGTATCTCTTTATCTTTTTCACCATAGCAAATTGTTTCTCCATTTTCCATAATTTTAATCTTCATAGAAAAATATGCTTGTATTATTTGTGTCCTTTTCAATAATGTATCTTGTAGCAGAACTAGTCAACACCCACATTATAACCTAGTAAATAATTCTTCCAATATTTCTATGTAAGTTTTTTCTTTCTGACAGTGATTCAAACACCTTCCAAGTAAGTTTCTCATTTATATCCTTACAATAATGATCACGCTTAAATATTTATGCATAGAATTTCAAACCATATTACTATAAGTTTTATTTCTTATAAATTCATAATTTAATATAACCCTAGTTACATTTGGAAGAATAACTATATTTTGATCCATTTGCATTGCTTTCTCATTTTTCTCAATATAGAACATCATGGCAATCGAATATATGTAAGGTACGATCCTCTTACACCTAACTCAACCTTATGATGGCGAAATTCATATTTATTATTCAAGTTTATTTTAACTTCAAATGAAAATTAAGCTTTCATCATCTAGACTTGTTTAATTAATCAAGATTGTTAGAATTGTTACTAGTCATTCATATTTAATTTTTGCTTAAGCTCTTGAGAAATCAAATTTATCCGCTTTTCATTTATAATTTCACATGCTTTCAAACAACTTTTCAACTCAAGGTTAGTATTTCCTATCCATAATCAATTTATCTGTTATAATGTTAATCTTCTGTTAAGCTTCTCGTGAATTTTGTTTAAAAACTCGCGTCTCTTTGAGTATCAAAATTATTTTGATAGATAATTTCAATGACACCAATGATGGAGGTATGTATATATTCACTTCCTTTTATACAAATTTTTCATAAGTATTTCTATAATATTTTTCCAACCTAAAAACCTAATTAATAAACCATAGATTCAACATTAAGATTAGTTCAAGTTCATTAAATTAAATAAAATTTCTAGATAGAGAAAATTTGAGTCAAAATTTAAGTCTCAAAAGGAGCTAGCCACTCCGCCTAAAACTTCTATTCTGAAGGAAGTGATGTATGGAATTAATCTGGTGGTATGGGACATTAGATTGGTATACTTACTCTAGACACATTTATGTATTCTATCATTTACCATCCTATGCGTGTATGTGCAACGTGCCTATGTGGTATGGGACACTTAGACTCATCTTACATACATTCATTTGATTGGTTCATTGCATATGCATTATGTGTAGATCTAGTCTTCCACACCAATCATCATGAAGCCATCCTCTCATGCATTTATGCAACTGTATATCGGACATGCCCATATATGGCATGCTTGTGGGCCTCCACTGTTTCTTTCAATTGGTTTGTATATGGAGGGGTGATTCTCGGGTTACTTATGCCTAGCAAACATGTGTGTGGTTGTTATTAAAATACTTGTGGGTTGTCTATATCTCAAGATGAACTTCGAAATGCATTTTCGGCCCCCAAAATGTATAGGACAATAGAGTTGCCCTAGCACAGCTTTAGTCCCGTGAAGAAAGCTCCTCAATCAGAGATCGTTTGCTGATGCCTCCCATAGAGCTCCCGACAAGGGTGTAGTCGCCAACACAAATAGGGAAGAGTAGTTGAAGCTCTTACCCTCGTACCGCTTCCTATGCTTCTCTTGCTTGCAGCTTAGCCCTTAGCATGAACCAGGCTCTGATACCATGAAAAGATGTAGGGGAGAAGAGAGCTTGAGCTCTTGCAAGCACACACACACTCACAAACCCTAAAAGAGAACACACAAGGTGAGAGGCTGAAAATCTTCTTCTTCTTCACACAACACTCAACACACCATATACAAAGATAAGAGTACACACCATATGAAAAGGTACTCAACCAAATACATACTAGGGTTCTCTATAGTGTGAACCTAACTAAATGAGCTCGCGCTATAACTATGCCAATTTCTAGAATGGCTGTCACACAGCCTCTCATCCCACTGGCCACATATCACCCATCTCACCAACCATGCCAGTGGTGTAAGTGTGGGCCTATCCCCCAGGCGGGTCATCAGTGTCCACCGCCTCACTAGATGAGCTCGATATCTCAACAACCAACTATCGTATGGTACTTTTATCAATAGCTCAAGAGCATTGGTAAAATAAGCTAGAATGGATTCTCTCTAAATGTACTTCATATGCATGTATTATGAGATTAAGCATTGTATATGAAAAGGTCTCCTTGGGTGCTTGATCTACCATAGTTTAAGTATGCGTGAACACACTTACGCAACATAGTCTCCCATTGTGCAATCAAGTCTTTCTCTTACTAATGTTCTTCTCTAATGCATGCTAGTGAGTGTGTGTGTGGCATGAGGTGAGAGGAGGAACAAGGACCTGTAGTCCAACTGAATAGTGTGACAATGCTTGCCACCTAGGAGACAATGATAGAAATAGCTACCCAATGAGCTGTGGAGCTCTTGAAGTGGTGTGCTTGAGCTCATTGCTACTTAACCTAGGCCATTAGAAATATCCACATGATGATGATTATGGGATTAATTGATGTATTCAATTAATTGTTTAACTAATGTGGACAGTGTCTGAGTATAGCCAATGAAAAGTGAAAGGGTATCGATTGAGGACAGTGTCTGAGTATAGCCAATGAAAAGTGAAAGGGTATCGATTGAGGTGTCGCACTGCATGAGATGTGAGATGGTATCAATTGAGGTGTCACACTATATGAGAGTACCAATTGAGGTGTCGTATGGCTAGTGGATTGAGTGGTGGTGTGAAGATGATGATCATTTTTGTTTTGTGAATCATGTATTAGACTTTTTATGCATGTTATTTTTTATTTGATAATCAGTGAGATAATCACCAATTTAGGTATCGCAAGAGTTTTCTTGTGGGTATCCCATGCTCATAAGAACCTCTGAGCCATGCCTTTGTGCCTCTGAGCCATGTTCAGACCTCTGAGTTTACCTTTCAAGTTATGACATCAATACCTACAGCATAATCTTATTCTCTCGATAATTTTCTTACACAACCGAGGATAGTTGCTTCCCCAAATGGGAGGACTGTTTACAGGTATAGATTTTATCATATTTTTGATGAATTAATAATCATACAAAAATATACTTAATTTAATTTGTGCAGGATTCAGCTTAATGGAATGTGCAAATGTGCATAAGATTATTATATGTGCAAATGTGCACAAAATTATTTTATGTAACAAGGCCCATTAGCAATTATATTTGGGTAAAGTTTTTATATGTACAAACCTTAAGGAGACTTCATATGGTTAATAATATGTAAAGCAATACCCAAAATTGGGGAAAAGAAAGCCCAATTTGTACGCACATCTATTCTAAGCTCCTTGGGCTATTTTTATGAATAAAATTCTCTAAATACTCAAGTCGTGGAAGTAGAGCTACACATTTGAGGGGGAAGATTGCACCCACTCTTTTCTTCTGTGTGGTATTCACTATCCTTTACTCCTTTTACTCTTGATGGTGATGTTATTTTATATCCCTTGCCTTGTGTTATGCTATGTTATCTGGTTTTTTAAATTAATTCACGTCTTTGTTTCAATTATGAAATAATTTGTGAGTTTTTTTAAATTAATTTCTTCAAGAAGTACAAAAGGGTCTCGTGACATTTCATGGAGACAATGTTCTTTTGTTTGGGAAGATGAAAGGTGGGATATCATATGCAGATTACTTAATTGTAAATTGGAGGATGTTATATGGTTGAGGATTTTGGTGGCTTTAAAATCTAATGTATCTAAGAGAAGGGTTGTAAGTGATTGGACCCTAGAGAGATTCATCTAAAACTTGAATAAATGGGAGGGGGTTAGGGTTCCATTTCATGAAAGGGTCACCATTTGTAATGTTGTTTTAAATACCTACATCATGTTCCTATGCCTAGTGCTTAACTTTGGCAAAACTCAAGAAAAGTATGGGGCCTATAATAAGGGACTTTCTATGGAGAAACAGGTGTAGTAGTAGGAGAGTGGTAGCTTTGCTTACGTGGGACAAAGTGAGTATGCCAAAGAGTGAAGGAGGCATTGGTATCCTATATCTACCATTAGGTAAAATTTGGACTCTCATTTTTGTCCCTTAAGGATTTCCAAACCTCCTCTCTCTAGAAAAATGGGCTCATGGTGAATTTTTTGCAAATCAAATGAATAGTTAGCGATTATTGCACATTTGAAATCTATTCATCGAGACCTTTCCAAGTATATATATCATGATGGGAAATTTTGATTATTCAAGAAGTTCCCAAATTGGTGAAGACGTGGCATGTAACATGCCACATCATCACATTGTCTAGACTTTTGTGGCTTTTATTATGAACCCCCTAGGAACTAGACCAATTTGGAAGATCTAGTCAAGTGGAGAGGTCCTGGAGAAGCAATCTCCTAAGGGCTGCAGTTCTAAAGCCATGATGATTGCCTGTATGTAGCTAGGATATCACATTTCATGGGGACAATGTTCTTTTGTTTGGGAAGATGAAAGGTGGGAAGGTCCTGGAGAAGCAATCTCCTAAGGGCTCCAATTCTAAAGCCATGATGATTGCCTGTATGTAGCTAGGATATCACATTTCATGGGGACAATGTTCTTTTGTTTGGAAAGGTGGGACCTCATGTGCAGATTACCTAATTGTAAATTGGAGGATCTTTATATGGTTGATGATTCCGCTGGCTTTAAAATCTAATGTATCTATTGGCATTTGTCCCAGGTGTAGGTCATCACTTGTGTTTTGGGAATGCCTAGCAATTAGGGGTACTTGGTCCAAAATGTGTAAATGGATAGAGAAGAGCTTGGGTATGCAAACATGTTGGGGGGACTGGATCTTGGGTAAATGGTCAATTTTAGTAATGAATATATTGGTTTGGTTTTTAATATCATCAGAGCTTGCATCTTGATGGAAATCTGGTCTAGCAGGAATGCAATTGTATTTAGGAAGGCAGTATGTACAGGCTTGCAAGAGTCAGACTTGATGCATAAGTGTGTTACATGTGCTGGTTGGTATGTAATGTGAATAAAATAAGATGTTTTGAGCTGGATATGGTGATTCAGAACGTGCAAACAAATATGATTTGAATTTTGCCTCAGAGTTTGGTGAGCTTCAAACATACTAGGAATAAACCCCTAACTTTGGTTTGTATGGTGCTGCAGGTGAGATTTTGGGAAGGGAAGAAAAGGCCTCCCAAGTTTGGACCAAAAACTCTAAGGTGGTACCGTAAAGAAAAACAAGTTGATTGTACATTTGTCGCCCTCGTAGAAAACCAAGTGCGAACAAGACCCACTATTAAAGTTTGGTCCAAGAAAGGGGGGATGCTGGAAAAACAGTCCCCTGGAGGATGCACTACAGAAGCTATGATGGAGGCCAGAATACTTTTGGAGCATCAAGAAGAGAGATGGGAATTTTTGTGTAAAATTTTGAATGAAGTTGAGAAGGAGTAGTAAATATGGACACTGTTGCCCTGATTTGGTTGTATTTGCAGTTTTTGAATAGTTTCAGTTAATATATATAACTATTATTGATCTGAAAAAAGGAAAAAAACTAAGAGAAGGATTGTAAGAGAACTTTTTGTAAAGGGCTGTCTTTATTAATATTAATATATATAATTACTTGTTCCCAAGAAAAAGAAAGAAAGAAACTAGTATTTAATAAAATTATTTACAAACAACTAGGTCAAATTAAGGAGACGTCTTGGCATTGGCCTGTCTTCTAGTCAAGAATCCACACATCAATGTTTGTTGTCCTTTTTTCAACAACAAAAAAGTTTCAACCGCAATCAAAATAAGCTAGGAGCGTATTTTTTCAATGTCGCCGGCCACCTCGCCTTCTCCGATGGGCGCCGCATGCTTCACTGCTCCCTGCTGGTTTTACACAATCAGCAATCTATATAAATGCATTAGATCTCCTCTGAATTTCGCAAGCCTTCTCTGCTTGAGCGTCGATTAGCACTTAATTACGTCGTTAATTACCATGACCACCATCTTCTCCAGCCAACGTCTAGCTGTGCCGGAGAGTGCACAGAAGGTGACGGATCACGAGAAACGCCATCTTGTGCAGAAATTATCCCAGATGGCCGTGCCGGAGGTGCCCCAGGAGTTCTTGGTCCCCCATGAGCAGCGGCCTCATCCGGCCCAAAGAAACACGGGCCTCCTTCCCTTCGTGGATATGGCAGGCCTTCATGGAGACTCGGAAGCGGACACCCTGAAAGAGATCGCCAAAGCCTGCGAGGAGTGGTGCTTCTTCCAAGTAGGTTAATTACATTAACGTGCCTGCGCTAGCTAGCTTTTAAGATTAGATAATAATGAAGAGGAGATAAAAGCGTATAGCTGATGTGGTCTGTACTGTTTGCTGCTGTGCTGCAGGTGGTTAACCATGGCATACCCGCGAGCGTTATTGAAGGGACCAGACAGGCAGCCAGGCAGTTCTTTGAGCTCCCCATGGACGACAAGGAAGGTTACTCTGTGAAGGATCAGAGCACTGAAGGCTTGCTCGGATATGGCCACACTAACTTCTTCCAAGGAGCCGCAAATGACTGGATGGACTCCCTCTTTGGCTACCTGCCTCCCCCCTCATTGAAGAAACTCGACATGTGGCCTTCCCAACCCGAAGGATTAAGGTCCAACCCCTTTCTCTCTCTCTCTCTCTCTCTCTCTCTCTCTCTCTCACTCACTCACTCACTCACTCTCTCTCTCACACACACACACACAGTCTCTCTCTCAGAGACAGTACACACATACACCCCCCCCCTTACACACGGACACACACACACTTTTTTTTCCATTATATCAAATGGCCCAACACCTCTTTGTGATGTGACCACTCTAGGGGCATGGTGGATTCCTACGGCACCGAGCTACAGAACCTTTTCAAAAGTTTGCTCGCCGCATTGTCCAAAAGCCTTGGTATGACGGATGACCATCTAGAGAAGGCTTTTCAACATTACAACTTGTTCTTCCGAGCAAACTACTACCCTCCTTGCCCTCAACCTGACCTTGTTCTTGGGACACATGGACACAAGGACCATGGATGCATGACGGTTCTACTACAAGACAAAGATATGGATGGACTTCAAGTGTGCAAGGATGGCCAATGGTTCGCAGTGGATCCCATACCCAACGCATTAGTCATCAATATTGGTGATCAATTACAGGTAAAGTCCTCCAGCCCTAAGTTAACCAGTTTGTAAGAGCCACATCATTAACACACTTAAAACCACCAAACTTGTGCCATATTGTTGTCTTAAAAAAAAAGGTTTATAAATATTTAGTGATACCCAAAGATCATGTCTAATAGATGTAGCTAGTAGGGGGTCCTCATCCTACAAGGTTAATTCCTTGCTACACTCTAATAGATGTAGCTTAGTAGGGGGTCCTCATCCTACAAGGTGAATTCCTTGCTACACTTTAGTGAACAACTTTTGCCATGCTTCTCTTTTCTAAAAGATGAATTCCTTTTACTACTAGGCTACACACTAGTGAACACCTTGTGCCATGCTTCTCTTTTGTAAAACTGTAAATTTAGGATATCATCTTGATATATATATTGACTCTTTTTTATTTTTTGATTATAGATGCTAACCAATGGCAAGTACAAAAGCGCATTACACCGTGGTGTGGTGAGCAACAATCAAACTATAATGACCCTTGTTGCACACTTGGATCCTCCAGAGAAGGTTGTAACAACACACTAATTGGCACATTATAGTCAAATATCATATTTAGCTAGAGATTGAGACACTTTAATTTGAAGCGTAATTGTCCTTAGACATATATCGCATGGATCACCCCTAAAGAAGGTGGTAGCAACCCTTAGACGTATAATCAAATATCATATATAGATAGAGACTTGAGACGCTTTAATATGTTCTTGGACATATATATCACACTTCATTCTTAATGATATTGATATTTTATGTGCATGTCACTAATAGCATGAATAGCTTTTCTACTTAAGGAGAAAAGCTTGTAAAAGAGAATTAGTGGTAAGAGCTTTAATAGTGGCCATAATTTGATTAACTATGTCATAAACGTATGATCTTGTATGAATGGATTTGATGGATTAAGGATATGTACATGCTTTCATCTTGCACTCTTTATTACGAATATATACAAATAGGGACTCTTGTACCTCACGAGATTGAATAACTTTTCCTCTCTTCTTTGAAACCAAAATCGATTTCGATTTGTGCCCCCTCAAACCAAAAAATCAATTTAGGATACAATATGCATGGGATATTGTGCCTACTACTACTAGCATGATCATGACAATTTTTTCACAAAAAACATGAAGCATAGATAACATGTTTCAACTTTCCATAACTATATATTTTTTTTACAAGACATTGTCAATTGTTCTAGTTTGTTTTTTTCATTCTCTAAATCTACTTTGTTTCACCTATATGTAGATGTGAGAAATACATAAATAATTGTTTGGTCTCCACCATAGTGACATACACCATTTAGGATCATCTAATGCTTATGACATTACTTCCTTCTTCTAGAGTCGATTTTTGTAGAAGGAATGCTCGAATAGATTTTGTAGAAGGAACACTCTAGTGGTTTTACTTAAACAGTATAAATGAAAATATAAAAATTAATATTTGAATATCTATTAAGCTAGTTTTACTAATCTGATATTAAGAGTCAACATTTTCATGATGGTTCTTTGTTCCTTTTAATAGGTGCACATGTAAAGCCCACCTATTCCTCACTAAATTCGACCCCTTACATCTAGTCTACCATTTCTATTATTATAATGTTAGTATGATCCTTGAAGGGAAAGCCCCTATCTTTATGCTTTTCAAGATGATAATTTAAGTTTAGGCATCTTTTGAAAGTGAGTGAATACAATAGTAGCACCCCCCTCCTCTCTCTCTCTCTCTCTCTCTCTCTCTCTCTCTCTTAATATCACAATAATTTCATATTGGGTGGATTTATATATTAGAAATTAGCACTAGTCTTGTAGAAAAAAACCACTTTTGTGGCTTTAAGAAATTTTTGTTTAAGAAAATATTTTCTTTTTGTTTCAAAGAAATTTATATTAGGAAAATAATATCAACACAAGATATTCATTGAGAGATCATAATGAGTGCCAAAAACATTTTAAACATACTCTTCCATAGTCATGATTTCGGTAAATAAATTAGATACTTTTTCAACACCTACAACTGTACGATTAAAAACTATTCTACATGTGCATAGGATATTGGCATGTCCAATATATCACTTAATAAACAAACACTTTTTCATATAGGTATCCTTGAAGTAAGGCTATTGCAATATTTTTATGTTATTTTTAGCAATTTTAAAATAAGAAAGTACTAGATATATAATTTTCTTTTTCCAAAAACTTCCACCATAGGTAGAGGCATTCTAACCAATTATTCTTAAATAGTGTCATGAAATTTTACGTTGGTTGACATTTTCATTTCTTCAAAATTGCAAGACTTGTCTTTTATGTTGATAAGCACGTGAGCTCTCTCTCTCTCTCTCTCTCCCTCTCTCTCTATCATAAAAACTTTATATTGTGTGAATTTATGTAAAAAACATTAACCCCCTTTTGTTAGAAAGAAAGCCACCTTGTGGCTTTAAGAAACGCTTGAAAAAAAAATATTTTTTAGTATATTTATTTGAAGAAATTTTTAATATAGAAGATATTCATTGAGAGAGAATATCTAGTGCCTAAAAAGTTTTGAAAACATAGTCTTTTTTTATGGTCATGATTTAGGCACCTTTTGTTAAAAAAAATCTACCTTGTTATTTTTACATTAAAAAAGCCTTTTTATTTTTAGGTGGTCCTAAACTACTTTTTATTGGTTTTGAACTATTTTAAAGTGGTCCTCAAATACTATTTAGTGGTCCTGAACTTCTAATGAGTGGTCTAACAATATTATTAAGTGGTCAAAAGTACTATCAAGTGATGCAAAAGTACTATTAAGTGGTACATGAGTACTTTAAGCTTTAAAAACATCATGTGCATTAATAGAGACCTTGTTATAGGACCACTTAGAAGTACTCTAGGATCACTTTCAATTACTTATAAGTTTTTTTATATTAAAAACACTTTAGGACCACCTGAAAGTGCTTTAGAGCTCTTAAAAGTACTTCATGGACTTTGCGAATGACTTTACAAACTTGTATAAGTACTTATACATGGTCCTAAAGTAATTTACATAGGCCCTAAAATACTTTTAGTAGCTGTAAAGAACTTTTAGGTGGTTCTATAGAGCTTTCAATGGCACAAAAGAATGTATTTTAAAGTGATACTGAAAGGCTTCCAAGCACAAAAGAACTTGTTAGTACCACTTGGAAAGTTTCAATAACACAAAATAACTTGTATTTTAAATAGATATTGATTACTTTAAGTTTCAATGGCACAAAAGAAAATAGATATTGATTACTTCAAGTTTGAATGGCACAAAAGAACTTGTAAGTATTTTAAATAGATATTGAGTACTTCCAAGTGGTACTAACAAGTTCTTTTGTGCTTGGAAGCCTTTCAATATCACTTTAAAATACTTGCACCAAGTGCTTTTGTGCCATTGAAAATTATGTAGGACCACCTAAAAGTGCTTTACATCTATTAAAGATATTTTAGGGCCAGTGTAAAGTAATTTAGGACCATGATGTATAATTACTTTAGGACCATTTGGAAGTGTTTCACTATCACTTTAAAATAATTACAAGTTATTTTGTAATATTGAAAGTTCTATAGGACCACCTAAAAGTGCTTCAAATCTGTTAAAAATGTTTTAGGGCCACTGTATAAAGTACTTTAACTCTACTTCATACTCGTCTGAGAGTGTCTTAAGGTGCTCTAGGAGTGTTTTAAATTTGACTTTGATAAAAGTAGGGTACAAAACTAAGGCTCGTCGTAAATGTATAGGATGCTTTACAATAGCACATCTCCCTATCGACTTGCTATACACACATCTCTTTTGTTGGGGGAGACTCGTGTCTCTAATCTCCAAAATTCAAAAAAAAAATCTTTAACTTTATGTGTCATGATGCTACTTTGAGGTTTCTATCTTTGGCATGTTTGCAGGGGAAAGACTTCATCCTCTTCTATTTATAGGCAAGGATTAGGCAGCAAGGATTCTCTTGTGAATAACTAGAACCTTTGGTGCCTTTGGTAAGCTGATAGATTTTCTATTGCCACCATGTCCATTGAAATCATAAACATTAAGTTCTATCATTAGAGATGACCTCTTCAAGAAAAGCTCATCTTTTGATCAGGGCACTTTGACTAGTGTCAAAGTGTTACGAATGTTGGCCAGCACAACTCTTTCGCAACCCATTTCTTCAAGTTGAGATTTCTTGCAATTGGGATGGAGGAGGAATTCTTCAAATATTTTCTTGTGGGGTAGCTTTGTCGAGGCCCTTCATCTTCTCATACCAAGAGTTAGCTACAACTCTACAAATCTTCTTTCTTTCCTTCTCGTCATCAAGATGGACCTATTCACTTTAGCCCTTTACTTCTCCTTGGCTTTTTATCAAATCTCCCTTTGCTTTGCAACCCAATAATGTTTTATTTTCTCAATGCCTTCCTGACCAAGAATAAACCTACCTCCATTTTCTCGCACCTCTACATTGTGTAAAAATTCATCTTGTCCCATTGCATGCCCATCAATATTCATCCTAAAATGAGGTGAAAATATTGTATTAGAATATTCTAGCCCTAACCAACCATACTCTACAAGTTTCTTTGACCTTAAAAGATTATTCAGAAAATAGGTATTCAGGTTCAATGGGTGTGGTGGTGTGTTTTAGAGAGAGATAGGAGAGAGAGAGAGAGAGAGAGAGAGAGAGAGAGAGAGAGAGAGAGAGAGAGAGAGAGATTGAATGTAGTACATCTCCTTGCAGCCATCTAGCTATCTTAGGAGGAAAGACCATAGGGAGAGAAGTGGAGGGAGATACACTTTGTGTGTGAATGTGTGTGTGTGTGTGTGTGTGTAGCATAAAGATAGAAAGAGCTCATGAATGTAGCACAACTCTTGTGAGCCACAGGGACATAGATGAAGAAGCTGAGCACAAGAGAAATAAGAGTCTGCCATGCTAGAATAATTTGTCTCGTGAGATCATGAAGATTTGGGAAGAGAAAACTAGAAATAGATAGATTTTATGTGTAGCATGTTCTCTTGTCATCTCCCTAGATATGTTAAGACAAGCGTATGAGGAGAAAGAAAGAGAGAGATCTATTGTATTAAGATAATCATATGAGAAGAGAGAGAGAGAGAGAGAGAAAGAGAGAGAGCATGACACATGCATGATCATGCTCCAAAATTTCCTAACACACACGAGCATGCTCCCATGAGTGCGTGAACTTTCCATGATAGCATGAATTCTAAATATTCTTTTCATGGTAACTATTCAGTCTTAAATTTTGAGTGTTTATTTTTACAATTCTTAATATTCTTTCTTACTAGTTTGTTATTACCTTTAACCTCTCCTTGTTAGCACTTAACAAAGGAATGTCAATGACACCACTTTTTGAACCACCTAACTCTTGCTTTGACCCTATATGGCTTGAAGCATGCACCTAGAGTATGGTCAAATAAGATATGATAGCATCTTGTTACTATGGATTTTAGATATCTATAGATTTTTCACTTCACTCACAAGGGCATTATGCTAGTAGTCATATATGTTAATAACTTGATTGTCACAAGGGACATTGATGTTTACATTTATGAGGTGAATATGCTCCTCAAGAAGAAGTTTGAGTAAAATATTCAGGTGAGCCATGATTCTTCCATACTTTCTAGGTGGTATAGAGGTGATTAGATCATGTGATGCGATTTGACTTTTACAAACGCAGTATGCCTTAGACATATGTTATCAAAGGTTTAAATAATAGGTTGTAATATAATCTTAGTGCCATTAGAGCAAAGAGCATAAAATTTTGCTACATATATAGGTAATCTTTTGGAGGACCCTACATTGTGCATGCACATTGTAAGGAGTTTGATTTACATGACTATCAATAGGCCAGATTTGAGCTATGCTATTAGATTAGTGAGTCAGCATATGTAGGCCTCGAAGAAGCTCTACTTATGTGTGACTAGGAGGATAAGGTACACAAAGTCCATAGTACAAGGTGTGAGAGAGAGTTAGCAAGGTGTGAGAGAGATGGGAAAGAGGTGAAAGAGTGTTGGAAATATTAGAGAGAGAGAGAGAGAGGCAAGAGCCTCTTGGGGTGTTTTGTTTTTTTTGAGAGAAAGAGGCATGAGACTTTTGGGTTTTTTGAGTTTCAAACAAAAACAACTCACAAAACATATCCTGTTTCTTAATTCTTTGTCATCAGTGTAAATGTTGATGCTAATTTTTTTACAATGTCAGTATACTTGTCGGTATTAAGGGTTGGTATTATTGTCAACAACTATGGATGCCCTTATGTCAATGGTTAAAATGACGCCGTAAGTTATGAAATAAATGGATAAAAATTAACAAATTTGACTCATAGCTCATGCTCCTACTTAAAAGAAACCCACATTTTCATATCCCCATAACATTTCTCTTCATCTCTCTGAGAAATGCCCTTGATCTCTCTTTATCCCCCCTAACATTTTCTTAATATCTCCTCCTTTTGTCAATGGAGCATGTAAACAATTTTATGTCTTCAAGGAAAAAGCCTGCCTCTCATAGTGAGATCATTTTAATAGAATGTATATTGATGTATGGACTAAATGTGAGTTCAACATGTGTCGGATGAGGCCATACAATTGTTTTTTAAAATGGATGTGAGCCACAAGGTATGTAATATTATTCACATATAGAGGATAACAATGATAACATTGAGAAGAATTGGTGGTTGATGATATGGAGCCACACATGCAAGAGGATATCGGGACACATGTATAAGAATATTTTGTGGGTGAGCTAATTGAAGCAATGTTTAAAGTAATAGACAGGATTGTAAAGGCACAATGTCCAAAGAATTACATCTTCAAACTCTTGGATCAGTTTCTTAGAATTATTCAAGTAATCTCTATTTCCTCTTTCTCTTTCCTAATCTCATCCTCTTCAAAAATAAACTAGCTAACAACACATCATGCATCATAATTATGTAAGGTTGTTGAGATATATGATATTAAACTCCATGCCTAAGTCACGAGATGATGGAAAGAATATTCTAAGTTCCAATAGCATGGATTACATGTGTATACATGTAGGATCCAATGATTATTTCCTCTTCCATGTGGGGATGCTGGTGAATGCTCACTCACTTACATGTCCAAAATGTGTGTAAAATCTGGTGCTCATAGTGATATGACAAGATTTCCAAGGTGGAACCATTATTCTAAGGCATTTTCTAATCATTCTAAGAATCCAACACATGTTCAAGTGCAAGTCGCTAATGACTTAGTATGCTAAAAAACTTGATCCATTGATGGCATCTTATACAAACCTTGTTGCATATGGAGACACATTAAGGATACATGGCCTAAGTTTAAAGAAGAGCCTCATATGCCTAGATTTGGCAATGGATGGTGTTAACTGTTATGTGGACTGCACACTACAAGATCGCACACTGCAAGTACGGACTGCAAGTGTAATGCCACATGCGTACCTTAAATGAATAGTCATTACGAGATCTCAAGGGGTGTAAATGGGAGGTTGTGTGCCTGTCTGAATCCCATGACCATGTAGCTGTTTTAAAGACTGTATACATGTGTATTCAAGGGCCATCAATGAGTCAATCAATCATCCTTTCATGCAAAAATTTAGCAGTCTTCTGTGTTAATGAAGCATTAATCATGTCGCACTGTGTATGATCAGTTATGTATTCATTTATCAGTATAGGTTACCTTTTCAATTAATGATATATGCTAAGAGAGTAATCATTCTCGTATTACTGTACTAGTGCTTAAGAACATAATACACTTGGCAACCATGATGTTCTCTTGATGATGTGGTTGCATGCGCACGCGTTCTCAGGGACCTCCTGATTTGGTGGTTCCTACTATGGGCGACCGCGGCGTCGTCATTCGAAGGATGATTGGTGATAATGCGGCGAATGATTATCCTTCTTTTTCTTCATAGTTTTTAGGGTGGGATGCAACTCCCAGAGTCAATCACTAGGAGCGCAGCCGTTCCTTCCCCCCTCCCCATGTTCCGTGGGTAGAGAGGCGGTTGCTAATTTCACCGATCTCACCTACTACGGTAGTTTGGCAGTTGTTCTTGGGACCGACACAGCCAGCCTCAAAGAGCTCTTTCCATAGATATGTCACATGATATGGTTTTGCCCACTCAATTTTAAATTCAATTTTGGCGGAAAACTTTGAAATTCAAACTTCTAGCCATTTGAAGAATAAGAAGGTATCTAGCCATTTGAAGAATAAGAAGGTATCTAAAGTCAAAGAAACTTAACATTTTAACAAAAAGTCATTAAAATCATAATATGGCAGCTTAAAGGACCCCTATAGACCTCAACCTTCCCCTAATGGTACATTTACAAATATGGAGCATATGGAGGATGATCATGGCCATGGAGGTGATGATGACCGTGATACGAGAGAGGAGGATGATCATGTGATAGGAGATACAGATATTGAGGCCATTACCCCTGAGGACGAGCCTACCATTGGTGATGCTGATTTCGATGAGCACATGAGTAGCACAAGTAGTAGTGGGTTGAATGTATTTGTCGATCTAAACACTTGTTTGGATTTTGAAGTAGATAGTCTGGCAAGGGTTGATCTCATTGAGGATGAGATTGAACCGTAGCCCATCATTGATATTGGCTAAAATATTTCACATATTGTCTCATTCTCCTCACCTCACTTATTTTTTGTATATGTGGGTTTGCAAAAAAGCATTGATGTTTTTGTTAAAATTATGTGCTTTGGTAATCATGGGCAATTTTTGAAAAGCAGTGATGTACATTTACCAGCCTACACCAAAAGCTCACTTTTTGTACTCTCTATTTTGCGTCTAAATACGCGTCTAATTCTCAGTGTAGATGCACCAATAACGCCCTAATACATGCGTCAATAGATGCCCTAATACACATGTAAATAGACGCGATGTTAGACGCAATGTTAGATTCTCAGTGTAGACGTCCTAATAGACGCATCAATACATGCGCAAATACACGCGCTATTAGACGTGGCTGTAGATGCACCCATAATTTCTCTATTCAAGCAACGCCTATAGATGCGCCTGTTATTTTGCGCATCTATCAAGCGCGTCTATAGTTGCTTTGCGTTGTTGTGCATGGAGATAGATAGGCCAGGTCTTTGAAGACCTGGCATGACGACCTGCCTTGTCTGCGCAGACCTGGCAAAAGTAAAAACTCCTTGGGTGTGAACCCTCATCTTTCTAGACCTTTGACAGTTCTGTGAACTCCAACACCCACAGATAGGCCAAGTATTAATAGCATGAAGACCTGCCTTATCTGTGTAGACCTTGTGCTAGTAGTGGTGGTGATGCTTGGGTATTGGCAAGGTGAGGGTCGGAGTGGCACAATGGTGTTGATGCTCGATGTTGCAAGGTGGTGTTGGGAATGGTGGTGGGCTGCTGGTTTGGTGCCATGCTAGTGTGCCACCAGACCTTGCACAAATGTTTGAACTTTGGCACCCACAGACACGGCAAGTGTTAATATCATGAAGTCTTGCCTTGTCTATGCAAACCTTGTGGAGAAAAAGCTCCTGGCAGTGGCAGTTTGGGCTGGAGAAGCACGACGGTGGTGATGCTGCTCGATGTTGGGCAAGGTGGTGTTGGGCATGGTTTGGTGCCATGCTAGTGTGCCACGAGACTGCTGCAATAGGGCATTCAAAGTAGTTGTAGTAGAATTTCATATGGTGGATCACTTCAAGGGTTTCTGTTAGTAGGTGTTGTGTTTAGTTTGTTGCTGCAGTTGAGACCTAATGGCTCCTAGAGGTTAAAAGCTTTCAGTTTACAATGTCTAATTGCATGTAATATGTAGTTATTTTGACATAGGACGAATTGTTTTGCCGAGTATGTACTTCTTACATTATGATATTAGCTTTAGAAATTGTATGGTTGTGCCTGTGCTTTCCCTCTTAAGGACGGCTTTGCATTTGCAGAAGAAGAGATGATGGGTCTTAACTTTGAATCTTATTAATTTCATTGAGTGAGTTTTAACCTTATTAGCTCTGATGGGCCTTAACTTTAAATCTTTTTATTTTTTAGCAGATGTCTACATCTAGCCGAGGTGATCGATACCCCCTCAGGTCCCAATGAAACTCAAAGGTCACTAAAGCTGCAAATCCACATGGTAAGCAATTAGAGGTCTCCTCAGCTCACACCTCTACCCTACCTCACCCTGTCCTTGAAGTGCAAGAAGAACATACGCAAAGGTCTCAAGGAGTAAGACAAAGTGTTATTCATGAATTACCTCCACAAAGTTTGGGATCATTGGGTGAAGCATCAGGTAGTCACCAACTCATTGAACATCAAGATAATGCTTCTAGTCCACCACAAACAAGAAAAATGGATGCAGGGGTGGAAAGATTCAGGAGGCACATTCAAATGGACATACTGTAGAAATGTATGGAGTCTATAACTGTTTGGGTTGAAATTGAACCACCTTATGTCCCTTTATGTCATCTTATACCTAATCCTTCAATGAGAACAAATTGGAGCCAATATTACACTTCTGGCTTCCAATTTTGACTCCTAGGATTATGATCCAACAAGGGGAGACTTTCTTGTGTAATTGAGTAGGATAGAGAAACCAAAAATGCTACTATCAGATGATAATGTTGCCAGTTGGGGAAGTTGGGGGGGCCAGTTTGGCAGAGTGTAAATCAAGTGTTTGAGGTTGATCTTATAAGAAAGCGTGAGTGGACACATCTAAGTGGAAACAAGTTCCTTGTATATGGGATGGAAACCATAGGTTGAAAGCATGGGGAAACCAAATTAGGAGAGGTAAGATTTTAGTTTCTTTTACTTATCATAATTTCGTAAATTAGTAAAGAATTGTGCTCACAGTTTGTTTTTCCTTTTTATAGTGTGGAGGGAAAACAAAAAAAGTATCTGCTTCTGTTTGTTCCTCCCCTTCCAACTATGCTGGGTTTTCTATATCGATCTCACATTGGATGGTGCACCACAAAGTTTTTCCCTTTGTTTCATGTACATGCAAAAACATAGTCAATAAATATGTTGATGTTCCTATAGGTTGGTTTGTACTCATGTGCCACATACTCTTCCACACCAATGACATCTTTCTCATGTGTAAGTTTGGTCCATCTAGAATGGATACTCTTATGCACTATTTTAGTGAGGAAGAATTGATGGATCAATCAAATTTTAGCACAAGAGAGATTGGCTAGAACAAAGCATTGGTACAATATGTCAATGTCAACACTCTCTCAATTTGTCCTTAGAGTAAGTAACATGTTTGTTCTCTTTATTTTTCCTCTTACTCTTAAATTCATTTACTTTCTTGTTTGCATTATCTCACTGCATTTGGTGCTTTCTTTCAGGAGGAGCTCAACAAAAAATGTGAAAAAGAAATGTCAAAAATTGACTTTACGACTCTATCCTTGGAAGAGTGCAAGGAAACAAGAACCAAGGCAATGAAAAAGGTAAAGGACAAGGTGAGGATTAAAGGATACAAGCAAGCATCCTTAGAAAACCCAAAAAATGGTGAAGGATTTTTCCAAGTTCCATACTGAGTGAATTGGGAAAAGGCAAAGGCAGTCACAGAGGACAAGCTTGGAATGCTTGCAGCGGTAAAAATCTCATGCGAGAATTGGGTTTTCTTATTCATTTGAATTAAGTGGACTTTAAGGACATTGTTGGGACTCTCTTATGTATGAATAATTCTTTTGTTAACATGTTGTAGGAAAAAGAGATCTTGATTGTCCTCCTCACTAAGGATGAGAGGGAACAACTGGATTGGGGCCTGCCAAGGGACAACATATCTTGGAGGCAGTACATTTCTAAGGAAACATACTAGTCCCAAATGATAGACCTTGCACGTGATCTAGTTATGCAACTTGATGTGGATGTTAATGGAAGGGGAGTACAAGTTCTAGGTGATGCAGTTAAGTACTTTAGGTCTTGTCGACAGTTGCATTTCCATGAGGCATTTGTAGAACTTGTAAGTGAGATGAAGAGCTCTGCTGCTTCGGAGAAGTAACCATAGATTCAAATGTCGGTACATTGTCTTGTGTATAGGTAATCTCAAAGTAATGATGCTTTTTTGTCTCCATGTATTTGTAGCATGTTCTTACTTGCCGTTATAGTTTTTGGGTGGTTGCCTAAAATGCATGTTGAGGGAAATCTTGATGAGCAGCAGGTCTGGCAAGTGGAGAAGGGTCCACATACCATGTTTCTAGATGCGTGGTAGGAAGAAGGAGGCCTCACACAATGGGAGGTCATGGTTACACCATGGTGGCTTGAGTATCCTTCTAGAAATGTTTATTAAAGTGAAGAAGGTTGACGTAAAGGTAGCGACTTCATTAAACTTTTGTAACAAATGTAAGAACATCATTTAGTACTGATAGTTATTTTTTATTATTATTTTCGTAAGACTTTCAGAGCTATACCCAAAAGCAAAAAGGAAAGCTAGAAGACCAGTCTTCAACAAAGAAGATGAAAAGGAGAAGAGAGATTGAGAGAAGGGCTTGGACAAACCAGCCACAAAAAGGGGCTTGAACCTTGAGAAAGACATTGAGACCTCACCAAGAGATGAACATTTTGAAGACGAGGAGAACTTGGATTATGATCAAGGTGCATCCAACACAAAAGTAGTATTCATTTCATTTTATGTAATGTACACTGATGTGTTTTGCTAAGAAGGTCATGGGGGTGATAGTGGGGAAGAAGACAACTCACCCCAAGTTTATCATGTTGCTATAAAAGCAAACATTTTAACAACATCTGAGTTCATTTCTTCTCTTCGACCACATCGGTGAGTGTAGAAAAGAAAGAGGCTAAATAGGTTAAAGAAACTATGATAAACCTATGGGATCTAATTTGATGCCCATGTGTGAGTTGTGTAGGGTGTTTAAGAAGCTCTTTAAAAATGTGGAACACCCCTATGTGTACAAAGGACACAATACTGTATTTTCTACAAGCTTATTATGGGCTGACTTTCCCACATCTACGAGAGTAGAGAAATTTTGGAGTTCTCATGTGATTCCCACTAAATGGAATGTCTTTACCCCCCTGAGCTTGCCATAGTAGTAACAACAACATTTGTGCCGATTATGTAGTTCCAGGTTGGGGTTGGCTCATTTGTACTTGCTTGCCACAACTAATGCATGATGTGCAAAAGTGAGCAATGGAGAAAGGATTTTTTCTTCTTCACACTATATATGGTGGTGTATGTTGAGAGTGGATACTCACAAAGTTGTCCATAAGAGGAGGTAAGGGAATTGGCTGTAGTGAGGTTGTTCATGGTAGAAGTAGACATGATCACACTATGTACTAACCTCCACTTTGAATGGGTGGGTGAATTGGTTGGTGCTCAGTATGTTTATACGTGATGGTTGTCAGCCATCTTGTTACAGGAAATCAAGAGCATAGTTGTGTGAAAGGGTCAAATTGGATTAGGGAGTGTGATTTTGGTGGCGGTCATCCATCAACTCATGAAGGGAAGCATATACGTGGTGGGGCCGAATGTCAAATAGAACTAAGCAGGTTTGTTACGCAACTACTTTTTTTTATAAAGATGCTTATAATCATACATCAAGCCAATAAAAACCTGATTGATTTTTTTTTGGGGGGGGAGATTGTATCAAAAACCACAATGGCCAATGCGAATGTAGCGGGAAGGCAACAAAAGAAAGACAGAGAGCACGTGTCTCTCTTGTGATCAACACAAGAGATAGTGGTTGCCGTGGAGTGAGTCGGCCGTGTTGCGGGTGAATAGTTCGGATGGTGGACGGTGGTGCGCTAGAAAGGACAGAGTCAGGCTTGCCTGCGCTAGAAAGGACAGAGTCAGGTTGGAGAGATCGGCCACTATGCGTAGAAGAGACCGGGGCCGACCACCAGGCGGCGGGCCTGCTTGGGCGATGCCTTGCAGGCGGTTGGCTGTGAGGCGTCATGATGATGGAGCCGCCGTCCATGGTCGGCCAAGCACACGGCTGGGTGCGGTTCGCAGTGCTTAATTCGCTCCTTCTGCAGAGGTGCTCGCGCTGTCCATGCATTTGCGGTCCTCTGCCTGTAGGCCCATGCTACCATGCAGGCTCTTCATTAGGGCTTAGCGATCACTTCCCCCAGAAAGAGAGAGAGACAAAAGAGACAGAGAAACGAGAGAGAACGCAGCTTGTCAAGGTGTCAAGAAAATAAAATATTAAAGAAAGGAGGGGGCTTATGAAATTGTCTATGATTGATTGATGTTCTATTTAATACTATTTCAAAGATAATCAAATCATAGAGGAATCTATTTGATGTTTAGGACAAAGTTTGAGATGCGGGATGGTCCAACATGTAGGAGATGGGGCTTGAAGCAGTATAAGAATTTTATTTGCTGGGTTGAACGTTTGGATAGTAATATGGTGGTTGATAAATCAATACGTTTTATCCCTTTGGAACCAATCAAGTCCTCCCAAAGAGCGCTTCCCACATTTTTGAATATATGTTTGGGATTTAAAAGATGATGAATTAGAAAATCACTCTAATAAGGGAGTTGATAAAAGATAGAGAGCATCGTCATTCCAACTCAAGGTAAATTAAGACATTGTTCCAATAAGGGCGTTGATGAAAGGAGTTTGAACTTTTTGCCCCTTCTCCTGTGCAAACCTTACTCTCATCTCCTACCCCCTAAGCTCCAACCATTATGTGCTTGCTCCACTAACAAAAAGGTAAGCTCCCAATCCTAGCCCTGATCTTTTGTTATTTTGTAATTTGTTTTTTAAAGTTCTTCAAATTTTCTTGTTTATGGTATTTTGTGTGCACTTTACAGGACTCCTCTCCTTTCATGCTCATTTTCTCCGTCTCTCCCTTGTAAGCAGTTAAGTCTCTTGTCCATGTTTATGGTTTTGTTTTCCCTTAGATTCTACTAGTTTTTTGTAATTTGTGTCTTTTCTCAATTTGTGCAGATTTAGTCTCTCTCTCTCATTCCCTAAAGTCCTTAATGCATAGTCCTTAATATATGCATGGGGTCTCTGCTCCCATGTATGTGCCTTGTGCATAGGCCTCATGCATACATTATGGATGATGCATTCTATGTGTGGCCAGTAATAGAATGCATTAAGGGCTATGCATAAGCATATCCTCTATGCATAGGGTTTATGCATGGCTCATACCAAAGCCTATGCATAGGGAATATGCTTATGCATAGCTCTAAATTCATGGCTGTCCTTACTCGCATGCATGTTGTTGTGGGCCTCTTTAAACTCTGGAATTAATTTCTTTCCCTTTCATTGCATTACAGTTTGAAATAGAGGAACCAGAACATGTCCTTACATGACATAGAAGTTAGGCACAATTTATGGTTCCTCATAATAGTCATTGTTGACTTCCGACTAGAGAGAAAATTCACTTTCTTCTAATGGTTCCTCAATTAACACGCGGTTGATTTTGGGGTGAGCTTAGGTGGTGGGGGCTATGGTGGTAGGATTTGTGGTGGCATATGTAAAACAACTAGTACCCTATATATCCCTCGTTGTTTAGAAGGTTGGTGAGGGTATGGTACACCTTGTTTAGCCTAGCCAATGGCAACATTGGCTTGAGTCACTGGTGTTGCTAAAGATAAAGATGCTCTTGGTGTTGCTAATTATGCTACAGTTTAGGCTCTTGGGTATTTACACATGGAAGTTTTATGATTTTCCAATCACAAACAATGTGCACAATAGAGAAATTATCTAGGCATGTGATGACGACATTCAATGCTATGTGATTTTATCTTCAAAAATACCACCAACTCAACTTTCTGTGAGAGTAAAGATAAGAATTCTCTAATGTCTCCCTTACCTCCTTAGTCCTTAGCTTTTCCAAAATGGACATACTTAATTCTTCAACCGTCATTCCACTAAACTAGTTTATCACGATTACCCAAGTCATGGCGGAATCACAAATGGCATCTTGGCATCCTCTGGTTGTGGTAATTCTTGCATATATTGTTTTCAAATTCAAAGGTCAACTTGCAACATGCATCCAGTGTTGTTGGGATGGACAAAAACAAATAATCATGCATCTTTGTATCCCGTACTCGCTTTTAGAAACATGGTAATAACTGATATCATCATTCAACCTCTCTAAACTTTTACAATAAGAATTTGAGAGATGTAGTATCTCATGGACTCGTGCTTGTGCTGCTTAATATTGTGGAGTTGTGCCACTGGGTCCACTTATCACCACTTCTTGTAAAGCATGTACGAACACATTTTTCAATGGAGTGAAGTTAACTTTATCCTAAGGTTTCAAGGTTCTATACCATTGTTGAGTCTTTCCATCTAATGTTAGGGAAAAGAATGAATCTTCATAATATCATCAACTAGCCCACAAGTCTCACAAGTTGACTCAAATATCTCTATATGTTGCATGGGGTCACCATCCTTAATGAATTTCGTCATGAGCTTTGTGATATGATGTGGTTTTCTCTTAATCTCTTCTTGTGCCATTGATTTCGATCCCTCCTTGGGATCTTCACAAATTATCTCTAAAGGGGAAATTCCCTCTATCTGTTGCCTCGGCAATGTGATTTATTGTGTCATTAGGAGTTTTCCCTTCCTTTTTATGCAACCTTACCAAAAGTAACTTGTCGAGTTCCATATGTTCAACAGTAATTTTGCGTGTGTCTAGCTCTTGTTTTTTTATTTTTAGCATGCATAATTGATGATAGGCATCTCTAAGTTTAAATCCAATGTCTAGCTCCTCCAAAGTGGGGAAAAAGACTTCTCTGATTCTTAAAGCACTTGATTTGTCTTTCCTCAATGTAGGGGTAATACCACTAGGTCTCAACAGGTTTATTTCTCTTGAGCCAAAAGCTTGCACCTATGGTGGTGTTTGCACAATAGTCTCTACAAACATGGATATAAATTCATTTCTTGTTGCTAGATCCTTATTCATTGAGTGAGTTCAATAGTCCTTTTGCTATATCCAATAAACTAAAGGATTTAGTTGGAGAAGAGGTCACCCTCTCCTTTGCATGTTTTGGGATTCCTAGAGTTTCTTCCATGGATTCTTTGCTACTAGTGTCTATGGATGTTAGGTCTCTTTAGGTAAAAGTACTCAATTAAGTGCTTGTTGAATGTCCTGAGCCAATAATTATTTGGTTAGGAAGATCCTAGATGATTCAATGCACTTGTTGGGTTGTGAGGCATCCGGAGATTGGACAACCACCGAGCCAGAAAGCCATCAAAACGTCAGATCCAATGTACTTAAACACCAATTAATTAGGTCAATATTACTTCTATAAATTAGCGCTTATCAAAGCACAAGGGTACTTTTGTACCACTCTATGACCGCGCGTATGTAGTATAAAAGATGTAATCAAAACTCTGACAAGGCTATTACATATTGCTATTCCTGTAATATTTTTCTTTGTGAATCAAAGGAGAGCGTTCTGTATCATTTTTGTATATTCGTCGTGTCTATCTTTCTTTTATGTATATCCATCCTATCTATTATATAATGTGAATCCATCTGTTAAGTTATCTAAATCTTCCGTTACAATCCATATTTTACGCATGAGTCGATCAGTCTTAAGTAATCATCTCCATTTGCACAGTCACTTGTAACCGATAAGCTATTACTGTGTCGTCTTCTTTTGCATGTTTTGTTATAGACTAGTGTATTACTGCCTACATAACCAGAGACACTCAGTAGGTTGATCAGGGTAGCAAACAACTCTCAACAACAACAGACACACTCAGTAGGTTGATTAGTGTAGCAATCAACTCCCAAAAACACTTTGGCGACCACGATATGTCTTGCTACATGTTTCAAATGATGCTTCACTTGTTGCTTGATTTTCTTTGTGTTCAAATCAATCCTTCATGTGAGCACATGAACTGCACTACTTGGCGTAGCTTGAATCTTAGAAACTCTAGTTCGCTAGACCCAAAGAAGAATCGATAACTCCACCACCACTACCAGTATTCATACCACCACCAACACCACAACCCCCACTACCACTGCCACCGCCACCGCCACCAAACCACCTCCCTGTGGAAATATATGATGTACAAGTGAAAGAGTGAGAGAAAGAGGTCATGTATGTGTGAACACACCCCAAATAAAGCATGTGGGTGGAAAAGGGATCTAGGGTCGGCCCAACCCTAGCCCTTGGTGAACCCTATATAAAGGGCAGGAGGCTTCACTTTTTGTAAAGCAAGTAACACAATCAAGACATCTCCTCATAATAATCATAGAGAACGCAATCATTAGGCACCACCAGGTCATTAGGCTTATCCACAAAATCTTTAAGGACAACATTTGCCCTTTGCATAATCTTTTCTCCAGAGTGACCTCTTTTCGAAGCCAGCTTCAAATAAAAAAGAAATCACATCACAAAGTAAAGTATGTATATTACATATTTGCAAAAATTGTAAACAACTAAACACAACAAGTAATAGAAAACCATGACTTACTGTCTATAGATATGATCTCCACACACAAGGCTAAAAATATTTTTGGTTGTTTTGTTTGCCTCCAAAAAACCCAACCAAAAGATTTTGGACTCTATCGTCGATACATCACACAATGCTAATAAATTCAGCTTCTCCAGTGTTGCAAAGCTATCCACATCCCACTTTAAGGACCACACTTTTTTCCGCCATGCATCTCCATGCTTAGGATCAATATTGTTAAGGATCTACACAAATGGAAACCATTCTTAATTTACTATGTCAAAATTTAATATTGTCTTTAAACACAATTAGAAATACACTATATTAATCTTATTAGTCATGCAATTCACCATTGCAAAACACACTACAAATTACCTTCCCTATGCGGTCACCATATCTCATGGCCAATTCCTCTCTCCTTAGCTTCAATTTTTTCCACCTCATCTTCTTCCATGGCCAAGTGCACTTGCTCAAGATTTTTGTTCAAGGATTGATTAATTTGAACCTTCACATAACATCGAATCTCATCACATGACAATTTAAAGCAAAGCTTAAGCTAATAAATACTCACATTATAAACAAGCTTTACCAAGCACCTACAAGTAAGAGAGTACCGAGGCTCAATTCCCTTTGTGTTCTTCTTTCTAATAAAAGTAATTAACTTTCTATCGCTCTCTAGCAAATCTTTTGTGTAATCATCATGATTGGCATCATGATTGGCAGCACTAATGTTGGCATAGTTTACAATCACATCCCACAAGGTTGTGGGTTACCAAAGCATGTGTGAATAAGCTTTAAAAAACGAACACAAAAAACTATAATTTGAATGAGCAAAACACCACATTATCAAGGTCTCAAACATAAATTTATATGCAACTTACTAATTCATCCTTTGCAGGCTTTCCAAGAGAGTGATCTCGCTCACACATGAAGGATCAATGATCGTACAGAATACATGATGGTGCTTTGCTCTTGTTTGAGAAAATCATTCTTTATTGGCTGTTGTCCAAGCCACCATATGATGGTTTCACTCCCACATGTAAAACATCCTACCCTCAAGCATTTTCAACTTTGGTCTACTTCTAACCTCCTCAAATTCCCTGTTAATGTCATGCCAAATTGCATCCCATCCACTAGTAATCTCATCATTAACAGGTAGTCTCTTTTTCACATGTCCAAAGAGAAACTATAAGGTATTGAAATATATGATGTACAAGTGAAAGGGTGAGAGAAAGAGATCATGTAGGTGTGAACACACTCCAAATAAAGTGGGCATGTAGGTGGAAAAGGGATCTAGGGTTGGCCCAATTCTAGCCCTTGGTGAACCCTATATAAAGGGCAGGATGCTTCACTTTTTGTAACACAAGTAACACAATCAAGACATTTATAAAGTGAAGGTCAAGCCAACTTTGGGGTGGCTGAAATAGAAGGTAATATAGAAGCTTTCTATACATCTTGTGTTCTTGCTCTCTCTCATATATGTTGCTCTATTTTGCCATCAACTATTGCTTCCGTTGTGCATACTCCCCATGATTTTGACACTCCCCACTTTCTACATTACAACATGCTTCAACGATCAGCTGTCTCATGGACAAGTATCCAAAATTATTTGGGAAATCCAAAGAGGATGTAGTAATCACATCTGTCTCTTTAACAATGCCTGGCGGCACATGAACATCCTCGGCCCCATGGATCGGAACTTCAAGAAAGCCACTTTTGTCCCAACTTTACAAAAATGTGCCGCTCTTTGGGTTGCTTAGTATGCTCATTTCCCCACATATGATGCAATCAAGGATGCCTTTCTTCAAAGATTCAGGGAAGATAAAACCTCCATACATGTGCTTGATAAGATATGTCGGATGAACCAAAAAAGCCTCACGGCTATGCTGCTAAGTTTTGGAAGCTTCTCCAAAGACTGGATGCGTCTAATTGGCCCACGGAGGAGAACCTCAATTCCTATTTCATGAAGGGATTAAGCAAGCAGTTGAAAAGGGTAGTGACTAGTTCTGATCTCGCCACAATGACTCTGGATGGTTGAAAAGGGTAGTGACTAGTTCTGATCTCGCCACAATGACTCTGGATGGTTGAATCAGCTCTCATGGTAGAGTGCATGTTGGTAGGGTCCATCAAGAGCAAAGGCAAGAGCAAGAGCAAGTGGAAGTCCAAAAGGTCCTCTTCCGACTCTGAGGAGGAGAAGGAGGATGATTTTGATCACTCAACTTCAAGTGAGGAATCAAAGGAGGAGAAGGAGGATTATTCTGATCATTCAACTTCAAGTGAGGAATCAAAGGAGGACGAGGAAGATCGCAAGGCAAGGTCAAAGAGCAAGAAGGCAAGAAAGACAACCAAGGAACTGATTGAGCCATGGCTCAATTGACGAGTGATGGAGTGAAGTCCCCTAGTCAGGCACTTGGTGTGTTCGAGGTGTCAGAATAATGGCTCTTGTGTGCCATTTATAGAATCACCACACATACCACAAAGGCATGCAAATACAATGGGAGGAAAGCACATGTAGTCTAAGCAAACATTGTGGAAAGCTCAACCCGCCCCACTAATGGCTCCACAGGATTCATACAGAGAAGGCCACCAATCCACCCACGTGGGAATTTTCCTCCCAGGTATGTGCCTGGAGCTCAACGACCCACTTTCACATGGTTCTATTACATTGCCCCAGGTCTTCGCAAATCTTACTCTGAGATTTGGAGGAAGCATAGGGTAGAGGTGAAAGAAGCCTAGGCTTCAGTATCATGCCTACAGGCAGTAAATCTTATGGAAATCGAGGCTCTAGATGAGCAAGAATTAATCAAGCCGACCATAGAGGTGGCAGAATCATCCGCTCTATGGTGGTGACAAGATCCATGCAACCCGAGACTCCAAAGGTGGGGAAAGAACCAACCTTGGATAAGAGGGGGAAGCAAAAAGGTTGTCACCTGGCAAGAGTAGAACAAGGTATGGACGGAGGTGCCCAATTAGGTGGAAATGTAGCAGGATCGAGAGAGACATTGCAAAAAAGGAGCCAGAAAGGAGCAACAAGAAGCCAAAGTCATCATACTACCGATGAACCCAAATGAGGGAGGCAAAGTGCCCTCACCATAACCAGATGGGAACCACGAGACGCTACCACATAATTTGTGGGAAGATCTTAAGTGGTAGCTCCTCACATTAGTGCCGAACTTCAAGGAGTAGCTACTATGCCGCCTGATGCCCTAGGAGGAGAAGATGGCACCCTCATAGCCTCTGGAAGCCATGCACATTGAGAGGACAAAAACTCTCTCCCAGGGAAGCCCCTATTTATGATGAAGCCATCTTGATGATCCAAGTCAAGTTGGCCAGAGTGGACATAAAAGAAATACTGTTGGATGGTGTATTAGGACTCAACATTTTATGGATACGACATGCAAAATGCTTGGGTTGAGTAGATGGGATCCAGCCCCGTTTGCCATGAAAAAGGTGGATCAAAGGTGAGTTCACCCACACAGATTAATCCGCGACCTCACACTGTAATTCTCTAGATTAACTTTTGATATTGCAGTAGTGGTGCTCCACTTGGAGGACATAAAAGGTGCCTACTTGATGTTACTGGGCAAACCATGGCTTAGGTAGGAAAGGAGTAAGCAAGACTGGGATGTGGAAAGGATAACTATCTAGCGCGAGGAAATAAGAAAGTCAAGATTTTTGTAGTCGGTCAAAGGAAAGTGGAGAATCCTTCTCGATCAAAAGTAGCTCAGGGAGTAAACATGCTTGACAGATTAGACCTCAATGAAGAGGAAGAATATCTCCAGTAGAATGCAAATATGATCAGCCTGTTTGAGGTTGATGTGGTTTGAATCATGGAGAGACATTGACAAACCCTTCATCACAAGAATGAAGCCACAGCAAGGATGAGCCCAATCCACTGAGTGAAGGAAAATTTTATGATTAGGTTGAAGAGTTTTATGAAGCCTTAGCAAATGATGGCAATACATCGAGTTTGCAACAAATCATTACAGCAGTAGACAAAGCCTTTGAAAGAAACCTAAAGTGACCCAAACGTGTCAGAGAAGATGAAACACTGAGTCATGGAAAATGTTCACAGTCGTGCAAACGTTCACTCGACTCCATTTTGTTGAAATTTAAGCATTGTGATGAGCTATGGTGGTGAATCAAACACTAGAATCAACATCATTAACAAAATGATTAGCAAATAAATTAAGACATGATTAGGAAATAAATTAAGACGTAATTAGTGGGTAATTAGCAAATAGATTAATGTAGGCATGGATACTCAAAAACCAAAAAATTCTCATTCGGGCAATGCCTCAATTTATAGAGTTTACATCAAGCATCTAATCCCACTGATTTATCCATGATTCACTCCACCTCTTTTCCCTGATTCTCTCCACCTCTTCACTTTTCCCATAATATGTCCTAGAATATCTCCACACTTCCTAAATCTTCTCATGCTACCCTTTATTCTCTCCCAGTAGATTCTTCTCACCTTTTCACAGGTTCTTTCACATTTACTCAATCTCTTTTACAGCCTCTTCCCGCACACACCCTATTCACTTGTATTAAGTTCAACACCTCCCCTCAAGTGAATACTCCTAGTACACCTAGACCCTATACCAAGTTTGCCTTCCCTTACTTGATAGTCCGCGACTAGTGTCTACACCTCCCCTCAAGTTAACTTAGCACACCTGGACCCTGTACCAAGTTTCTCTCTTACTTGATAGCCCGCAACCAGTGCCTCAAGTCCCTAAACTCCATAGTCCTTGACACTCTCTCTCTCTATGTGTCCAAGGCTACTATAAGTGCCAGCGACCTTGACTAAAGTGCTCACACATACATCTACCACGTGGCCTACATCATTGATGGCTCAGAGGTGGTTTTACTTTGTTGGGGCAGGTTACATTGGGTTGTGGGGTCTCTCTCTCTCTCTCTCTCTGAGATTTTCACATGGCTCCTCACTCTTTGGAGCCTCACATCTTCTCTTGTCTTCAGTCTTCTTGTCGTGGCAGCTTCTCTCCATGCGTCCGTCTCTTCTTTCAGTCTTCTTGTGGGCAGCTTCTCTTCTTGTGGTAGCTTCTCTTCTCATGTCCATGTCTTCCTTTAGATCTTCTTGGTGTGGATCCTCTTCTTGGAAAGACATATTCTTCTTCTTCCATGGCTGGGACCATGAGCTTGTCCGTCAGGTCTTTTTGCTCCATGTGAGCAACATGTTTCAATGTTTTGCTGACAGTTTCTTTGGGCTTTTGATGTTCATCTTGTGTCATTATGCAATGCAGACCCAAATTTATGGGGGAGGTCTTACCTCTTGCCTTATTCTGGACAAGGGCAGTGTCTGATCCCATATTTACACTGATGTAATGTGCCCAATACATAATGCGTATAGCATTCATTCTTATGCACATTCCCAAACGCAACTTTGGCTATGAATAATCTTTATTATGAGTAAGATTTACAGGCATTAACTAAGGGTTAAATGCAAAATGATGATTATCACAATTTTATCAGCACAATTTTACCAAAAATTACATGAAATCAAGGGTAACCAATTTGTACGGGATGGTTGGAGTATCAAACCAACTCCGAATTGCAATCTGAAATTATAGGGATCTGTATCAGATACCTAATGGTTAATTTGAACCCTCAATTGTACCAAAATATAGTGATTAGCACTGATTAATCACTGATTAGCAAATTAATCCACTGTTTTGTGTGCAAAAAATAGAGTATGCGGGGAGTCCAGATCTGGTGCCTTAGACTTCAAATGCGCTCAAATTCTTTCAAAGGCATCAATAGCAATGAGTCTAGTAGAGGATTAAGCCAATAAACACAAGATTTGACCAAATATTGAAAGCTTGATCTCTGTTTTACCAAAGTCACCTACAGATTTGATGAAGAGCTTGGATCTCAGTGTAGACTTGATGAAACTGAATTCTGTCTTCACTAGCTTGTAGAGCATGCTTGAAAACACCTTGGGCTAAGAGGAATTGAAGCAATATGATTTGATGAAGTGGTAATGTCAAAAACTCCTCAAAAAAAAGGTGCCAGCGAAATTCGCGATTTCTTCCTCATTCCTTGGCGGTTTGCGCTTTTGTTTGGATGAGCTTGAGGAGCATAGAGTTGGCTATCATGTGCTAGAAGGATTTGGCCTAATTTTTTGTGTGCAAGGTGAATGAATCCCTCCACTAGCTGGGGGTACAGAGGTGAGTTGAAAAAAGAGCAAAAATTATAATTTTCTACTAATCCTAATTAGCAAAGTAATTAGCAAGATAATGAGCTAACAAATTAGCATGGCTCTGATACCACATTGAAATTTGCGCATTGTGATGAGCTATGGTGGATCAAACACTAGAATCAACATCATTAACAAAGTGATTTGCAAATAAATTAAGACGTAATTAGCAAATAGATTAGTGGATAATTAGCTAATTAGTGGGTAATTAGCAAATAGATTAATGTAGGCATGGATACTCAAAAACTAGCAAATTCTCATTAGGGCAATGCCTTAATTTATAGAGTTTACATCAAGCATCTAATCCCACTGATTTCTCCATGATTCACTACACCTCTTTTCCCTAATTCTCTCCACCTCTTCACTTTTCCTAGAATATCTCCACACTTCCTAAATCTTCTCATGCTACCCTTTATTCTCTCCCAGTAGATTCTTCTCACCTTTTCACATGCTCTTTCACATTTACTCATTCTCTTTTACAGCCTCTAACCAAGGGCTTGTTCCCGCACACACCCTATTCACTTGTATTTTCAACACATTTTTGGGAAAAAAACCAAAAATTACCTTTTTCAAATTTATGGAGACAAAAGACATACATTCATGTCAAACATTTTAAAAAAACCACTACTTTTGTGGAAAAACATGCATAAAACATTACTTACATTTTACTCTAAATCCAAAAACATCCAATTTGAAAAAAGAATTACAAAGGAGAAGAACTCTTCCAATAAACTAGAAGAATCATTGGACCTTTTGCTTAAAAATATCAATTGTTTTCTAGCACAAGTGTCCATAAGTTTTTAACTTAAATCCATACACAAGAATTTCTATATCATACAAATTAAGCATGTCCACATATTGACGAATTACACTTTTCTTTCCTTTTTTGCTTTCAATTGTTTAAGCATCTCTAGATCATACTTTGTCTTGAGCATAAATACGTTTTGCACCAATACACGTTTCTAGACTCCGTGTTATATGTAGCGTGTTATCTACAAACTGATAGGTGGTAAAATTGACATTACTTTTAGACCCAATATAATTTGATGAAACTCTCTTACATGGGACTAGTGCATTATCTAAGAAAATAAAATTTCTTTGTATACAAAGTTGATTCAATGTTTGAATTTAAGTATATTTTGATATTAAGGTAGGTAGGTATATGGAGTCCATGGCCATAGAAGAGGTTGAAGGCAAAGATGTCTCTAGATTGAGATAGAAATCCAACGATCCAAACGGTCAAATTTTAGATGGTAGTGATTACTACAATTTTTCACTTTACTTTATTTTGATCTAATAGCTCGATTGTGAGTTATAGTCTTTGCAAAAACACAGCTTTTAGTTTATAACAGTTAAATTTTAAGCCATGAAAATGATAAAAGTTATTGTTTTAAAAAATTGATGAAAATTTGGATTCTAGAATCCACTTTGTTGATTTTGGAATCCAATATTCCGTGACAAACTGAAGTTTCTATCATGATAGTGAAATTTTCGTCCAAAAAAAGAGAAATTTTCGTCCATAATAATTTTACTTTTATTAGACGAAAAATTTAGTCCATCGGTGGAAAACATTTTCATCAACAGAATTTTTTCCGTTGTTGATGGAAAAAAATTCCGTCGATGAGAATTTGGATTCCAGAATCCAAGTAGAACTTGGATTCCAGAATCCACTTGGATTCTGCAATCTGAATTTCCGTCGATGGTTTGAAATTTTTGTCACCGAAAAGTTTTTCCATCAAAAATTTTATTGACGATAAAAATTCCATCGATGGAAAAAATTCCCGTAAAAAATTCCATCGAGGGAATCCAAATTCTCATCAACAAAAAACTTTTACATCAAAAATTGCATCGTCAAAAATTCCGTCGATGAAAAAATTTCCGTGGATAAAAATTTGGATTCTAAAATCCAAATTTTATCGACGAATTTTTTTTATTGATGGAAAAAAAATCCGTGGATGAGAATTTGGATTCTAGAATCCAAGTCCTGATCGCGACAAAAAAATTTACGTTGAAAATTTCATGGACGGAAAATATTTCCGTCAAAAATTCCGTTGATGAAAAAATTTCCATGGATAAAAATTTGGATTCTAGAATCCAAATTTTATCGACGGAATTTTTTTCCGTCGCCGATGAAAAAGAAAATCCGTCGCGATGAGAATTTGGATTCTAGAATCCAAATTTCCGTCGACAAATTGACATTTACATTGTTGGATTGAAACTTTCGTCGACAAAAATTTGGATTCCAGAATCCAAGTGCATTCTAGAATCCAGATTTTTTTTCCCATCGACGGCCTTTTTTTATCGACGGAAATTTTTATTCTCGATAAGCTTGATTTTTTGTCTTGTAAAAGTAAAATTTTTATTCATAATGGACCAAAATTTCTCTTTTTCGGATGGAAATTTCACTCTCATGATAGAAAGGTTAGTCTTTTGGATTCCAGAATCTACTTTGTAAATAAAGTGGATTCTATAACCCAAATTTCTATCAATTTTTCAAAATGACAACTGTTGTCATTTTCATGGTCCAAATCTAAATGTTATAAACTAAAATTTTTGTTTTTGCAAAGACTATAACTCTAAATCAAACTACTAGATCAAAATAAAGTAAAACTAATAAATTATAGTACTTACTACCATCTAAAATTTGACTGCCTGGATCGTTGGTTTTCTATCTGAATCTAGAGAAATCGTTTCGTTCAATAAGCGTCTTCTATGGCCATGGACTCCATATACCTTCTTATCTTGATATCAAATATATGCTCTAATTCAATGATTGGGATAAAGTGCAATGATTGGGATGAAGTTAGTAAATTCTTGTAGAAGAAAAGGCACATTTTTGTAATTCTAAGTAAAGAATGTATTATAGATTACATAGACATGCGTGAATTATTAGTAGTTTTAAAGAATATTAGATCTTGTCTCATTGACCTTGTTTTTCATGACTCACGAACATTTTTCACGACTCGCTGAACATTTTTCATGACTCGCTGTTATGAACTGATGGAGATGAATGTGCTAAAAGACATGGTGTGAGCTTAATGATTGAATGAATCAAACAATGGAAATGATCATCACATAAGCAAACTCACACCAATAGTAACACATACTACAACTTAGATAATAATGAGATGTAACCAATGAGAAATAGAGTATACTCAAGGTCACCACAAGCATCAAATAAACACAAGCTAATGGAAAATGCAAAGAGGAGAGTATTTCCACAAAGAACCACTTAGTATATTTATCACTAAGCAAGTACAAAAAGCATAGTCATTACACTCTCCACTTAGCTCTCTAGTTAGCTCTCAAGTGTGAGTAGTATACCTTGTTTATATAGGCTCAAGAGAAGGAGGCGCCTAGGGCCCATGAATCTCTTCACCTCCCTTAGATTTCTCACTAGACTCACCTAAATAGTGATGCGTCAATCATTGGAAATTATCTACTAGACCTACACTCAGTTACCCGGGTGAACTCCTAAGAAACCATATGTATCACGTGTGTTTAAGGGGTATTAAAAAAAACCCTTACCTATGAATTTTTCATGAATAAAATGACCCCTTTTTCTTTAAGGACTTATAGGTTTTTTTTCAAAATTGATTTAAAAGACCCCTTCGATAAATGTATTTTTGTAAATGTACTTTATAAATTTAAATTAAAAAACCCCTTCATTTGAACTCACGTGGTATATACTTATGTATTTTTGGGTGAACCCCCCGAGCTCAGTTACTCTAGTAAATGAGCCTTCTAACCTTAGAACCAGACACTCTAAGGTATCACTAAGGATATCACACTAAGAATAGATATCCTTAGTGTGATATCACACTAAGAATGGATGCTAGATCACATATCTTTTAACATCCTCCCTTGATCAAGAAGTACCCCATGGGCTATAAAAAGTACCCCACGGGCTATAAAAAGTCATACATAACAACTGAAAAAATAAGGAGTTGGAGAAGTTTGCATCCTCCTTCTCTGGTTACTTTGCCTTGCCCTTCTCTTTCTCCTCTTCATCCTTCTTCCTTTTGAAGAAATCTTTTGATGATGTGGCCCTTGTTTTTACAATAGTACCAAGTCCTAGGAGCCTTGGTCTTCTTGTCCTTGGCTGTAGTGGAATAGACATGCTCCACTAGAACTGGTGTTAAAGAAGCTGAATCTTTGGAACCCTCCATGCGGGTTTCCTACAGGAATGAGGGGAGAAGTCGACGAGGTAAGAGTATGATTGGTTTGACTGGCTATCATTGAGACACACTGTTCATAATAAGGAGGCATTCTAGAGAGCAACACATAGATGGCATCCTCTTCATCATCAATGGTAGCACCTGCACCATTGAGTTGATCAATCATACATCGAATAGGATTGACATGAGAAGAAACACTAGCTTTGTCATTCTTTTCCATTCTGTAAACAAAAAAATGTTTTGCTGAAGGGGTGGACTGCTATAAGTCTCTTCACACCATGGGGGCGGGGGGGAGAAGAGTTAAGGACACTGCCTCCTAGCAAGAGGGGGATAGAAGAAAATTGCCTCCTAGCAAGAGGGGGATAGAGGAAAATTACCTTATCTGAAAAGTGGCAAATGAGGGGGTGTGGCTATAAGGGACAGCTGTACTACAGCAAGTACACTACATTGGGACAGACGGCGGTACGGACAACGGCACAACAGAGCATAAGCTACGCAGAAATGCATGTTGCCCATGGAGCACCCCGACGAGGGTTTATATAATTGTGGGGTACGGGTATGGGCGCTCTGCAAAGCAAGGACAAAAGGATGGTGTACCAGCAAAGGCTGTAGATCAGTGGCCTACATAGCTCACGGGGAAAGATACGGTGTCGGTTAATAGGGAAAGGAGTGGTATGCATGTACCTTATCTGGTCACGGGCAGCATGGGTGTCCATGTAACGATACGTGTGGACCACACAGTGGGCGGCCGTCCTTTGGTTCTTGTGCGGCCATCGTACGAGAACCCTGGTAAGTGTGTACGGTCCAAATTTTGGGGCAAAGTCCCCAAATTTGGGGCCCTGGCCTTGATTTGCATGCCGGACCTCCCCGAGGGGCGATTTTTTTATATCTCGGATGTTGTCGTTGGGGTGCAGACTATTTGTCAGTTGACGCCCGGTCGTGCATTTATCAAGGTTTAAAGGTCATCGCTTTTTAACTAAAAATTACTGAAATTTGCGTATAAGCTTGATCTCGTGTCCGTTTTGGATGCTGTAAAATCCTATATTAGGGTGAAATCACGTGCATATTCCAAATTTGGGCTCAAAATTTGAAGATTCTAAGTAGAAATGACGCATTTAATAAAATCATTGATTTTTACATCATAAAAACTCATAAATTTATCTATTACATGGACATTTCTTTATTAGTGAAGATGGGTATGTTACAGTTTCAGAAAGTAACACAAAGCTTGGATTAAACACAAAGTGCATATAATAATGTTAAAGCTCTCCTACACAACAGAAGGTGGTGAGACCCTTCTTTTATAGGCTCAATGAAGGGTCTCTCATCCACTTTCCCACTTTCCCACTTGCCCCTCTCATGCCACCTAGAAGTGGTACCTTTAACGAACCATGGGTTATAAGCTAACCCATGGTGTACACCTTTGCCTAACCCTTAGCATAAATGTATTAAATCCAATGATACAAACTAAGTGATGGATGTAGATCAAGCTATTCTCAACACCCTCTCTTGATCTACGTACCACGTAAGGTGTGTAGATCAAGGAGTCACATAGTCACATAGTATCACAAAGAAAAATTTTCACAAAGAAACTAAAAAGATCAATCTGAATCCGAACAATATTAGCCTCCTCCTCACATTTACGTTTTCCTTTGTCTTTCGCGCCTCCCTTCATTGAGCCTATAAAAGTAGGGTCTCAACAAATAGAGCATGGCCAAAGTTTAGTCAAGAACCCCATCACTTAAAACATGGTCTTGGTCTTGATCGAATCAATCCATTTTCGCATAGATCAAGGAAGTGGTTAACTTGGCCGGTAGTGCTTATCAATTACAACAACCTACCACCATTCATGTACATAAAGAAGAAGCATCTAATATTGAGTTTATGGATTCCAAGTACACATGCACAAGCAACATGATCTGAAATTATATCCACCCAACATGTTTATACTTCTTGAATACTCTGATTTGATACAACACTTTGATGGAGGAAAACGACAAGTAAAAGAAATCAATGTGTACATGGCACCACTCATCAATGATCTACAACAACTATGGAAAGAGATAAAAGTGCTTGACGTGTCCAAGCCTACAAGCAAACAAAACTTTGAGGCTTGTGGCATTCTAATAGGGACTATTCATGACTATCTTGCCTATGGTTATTCTTCAGTATAGAGTTACTTTGTTTGGATTTGAAAGTGATCTAGAATAACAATTGCACTAAGACTTTGATTGTTTGTAGATCTATCAACAAAGGATTACAAGGCATGTCCACCATGTAAGGATTGGCTACGATCAAAATATAGCAAGAATCTCAACAAGAGTATATATCTCCAACATAGAAGATTTTTGCCTGAAGTACATATATTGCAATCGAAAGAACAAGCAAGACATTTCAATAGAAGGATTGAGAGTGGAGTGTGCCCTATACGTATGACTCCTATGGATTGGTATAGAAAAATGGACAATTGGGCCTATTATTGATCCAAATGCAGAGCCCACAAGCTCATATATTGCGATCAAAATAACAAGAAAGACATTTCAATAGAAGGATTGAGAACTGTGGAGTATGAGTGGAGTGTGCCCTATATGAATGACTCCTATGGACTGGTATAGAAAAATGGACAATTGGGGAGGCTATTATATATCCAAATGTAAAGCTCACAAGCTCATATTGTGATCGAAATATTAAGAAAGACATTTCAATAGAAGGATTAAGTGTCGAGTGTGCCTTATATGAATGACGTCTATGGCTTGGTGTAGAAAAATGGACAATTGGGCCTATTCTAGATCCAAATGCAGAGATCACAAACGATGAGGAAGACGAGGATTGTCATAGAGATAGAGAGAAAAATTTGATGTCACCTGAGATTTCAATATTGTGTAGTTTGGAATATTAGAAAGAATTGAAAATCACACATATTCTTGATGCCATGCATATTTTAAAAAATGCTAGACACTCACTTTGGAAACATCTTGTGGGTATCAAAGATAGAGAGGTTGTGAGGGCCGATTTAAAGAAGCAAAACGATAAACCATCTTTACGGCCTATTGTAAGTCCTAAAACGGGAAAGATAACTTATCGTCATATGCACCATGGGTACTGACAAAGGGTGAGATGAATACGATCAATGATAGGATGAGATCGATACGTATACCTACAAGATATGGTGCATCATTGGGAAACCTGTTTACTATGGATGACAACACTTTTTCTGGATTAAAGATACATGGCATAACTTCCTAAAGGTAGGCCATGGCTATGAATCTTATTCTTGACAGTTGTTAATTTGTGTGGATACTAACATCAAATGTGGACTATTTGCAGCATATCTTGCTACTTGTAATTGATGGATGCTTAAACGAGGGCATTCAAGATATCATATACCATTTGGGGGGGTCACTTGCGAGGTATTGCTTCTTCAAAAATGCATCTAGGGTTCTTCTTTGCAATTTAAGTTAGTTATCGATTGGTGCTTTTTTAGTTTCTAGGTGGATCACGTCAAAGGAAATAGACACTCGGGAGATTCCACAAAAATGTTAGATTTCATGGAGTTTCTATGCTTGATGGAAAAAGAATTTCCTACATCCTTTTTTCACATCCAAACCCATGTGCTTATGCACCTTGTTGAGGAGGTAGAGTTTGTTGGAGTTGTAACAACACGATTGATATTTTGGATTGTAAAATTTATATGAATCTTGAAGGGTCTTGAAAGATCCCAAAGCATCTCCAACTGCCAGCTTGTAGGCATCTCAGAGGGCTGATGGAGGCCTATTAAAGGAAATTAGAGTTGGAGCATGGTGTATGAAAAGATGCAAGGGGAAAGAGAGCTTGAGCTATTGCAAGCACACACACACACACTCACAAAAACCCTAATAGAGAACACACAAGGTGAGAGGCTGAAAATCTTCTTTATCTCTACTCAACACTCAACACACCATATACAAGATAAGAGTACACGCAATATGAAAGGTACTCAACCAATACATACACGGGTTCTCTATAGTGTGAACCCGACTAAATGAGCTGGCGCTATAACTATGCCAGTCTCTAGAATGGCTGTTACACAGCCTGTCATCCCACTTGCCGCATATCACCCAAGATCTCACCAACCATGCCAGTGGTGTAAGTGTGGGGCCTATCCCCCATGCGGGTCATGAGTGTCCACCGCCTCACTAGATGAGCTCGATATCTCAACACTCCCCTTCGAGCTCAACTCCATCTCATGTACACCAAGCGAAGCCCTGAATCTGCGGAGCTTCTCTGTACCCAATGCTTTGGTGAAGATGTCAGCTACCTGATCCTCTGTGCTGACATAAACAAGGTCAAGATATCTTGCCAAGACCTTCTCTCTGACGAAGTGGTAGTGGACCTCTATGTGCTTCGTACGAGCATGAAAGACTGGGTTCCTGGCCAACTATATACTGCTAATGTTGTCACAGAAAATGACAACTTGTCTATCCACTGATAGACCCAAATCTGCAAGTAGCTTTCTCAACCAAGCTACCTCACATGCTGCCATAGCAGCTCCTCTGTACTCGGCCTCTGTACTCGATAGAGCAACCGTAGGCTGCTTCTTGCTGCTCCAAGTCACAGCAGCACTCCCCAAAGAAAACATGAATCCACTGGTAGCTCTTCTATCTGAGATACTACCAGCCCAATCAGCATCTGTGTACCCATGTACACATATCTCTATCCTAGTCTCATAGAATAGTCCACAATGCAAAGTAGACTTCACATACCTCAGTATGCGTCTCACTGCATCCAAATGCGATTTTCGTGGAACCTGCATAAACTGACTCATCAACCCAACAACATAGCTCAAATCTGGTCTGGTGATCGTCATGTATATCAAACTTCCTACAATGCTCCTGTACATAGTAGGATCCTCCAAGATCTCTCCTGAATCTGCACTCAACTTGCCATTCTGATCCAATGGCATAGAAATAGGTTTACAGCCTGTCATACCATACTTGGACAACATGTCCAAGCCATACTGTCTCTGCAGTAATCCAATACCATGTGGTGACCTAATCACCTCAATGCCCAAGAAATATCTAAGCTCCCCCAGATCCTTCATCTCAAACTTCTTTCTTAGCAAGATCTTTACATCAAAGATCTCTGCATCATGGTCCCCCGTAATGATCAAGTCATCTACATAGATGACAATAAGCACAACCCCTCTATCACCATGTCTCACATACAGCGAGAAATCTGCATTGGCTACATGAAAGCCAATAGTGGCAAGATATTCAAAAATCTTGTCAGACCATGCTGTTGGTGCTTGTTTTAAGCCATATACAAGGCTTTCTTCAACCTGCAAACATGCTCGGGGTGACCCACATCCTCATATCCAGGTGGCTGCAACATATACACCTCTTCTTGCAAATCCCCATGCAAGAATGCATTCTTTACATCCATATGATGTAAAGACCATTGCTTTGACGCAGCCACTGCTATCACAACTCTCACTGTTGCCATCTTGGAAACTGGGCTAAAAGTTTCCTCATAATCAATCCCATATGTCTGCGCATATCCTTTGGCTACCAATCTAGCCTTGTACCTGTTTATGCTTCCATCACTGTTATGTTTAACTTTGTACACCCACTTGCATCCAATGGCTTTCTTGCCTTCAGGCAATTGCACTAAATCCCAAGTTTCATTTCCATATAGTGCATCCATCTCCTCATCCATAGCTTTCTCCCGACACACATTTCCAATAGCCTCATCAATGCATGTGGGCTCTACAACCTGCACAACCTTTGCCATATATGCATAGTGATGTGCCACATAACCATCATATGTAAATCTCTGCACAGGGTTCTTCACTCTCCCTTATCTTCGCAGCTTTTCATTCATGGCTTCCATAGCCTTCTTTACACCAGGTGTTCTCATAGCTGGGATCCCAAGCTCCTCATCAAGGCTCATATCTGAGCCACTAGACTCTCCATCAACATGAGAATGCCCTGCAGAAATGTCAGGCACACCAAGGGGTTCAACCACTTTCTCTTTTCCTTTACGTGATGTAGTAATCACATTTGCAGGGCTGGTATTATGACACAGCCTGCCACTCCATGGTCTATCAACAGACCCACTAGATGAGGACTCTCCTGGTCCACTCAAAGACTGTGATTGCTGACCTGCATTCTGTGCAACCACAGTTCCACTCACATCAGCCCCAACAGCTTCTTTTTCAGCAGCATACCAGCTGCTCATCTCATCAAAGACAACATCCCTGCTTACCCTTAGCTCACATGTAGCAGGGTTATAACACCTGTATCCCTTTTGCTCAAGGGAGTATCCAATAAACACACATTTTTCAGCTTTTGGATCCAGCTTAGTTCTCAGCTCATCTGGCACATGCACATATGCAATGCATCCAAAAACTTTCAGATGAGACAAATCTGGTTTCCTGCCAGTAAACCTCTCCTCTGGAGTTACATCATGTATGGCTGTAGTTGGAGTCCTGTTCATGATGTATACTGCTGTAGAAACAGCCTCAGCCCAATAGCAATGCGGCATATTCTTCTCTTCTATCAATGCTCGCGCAATCTCAGCAATGTGCCTGTTTTTTCGCTCAGCAACTCCATTTTGTTGTGGAGTGTATCTGCATGTAAACTGTCTCTGAATACCATTCTTCTTTAAAAATTCAGAGAACTCATTGGAGAAGTACTCTCCCCCTCCATCTGACCTTAGGCACTTTACATATTTTCCTGTTTGCTTTTCAACTAAAACTCTGAAATTCTGAAAGTGAGTGAACACCTCACTCTTCTCCTTCATGAAATATACCCACACTTTCCTTGTGTGGTCATCAATGAAAGTCACATAATATCTGCAGCCTCCATAGATATGGTCTTCGTAGGACCCCATACATCTGAATGCACAACATCTAGTGCATTTCTGCTCACATATCTGTTACGTGGAAACACATGCTTTGTTTGCTTCCCAAATTGGCATGCTTCACATATTTTCTGCATACCTTCCACTTTAAATTTTTGGCAGCCGTGTCACAATTCCTTTTGTTTGCATAGACTTCAATCTCTGCACATTTACATGTCCAATCCTTTTATGCCAAATGTCTGTGTCTGTAACAATTCCTGAACCATTTGCAAACATCGCAGCACTCATTTCAGGCATGTCTACATTCAACGTAAACATTTTGCCCACTCTGTTGCCTTTTGCAACCAACCTGCACTTATCTTTGAAATCTTCAACATAACACCCATCAGGGTTAAACCGAACCTGCAAACCCTACTCAATCATCTGGCCAACTGAAACCAGATTCTTTGTTATGTTTGGTACATGAAGTACATCTGCAAGGTACTTCACTTTGCCATCCTGCATAGACAATGGCACATCTCCAACGTGGGCAATCGGATGAGCAGTGTCATCCCCTGTTTCCACAAAACCTGGTCTTTCTGGGTTTTTCATCTCCTTGAACCACTCCCCATGACTCGTCATGTGGTTCGAAGCGCCTGAATCCACATACCATACATTATCTTTTTGTGCTGCATCAACATTTTTAGACATGGCATTCACGACATGCTGCATAACAAACAACCTTTCATTATCCTCATTATTTCTGCTTGAGGATACATAGTTGTTTTGTTGCACTTTCCCATTTTGCATGTTAGCCTGCTTCTTATAACATTCTCTCTGCACATGTCCAAGCTTACCACAATAATAGTATTCATGTGCATCATTATACTGCCTTTGCCAATTTCCACGGCCTCTTTGACTCCCCCTACCTCTGAATTTGCCTCTTCCACCTGCGTGTTGTTGTTATTGTTGTTGATTCTGGGACTGTTGTTGCTGCTGCTCTGCTGGCCATAATTCTGATTACCTGTTCGGCCACCTCCTTGACCGCGTCCTCCTCTACCTCGTCCTCTTCCTGAACTCGTGTAGAAGGCCTGTTGCTCTGAACTGTTTTTGCTTTGTGAATACTGTTGGTCTTCACCCAAGCTCTTCTCTTCAATAATCAGCATAGACACCAAATCTGTAAAGTTGGGAATGTTTTCCCGAGTCTGAATAGACGTTTTGAATGCCTTGTATTGTGGCCCGAGACCACGTAGACAGACTTCCACCTTGTCATCATCATCTACTGACACACCAATAGATGCAAGGGATTCCACAATACCCTTTATCTTCAGCGCAGAGTCACAGACATGCTCTTTTTCTCCACAGTATGAGGTTCATTCTTCAACTGTATCTTATGTGCCTTGGTATTTGTTTCATAAAGCTTTACCAAGGTGTCCCACGCCTCCTTGGGGGAATTGGCATCCTGAATGTGCCCAATCATGGTGTCCTGTATACTAACGGAGAGCCAATACATAACCTTCCAGGCTCCTTGGTTCCAGCCTTTAAACTCTTTCACATCTGCAGCAGTCGGATTTATATCCGGTATCTCCGGTGCCTCTTCATGCTCACCTTCTATGTAGTCCCAATAGCCTTTTCCCATCAGGAAATTTGTCAACCTGAACCTCCAAGCATGGAAGTTATTCTTATCCAGCTTCTCAGCCACAATCTGTGTTATGCCATCATTAGACATCTTGCCAAACACACAATTTTACCAGAAACTGCACTCTGGTTTTTCTACACAAACTGTTGTATTTTCTGCACAGCGGTACTGTAGTACTCTCAAATGTCACAACCAGTGACTTCAATGTGCATACATACACCCAATGGCAACTGTAGACCTCTTTGCAGCACCCATAGTGTCTGCACAGTCAATCTGTCTTCCTGCAGTGCTTAAAACAGAGTTCTACAGAGAATCGATGACTTACCCGCAGTACTCGAAATCGCATGCTTTCTGAAAAACAGAGGTCCAGACGCGCCCGAGACGTGTTTTCGGCCCGGAATTTCAGTCCGATAGGACTATATAGTTGCCCTATAGCTTTACTCCCGTGAAGAAAGCTCCTCAATTAGAGATCGTTTGCCGGTGCCTCCCGTAGAGCTCCCGACAAGGGTGTAGTCACCAACACAATAGGGAAGAGTAGTTGAAGCTCTTACCCTCGTACTGCTTCCTGTGGTTCTCTTGCTTGCATCTCAGCCCTTAGAACAAACCAGGCTCTGATACCATGAAAAGATGAAAGGGGAAAGAGAGCTTGAGCTCTTGCAAGCACACACACACACTCACAAAACCCTAATAGAGAACACACAAGGTGAGAGGCTGAAAATCTTCTTTATCTCTACTCAACACTCAACAACCCATATACAAGATAAGAGTACACGCAATATGAAAGGTACTCAACCAATACATACACGGGATCTCTATAGTGTGAACCCGACTAAATGAGCTGGCGCTATAACTATGCCAGTCTCTAGAATGGCTGTCACACAGCCTGTCATCCCACTGGCCGCATATCACCCAAGATCTCACCAACCATGCCAGTGGTGTAAGTGTGGGGTCTATCCCCCAGGCGGGTCATCAGTGTCCACCGCCTCACTAGATGAGCTCGATATCTCAACAGTGTACAGGTGGACCAGAGGTAGAGGATGTCTCCCATCAAGTTTGGTAGTGTTTGGACAAGTGGAAGTGGTTGTCGGCCATGGGGTAAACCCCTTGGGGTTGATTAAGGCTAACACATGTACAAGCATTCATGCAGTCATTTTGTACCATATGAATAAAAAAATTCATGACACCCAAACTTTCTCCTCTGTCTTAATCATCTTAATTCAACATCAATGTTCTTAATCAAGATTAGGGATATGGATAAGTATAGCAACAACACCCAAAGACACTTCTATATGAGGCTAGCGAAGCTAGCTACCTAAGGGATGGCGTGAGGTGCTTCCAAGCTTGAAGTAAGCTAGCTGCAAATGTGTCCTCAAAAAATGGGCTAAATCTATGGGCCCACATCTCTATGAAGATCCATATGGTACTCTGCAGCCAAGGGCCCTCTAGGCTTAGGGTAAATGCTGAAATCCAGGCCAAGAGGAAGTCCTTTTAAGGCTCACCACCGGGAGGGTGTCCTCTAACAATTAGCTTGCCCAACAGGGCGTGGCTCTAAATAGCAGGGTCAATGATGCCTAGGCCCCCTTTTTTGCTTTGGCTGAATGATCACTCTCCATGCCACCTTGGCACGAGCACGCCTCCCATCACTACTGGCCCATAAGAAGTTCCAGATCAATTGATGTACCTAGCCAATGCATGCTGAGGAGAAGGCCCAACATGAAGTAATGTACCACATGGTGGCAAGAAGGACCTGGTTTCCACCACCACTCGACCGGCTAAGGAGAGCCTCGCAGAACTCCAGTACAAAAGCTTCATCAGAATTCTCACCAAGATAACAGAATGGAGTGCTCCTCGAGGTCCATTAGAAAGCCTCAACCATTAGGGGAAGGTTGAGGTCTATAGGGGCCCTTTAAGATGCCATGTGATTAAAAGGTTATTAAGGAAAAGGGCCAATCATGTGATGCCATGTATACAAAAATGTTGGGTGATTAAAGGTGGTCAAAAGATTCTCTAGAAGATGCCTTTTTGTACTTTTCATTCCCAAAAATTGGGGGAAAGTTTTTGAAATTTCAGACATCCATAACTTCTACATATGAGCTCAAAATTTATCGAAGATTAGAGATCTAGAATCTACTCGCTGAGCTCTTTCCATAGATATGTCACATGATATGGTTTTGCCCACTCAATTTTAAATTCAATTTTGGCGGGAAACTTTGAAATTCAAACTTCTAGCCATTTGAAGAATAAGAAGGTATCTAAAGTCAAAGAAACTTAACATTTTAACAAAAAGTCATTAAAATCATAATATGGCAGCTTAAAGGGCCCCTATAGACCTCAACCTTCCCCTAATGTAGGTGCCAAGTCAGGGCAGGTGCAGAGCCTACCCAAAAATCGCACAAATTATGCCAGTTGATCTACACTCTTGATGCACAACAAAAGATCTTGATCACCTCAGCAAATCTCTAGAGATTTCCCATATCTCCTTATAGGTATGCTGTTGTGTTATCTCGTCTATGGAGGGGAAGACGCAATCCCTGGAGTCCTGTCTCCTGAGCTGAGAGAAAATTACTCATGGCCTTGGTGACTGTCCCATGTACACCCATGCTTTTTAACTCAAATCCATACACAATAATTTCTACATCTTGCAAATTAAGCATGTTCACACGTCAATGAATTCCACTTTTCTTTCATTTTTTGCTTTGTTTAAGCATCTCTGGATCATACTTTTCCTTGAGTGCATCGGTTGAAAGAGTTTTATACCAGTGTACTTCCACATAAGTAACAACATTGCCCTCATGGATAAGTTTTGTGACTTTGGCCAACCAAAATGGATGATTGTTCTCATCATCTGTAAGTAAGAACTACAATCATTGTGCCCTCATTTATCTCATTTACATTACCCTCCCACATTTCTTTCTCTTGTAGATGACGCTTGGTTGATTTTCGAAGCCCAACATACATTTCCCTTGTTTCTCCATGGACCATTGCTAATAACTCTTCTCCAACTGGCATTTCATTGATTGTGTTATAAAGTTCACTTTCCCGCCACACAAATGGTACATTGAGCTGAATTGCATCATTTTTAAACTCCTCAATGAGTCTCTCCTGCTTTGCAAAAAAAATTTTCCACCATTGTAGAGGACTTGCCAGAAAATATACCTATGTACCCCACACTATCTCCCTTATTTCATTCAAACAGTGTAGAAAATCAATTGAACAATTACCTTTTTAAGACCTTGCTATCTCATTTTTGGAAGAGAGCAACATGTGCTTAGTTCATCCTATTCCACATGCTGGAATGGATAATAAGAACTTGAATCCCTCTCTTGGGAGTCATGTTTCAGAGTTAGAATACTTTTTGCTCCACATGAGTGTCTTTTCCTACTTTTGCTCTATTTTAAACTAAAGCTGAAAGCTATGATCATTGAGCTTCAGGAATGATGGGTCATAGATACCTTCTCTAGTTGCATATTATTTGAAATCATATGTCTCCTCAATTACTTAAACTCTAGGCATTGGAATATATGCATCTTGTAGCACACTCTCGCGGGGTTTAACTCAAAAAATGTTAGTGTACCACATGAGTTCAACAATAGGGGTTTTTTAATTAGATACATTGAGAAAAGTTAACACAATTACATTAACAGGAGGGGTTTTTTAATTCAATTTTAGAAAAAAATCATTTAGTTCATAAGTAAAGAGGGGTTTTTTTATTGGGAGGAAAATTTTAGTTAAGGGGTTTTTAAAATACCTCTTGAATGCACATGATACCTAGGGTTTTCTAGGAGTGCACCCCCCGAGAGCACACTACAAATCTGCAAAAGATTAACTTTACCTTGTGCTTTGCCAACTTTTTCCTTTCTATGCTTTGTTGCTCTCTATGAATCTTTAAAGCCCTTAAAAAACGGTTGTGCAATGTATGAGAAAAATGCACAAAAGATGAAAATAATTTCATAATTTCAAGTATGTAGCTTAAAAACATAATAAAAATTTCTTTGGACAACTTAATGTACTCACCCTTATCTTCGTTGGTCTTTGCGATGTCTCTTTTTGTTTTCAACTCTACACAAATTTGACAAACACCCATCCTACTCTTCTTAGGAATTTTCACATGAGAGAATATTGCCTCCTGACTCTCAAGAATGAGGGCAAGGAGAGAACCTTTCTCATACTCTCCTTGAACAAATCTACATAGATATTGTAGACTTCTTTCTTTGTGAAACTATCAGAAAAATGAGTGAATTTAGAATTTGGAAGGACTTCTCCATTGAGCAACACAAAACTTTTACGACATTGCCTCAACAATGAAAGATGCGATGTTTCTTGCAAACTCAAAGCTACTTAAAACTCCTCAAGTCCTTTGCTTGAAATTATTATTTTCCCCATTCTTAAGTTTCCAAGGGAAAATTTTTTTATGAAGCTTACTCTACACACCACCACATCACCAACAAAGTACTTGGTTGCTAAGGAGGATCACGCTGTCACTAAAGTCCTCAAGAAGAAATTTTGTTGTGCTCTTTTCAACCTAAAGAAATGCTACCGTTCTTGATGGATTTTTTGAAATCCTAGTGACCTCAAACGGTTTTGGTTACAACAAAATGCTCTACTTGCATCACGTATGGAAATCATTGAAAGCATCCTTGCCTTCCTTGCACCTCTTGAATTTCTTTGCTTTGTGTTGTTGGGGTCGATGCTCAATGTGCATGCTGATTGTCGAGATTAAAGTCTACTGGAGTTGGGAGTGATCCATCGGAGAGGGAGGGTGCTGGGAGGGACTCCCTGGGGGACCAACTGCCCTCACTTAGAAGTGAGAACTAGAGGAGGAGTCTCAACGGGGTAGGCTGCCAAACCAAAAGGGCCGGAGGGACCCTTGCATTGACTATAGGGGTACCATCATCTCAATGGGTGGGTGCTGCGATAAATGCTCAAAATGGTTCTCTAATAGAAATGAATCCTCCTGTACTTTGACAGCCTGGCGTGTGTGACAGTGGCGCTCAACTCTGGTAGTCGACTGAGACGGCCTGAGGACGGCCTTGGCGTGGGCCAACAGTCTATCATTCTCTGGTAGCATAGCCATTTGGTTGGTTCGTGGTGCTTAGCTTCCTAATGACATGCCTCTCTCTCTACCCCTTGGTGGGGGGACCACTGGAGGCAGCCTCCTTGGCACTGAGAGCAAGCTTTGGCAAGGTGGCCCATCTTCTTGCAAATGAAACACTGGCCGGGAAGGCTTGAGTACTCCACTCGCTGAATGATGGGGTATCCCTTAAGGAAAGGAATGGCTATGACATGGGGCACTATCTCCGGGGCGAGGTAATACAAATGCATAGGGATGGAATCTCGGCTGCTTCTGCGAGGGACGAAGCGGCCATGGGGGGATTCCCTCCATACACTTAATAATTGCTGAAAGCAACTACTTGGGATTCCTCCCAAGTCATTGGGGCACAAGCACATCAAAGGAATCAACAAATTTCAAACCAGACTGTTGGCGGGCAACACACTTAACTGACGCCATTTTTTGAAAGGGAAATCTAGATCTACAAGCAACTGGTGCAAATCTCTCTAGTTCCTCTTGGCCCCGGGGGTTTTCTGGTGTGCTCTAAAAATTGGTAACTTCAATATTTTTATTTTATTCCTCTAGCATAGAGATCTCATCCTGTGTGCTTCATAAAAAGGTACTTTAGTGAAAGTGCTCTTAATCCATGATTATCTCATCAAATCTCATCCTGTGTGCTTCATAAAAAGGTACTTTAGTGAAAGTGCTCTTAATCCATGATTATCTCATCAAATCTCATGCTTTTAGGCTTTAGTCATAACTAGACATACTACTATACTGCATCCAAAATAGTGATTAATTTTTACTTATCATGGATTAATTAGCCCTAATCCCAACCATTGGGCACAATTGATGGTTTAATCTTGCTGTTAACCTATGACGGACATTGAGACGTACTATGTTTTACGTCATTAATTTAAATATTCTGAGTCATGGGCCAAGCTTGTCGGCACCATATGTTAAGGATGAAGGGATTGGGTGATCGTCGATGAGAGGCGCACCTTGAATATTAGTAGGAGCCCTAATCCTAACCATTGGGCACAATTGATGGTTTAATCTTGCTGTTAACCTATGACAGACATTGAGACGTACTATGTTTTACGTCATTAATTTAAATATTCTGAGTCATGGGCCGGGCTTGTCGGCACCATATGTTAAGGATGAAGGGATTGGGTGATCGTCGATGAGAGGCGCACCTCTTGGCCTCGGGAGTTTTCTGGTGTGCTCTAAAAATTGGTAACTTCAATATTTTTATTTTATTCCTCTAGCATAGAGATCTCATCCTGTGTGCTTCATAAAAAGGTACTTTAGTGAAAGTGCTCTTAATCCATGATTATCTCATCAAATCTCATCCTGTGTGCTTCATAAAAAGGTACTTTAGTGAAAGTGCTCTTAATCTATGATTATCTCATCAAATCTCATGCTTTTAGGCTTTAGTCATAACTAGACATACTACTATGCTGCATCCAAAATAGTGATTAATTTTTACTAATCATAGATTAATTAGTCCTAATCCCAACCATTGGGCACAATTGATGGTTTAATCTTGCTGTTAACCTATGACGGGCATTGAGACGTACTATGTTTTACGTCATTAATTTAAATATTCTGAGTCATGGGCCGGGCTTGTCGGCACCATATGTTAAGGATGAAGGGATTGGGTGATCGTCGATGAGAGGCGCACCTTGAATATTAGTAGGATAAGGGTTAGGATCGGCCGACCATGTATGGGCGCCCAAGTGTGAATGGCCAAGTCACCTATAAGAGTCAAATGTAACCCTAAAATCTTCATGCTCATGTGTTGTGAATACAAGAGTGCTCTTGCCTTATCTCCTTGGTTTCCTTCTCCTACGTGTGTGTGTGAGAGAGAGAGAGAGAGAGTGAGAGAGGGATCGAGCGCACTTTGTAGCGGCACGGCGGCGGCGGCGAGGCGGTAGAGCGGCGACGGCGGCTCCTCCTTCACGGCTGCGATGCGGGAATCCTTCAAGGCGGCAGTTAAGCGGTGAGTGACACACCTTTTGCATTCTGTTTTGAGCTTCCTTCCCTGGTTGTATGCTTGCAGCCATTCGTGGCTCGCATACGGTGTCCGGCAAGTCCCCAGCTACGACCTGTGCGGCAAAAGCGCACATTTTTGGTGCCGCTGCGGGGAGTTACCCTGCACCAAGCTCCAGTTTGCAGCTCGGCTACTGCGTGAAGTTTAATCTACACTGTAGGAAAGCGACTGTGTGTTTGTTGTTGAGGTGTTTTTGTGTTTTGCAATCTGTTTCTGCAATTTGTCTTTTGCATTTTTGTTTCTTTTGTTATTTTTGCGCTCCGCGTGTGGGTGTGTGTTCTGTTATCTGGTTATCTGCGTGCGGGGGGGATTTCTGAATCCCCAGATCTGTGCTGTGTGCGAACTGCACCGCGGCCAAGGCTGAACCCTAAAGAAACCCTAGAAAACTTATCTTTAAAAAAAACAGAAAATAAAATTAAAAAAAATATAAAAAATAAAAAATAAAAAATTAAATTTTATTTTTAAAGAAAGAACCAAACGTGTGGAGAGGAAAGATTTTCTAATTGGAGAAAAAAAATTTAAAAAGAAAGAACCCCAATTGACCCACGACCCACGACCCCAGCGCCTCGGCCTCGGTCTCGGTCTTTTGATATATATATATATAGGAGAGTGAGCCTCCATAGCTTTCTCTCAAGTGAGAGCTTATGGGACGTTATGCCCTATATGTAGCCCACTCCCCCCAAGGAGTAAAGTGAGCATGTGGGATAAAGCCCTCACCCTTTCCTCCACAAGCAAATAGGCTTTCGCCCCTTCCCCCCAAAGGAAACGGACTGTTTTGAGGACTACAAGAGCTCTAGATAGGCGAACACAGTGCTGTAAAGCACACTAGGACCCTTTAAACGATACGCTCGTTTCGAGCTATCACACGCCCTAGTCCAGGTTTGACCATAAGTAAGGGGTCAAAAACGGGTTAAAAACAATCTAAAAACAAGTAAAAACAGGGTGCGAAACACCTAAGAAACCACTTGTGTGAGGTTCAAGGGTAGTTACCAACGCACGTAGGGTACCCATGTCACATGCATCTACGTTCTGGTCGGGTGCTAGAGCCTGAACCACTAGAAAGTGTTTCAGTTTATGCAGGCTCACACCATCCCTCCACGTTAGCATCTTGGCCTTCGGCTCGAACCCAAGGGAGTGCAACCCAAGATCCACGAATAGTGGATAGTGACTCGTCCTCTGACTCAGAAGCCATGGAAGGGCACCCTACCAAGAACCCTGAGGAGACAAGCCAAAACATGCCAGGTTGGGCCGCCCCACAACCCGGATCTAGCATGTTTAGTCGTCTAATAGAGACCTTTAGTAGAGCTACACGCTCTGAACATGCGACAAGTGAAGTAAATGAAGAAGGTGGGGCAGTGGATTTGCCATTCACATCTCATGTAGACCCTACCCTCCCAAAGAGTGTCCATGTGGATATTCTACCCACTTCGTTTAATGAGGGCCCTACTGAGCTACCACATTCTGATGCTCTTCCTAAAGTAGAGGTCCCTAGAAGCCAATCCATAAGAAGTGACATTGCGTCCACTTCAAGAGAACTGTTTGGCACACCAAATCTAGATGGGATATTTCTCAATGAAAATTGGGAATATGATCTACACACAAAGACTCTAACGGACCTATACACGGGTTACACATACCATGTGAGTTGGTTAGAAGTCCTACGATCTACATCTAGCGCCACTAATCTAGAAGAGCAACAACAAATGATATGTGAGGTCATTCATAGAATTATCCAATTTGAGAGGCAAAATAGGGGAGTGAACCTAGTTTCCACTGGCCCTATGAGATTTTTGGATACGGGCAAGGCCAAACAACCAACCCTATCACAATTGGAGACTCCCTCGGTGAGTCCCATAGACCCTTCGTATGTTGTTTCGCCTGGAGTCTCAATGCAGGTTGAGCCCACGAGTAGTAACTTTAGCTTTCCAACCTTGGCTCAACTTTCCATTCAGGAATCCACAATGCCTACTCCAATGATGAGCATAGCGAAAAATGCACCTATTACCACTGTAGTTAGTACGACACCGCTACCTAGTGGAACAGTACCTACAACAATGCGTGCCAGTGCCTATCAACCATATGTACCTATCGCTACTCATGCTCATGTAGCTCCTACGCCTCTTAGTATGCCAATGGCATATGCTCCACGACCACCTTATCATAACCATTATCCAAGGGGAGCTAGGCCTAGTCACATATCATATCCTACGTCATTTGCTAACATACTCAGACCAACGCCAACTCCTATCAGCCAAGCTATCCCAGAAGTGCCTCCACCAGCTATGCCTGCTCACCTAGGTGATCTCGCAGCGTTTGCTCAGACGATCGGACGATCTATTGTGGAAAACATGCGGGGTATGCCTGAGAGAGAACCTAGAAGCAAGGCAGTACAAGTGGCTAAGCTCACTCAAAACTTCAGTGGTAACGAGGATGTTAGGAAGCACATTGAAGTCTTTGAACACGTGTGTGATTCCTTGGAAGAGCACAATGAGTTGCATAAGTGTAAAGCCTTAGGCTTAACCTTGAGTGGGAAGGGGTATCAAACCTTAAGGGTTGAAGAGCGCACTCACTACCCCACTCTCAAGAGATTGTTCTTAAAAGAATACATACGTGAGGGTGTGCTTTGGGGGGTAGCATCTCAACTCCAAAAAGCTGAACGCGAGGAAGGGGAGTCAGTGAGAGACTTTATAAGTCGATTGAAGCATCTAAATTCTCATTGCACTCCCGATGAATGCTTCAATAACAACCAACTCCTCGATAGATTCATCCGAGTATTGCGCCACGAGGACATTTACAATGGCCTAGTCATCAGAGGTCTTACAACGTGGGAAGTAGTCACTGCCAATGCAATCCAGTTAGAAGACAACTTGATGATTACAGGTAAAAAGGTGTCTTCAGAAACAAAATCCGTTAGTTCGCAAGTATCTGGGCACGAGCCAATGACAGTAAAACCTATTGCCAAGGAGCCCAAGATATCTGAAATGTCTATGACCGACCTTACTAAGGCTCTCCAAGAATACTTTACGGGTACTCGAGCTCCTCAGAATAGCCATATGTACCCAAGAAGAGAGCAACAATGGTGTTCGGTGTGCTTAGGACCACATAGCACGAGTGAATGTCCCACATTCAGAGTCAAATTCAATGGGAATTGCAATGCATGTGGTAAGTCATTAGGAAGTGAATGGGGTCTTCTTGGGCCCTTTAATTTGCCCAAGCCTAATCAAGGTGATTAATGAATAGCCAAATGGGGGGTTGCCATGTGGACTGAAATGTTGGGTTTGTAAGAGAGGTGTAAGAGAGGTCAAAGGGTGCACTTTTTTTCCCAAAAAGGGGGGAGGCAATTTTACAATTTTTGGACCTCCATAACTTCTACATACAAGCTCCGATTTGAGCAGAGATTATAGATCCATGATCTACGCATCAAGAGCTTTCCATAGATATGTTACATGATATGGTTTTGTCCGCTAGATTTTAAATTCCATTTTTCCTCCAAAATTCAAATTCGAATAAAGTAGCCGTTTTGAAGCTTCTAATTAGAAAACGTTTCTTCTTAAGAGAAAAGGTTTGACTCCTTAAACTACCAAATAAAAGGGCCCAAGAAGCCTTCCATTGAGGTCCTAATGTATGGCCATCAATCTAAAGATTGCCTAGTACTTAAGCGAATGTTGGCAAACCAGGCACCACTAGCTTGGTCAAACATACCTCAAGTACCCGCGCTAATGCCTGCACAACCTATCGAGCAACCGTCACAGCACATAGTTCCAAGGAATCCGAATGTAGTACAGTCTGTGCCGTTACCACCGCCAGTGCCACTAGGACCACAACCTCCACATCCAAGGATTACCCCAATAAACCAGATGGGTTGTGAGTCACATAGTGCATGTGGGGATTATGAAGAGGAGATAGACCCTACTGCTCCATACGGGATTGATACGTTTGAAATGATTCCCCAGTACTACATGGAGGATCATTTCGGGCAAGTCAAGCTTATATATCAAGCGGCTACTCTCGCCATAAGAGGGCAAAACCTTAATACCATGGCAAGGAGACCACCTCTTCAATGCTATGATTGTGGTGGACTGCATCGTGTAGCGGAGTGCCCTAATAGGCTACAGAAGATCGCTACTCAAATGCAACCAAATCAAGGTAGCACATCGAGAATGCCGGTACTTACATGTAATCGTTGTGGCATAGATCATTTGATTGCTCAATGTCCACATAATCCTAATGCACCCAAGATTACGCCATTGAATTTGGTTGAGGTCACCAACCAAGCACGAGGAACCACGCCCGTTGTACCCGCGAATGTAGTTACACGGTCAATGCTTCAAAATCAAAACTACATTCTTGAAGAGAGGGATACTGCATCAATCGCTCAGGCAAAGAAAAAGAAAACACGGCGGAAGAGATCGCTTAATGCCACGAGCTCCAAGCCTAGTTCAAAGACTAACATAGGGATAGGAGACGACCCCATGTATATGAATGATCCTGAAGATGATTCTGATTCAATAGAAACCATGGGGACCAAAGCCACTACCTTAAGGGAGGAACCCACTCGGGAGCTCAATGAAGGAGAATCAAGCAAGTACATAAATAAGGGAAAACAGAAGGAAACTTCCTCCGCCCCACAACCAAGTCAGTTAATGCCCTCTCGACCACCCAAACTGACTGAGACTCCCCAAGACAAGCCACGTGGGCCAAAAACCCTCAAGAAAAAGATTGGAACTTACCCAAACCCAGTTGAGGAGATTGAACAAGTGCAACACTTAAGGGGTTTGGTGGAAGAAACACAAAGAGAACTGGAGCCAAACCCGAGAAAAATCAAAATTCCAGACACAGTGTTTCCTACGCAAGTTCGGCCTCACAGGAACCATAAACCGTTAGCTATACCTAGTATCATTCGGGAAGAAAGTGAGGATAGGACATCAGGAAGTGGGCAAACACCCTTCTTGCTGGAAAGAATGTTTAGTGAGGGAATGCTTGACCCCATCGAAGAGGAAGTGATTCCATCTTCACCAATCCCTAGTCAAGGGGCGATGTCTCGAAAAGTACCGTTGAATGTGTCAGCTAATGGATTTCATGTCCTCTGAGATCAGAACCATGATCATATCCAAATTATACAGAGATCCTGAGCTATTCTTAGATCTTCGGGCATTTCTCAATGGAGAACTAAAGGCGGGGTTACCACAATTTGCAAATATGGATAGACCCGACACGCTTCAAGATGAAGGGGAACATTGGGATCTACAACCCAACCTAGATGAAGACTCGGTCGTTGAAATACCTGTGAACAAGTTCGGACAGTACTTTGAAGGTGACGAATCTAATGCAACCCTCCCCATTACTACCAAGGGATTAACTCTAAAGGGAATCCTTGATGGTGGTGCTGGAGTGAGCATCGTGACTAAAAACCGTTGGGAATCTATGGGGAGACCTCACCTCGAAGTCACAAACATGGTGGTTAAGATGGCAAACGGAACCATAGCTAAACCTATTGGAATGTTAAGGGACCTTAAGATCAAGGTCCTGGGATACAAGGTAAAACATACCTTCATTGTAATGGATTTCTCCAAGCATCCTATGTCATATCAAATGATCTTAGGACATCCTTTCATGAGGGAAGCACAAATGGTGCATGACTGGTCAAAAAACCATGTCTATCTACAATTCCAGGACTCTGTCATTCGAGTTGATCTTGAGAATGGCCGTGTGCATCCTTTAGGAAGCAAGGTTATCATCGATAATCGATCGGATACCACTGTTCACTCCGCCCCATTAAGGTATTGCTATACATGCAAAAAAGAGACTGATGATGGGAAGGATTCTCCTTACATGGATGTCCTACCGGGTATGACTGAGTCGGATAACGTGGATTGGGTACACCTAGCGGCAACCATAGACACATGGGGAAATAGAGGCATAAGTTGGGTAACACCTGAGGGGCAAGATATGCCACCGTTAATGCCAATAAACATGATAGGTGTTATGCACTTGACTCCTGATGGCGAGAAAGTGGCAAACTCCACTAACACTGAAAGTAGCGAAGACTCTGACCAATGCAACTCTGAGTATGAATCTCAAGAAGAAGCTGACCCTGAGCCTGATGGGGAAAATGAATCAAATATTCACTCAAATGTGGAAGCAAGGTGCTCAAGGCCTAGGACAGTGACCTCCTGCAGCTCATCCGAAAGTGAGGGGGACACAAGTGAAGATCGACCAAGTGAGTCCGAATCTGATAGAAACAAAAATCAAAAACTTGGTAAGAAGAAAACGAGACATAAGCGCCAACGCTATCGAGCTAATGTACGCACTGCAATAAACAAGGAAAGATCCACTGCAGAATGGCTCAGCTATGTAGGAGCCATTGATGCTCATCGGAAGATAGCAGATAATTGGGGACAATACCTCCAAAGTGTCATGTGGTGTATTCCGCAACCTCATGATGTCGCCCAATTAGAAATCGAAGAGAAGCCGAAACTAAGTCGTACTGCAAGAAGGCGGCAAAACCAAGAGTTGGCTCAACAACAAAAGGAGGCGGAATTAAAAGAAAAAAACCGGGCACAACAAGAACCAGTAGACTTACACCCCACACCCGAGCATTTCAAATCATTCACCCACAGGGGAACGTAAAGTAGTCTACACAAAAGCCCAACGAATGCCTACCAATGGGAGTAGCGGTGTCTACGATGGCCCTGCGGTAGTTAAGGAGATAGACTTAGCAGATCCGGGTGAGGAGTCTAAACCAGTTTTTATTGCTCAAGACCTCACCAAGGCGGAAGAAGCTGCACTTACGAAGCTTCTTAAAGAATTCAAGGACATATTTGCTTGGACATATGATATGAAGGGTGTTGCACCCTCGGTGGTGCAACACACGATTCCAATGATTAGCACTGCTAAACCAGTCCAGCAATGTCCCTACCCAATGAATCCTAAGTACGCAAAGATTGTACAAGAGGAAATTGAAAAGCTGTTAAAATGTGGATTCATATACCCAATTGAGCACTCAGAATGGGTTTCTCCGATAGTCATCGTGCCAAAGAAGAATGGGAAACTCAGAGTGTGCGTTGATCTCAAAAAGTTTAATGCAGTCACCAGAAGGGATCATTACCCCTTGCCATATTCTGAACATGTGCTTGAAAGAGTGGCAGGCAAGGAGGCATATAGTTTTTTAGATGGGTACTCGGGTTACAATCAGATCACAATTGCAGTCAAGGACCAAGCTAAAACAACATTTATCATCACGGAGTTTGGAGTGTTTGCCTTTCGCGTCATGTCTTTTGGCTTGACCAATGCACCTGCAATGTTCCAACGATTGATAAACACGGCCTTTAAGGAATATCTAAGGGACTTCTGTGAAGCTTTCTTAGATGATCTTTGTGTTCATTCCTCTTGGGACGAGCAATGTGTTTACGAAAAATATTTGAAAGGTGTAGATTATATCGCATCTCATTGAATCCTTTCAAATGCCAATTCTGGGTTAAACACGGAGTTATCTTAGGACATATAGTGTCCAAAAATGGGATTTCCACTGACGACAGTAAAATCAAGGTCATTTTGGAATTACCCCCACCCACCAACTACAAGGGAGTCCAACGCTTTATGGACCACGTTGGTTATTATCGAAGGTTTATTCTCTTCTTCGCCGAGATAGCTCGACCATTGTATAAGCTTCTCATCGAGTTTATTTGGACCGAAGAATGTGACCGTGCCTATGAGCTATTAAAGAAGGCCTTGGCGAGTGCTCCAATCTTGAGAATGCCTAACTGGGATTTACTCTTCCATGTGCATATTGATGCATCAAACTTTGCTATTGGGTGTGTGTTAACTCAACCTGGAGAACACAAGCTAGACTACCCCATTAGCTTTGCCAGTCACCAATTGAACGATGCTGAGATGAACTACACCACTACGGAGCGAGAAGGGTTGGCAATGATATATGCAGTAAGGAAATTTCGTTATTACCTCCTTGCCACCAAGTTTGTTTTCTATGTGGATCATCAAGCATTGTTGTATCTGGTAAACAAACCATGCTCCACAGGAAGAATCACACGATGGCTATTGGTTCTTCTTGAGTTTGATTTCACGGTTGTTGTGAGACCTGGCAAGAAACATGTTATGGCTGATCGTTTGTCTCGCATACCCAATGGTGAGGCTCCTACAGGGGTTGATGATGACTTACCTGACACTTCCCTGTTCATGGTGGAGACAATGCCTGAATGGAGTGAGAAGATTGTTAACTTTTTGGTTAATGGCTTTCCACCCAAGGAGCTTCGTAAAGATCTAGCTCGAAAGCTGATCAAAGAATGCGAACCCTATTGCCTGATAGCCGGGACTCTTTATAAAAGAGGAAAGGATGACGTTCTTAGGCGTTGTGCCCGAGAGGATAAGTATCTATACATTTTGCAAGAGGCACATATGGGCGTAGCCGGTGGTCACTTCTCAGGAGACTTAACTGCGCGAAAGATCTTACAATCAGGGTATTGGTGGCCCACTATGTTCCAAGATGCATCACTCTTTGTGAAGGGTTGCGATGAATGCCAACGATACAAGAAACCCCAACGGAAAGATCAAATGCCCCTACATCCAATCAAAGTAAACCAACCATTTGAAAAGTGGGGTTTAGACTTTGTAGGTCCGATTAGCCCAGCGGCCCGAAACGCACAATCTCGCTATATTATTGTGGCCACTGACTATATGACCAAATGGGCTGAAGCGAAAGCGACACGTAAGGAAGATGCGAGGACAACAGCCAAGTTCCTCTTTGAAAATATAATCACACGCTTCGGTTGTCCTTTTGAACTTGTGAGCGACAATGGTACGCATTTTATAAATGAAGTGATTAAGGAGCTCACAACAAATTTCATGATATCCCATCATAAATCTACTCCTTACTATCCGCAAGCGAATGGCCAAGCTGAGAGTACCAACAAAACTTTAATCTCTATTTTGACAAAGACAGTTGAAGCTCATCGCACGGATTGAGATCTAAAGCTTACGACAGCTTTATGGGCCTATCGTACTGCGTACAAAGTGGCTATTAATTGCACACCATTCAAAATGGTATATGGCCAAGAAGCAGTCATGCCATGGGAATTTGTCATTCCTAGTCTTTGTGTTGCTACTCAAGAGGGTTGGGATGGTAATCCCTTAGCAGAGCGTCTGTATATCCTTGAGTGGCTAAATGAAGAAAGATAATTGGCTGTGTACAATGCCCTTGTGGAGAAGGATAGAAGGAAAAAATGGTTTGATCGCCACCTAAAGGACAAGGACATCAAGGTTGGGGATAAATTCCTGATGTATGGAGTGCATAACGAAAAGAAGAAGCTCAAATATGCTGGTAAGGGACCATATAGAGTATGTGCAATTACCCCGCAAGGTACCATTAGAGTGGAGACTCTCGACGGAGTTGAAACCATTGGATTCCTTAATGGGAGTAAATTCAAAAGATACTATGACCGCCTGAGCCAGGAGGAGTTACATGCAATCCATCAAAAGAAGGCAGCTAAAGAACAAGCTGAACTTAAAAAGATACAAGCGAGAGTCGAAGCCAAAGAATGTCAACAGCATGCTAGGCGACAACGAGAAGCCAACTTGGGGATTACACAAGCATTTTTCGAGGAGACAGACGAGGATTCACTGGAATCAGACCCACCTCTAAGATACCCAATTGAGTTACAAAGTCCTTACGGGGAGGTGCTGTATAATGCATTATTGGATACAGGAGCTCAACACAATTTGCTATCATATGGCGTGTGGTGTCAACTGGGAAAACCACCTTTATCCAAGAGTTCTATCCAAGTTCAAGGAATCAACAAGAAGAAAACCCCTGTCTCAGGAATTCTGCACACTCCAGTTGCTTATGACAAGGGAACCATAATTCAAAGCTTTTTGGTTATGCCTGCTGGTACAATGGAAGGGACTATAAACTTAGGGCGCAAATGGATGATGGCCACCAAATGCAATATCGATTGGGCAACCAGACGAGTCACAACACAAGAACCAACACTAGGTCTGACCGCTCAAAATCCCACACCTAAGTCATCCACTCAAATATTAGATAATGAAAATTCACAAAGTCGAGTGGCAAAACCATCTTTGATTGTTTGCCATTCCTCTAATGCTTCAACGCCAAGAGTGGAAACATGCAGGGTGGTCTCTAAAGCTCCGCTTACTATGCCAAAGAGTATATACAAATGGGTCCCAAAAGCTTTGTTAACAGCTACTTCCCCTGCTCAATCTCGTTCAGCCACCAAGAAGCCTCGTAGGAAGAAAACAGCTATCCACCCGAGAAAGGGCAATGTAACATCATGATGGATCCCTAAAAAATTATTAGTAGCCCAAGGGTACTACGAGGGGAATGACCAGATTTGGGTCCCTAAACATGAATCCCTCTACATCACCTGTAAAACCTTGCAAACCAATTGTTGCCACCCCAATGACAATTCAAGACCGTGGTAAGGGAAAGGTAATAGAGTGCTCCGCACCACTTCTTCCAGAGTTAGTTTGGATTTCCAAACGATATCGATCATTACCACCTAGCTCACGAAGGGGGGAGCCACATGAGACTTCTAGCTCCTCATGCCAGGCACACACTCATACAGAAGTTTCTACATGCTCTACACCTACTCTTGTCAACACCCAACAAAAAACCGATGAGTCTACGTCTCCCCTTGTAATAGTATCGTCGAAAACCATTTCCTCCATTCGTCAATGGGAGCGTACACTACCATCTCTGCAATTTGATGTGGCCACAAGGGTCATAAAAAGCTATCTGCCCACATCACAACCTATGACCCGCTGGACAAATTGGTTCCAAGAGGCTGCAACATCATTGCAAATAATATGATCTACCCAAGGAAAGGGGGAGCATGTACTCACGCTCGACATTCTAATGCTTCCTCCTTAACCTTCTCCCCTGATCATGTAATTGCCAAATTCAAGGGGATGTATATATATAGCTTCATACATTTTTTTTTTAAAAAAAACAAAGAAAAGAAAAACAAAAAATAGTAAAAAGAGCAAGAGCACAAAAACAAGAGAAATATCCATATACAATCAAGAACTAGATTGACCTGTCTCATAAACCTACTGATGCTATATCTGTGTTTGCAGATATGGCAGATGCCCGATCATCATACACTTCATCCACTCCTACCTTTGGTGAGAGGTATCATCTGTACCTTTCTTAGATATTCCACATGTGCTATCGTGTAATTGAAACTGAATGGGATCATATAGATGTACTAGCCAGAGAGGAAAATGTTGAGGAATTAGAATGGCTAATTCGCCTATTGACCATGACTGACCCCTACTCCGTAGAGGACATATCCCCACCGATAGCCCAATGCTTTCCTTTTCCACAAGATGACTATCCTCGCATGGTTATATTTTTTATGAGTTTATGTGGACGGGAAAATGAAAAGGAAATATCTGACAATGATGAATGGACGGATGAAACTCATGGCACTACTGAGGTTGACTTTATTTATTTGGATGATGCGGATAGAGGCTTAGCCTTAGGGCTACAGCCAGGACTCTACAACATCCTCTTACCGTATCCTCCGTAGTAGTGTGGTGACTGGTAGGTATGTTAGTGTTTTCAAGTTTTTTCTAGTTTAAATTCCTTAAACAAGTCTTGAAATTTTTACACTGATGTGCCTCTCAAGGTATAGTGCTTGTTAGTTGATTGTACAGGTTGAAAAGTTTGAGGTGGGTTCGCTTTCAAGTCCTGAGACTGCCGCAACGTTCATCAAAATATATCTACATCAAATTGCGAGCTGTCTCGTCAAATCAAGGAGATCTCCAATTACAGGTGTAATTCTTTCATACCCACTCTCTTTCGTTTTTACTGTTCAATTAATTGTATAACTATAATGCATGACCACATGGAAATTGTCAATGTACTACTTAGTTTTTGAAGTTGCTTACATGCTAGTGTAAATCATTAATGAGCTTAACTTTATTGGAAATATTCCTAGGCAGCATGACGTCTTTAGTTAACCTTGGAATACGATTGTCTTAGAACTAGGGTCAAACCATCTTAATGTTTGACACCGGGCCATGTGTATGTTGACCTCTAGGACATAGCTATTACCCCTTTGTCGAAAGGATGCAAGACAAATTTAGTTCAGGAGCGAAGATCAAAAGAAATAGATTTTTTTTTTAAAAAAGCCTACAATAAATGGCAATACAAGTCTATGATGTGCTTTAATGTTGGCCTATCGCCTTATTGATACTTGGTAGGCGAGGAGTATTCTACTCCAGACCGATGCCTTGGTTGGTAGGGGATAGCCTTGCCTAAAGTGAGCTAATAGATTCCTGGATAATGCCTTGTGTTAAACATGGTACCACGATCGATGATGTTAGTTTTGCCTTAGGAAGGTCGCCATTGTGTGTAAAAATTGTCACGTGCATTTAAAAAAAAAAGGCAAAAAGCTCCTGTAACTCTGATGTTTCTCGTGTCCCTAGGCTTGTGGTATTAATTTGTTCTTAGAGTAGACACAGTGTGGTCATCTGTTTATTTATTAAGCTTGGTTATTTTCCTTGACTTAGGCCAGTTATAAACCTTGATTAACCTTTGATACCTTGCTTACTCTTGATTTACTTTCAATAATTTTAAACTCTTGTTAATTTGCTACACTAGCTCATTCATGTGACCCTTAAACTAAGTTCTCATAGCAACATCCATTGTGGTCTAACATGCTTGAATTTATACACTTTATATCTTTTGAATTCCAGCATACTTTCACTCTACTTCCCTGTTTTGCAAACGGTCAACAACAACCCTCTCGAGCTTACCATACCATAGCTTCCGAGGACGGAATCTACATCAGGAAGGGGGGCATGTTAACCTATGACGGACATTGAGACGTACTATGTTTTACGTCATTAATTTAAATATTCTGAGTCATGGGCCGCGCTTGTCGGCACCATATGTTAAGGATGAAGGGATTGGGTGATCGTCGATGAGAGGCGCACCTTGAATATTAGTAGGATAAGGGTTAGGATCGGCTGGCCATGTATGGGCGCCCAAGTGTGAACGGCCAAGTCACTATAAGAGTCAAATGTAACCCTAAAATCTTCATTCTCATGTGTTGTGAATACAAGAGTGCTCTTCCCTTATCTCCTTGGTTTCCTTCTCCTGCGTGTGTGTGAGAGAGAGAGAGAGAGAGAGAGAGTGAGAGAGCGATCGAGCGCACTGTGTAGCGGCACGGCGGCGGCGGCGAGGCGGTAGAGCGGCGACGGCGGCTCCTCCTTCACGGCTGTGACGCGGGAATCCTTCAAGGCGGCAGTTAAGCGGTGAGTGACACACCTTTTGCATTCTGTTTTGAGCTTCCTTCCCTGGTTGTATGCTTGCAGCCATTCGTGGCTCGCATACGGTGTCCGTCCCCAGCTACGACCTGTGCGGCAAAAGCACACACTTGCCATTAGGGAGACTTGCCATAGCTCCCTGTCACTTCATATTGTAAAAGCCCCTTGTTTTTTTATCATTATGCTTAATCCACCATGTTAATCCTCTTTTGGGATCCACCTTCAATCACCTCTCTCTCTCTCTCTCTCTCTCACGCACACACACATCCCTATCTCACTCACTCACACACACACGCACACACACACACACACACATCACATACACACCCCTCTCTCCCTCTCTCTCTCACACTTTCACACGCAAACACACATGCCTCTACCACTCTCTCTCACACACACACACACCTCTCTCTCTTACATGCACACACGTACATCTCTCTCTCACATCACACACCCACCTCTCTCTCTCTCTCTCTCTCTCTCTCATCCAGTGACCTGGCACGCAGGAAGGTAGCATGGACGAGCTAAGGAAAGGGTGTGGACTGACATGAATGGGCTAGGGCGAGCAATCAATAGACGGGCGTGGACGAGCATGGCTGGGATTGATGGCTCCCACGATTTCATGGGAGCCATCTGTTTTGGGCTTTTGTTGCATGACGAATGAAGATCAATACAAGGATGCAACAAAAAAGACACTTAGGGCTCTTGAAAAGAGTTCAAAGTTGTAGATGAATGTGGGAGAGGGCTTGACAATAATCCCACATGGGAACTTTTGGGAGTTCTAGAATTTTTGTATAAAAGGTGGCCCATTTGAGAGAGGGGGCACTCTTTGGTCATTTGGTTGAGAGGCTCATAGAGAGAGCTTGCTCCATAGCTCCTTCTCAAGTGCTCTCCCAAGGCTCTCCATCTCCATTCTTGTTTCAATCTTATACTCTCTATTCTCTACATTTTCAATGATATGAGGCTTTGGTCAACACACTTGCTAATCTAGATTTCTTAATGATGTTTTGATTTGTGAGTTGTGCATGTGATGAAGCTTGTGCATGAAATGATGTGTAGTTGAGGCTTGTGTGATAGCTCTTTGCATATTAGGTTCCTTGCATAAGTTGCATTTGTGTACTTAAGTGTAGCCTAATCTTGATGCTTTGATTATGTTAGATTGATGTGTTGATTGTGTTAGATTGATTGCTTGAGTGTTGAGAAGGATTGAGTAGGACTAGAAGTCATTAGTGTGTGGTTAACTCTTCTTCTCCCATTCGGGATAGCCTCTATGCGCTAACCGGGTTGCATTCACGGATTGACAAGTGTGTGGGTTGGAGTGTAGCCTTCGCTATGCTATGATGTCCCGAACAATGGCGCCGCTGCCGGGGAACGCACACCTAAGTTAGTGAAGGGTGTTAACCATTACTTCTTACTAAGTGCTCCATTGATTGCAAAATCGTGGATTAGAGTAGATTAGAGTAGGGTTTGCAAGGGCATTGAGTGTGTGATCTCAAGGGCGCCTTGTGTGCTTTCGTTTTTTTTATTAGAAGCAAAAAAATAAAATAAAATTAATTAAAACCTCTTTGCAGTAGAGAAATCCCGCCACTAATCAGATTTAAGTACTTTCTATTTTTGTATTTTTTACGGGGTTGGCGAGGGATAGATAGGAAGTGTTGGAGGCGGCCTTTCTTTTATTGTTTTGTTGTGTTGTTATTGTGTGGGGAGCCAACGCATCAAGCGCAGCAAAGATATATATATATATATATATATACATGCACATGTAAGGCGGCCATTAAGCTCAATATGAGCTGTCCGTGCTCGAGGAAAAAATAAGGAATATTTATCTATTGCAGCATGACTAACTGATTTGCTTGAAAGAAATGGGCAACCAAGGGTGGCCTTAAGAAAAAAACTTATATATATATATATATATATATATATATATATATATTTGCGGGCTGCATCAAACGCTGCATCGGCTGAAAAGAGGCGTGCAGCAGACGGTTTTTTTTTTTTAAAAACAATTATATATATATATATAATCGTTTTTTTAGGATTGGTGTAGGCGGCCGGCGACGTGGGCATAAGCGAGCGCAGAAGAAAAAAAAGGAAGAGCTGCCGGCGAGAGGTAGCTGCAAGAGCGCAGGCAAAGTCGGCGTCGGGTTCTGCGTTGAGGGAGTGTGAGCAGTTTGCAGCGGGTATAGCAGCAGAAACGTCGGCGTAGGCAGCTGCTGGCCGACGTTGGCGTGGAGACTTGCAGCGGGTAGCAGCAGAAACGTCGACGTAGGCGGCTGCTGGCCGACGTTGGCGTGGAGACTGGCAGCGGGTAGCAGCAAAAGGCATCCGAAGGCGGCTATAATATATATATGTATATATATATATATTAACGTGGAAGAGGCGGCGTTGGCATAGCCGACAGAAGAGCAGAGGCGGCGTTGGCATAGCCGACAGCAGAGCAGAGGCGGAGTTGGCCGTCGGCAAGAACGCTGAGAAGCGCAGGCATCTGAAGGCGCTACAACTGAAGCGAGTGTCTCCAATAGAAGCGCAGGAAGAGGCGTGGAGTGGCTATAAAGGTGAAGGAACCAGCTGGCTAGCGAAGAAGCACGTGAAGAGGCTAGCGGCGCAGCGACGAATCCGGAAGCAAGCGGGAGTCGGCGGATAAGGTAGGTGGAATTTTCTTTTTTTTTTGTTTTTATTAAATTTTCATGTTTTTTTATTTTTAAATTAAAAAAACAAAAAAAATAATATTTTTTTTATTTAAAAAAAAAGAAAAAAGAGATTAAAAAAGAAAAAGAAAGAAAAACAATTAAATTTAGAAAAAGAAATTTAAAAAAAAAGAAAGAAGAAAAATAGTAAAAAATTTAAAAAAAAGAGGAAAAACAATTAAATTTAAAAAAAACAACAACTTTTATTTTTTTTGAATCCATTGTTCCTTATTTAAATTTTTGCATAAGTAAAGTAGTGTGCATTTTCTATTTTTATTTTTGTAATTACGTGCATAATTAGTATTTTTATATTTTTTGTAATTAGGCATGAAATTTAGTAGTTAAAAAAAAAACAAAAACAAAAAACAAACAAACAAACAAACAAATAAACAATTAAAAAAAACCAACAAAAGGAGAAAAAAAACAAAAGAAAATTTGGAAAAAAAAATTTCTATAAATTAAGTGTTTTTTTAGGAGTCTTTTTTTTTGCATATTTTGTAATTCTTCATTTAAATTTTTTGCATAATTAGTATTTTCTTTCATTTTTTAATTTTTGTAACTTTGTGCATAATTAGTATTTTTTTAGTGTGATTCATAATTTTTGTGTTTAAAAAAAAATAAAAAAATAAAATAAAAACATAAAATCATTTAAAAAAATCATAATTAAATAAAAATAAAAAAATAGGATAGATAGTTACGCCACACATACTCATTTTAGTTGCATTTAGTGATTAGGTAGGTTAAAAAATATATATATATATATATATACACACATATATATATATATATATTTTATTTTTTTAAAAAAACAAAACAAAACAAAACAAAAACACAAAAAAAAACCAAAAAAAATTTGACCTTATGCACTTGCGGTCGGGACGTCTTGTAGATACTGCCATAGGGCCTAGGGCACCTTCTAGAGTACCTACGCAGGAAAGTGGGACCCAATCGGTAGGAAATTTGGCAGATATTGCTGAAACCCTTTCTGAATCCCAATCCGATACCCTTTCCTCTAGAACAACTAGTTCATTGTCCATGGACAATCTAGGGCCGACAAATAGTCATCCTGTAGCCCCAAATAGGACACCCTCAAGATCCTTTAATCCATTTGAAGCCGACACCATGGGGTTAACACTCAATGTGAGACTCCAATATGTCTACACAAATGCTCAAGGAGCTGGGATCTTTAGGGATCCACAACAATGGTATCTTGTTAAGATCGCAGACATTTTCTCAGAACTTGATAGAGTACCTCTAGTCAATGACCAGGGTAACATGTACATGGGTGGAGATGGTGTTCGCTACGAAGTCACCTACCGGTAGACAAATTAGGGGAGCTCTCTAAAACCGAGTTCTTAGACTTATCAGAACTTTCCAGAGCAAGGGAGTCTAGAGATGACTGGCTCATTGAGCCGGACATGCCTGGACCATCCAATGCCCAGTCCTCAAAGCCATCCATAGATGATTTACTTCTTGTAGATCTAAATTTGGAAAGGGATAGGAAAGGCAAGAGCAAAATGGATCAGGGGGCTGAAAGCCAATGGGAGTTTGTACGACAAATTCCAATGACAAAGGTCTTACAGGATGACCCACTTCAAGAGGTCTATAAGGACTCGTTAGAGGGATATTATGCCACAACTAGATTGCCACAGCTGGATCCTCCTCTAGCTCATGTGGTGGTAGTTGAGAAGCTTGCAGGACACATGAACAGAATAATTGATAAATGGGCCAATGAATACCGAACCTTAGATTGGACAGAGATTCGGGAACTCACGTGGAAAGGACAACCATTATTCATGGAAGTGTTCTCAACAAATACAGCCAAACCGGGAGAGACAGCCTTTCTTGGAGAAACTATTGCTCCTCCCCTACGAGAGTCCATTAGAGAGGGACCCTCAACATCTAAGTGGACCACTGTTAGTAGCCCAACTCTAGCACCAAGATATCGTCCTACACCAAATGTGCGACCACAGGTCACATCACACCAACATCTTTCTCATTATAACAATCGGAGGGTAGGGGAGCCAACTCAGCATCCCATAAATGCACCTCCTGAAATGCGGGTGACAAGATCTTTGGAGGGGTTTGGTGAGGCTGGTAATAGGGTACCCACACCAATTTTGGAAACATGTGGACCATCTTTCCAAAGAGAGGAACAATTTCCACTGAGAGTGAGAGGCCGTAGGCCCTATGATGAGTATTCAAGACAAGTAAGGCCATCAACTCTTCAGAAACTGGTAAAGAAGTATGAAGGGTCGGGAGATCCATACGACCATGTAGCAGCATTTAGGCAAGCAGTTCGAGCTGAGCAAGTGGCTGATAAGCATACTCAAATTGAAGGATTTGGACTCACTCTTGAGGGAAAAGCCCTGGCTTGGTTTCAGGCATTAGAGGCTTCAGACAAATCTTCTTTACGAGTTTCGGAAGAGACATTCATTGCTGCTTTTTCCTTGATGGGAATACAACATGACACGGTAGCACACATCTACTCTTTCAAACAAGGCAAGAATGAGAGTGTTAGAGACTGTGTAAATAGAATGAAGTAGTACATTAATCGTTGCCCAGAAGATGAGAAGCCCGCCCAAAGTCGATTAATTTCTCTCTTCTTAAAAGGACTCAAAAATTCAACACTGCATACACATCTCTATGCGAAGAAACATACAAATTTCAATGAGTGTAGCCTCCGCTATGCTATGATGTCCCGAACAAAGCCCAGTATTTTTATTTATTGTCACTACCTCCTTGTGTCGGGATATGGTAATTTGCATGCTTTCCTTCCTTGGATGTGGTAGCTACTTATTAGGCTCCCTTTCCAGAATCGAACCCTAACTCTTTGTCACCTGTGTCACCGTCATGGCCTCTATCCTACCATTAAAAGTTGATAGGCAGAAAATAAAGGCCGACGATTCCTTCACTGTGCTATCACGCAAGCCCGCATCAGCCTTTTATCTAATAAATGCATCCCTTCTAGAAGTCGAGGGTTGGTGCACGTATTAGCGCTAGAATTATTATGATTATCTGAGTAGCAAGGTACCATCGAAGAAACTATAACTGATTTAATATGTCATTTGTAGTTTCACAGTACAAGAGAGTTTATACTTACACATGCATGGCTTAATCTTTAAGACAAGCATATGACTTCTAGGAGGATCAACCAAGTAGCTATCCTCGGTCACATGAGCAGCCCGAAGGTTGCTTGTTCCGACTCCATGCTGTCGATGAGGCAATAAGTCGGAGCACCTCCTGTAAGGTTCCCGAACACAAGACGAAGGGGTAAGGGGGGTGTGCCTCAGCACTAAAGGGCATGGTGAAGTAACAAGCCCTTAACCAGGGGATCACGGGTGGAGGAGGTTGAGGCTACAGGGGCGGTAGGATGTGGGGTTGCTGGTGCACGCGGTCTCTAACCTCGGCCTCTGAAGCTACAGGTATAGTGGGAGATTGCCGGTAGGCCCAAAAAATTGACTCAAAATTATTTAGAAGAGAAGCTCTTCTGCACGGTAGATAGAATGGTGTAACGGTTAGGTTCTTGCCTCCTCATGTGTGGGTCGCAGGTTTGATGCTCCAGTACTACACCTCTTTTTTGGTTTTTTTAAGTATTAAAAAACAACCAAGGCAAGTTCCCATGCCTATGCCCAGCCGAGTTTACCATGCCCATGCCCATGCCCGATCGGCGAGCCCATGAAAGGATGACGCCCGAGTTTACTATATTTGTCCAAGTTCACTCCGCGCGATCCTACGACCTAAGCCACCCCCATTTTCGTGTCCCTTGTCCCCCACCCTAGATCCCATGGTGCAGGGCTTGTTAGTTCACCGTGCCCTTTAGGGCTGAGGGGGGGCGTGGACGGCCCATGTCGGTCACGAGCGTGAAAGTTTAGAGACCTTCCATGTCTTCCAAGATACACACAGAGTACGCATACATCATGATTGTTGTATTGATCGATATTGTGGCGTTACATAGCTGACGATTACCAAAGGGTGTGTCCCTTGGCATCATGGTTGATTATTCTAATGCATGACCTTAATCAGGTCTTAATTCCAATACTCCCCCTTAAGACTGGTTAAGGTCTTGAAGAGTAATAGAGCGGAATTTTATTTGATTGAGATGCACCCCCAAATTATGTGGTGCTTCACAGTTTATTCTACATGCTATAAGTATATACAATATGCAATGCATTCCTAATCTATCCAGGATCCAGTTCAGCATGGATTATGAGCAGCAAAATCAATTTTGTGTTTAGTTTTCTTCTGATAACTCCGGTATCATCCACTATCTTCATTTTTGGAGCTTGTTCAGTGACTCTCCCCCTCAAGCGAGAGAAATTGAAGATCATTGATGAAATCAACTTTGAAGTAACCGCTACATCACTGTTTGGCTTGATTGGAAGATAAGCTACTAGCACTATCGAATCGCAGCTGCCATTTAGTACAACAAAGAAATAGGTCGTGTAGTGCATCTGGTTGCCTGTGTCAGAGTTGTGCCATCTCCGGTTCATCATCAATGCTGGGATCTGCTACATCGGAGGCTTCATCGATAGAAGCCTCTCTATCACCAACATTAGGTTGATCTCCATTAACAGTCTCATAAACTTTGTTATCCTCATAATCGATGCCCTGGTCATCAATATTTGTGATGTATTTGTCCTCTACAGCTTCTACATGATATTTTGATTCAGCCGCTTCTGGTGCTTCATCTTTATCTGCCTTGCCATAACGTCTTCCTCTAGTTTATCTTTGCCAAGATTTGTTGGACATGCATCAATCCATTCATCGATATTGCTTTGGGTTGCACCACAGTGATCTCCACATGCACGGTCGATGCTTTCTTCAAAGTTTTCTCGATTGCAACTATATTGATATGGAACGACGTTTTTTGCTTCGAGATTTTTCTTCTCACCTGGATGAAAAAGGAGCGCCAATGGTTAAGCAAAGAAACAATGAATTCTTTTTCTTTACCTCCCCATCGACTCTTCCATTTATGTCCATAGCATGAAATCCAATTTTCCGTTTTTGCCATTCCCCTTCATTTTGGGGGTGGTGTTGGTACACATCTTTTCCTCTTTTGATTTTGGAGGTGGCGTGTTTTAGCGCCTTTTACTGCTCCTTCTGCCGGTCCTTCTATCGGATCGTTATGGTTTGGAAGGTTGATCAAGCCCTTTTCGTGCTCTGCTGTTTCAGGCAGCAGAAATGTCTTTTGCTTATGTCCTTTCTGTAGGCCGACGGGTTCTGCAGGTGTATTTTGCCCACCTTTTGGGGCTTGCAAGTCTCCAATTTCTGGCAGGAGATCATTGCCTTCTCCGATTCTAGGCTGGAGGGAGCCCCTTTGCAGGACGATGGGATCTGCAGCATCTCCTTGAGTTTGGAGGAGGATTTGAAGGCCCTTTTTCGCACGGAGCGTGGCTGGTTTGGGCCATCCCCAGCCTGATACCATGTGGAAGTTTAGAGACCTTCCATGTCTTCCAAGATACACACAGAGTACGCATACATCATGATTTTTGTATTGATCGATATTGTGGCGTTACATAGCTTCTTGTTGTGACGATTACCAAAGGGTGTGTCCCTTGGCATCACGATTACCAAAGGGTGTGTCCCTTGGCATCACGGTTGATTATTCTAATGCATGACCTTAATCAGGTCTTAATTCCAATAACGAGCAACGACCCGACAGCTCAAAAGTGCGGAATGGTCAAACGACGATAAGGGGGCCATTGTGCGACACCGTGCAATTGCCACCACGGAGGGTGTGGCCACCGCACAAAATTTGGTCTGTGGGATTTCTTCTTGGTTGGGGCTGATGCTACAAGGGAAAAGCCTCAAGACGATTCACAAGTGAGATGCTTGAAGACGGTTGATCACATAATGATTTGGGGTGGTTGCTTCTGATGTTTGTGCAATGAGTTTTGTGCTTTGTGGTGTGTGTGTGTCTGCGCACGCACGTGCAGAATAGATACTTTTGATGATAATCCCTCTCCCTTTTTGGAGTACAAGGGACAATTGTTCCAAGACACACGCACGCAAGAAGGTCAAGGATCGGATCTGCTGAAGCTCAAAGCATTCTATGGCATTTCTGGTAATCATATTCTGTTTACAAAGATTCTTGTCTTAGGGCAGAGGAATTATACGCATTTGAAGGAGACGGGAAGTTCAAGCCGCCTCTCATTATGACGTTGCTCAAAACACCTTGCCTGTAAGGAGAAATTCACTCATGTGCATAGGCCAAGGCTGAGTGTATGTTAATGGAGAGGAGTCTCTCTTGTGAGAGAAGTATGGGATTGATTCTAACTGCGAGGGCTCCATTTTCCTGGTATTGGGGATACATGTTTTGCGTAGTTTTTGTGAGGTACTTCTCTGGATGTGATCGACAGTATTTACCTGCTTAGTTGTCGCAAGGCACTTGCCTCTTCCTCTAAGCAAGATCGGCGGTATATGCGTAGGTTTTGCAAGGTACTGCTGCTTCTTCTCTAGACAAGGTCATGCGTAGGTTTTGCAAGGTACTGCTTAGTTTTCGCAAGGTACTTGCCTCTTCTTCTAGACAAGATCGACGGTATATGCGTAGGTTTTGCAAGGTACTGCTTCTTCTAGACATTAATCTACTTTACATGGATGTTTCAGGAATGAAGTGGCATTTGCCTTGTTTACTTGAAGGTACTGCTTCTTCTAGACGTGCGAGTTCGAGACCATTAATCTACTTTACATGGATGTTTCAGGAATGAAGTGGCATTTGCCTTGTTTACTTGAAGGGTTATTATGTTTTTGTGTGTTTCTTATGCTGTTCTACGCTATATGCTACGTGAACAATGCAGGTGAGAGGAATCTCACTGTTCAGAATTGGCATTCTTGTTACACTAAACCAACCTCTATGAGATCCTTTTCAAAGTTTTGGCGATGCAAAGGTCGTTTCTATAAGCCTAGCAGGGCGTGTCGTGACCGATTCAACCACATGTGCGAGAGAGAGAAAGAGACAGAGAGTGAAGGAGAGAGAGAGGTATAGGGATCTTGAACAGTACACCACGCTAAGTTGGGAACATGCCCGGCCCTCTTTCAAGAATTTATTCAAGAACAATCCACGGGCACACTGGTCAAGATCAATACAATCAATGAATACAAAACAAACAGATATGCCAATTTAGGATATCCAAGTTGATGTCCATGTCGAGGCGCAAGATCTTTGATGCCGAGCACACCATGGGGATGATCCACAAGTTTTTCTCACCAGGCTATTACGAGATCCAAAATCCGAGTCCAAGTTCCAAGTCCAAATCCCAAGTCCAACTCCCAAATCCAAGTTCCAAGTTCCAAGGCCAAGCTCCAAGTCCATATCCCAAGTCCAAGTTCTAAGTCCAATCCTAAGTCCAAGTTCCAAGTCCAAATCGGAAGTCCAAGTTCCCAGCCAAGTTCCAAGTCCAAGCTCCAAGTCCAAATCCCAAGCCAAGTTCCAAGTCTAAGCTCGAAGTCCAAATCCGAAGTCCAAACTCCAAATCTCGAATCTCAAAGATGGGCAATGGAGCTGGGTGGCAGCACTTTGGCTGACCTGAGCTAGGCGGTGGCGGTGAGTGGACGAAGAAGACAATGAGCTCCAAAATAATCTCCAGACTCTTTGTCTATGGATTCAAGAGGGATCCATGCTTCTTTTACACTTGAGGGAGGCCCTTGCTTTTTGCCAACGGCAGGCGAAGCTTTGCTTTTTTCTTTTTGACTTTTAATAATGATAAAATATTACTCATCTTTTGCCAAAGTTCTTGATTTTTGCTTTTTTAGCTTTAGGGCCTTGCTTTTTGGCCTTGGAGCTCCTTTTTGGAAAAGTGGTCTTTAGCTTTTTGGAAAAGTGGCCTTTAGCTTTTTGGTTCATAGTCTCCTCTTTCCAATGGTGCCCTTGTCTTGTGGTCAACTTAGTTTTGGTTCGTAGTCTCCTTTTTGGAAAAGTGGCCTTTAGCTTTTTGGTTCATAGTCTCCTCTTTCCAATGGTGCCCTTGTCTTGTGGTCAACTTAGTTTGACTTTTTGCTTTTTCCTACTTTTGACCAAAACTAGTGCTTTTTCTTGTGCCAACTTCATGAACCCTATTTCTATGCTTTCATCAATCTTTCCATCTGCTTGCACATAAGTTCCATCATGCAAAAAAGAGCCAGGAGGGCCAAATAGTTACATCCCTCCCTCTGATATCAGAGTTGTCCTCAACTGGTGGACTGCAAGTGTTCCAAGCAAATCCATATGTTCCATGTATTTCCATGTGTTCCATGTGTTCCAAGTACAACAACTACATCCATATGTTTCAAATCCATATGTTCCATGTATTTCCATGTGTTCCATGTGTTCCAAGTACAACAACTACATCCATATGTTTCAAATATTTCCCAGTACTAGTCCTATCGGGTGTGCTTTTTCATCTGTTCCATGTATTTCTATATGTTCCATGTATTTTCATATGTTCCATGTATTTCCATATGTTCCATGTATTTCCATGTGTTCCAAGGACAACAACTACATCCATATGTTTCAAATATTTCCTAGTACTAGTCCTGTCAGGTGTGCTTTTGCATCTGGTCTTTCCCCATATCTATGGTGTCATCTACTTGTCTGGCAATATCTCTATGCCTTATCTCTGACGAATGTCTTTGTTCTTGATTGTACTTCTTCAGGGCCTATCACATGTGTTAGATATAATAAATGCATACTTACCCTCTGCAAAAACTAGACATAACCTAGTCAACAAACAAGTATGCATCATTCACATCTACTTGGTTCTCCAGGTACTAGCCAGGTATTATGGAGCCCAATGGACTATCACATGCCATAAATCCAAGCACTGTCCACACATCAAAAACAACACACAAAGTCAAAGAAGTTCAAACATACATCAATATGAAATGCACAAGTAATGATCCTTATGTTTATGGATTGTCCTGTTTGGTTTTATCAGAAACCATGCTAAGCTATCTTGCTCCTGAGGGACACCACTTAGACTATCGCTCAAGGCCATCTGGTCATTAAGACCGCCCAAGAGTTCGCTTAAGGCCATTTGGTCACTAGGACCACCCGAGAATTCACTCAAGGCCATCTAAGACCGCTCGAGAGTCCATCAATAGTCATATGGGCCATTTGGTCGCATTGACCGCCCGACTATGAGCCCGAGACTATGAAGTCCAATACAGTCATCTCAGCCATCTGGTCGCAATGACTGCCTGACTATGAAGTCCAAGATATCTAGCATCCTTGTCGTCCAATGGGTCATATGACATCGTTGCTTCCCATATACAAATCTTTTTCTGGCATCGTTGCCTCTCATATACAAATGTCGCTCCTTGGGCTATCGGGCATCACTGCCACCCAAATTAGAGCATGTCCAAAAAACTATTATTTAAGCAAAATAATGATCAATTCTAGTCCAATATATATACAATGAAGAGAACTAGAGGCATATCCGTACTTTAAATACATCTGGACCAGCCACTTCCTCATACACTTGTAGTATATCTAGGTAGTCTTTGAAGTACTTCTTTGGCATCCATTTTGCATCCATTTCCAAGAGGAATTTTTCGACCACTTTCGTTCCTCTTTCTCTCATAGAATGATGGAACATAGTCTATTTTGGCTCTTCCACCCCTGGTGGATCCTCCAAAATAGGCTCCTTTGGGGATAACCTGTACATGGTTTCAATAAACTATCATGGAAGGCATTATGTGTCCTCCAATGATTTGAAAGGTCCAACCGATAACATACATGGTTGATCTTTTTGGTGTCCTGAAAAAGGTCCAAATATCATCATTCTATGACTTTGGCAATCCAAAGATAAAATCCATAACAATACTCTCCCATAGAACATTCAATGGGTAAAATAATCCTGTTGGTGTTTGTCAATCAAACTTGACCTTCTCACAAACTAAACATTCTCAAACATATAACTCAATGTTCTTTCTCATATAAGGCCAATAAAAGTAGCTTTCCAAAGCTTAAGTTGTAGTCATTATGCTTCTTTTCCCTACGTAAGGTGGAGCATGGCTTCTTTTTGTTCACTTTTGGCCTCAAATCCTTTGTTTCACATAAACGGGTTTGCTTCATAAAAGAATCTTTCTTGATGGCAAGAAAAGTCACAAAATTTCTATTCTAAAATCTATTCCAATATAATCCAAGAAATCCTCATCTAAGACTTTGATAGGCCACAACACACAGTACAAGACTTATCCAATAATACAATCTTCTCTTGACAAACTTCCTAGCGGAATGTCAATATGATGATTTTTCAATTTGTTTGGATTCTTGCTTTAGCTTGTCAAGATGGCAATTTGCAGCTATATGTTCCTTGTTTCCACATTGGAAACACTTCCTTTCGTTGGCATATTCCTCACTTTGCCTGAGGGACAATCTTCTTCGAAAGAGTGGAGGTTTGTCCTCACTCCGCTCCTTTAAACTTCTTCCTTTGAGGTGGATCCCGGTTGTCGTTCTTTGTCTTGTTCCAAGGCATGTACAAGTCCTCGGCTTGTAAAGCCTTGTCTTGGGCTTCTTCAAATGTTTTCCGTCGTCGAGTCACATATAAGCTACTTGCATAAGCTTAGGTTTTAATCCATTCACAAACTTACACATCTCCATTAGTGGTGGAATGGGACTATATGAAGTAAAGTTCAAAGAAAATGTTGAAAATTTGTTAAGGTAAGATGCCACACTTTCACCAACTTTATGCTTTTAAATCTCATCCCATTCCTTCTACACATCTGCTTCAAAGTTTGCGGGTAGGAACTTCTTGTTGAACATAGTCTTGAAGTTAGTCGATGTCTTCAACTCGGTCCCTTCCTGTACCACTTTAAGCCACCAATTCAAGGCCGCATCCTTCAAATGCATACAAACCATTCAAAGCTTTGACTTTTTGGAGTAGTCGTCTCCTCCAAAAGTGGCATCAAACTTGACACTCTTCTCTCCCGGTTTAAATTCCATCTTGTCGACTGATGAAGGCTCCTTTGCCTTTCTTTTCTTTACCTGTCCCAAAGAAGCTGCTCTTCTCTCCTGGTTAAAATTCCATCTTGTTTGTTGATGAAGGCTCCTTTGCCTTTCTTTTCTTTACTCGTCCCAAAGAAGCTGCATTCGAGAGAGCAGGCCTAGGGATAGCCTGCCTATTTCCTCCATAAGAAATAGACCGGGTAGCTCTGGATCCTTCTGCAATGGCACGACTCCTTTGGCCCAAAGATAGACTTTAGCAGGCCTAGGGATAGCCTGCCTATTTCCTCCATAAGAAATAGACCGGGTAGCTCTGGATCCTTCTGCAATGGCATGACTCCTTTGGCCCAAAGATAGACTTTAGCAGCTAGGGATAGCATGTATGTTTCCTCCATGAGAAATAGACCAGGTAGCTCTGGATCCTTCTGCAATGGTGACTCCTTTGGCTTGAAGATAGGATGTAGCAGCTTCAACTCCTTCATCTTCGGCGGCTCGATCCTTGATGAAATCTTCAGACATTTGAGCCCTTCTTTGGTCCTATTCCTTCTTGGCTCTCCAAGGTAGGAATTCTTCATCTTGGATAAAGTGTCTAAATTGTTGAAAATCTCGATACTCTGTGGATGTCATGGCTCGTGTCTCATGAGAAATAGACTGTCGGCCTTGGTTCCCATCTTGAAGTCTTGGATTGGCCTCATAGTTGTTCCCTTCATTAGGCCCTTGGTCTCCCTCTACTCTTGACATGGCTCTGTCATCCTAAGAAAGTTTCTTCAAGAGAAATCCTCTGATGCCACTATAAGCCTAGCGGGGCATGCTGCAGATTCAACCACATGTCCAAGATGTAGAAATAGAGAGAGAGAGAGAGAGAGAGAGAGGAAAAGAAGGGTGTAGGGATCTTTCATAGTACACCTCACTGAGCGAGGAACATACCCTGCTCCTTTTGAGGAATTTATTCAGGAACAATCCACAGGCACGCTGGCTAGGATCAATACAATTACAAAACAAAAAAATATGCCGATGTAGGATATCCAAGTCGATGTCGATGTCGAGGCGGCACAAGATCTCTGATGCCGAGCATACTACGGGGATGACCCACAAGTATCTCTCACCGGGCTAGTACCAGATCGAAAATCCAAATTCAAATCCCAAGTCCAAGTTTGAAATCGAAGCTCCAAGTCCAAATCCCAAGTCCAAGTTCCAAGTCCAAGCTCAAGTCCAAGTTCCAAGTCCAAGCTCCAAGTCCATATCCCAAGTCCAAGTTCCAAGTCCAAATCCTAAGTCCAAACTCCCAATATCGAATCTCAAAGATGGGCAGCGGGCGGCTCTGGCCAGCAAAGGCTGAGCTGGGCGGCGCACCGACGAGTGGACGAAGATGATGAAGAAGATGACGAGCTCCAAAATAATCTCCACTCTTTGTCTGTGGATTCAAGAGGGATCCATGCTTCTTTTATACTTGAGGGAGGCCCCTGCTTTTTGCCAATAACGGGCCAAGCTTTGTGTTTTCTTTGCTTTTGTCTTTTTGACTGTTAATATTAATAAAATATTACTCATCTTTTGCCAAAGTTCTTGATTTATGCTTTTCTAGCTTCAGGGCCTTGCTTTTTGGGCATGGAGCTGTTTTTTGGGCATGGAGCTGCTTTTTGGAGAAGCGGCCTTTAGCTTTTTGGTTCGACTCAGTCTTCTCTTTCCAATGGTGCCCTTGGCTCATGGTCAACTCAATTCAACTTTTTTGCTTTTCTTCGCTTTTGACCAAAACTAGTGCTTTTTCCTGTGCCAATGTCATAAACCTTGTTTCCCTGCTTTCATCAATATGTCCATGTGTCCGGGCATAAGTTCCGTTATGTAAAAAACAGCTATGGGCCAAATAGTTACAATTTTTGTAGTGTCTTATGTTTCTTGAATTGGTCTTGTTTATAGCTTTCTTGGCTTCATTTTGATTGTCCACAAGTCCAAAATCTTTTGGCAATATGAAGGGGTATTAACGACTGCAAATTCTTATTTTGCGTGCTATGATTTGTGAGTTTCTTTCTTTTGCTTGAGAACGTGGGTAGTGTAGATGTGGATTCCTGAACAGCTTTGCCATACATCAGATTTTTACTGTCTGGTAGGGATGATACGACTTATATTCATTTTTCCTAGCTTTTCTTAAAGTTTCTGTCTCCTCTTCACGTGTACAGGGTGAATGCCTGAGCGGCTTTGCCCTGTATTAAGCTCCTATTGCCTCATAGATGGGGTGCAATGTTTGAGTAGTGGCCACCTTTATGTGTTCAATTTCCCTATTGTTGCTTGTTTTTTTCTCCAATTAATTCTTTCCCTCCTCTTCATTATTTTCAATGCAATTTTATATTGTTCTAAGCCTAAGAGAGATACATGTATGTTTATAGTTGTTTTGTCTGATTGCTCTTCTTTTAATTAGCTTTTTGAAATGATGCACCTTTGCTGCACCACCTGTACTCAAGGTTGAAGCTTGCTGATTTTGGAATGATATAAACTTCTGAGTGTGGAAAGTGAGTTAGCAGTATGGCTGTGTAAACTTTGATTTTAGGGAACAAAAACTGCAAATACTTCGGAAGTGGCTGCACAAAGCAACAAGCGGCTGGAAATGTGACAAAGAATGAGACTTCAACATCAAATTCAAATGGAGCCTGAATACACTGCAGGCTATATCAAAGGCCAATCAGGAGTCGGAAAAACAAGGAAAAAAAAAACTTGCTGAGAAGCTGAGGAAAATTCATCATGTAGTAGCAGACATCTTCAGCTGGAGTAATCTTCACTTAGTCTATCAGTATTTTTATCTTGTTGAGCAGTTTACAATCATTGGGTGTTTTGTCGTATAGGTTGGTTAATCTGCAGCTCAGAGGTCGACAGCATCTCCTTCCTCTTCATTATCAACTTCTATTGCCCATGATAATAGTACAGTTCAAACATTGCGCTGGCAAACAATATGGGTGGAAGTATACCTACTTCTCACGCTCAGTAAAGTGCTGGACGATGGTGAGTGTTTGGATCCTTCACCATTTGCTTTGACAGATGCATTGCTTCTTGTAGGTGAATATAAATAAGCATGGAAAGGAATCATTCCAAATACTCCATATCCAGAGCTTGAAGCAGGTCAAATCAACAATCGGTTTTTTGATCCAGGCATGGGGATGGACGAGAAGAAACTCTTGAGGCCAAAAAGGCTATCTTTCCAGTTTTTAGTAGAAGGTGGCTTACCAAAGCAGGCCGAGATCTCAAGAATGGAGGTATCATTCTCCACCTGAACTTGTATGTCGCATACCAGAGAAGCAGTGAATGTTGGAGGTTGCATTGATTTCTTGTACAGGGTTGCATGTGAACATTTGGATAATTTATGTCTTTCACTTCATCTGCAGAGTCGTTTTGGTGGAGATAAATATGAAACAGGCTACAGTTGTGAGGCTAAAGCTGATATTGATCCTAATCAAATTGAGGTTTCAAGGTGATTTTCTATCAAGGAGAAGCACAAGGATCATACACCTGATTTGGAATGGTGGTAAGCATTTTTGGATCTGGGACTACAAAGTCAGTTTATTTTTTTCTCTGATTCGCAAATCTGATTTTCCTTTCTTGGATATCTAACAAGGACGTGGTTTTACCGTCTGGCAATTGTCCAAATGCTTTTGAAGGTGAGTCAAATGTGAAAATGGAAATGTAGAGCATCTTGTACCAATCGAACCACGTGCTGCCCCCAAAAGTGAAGAGCAATCTCATGAAAGTTCTGTTGGATATTAATGCATGTGTCCGCTCAGATATGAAAAGGCACGTGCACTACCTATAATAATGTAATGTTTCATAATAAAGACAACAAGAAGCTCCAGCGAATGTAACGTCTGTCTCATCGCCTCTGCATGCATCACTCTTTGTGTGTGTGTCTCTGAGAGAACCTAGAGTTACATGGCATCAGATGGGCTCTATCAGCGGCCTATGGGGTTCAATTCTTCCATGCCTTCCGCCCCTGCTCTGCTGCTTCTTGATAGCCGCCCTCAACAAGACGATGACCTGCAACATGCAGATACAAAGGACCTGCAGCACAGTTGTGTGAGGCAAGAAGATGTTGAGCAGCACGTCCTTGCTGAAGCAGAAGACAACCTCTGAAACATGGACATGATGAAAATATGGACCTGCAAACAAGCAGAGGACGGAAAGCTCCTACCAACAGATGGAGGAGAATCTGAAGGCAGCTGCCGTATGAAAAGCATGCCACAGCAAGGCAATTCGAGCCTTGCAGAGGTTGGCGACCTCAATCACCAAGAAGGTGCTGTAATTCCTCTTCCTTTCAGTCTGCTTCAAACCTTGCACGACGATGTACTTGTTTCCTTTCATCAGAATGATGTATCAACCCTTCTGGTTTTATCATTATGTCAGCCCAATCCTCTCCCACGTCTCAAAATGAAGAGTGAAATCCTGTGTTGCAATCTGGCATGCTTGATCCCGGCATAGTGAGGCTCGTCTTGGGTCTCTCCTTGCAAGATATTAAGCTTGGGCATGATAGAAACTTATTGGTCTATCATGAGCCCAGCATGATGCTCCTTTTCCTGCATTGCATAAGTCTAGGATTGGGTGAAGCACCATGAACCTTCGAAGGAAAATTCTGTGCCGCTGCAGAGTGGGAACAAGCTCATACAGGCCGAAATCTTGCACGAAAGCTAACACCAGCAGAGAGACGCAAGAAAAAGGCCACAGCTTTTGATGATCCAAATACTCTAGAGACTGTCGTATCCATTTATAGAGTAAACGACTTATCTCAGGCCCAAACAAGATTCAAAGTAGATATCAGCTCAAATGAGAACCTGCTCACTGGCTGTATAGTCATTTGTGACTCCTTGACTACAGTTGTAGCCGAAGGAGGATCAAAGTTTATCAAGAGATATGGGAAACTGATGCTACAATGCATAAATGGGGGCTGCTGTGTCAATAAAAGTGATGAAATAGTTAATGACAAAGGTCCTCAGAAAGTGAATAAGTGTGTCCTCATTTGGCAGGACAGTGTGCAAAGCCTAACTTTGAAAAATTTACCGTGCAGCCATTTTGAACTGAAGCTACTGCGCGCAAATTTCTTGTCACTATCCCCCACTGGATTATAAATACCCCCACTGGGTAACAAATTTCTTGTCACAATTAAAAGAATGTAACATCACACCAGCTTTATAATTTCATTACCTTAAAAAATTTGCTGATTATATCGCTTGAAGTTTTTTTTCAAATAAACTAATAAATTCTTTTTCTAGCTTGCCATGTATACTCAAGTAGTTTAAATCTTACAAACTTTTGTTTCTTTAGAAGCCGCTATTTGTGTAATAATAAAAAAATACAACATTGTATAAACATGGCTATTTTAAAGATGATTCAAGTACAAAAAAATTAATATATTTTGAAGGTAGTGCTTGGATTTACTTTAAGTTATTTAAAATTTAAGAAAATTTAAAATTTAGTCTTTTGTGAGAATCAAATTGTATATTTTTGTCTAATACTTAACACTAGTTCTGTAATTGGACACTTAAGTGTCCTGAGACACTAAAGTGTCTTGAAAAGTTTTTGAATTTTTGTGGGCAATCTATTAAGAGTTTCAAAATGCTGAATATCCACAGATGTTCCTCAAGACCCAAAAAATCCTTGAGATTCTTTAAATTGCACTTTTCTTAGCTTTTGCAAAGCAATATTTTAATTTTCTTAGACATATGCTGATAAAATGCATGATTTTTGCTGTTTTCAAAACAGTAGTAATTTGGATATAACTTTTCAAAGGGACATAGTTTGATCATGAAACTTGGCTTGATGGAAAGCCCATGATGTAAACTAAATCCTGGAATCATCAAACGACAATTATTGGATAAATTTTTGACTCGCTAATATTGAAATGACGTTTTTTATACAGGTGGAGCATGAATTTTTCTCCTTTCATATGCAAGCTAATAATGTAAAACTTGAGGTGCACCCATGTTATATAGGGTAAATACTACTTTGTTTTGAAATTTCCAAAACTTTAGAGCCACTTTTTGGACCTCTTCTCATACATGGCCTTTTGCACAACCTGTTTTTAATACATAAAATGTCTAATTATGAGCCTAATTTTGATTTTCATCAAAGGGGAAAGCTGTGTAAGTGCATTATTTGTTATAACTATAAGTGTAGACTACTTGTGCAAGCATAGTTATGATTAGTTTTTGATAAAAGATGATCAAATTTTACATTTTTATTTTTTACAATTTTTTTAGAACTAGGCGATAAGAACCTACTTAAGTGGAGGCTAAGTTAGTGTCATACACATCAAATTATGGCTTATTTATCTCATCTCAAGTATGAAAACCAATAATCAACATTCTCATTGATAGGGCTACATTATTTTTAGTGGTGTGATTGAGTTTTGATAATACGCATTACTTTTGCTGATTTTATGCAACTTTTTTGGAAAAAATTCTAGCAAAGAAAAATGATTTCTTTGGTGAACTTCTACCTCCTTGGACTGATGTATGCTATCAAAATATCTTGGGAAAAATGCTATTGATATCATTGGATTTTTTTTGAGAGAATGATGCTTGCATATTTGAAAAAATCCTGAAAAATGTTCATTTTCAAGACATGCTACTTTGTTGCTTATGTACTTCCAAATAAAAAGGCATTTTATATGTTTAGCATTTTTTTCATAAGCATAGGGTTATGTTCTACATGCCCAATGAAGCATTTTGGTTTTTAAAGCCTACATTAAGAGTTTGATTTTTTTTCGCAACCCCCAAAAAAGGACACTTAAGTGTCCTGTTTTGGTACCAAACTAGTGTTAAAAAAGATATATATTTTCAATATTTGGAAAGGGAATCTTTCCACGTAGTCTAGGTCAACTACCTATTTAACTTGCAAACCTATTCATAACTGAATTTACCAAATAGTTGCTATATTTTTTTATTTTGTTCCAATGGCAAACAGTCTCCATCGACATCTTTTGCGATGTCCTCTAAATCCGTACAGCGCGAAGCTGATAAGGCACATGCATAATAAGAGCACAGTTCCATGTTAGTGTGTGAATTGTCGAGGCACTTACCCGCAGAGCAGACACGACGGCAATGTCATATCCCCAAGCTAGAGTTTGGAAGATGTCATGATGCACTGGTACCAGAGAGACAAGATCAACCTATGGTAAGTGATATTTCTTTTTCTAAGCATTCTAGACCGACTCATTCAAAGTCTATATGATCTTGATAGACAAAGTGATGTACAACATGCATCTAGGTACAATCATCGTGGCTAAACCTAGTTGTACATCTTTCTGATAATGACGATGGCTTTCATGGGCTTTATTGATCTATTCTTCCTGGCTTGCACCACGGTCAAGCTTTTCTTCACTTATAGATGGAGGCATGTGTGTACCAATTACCTCTTGGTTCTCAATCCGAGACATCTGGTGATCATTCCTTACCCAGTCACCTACTCCCTCTCATAAAGACATATAATTGCAAACATTATGGCGGCTGGTTAGGTACATAACTTCTGGTTGATGGAGAGGTTTTCAGCTTCTAAGACATTATGGCAACTGGTTGGATGCATCACTTTGCCGAATGGAGAGGTTTTCATCTTGTCGAGTGCTTGTGCTATGTGATCGTGCCATCTACGATCACGGATGGGGGTCAAGGTGTTTTTATTGCAAAGGATTTACATGTCCCACTTCACTCTGAGGTCACTCTTATGAAATTTTATGGACCTATCTATTCATGGGATCCATGGCATCATCTTTCTAACTACATCAAGAGTATGACATATGGGATATGTGCTAATGTTGCTGGAAGAGGAATTACTCATAACGAATCAGAGAGATTGTATATCGATAGCAGATCTTACACTCAAGGAAATATATCACGACTAATCAATAGTAAGCAGAGGGAGGAATAAAAGAACTAATTGTACTTTTGTGGAGTGTGACACTGGTCATGAGCGAGTGTGTTGACAATCCTAATATGGGATTGATCATGATGATAGAAATAAGATTAAGGTGAATTATGTGAACGGGAAGCTAGGTCCTCCACACTACACCAAGAGCTTCCCACCATAACCTCCGACGCTCCGAACGGCCGATGTCCTCTGACTGTCAATGCCCTCCAACCACCAATGCGCTCCAACCGCGTCACTGTCGTCGGTGCCCTCTGATCCCCCCGCAACCGCCATCACCGCGGTGCCCTTCGACAGCTCCGATGTGCATGGCCAACTCTGATGGTACTCATGGAGGCAACACCTCTCTCCCTTTCCCGAGGGATGGTGAGATCCTCTTGAGCACCATCTTCCTTTTCCCGACGGAAGATCTTCCCTCTACACTACATGACGAGGGTTGGGACTTCAAGGAGAAGGAAACCCGAGGAGGAGGACACCAAAGGAGGAGATAAGGGGGAGAACTCTCTCGGCAGTGGAGGAAGGACTCCCTCTTGTAGCACATTCTAGCAGAGGGACTCTCTCTTGTATATGGCCAACTCCGATGGTACTCATGAAGGCAACACCTCTCTCCCTTTCGCGAGGGATGGCAAGATTCTCTTGAGCACCATCTTCCTTTTCCCACGACAGAAGATCTTCCCTCTACACTACATGATGAGGGTTTGGAGTTCGAGGAGGAGGACACCAAAGGAGGAGATTAGGGGGAGAACTCTCTCGGGAGTGGAGGAAGGACTTGCTCTTGTAGGACATTCTTTGTAGCACATTCTAGCAGAGGGACTCTCTTTTGTATAACATTCACTCTAGCACATTTGGTGGAGAGCACATTCTCTAGTGTATGACATTCTGTGTTGAAGCATAGTCTGTCTTGTATAATTCTTGTCTACAGTTTGGTATACAATGTTGCACTCTAGTGATGTTTTTTCTATCTCTCTGTGTGAGTGAGATGAGTGAGCGGTCAGTGCTGTGTGGTGTGAGTGAGAGGCCTGTAGGGATACTGTGGTGTGAGTGAGAGGCCTGTAGGGATACTGTGGTGTGAGTGAGAGGCCTGTAGGGATACTGTGGTGCTAGGTGGTCGTCGGAGAGCATAGTACACAGTGTAGAGCATAGGTCTTGCATGTCTAGCCAGTGAGGTCAACTCATCCTTGGCGGGTATACTTCCCTGAGAGGATCTATGCTCCCTTTTCCCCAACCCTAGTGTTTTTATCAGTAGTCCTCAAGTTCCCTAGCGAAGACCGGCGGAGTCACCTTCAACTAAGACAAAATGTGGCAATCATGGTGTGACTCTCCTAGAGGTCAAGGATAGTCTCAAAACAAAATTCTTTTTCTTTTTGGTGATTTTTTTTCGTGGTGAGACGAGTGCTGTGTATGCTCCCAAAGACTATAGGTGATTCACCCCTTCATTCTCCGCTTCAAACTAGTTGTCGTAGGGTTCGTCCTCGTTCCCTTATTCTTCCCTCGGCATCTTCCTTTTCTAACCCTATGGCATCTCCAGGGCCAGAGCCATTGGCTACTCACCCTAACTGTGGCGCAAGTTAAACTACCAACCTTCAAAGGTACCATCACTGAAGATGTGAAAGACCATGTGCGGCGGTTCCTCACTATGTGTGACTCAAGAGGTCTAAACCAAGATGATGCACACTTGGTCCTTTTCCCGACAACGCTGGAAGAAAGTGCCGATCGGTGTGGTAGAGTCAATTTCCCCTCAACCACTTCTCGGATCAGGCTATAGTTCTTGGCTACCTTTTGGCCAAGGAACTACTTTGACCTCATTACTCAAGAGCTCAACCAACTCTCCGGGCGGGGAGTTAGTGGCCCAACTTATCACAAAAGCTAAAGTTTTGGTCGCTCGACTACCCCAAGATCCTAGAAACAACATGCTACAATAGTGGGTGCTTCGAGCACTCCCTACTCCCTACTCAAATGGCGATGAAGATGAGAGAGACCTTTCCACCCCAAGGCACCTTGCAAGACTTCCAAGATAGAGCTACACAACTGGAGAATGCTCGCCTCATGGTGGAGCGCAGTACCTCTTGGTCTCCAAGTATCCCTGGCATGTCTTTGGCTCCTCTAATTGTTCCTCTAGCCGCAACGGTAGCTTCTATATCCGCTTCTATGGACGAGCTAGCAAAGCTCAAGAAGGATCTTGAAGATTTCAAAAGGTCACAACAAGAGGATGCGGTGGTGGTAGCGCTCCGGAAGGAGATTGAGTAGCTCAAGGTCAAAGATCCCAAGGCGAGTCCATGGTGCCCGGTATGTAGCTTGCAAGGCCATCTTCCAAATGATTGTCCCACCAAGAAATATTGTTCATTTTGGCGGGCCATGAGGACAAGGAGTGTTACTATGTCAAGGGACTCCACCTTACGCAACAACTTAAGCAAGGTTCCACCCCACTTAATCCCTTCCCCAAAGACTACAAGGTGACCCCAACCAGTAGTGCTTCAACTTTTGCCCAAGCCCCTAGCCACAAACCAAACCCAACACCCTTCTTGAATCCTCAATCAGCTGGAGTAGCTACCCCCAGTCCCAAGTCCCCAGTCCCAAGCGTATATTAACCCTGTCACCACTAGTCCGTCCTACTTAGCTGCCCCCCATGGCTACTTTTGTACAAGCCCCTTCACCGCCCCAGGCCACATCATCTAAACAGGGAGCTCAAGTAGCCACGGTAGCATACACCAGCACCGCTCAACCTAGAGCAACCCTAACATACTTGACTCCCTGCCTATGTAAATCCCATATCAAGTAGGCACTCTCCCAACCTATCAATCGTACCTCCCGCCCGCGCTAGTCCCACAAGCACATCAAGTTTATCAAAATCCACCCCTTGGTAGTCTATGAGGCAGCTCCTCTAGTACCTCTGGCCCCGCCAGCAACACGTATGGGGCCTGACCTAACCAAAGGTTTGCCAATCATCGTCCTCCCAAAAACCCCACCCGGCCTCTTATATGCTACCATTGTGGGAGGAGCGGTCACATGCAAGCTCAATGCACTGTACGAGAGGACTCGCCCCCATTCCTCCATTGCCTGGAGAGCTGAGACTACTACACCTGGGATTGTCCTAGAACCCCATTGGTTAACAGTCATACAGTCATGGTGTCTTGTTGGGTCACATTATTTCAATCAATGGTCTTTCTCTCTAGATCCTCACAAGATCATTGTTATTCTCAAATTAGGCCCTCCGTCCAATCCTAAGGCATGTAGGAATCGCTCGAGCATATTGGCTACCAACACATTAGGAATTTTTTGGACCTAAAGAGGGCCTCTTGGATTAACTTTTGATTAGGAATGGACCAATAGGAAGAGGGCTAGGTGCAAATTTTTTACTTCTTTGACCCTAGGGGGCCTAGGCTTTGGTTTGCTATGGGGCCTAATTACTACTCTTGTCCCCCCACCTCTCTTGGCCCAAACTTAGAGGTCCCCCCACCTAGAATCGCGTAGATGAAAAACCCTAAAAAATAAAAAATTTAAATTTTTTCCCAAAAGGAACCTCTTTCTTTCTCTTCTAAGCTCTCCATTGCTACAAAAACTCCATACCTCTCAAGCTGTCCCTCCTTGTCAAGCTCCCTTAGTCTCAAGCTTCCTCCTCCACTCTTCTGTTAAAACAAGCTTTTCTTTTACCTTCTTCTCTTTTCTTATCACCATGGCCTCTTCTAGTAATGTGAGAAGACCTAGGGAGAAGGTGGAAGAGCTTGTGCTGCATAACACGAGATGAGAATGGAGTTTGGGCTCCAACAAGATTCAGGGTTGGGGCTTGGGTCTACATGCAGCCAAGCTCTAAGGGACCACATCGAGTGCGTCAAACAACTGTGGAGTATGCTACATCATTGGAAGGGGCGGCTACAAGGCTTCAAGTATACTAAGAAGGAAGGACCGATTTCCATGGTGCAACATGTGTATACCCTTGGAGCCCTATACATTCAAGGCCAACGACCAAGGTTTCCTTCAAATTGTCAGTGTAACATAAACACAGCTTTAACAACATGCTAATATTGGATTTTTTGTTTCAAATTTTCTTATGATTGTCCATTTTCTTTTGTCTCTGTGCAGATATTTTTCCCTCTAATTATGTTGAGGATCAACCACTCCGAAGCCTCACTGGGAGTTTTCTATGCTATGTATCCATTGGAGAGGCAATGTTTGTATGTGAAAGCCCAAGTGATCTTGTACAGAACAATATCTTTTTCTTTTCTCACTCATATTTTGTAGATAAAAAACCAGGTTTATTTGGCAAGCTAGAAGAGATCCCCAACTCCCCTCTTAACAATCCCGAATGGCCCAAACCTGATGCTTGGACCATCTTATGCTTAAAGTTTAAGATGGTAAGTGATATCAAGACATCACTCAAGTTTTCAAAGGCATCTAGGTCAATAGGGCTAAATTGGTTTTGTCCTTTACATGTTTTTGTGCACATGTTCAATTCCATGCCAATGCACCAAACAAAAATAATGTATATTTATAAGGAGGTATGGTCTGACCTCATTCAAGGATTACTAGGAGAGGGTTGGGAGGTTAATGAGGGGTCACATCAAGGTGATGTGTATAAGTGCAATGTAGTAGATTCTATAGTGTGTTTCAGGTTCTTGAAGGCACGCTCTATTTTGTACAAGCGTCTGCACTACCAAAGATGGATGCAAAAGCACGGGACATGGATCCCACTTCAAGCCTCAGAAGAAGAAATTATGCCTATTGAGGTAGCTATGATGATGCAAAATGGTGGATGGATTGAGCGAGTGGCAGCAAGCAAGCATTGGAGCCTAACAGACCTGCGTCAACACTTTAGCATCATGGGCTTTGACAATGTGGAAGAGTCAAGTTTCAAGTTGATGAGAAGAAAGGTATATCTGATTCCACTGCATGTCTAGAGTTAACCCTTACACTTTCTGGTTATTGTGCCACTTTCTATATTTTTATAGATTGGGAAGTGTAAGGAGAGGACAACCATGGTCTTAGAATCATGGCAAATGGGGGACCTTGAATTTTCAGCAGTAAGGTGCATAGCCCTACCAACAGATAGTAGGCATGTGGAAGAGCTTGAAGATGAATTGAGTATATGGGAAAATAGCCTTTGTTCTGATGCACATGAGGGGCAAGAGTTTCAGGATGGAGGTGAAGGCAATGACAAGCTTTCAAGTCAACAAGGAGATGGAGATCAACATGAAGTAAATGCCACAAGAGGGGCAAAAAATGAAGACATTATAACAATTTTAGATTAGATGACATGCTTGTAATTTTGTAAGTAGGCTCTTTTTTAACTAATCTTTATTTAATTGAAATCTTAATATTTTTGCAAACTGTAATTTTTTTGTCTAGAGGTCTAGTGTGAAAAGGCCAAACTTTAAATTTTAACTATAAATAGCCAAAGGTGCCTTCTTTCTCATTTTCACGTGATAGAAACCAAGCACGAGCTCACACTATCTCTTTGCATTCACATGGCTACCCACTTTGACAACTTTTGTGAGTTCCTCTCCACCACCCTATGGGCGGGCAAGAGCGAGCTCTTTGTTATGTTCTCTCGTGAAGTCGACTTTGAAAAGTCGCTTGCCCTTGACATTATGAGACGCAGATTGCATACATGGAGCAATATTTGGCTCCCCACTCCATCTCCTTTCCACATTGCCCCAATGATCGATGGGTGCCTATTGAGTTTCTTAAGTACATTCAACAATATGCCCGCCCCTACATCCAGCGCCTTGAACGCTTCATCGACATCTACATCCCTGCAAGAGCTTACTGTACCTTCAATAAGCAGGAGGTAAAGAGGTTGGGGAAGGGAAATTTAGCCATGAGAGGAACTAGTTCCTCTCGTGGCTCGCCACTTTTGCATTCCTCATCATCCGATGAGGATTCGGATGAGGAGGTAGAGATGCCTGCATTGCAGTTGGCAGGGTATTTGAGGGATGACAAGGAAATGAAGGCAGTAGGAACTAGTGCTGGTGTAGAAGAGCAGCTTGCATCATAGCGCTTTCCAGAGGGTGCACAATCTGTAGCTGAATAGCCCACTATATTAGAAGATGTGGGGCCATCTTCCCCACACGAGAGCAAGGTGCTGCCAGAGCTTAAGATCAATCTCTTGAGCACCATTGTGGTGGAAGGTGAAGAATACTTATTTCTTCATGACCTTGAAAAGACAGCTGGCTTGAGAATGGATGAATGCTTGGGCATTATATGCACATGATGTGAGGTGGACCTTGATACGTCCAACCTCATTTCTCACCTAGATAGTGCTATATTACCCCTTGAAGAATCTATCGTAGAGACAGTTGTTTTGGTCAAGGAAATTGTGGTTGAGACCGTGGAGCAAGCCCTAGTTCCAGAGGAGGAATTCACAACCTTACAAGACAAGCTAGAGGCTGAAAAGGATATCACTGGAGTAATGGAGGAGACTAAAGCACCAAAAAAGGATGAGGCTAAGTCCTCGATTGACCTCTCCGCCCCCACCAGCACTTTGGCAAAAGAAGACATTGAGCAAGAGGTAATTATCGACCTTTTACAACCTGGAAACATTTGTAATTATGTATAGGAAAATATTTTGATTTTTCCTTTGATTGCAGAGGGTGGTTGAAATTGACGCATTTGCTGGGAGAGGCGACGGCAGCAAAGACCAGGCCAAGGTCCATGGACATAATGCTACGTTGGCACAATATCTTGGTTGACTTCCTGTGGATGGCATCGCCATTATCCATAGGGACTACATCCCTCAATCTGCCTTCACTCTCTTCTTTTTGAAAGCCCTCTCTAAGGTGCTCTGTGTAGCCTCTATGGCACAGAGCACCAAATGTATAGTTCTGATTAAAAAATCCCTTGCCTTCGATGTTTTTGGTTTTGGATTTAGGGGTAAGCTTCTTGCTCGTATAGGTATAGCCAAAAGCATAGGCATAGAGGATCCTCAAGAAATAGCCCAATCACTCCTTGAGCACACTCTACCCAACCAATAACAAGAGAAGGAAGCTCAATATTGTAAGAAAGCTTTTGTAAAGATGATGTATCATTTCTTATTATGAATACAATACAATTTTTGCAAACTTATTTTCATCAAGTATATCATTGTTTTTTCTAGTTTGTACCATCAATGTTTTTGTGAATGCATCAGAAATGACCCTGGGAGCCTGGGGGGGAGTAGTGTCAGAATAGTGCGAATATTGAGCCTACACCCTTGCTGTAGAGCGCAAATTCGCACTCTTCTAGCATAGCTTCCCCTGCCCTCCAAGAGCAATTCTGATACGTTGGATGACAAATAATGTAATTTTACACATGATTAAAGCTGTTTTTATCTTATAAACTATTAACTCTCACAATTAGTGTACTCAACTTCAGAATAAATGCATCAGAAATGATCTTGACTGGCTGGGGGAGCAGTGCCAGAACAGTGGGAATTTTGAGCCTGCACCGCCGCTGCAGAGCCTAAATTCGCACTGTTCTAGCATAGCTTCCCCAGTCCTCCAAGAGCAATTCTGATGCATTGGATGATAAATACTATATTTTTACACATGATTAAAGCTGTTTTCATCTTACAAACTATTGTTTCTCACAATTTGTGTACTCAACTTCATTATAGATGCATCAGAAATGATCCTGAGTGGCTGGGGGAGCAGTGCCAGAACATTGCAAATTTTGAGCCTGCACCGCCACCGCTGCAGAATCTAAATTCGCATTGTTTTTGGCATAGCTTTCCAAGTCCTCCCCAGGAGTAATTTTGATGCATTAGATGATAAACACTATATTTTTACACATGATTAAAGGTATTTTTATCTTATAAACTACTATTTCTCACAATTAGTGTGCTCAACTTCATTATAAATGCATCAGAAATGATCTTGAGTGGCTGGGGGAGCAGTGCCAGAACAGTGCGAATTGAGCCTGCACTGCCACTGCAGAGCCTAAATTCGCACTATTCTGGCATAGCTTTCCCAATCCTCTAGGAGTAATTCTGATGCATTAGATGATAAACGCTATATTTTTATACATCATTAAAGGTGTTTTTATCTTATAAACTACTATTTCTCACAATTAGTGTGCTCAACTTCATTACAAATGCATCAAAAATGATCCTGAGTGGTTGGGAGAGCAGTGCCATAATAGTGTAAATTTTGAGCCTGCACCGCCGATGTAGAGCCTAAATTCGCACTGTTCTGGCATAACTTCCCCAGTCCTCGAGAAGTAATTCTGATGTATTGGATGATAAACACTATATTTTTACACATGATTAAAGCTATTTTTATCTTATAAACTATTGTTTCTCACAATTTAGTGTGCTCAACTTCATTATAAATGCATCAGAAATGATCTTGAGTGGCTAGGGGAGAAGTGCCAGAACAGTGCGAATTTTGAGCCTACATCGCCGTTTTGCAGAGGCCAAATTCGCACTATTTTGGCACAACTTTCTCAGTCCTCCAGGAGTGTTTTTGATGCCTTGGGTGACAAATTGACACATGATAGACACTCCATGTTAAACAAGCATGATGACACCGAGATATTGTAAGAGAAACTTAAAATTTTAATTATCAAAAGGTTACAAATGAAAGCTAGATAGGCTTGTTACAAAGGGGGGTTTGAAACAAAAGAGTTGCTTCAAAAAAAAGGTTAACATCTAAGATCTCTAGATCGTGTCTCGCTCGCCTAGCTCGTTGCATGTCCTTGGCAGATATGGTAATCCTCTTTGCATGTATTCAAGGAGGTTGGTGTCTTCAAAAAGCCCAACAATGTAAGCCTTGGAGGCTTCTTGCAATGCTTCAAGGGCAAACCCCTGCACATGGAACTATATCGTTGGAGAATCTCCTTCACTATGCAAGCAAAAGGGGCTCTTCTTATAGCAACTAATAAGTGTTCCTCTGATAAAACTTGATTTCTTGTAGAGCCCTATGCCCTTGGCACATCCTTCTCCTTGGAACTCTCTGTGTTGTGTTGGTGCATTGGCGAGGTTGGGACTTGCTTGGCTTGAAGAGCTTGACCTTTCTACGCTTGCGTGCACTTGTAGGAACCTCCTCTTGGTCTCTCTCATAGTCTGAATCCTCCTCCTCCCGTTGCCTCCTCCTGTTGCTGTGGTACCTGTGTATCAAGTTCCTCCCGGGTAGGTAGGGCACCCTGTCCTGGTAGTAGGGTCTTGCTACCTATGGTGCTGCGCAATGTAGGAATGTTTTCACCAACCCAGTCGAACTGCTCATCATTGGCCTCTCTGTCTTGATCTCTGGGGTGGCTGCATTGTGGGGTCTTCTTCACACGCTTGCTCCCACTAGAAGGGCCTACATGTGTATGTGTTGGTGTTGCTGTGGGAGAAGGATTGGACTCTGGTGATTCCATTGGGTGTGTCCTCTAGAGTCCAAGGGGTCACTCTCTTCCGTGGTGTCGCCAGTATGTGGTCGTTGGGTGCCTTGCATTCTGTTTTGTGAAGGCATGGTAACACGTGCGGTGTTCTTGGTGCGTGCCATATCCATGTACGACTATGCTAAGGTGGTGATGTGCTCGTGTCTTTACGTGGGTGTCTACGTAGATCTTGAGCTCAAGCTCTCTAAAAAAGTGAAATGAAAATGAAGTGAGAGAAGGAACTATTAATAGTTTTTCTTAGGGAAAAAAAAACCTAACTAAACTTATTTTCTTAGCCTTATTACATCTAGATTTATGCTGGTGCGTGCACAACCCAACGTCTCCCGTGTCTCCTCATTCGTGCACGCCAAGCACCATGCCTATGGGGAGCATTGGTCTGCAACCATTCAAGCCGAGCATGACTTTTTGCAGCCTTGCGTGCCTCTTGCGCAAGCTTAGATTGTTGGGCCCGCTCCTTAACCAATACCCTTCCAAAGGTTGTGCGATAAAACCAATTGAACATCTCTTGTAGATAGTTTGTACGTGTTCCTTCTATAGAAGCTCCATCTCCATGTCTTGTATTTTTGAAATAAATCCCTCTTGCTTTATAATGTGATTTCTCCATCCCTTGGGTACTCCACATGTCGAGAGATCCATACTTATGCACCATTCGCATAAACTATGTGCTGTATACATGACAATAGAATTTAATTAGAAAAAGTCAAGGTTAAAACACCAGTTTATTTTTTTACTGTACAACTTACCATATAGTGTGTTACTTTACTCTCTCCCCAAGCACCTAGCACACGTTTGGTGAATTCTATGATATGTTGTTGGAATGATGCTCATTCTTGGTGGGCAGTTGTGCTACTTTGATTCATAATGCGAAGCATGTTATTGAAATTTATCCAAAGCTGTTTGCACATATTTACAAGAGCTGGCATTGGACAATCTACATTTGTGGTGATTGCACACAGGTCTCTCTAGAGTCCCCAAGTCTTATTTGAATTCTCTATGTTTGCTGGCTTCTCCAAAAATCTCCTTGCCTTTGATCCAATCATGGAGACCTTTTGAGCAACCTCGTATGACATACCAGAGGCCTACTTATTCACTCCAATTTTCACGTTTCCGCCATGGCAACCCAGAGAATTCAAAAGATGCTCTAATTTACCAAGGGCTACAACTTTCCTCTCTTGTGTAGGCATTGTGAATGCATAATCGATATGGCACTTAAGCAATCGATCAAAGATTCTCATGAATGCATGAAGTGTGCAAAAGTGAATATTCTTTAGTGAAAAATTAATGATGGGACTCCAATTTGAATTCCTGTTTGGTTCTCCTAGCATATCACGAGACATGACACCTTCCACCCATCTTGCATTTGGTTGTTCCTCATCTTCATCAGTTGACTCGGTTGGATCTACTGCATCTTCTTGTTGCTTCTTCTCTTTCTTGGGACCTTTCGAGGCATCCTTCGCAACAGAACCGACCTTCTGTATACCTTTTCCATTTGTCTTTTTCTGCCCAGGAATATCAATCTGAGCATTGCAGTATGGACAAGGCCATCTTGATGTCCCGCCTTGAGCACAACCCATCATGCATTTAATTGTCTTCAAATCTCCCCTAAGATGCCAATCCACCATGAACTTTCCTATGTTTTCTACATCTAAAAGTTGACCATCAATTTGCTTTTTGATTACATCTGTTATCTAGGGAGTCCTTTCAAACATCCATATTAATACCTCATGTGTCTCCTTCGGTACCTCGAATGCACCAAGCCACCAGACCTCTTTCTCAGATTGCACACTAAGACTTGGTTTGGTAGTCTTTTTCCATGCACAAATCATAGCCTCATTCATTGAGCGTAATGCTTATATGTTCTAGCTTCCGACCTTTCACAATTTGGCACTCATCTGGCTTGACCACACTGTCAAGATGTGGTTTGTACGGAACCTACATAACCGGCTCTCTAAGCCAACAGTGTAGCTCAAATCTGGCCTGTTGATCATGACATAGATCAAACTCCCCACAATCCGTAGTGGTCTACCATCACTGTTATGTTTCACCTTATACACACACTTACACCCAATAGCTTTCTTGCCTTCAGGTAATGGCACCAGATCCCAAGTCTCATTTCCATACAATGCGTCCATCCTCATCCATAGCTTTCTCCCAACACACATATCCAATAGCCTCATTAAAACATGTGGCTTCTATAGCATGCACAACGTTTGCCATATAAGCATAGTGATGTGCCACATAACCATCATACGTCAACCTCTGCATAGGGTTTTTGACTCTTCCAAATCTTTGTAACTTTGCATTCATGGATTCCATAGCCTTTTTCACACCAGGTGTCCTCATGTTGGAATCCCAAGCTCCTCATCAAGGATCATCTCCGAGCCACTAGACTCTCCACCATCAACAAGAGAATGCCCTGTAGAGATATCTGGCATACCAAAACAAGGGGCTTAACCATTTTCTCTTTACCTTTATGTGATGTACCAACAACATTTCTAGGACTGGTATTATGATGCAGCCTGCCACTCCATGGTCTATCAACAGAACCACTGGGTGGATGAGGACTCTCCTAGTCCACTTAATGGTTGTGATTGCTCACTTGCATTCTGTGAAACCACGTTTTCACTTATATCAGCCCCAATAGTATCTTTTTCAGCAGCATACCAGCTACTCATCTCATCAAATACAACATCCCTGCTTACCCTCAATTCACGAATAGCAAGATTATAGCATCTATATCCCTTTTTCTCAAGGGAATACCCAATAAACACACATTTTTCTGCCTTTGGATCCAGCTTGGTATGCAACTCATTTGGCACATGCACATATGCAATACATCCATAAACTTTCAAGTGAGACAAATCAGGTTTCCTACTAGTAAACTTCTCCTCTAGCATTACATCATGTATGGCTGAAGTAGGATTCATGTTCATGATATAAAGTACTATAGACAGAGCCTCAACCGAATAGCTATGTGGAATTTTCTTCTCTGCCCCCATCAATGCCCGTGCTATCTCTGCAATGTGCATGTTTTTTTGCTCAGCAACTCCATTTTGCTACGGAGTGTATCTACATGTAAATTGTCTCCTAATGCCATTCTTTTCTAAGAATTCAGAGAACTCATTGGAGAAGTATTCTTCCCCTCCATCTGACCTTAGGTACTTCACATGATTTCCTGTCTATTTTTAACCCCATCACTTTGAAATTCTGAAAATGAGTGAACACTTCAGTCTTCTCCTTCATGAAATACACCCACAGTTTCCTCATGTGGTCATCAATGAATGTTACATAGTACCTGTAGCCACCCATAGACATAGTCTTTGTAGGACCCCATACATCTGAATGCACAACATCTTTCCTACTCACATTTCTATCATGTGGCAATACATGCTTTGTTTTCTTTCCAAATTGACATGCTTCACATACTTTTTGCATACCTTCAACTTTAAACTTAGGCAGCCCTGTCACAATTTCTTTAGCCTGAATAGACTTCGTTCTTTGCACATTTACATGCCCAATTCTCTTATGCCCAATGTTTGTATCTGCAACAACTCTTGAACCATTTGCAAACATTGTCGCACTCACTTCAAGCATATTTACATTCAATGTAAACATTATGCTCACTCTGTTGCCTTTTGCAACAACTAACCTGCACTTATCTTTAAAGTCTTCTACATAACATTCATCATCAGGATTAAACCGAACTTGAAACCTTTCTCAATCATTTGGCCAATAGAAACCAGATTCTTTGTAATGTTCGGAACATGAAGTACATCTACAAGGTATTTTACCTTACCATCCTACATAGACAATGACACATCTCCAACATGGGCAATCGAATGAGCAGGGTCATCCCCTGTTTCAACAAAACCTAGTCTTTCAAGACTCTTCATTTCCTTGAACCACTCACCATGACTTGTCATGCGGTTTGAAGCACCTGAATCAACATACTATACATCATCTTTACATGCTGCTACATCATTTCCAAATATAACATTAATCACATGTTTTATAACAAACAACCTCTCATTATCCTCATTATTTTTGTTAGAGGATGCATAGTTGTTTTGGTTCACTTTTTCATTTTGCATCACTCTGCTTCTTCTAGCAATCTGCCTACACATGTTGAGGCTTACCATAGTAAAAACAACCTCTTGTACCATTATGCTACCTTTGCCAATTACTAAGGCCTCTTTGACTCCCCCTGTCTCTAAACTGGCCTCTTGCACTTGTGTGTTGTTGTCGTGAATCCCAGGACTATTCTTGTTGTGCTGACTATAGTTCTGATTACCTATTCGGCCACCACCTTTACCACATCCATGACCTCTACCTCTTCCTCTACCTGAACTTGTGTAGAAGGCCTGCTGCTTTGAGCTGTTTTTGTTTTGTGAGTGAAGACTTTTGATCTTAAACCAAATTTGTCTATTCAATGATCAGCATTGACACCAAATTTGTGAAGTTGGGAATGTTCTCTCGATTCGGAATAACAGAAACACCAATTGATTTGCAAGGGATTCCATATTGCCCTTGATCGTCAAAGCATAATCATTCACAAAAATATTTTACCTCTCCATAGTATGAAGCTCATTCTTCAATTGAACCTTTCGTGCCTTGGTGATAGTTTCATATACAGCTTCACCAAGGTGTCCCATGCCTCCTTAGGTGACTTGGCATCCTCTATATGCCCAATAATAGTGTCCTTTATGCTGATAGAAAGCCAATACGACTTTCCTTGGTCCTTGATTCCAATCCTTGAATGCTTTTACATCTGCAGCGGTTTGATTAATCTCCAGTATCTCTGGTACCTCCTCGTGTTCACCTTCAATGTAGTCCGAGTAACCTTTTACATCTGCAGCGGTTTGATTAATCTCCAGTATCTCTGGTACCTCCTCGTGTTCACCTTCATGTAGTCCCAGTAACCTTTTCCCATCAGGAAATCGGTCAATCTAGACCTCCAAGCATGAAACTTGTTCTTGTCAAGCTTCTCTGCAATAATTTGGTGTATTCCATCATTCGACATCTTGTCTGCAACACAAACTCACCAAAAACAGTACCCTTGTTTGACTTGCATAAACTATTATATCTCTACAAACAACAATACTATACTACACCCAAACTGTCACAACCAGTGACCTCAATTTGCATAAATACACCCAATGGAAAATTTAAGACCTCTTTGCAGCACACATAGTGTGTGCACAACCAATCGCCCTTCTTGTAGTTCCAAAAACAGAGTTCTGTAGAGGTGAATTGAAAAACGGAGGTCCAGACGCGCTTGAAACGCATTTTTGACTCTGGAAAAATGTCGTCCAACAAATAGTATAGTTGCCCTATAGCTCTCTCCCTGTAAAGAAAGCTCCTTAATCGGAGTTCATTTTCTGGTGCCTCCTGAAGAGCTCCCAACAAGGGTACATAGTAGCCAACACAAAAGGGGAAGAGTAAATGAAGCTCTTACCCTTGTACCACTTCTTATGCTTCTCTTGCTTTTCGCTTAGCCCTTAGCATGAACCAGGCTCTGATACCATGAAAAGATGTAGAGGAGGAGAAGAGAGCTTGAGATCTTTCAAGCACACACACACACTCATACAAACCCTATAAGAGAACACACAAGGTGAGAGGCTAAAAATTCTTCTTCACACAACAACAAAAGAGGTCTTCAAAGGAGATAAAGTGTCTAACATACATAACAGAGTATATACAAGCGGTCCATAATGTGAACAAGCTAAGAGGAGTGGGTAGATGTGGACTAGTCAGTGTAGTCCACATGTAGAATCTCTGGCGAAGATATGTCGGTGCCAGCTACCAAGCCCACCAGTGATGTAAATGTCAAACGGTCATGCAGGCGCCTCGTGAGTGTCAGCTCAGATTGAGCTTGAAATCTCAACAAGAGAGGGCGTTCACTTTTCTCAAGCACATACTGGTGCGTGCTCTGGGCATGCTCTGGTACTCATTACCCCGAATTGGGAATTGATCATCCATGTGCACATGGATGCTAGTCAAATAGCAGTAGGAGCAGTGCTAGCGCAACCACATGTAGAACTGAAGATTGATAGGCCTATCCACTATGCAAGCAAGCGGGACGAGAGAAAATATTCCACCACAAAGCGAGAGGGTTTGGGCCATAGTATACTCATTTCAAAAATTCAGATATATTTATTAGGGCATCACCTTTTGGTGATCTCACGGACCATCAAGCCCTCAAGTATTTGTTGAATAAAGCCCAGGTGGCCGGGAGGATCAAGATATAGCTCCTTCTCTTTCAAGAATTTGACTTTGATATTATGGTCAGCTGCCAAGGAAGGACCATGTCATGGCTAATCATTTGTCCAGAATGCCAAGTGGGGAGCTAGCCTCTGAAGAAGGGATTTGTGATGGTCTCCCGCAAGGCATGTTTGCAGTGGATGCCACCCCTACTTTGGTATAAGGACATTGTGATGATGTTGAGCATAGCTAGGTTTCTCCATAATGTCGATGCCAAGGCAAAGAGGAGGCTTTTACTTAAGAGTAGGCCTTATGAGCTCATTGTCTAACATTGTACAAGAGGGGAAATGATAAAGTTTTGAGGAGATGTGTCAACCCTCATGAGGTTCCCCTCATCATGGAGGATGCGTATTCCGAACCAAATGGAGGTCACTGGCTTGGCCATGTCATCATCTAGAAGATCATGCAGTCTGGTCTATGGTGGCCCTCCCTGTTCTCTGACTGCCAAAAGTGTGTGCGACAATGCGACATATGTCAAAGGTTTGGACCCAAACCAGATAGTAGGGACTACTCACCTCTCCATGTTTCCGTTCGAGAAGTGGGGCATTAAATTTATGGGCACCATCACCCCAAAATCCCACCCCACAGTGTGTGAGTACATTTTGGTGGCCACCGACCTTAGGGGGTTCATTATATGTAAACACTCTATATCACGTGCATTCAAGAACTATTTACACAAAACCCCCTATCTCTGAATTTATCACACCCTTTCTCTATTCAATATGTGAATACCCCCTTGAATGGTACCCTTGTGTATGTAAAAAATGCTCTATATCACGTGCATTCAGGAGCTATTTACAAAACCCCCTATCTCTAAACTTATCACATTAATAAATCATACCCTTTTTCTATTCAATATGTGAATACCCCCACTGAATGGTACCCTTGTGTATGTAAAAAATGTGTAAAAAAGGGGTTTTAAAAATCCCTTCTATTGAACTCATGTGCTATGCTTACATATTTATGAGTGACCCTCCCTCCCCCCTGGGCCATCGACTATACGACCAAATGGGCCGAGGCCAGAGCCACTCGAGACAACACCGCTCTCACAATGGCCAAGTTCCTATATGAGAGCATCTTCACCAGATTTGGGTGTCCCATAGAAATCAATAGTGACAGAGGGAAACATTTTGTGAATGATGTCATAGATAACCTGCTAGCACGTTATCAAATCTTCCACTGGAGGTCCTGTGCTTACTACCCCAGGGCTAGCTGACAAGTGGAGAGAGCACCAACAAGGTCTTGTGCAAGTACATGTTATGGGTAGCTAAGGAGCACTCACCAATGGGATCAAGCCCTCTTGGGTGTACTGTGGGCCTATCGCACAGCTTACAAGGCAACTACCTCGCACACTCCATTCCAACTTGCTTTTGGACTAGAGGCCGTATTACCTTTTAAACTTAATGCAGGATCATCTAGAGTTATAAGGTTCCTCCTCAGCCCTAGAAGATGTATAATCTCTCCTCTCAGTCTCGTGTAATCATCCCCTATTTCAGAATGCAAGAAAACATTGTTTTTCTTGTTTTTGGTCTAGAGAGAGAAAATGTTCTAGAGAGAGATAATACAGTTTTGAGATATTTTGGGATATAAAGTTATCCCTTTTATTTAAGATGAATTCCCCTGAAAAAGAAGTTCAAAAAGAGTTTTCTAATATGTATTAGAAATTAATTGAATATGTGTTTTAGACGCCTTAGCCTAAGAGTCCATATATTCAGAAATTTTTGATTAATGTCCAAAGAGTGTTTTAAAGGGCCAATATGATTAATCCAAGTGTTTCAATAAGAAAAATGCAAAGAATAAAAGAGAATTCCCCAAAAATGAATAAATTTCCACATAAGATGAAGAGTTGACTAAGTACTGGGTTTATTAGTTAAAAAATAAGGTTTATTAGTAAAAAAAATGAAATTTTGACACCTCAATAAGGAGGAAGGGGGCTCATGAAGGAAGTGCCTATTTCACATCATTACTCTACATTTTTAATTCAAAAAAATGAGATATTTCATCTCTCCTTTCTCCTCTCTCCTCTTTCAAACTGGATCAGAAAAAAAGTAAGCCAAACTGGTCCAAAACTTGTCCAAAATGGATCAAACTTAAGCTCGAAGCCTCTAAATCCAAGTTTGACTTGGTTGGTGGCCTCCATCATTTATAATTAGACCCTCATTCCTTTGTATTTTCATCTTTGTGTATTTACATGCCATTATAATCTTCAAATTAGTTAATTTTATTATCCCTCTATTTTGCCTCTTCTTTGGGAAGCTTTGGAGCTTCATTAATCTTCATCCTCTCTTGGAGATTACCCTCTACATCTTGGTGGCCAAGTTTTCTCTTGTGGGCTTCACTTTTCTCTAAAGAATCAGGCCAAAAACCAAGGGTAAGCCTAAATCAATGGTGTTTTTCTATCTTTTTCAATGGTAATCTTCTTCCCAACCTCTCTAATGCTTGGGAAGCATTTTAATCAATGGTTTTTCTTAAAACCAAGCTTGTAGTGATTTATATTGTTTAAATGGTTTAATGCTAATCTTTCATGCTTAAATATAATGTTCTTGATTAGTAAATCTCTCTTTTAGAAAGATTACTCATCTTTTTGGTTGAATCCTTCTTAGAAAGATGGATCTTAGTATTAATCTCATTTTTTAATTCAAAACTCTAGGCTTAACAAGCTAGAGATAGATATTAAGCATTTTAATGATTTTTATTCAAAATAAAATAAGGATTAATTCATTCAGGCTTGTTTTATGATTAGAAAATTCATAATTATTCATTTTAAGTTGAAAGAGAGTTTATGCAAATATTTTTGTAATTATTTTCATATGAAAATGATAATGGAATATTTTTAAAAACAAACAAGAGGTTTAAATGTAATTATGCTTATAATTATGCTTAGGTATGCATAATAAATTTTTAGATTAAAAGAGAAAATCCCACCACATTTTAAATAATTAGGAGTAAATATTAAAAGTAGAATTTTTGAGTATTCTTAGAAAACACAGCGAAGCTATGGCAAAATGTTTAAAAAATTAATTTAATTTTGTGCATAAATTTGATAATGCAAAAAGAGGAATTCTCATCATATTCTAGGCATAGAAATTTTATTGCTAAAAGAAGGCTTTTTGTTACATTTTTTAAAATACTTTTAGAGTATTCTCATCATATTCTAGGCATAGGAATTTTATTGCTAAAAGAAGGCTTTTTGTTACATTTTTTAAAATACTTTTATAGTATTTATGCATAAATGTTTAAATGGAGAAAAGATGATTTTTTCTTATATTTATTTTTATATGTGCATACATAAAAATCTAGATGCAAAAAGAGAAATTTTCATGATATGCTATGTACAAACATTTTAAATATCAAATTGTCATATTTCAAAATAAGTATATTCATGGTATGTACATACATAAGTATTTATATTTATTTATCAAAAAGAGGAGTTTTATTATACTTTTAATTAGAAAAATGCATCAATTAAAATTGGTACCAAAAGAGAAGGTTTCACCATATTTTACATAGATAATTTAGGGCATATCAATGCCGAGGTTCAAATAGAGAAAATAAAATTTTAGTATAATTCTATGTGAACATTTTGTATACATATTCACAAAAAGGATCATTGTGGAAAAAGAAATATTCTTGTTAAATTCCATTATTTACAAAATGAACTATTTATAATTCTATTATGTCCAAGAAAGAATAAATTTTCATAATTTTGGATTTTTACCATTATGATTAGAAATCACGATTATTTTATCAAGTAAATAGGAGAAAAAACTTTAGGAAACAAATCTAGGATTAAATCCCAGTAATTCAGAGTTAGGAGATCATGATCGCTAGACCATGACCGCGTGAGAAAGGTGGGTCAATAAGATGCATGTCCATCTCTTAAATCAGAAACTAAGCCAAGTCTTGTGACCATTTCCATTTCTTCAGTACACGAAGAATGGTGGGTCAATAAGATGCATGTCCATCTCTTAAATCAGAAACTAAGCCAAGTCTTGTGACCATTTCCATTTCTTCAGTACACGAAGAATGGATGACCGGCTGACTTAGAGAAGTCTTTCCCAAGACCAAAACCATCTAGAAATAGTTAGAAATTCATTTGTAATTGATGGATAGATCACTTAGATACGTGATTCATAAATCCTAGGTTGAAAATAAGGGAGCCTCGTGAAACCAAACTCAATGGGAAATTCTTACTTGCATAGAAACTCTGTTTTTTTGTTTATAGGACTATCTTATGCTAGAATGCTGGAGGAAGCATTTGACTTATGGTTTAATCTAAGGAGAGTTATGTTGCAACAGCTGTCAGAAGGACGTCTCCCATGGCAAAGCCTGCCAAGGTCTTAACCAGCCTCGGTATGGTTGAAAATGGTGTGCATCTGGTACAATGGGCGAGAGCCGACGAAGCAGTCCTTGAGTGAAGTAATAGGACACCTAAGGAGGATCCTTTAGGGTTGTGACCAGGTGATCTGAGAAAAGGCAAATTCATATTAGGTGTGTAAGTGGTATGTCTATTTTGTATTTTGCTGAGTGCCAGCTCCTAGGGGGATTGGGAAGTCTTTTCCCTAGTACAATCCGAGACAAAACACAACCAAATTTTTATAAAAAAAGAATCCCACCAATACAGTGGTTGGGTGGTTGGCTAACCCATGGGCCGATTGGCTGGATCGGTGGATTCCTACAACCAAGTTCATTTAAGATTAAGTTACGGTAGTTAAAGTAAGTCCGAGGAAGATTCTTGTTCTATGGGAAAGAATCAACGGCTGTGCCTCGCTTAAGGAAAAAAAAAAGCGATGATTTCTATGAACCAAGTGCAAGTTCCTCCTTGATTCAGCCATGTGACCCACGGGTTCGGTCGGAATACAAAGGATAGATAAGGCCCTTGACTACATTAGAAGATTTTCTTGGAGGAATCGCCTATGATTTTTGGGCGAGGGAAGTTTTTTTTCGGGTTTGATTTTGGAAGAACCGCCAGATTAATCTCTTATCTGGACATTTGTGGGCAAGGCCCCAAGTGGGAAGCTTTGCCCTGCATGCAAGGTTGCTACTTTTGCTGCCCCCAGCACTCCAGAGTGCTGATGCGCAGAGGGGGCAGGGGTCTCATAGGTGGTATGAGAGCTTGTATTCACATGCTGTATTTTCATTCAAATTAAGCTTCATTGATGAAGACTTTTAATTGATGAATTGGATTTTATAGATGGATGCCCTGTATTTATTTGGTATCCCCGATCTTACTCAAACTCAAGATATGACTACTTTCACTTTTTGAGCATATCCTCTCTTCTTCTACGACTCGAACGAGCAGGGTAAGGCTCGCTAATCATTTTTAGGAGCTATATTTTCTAGACCCAGCTGAGAGACGACAACATAAGTGGTTTACAGCACAATATATCCATGCCTCTTACAAAGCAGCGAGATGCTAACGCAGAATGTCTCATTAGCCATGGTCTTGTTAAGGTTAAAGGTGGTTCTTGGTGTTATCCTTTATTACCCCACACCTCGAGATTTTAAGGTTATGTGTCAACTTTTGAGACTTCTTAGCCATTTTATCCCAAGAAGTAAGATTGTAGCACCAATTGCAGCGGTAAGGGAACAATTGTATCGCGGCATGTCCATAGCCCAATATTGGCAGCGTCTCATGCGTTTACCATTGAGGCATTGATTTTTTGGAGCCATGTTGCTCTATGTATATATTGCAAACCTTATGTAAATAAATAATGTTTTGTAAAAATTTCCAGTTGTCTAAGTGATTTTGACTATCAGATATCGAGTTTAAAAAAATAAGATCTGTTTTCTCATACGTATGTCATAGATCTTTAGTAAGAACGATTACCTTGTTTAAGGTAATTACTTCTGAACTTCTTAAGTGTTAGGATCTCGAGAGACGAAGTCAAGTAGAAATTTAACGATGTATCGTTTTGAGACGTGTGGATCGTGGTAGATAGCCAGATTCTCTCACAGATGAGAAGGAGCTTGACCTTGGATGAACTTTTGGATACCCTGGTAAAGAATGCTAAATCAGTTTCAATGGCTGAAGCAGTGCGGATGGCGAAGGATTTTGCCAAGGCCTTTGTTGTAAAGGTCCCGCCAAAGCCACCTCCCTCGCCCTTGAAAAGATTCCAAACTCCAGGGAGCACTTCCAACTTTTAACCTCCTAAAAGATATCAAGGTCCCAATCAGAACCAGGAGACGGGAAGTTTCAAAACGAAAGGAAGGCCTTTTTCTCGAAGCACATTTTTTGGAACTCTGGCTTTTTTGAGGATGCAAAAGGATGAGCTTCAAAGTGAGAACATGTGTTTTGGATGTCAAGGTTTCGGACACTAGCTCAAGGATTGCTGAGAGCGACTCCTTCGTATCAACCTAATCAGGGTCCCTCTCGCCAAAATCAGGGCAACCGTAGAAGAGTGCCAGCTTAGCTTGCAGACTTAATGCAAAGTAATCTTAGAACTCCCTCCCAGAATTGGGAAAGCCAAAGAGAGATAGTCCCGCCCCAGCAGCCACCAAAGCAGTCACAATAGCTGATGCACTGGAGAAAGAAAGAGGAAAGATTTATGCTGCCATTGAACATGAAGGGTAGAATCGTTAGAATCGTTATATTTCTCAGTCCTTCAAACTCCACAGAGTACAAGGGTAAGAACTTTAAGCTTTTGAAAGATTCTGGCAGTACACATTCTTTTATTTCCCATGGATGCTTGCGTAAGTTAGTCCTAGATCAGAAAACAGGGAAACCTATGCAAGTAGAATTGGCCAGTGGGAAGATTCTTTTCACAGACCATGAGACATACCACATTAAGTTTAATTTAGATGGGAATGCGACAGACTCCTAGTTCAGTCTTACCCTTGGAAATCTATGATGGAATCCTTGGAATGGATTGGTTCCATAAAAATCAGGCTGACACTCACTGTCACAATGGAACCATCTCTTTCCTCGACCTTCACGGAAATCAAGTTCAAGGAACTGGAATTTTCGGATCCCCAGTTTTGCAGTTAGTCAAAGCTTCTAAATTGCTAAAGGGACTCAGAAAGAGGCAAACTGTCTATGTCGTTAAAATGAATCCAGGAGACAGAAAATGCAAGGCTAAGGAACCAGAATGGCTAAGTGAGTATGCTGATGTATTCCTAGAAGAGCTGACCGAGATGACTTCGACTCATGAAGTAGATCATGAGATAGAGCTACCTCCCAGAGCTCATCCAATAGCCTAGCACACATACAAGATGCCAATTCCAAAAGCCATAGAACTAAAGGAGCAGTTAAAATAGCTGCTAGAGCAAGGATTCATAAGACCTAGTGTTTCATCTTTCGGTGCATCCATTCTCTTTTAGAAAAAGAAAGATGGAATGTTAAGACTCTGTATTGATTACAAACGATTAAATCAGTTAACAGTAAGAGAGATGGAGTGACTCTATATTGATTACAGACTCTGTATTGAGTACAAAGGATTAAATCAGTTACCAGTAAGAAAGATGGAATGTTAAGACTCTATATTGATTACAGACGATTAAAAAATAAATATCCTATTCCTAGGATTGATGAACTTTTGGATCGGCTAAGTGGAACCCAAATGTTGACAAAGATAGATCTCAAATTTGGATATTCCCAGATCAGAATTAAAGATCAAGATATCCCCAAGACAGCCATCAATACTACTCGATATGGGCATTATGAATTTACAGTCATGCCATTCAGGTTGACAAATGTTAATCGCCTCATGCAAGACATTCTCAGAGAATACTTGGTTGAATTTGTTCTTGTCTTCTTCGATGACATCCTGGTATACTCCAAGAATGCAGCTGATCATGAAGATCATGTGCGCAAAGTCCTGGAGATCCTACGGAAACACCAACTCTTTGCAAAAAAGAGTAAGTTCACTTTCTCTGTTTGACCATGTCAAATACTTGGGATTTATAGTATCTAAGGATGGGATTTCTCTTGACCCCAATAAAATCCAAGCAGTCTTGGATTGGTCAGAGCCCAAGATAGTAAAAGAAGTCAAAGAATTCCTAGGATTAACCGGGTGGTATAGAATCTTTATACCCAAGTATGCTCAAATATCCCCTTTGACTAACCTTCTCAAGAAGAGCACCGTATTTCATTAGACCACTATGTGTCAGAGTGCTTTTGATAAGCTGAAGACAGCTTTAGTAACCAACCCTATCTTTAATTACCATATTTTTCCTTACCCTTTGAGGTAGTGACAGATGCCAATGGTTTTGCCCTAGGAGGTGCACTTCTGTAGGAAGGTCATGCAGTAGCCTATGAATCCAAAAAACTCAGAATGCATAAGAGGAATTATGCTATCCATGACTTGGAGTTACTCTCAGTACTTTATGCTCTAAAGTTGTTGGAGACATTATCTCTTAAGATAGAGGTTCACCTTGATGACAGATCATCAAAGTTTGAAGTGGATCTTCACCCAAAGGGATCATCAAAGTTTGAAGTGGATCTTCACCCAAAGGGATCTCAACATGCATCAAAGAAGGTAGATGCAGACGCTGGAGGAATTTGACTTTAAGATAAAGTACTGATGACCAGGGAAAGAAAATGTGGTAGTCGATACGCTCAATAGGAAATCCTCCTTGCTTGCAATAACATTAGTGTCAAATCCATTAATCAGTGAAGCAAGAGAGAAGATCATGCAGGATAGATTCTTTGCCCCTATTGCTACCCTACTACTGATGTAGGAAAGCAAGGCTCCTCAGGAAATGAGTTGAGTTCTTGGATACAAATTGGACGAAGGATGCATGTATTACAATAATCGGCTATGCATTCCTAATGATAAGGAAACAAAGGAAAAAATTTTGAGAGAAGCCCATGATAGCGTGATAGCTAGACATCAAGGGTTTATAAAGACCTACATGTTTATAAAGAAGAGCTTCTTTCTAGCCATCACTCAAAAGGGATGCACTCAATCATGTATGTCAGTGCTTAATATGTCAAAGAGTCAAGGCAGAAAGGGTTAAGATGCCAAGAAAGCTACATCCATTAGACATTCCACAAATGAAGTGTGAATGTATTAGTATGGATTTTGCTACTAGATTACCATCAGTGCAATCAGGTTACAACTCCATTTTGTGGTAGTTGATAGATTAACCAAGGTTTCCCATCTGATTCCAGTAAAAGAAACCTACTCCATAGTGGATGTTGCGAGAGTCTTCCTCAAGGAGATTTTCAGGCTGCATGGCTTGCCCAGAAGAATAGTGAGGGACAGAGACTCTAAGTTCACATCGAGGTTCTGGACTACATTCTTTGAAGCAATGGGAACTTCCTTAGATCTCAGTACAACTTATCATCCCAAGACAGATGGCTAGACTCAAAGAGAACCAATTAATTGAAGATATTCTTCGGGCATGCTGTGCAGAGAACCCAAGAAGTGGCTAAGCTACTTACATCTAGTAGATTTTGCTTATGATGCCTCTTATCTCACTGAAGTATTGGGATGAGTCCTTTCAAAGCTCTCTATGGACAAGATTGCCTCACACCATTAACTTGGTTCAACCCATTGATTAGGGTCGAGATGTCCAAACATATTCTTGATGATATGGAGCAGTAAATGCACGCAATCCGCAAAGATATTAAGGCTGCCTACTAGGACAAACAAAAGCAGTATGCAGACAAGAAAAGAATGGAGAGAGATTTTGAGGAATTAGAGATGGTCTTCATTCATGTACGACCCAAGAGAAGTTCTTTATCTCTCTAGGGAAGTACAAAAAGCTATCTCCAAGATACTGCGGGCCGTACGCCGTTACTTAGTTCAAGTAGGAGATCTAGCTTATGAACTTCTTCTGCCTCCCCATCTCATAGTATATAATATATTCCATGTCAACTTACCTAGCAAGTATGTACCTAGCCCGAGTCATGTGTTAGATGATGAACAGTTGACTTCTTAGACTCAAGGCCAGATGGAACTCCAACCCGAAGAAATCCTTGATGTTCGGGAGAAGGCTCTCAGGAACAGAGTCCTTAGAAAGTTTCTAGTCAAGTGAAAGTTGTATCCTTTAGAGCACGCCACTTAGGAGAAAGAAGAAGAGCTAATAAAGGACTACCCCACCTTTGCGAGATGAGGACATCTCACATTTTTCAAGTGGGAGAGGATGTAAGGTTCCTTCTCAGCCCTAAAAGATGTATAAGCTCTCCTCTCAGTCCCCTGTAGTCATCCCCTATTTCAGAATGCAAGAAAACATTGTTTTTCTTGTTTTGGTCTAGAGAGAGAAAATATTCTAGAGAGAGATAATACAATTTTGAGATATTTTTGGATATAAAGTTATCCCTTTTATTTAAGATGAATTTTTCTAAAACAGAAGTTCAAAAAGATTTTTCTAATATGCATTAGAAATTAATTGAATATATGTATTAGATACCTTAGTCTAAGGGTCCACATTTTCAAGAAAATTTGATTAAGGTCCAAAAAGTTTTTTAAGAGACCAATAGGATTAATCCAAGTGTTTCAATAAGTAAACTGCAAAGAATAAAAGAAAATCTCCCAAAAATGAGTAAATTCTCACATAAGATAGAGAATTGACTAAGTAGTGGGTTTATTAGTTAAAAAATAAGGTTTATTAGTAAAAAAATAAATTTTTGACACCTCAATAAGGAGGGAGGGGGATCATGAAGGAGGTGCCTGTTTCAAATCATTACTAAATATTTTTAATTCAAAAAAATTGAGATATTTCATCTCTGCTCTCTCCTCTTTCAAACTGGATCAAAAAGTAAGCCAAACTAGTCCAAAACTTATCCAAAATGGATCAAACTTAAGCTCGAAGCCTCTAGATCCCAGTTAGACTTGGTTGGTAGCCTCCCTCACCTATAATTCATTCCTTTGTATTTTCATCTCTGTGTATTTACATGCCATTATAATCTTCAAATTAGTGTAGTTTTATTATCCCTTTATTTTGCCTCTTCTTTAGGAAGCTTTGGATCTTCATTAATCTTCATCCTCTCTTGGAGATTACCCTCTACATCATGGTGGCCAAGCTTTCTCTTGTGGGCTTCACTTCTCTCTAAAGAATCAAGCCAAAAACCAAAAGTAAGCTTAAATCAATGGTGTCTTTCTATCTTTTTCACAACGGTAATCTTCTTCCCAACCTCTCTAATGCTTGGGAAGCATTTTAGTCAATGGTGTCTTTCTATCTTTTTCACAACGGTAATCTTCTTCCCAACCTCTCTAATGCTTGGGAAGCATTTTAGTCAATGGTGTCTTTCTATCTTTTCACAACGGTAATCTTCTTCCCAACCTCTCTAATGCTTGGGAAGCATTTTAGTCAATGCTTTTTCTTAAAACCAAGTTTCTAGTGATTCATATTGTTTAAATGGTTTAATGCTAATCTTTTATGCTTAATGGATCTTAGTATTAATCTCATTTTTCTTAATCAAAACTCTAGGCTTAACAAGCTAGAGATAGAGATAGAGCATTTTTATGATTTTTATTCTAATTAAAATAAGGATTAATTCATTCAAGCTTGTTTTATGATTAGAAAATTCATAATTATTCATTTTAAGTTGAAAGAGAGTTTATGCTAACATTTTTGTAATTATTTTCATATGGGAATGATAATGGGATATTTTTAAAAATAAATAAGATATTTAAATATAATTATGCTTAGGTATACATAATAAATTTTTAGATTAAAAGAGGAAACCCCACCATATTTTAGACAATTATGAGTAAATATTAAAAGTAGAATTTTTTAATATTCTCAAAAAATGCAACGAAGCTATGCAAAAAAATAGAAAAAATAAATTTAATTTTATGCATACGTATGATAATGTAAAAATAGGAATTCTCATCATATTCTAGGCATAAACATTTTAATGCTAAAAGAAGGATTTTTGTTACATTGTTGAAAATACTTTTATAGTATTTATGCATAAATGTTTAACTAGAGAAAAGAGGAATTTTTGCTATATTTATTTTTATATGTGCATGCATAAAAATCTAGATGCAAAAAGAGAAATTTTCACGATATTCTATGTAAAAACATTTTAAATATCAAAAGAGGAATAATTGTCATATGTCAAAATAAGTATATTCATGGTATGTATATACATGAATATTTTTATTTATTCATGGTATGTCAAAATAAGTATATTCATGGTATGTATATACATGAGTACTTTTATTTATTTATCAAAAATAAATAAGTATATTCATGGTATGTATATACATGAGTATTTTTATTTATTTATCAAAAAGAGAAATTTTTATCGTACTTTTTATTAGGAAAATGCATAAATTAAAATTAGAAACAAAAGAGAAAGTTTAACCATATTTTACGTAGATAATTTAGGGCATGTCAATGTCGAGGTTCAAATAGAGAAAAGAAAATTTTAGTATAATTTTATGTGAACATTTTAAACTAATTGATGTATACATATTCACAAAAAGGATCATTGGAAAAAGAAATATTCATGTTAAATTCCATTATTCATGGTGAATAGAATTATTTATAATTCTAATATGTCCAAGAAAGAATGAGTTTTCATAATTTTGGAGTTTTACCATTATGATTGGAAATCATAATTATTGCGAGAGCCAACGAAGCGGTCCCTAAGTGAAGTACTAGGACACCTAAAGGAGGATCCTAGAGGGTTCTTACTAGGGCGATGCACGAGCTCGCTGGCTGCTAGGACACCCATGCGTATGTTGAGGAAGGTATTTATGGATTGGCAAGAAATTATCTAAATGAACTGGAAACTTGAAATTGGATCTCGTTGGTTGACTAGCTGGTCTTTAATATGGAGAGTCCGGATGACAATTTGATTGTAAAACAATGGAACTGGAATTTTGAGGATTATGATGGAAACACTGTGGTTTTATTCCAATTCTGTTTGAAGGTAGTTGAATCTGAGAAAAGAAAATTTCATATTAGGTGCGTAAGTGGTGTGTCTATTTTGTATTTTGCATGAGTGTCGCCTAGGGGACCTGGGAACTCTTTTCCCTAGTACCCGAGATAAAACACAACTAAATTTTTATAAAAAGGAATCCCACCAATACAGTGGTTGGGTAGTTGGCTAACCCATGGGCCAGTTGGGGTTAGGCTGGATCAGTGGATTCCTACAACCAAGTTCAGTTAAGATTAAGTTATCGTAGTTAAAGTAAGTCCCAGGAAGATTCTTGTTCTATGGGAAAGAATCAACGGCGGATGTGCCTCGCTTAAGGGGAAAAAAGCGATGATTTCTATGAACGAAGTGCAAGTTCCTCCTTGATTCGGCCATGTGACCCACAGGTTTGGTTGGAATACAAAGGATAGATAAGGCCCTTGACTATGTTAGGAGATTTTCTTGGTGGAGGAATTGCCTGAAGGAATTGCCTATGCTTTCTAGGCAAGGGAAGTTTTTTCCAGGTTTGGTTTTGGAAGAACCGATGGATTAGTATCTTATCCGAACATTTGTGGGCGAGGCCCCGAGTGGGAAGCTCTGCCCTGCGCGCAAGGTTGCTACTTCTACTACCAGCACTCCAGAGTGTTGATACGTAGAGGGGACAAGGGTCTCACAAGAGTGGGATAGCCAAGGCTCCCACCTATCACTCAGCATACTCCACTTGGTAGGAGTAGCTCGAAGTATTGGAAGAGTCCCACCAACTTGCTCAGGGCCATAGAGGTGGAGCAACTTCGACGTAAAGCATGTCATGATTGACACTTGATACTTTCCCAATCCTCTGAAGGTGACTTAGCTTTGGTCTACAATTCTAAATATTTTAAAAAGGCTCAGAAGTTCGTGTATGCTTGGCACAGTCCCTTCAGGTAGTTGAGATCTTTCCCATGGGTGCCTCCTTTCCGTTGGTGAATGGCTCTAGGGTGAAGAAGTATTGGCCTCCTTAGGTGTGACAAGCTAGTAAGCGCTCGTGGGGATGACACGGGTTGTACATATTATATTAAAAATTTTTTTTCCCACTTTATTGTTTTTCTTTGCATATTTTTTTTTCTCCTTTCTTTTTCTCTCATGGGTAACATGGTGGCCTCAATCTCCACCCATCATCCTTCCCCCTTCCCTTTCACTTCTCCCCTTGGCCTTCCTCACCGACCAAACCATCCCCCCTCTCCCCCCTTCTCACCGATTAAAACTCAAATAAAATAAATCCCCCCTTAGTATTTTGTATGTTTTTAATTTTATTTATTTTTAAAAAACCCCCCTTCGTTTTTTTCCAAAAAAACCCTTAGTTTTTTTTCTCAAAAAACCCCCTCTTAGTATTTTTTTTCCATTTAGAAACAGAAAGAAAACAAAAAAAAGGACCCCCCTCGTCACATTTTTTGTTTCTTCTTTCCCACAAAAAGAAAAAAAACATGTCTAGTCCCCCTTTCTTTCTCTCTCTCTCTCACTCACTCACTCACACCCCCCCTCTCTCCCTAACCCCAGTGACCACCCTCTCACCCCACCCTTCTCTCCCTCTCCCTCACCAACCACACACTCCCCCACCCCCTTCTCTCTCTCTCTCTCTCTCTCTCTCTCTCCCCCCCTCACCGACCCCCCACTCCCCACCCTCTCGGCCCCCTTCACCAACTACTCCCCTCGGACCTCACCCCCTCCCTCACCGACGAACCCCCCTCACCTCACCCTCTCCCTTCTCTCTTGTGACCCCACCAGCCCCCCTCTTCTTCATTGTCAACTACCCCCCCTTGGTCACTCACCCACCCCCCCTCTCTCGCTCACGACCCCCATCATCCTTCCCTTTTGTTCGCTCCCCCTTCGCCACCCAACCTTCTCCCCTCTCACTTGTTTGCAGCACTCCCACTCACAGATATACCCCCCCTCTTATCTGTGCGCAACACCCCCCCACCCAATCCCCCTCGTGTGCACTCACCACCCCCACCCTCCCTTCTCTCCCCCTTCACCGCCTCACCGCCTCTCCCTCTCACTCAACCCCACACCCTCTCCTTGCCACCCCACCTTCTCTCCCTTGCACCCACACCCCCCTCTCGCCGACCACCCCCCACGCCCCCTCTCTCCTCATGCCACACCGACCAGCGCCACCCCCCACCCCTTGCTCACCCAATCTACACCTTCCCCTTCTCACTGTGCCTTATCTCTCTCACCCCACCCATCATCCTTGCCTTTCACCAATCACCCCCTCTCTCTCACTCTCACCCCCCCTTCTCACTAACCACACCTCCCCGTTATCTCTCTCACCCCCCCCTTCAATGACCACCCTCTCTCCCTCGCTCTCACCCACTCCACACTCACCCCTGCTCATCTCTTGCTCTCTATCTCTCTCTCACAATCGCCACCCCTTCTCCCTCACTCTGACCCACTCCACACCCCCTCTTCTCACTAACCCCCCTCACTTTCTCTCTTGCACACCCCCCCACTCATCTCTTTCTCTCTCTCTCTCATAGTTGCCACTGCCTCTCTCTCTCTCTCTCCTGTGCACCCACTCCACACCTCCCTTCTCACCGACCCCCCTCTCCCTCTCTTTCTCTCCTGCACACCCCCCCCACTCATCTCTTTCTCTCTCTCTCTCTCTCTCTCTCTCGGAGTCGCCACCCCACCCCCTCTCTGTCCTCACAACCCCTCCCCCTATCTTCTCTCCCCCTTCGCCCCCTTCGCCCCCTCTCTCTCTCACCCGACCGCACCCCCTCTCTTCTCTCACCCCCCCTTCACTCACTGACCACCCTTGGACCCCCCCCTTTCGCGGAGCTCACTCACACCCCCCCTCTCACCGCCCACCCCCCAACCCCCTCTCTCCTTTGTACCAGCCCACTCCCACCCCCTCTCAACCTCACCACCCTCTCTCACCACCCAATAGTCCCCCCAAAAAAAAAGGCGAGAGAAGAAACTCTCTTTCTCTTCCATCGGCCCCCCTTATGGCCATCACCACAGCAAAAAAATAAAAAGAAAAAACAAAAACATCTCTCCAACCCCTTTTTTTATTTAAAAGATAACTTATTTATTTTCTCTCTTTATTTTACTGCTCTCACCCCACCACCCTTGCAGCTGTTCGTGCAGTAGGGCGCGCCCATGGGTTGAATTCCACCCCGGGAGTGTTGCTCTTCTCCGGCCCACCACCGACTGCCTCCACTTCTCAGATTCTGCTAGTGTCCACCTCTCTTGTGGCCTCCATTGGCATCACCATCACGTCTTGTGCAGCTTCCTTTGGCAGTCCTCGCCACTACCACTACCAAGCCATCATCGCCACTAGCTGAGGTATCATTCCCTCGACACCCCCTCTAGGTCCGCCCGTATCTCTTGTTTTATTGTCACATGAGCTTTCCTTGGTAGGGTTGGTTCATTTTTCTTCCTTAGACTTCACCACGGCATTCGAGGACTTATGTAGATCCTTCTTGGTGGACCTAGCCACCAAGCGCATCCCCACCCTCACCACTCCCTACATAGCCGAGATCTTTCAGTTTCCCACCACTCGCAATCCTGCTAAAACGGGATGGGGTATTTTGGGATCCCAAAGAATGATTGGGTCCTTAACCTCCAAGGGTCAGTCCTTGGGATGATTCCTTGGCAGAAATCATGTCATGACCCAGCATCCCCCATCATCTCCCTGGATGCTAGCATCTTCGTGTCTACAGACTCGCGTCATCCCGCATCATCTCCCTAGATGCCTCACACAGCTTGCCCCTCATCCCCAGCGAGACGAGGAGTACTTTGCCTCCCCCTATTCGATGCATTTCTCTCTTTTCACACCACTCGTCCCTTTTATTGGGTTGCACTCATCTCCACTGTCCTCTGCTCTGCCGTCACTCGCGTCTCACTTCTACATGCACACCAGCCTTATGTTTTGCTAGTCCACTATTCACACACATCACGCTATTTTTTTACTCACTTGGTGGCTCATCCTAAGCGACATCCCTCGCAGGACCCTGGTTCCCCCTCCCGACCTCACACCCAATCCTGCATCCTTAGGGAGCTGTCGATCCCATTAATTGCTCTTTGAGTACTTGCAGCTTGTTGATGAGGAGGCTCCCCCTATTTGGATGGCAGAAGAATAAAGTAAATTATTAGAAGAGGTGTTATGTGGAAAGGGACTCCCAGTACATCTTGATGATGATGAGCGAGAGAGTTTAAGTATTTTTGTGATCTACAATTCAAAATGTATGTAAAAATGGATCAAAGAGCACGACAAAGAATGGCAAGAGAATATGCAAAGAACATCGAAGAGGCCGCAACGGGTGACCCCCACCATGTCAATGACATGGATACAAGAGCGAATAAAAACGGCCCAAGAAGAAGGTGCACAAGTTACTCGTGTGAGGAGTTTGAGCTCAGTCTTGAGTGTGACAAGGAGGTAAGATATGGCATGGCCCACACTTCTAGTATTCTATGTGTGTGCTTTTGTGATGTTAATATTCTATACACTTATGATTTTAGGTTCGGGCATATAGCAGTATGTGGGCCTATGGAAAACATCTTTGAGTCAAAAGGATTGATGCTATGCGTCTTACTCAATACTCATGCATTGTTGTGCACATCATTTCAACAACAATCTCGTGCAAGTACGCATGACACAAACCTTGTCGATGATGAGCTAGATTACGTTGGGGATCTAGAGAGAATATATGAAGTTAATTATCATTTTATGAAATAGGTATAGCCATTCTAGAAAATTGATTGATTCTCTCACATGGTGTATTTGGTGCTAATTCGAGAACATGTTTATTATAGGTCATTTTGAAGGTTCGCTGGTTCTGTACACAATACAAAGGCAAAGATGCTATCGTAAAAGAGAGCCCATGGATTTTTGGTCTATTGACTCCTCCAAGTTGCTATGAGCAAGCAAAGAACCTTACCTTCTTCCAATGCATTGTGAACAAAAATTCTTTTACAAGAATCCAGATGGGGGACGAGGGTGCTACAATAACTAAGGGGTGGTGATGAAGAGAAGAGAGGGCTATCGTCCCAAGTTGATGTCAAATGAGTAACCATAAAATGCAGCCGCATAGCTATAGAAATGTTGAGCCAACAATATAAACCATATATCTCCATGTGGGTACTGATTCTTTCCTAGAAACCATGGGTCTTTATGCAATAGAGCTGGTACAACAAGTACAACTCTCTATTTAGCCAGTACAACAAGTACAATGGTTGGCATAATAGGTACAATAGGTACGATGGCTGGTACAACAAGTACAATGGCTAGTATAGCAAGTAAAAGGGTTGGTATAGTCGTACAATGGGACCGGTACATCTGATATAATAAGTACGAGGGCTAGTACACCATGTATAGTGGCTGGTACAACCGTTATAGTGGCTGGTATAGTAGGTACAACAAGTACAAGGGATGGTACAAGAGGAATAGTGGCTGGTATAGTAGGTACAATAAGTACAAGGGATGGTACAAGAGGAATAGTGGCTGGTACAATCGATACAATGGTTGGTACAATAGGTATAGCACGTATAGTAAGTGCAAGGGCTAGTACAACAAGTACAATGGCTAGAAATCATAATAAAATGATTAAATATCCTTGCCTTCAATATTTCTTGGCATAGGTACTTTGGCAACTCATGTTATCTGCTCAATTCTAGATGTAAATATGTGCACCTTGGTTTATTATAAAAGCTTTTCTCAGCAAAAAGAAGTTCCTATGGGAGACTTGCCGTTTCGGCTTAGCGTGGTGTTTTTATATTGTATATATGTTTCTTCCGTTGTGCTTCCATGCTCTATCTAGTATTTGAAGTGTTGGTCTATTATTGTTTCGGGTTCCCTACTTGTGACATTGGTATCAGAGCAAAGGCTTTCTCGGAAGCAAGAAGCTTCTTTCCAAAAATGAGAAAGATAAAAGATCAAAAGTGGGTACTACACTCACCAACACTTTATATGGCCTCAGTGTGTTGGTTGGCTACTTGTGAAGGTTGTGGGCATGCTAGAATTTTCCAACAATTGGCATTAAATGACCAGTCAACTGATTTAGGCATGTCCGATTGATTTATACCTACTATCGGGCTGTTGTTGGTGCTCTTTGTCGGGTAGCTGGTCAGGCTATAGGGCTAGTTGGCTTGTTGGCCGACTAGTTGTCTTACCTAGTTGACCCAGACTGGCTTGGCCAACTTATGGTCAGGCCTTACCAACTGTTACCTAAGCCCACCAAAGGGCTGGCCCCGATTTCCCTAGGTGTATTGCAAGGGTTTTGATACCCTTTGCAAGGCTAGCCCACATTAGAGTTGGCCCCTTCTATAAGAAATGGTTCTAAAAATTCCTAATCATACATCTATGGCTATGGCTGAAATCTACCTGCACCTGCATGATGAATTCTCCAAGTGGGTTATGAGGAGTGACACTTGATTGACCTGTAAGGCTCGGAGGTTGACCTACATAGCTTGTGCATGATTGTCCTTGGATTGAGGGCTCACAATGTGGTCATGAGATATGACAAATATTCTTCAAAAGGGTGCTACTTTTGTACAAATGTTGCATTGATGATCATCCCAATGTTTCATTGTGTATCCCAGTGCAGGGTGTCACATGCATATTGCACTTACATGCCATGTAGACATATCTGAACAAGAAGGTGCAAGACCTAGAGTGGAAAAATGGTCCCATGTGAGCCCTATCCAAGATGAGTCAGCTAAGGTTCCACTCTATGTGTCCGAGGTCAGGTGTGCATTGTCTTGCACACAAAGCAATGCCAGTCCATACTGTGAGTCTCCCTCTGGAATGATGGCAGATGATCTGTGAATCTGGTTTGTAACTAGATTCCAGACTTTTGTAGTGCATGTAGGTTTACATGTAGAAAAGGGGTCAACCCATAGGGCTACCCCCCCAAACCAGAGCCTAAGTCTTACAGTGGGCATGGAGCAGCTTAGAGCCACCCCAAGGGGCCAGGAAGGTCCCAAGTTGTGCCCACCAACCCTTGCATGGGCTGGGGCTATCAGCCACACCAGCCCTAGGGGCCCCAGCCACGTAGTCGATAGGGCCTAAGTCCCTGCCTAGTCAATTGGTTATGTGGGGCACTCCCACACAATTTGTGCATGGTTGCTTATAGCAGCCTCGACACCCCCTTGTTCATGCACACGACGGATAGGTTCTCTCCAGTGTGAAAAGATGGCAAAAAGGTGCATTAAATGCCCTTTAACCTAGTCGTGATGAATATTCAGCATTAAAAAATCTCAACTATGAATTCAATCCATGATCTCATTATTCACAATGGATTGACGCTTCCCATGGGACATGAAAGACAAGGGGCTAGGACTTGTCTCATGTGATCCCAGTCTAGGGACGAGTCAGCTAGGGTTCCACTCTATGCGTCTAAGGTAAGGTCTACATTGTCGTGCACATAAAGCAATCCCAGTCCGTGTACTCTGAGTATCCCTCTAGAATGAAGTCAAATGATTTGTGTATATGATCTAGAACTGGATGCCAAAGTTCTATAGTGCATGTAGGTTTGCATGTAGAAAAGGGGCCAGCCCATAGGGCTAGCCCACCAGAGTAGAGTGTAAGGCTCTTGCAATGAGCATGGGTAGCTTAGAGCCACCCCAAGGGACCAGGAAGGCCCTAAGCTGTGCTGCCCACTAACCCTTTCATGGGCTAGGTAAGCTATTGGCCAGCCCTAGGGACCCTAGTTGTAAGATTCCTCCTAGGGCGGCTGAATATTTAATAAGTCTCTACTTCAATCCCTTGTAATCATTCTATGTTTGTGAATACGAGAAAATATTATTTTTCCTTGCTTTGCCTAGTGAGATAAAAATTTCTAGAGAGTGGTAGATCAATATTGGGATATTTTTGGATAAATAAATTCTACAGATATCAAAAAAATGTTTCCCTGAAACAGAAAATCAAAATAGATTTTCCAAGGTGCAATTGGAATTAATAAAAATTGATTTAGAAGACCTTAGCCTAAGGGTCAAGAATTTCGAAAAAAATTTAATTATGGTCCAATTAAGGTTCCTATGGACCAATAAGATTAATCCAAGTGTTGGGACAAGATAAATCCAAAGAATAAAAGAAAATACCCAAAAATGAGTAAATGCCCACCTAAGATGAAGAGTTGACTAAGTACTAGGTTTATTAGTTAAAAATTACGAAGTATTAATAAAAAAATGAGATATTTTGGAGTAATCATTCATTTTTGACACATGGGTAAGGAAAAGGGGGCCCTTCAAGGAGGTGCCTATTTCACATGTGTAGATGAGTTTTGAACTCAAAAATAATAGGATATTTTTATCTCTCCTCTCTCCTAGATCAAACCAAATAAAAAAGGGAGCCAAACTGGTCTAAAACTTGTCCAAATTCAGCCAAACTGAATTTGGAAAATTCTAGAACTTAGTTGGACTCAGATAGTGGCCTCCCTCACCTATAAATAGACCCTCATTCCTTTGTATTCTCATCTGTGAACTAAACTATGCCGGTATTACTCTAAGTTAAGCTTATTTTCTATTATCCTCTAAAAACCCTCTACAAATTGAAGAGATTGGAGCTTCTCTCTCTCTTCAATCTTCCTTGGAGATTCCAACAACATACCAAACCAATTGATTGGTTGGGGGCCTCTACTGTGATCAAAGAATCAAGTAATTTAGGAGGTAAAGTGTGGATTATTGTCTTCTTTTTCTTAAATCTCCAAATGTTTCTCTTCTCAACCCCTCTCAAGCTTGAGAAGCATTAATTTGAATGGCTTTTGAATACTATTTAAGTTCTTTAATGTATTGTAATGAAGAAACACATTAATTTCTATTTATGCTTAATTTATAATGGTTTTTAAGCATTTCTCTCTCTCCCCCAAAGAATGGTCATTCCTATGACCTATTCTCAATTCAAATGAAGCTTCTCATGAAGCATTTCTCTAATCTAAAAGTAATTCTATGCTTGTCTAATTGGAGGCCAAAATAATGGCAACACATAAATCATTTTCATTTATATTATGAAAGAGGACTTCCTACCATATTCTGAGAATAATCATCCTAGATTAATTGAATGATTCTCATTATAATCATGGAAAATTGATTTTTATGTTTATGCATAAATATTTAATTACGAAAAAGAGGAATTTCTAGTAATCCAATTTTTATGTTTAAAGAGTAATCCCCATGACAATGGAAATCCATGTACTCTAATAAAGTAAGAGAAAAATTGTGATGCTAAAATAATAAATATTTTATTTAAAAATTAAAGAAGGATTTTAGTTAAATTTATCTTTTTGCATGGATAAATTTTAAATGATGAAAGAGAAATTTTCACTATATTGGAATCCTAGTGTAAAGAAATTAATGAAGATTTTGATTTAAATTTTAAGAGAAAATTTAGTTAATTTATCTTTTTGTATAGATAAGATTAAATGATGAAAGAGGAATTCCCACCATATTGGAATTCAAATGTATAAATGAGAAAAGTAGAATTTTTAGCTTAATGGAATTAATGAAAATTTTTATATAATTTTTAAGAAGAATTTTAAGAATATCTAATTTATGGTAAAAGAGGAATTCCCATGATAATTGGATTGCACTCATTGAAATGAGAAAAATTCAAAAAAATAGGTATTGATATTTTAGTTAAAAGAAGAATTTTTATGATATTTAAGAGAAGCTGGATTTGAATTAAATTTTAGTGTCAAAAGGTGAATTTCCACCATAATTCTACCTAATGAATTAAGGCTAAGAAATTAGGTGGCATAAAGAATATCTTTGGATATTTTAATTGGTAAAATCACTAAATTGATATTTACCCAAAATCTAGATGTTTAGTTGAAGGAAATCCTTGTAGAACTATTTCCGAATGAATTTGGTTAGACTACGTGAGGGACGCACAGTAAACCTAATTGTCCTTCTCTCGATCTGAATCAGACAAAAACTTCGTGACCAATTCCAGTTACTAAATCCAAAGAATAGACTATCAAAACTAATCTAGTTTTTCCTTGACCAAACTCACCAAGAATCTAGTTGGACAAATGTAGATTACTCTCATGAGAGATCAAGGATTCTCATTATGAAAATGGGAATTATGGAAAAAGGGTTGTCGGAACCAATCTCAAACTGGAATTTTACTTGTATTGGAACCTCTGTTTTTTTCATTCAAAGGATTGTTTTACACCAAAATGCTGGAGGAAGCATTTGGCTTATGGTTTTCTAAGAGGAGGTTTGTTTTGGAACAACTAGCGGGGAGTCGTCTCGTGGACATTGCTTGTAGGCAAAGCCTGCCAAGGTCTTGACCAACCTCGTACGGTTATAATGGTGCGCTTCCGGTACGATGGGTGAGGACCGACGAAACGGTCTTGAGTGAAGTGCTAGGACACCTAAGGAGGATCCTAGAGGGTTTTGATGACCAAGCAATGCACGAGCTCGCGGTTGCTAGGACACCCATGCCTACGTCGAGAAAGATTTTGCATTAGGAACTCAATGGAGTCTTCTTGGGCCCTTTTATTTGGCAGTTTAAGGGAGTCAAACCTTTTCTCTTAAGAAGAAACGTTTTCTAATTTGAAGCTTCAAAACGGCTACTTTATTCGAATTTGAATTTTGGAGGGAAAATGGAATTTAAAATCTAGCTGATAAAACCATATCATGTAACATATCTATGGAAAGCTCTTGATGCGTAGATCACGGATCTGTAATCTCCGCTCAAATCGGAGCTTGTATGTAGAAGTTATGGAGGTCCGAAAATCGTAAAATTGCCCCCTCCCCTTTTTGGGGGAAAAAGTGCACCCTTTGACCACTCTTACACCTCTCTTACAAACCATTGGTTTTTGCTTACATGGCGGGCTCCTATTTGTCAAAAAGTTAAACGTTTCCATAACCTCATGGCAAATTAAAGGGCCCAAAAAGACTCCATTGAGTTCCTAATGGATAGACAAAAAGGAAAGATTTTTGAGAACCAAATTTTGATACTAGATATCGTTGGTTGGCCAGCTGGTCTTCAACGGAGAGTGCAGAGGATACATTTTTATAATACAATGGACTCAGAATTTTGGAAAATGATGATCAGAAATATTATGATTTCTATTGAAGGATCGTTTTTAAAGCCAGCCAAATCTGTTATAAATGGTAATTTCATATTGGGTGTGTACGTGGTATGCCTACCTTGACTTTTGCATGAATCGCCACGGCTAGGGACCCAGGAACTCTTTTCCTCTCGGTACTCGGGCAAAAACCCAACCAAATCTTCATAAAGGAATCCAACCAATTCAGTGGTCGGGTGGTTGGCTAACCCATGGGCCGGATAGGGTAGGCTGGATCGGAGGATTCTTGAGAAACAACAAGATACGATTAGTTACGTTATTTAGTTTTAAATCCTAAGAAGACCTTGTTCTGTGGGGGAGGGGATCATCGGTTGTGTCTCGTAAATGAGGAAAAAAGCAGTGATTCCATGGACCAAGTGTAAGTCTCTTCTTGATCTGACCATGTGACTTCAGGTTTGGTCAGATCAGTTTATCTAGTTAAGACTTGACTCATTAGAGTAATTTCCCCGTTAAAAGATTTTTCCCAATTGGCGGAATCGCCCATGCCTTCTGGGTGAGGGGAGTCTTCCAGGCCCGGTCTCGGGGAGGGGCCACCTAGGCTAGCCTCTCATCCCCCGGACATCCGCGGGCGAGGCCCTGAGTGTGTGGACCTTGCCTCGTGTGTGGGAGGCCAATGCCGCTTCCGCCGCCGCGGCAAGAGCCCCGAAGCAGGGGCGGGGGACCTCACACTAGCCAGGCATTGGATAGGGCCCATGGCCCTACCCAGCCAGTGGGCTGAGTGTGGGGCAGGTCGCACACTGTTTTTGCATGGCTACACAGTAGCCTAGAGACCTCCTTGTTCATGCGCAGAGCTCAACAAGTTTTGTTGAGTGTGAAAAGATGGCAAAAAGGTACATTAAATGCCCTTTAACCTGCTGGTCGAGAGGAATATTCAGCATTTAAAAAGCCCAGACATGAATTCAATCCATTACCTCATTATTCACAAGCAATTGATGCTTCCAAGTGCTAGGATAGCAAAGGGGACATCTCCAATCAAGGTGAACATTGCAGGTCAAGATTCAGGTTTTATTTATTGATTTGCATCACTCTAGTAAAGCAAATACACCACTCGTGGTGGGTGCCGTACAAAGGGTATTTGGGACCCAATACTGCAGCCGCTTCCCCCCCCCCCCTCTCTCTCTCTCTCTCTCTATTTTTTGCACATCTACTTTAGTTTTGTGTGTTATTATCACTGTGAATAATTGTTGAATTCTAAGCATTGAAGTTACTGATTTGACCACAAAACTTCGCATATTAAAGAGGGTGCACGTGACATTTGCTTAAGGAAGTAGTTTTGTGCTAAAATCATGAGCAGCACATAGCTTGGACTAAGGATTTATGGATTCAGAGAATTTATCCTCTGAATATGGAGTTGGCTTTATGTGCCCATGTTCAACACTTGAAGTGTTGGTCTCTTATTGTTATAGGTTCCCTACTTGGGGGGGGACAATTAACACATATGTTTATCCACTTAGTCTTTCAAACAAGGTTGCGTATTAATACCATGAATTATCTCTTCGATTTCTGAGTAAAATTGCACACTCCTGTACAACACCCTTGTGGCACCGAACTCTCGCGAGACGAGCTGTGTGAGGATAAACTTCTTGCTGACTCGTCCTAGTCTCTGCATTTAAATGAAAACTTTTTTTTTAGTGAGTTCATTTACAATTTACAACAATCTCATGTTATAATCAAAGGTCTCTTACCCCCATAGCTTGTGAACCTTAGGCATATAGAGGTCCATGAGATCTTGAAGCCGATGATGACAGAAAACCTTTCCTCTGCCTCGGTCCACTCTGTGTCCTGGCTCGTCGATGGAGAACTCTATGCCCACATCCCCTAAACAAAATCATGGCATCAATGGCACTGAGAATGGCTGCTCGAGCGGATTTGTGACACTCTGCTCATCACTCATAGAAGGAAATTAAAACAAATAGTTATTAGACCTTGAAATTAAATCAAATAGTTATTAGACATACTTCATACCTATGTTGACGATGCTTCTACACTTAGACTCCTTGGTGACATAACCAGGACCATTCAACCTCTCCTCTGTGTCCTGAACAATTGACCAAATATAAGTATTATAGAAATTTTTAAACAAATGATAGCTCAAAAGAGACAAATGATAGAAATTATACATACTCATTTGGTGACCTGGTGCCATGTCCTGCTCCTGATCCTCTAGCACCATATCCAGCTCCTACTCTTGATCCTCCAAGCTTAGATCCAGCTCCTGACCCTGACCCTCCTCCTCTTTACCCTCCTCTTGAACCTCTTGCTCTAGATCCTCCTCCTCCTCCAAGGGATCTAGAGGTGCCCTCATCAGGGACTACGGGCCATAAGGAGAAAGAAAGTCGAGTGAAGATAGCCTCCAGCTCATCAACGCTCAAAATACTCTCCCATTCCTCCTCTATCTCCTCTCTACTCAAACTGAGACTCGCAACTCTCTTGATGGCTTTCAAGAGACCTAACTTCCTTGAGTCCGCCATGGATGTCTATACACATGCAAGAAGGAGATTGTATCTAAACCTATAAGCTTACAGTCACAATCCACTAGTACATATACTTAAGATAACAGATGCACACAATGACCATCATCACATTCTAAGTAAAATAAAACATACTCAAATACAACTCCAAATTGAGTTGAATCTATTAACTGATATTGTTTCCACTCAGTGATGGCCTCTGAAAGCTTCATCTTCACTTTATTCACGTCAACTAGAGTTGTCCTGCCATGCACTAGTGTGCCCCGAACAAGGTTTGCAACATATTATTTTTTGAGAATTGTTGTGCGGTAAGCATCGTTATTGTCTTCATATGTTCACACCAACATCATATCATTGACAATAGTTATCAATGTCTTGAGTCTGGCCATTGAATATAAACTTGTGCAAATTAATTATTTTGATTAAGCATTGATGGATTTTCCCACATAATAAGCATTGATGGATTTTCCCACATAATAAACTATGACTAGTACGTTGCACTATCTTGCACCTTATTGCTATTGAATATAAACCTATGGAAATTAATAACTTTGATTAAGAACTATCTAATAAATTATCCAAGTGGATTAAGAGTACTGGCACTTGACTGAATGGTGCATTGATGAAGAGCTAAAAGCATGGTTACTACTACCCTCCTACCACCTAGAAATTGGCTGTAGAGACGGGCCTAGACACCTTGGTTTTGCCTAGGGTTTTTCCTGGTGATAGTATAATATATATACTAGATGGTCATGATGTCAACTTACCAATTGTAGTCCTATTCTGGTTGTGTGGACCTACTGAAAATGACAACTTTGCATGTTGTATACTACTTATAGCTTGCCTTGTCGCTCACTTTTTTTACCTATCCCAGTGGGACCTACACGTCCAAACTCATCAAAAAAATTTGACTCACATGTATACATATTGGTTATACTCATCGGAGTATCAAAACCCATGTCGATGTCATCTATAACATCAAAAATAACAAAAACAACAAAAACAAAGCTATTGTAAACTACAGTCCCTGTTCCTCTACTACTGTCAAATAGACCATGGTTGTATATGGGCCTAGACACCTTGGTATTACTTAGGGTTTATCTTGGTGATAGTCTAATGATGCTCATGATGTCAGCTTACCAATTGCACTCCTATTCTGGCTATGCTGTGGACCTGGTGAAAATGACAACTTTGCATGTTGTACACTACTTGTAGCCTACCCTGCTACTTAATGTTTTGGCATGTCCCAGTGGGAGTCCAAACTCTTTATGGCTCACATGTATACACATTGGGTATAATCATCCAGTTATCAAAACCCATGTTGATGTCATCTGTAACATTTAAAACATTAGAGCTATTGTAAACTACAGCCGCCCTCATGTCCATGTTGCCACCTAGACCATGTTGATGTCATCTGTAACATTTAAAACATTGAAAACAGAGCTATTGTAAACTACAGCCGCCCTCATGTCCATGTTGCCACCTAGACCATGGGTGTAGATGGGACTAGACACCTTTATTTTGCCTAGCATTTGTCTTGGTGATAGTCCAATATATTTACTAGACGCTCATGAATTTAGCTTACCAATTGCACTCCTATTCAAGTTGTGCAGACCTGGTGAAAATGACAACTCTGCGTGTTCTACACTACTTTGTAAGCTTGCCATGTTGCTCACTGTTTTGACCTATCCCAGTGGGACCCCCATGTATAAACTCTTTAGGTGATGACGTCTCACTTGTATACACAATCGATATATTCATCCTAGTATCTACTCTAGATGTCATCTCTGTAATATCAAAAACAGAATGGTTGATGCATGCTAGTATCTAGTGGCATGCATTGTGGGAACACCCAACATGCATTGCGAGATCCTCGTGCATGCCAGTAGCTACTGGCATGCATAACGAGCTATTGGCATGCATTGAGAGCTCACGATAGTGTACTCGTGATTCAGAAGGACGAACCATCTTTCTTCTTAGATGTTGATTCTCCGTACTCTGATCTAGACCACATAGGGGATGATACTTCTTACTCATTATTGGCAGGGGAATTGATCGCGTATTCCCCCAAGAAACATGTTGAGGTTCTCTGGTTATGTGCGTAGCATACACCAGGGAGATATGAACACAACACAAAATAGACATTGGCCACAAACTATGGTGATCGCCTATACTGAAAGAAGCACAAAAATACGCGATGACTTAAAAGACAACCTTACTCAATAATATATATAAACGGAGATGAATATGTAGAGACGCAATCAGGAAAAGCGCATATATAGAAAAGAAGAAAAATCTTGCTTTATTCCAGACAAAAAATATGATACAATTGGTAGCCAGCCTTGAAAAGCTCAAGATCCATCCTTTTATACTGCCGGCTTAGAGTATTTGTTGGTATTGTGATTCCCTTAGTGTTCAGGTGCACCAAATGGGTGTTAAGGAAGATTTGTTCTTGTAATAAAGTACTCTAGCTAACATTTGGCTCCAATTAGTGGTGCTGACATGCAGGGAAGCTACCTAATATTACGGCTTTGGACCATGGCACAGGCTGGCTAATGGCCAACACTTGGCACGCTCGATGGGTCAGATTCTTAATCTGACAACTCGAACCCAAAAAATTTAGTCTTCCACAAAGTTAGATCCTCCTTAGCATTTTGTCGATGGCAATTACCCAGAGATGGGCATCATGTTAGATGCTCCATAGCATTCTAAGTGAGTTCTGATCAGAGTTAGCAGAGGTTTTACCCATGACTTCTAGTAGAGGCTTTACTGATGATCCAGTGGGTGGGCACATTCAGGCCTTTGATGTAGAAGAATGGATCCAGAAGGCAGAAGATGAAGCATGCCTTCCACGAGGTGAATTCCGAGGATAGATTTTTGGAAATAGACTTTTCGAAGAAAAATTCCAGGGTAGTATTGGCTTCTTCCTAGAGAGCTTGCCTTGAGTTCCTTGATGTGAGTGAGGATCTCATCTCGCTATCTTTCATGTCACTCTGTTGTTGCTCTTTGTAGGACATCATCATGGTGATTAACCAATCATGCAGCTGGTCATAGTGTTTCTAGAGAGTTGTGGCATAATCCTTTAGTAGAGCTAATAGTTGTAGAATTCCCATGTGAGTGAGGATCTCATCGGGGTTTGACTTGGCCAGGTCCTGGAAAGAACTCTCCGGATCAACCAAAATAGACCTTGATGTTGTAGGCATTTTCGTTTCTCTCCTGTCTGCCACTTTCCTAATTTCACCACTTACTTTAGAGGTCAAAGTGATGCTCTCTTTGTGCCAAGGTGAGGATGGCTCTGTGCCTCTTTGAGTGATATACCTGCTATATTTGATAGCAGCACCCGATAGGGGAGGCACAGGAGCTGCCCATGATCCTTGAATATGAGCCCAAGTGGTTGGTTGATCCTCCATGCTACTATTGCTTCTAGTAGCTTCATAACCATGCTGGCTTCTTGCTGCTGGTCTTCTACTACCATGGCTTCTCATCCTCCATCTTTCAGAATGCTAGCTTCTTTGGCCTCTCCCTTCAGAGTAATTTCTCCTGTCACCACCACAGTCTTGACTGCCTTGCAGCAAATGACCATAGCCAGAAGTGGGCCTTTGGAACCTACCCTTTGATCTCTAGTCCTGCAAAGAAGATAATGCTCTTTGTGGCCCACCTTGTCCTCTCTAGTTGTTGTAAATGTCTCAGCCGCCACCGCCAAACGACTGGCCTTCATTGTAAAAACCCTCTGAGGACCTCAAAAGCTACTGTAGGTGCCGTCTTCTTCTTCAGGGTAATGGTAACCTCTGCTGCTATACCTAGAACTAGAAAGAGAAACTCGGCTTTGTGGGACTTTTTGGATTTTATTGTACCTCAGGGGGTGCAGGTGTACATATGGGCGGTACTTTGGCTTCAACAGTTGGAGCGAGGTTTTCTTGAGTTAGTAGTTGTTCCTTTTTCTCATGTGTGTTGCTCCTGTGAAACAGACGGTGTTTGTGGTGTCCCACCCACTCTGCTGCATCGACAATGTTGGAAGGTGCAAAGAGTAACTTCTCTTGTCACCACCAGAGTCTCGCTTGCCTTGCGCGGCAGCAAATCACCATAGCCAATGTGGGCCTTTGGAACCGACCCTTTGATCTCTAGTCTTGCAAATAAGACAATGCTCTTTGTGGCCCACCTTGTCCTCTCCAGTTGTTATAAATGTCTCGACCGCCATCGTCAAAGGACTTGCCTTCATTGTAAAAACCCCTTTGAGGACCTCAGTAGCTACCACGGTGCCGACTTCTTCTTCAGGGTAATGGTAAAAACCTCTGCCACTATAGCCAGAACCAGAAAGAGAAACTCGGCTCTGTGGGACTTTTGGATTTTGTTGTACCTCAGGGTGTGCAAGTGTACATATGGGTGGTACTTTGGCTTCAATAGTTGGGGCAAGGTTTTCTTGAGTTAGCAACTGGTCCTTCTCATGTGTGTTGCTCTTGTGAAAGTAGAGGATGTTTGTGGTGTTACGCCCACCACTGTGGTGCATTGAGAGTGTCGGAAGGTGCGAAGAGTAACTTCTCCTATCACTATACCCACCATAGTCTTGACTTCCTTATGGCAAATCACCATAGCTAGAAGTGGGCCTTTGCAGCCTACCCTTTGATCTCTAGTCGTGTGAAGAAGACAATGCTCTTTGTGGCCCACCTCGTCCTCTCCAGTTGTTATAAATGTCTTGACTGCCATCGTCAAAGGACTGGCCTTCATTGTAAAAACCCCTCTGAGGACCTCAGTAGTAGCTACCGTGGTGCCGTCTTCTTCTTCAGGGTAATGGTGACCTCTACCTCTATAGCCAAAACTAGAAAGAGAAACTCGGCTCTGTGGGACTTTTGGATTTTGTTGTACCTCAGGGGGCGCAGGTATACATATGGGTGGTACTTTGGCTTCAACAGTTGGGGCGAGGTTTTCTTGAAAGGTACGGCTCAAACTTAAGTTTGAGCCTCACCCCTACACTAGGATATGTAGTAAGTGTAATTTCTTAATAGTAAGTGTGCATCATCATTTGTATTAGGCTCAAACTTAATTTTGAGCCTCACTGCTACACTAGGATATGGAGTAATATCTTAATAGTAAGTGTGCATTATCAATTGTACCAGACGTTGGCATGAAATAAAGGATATTTAGAATAGAAATATTCACTTTAATAGAAAAATGTAAAAAGTGAATCCAAAAAAGCTAATGTATTAATCAAAAGACTAATAATTATTTCAACAAATCCACACTTTGAACAAGACCTATGCTAATATTAGTTGTTGATAAGCTCCTTTCAATGATCACCATTCGTTGTACATTTATAAGCACTATCAATGCACTTTTCTACCTTTCTTTGGTTGAGAGCTTGATGGGCTATGAGCATGGAAAGCCTTGTTGACATCTGTATCCCCAATCTTCTCAACGGCCATAGCGACCCCAACATTTGAAGCTTCCATGGCTTTTGCAGTATCTAATATATCATCACCATTCCCGCCTTCATCATCATTTTCATGCCTTCCAATATCTTCAAAATTGTCTTTGGCATCCTCATTGAATAGAGCATCATTCCCTTGGTCCTCTTCATTCCTTTGCCCTGCATCTTCAAAGTCTATAGCATCCCCAACTTCTTTATCATCATCTATGTCATTTTTGCTCTCAATATCATCACCTTCGTCTTCCTCCTCTATACTTAGCGGTCGTCAATGTGAAGATTTTGATGGTTCTCTTTTTTTGCATCATCTAGTGTTTGCTTTTTTGTGCCACCACTTGCACCACACCACTCTTGTAAAGGATGGGTGACCGTCTAAAAGAGCAGAGCACTTTGATTCTAATGCCATCGCTTCCAAATCATCTTTGCATAAAGCAATACATCGTCTCTTCTTAAGCAAGCTCTCCTCTAGCACAACTCCACCACAATATATCTCTACAACATAGCTGTGTTCAGGACAAAACCGTGTAATGAGACTATCAATAAAGCCTTTGTCGATGAATTCTCTATTTTGGCCACTAGAGCCTGAGATGAATACATTTTTTTTAAGAACCTTATCAATGGCCTCAAACTTGTCAACCTTGCTGAATGAAAAGAATAATAGTTGTAATCTCAACTATTCCAGATGTCCAGGCATCATCTTTTTGTGTGTGGATCACGCCAAATTCATAGTGCACCTTTGTTGTGACTGGCTAGAAATCCCTTCGATAAGAATTCCAATGGTGATGAAATCAACAAAACACACAAGAATATATTCATATTGTGAGTTTAGTGTGTTCAAAGCAAGTGCCAACTTGGAGAAAAATTCTGACGAGAGCTGCTCCTTTGTACCATGTAGGTCCATGATTGCCAGTTGAAATGGTACATGATGCTCTTCACTACAGAAGGCTATAATCTTTGTCATATCAAAACCCACCCCCCTAATTGTCCAAGGAATAGACTCTTGTTGAGATACAATACCCGTATAGATGCTCTATATAGGTGATTCAGTAAAGTTACTACACTTTTTGGACGTGAAGGATTTTTTTTTGAACGATTGAGAGCATCCCTAAAGCTCCTTAATTGATTATAATCATACTCCCCTAGCTTATATGTCTCACACACCTGTTCCCAAGTCATCTTTTCCCTTGTTAGATCAAAATAGAAGGCGGTTATTGCATCTTTGAGCACTCGATATGTTTTTAGCTTCTAAGCCATCTCCTCCATATCCATTCTTTGATGGGTTTGCTTTCCCTTCTATTGTCAATATTCTATTGTCAAGAAGTGCTATTTGAATGTCCAAAACTTCACTCTTTTGAAGGCCTAAAATGCACTTAAACAATGTTGGGCCTAGCGTGACTGTTCCTGGTGCTTGCTGAATTTGCCCACTCAAAGTTGGAAGTTCGGGATTTTGATCAAGACCTTTAGTTTGAGTTTCGCCCTTTGTATTTGGTAGCAAGCCTTTTGCATATAGCCTCATGATCTTAACCTAATTCTGCCATGCATCATCATCACATAGAAGCAAGTGTAAATCATTTTTGATAAAATTCTTATGTAGTGTGTGCTCCGTGGTCTCCACAAATGCCTTCAAAGTTGCAAAGTAAGAAGTTAGCCCCATTACTATAGATATCACAAAATATAAGGAGGAATCATGCATCTATAGGTTTTCAATCATTTCCAACTTATGCTCAAACTTGAGTTTGAGCCTCACTTGCCAGTGCTAAACTAGTATATAATGGTGATGCTGGATCTTAGGTTTGAGCGTCACCTCCGTATGCAAATCTAGCACTTGCAAGTGAGGCTCCAACTTAAGTTGGAGCCACAATTAGATATGCAAGTGCTACACCATCACAGAGAGGTGAGGCTTGAAGTTCAATTTCAAACCAAACTATTAAGTTTATGTAGTTTGAGAAGAGAAGAAGTAATGTATGTCTATGATTTACCAAGATATAGCAAAGAATCAAAAGAGTACCTTCCAAGACTCATCCATCTTGAGTTGATTGACACCAGGCAAAGGTTTACTAGGACGACCGTTTGCATGCCATTGTGCTCAAGCTTGTAGAAGTTGATCGGGGAATGGCTCCTTTTGCATTGACTTTGCAACAGATAAATTTGCATCCTTGAAAATGTCACGAGAAATCTTGGGCGAGCAATTTACAATTATCTTTGATCTCCTGAATCTAAATTGTTGACATAATTGAGGGGTCACTTTAGCCATATTTAGAGCCTACAAGCTTTTTGCAGCACTAATGGAGTGTGGAGTGTTGACCAGAGATAATCCAATATTCAAGTTTATGAATATCTTCTTTTGCCAGTTTATCAAGGGGTTGTTTCGTAGCACAATTACAGGGCATCAAAATTGCAAGTATCTCCTCTTGCTTTGGGTCCTCAATAAAGTCTTGGGTCAAAATACGAACCTAATCCTTATTTAACCTTCTATACACATAGTTTGAAGAAGCAGGATAACATTTCATCACATCAATGCTGAAGACCTCATTCAGACCAAAGGGCTAATATCCCTTCTTTATTTCTAATGAGATCATTGCTTTGTTGCCCTTGTTTGGAGTCTCAACGCATCTATCTCCTTTGAGCCACTTGCTGGTTTTGTCCTTTGCCTCTTTGAAGAGATTTCTTGAACATGTGTAGAGTGCTTTGCCTTTCTCTTCTTTGCAAGTGCTTGCTCCTCTTCTTGCACCTTAGAGCCTGCCATGTCTTGAGCTGCTATTGTGCTTACATCAAGGACTTTTGTTTTCTCACCCTCGTTTTTTTGTTTTGAAGAATTTGCACTAGCATTTCTAGATACTTCAAGTGCACTCTTTACTACTATGGCCCTGCCTTGTTCTCCATAATTTTCCTAACTTGAGTGGTTGTTCTCTCCTTTTCAGGTATGGACTTTTTTTGTGAATCCAAAGCCTTCTTTGCATGCCTCACCGCTTTCACCAGGTCCTCCACATTATCCACCCCTGTGAGTCTTCTTGATTGGAAAACTCAATGATCTTTAATCCTAGCTTTACAATAGAATTGTCCTTTCCTAGTTTACTGCCAGTCATGTCTGCTGGGTGAAAAGTGTCCAATGATAAGCAAAACTTATTTGCTTTTGTAGTTTCTCCTTCTGGTAATACATTGCATGTGAAGCATGGGTTTGCTCTTGCATCCACATCATCCTTAGCACCTACCATAGTCCCCATATCTCCATATGATGTATCACCTTGAGATAGAAACAAATGGAGGACTCCTTTGAAGTTTGCACTAGCATCGTAGCTATCCACAAACCATTTTACGCCTTCTTGGTTACTCAATTCGAAGGTTTTATCCACCTTAATTCTAGAAGTGACACTTTTATCTTGAGTTGCTATTTCGAGAGCGTCCAGAGTAAAAATTGGTGCACCATGTGGTTGCGAGGTGGCGGGCACTCTGCTAGCTTCCATTCCTGTGAAGCACAAAAAAAGTTTCAAAACCTTAGAAAAAAATGGATTTAAATGCTACATATCAAATCAAAACCTATCAAACTTAAGAAACTTAATGCATGCTACAATTATTAATGCTTCACTTAGTTTTCTTGAATAGCGGGGGCCTCACTTGCATTTACTTAATCCATACAGAAGCTCAAATTAAGTTGGAGCCTAGATCCAAGTTGTGCACTCATATGATAGGGGTGCGCTAGCATAGAGAGGCAAGGCTCAAAGTCAATTTTGAGCCTTAAGGCGAAGTTCCATGTATGGGAGGCTTGAACTTAAGGTGGAGTCTAGATCCAAGTTGTGCACTCATATGCCAGGGGTACACTAGTATATTGGAGCCTTAAGGCCAAGTTCCATATAGGGGAAACCCGAACTTAAGCTTGAGCCTAGATCCAAGTTGTGCACTCATATGACAGGGGTACACCAGCATATAGAGACAAGGCTCAAGCTCGAGTTCGAGCTTTAAGGCCAAGTTTTATGTAAGAGAGGCTCAAACTTAAGCTAGAGCAGCCTAGATCAAAGTTGTGCACTCATGCTAGGGATACGCTAGCATAGATATGCAAGGCTCGACTCAAGTTGGAGCCTTAAGGCCAAGTTCCATGTAAAGTTAAGCATGGAGCATGAGCCTTAACACATAAGTTCCATGTAGGGGAGGTTCAATATGAAGTTGGAGCCTTAAGACAGTTTGAGCCTTAAGGCCGGGGTACACTAGCATGGAGAACGAAGGCTCAATATGAAGTTCGAGCGTTAAGGCCACGGTGCACTAGCATGGAGAGCAAAGGCTCAAAATCAAGTTCGAGCCTTAAGGCCGGGGTACACTAGCATGGAGAATGAAGGCTTAATCTGAAGTTCGAGCCTTAAGGCTGGGGTGCACTAGCATGGAGAGCAAAGGCTCAAACTCAAGTTCGAGCCTTAAGACCGGGGTGCATTAGCATGGAGAGCAAAGACTCAAACTCAAGTTCGAGCCTTAAGGCCGCACTAGCATGGAGAACGAAGGCTCAATCTGAAGTTCGAGCATTAAGGCCGGGGTGCACTAGCATGGAGAGCAAAGGAGCAAAGGCTCAAACTCAAGTTCGAGCCTTAAGGCCAGGGTACACTAGCATGGAGAGTAAAGAAGCAAAGGCTCAAACTCAAGTTCGAGCCTTAAGGTCGGGGTGCACTAGCATGGAGAACGAAGGCTCAATCTGAAGTTCGAGCATTAAGGCTAGGGTGCACTAGCATGGAGAGCAAAGGAGCAAAGGCTCAAACTCAAGTTTGAGCCTTAAGGCTGGGGTGTACTAGCATGGAGAGTAAAGGAGGAAAGGCTCAAACTCAAGTTGGAGCCTTAAGGCCAGGGTGCACTAGCATGGAGAGCAAAGGCTAAAACTCAAGTTCGAGCCTTAAGGCCAGGGTGCACTAACATGGAGAACAAAGACTCAATCTAGGTCGAGCGTTAACACATAAGTTCTATGTAGGGGGGAGAATGGGGGGAGGTTCAAACTTAAGGTAGAGTCTATATCCAAGTTGTGTACTCAGATATGTGACACATATACCATGTTTATATAGGAAACCCTTGTCATTTAGATTATATAATATGCACAAAGATCAGTTTTACAGGTTCTCGACATATGTAAAGATACAAAAGAGAGCAGCAAGAAGTGCAAACAATCTACGACAAGCAACGATTAACAAATGGCACACTTAGCATGCAATCAAGTAAGTGTTTATATTGATATAAACAATCAATTAAAAGACTTACTTGTTGCGTAAAATATTCAATTAGATGAGGGAACACACGAAACGCAGATGGGCGCACGAAAGTCTCTGATGTCACACAGATGTGATGGATGCTTGAAGTCTTCGATGGCGTGTGGGCATGATGGTTTTGTAGGAAATAGAGGTCGGAACCAATGCAGATGTGTCGATTGTGGGAGGAAAAGAACCTGTTTGAAATGCAAGAGGACGCAAGGCTGAGCGAGTACTTCAGAGACACGAAAAAGAGATGATTATTGCATACAATGGCGATTACAAGCAGTGTACGCTCACCACACAAAATCGCTTGTGCTTTGGGTGTAGAATCATGTTAATCACGTTTAGGGTTCGCAGGTCCTTTGGGTTGGTTCAAACGCGAGGTTGGTTTTTTAATGAAAGAGACGTGTGAGGTCGGTCATTCTTTTTTTTTAAACGTGGATGGAAAATTTGAATTTCAAAAACGGGCACCGAGCAGATAGTTGGGGAGAAATTTGAAATTTGAATTTGGAGGGGGGCGGGCGGCACTGCGGCTGCACGCGAGGGGGGGCGGGGTGCTACAGAGGGAGAGGGGCGGCGGGGCACCGCTGTGCATGAGAGGGAGAGAGGGGGACGACTGTGAGAAGGAGAGGAGAGAGGGGGGCGGCTGTGCACGAGAGGGAGAGAGGGGAGCGGCTGCAAGAGGAGAGGAGAGGGGGGCGCTGTAGAGGGAGAGGGGGCCGATGGCGAGAGAGAGAGGAATCTGGCGAGAGAGAGAGGGGACTGGCAATGGCGCGAGAGAGAGGGGGACTGGCGATGGCGCGAGAGAGAGAGAGAGGGGGGGCGATGGATGCTGCGAGAGAGAGAGAGGGACACTACAGAGGGAGAGGGGGGCTGGTGAATGGCGAGAGAGGAGAGGGGGGTGAATGGCGAGAGAGAGGGGGGCGCATGTGTCGTTATGCAGAAAGAAATTTTGATTTCGATTTCATTCCCCAAGCCCAAGACCATGCCCCAGGCCCCAGGTCCCAGGTTTTTTGATTATAGTTAGTTTCACTTTTGTTTATATACCCTTCTTCACCCACACCCCACTTGTTGTCTGGGATTATCCTAGCTTCCCTCTCTATTCCTACTTGCTTGTGTAATAGACAAGGCTCAAACTCAAGTTTGAGCCTTGAGCTTGAGCTTGAGATTTCTTCTTTTCTTCCCTCTTTCCCCATACACCCAAATATACGTTCAGCTTCCTATGACTTTACTTTCAGCTTCCTAGAAGCAAACTAGCATCCCCGCGGGTGAGGCTCAAACTCTTGTTGGAGGAGCCTACCCTTCTAGCTAACATATGCAAACTAATATATTATGCAAGTGAGGATGATAACTTTAAGTGGAGTCTCCTAGAAAACTAACATATGATGGTGAGGCTCATGGATCCTCCTACTAACGAGCTAGCATATGTAGGCAAGGCTCAAGCTTTAGATGGAGCCTAGCCTCCTAGCAAACTAGCATTGATAGGTGAGATTCAAACTTTGGCTGGAGCCTGAACTCATGTTGAGATTGAATTACATTTATAGTTTTGTGTACTACCGTAAAAACGTCGCTTCAATCTTTCTTATTGAGATCTTGATTTTCTCAGGGATTGCAACATTAGGGAAAAAGGGAGCTCATTTTGGGGCCTTTTACGGTTTGAAAAAATAAGCTCTCAACCAATGAACAGAGGGCCAACGTAACGTTGGAAATTCACAAAAATAAAAGAAAATAGATAAAAGAAACAATATTTTATGTAGGTACAAGCGTGCTACATTAATGTGGAGATTTGTTTTTTATTCTCACAAGATCTTTGGACATGAAGATAGAATCTAGTCTGACATTTTCTCTGACAAGGGCCTTCCCGCTTCCACCTCCCTTTGAACTTTGAATTGTTGTGCTGCCTTTCCTTCGAAAGGTCTACCATTCTACACCACTACCTCATTGTGCAGTAACCTCTTCTTTTCCAAAATTGCTCCCTTGATCCAGTTTGGCTTAGAGTAAGATGTTTCTTGTCAACTATCTGTCTGCCTACTTTCTCTTTCTTGAAACTTCACTTTGTTATCTTGTTTACATTACTTTGCTGTGGTTACAGATTCACAAGGTATCCATGGTGAATAAAAACTATGGTCTTTCTTGTGGAAGACGCTCTGTGGATGATAATGCTATGAAGGCAGAATTATACCACACATCCTTACCCCGTCGACCTGTTTCTTCTATTTCTTCGGTAGAGAATTCAAGTACAGTCAAAACGGAAGGAACTTGGGAAAGGTTTACTGTTTCGAAAGGAGCATGGGTGCTCATGCAACCTAGTAAAAGAAAGAGACCCCAGACAAAAAATATTTTCTTGGCATCATGGAAGGGAAGAGTACGAGATTTTAAAATCACCAGAGGAAAGATATCGGTGAAAGAAGTTTTGATTCAGCATGTGTACATGCATAAAGAACTTGTCTTGCGAGACTATCCAAATGATCTTCCGCAACACAGGCCTAATTGTATATTTTTCTATTGTGGTTTTGTTCTTTATAGGTGCATGGATTTTTAAGACAAAGCTTTCTTTCTTTGCTTATTGATATTCTTGTGTTATCTTATTTCAGATTTATACCCTTCATCGTATGAGACATGGCAAAACATCGATTGTATTCTGGGATTTATAGATGTTTTGCATGGATCGATAGGAGAACAACAATACGAAGGTTGATGTGCAACAGAGCTAGCTCAATCCGGTATATTTTTTACTGATCATTTTTATCAGTTGCTGGACAATGCAAACACACATGGTGTGTTAAGAAAACAAAACCTTCTAGCATGGAATTCAGTGGATTGGCCTCTCCCACATTTTAGTGTTACAGAGGCATATAGAGCCAAGCTTTTCAAAGAAGTACAGAAAGCTCTTAGGCCCAATATTGCCACAAGGATAATAAAAATTTCTTTGTGCATGCCTCTCACAGTTTTTGTAGACTTGTTTAATACCTTTCCAGTGAAGGTTTCAAAAACAATGTTCACAGTTAAAGCAACAAGTCTGGCATGCATGCCACAATTTTTGGATAAAGGTTGGGATAAGAAGACATGTAGTTCAGTGTTTTGTGAGGTTGTCCAACCTTCTATGCAACTGAAGTACATGGTTGCATCACAAAATTTCATTTTTTCTTTTTATTATAAGCGCACTCGAATGCTAGGTACAAAACTAGTCCCTATGGATCAAGATGAAGATTCTTTTGGTGCAGAAAATAAACTTCTTGATATTGATGTTGTTGAGAATGGTGATGTGCTAGTCAATATCACATTAAGACAATGCTGCTCCCTAGCTCAATTGCGCAATGACATTCTATTTGAGACAGAAGGTTCTATTTCAAAGGACTTTTTATTTATCTACAACAATAAGAAGGTATACCATGTGACTTATCCTAGTCTCATTAAGCACTGCTATTAGTTTACTTTACCCTATTGTTTCATATTGCTTTTTTGCAGGTGCTCAAAAGAAGAGAGAGATCAATAAAATGCAAAGACATTGAAAATTTTAAAATTGAGATAACACAGACTCCATAAACAAAGGTATTATATTCAGAAATGTAAAATTCTGTACAGAAGTGTTTAATTACATATGTAGAACATATTCTTGACAACAATTTTCTATTTATCTACAGGTTGATCTAGAGGCTGCTCTACATGGTCCAAGCTCACCGTATCATCTTTCTTTGGAGAATCTACTTTCTGTTGCTCCATCTTGTCGTGTACAGTCTCTTGGTGCTGCTCCATTGTCTCCTCTACTACCCTTGGAGCATCTGTTTGCTGTTGCTCCATCATTTCCTCAATAACATCAGCAGCAACAGGTCCTTGTTCTTGTGGCTTCTCCTCATCAGCACTAGGTCCTTGTTCTTGTGGCACCACATCTGCATCATCTATGTCATCAAGGTGTATGACACCTTCTCGGACTTTAGAGCTCTCACCTAACTCGACAGTAGCTGGTACAATAGGTTTGGGGAAGGCATACTTCAAAAACTTCCAAATTATATCAGCTCTGAAACTATACACATAGCTCAAGTTGAAGCTGTCTTCTCTCATCTGCAATGAGATATGATGATTTAGAACACTTTGTACCAATATCAAATTTTTTGAAGCTAAATGAAAATTATTTTTTCTTACAAGCTCTGGCTGTCCTATCTCAAAATAGCTTGAAAGTATATATTTGGCACTAATCAGATCTACAAATATATTGTTCCAAGGGTCATACACAGTGGTTCCTTTAGCACTATGAAATATATCTTCAATATGGATATATGGTCCAATAAACTCATCTATACTTTCATTCAAATGACCTCTTATCTTCCACACTGTTGCTGGATTTGGCAGTAAAACTCGTTTAATCCTTTGATCTCTCAAAGTTGAGGATATCGCATGGAAAATCGAACTATATCCCTTCCTGCCAACTCCACTAACATCAAGAGCCTCTTGGATTGTAGTACCATCAACTTGATTATTGGATATAAAGTCCTCTACAACATTGCGTTTGATTGTTTTGTATTTTTTTTCTTCAATCAAACCTTTTGCTACACCACAAAAAAGCAATCCTTTCATTTGTTTAACTGGAAGAAGGTTGGGATCCATATTTTCTTTTGCAGGCTCCAATAATTTCCTATAGTAACAATATAGTAACAACACAATATGCCTATATTATTCAACACTTCCAATCCTGTTTTGCATTAATGGACAAAATACATATAGTCATTTGAGAGCATTTTTGAGTTTAAAAAATAAAAAATTGCAAACTAACCTTGCTTCCTGAATTCTTCGCTTGCATCCACCAGTCCCAGCCTTCAAATTTGCAATGTTTTTAATCTTCCTACTTCGTTGTCTGTCTCCAAGCATGGTTCTCTTCCTTCTTGATCTTGTTAACTCTTTTTTACTCTTTGAATGCTCCTCAATTTCATTATGCAACTGCTGCTCCAATTTTGCACGAATAGCTATCTCTTGAATCCTGGCTCCCTTTTCTTGTAGGTACATTGTTTTATATGTTTCTGCAAATGCAGACTGTGCTGAAATATAACCAAGAAGTCCATTTTGTCCATCGCCCGCAAACCTCAATAGTGTGGTTGGATTGACAAATGGAGGTGTAGAGTTTTGTACTAGACATTTTGGATATATACTTCCATCACACCATAAGTCAATATGTTGGAGCCCTTCTCTTCTCATATTTTCCCGTTGTTGAGCATTTAGCACCGTATCCTTTCGTCTTTTTTGTGCTGGAGCATATTGTTCTTCTAAGTCGATGTGAAGATGATATAATCGCTTCTTCTGAGATTGTACTTCACTAGTATCGGCCATTTTTGTGCTTCTGAGCTTGCAAAGTTGGCTTGTCAATCTCATAGTCTTTTTGTAACATGAATTGTGGAAGTGTGGCGGTATCCATACAATCATTAAGTTCAGTGATGGATTCTTTATGAGAGGCCTGCACACGTCGTCAAAAGAGATGCGAAATCTTCGAGAAACTAAAAAAATTAAGGAGATATTTAATGCAAAATCGTGTTAGTTAGACAAAAGATTATCTTATTCTTTTCTGAACTGACAGTTCAGTGGTCCTTACTGACAGTTCTGAGCCACGTTTCCATATTTTATTATTTTTGAGATCTTTTAGGAGAGAAATAAATCGAAAAATAGTGAATTTCTTACAAGGCCCCAAAATGAGCTCCGTTTTTCCCTAATGGGTGTCTACAACAAGGTGCTTCAGTGTTTCTCATTGATGGTTCTGCAAGGAAGGCATGCGGGGTTATTCATTCCATTGATGCATCTGAAACATGTGGTTTTCAATTCATTGGTGAGACATGTGCAGCAATACATGTTCAACAAAGCTTTGATGACACATTTCTCATTCCATTTGCCACAATGGATGCAAGAACAATGTCTCAAGCAGTTGGAAGCATCATCAAATGGCCATTGGTCAACCTTGTTATGGACAAAGACATTACTAATACCAAAGAGGATAATTTTGCGAAACTTCTTGTTGATCAAGAAGATCACTTTATAGATAGGGAGAGCTGGAAAGAGAAAAGTGTCATCCTCTAGGATGACAACAGATCTACAAAACTTGGCAATGGAGTAGTATTGCTGGTCCACCCATACGAGGCCATAAATTGGTGAGAACTAGGGGAGAGTAGCTTGGGTGTCATTATAGAAGGATCTTTGCATCCAAGTTCAACTTGTGTTTCAAGTCTGAATTTGGTTAGTTGGCCGATCAGGCAACTCACATTTGAGAATGGTGAACCATTAGTGAAGGACACAGAATCTTCTTCTATTGATGAGGGTATTCAAGATCACTTCATGCAAAAAAATATTGACAGCCTAAACAATTCAAGTGATGAAAAAGAGGATAATGATGTAGATGGCAATGATGGCGATAGTTCTGAAGACACCATGATGCCATGATCACTAACTATGATATCATTGAAGGGACAAATAAGAAAAGGAGCTATGTCCATAGGGTAAGGATAATGAAAAATTACGATAAAACCCATGGAGCTAGCAAAAAATGTGATGTTGCAAACATTCACAATGTCACAACCATTGATTGTTGCGAGAAGTGATGTTGTCAATTTGGAGATAGATCCAAAATCATGCAAGCTAGGATACACTTTTGGGGAGAGAGCTATAGTACACGATACACATTTGTATTGGATTGCATGGGCATGGCCTATAGACAAGGTCAAGATGATGAGTGCTTTGAGTTCCCATTTGATGGGAAGAAGGTTTGTAGTAAAGCATGGTATGTAATGCATGGCATTGGTAAGTCAACATTCTATAGGCTTAGAAAGAAGTTCTTGAATGGTGCATGTAATGTCAGTCATGGCAATAGTGGGATAATACAGAAGGGCATGACATGTTAAGATGGCAAAATCAATCATAAAGGGCTTCATAGATAATAATGCTGATCAAATGCCACATAGGTCAAGGAAAACTATGCATGGAGCCTGCGAGACCCAACGTGTTCTACCCGCAATGTACAAACAGGTGGACATATTGCGTGAAGTGAATGACACACTTGTCTCATTCGAATACCGGCCACTGTCACAACCATCATTCTCAAGATTGTGGAACACAGAGTTCAAGACAGTTAGTTTATAAAAACCAGCACCTTCTCAAAATGCGACATTTGTATGGCAATCAAGGTTAAGTTGGAATCAACAAAAAATCAAGAGGAGCGTGCCAGATACATGGCACAAAGAAGGGCACACATGTTGTTGTAGAAATCTATACTATGCTTGGAGGAGCTCCTCCGAGCTTATTGAATTCAATTTTTATGCATGGAAAGATGCATAATAGAAAATTTTTTTAATTATAAAAGTGTTATTTTCATTGAATTCAATTTCTATGCATGGAAAGATGCATAATAGAAACTTTTTAATTATAAAAGTGTTACTTTTATTGAATTTAATTTCTATACATAGAAAGGTGCATAATAGAAATTTTTATTGTTATAAAAGTGTTATTTTCATTGAATTTAATTTCTATGCATAAAAAGATGCATAAATAAAGTCTTTTTATTTTAAAAGTGTTATTCCTATTAAATTGATTTTATGCATAAATAGATGCATAAAAGGATTTTTCTTTTATATAAAAGTGTTATTTCCATTGAAGTTGGAGGTATTTGTGTATTATACATGATAAGATGGACCATAGCAAGACTGCCATACCACAAATTAAATCAGTTCCTAAATATCTCAATGAGAGGCTTCCACTATCCTTAACAGGAATGCTTACTCATGGACATGGACAAATAGCTTATGGTCACATTGCCTTGGGGTTATGGCCAAGTGATCCCAACTTCACAATTTCATCTCTCTCAAAATGTTTAAGAAACTTAGAAAGAGGAGAGCAACACATGTATGGTGACTTGAGCTCACAAAACTCAGATGTGCAGAACCACGAACAGATCTTTTTTATTGTGTTTTGTCTACTATGGCCCTGTATCAGCATATGGAAGTGCTAAAGGACAGAAACACATATTGCAAGCAGAGCATTGAGGATGTAGATACAGAGACACATGTAGAAACAAATGTGGATACAGAGGAAAATTGTTCTTCACATATGCAGTCAGTCTTTCATATGGAACTGCTAAAGGAGAGAAATGCATATTGCAAAGCAGAGCATTGAGGATGCAGATGCAAAGACACACATGTAGAAACAAATGTGGATACAGAGGAAAATTGTTCTTCACATATGCAGTCAGTCTTTCATACTAACACACATGTGCAGGATAGGGGCAATGTCAATGCCTCAAGTTTAATGCCATCAAATTCAAGGAGATTTTTCAAGAGGTTGCCAAGGACGTTGTTGTTGCAACTTGACAATTGTGGTTCTGAAAATAAGAATTGTTATGTATTTGCCTTTCTATCCCTATTGGTTCCACGAGGAGTGTTTGACATGGTGTAGCTTGGTTTTATTATGGTTGGTCATACTCACATGAAGATATTGATGCATTGTTTAGTCGCTTCTCTGAGAAGTTGAGGAAACAAACCATTTTCACATTTCCACATTTGATGAAGATCTTTAATGAGTGTGTTAGCATGCATCCAGCACCCTTTCTCCTACAAAAGGTGGCAGACTTCAAAGGCTTTGTCATCAAGGGATGCTTACATGATGGAGCCGATAGCTTGATTGGACATTGAAAGCCATTGCAATTTAGGTTTTATATGAGTGATGGAATACCTTTGATGCAATACAAAGTACACCCCGAAAATGTTGATTGGTTACCAGAAAGCGGTATAGAGTTATGGAAGAGAAATGACCAGGGAGGACCCAAGCTTCCTGAAGGTTTTCCAAAAGTATTGCCACCCTTTGAGTATGTTAAGGAAAATGAGAAGGTTGTGGAGGGCTTACAAAAACATGTCAATTGGTGGAAAGAGCACTTGCAAGAGAAAGGAGACCAAAGTGATTATGCTAAGTGGATCAATCCAGTCCTTGCCTATTGGGAGGGCTTAAAAAAACATGTCAATTTGTGGAAAGAGCACTTGCAAGAGAAAGGAGACCAAAGTGATTATGCTAAGTGGATCAATCCGGTTCTTGCCTATTGGGAGAATCTTATGCTAAATATGCAAACCCTTAGTGCAAGGGAAGACATGCAAACCCTTAGTGCAAGGGAAGACATTGGATTTCATGACTTTTGGCCAAGGAGTGTATGCAAAAAAGCTGAGCCTCTTAACCTTTAAGTGGAGGATGATGTAGATGAAAGGTTTGATGTAAATGAGGACCATTATTGTGGTCCAATGCACAACAGACCTGCTGAAGAGTTTAACCCGACTCTTGATGTGTCTAAAGGAGATTTTGTGTTTGTACAACCTTGTGATGCAAATTACCCAATATGGTTGGGAGTGACAACAAGTGATGTTGATCAAAACAACAACTCGATAAACTACCTACTACAACGTCAGATACAATATTGGGCACCGATTTCAAAGAAGAAGAATGCAAGTGATGTGGAGGTTTATAAGGATTGCTGGAACAAGTATTGGCGAGAGAACAGAAATGATCCTCAGCGTTGGGAAGACACTAGCTGCATCATTTGGGCATGGAAGCCCAAGGGTGGACGACTTTTAAAGAAAATCAAGATTCCAAAGGCTATAATACTCAAGGCCAAACAGAATCAATTGAATCAACATGAAAGTGAGGCACCATCACATGTCAGTGTAGTTGAGTAAGAATGATTTGTTAGCAGCTTCGTAATCTTTTAACAATGTTGTATGAAGCTACCAAGCTCATAGTTCAATCATTATTCAGATTGTAAGGCTTTCTTAAGCTTTTAGATTTATGGTTCACCCATTGTTCAAGAATTTTGATTCAATACAGATGGTGATCTTTTTAATTCTATCACCTAGTCTTTCTTACAACTTGAAGTTACATTGAATATCCTTTCTTTGTTAAAGTTTCTGTGTTTGATGGTCAACTTGAGTCTATGTGATATAAACAAACTTAATTCTTGGTGTGCATGTATGTGTGTCAAATTTACATCCCACCAATATCATATATACTTGTTACAAATGTACAATAGTACATCAATCATTTTGCATTATTCATATTCTTGTTGAGAACATCCAATAATAAATCTTGCATATCGCACAATAAACATTGTATTGGATCTAACAAAGAATTGTCCCAAAATTGTGCATATTTCTCAAAATTCCTAAATTTGAGTTAGAGATATAAACTTACTGTTAGGCTTATGCCTCGCACACTGAAGTTGTCATGATGCACTCAAATCTCTTTGTGCATATAAACATGCTGAATGAAAGCCTTTGTTATTGTACCATTGGTGCGTGCCTCTGTTATTGTACCATTGGTGCGTCTCCCAAAACTCTATGATTCTACCTTTCCATTGTTTGTTGGGGTCTCTTATATCTTTGAGCTAGACCTTGAAACTCCCATGATTACTTGGTCTCATTAAAATCCAATTTAACTTACTGTATTGATCAAGGATCCAATTACCTTCATCATCTCTTTTATTAAACACCTCCACTACGTGAATATTACTGATATTCCTCCTCCTTGAAGACATCTTGTAAGATTCCTCCCTCCCATCTTTTGAGGTATATAGGAGTAAGAATCTCCCTTAATGATCTTATAATTATGCCCCTCGCCGAAATAAAAGAAAGATTATGTTTTACCCTCTTTTGTCCTAGAGAGAGAAAATGTCTAGAGGGAGGTATTCCAAAATTGAGATATTTTTGGATATAAAAATCCTCCTAGTGTCTAAAATGGGTTCCCCTGAAACAGAAACTCAAAAAGAACTTTCCAATGGGCAATTGGAATTAATTAGAAATAGGTATAAAGGACCTTAGCCTAAGGGTCTAGATTTTCATAAATTTTTGGATTATGGTCCAATTAAGGTTCCTATGGGCCAAAAGGATAAATCCATGTGTGGGGAGGAGATAAATCTAATTTGTAAAAGAAAGATACCCAAAAATGAGTAAATGCCCACATAAGATGAAGAGTTGACTATGTACAAGGTTTATTAGTAAAAAACTATGAGTATTACTAAAAAAAATGAGATATTTTGGGTATAATGATTCATTTTTGACACATGTGTAAGGAAAAGGGGTCCCTTCAAGGAGGCGCCTATTTCACCTGTGTGGTGGAGTTTTAAACTCAAAAATATTGTGATATTTTTATCTCTCCTCTCTCTTGGATCAAACCAAATCAAAAGGGAAGCAAGCTAGGTCCAAATTTTGTCCAAATTCAACCAAACTGAACCTAGAAAATTCTAGAAATTAGTTGGACTTGGTTAGAGGCCTCCCTCAGCTACTATAAATAGATCCTTAGTCGTCGTAAAAAAATATGAGAAATATACTATGCCAATATTATGCTGAAATAATGATAATTTTTACTATCCTCTAAAAATCCTCTCTAAATTGAACAAATTGGAGCTTCCCTCTCTCTTCAATCTTCCTTGGTGACTCCATCAACATACCAAATCAATTGATTGGTTGGGGGACTCTACCGTGATCAAACAATCAAGCAATTTGGAAGGTAAAGAGTGGATTATGATCTTTTTTCCATAATTTCTAAATGTTTCTCTCTTCTCAACCCCTCTCAAGCTTGAGAAGCTGAATTTAATACTATTGAAGTTCTTTGATGTATTGTAATAAAGAAACACATAAATTTTCATTTATGCTTAGTTTTAATGGTTTTTATGCATTTCTCTCTCTCCCCGAAAGAAAGGTACTTCCTATGATCTATTCTCAATACAAATGAAGCTTCTCATGAAGCATTTCTCTAATGCAAAAGTAATTTCTATGCTTGTCTAATTGGAGGCCAAAATAATGGCTTTTTAATGCTTTTACGCTATTTATTTCATAGAGAAATTATGAATCTATCCATAATTGGATAATGATCCAATTAGTGATCATTCTAATCTAGAATAGATGTGAAGGTGTATGTGGACGTATAGATCTATAGATGTGGATATGGATGAATGGATGTAAATGTGGATGTATGGATGTGGAAGTGGATATGATATGGAATGTGCATGTGGATGTATGAATGTAGATGTGGATGTGGATGTATGAATGTGGATGTGGATGTGGATGTGGATGTGGATGTATGAATGTGAATGTGGATGTGGATGTATGAATGTGGATGTGAAAATGGATGTATGAATGTGGATGTGGATATGGATGTATGGATGTAGATGTGGATGTCGACGTATGAATGTGGATGTGAAAATGAATGTATGAATGTGGATGTGGATGTGGATGTATAGATGTGGATATGGATGTGGATGTCTAAATGCGGATGTGGATGTATGGATGTCTAAATGCGGATGTGGATGTGGATGTATGGATGTCTAAATGCGGATGTGGATGTGGATGTATGGATGTATGGATGTGGATGTGTATGTGGAATAATGAATGCGAATGTGTATGTGAAAGGATGTGACGTCGATATGAGTAAATGGATGAGATGTGATGACATGTGAATCAAGACGTGTATGAATGATATTGGATGAGAATGAATGATATGTGATGTGAAGGAATCTGATGTGATGAGATGGAAAATGATGCGATTGGATGAGAATGGGTACACATATGAATTGAATGTGGAATAACTAATGTGGACTGATGAGGGATAAATGTGGACTGATGAGGGATAAATGTGGAAAGACGAGAGTTCATTTTTATAAAAACTATAATTGTGACCTGATTGTGTAAATGACTGTCTCAAGAATGCTAGGGAAGCATTTTGACCATCTTGTGAATAAGGTCGTGGAGACCTAACTGATAAAGTTACAACAGCTGATGGATAGTCAACGAAGGACATCTCGTGTAGCAAGGTAGGTTGAGGTCTTGACCAACCTTAGTTCGATTTAAATCATGAGCTTCCGGTACGGTGGATGAGGGACCAAGGAAGCGGCCTATGTGAGTGAAGCGCTAGGTGACCTGTGAGTGAAGGATCCTAGATGGTGCTGACCATACGGTACTCGGGCTCTGGGTCGCGGAAGATACCCACGCCTGCATCTTGTGGAAGATATTGGAACAAGGAGTAAGAGTTGTTTTCTAAAACCAGGCATGGATCTGGTTGATTGACCTTGCTGGTCCTCAACGGATGAGTCCATGGCTGTTTTATATGGATCTGATCTTCAACGGAGATTCCATCTTGAATTTTTTTTAAGTGAATATATTGCCGGGTACTATGAGCTAGGAACTATCAAAAAGGCCCCTGAGTGGACAAGTGTGGTGAGCATTCTGGTTGCCAATGATGCCATAGATACTCCGATGAAGGAATGATTAGAAATTAAGATTCAACCGGATATTTTGGAGGATTGTGATCAGTGATACTATGGCTTCATTAAATGATTGTTTTAAAGATAGCTGAATCTGTGAAGAAAGCAATTTCATATTGGGTGTGTAAGTGGTGTGACAAGCTTTCAGTTTGCATGAACATCCGGCTAGGGGGCCTGGGAAATCTTTTCCCTAGTACCCGAGACAAAACCTAACCAATTTCTTAATTGGATCCCATCACTACAGTGGTTGGGCGGTTGGGTAACCCATGGGACTGGATGGGGGTAGGCTGGACTGATGGATCTTTAAAATGAGACTCAATTCTATTGTAGTACACTAGATGAAGTAATTTCCAGATAGTAATTGTTATATGGAAAGAAAAGGAATCAACAGCCATGCCTCTCGATGGGAAAAAAAGGGTTGATGTCTATGATCCAAGTGCAAGTTCTTCTCGACCCAGTGACTTTAGGTTCGGTCAGAACAATTTGGTTAGTAATGACCTTGACTACGTTGTTAGAGTAATGACCTTGACTACGTTAGAGTAAACTTATCTTGGAGGAATCGCCCGTGATTTCCAGGCAAGGGAAGGGATTAGTCTCCTGTCCGAATATCCGTGGGCGAGGTCCCGAGTGAGAGGACCTGCACCACGCAAGGAGTGCTTCTTTCGCTGCTGCTAGCACCCCCGAATCTGTTTGCGTGAAGGGGGCAGGGATCTTTCAGCTGTTGTTGCTGCTGGTATCAGAGCAAATTGGCTAATGAGGATCAACTAAGAAGCCAAAAATGTCAAAAATTTATGAAGAAATAGAAAAAGGTTGGAATTATGTAATGAAATTCATACAAATTGGTATTCAGACTAAAATTCATAAATTGGTAATTGGGTCTTCACATGGAAGTACCACAATTGTATCAAATCCCTGACTTGCTTGAGGCCTAGACATGATGGTATTTACCTTATAATTCCAAGGACTGTGACTACCCGTATATACCGAGGGTATAACTGCAGCTCTTTACTGGCAGTATATACAAGTAAATGTAAGACCTTGAAATTATAAGCAAAAATACTATCCAGATAATGAATTCGAATGTGGTTGATATGATTTTTAAATTCTGGTTGAGAATTGATGAGTTGATTTGGATTCTGATTGGAAAAAGACGATTCCTAAATTTTGGTTAAAAAGTGTTAAGCTGAGCAAAAACCACAATAAGGATGAATAGGACAAATCCCTCTGATAATGTTCGTAAACTGGAATGATGATAATGACTTCAGTAAATCACTATGAGATTAGTGGATTGTGTTGTCAGATTGCTACTGTTAACACTTGACCCGGTGGATCAAGTTAAGGGATGACAAATTGAGAACTTGCTTGACTGAAATTCCCGTGGAGGAATGTTCACAGAAAGAAATTTTTCGGTCTAATGGACCATTATTGTGTTAAAGATATGAATGATATGATCTGAGTGAATTGTTATTCAATAATGAGTTCTATATAAGGGATATTTATCCCAGGATTCTATTGGGTTGACTAGAATATAAGGAACCCCAGAACAAGTCGGATCTTAAGGGAGAGAGTTATCCTCTACTTTGCGAGATGAGGACATCTCGCGTTTTTTTAAGTGGGGTAGGATGTAAGATTCCTTCCCCCCAGATTTTGAGGTATACAAGAGCAAGAATCTCCCTTTCTGATCTTATAATTATTCCCCTCTCTGAAATAAAAGAAAGATTCTGTTTTACCCTGTTTTGACCTAGAGAGAGAAAATGTCTAGAGAGAGATAGTCCAAATTGAGATATTTTTGGATATAAAATTCCTCCTAGTGTCTAAAATGGGTTCCCATGAAACAAAAATTCAAAAAGAACTTTCCAATGTGCAATTGGAATTAATTGAAAATAGGTATAAAGGATCTTAGCCTAAGGGTCTAGATTTTCATAAATTTTTGAATGAATGTGATAAGATGAAAATAGGATGTGATAAGATGTGATGTGATGGAAATAGATGTAAATGTGATAAGATGAAAATAGGATGTGATAAGATGTGATGTAATGGAAATAGATGTAAATATGAATAATGAGATGAGAGGATATGTGAAAGGGTGGGATGGGAAGTACGCGGATGTGAATGCAGATGTATATGTGAAAGAAGGGATATGCATGTGGATGTGGATGTGTGTATGTGGATGTGTTTGTAAAAGAATAGATGTGAAGGTGTATGTGGACGTATAGATATATAGATGTGGATATGGATGAATGGATGTAAATGTGGATGTGGATGTATGAATGTGGATGTGGATGTGGAAGTGGATATGATATGGAATGTGCATGTGGATGTATGAATGTAGATGTGGATGTGGATGTGGATGTATGAATGTGGATGTGGATGTATGAATGTGGATGTGAAAATGGATGTATGAATGTGGATGTGGATATGGATGTATGGATGTAGATGTGGTGTGGATGTATGAATGTGGATGTGAAAATAGATGTATGAATGTGGATGTGGATGTATAGATGTGGATATGGATGTGGATGTATGGATGTGGATGTGGATGTGGATGTATGGATGTGGATGTACGAATGTGGATGTGTATGTGGAATAATGAATGCGAATGTATATGTGAAAGGATGTGACATCGATATGAGTGAATGGATGAGATGTGATGACATGTGAATCAAGACGTGAATGAATGATATGGGATGCGAATGAATGATATGTGATGTGAAGGAATCTGATGTGATGAGATGGAAAGTGATGTGATTGGATAAGAATGGGTACACATATGAATTGAATGTGGAATAAGTAATGTGGGCTGATAAGGGATAAATGTGGAAAGACGAGAGTTCATTATAGAAACTGTAATTGTGACCTATTTGTAAATGACTATTTTATGTCAAGAATGCTGGGGAAGCATTTGAACCATCTTGTGAATAAGGTCATGGAGACCTAACTGATAAAGTTGCAACATCTGACGGAGAGTCAACGGAGGACGTCTTGCGTAGCAAGGTCGGCCGAGGTCTTGACCAACCTCGGTTCAATTTAAATGGTGAGCTTCAGGTATACGGTGGATGAGGGACCAAGGAAGCGGCCTATGAGTGAAGCGCTAGGTGACCTGCGAAGGATCCTAGAGGGTGCTAATTGACCATACGGTGCTTCGCCAAAGATACCCACACGTGCATCGTGAAAGATATTGGAACAAGGAGTAAGAGTTGTTTTTTGAAACCGGACATGGATCTGGTTGATTGACCTTGCTGGTCCTCAACGGATGAGTCCATGGCTCTTTTATATGAATCTGTTGGTTGATCTTGCTGTGATCTTCAAAACGGAGATTCCATCTTGAATTTTTTTTAAGTGAATATATTACCGGGTACTATGAGCTAGGAACTATCGAAAAGGCCCCTGAGTGGATAGGTGTGGTGAGCATTCTGGTTTTGCCAATGATGCCATAGATACTCTGATGAAGGAATGATTGGAAATTAAGATTCAACTGGATATTTTGGAGGATTGTGATCAGTGATACTATGGCTTCATTAAATGATTATTTTAAAGATAGCTGAATCTGTGAAGAAAGCAATTTCATATTGGGTGTGTAAGTGTTGTGACTAGCTTTAAGTTTGCATGAACATCCAGCTAGGGGACCTGGGAACTCTTCTCCCTGGTACCTCGGACAAAACCTAACCAAATTCTTAATTGGATCCCATCACTACAGTGGCAAGGCGGTTGCCTAACCCATGGGGCTAGATGGGGCTAGGCTGAACTGATGGTGGATCTATAAAATGAGACTCAATTTTGTTGTAGTACACTAGATGAAGTAGATCCCAGATAGTAATTGTTATATGGAAAGAAAAGGAATCAACGGCTGTGCCTCTCGATGGGAAAAAAAGCGTTGATCTCTATGATCCAAGTGCAAGTTCTTCTTTTATCCGACCAAGTGACTTTAGGTTCAGTCAGAATAGTTTGGTCAGTAATGACCTTGACTACATTAGAGTAAACTTGTCCTAGAGGAATCGCTCGTGCTTTCCGGGCAAGGGAAGTTTTTTTGGGTTCGATTTTTGGAAGAACTGAGGGATTAGTCTCCTTTCCGGATATCCGTGGTGGGCGAGGTCCCAAGTGAGAGGACCTGCACTGCGCAAGGAGTGCTTTTTCCGCTGCTAGCACCCCCGAATTTGTTGTGCGGAGGGGGCAGGGATCTTTCACATCTACAATAAAAAACAAAGCACCAAATTAACAAAGTTAGACTGTATGATTAATAAATATCTATGTTAAGATTGTAAGCATTATAATAACAAGAAGTAAACAACAACATATTGCTTTGTGCCAATCATGTGATTTTAAGTCAGAGAGCTCGTTATCCTTTGTAAACGCCCCCTTTAGGTAGTGCATACATCCGATCAGAGTATGAAACTCCAAAGTGCACTTCTTGACTTGATCTTTATCTTCTTTTGTCAATACCGAGGAGCTTTAGGTAATAGCAACTTACCATCACCTCTGGTTCGCGGCCATGTGTGTCACATATGATCACTTATTTGTAAATCCTCCCTTTGGCCCTTGCTCTCTGTGACCCTATTAATAGTCTTCCAAAGCGCTATGGCTATATTTATAAAAATATACATTGGGTCAAGAAAATGGTTAATTAGAAGACCTTCCCAATATGGTACTCGGGTAAAATATGGACAGTCGCTTCATTCCAAGGGGTGGAAACCCTTTGTTGTCCTCCCACATCCATGTTGGCTACCTTGTACTTCCTAGGGACTATTAATGAGAGAAAAAGATGTCACTTCTTTGTAGCTCCTCTATTAATGAGGCTAAGTACACATCCATGTTGGCTACCTTGTACTTCCTAGGGACTATTAATGAGAGAAAAAGATGTCACTTCTTTATTGCTAATCACACTGGAAGATTGCAGTTCACAAGACAAACTGGCCATGTGCTCCATGTTGAAATTTTAAGACCAAATGGATTCACACCATCCATAGCTAGCCCGAGACGAATATTATGAGGTTCCTCATTAAAGTCTAGCCACTTCTCTTCAATATGTCTCTATGCAGGGCAATCAGCCTAGCACATGCATAACATTGTACGTGGATCTAGTGGTTTGATGCCAAGACATCATAGAATTTACACTTGAACATGGTTTGAATCCATGGAATGACAGGGAAATGCCTGAGTACTTTGCAGGAACCCTTTCTCCTTGGACATCTTTCCTATATCTGGATTCTCCACACTATGGACATTGGGCAATGCATGCATGCTTGTGCCGAAAAAGAAAACAATCATTTGGACAAGCGTGGTAGGAATTGTAGTCCATACTAATGGATTGTAATATGGATTTTGCACACATACAGTCCACAGGCATCTGGTTGCCTTCTGACAATATTTGATCTCTCAATGACCTGTCATATTGATTTAAAAAAGGTAAAAGAAAGAGATTTAAAATGGAAAGGGTGATATGTACGTACGCAAAAAGTTTTGATATACTAGTATCTGACCATCCAAATATTCATTGCAAGTTTAGCATTGCGAGAGGCATGTACGCAAAATAGATATATGTGCACCATGATACAGAGGCATACGAGCCACCCTACACAACTCTTGCTCTTCTCTTGGAGGCCTAATCCATACTTCGATGGACACCTCCCATCTCCTGTGTTATTTCTCGCTCAATATCCCTTGTGTCATATAGGGCGTCTATCATGTCATCCATGTCTTGCTCCGAATATATCAGAGAGTCCACCATAGTCTCTTCTTCAACATAAGGATGACTAGTACTTGCTTGTGTCGTTATCTGTCTAGTACTCTGCTCGGGTTTAAGGTCCAAGTAATCGATCTGTTGCTCATTTTGAGGAAACACATTCACAACACCAAGTAATTCATTTAGGTGCTCAACTGGAAATATACCATTTTTCTTTACGTGGTCATTGCCAATTCTTTGTCATCAAGAGATTTGGTACTTGCACCGATTGCAACGGCACAAGCATTTCCCCTCTATGTTCGGGTGTCCTGACGTGTTTGTAGTGTTCACACCATCCAAATGACTGTGAATTTATGTTTTTTGGGAAGAAGGGAGGAATGGATCTTTATATATTATGCCATAGTCTCAGCGGCCAAAGTTTGAATTCTAATGGGTAAGGTGTCGAGGCGGGAAATTACAAAGCTTGTATACATTTTTACAATATAATATCTTTTGTTGTTGGAAAGTATGTCATAAAACTCATCAGAACTAACATTTTTAAGGGTGTCGATAATATTCTGGACACACGTTCGGACTAATATACCGACGATTGTATAAACATTTTTAGGGACGCTTTTATTGACGCGATCACACCGACTTATATTCTGACAACACTGGAAAAAATTACATAGCCGAACACGAACTCTATTTTTCTCATTTTTGGTTCTCTTCTTTTGTGCATGGTGAGTTAATCTCCCACCCCCCCTATTTGCATGTCTTCTCTCTGTCTCTCTCCTACATCCCTACACTCTCCTACACTAGCATCTTGGTTCCTTCATGATTTTTTACAGATTTAATGTTCGAACTCTTTTTTTTGGGTTTTTTTTTTGAGGTTTCATATCTTAAACCCCCCTTCCCCTCATGACCTTTTGGTTGTCCTCTCTCTCTCTCTCTCTCATACATCTTTGCACTCTCCTACACCACCATCTTTCTTGCTTTCATGTTTTCTTACACTTGCATAGTGTTCTAATCTTTTTTTTTTGGCTTTCTTTTTGTAGGTTGTATATCTCTACTATCTATCCCTAATCTCTCAGAGAGGTAAGCCCCTTTTTCTCTCCTTAATCTCTTCGTATTATTTTGATTTTGTGCTTTTAAAATGTAGATAATTAATTTGGGTTTTATGTTTTTGTGATGCACGAACTCCAGAGGTAAGCCCTCTGGTCTTATTCGTTTTTTAAAAATATATTTGTTGCATGTCATATGTTCATATGATCTTGCTTACATATCCACCTGCATAACCATATCCATGAACATATCCACCTGCTATATCCATGAACATATGCAGATCAACACCTACTATCCCCCAACCAATTGTCTCACACTTACTCCATGTTGAGATGTTAAGCTCAACGTGAGCTCACACTCATGAGGCGTCTGCATGACCGTTCGACATTTATATCACTGGCAGGTTTGGTAGCTGGCACTGACATATCTTTGTCAGAGATTCTACAACTGGACTACACTGACTAGTCCACATCTACCCACTCCTCTTAGCGTGTTCACATTATGGACCACTTGTATATACTCTATTATGTGTGTTAGTCACTTTATCTTCTTTGTAGACCTCTTTTGTTGTGTGAAGAAGAACAAGAATTTTCAACCTCTTAACTTGTGTTCTCTTCTAGGGTTTTTGTGAGTGTGTGTGTGCTTGCAAGAGCTCAAGCTCTATTTTCACCTGCACCTTTTCATTGTATCAGAGCTTGGTTCATGCTGCTAAGGGCAAGCAAGAGAAGTACAGGAAGAGGTACAAGGGTAAGAGCTTCATCTACTCTTTCCCATTTGTGTTGGCTACTACACCCTTGTTGTTGGGAGCTCTTCGAGAGCCCGACAAACGCATTCCAATTGAGGAGATTTCTTTGTAGAGAGGAGAGATGTAGGGCAACTATATTGTCCTTTTGTCCTTTGGATAATTTTTTTCATAGCCGAAAACGCATTTCGGGTGATTTTGGACCTCCATTTTTCAATTTGCAAGCATTGCGGATAAGTTTTGATTCTCTACAGAACTTTGTTTTTGAAACTATAGGAAGGGGAATTGATTGTGCAGATACTGTGTTGTATGCTGCAAAGAGGTCTCAAAGTTGCCATTGTGTGTATGTATGCAAAGTAAGGTCACTGGTTGTGACAGTTTGGGTGCAATATAGTACCGTTGTAAGAATATAATAATTTGTGCAAGTCAAGCAAGAGTGCTGTTGTTGGTAAATTTGTGTTACAGAAAAGATGTCAAATGATGGAATAAACCACATTGTAGCAGAGAAGCTTAACAAGAACAACTTCCATGCTTAGAAGTTTAGATTGATAAATTTCATAATGGGAAAAGGTTACTACATTGAAGGTGAGCATGAAGAGGCACCAAAGATACTGGAGATTAATCCAACTGCTGTATAGATATAAAAGTGTTCAAGGATTGGAATCAAGGAGCAAGGAAAGTCATGTATTATCTTTCTATCAGTATAAAGGACACTATGATTGGGCATATACAGGATGCCAAGTCACCTAGGGAGGCATGGGACATCTTGGTGAAGCTGTATGAAACCAACACCAAGGCACGAAAAATTCAATAGAATAATGAGCTTCATACTGTGTGGAAAAGAAGAATATGTCTATGAATGATTATGCTTTGCAGATCAAGGGCATTGTGGAATCCCTTGCATCAATTGGTGTTTCTGTTGATGATGATGATAAGGTGAAAGTGTGTCTACATGGTCTCGGGCCACAATACAAGGCATTCAAGATGTCTATTTAGACTCAGGAGAACATTCCCAACTTCAGAGATTTGGTGTCAATGTTGATCATTAAAGAGAAGAACCTCGGTGAAGATCAATAGTCTTCACAAAGCAAAAACAGTTCAGAGCAATAGGACTTCTACATAGGTGCAGGTAGAGGATGAGGTAGAGGTCGTGGATGTGGCCAAGGTGGTGGCCAAACAGGTAATCAAAATTATGGTCAGCAGGCAGCAACATTCCCAAGATTCACAACAACATATAGGTGGAAGAGGCCAGTTTAGAGACAGGGGGAGTCAACGAGGTCGTGGTAATTGGCAAAGGGAGCATAATGCTACATGAGGCTATTTTTACTGTGGTAAGTCTGGGCATGTGCAAATAGATTGCTATAAGAAAAAGAGTGATATGCGAAATGAAAAAGTGTAGCAAAACAACTATGCATCCTCTAGCAGAAATAATGAGGATAATGAGAGGTTGTTTGTTATGCAACATGTGGTTAATGGTGTGTCTAGAAATGATGTAGCATCATGTAAGGATGATGTGTGGTATGTTGATTTAGGTGCTTCAAACCACATGACAAGTCATGGTGAGTTGTTCAAGAAAATGAAGAGTCTTGAAAGACTAGGTTTTGTTGAAACTGGAGATGACATTGCTCATCGGATTGCCCATGTTGGGGATGTGCCTTGCAGATGTACTTCATGTTCTGAACATTACAAAGAATCTAGATTATGTTGGCCAGATGATTGAGCAGGGTTTGCATGTTCAATTGAACCTTGATGGTGGCTGTTATGTAGAAGACTTTAAAGATAAGTGCAGGTTGGTTGCAAAAGACAACAGAGTGGGCAGAATGTTTACATTGAATGTAAATATGCGTGAAGTGAGTGTTGCAATGTTTACAAATGGTTCAAGAGTTGTTGAAGATACAGACATTTGGCACAAGAGAATTGGGCATGTCAATGTGTAAAGAATGAAGTCTATGCGCAGACTAAAAAAATTATGACAGGACTGTCTAAGTTTAAAGTTGAAGGTATGCATAAATTTTGTGAAGCATGTCAATTTGGAAAGTAAACAAAACATTTATTTCCACATGACAGAAATGTGAGTAGGAATGTACTAGATGTTATGCATTCAAATGTTTGGGGTCTTGCAAAGACTATGTCTATGGGTGGTTACAGGTACTATGTAACATTCATTGACCACACGAGAAAAGTGTGGGTGTACTTTATGAAGGAGAAGAGTGAAGTGTTCACTCATTTTTAGAATTTCAGAATCATGGCTCAAAAATAGACAGGAAAGCATGTGAAGTACCTAAGGTCAGATGGAGGGGGAGAATACTTCTCTAATGAGTTCTCTGAATTCTTACAGAAGAATGGCATTCAGAGATAATTTACATATAGATACACTCCGTAGCAAAATGGAGTTGTTGAGCAAAAAAATAGGCACATTCCAGAGATAGCACGAGCATTGATGGGGCTGAGAAGAATATTTCACATAGCTATTGGACTAAGGCTGTGTCTACAATAGTTTATATTATGAACAGGACCACCCTACTACATCTATACATGATGTAACAGCCGAGGAGTTATTGGACTAAGGCTGTGTCTACAATAGTTTATACATGAACAGGACCACCCTACTACATCTATACATGATGTAACGGCCGAGGAGTTTACTGGGCAAGAAACCTGATTTGTCTCACTTGAAAGTTTTTGGATATATTGCATATATGCATGTGCCAGATGAGTTACTTACCAAGCTAGATCCAAAAGCAAAAAAATGTGTGTTTATTGGATATTCCCTTGAGAAAAAGGGATATAGATATTATAATGCTGGTACACGTGAATTGAGGGTAAGCAGGGATGTTGTATTTGATGAGATGAGTAGCTAGTATACTGCTGAAAAGGATGTTGTTGGGGCTGATGTAAGTGGAAATGTGGTTGCATAGAATGCAAGTCAGCAATCACAGTCATTGAGTGGACCAGGAGAGTCCTCATTGAGTGGACCAGGAGAGTCCTCATTGAGCGGTTTTCTTGAAAGACCATGGAGTTGCAGGCTGCGTCATAATACTAGTCCTAAAAAAATGGCTGATACATCACATAAAGGCAAAGAGAAAGTGGTTAAACCCCTTGGTATGCCTGACCTTTTTGCAGGGCATTCTCTTGCTGATAGAGATTCTAGTGGCTCGGAGATGAGCCTTGATGAGGAGCTTGGGATTCCAACAATGAGGACACTTGGTGTGAAGAAGGCTATGGAAGCCATGAATGCAAAGTTACGAAGATCTAGAAGAGTCAAAAATCATGTGCAAAGGTTGACCTATGATGGTTATCTGGCACATCACTATGCATATATGGCAAAAGTTGTGTATAGGTTGTAGAACTGACATGTTTTCATGAGGCTATTGGAAATGTGATTTTGGAGAAAGCTATGGATGAGGAGATGGATGCATTGTATGGAAATGAGACTTAGGGTTTGGTGCCATCACCTTAAGGCAAAAAAGCTATTGACTGTAAGTGGGTGTATAAGGTGAAACATAACAGTGATGGTAGCATAAGCAGGTACAAGGCTAGATTTGTAGCCAAAGGATATGCGCAAACATATGGGATTGATTATGAGGAGACATTTGCCCCAGTTGCAAAGATGGTAACTGTGAGAGTTGTGGTTGTGGTGGCTGTAGCTAATGGCTGGTTTTTACATCAGATGGATGTCAAAAATATATTTTTGCATGGTGACTTGCAAGAAGATGTGCATATGGATCAACCACTAGGATTTGAGGAGTACGTGTGTAAGCTTTGTAAGGCCTTGTATGGGCTGAAGCAAGATCCATGAGCATGGCATAACAAGATTGCTGACACTATTGGTTTTCATATGGTAGATGCAGATCACTCTTTGTATGTGTGAAAGAGTGATAAGGGTATTGTGATCATCACCATATATTCAGATGATCTTATTATTGGGGGTGACAACTTGGAAGCGATTGAGCATGGGAAAAGTCTTCTCAAAAGGAAGTTTGAGATAAAGGATTTGGAAGATATGCGCTACTTTTTAACAATTGAGGTCATTTGCACACCTAAGGGTATTTGGCTATCATAGAGACAGTATGCATTGGACATTGTCCAAGTATGGGATGGCTGATTGTAAGTCAATATCGTTGCCATTAGATCAAAATGGCAAGCTTAGTGCGGATGTAGGTTATATGTTGGAGGATCCCCCTATGTAGTACAGGAAGATTGTGGGGAGTTTAATCTATGTCATGATCAGCTTGCTAGATTTGAGCTACATTGTTGGCTTAGAGAGCTAATTTATGCAGGTTTCGCATAAACCACATCTTGACAGTGTGCAACACACGCTTCGGTATTTGAGGTCCACTATCGATTATGCATTATTTTATGCAGTAGGTGTACCATTGGAGCTATATGGGTACACGGATGAAGATTGGGTAAGTAGAATCTTTGACAGGAGATCTACCAATGGATTTATGTTTTCATTGGGGAGTGCTACTCTGACATGGAGCAGCAAGAAGCATCGCACAGTTGCCTTGTCAAGTACAGAGGCAGAGTACAGAGGAGCTGCAGTGGCAGCGTGTGAGGTATCTTGGTTACACAAGCTACTGCTGATTTGGGATTGCACATGGAGAGAAAGATTGTCATATATAGTGATAATCTTAGAAATATATAGTTGGCTAGGATTCCAGTTTTTCATGCACGAACAAAACACATTGAGGTGCATTACCACTTCATGAGAGAGAGAGTCTTGGCAGGCAACATCAACTTGGCCTACATCAACACACATGATCAGGTTGCTAACAACTTCACAAAGGCCTTGGGAGCTGAGAAACTCCGTAGATTTTAAGATAGGCTTGGAGTTCATGAGCTGGAGTTGATCTTTAGGGGGAGTGTTGAGATGTCAAGCTCAATGTGAGCTAACACTCACGAGGCACTTGCATGATCGTTCGACATTTATATCACTGGCAGGTTTGGTAGATGGCAATAACATATCTTTGATAGAGATTCTAAAGCTGGACTACACTGACTAGTCCACATCTACCCACTCCTCTTAGAATGTTCACATTATGGACCGCTTGTATATACTCTATTATGTGTGTTAGTCACTTTATCTTCTTTGTAGACCTCTTTTGTTATGTGAACAAGAAGAAGAATTTTCAGCCTCTCAACTTGTGTGTTCTCTTCTACGGTTTTTGTGAGTGTGTGTGTTCTTGCAAGAGCTTAAACTATCCTCTCCCCTATATCTTTTCACTCCACGTGTCTTGAGCCCTGACCAATTTTTTACTTTCATTGCACTAGCCACCCCCGAGCAAGCAGCCATGGCTAGAGCCTATTTTACCCACCATGGTGAGCCGAGTGTAGGCCCATCATCAACAACGACCATGGTTACACCTACACCCATACCATCCCCTACTCAACCCCCCCACCCTCAGGCCGTTCCTCCAACCACAGTCATGGTACGCATCATAGGGGTGGTTGTAAGATTTCTCCCCAGCCTCTCAAAATGTCTAGCATATTCCCCTGTAATCCATTCCCTCTTCAAAAATATAAGAGATCTTGTCTCTGTCTGTTTTGGCATAGAGAGAGAAAATATTCTAGAGAGAGAATATTTAGATTATGAATATTTTTGGATAGAAAAATACATCTTATTAAAATAAGTTCCCCTGAAACAGAAATTCAAAAAGAATTTTCCAATGTGCAATTGGAATTAATTGGAAATGGGTATGAAGGATCTTAGCCTAAGGGTCTAGATTTTTAGAAATTTTTTGGATTATGGTCCAATTAAGGTTCCTACGACCAATAAGATCAAAATATGTGTGGGGAGGAGATAAATCCAATTTTGTAAAAGATGATACCCAAAAATGAGTAAATGCTCACATAAGATGAAGAGTTGAAAATGTACAAGGTTTATTAGTAAAAAAACTATGAGCAATATTAAAAATATGAGATATTTTGGGTATCCAAAAATGAGTAAATGCTCACATAAGATGAAGAGTTGAAAATGTACAAGGTTTATTAGTAATAAACTATGAGCAATATTAAAAATATGAGATATTTTGGGTATAATGATTCCATTTTGACACATATGTAAGGAAGGGGAGTCCATTAAAGGAGGTGCATATTTCACATGCTTGAATGAGTTTTAAACTCATAAAAATTGAGATATTTCATCTCTCCTCTCTCCTAATTCAAGTCTAGTTGCAAAAAGTTAGCTCAACTGACCTAAAAATGGTTAAAAATTGACCAAACTGAGTTGGAAAATTCTAGAATCAGTTTGTTTAGTTAGGAGCTCACTTTTTCCTATAAATAGAGGCCTTCCCCTTTGTTGAAAAAAAACAATGTCTAATGCATTATTACTCTACTCCACCCAAGCCAAGAACTATGAGTTTGTTAATAATTCATTAGTTTTTGACATTTCCCTCTTCCAAAGATTGGTGGCCACTCTTGTTCAAACAAGAGTTGAACCCTCAAACCATCAAGCCAAAGGAAGGCTATCAAAGTCATTAGTAAGTTGGTGGTTCTTCTTTCTTTCAATTATTTTATGGATTTTTATGGTTTTAAAATGGTTTTTATGCTTTATGTCTTCTCTATAATGTTAGGCCTCATTACAAAAGGCATTCCCCTCTCTTCTCTAACAAAACCAACCATTCTCTATCCTAGGTGAATGCACTACAAGGGATCGGGCTCATACCCGCGCTCCTAGCCGCTAAAAATGACTTGTGAAAAAAAGTAGCGGGCCCGTGTATCAGCGCGTGTATCATCGCGGCCACAGACATGCGTGTAAAAGCGCGTGTATAGGACCTCTCAGATGCGCTTATACACGGGTATATAGCCGTGTTCTTTTCACAGACGCGTTGGTACATGCGGCTATACACGCCTTTCTTTAATTTAGACGTGCTTATACACGGGTGTATAGCCGCGTTTTGTTCAGTTCAGATGTCTCAGACGCGTTGACACCTGCGTCTATACACGCGTTTCTTTAATTTAGATGCGCTTATACACGTGTAATTGTCAGTTTTGACGCATTAATACACGTATTTTACAGATTATCTGCTTAAATACACGCGAGTTTTAGCAATTTTGACGCGTTTATACACGCGAACAGAGAGCAAAAAAAAAAATCCAGAGAGTGCTATTTGGTGCCTGAATACTGTTCCAGCATTCCAGCACCAATAACACTCTCTGGATTTTTTTTTTGTGCATTAGACCATCCACGAAGAACATATGCATGAGGGAGATTAAGACAAGAACGACATGAATGCATACATTGTCAATACACGATTCAAGACAGACATGAATGTAATACTATCGATCAATCAATTCAATATTACTATCAAAATTTCATACATGTATACAAGGGAGTCCATATCTCGAAGTAGCCCATGGCTTCAGTTTACAAAAAAATATATACAACCACATCCTCAATATGGAATGTGATACTATAAGTCTGAGTACTACTCAGACGCAGATGATGACTCAGTGCTCCCTCCATGCTCAGATGAGCTCACATCGGTCGGAATGTCCGATGAGTAGTGCTCACGTCCACCCTCTGCAGTGGCGGCGGGTGGATCATCAGCAGCTTGTGCCTGTTCAAGTAATATATAGTATATAAGTATATATATATGTAATTCAATAAACCAAAATCATTCGTTTAGAATTTTCAAGTACCTGTCGATCGTATGGTCTCATGGCCATCTCAAACTGCGCGTCCGTAATACGTCCCTCGGCTCTGAAGATGGCCCACGTGTCACGTCTGCTATGCCGGCGAGCATACGCAGTATCGTGGGTTATGGGCTTCCTCCCCGTAACCCGTCGCTGTATCATAATCAACACAATTTGTAAGATTAAAACAATCATAGAATCAATGAATTAAGTAAACAATCAAATAAAGTGGCAAGATACGAACTCTGCCTCCCATGACTCGACGCCGCCAGATCCGAAATGCGAAGATCCAATGGTCTCCATCTAAATCCGTCGTGCCTCCACATGCTGCCTGCTCTTCACACCACCCTCTGCTCGTTTCTTTGCCTCCTTCCACTCGCGTTTGTGCGCAGTGGCAGGTTTCTCAGCAGGATAACCACCCGCAGCTACATTTAGCCGGTTATCGTACGCAAGTTTTTTAAGGTGAGATCTTTTATTACTTCAGATCTCCCTTATTCGCGTCCTTCCCCATACATCCAAGAATGTAGCATGTGGGGGATTGGGGTACCGACTATGTACAGCCTCTATCACCTCCCCAATCGGCTATTTTGATCTTTGAATTTAATAAAACAATTTCTATATGAGTTTGATACTACCCCACGCATGTACTCCATTACCTCCCTCCCCCTCGCATCCATCACTATCCCGCCCCTATCCGTCACATCATAGCAGACCACTCTCTCCATCTCTCTCATCTCCTCCTCTTCCGAACTGTCTCCTCTAACTCTTCTCTCTCTATCTCCTCTCTCACCACGTCCCCTACTACCTCCCCCACCTCCCCCACCTCCCCCACCAAAGCACCCGCCGCATCCTCCACTCCCACTCTTCCTACTGCTGCGGGTGGAGTCACGACTGGGGGATTGTCTACGTGACGGTGGCTGTGAGCCCTGACGTGACGGTGGCTCTGAGGGAGCACGTGATGGTGGCTGTGAGGGTGTACGTGAGTGTGTCTGGGACGAGGTATGTCTCCTCGGTGGACGTGGAAGAGGAGAAGCTGCATGCCGTCTCGTCGGACTCGGAGGAATAGACGGCACTGGAGTGCCCTGGATACTCGTGGTAGGGGTATAGACACCAGGCAGGGAAGGAGGGGGATGGGCATACATATACTGTGTAAGCTCAACTGGACCAGGATGGCGCCCAAAATGATTCAGCATCTCCATTAGCCAATTGCTGTACGCAAATGGATCGGATGAAGAACCTGGAATATCCATAAAGAACCTGCAACAAACATGTTCATGTACATCATGGGCTGTCTCTTGACTCACACAAATATCATCATTCAAGTCAGTTGTGTTGCGTGCAAATCATGAATTCTGAAACGCAGTCTCGTGTATACACCCGTCAAAAAACGCGTGTATACACCCGTCCAGAAACGCGTGTATATCCGCGTGAACAGACTCTGCAGACAGATTACACGCGCTTTTACACGGGTTTCCACACGCGACCTGCGAAATTTTTTTTTCAAAAGAACCGACCTCCAACAAAGACAAAGTGTCCTTATAAAAGGACCATTGTCGCCCCTGTCAGAATCATTCACCCAATCGTGTGCAGAGAAGCAAAAGGACGGAGACAAACCCAAAAAGCAAAGAGCAAATAGCATAAACAAATCTGAGGAAAGAGACAAGGCACAGGACAAACTGACTCACCTCTCAAAAAGTGTGTCTTCTCTGCTCCTTCTCTGCTCCCTCCTTCTCCCGTGTGTGCTCCTTCTCTGCTCCCTCCTTGCACTTAGGTTTCGTTACTGTTGGAAGAGGCAAAAACGAAAGCAGTGTTGATATGTTAGTTTAAAATCTATATTTGGGGAAGGCGGGCTATTTTTAGTTTAAACATACCGTCGCATTTATAAACGCGTGTATATTTGCGTGTATGATATTTTAGCTGCGTTTATACACACGTTTTGCAAGAATTACCCGCGTTAATACACGCGATTCTTAGGAAATAGCCGCGTTAATACACGCAATTTTTAGGAAATAGCCAAGTCAATACACGCGATTTTTATACTTTCATTAAAAACATATTATGATTTTGTGTTTTCTGATTTGTACATAGGATATCATCAACCTCTTCAAGCAGTTCTGGGGAAGATGAGACAATGCGTCATCGTAATCGCGATGTGTGGTTGGGACAACGGATCAAATGTATGTGTAATCGATGTCAAGGATGCATTGTACGAGCACGTCGAATTACCTTGAATCACATCTCCATGTATGGAGAATGGAATCAAACAGGTTTAGAGGTGAGTAGATGTAAATTGATGGTATTCAAATGACTCATGGTATCCAAATTAAATTAATAGAGTTGTAATATATAAACTCTAATTGAAGCAGGCTGCAGTACCACACCCTAACATGGTACCCTACGCGCGACGAGAGCACGCAAAGCGTCGACGAGATGATGCTGGAGCTTCGAGATCTATTGTCAGAGATGAGTGGGAAAGGGATGACAATAGCCCTGCACCCCACGAAGTTGTGGAAGAGGAGGTGCTTGATGATATGGTGCGGAATCTTTTTAAGGATGATCCCAAAGGTATGGACGATGATGATATGGAACAAGAGCATCTTTATAAGGCTTCATCGACACCGGTGTTTGAAGGGTGCACATTCTCTGTTTTACGTGCTTCACTTGAACTACTTAATATACAAACAGTTTATGGATGGAGCAATGCAAGTCTTGACGCATTATTAAAGTAAGCATTCTAACTTACAAATTTGAATTAGTGGTTTAAGGTTTAGGATTTAAGACTAATTATAATTGATGATATTGGATGCAGGCTATTATCAAACATGCTTCCAAAGGAAAATAGACTACCCACCTCAAGAGACATAGCGAGGCGCTATGTGACATCTCTTGGAGGACTGGATTATGATCGCATACATGCATGCGTCAATGATTGCATTCTCTTTCGTGGGACGCATAAGGAGGCTCTACATTGTCCCACTTGTGGTGAAGCAAGGTACAGAACAGATATGAAGAGTTTTGATGTACCTCGTAAAGTCTTGCAACACTTTCCTATAATTCCTCGCATCAAACACATGTTCACATAGCAGAGCTCATGTCATGGCATTCCTCACATCGATCGGATGATGGCATGTGGAGAATTCCCGCAGACACTCCTGCTTGGAAGCATATTGAAGATGAGTGGCCCAGCTTTAAAACAGAGCCCAGAAACTTGAGACTTGGCCTGGGTATGGATGGAGTGAATCCATTTGGTTTCAAAAGCACCGCATACAGCGTGTGGCCAGTTGTGTTGGTGAATTACAACCTTCCACCATCAATGGCGATCAAGAACGGACATCTTATGTTATCCCTTCTAATTCTAGGGAAACATAAAGTCAAGCATATGGATGTTTATCTTGAACCATTGATTGATGAGTTGGAGGAACTATGGAGAGGTGTTGCAGTGGTGGACATTAGTAGCCTCCCTCCTCTCGACACTTCGACTTAAAAGCAGTGTTGATGTGGACAATGCATGACTTTCCAGGATACAACGATTGTTCTGGTAAGAATTCTAATTACCTCCCTACTCTATTACTATTGGCTATATATATTAATTATACATATTGACTTTATTATTCTAACTTTTATTTATATTTTATCAGGTTTGAAAACATCGGGTAAACATGCATGTCCTGTTTGTGGCCCTTCGTTAGTACATGAGTATGCTGACGGTTTGTGTAAGACTATATTTGATAATCATCATCGATTTCTCCCCCTCGGATCATCCTAAATATGTTGCTAGTAAGAGTAACATTCCTCCACAAACACTTCGTGCAAAAGATTGGAAGCGTATTTGGGAGTCTACAACTATTCTTCCTCCAGATGGCATGAACAGGTATAGTAATGTTTTTTCAATCTTGTTTTGTGTAGTCTCTAATTGGATTAAAGGTCACATAGAGCAATCCCTTGTGTAGGTACTCCATTTTTTTTCGGCTGCCATATTGGACCCATCTTAAGATCAACCATCTTCTTGATCCCATGCACATCTTCAAGAATGTGGGATCTGGTATTTGGGAACATATTATTGGTAAACGAGACAATGTTAGCGTACGTGAGGACTTTTGTGGGTCGCACGACGTATGCGTCAAGCTTGGCCACGAGAGGTGGGTGGGCACGTTCGTCTTCCGCCTGTACCATGGAATATATCAAAGAAAGAGGAGAAGCAGGTAAAGCAGGCCATCACCACTTTGCGTACTCCCACTGGATGCATGAGATCATTGAAGGGAGCCTTTACAACCACTAAGAAAAGAGGCGTTGAGCACCTATATGGGTTGAAGTCCCACGATTGGCACAAGATGCTTCAAGTAAGTGTTTTCCAAGTCTTGTACGTACGTTGAAATTAAATTTTGTAATGCCATAAACCATACATACATGTGCTCTTATGTGCGCAGTTCATACTACCTACTAGCATCGACCATTGTGCAAATAAGAGTTTGAAAAAATGTATTTATAAGATGGGCGAGCTTGTGAGGTATGTTAAACCCATGCTCAGATCACCCTTCATTATACCTTGCCAAATGAACGTGCATGAGGTATAACGTACTATTTATTTATTTTTCAGATATGTTAGTTCCAAAGCAATTGATCCAGCCACGTTGGATGATGCGCGTGTTATGGCAGTGGAGGTGGTTTGTTTGGTAGAGGAGACTTTTTCGCGAACCATTTTCATAAGTCAACTACATCTCATTGTGCATTTAGTGGACGAAATCGCTTTATGTGGTACTGTGCATGCACGTTGGATGTTCTTCCTAGAGCGCTTCATGAAGACCTTAAAAGACTTTGTGAGGCAAAGTGCAAGGCCTGAAGGAAGCATGGCCGAGGGTTGGTTGATACAAGAGTCTCTTGTATATATTTCAAAATTTCTTGGTCAGGTGGACAGCTCTTTGCCACGACTATGGAGCAATGAAGAGGACTTGAGGATGACCTCTATTGTGCCTCAAGGAAAAGGACAGAGTAAAGTAATTGACAGAACATTGATTGATGATCTCAATTTCACTTGTATCCTTAATAGTGATGTGATGAGCAGATGGGTTACAAGATATGAGGATGCAAAGACAAAAAGGCAAGCAGAAAGAGCTCTCTTTCGGAGGCAACATGGCTCTCGGAAGGCGTACCCTAAGCATCTAGCAACACTTCCGAATGATATCCATGTTGATTGGTTGCATGAAGAAATGGAGAGAGCAGAGAGCGACGAGGGGCTGCATATCACGGCGGAAGAATGGGAGTATGCACGAGGATGCATGTCAAAGGTACATAGAACTAATGATTTGCATTAGTTGTAAGTGATTTGCTTTTAATATTTATTCACATTGCTTACACAAATATTGCTTCTATTTTGGTCCAGTGCACTATGTTCAATGCTATATGGTGTGAAGGCAAGCATTTTCGAACACAAAGAATTGATGAAAAGAGAAATACACAAGATTGCGGTGTCATTAGTAGCTTTGAGGGAGCTAATGGAAAAATGGATAATTGTTGTGGCATAATCCAAGACATATTTAGGCTTGACTTTCGTCGCTTCTTTGTGTATGTTTTGGATGTCAAATGGCAAATGAACGTGGTGGAAAAAGGGCCTGATGCAACGATAAAACGCCATGCAAGTGGATATGTAACTATTGACTCTACAAAGTTCTGGCAAACAAAGAAAGATAGGCTCGTATTGCCACAACAATGTGAGCAGGTATGCATTTTTTTACTAATGTGTTTCATGTACATATATATCTAAGCTCGCGTACCCCCCCTTGACTTTTGATATGCTAATTAATTACTGTACTATGTGTATTTGAGTAGGTTATCTATCTACCAATGGTGCATGACATCAAATGGTGGTACGTCATCCCTATTGCACCACGTTCCAAAGTGATGTATAATACATTCACTGATATGGAGCATATGGAGGATGTAACAAGCCGCAATGAAGATGATGTCGAACATGCCATTGTGATCGATGATCAAGAAATAAGAGATGATCATGATAATGAGGATGAGCATGCCATTTCTCATGATCATGAGAATGACCCTACCATTGAGGATGATGGTGATGTTGATGAGGATGATCAGGACATCGATACCATTATCAATGGAGTACAGAATATCGATAGTGGAATAAATTTAATCGTAGCCTTACAAATTGATCAAGTGGATATTGATGTTGATCGTTTGGCAAGGATGGATCTTATTGAAGATGAGATCGAACCCTAACCAATCCGTCACTGTACGTTCTAAATTGATGACATTTCTATCATCTCATATGCATGATTTATTTTTGAATATATTTCATTGTTGTAAATGCATGTAGTGGGATTGTGTAATGATGTATACTGTAATGTACTATGAGATGGTTTAAAGAAAATAGTTTTTAATTTTGTAAAGGAATTCAGTTTTTCTCTGCCATGCGTATATTAATCCGTGTATAGTGGCGTGTATTAATCCGTGTATAATAGCGTGTATTAATCCGTGAATATTATCGTGTATAGATGCGTGTATTACTGCGTGTATATAAACGCGTTTATACACGCATTGATAAATGCAAATATACACGCGAACTTAAATGCTAAAATACACGCGCCCGATTCTATTCAAACACAGGCGCGACCATACACGCGCTCGTAATTTATCGCATGTATGAAACGCGTGCATGGCAGCATTGTCTTGTAGTGATGGTTAAGTGATTAATGTCAAATTTTTATAATGTTTATCTCAATTAACTGAAAAAAATATTTACTTTAGGATAATTTCAATATTAGTGTACTTTTAATTAGTTTTAAAGATGTAGAAAATTGAAAAATGGTCAGCCATACAAAGGAGGTTATGGCAAAATTTTTAGAAATTAGTAAAAGAAAATTTATCTTTTTTTATTATAAAAGAGTTACTTTGAGCATAATTGAATTTCATGCATAGAGGTATGCATAAAAGATGAATATTTTATTATACAAGTGTTACTTTTAGCTTAATTGAATTTCATGCATAGAGGTATGCATAAAAGATGATTATTTTATTATAAAAGTGTTATTTTTAGCATAATTGAATTTCATGCATAGAGGTATGCATAAAAGATGATTATTTTATTATAAAAGCGTTATTTTTAGCATAATTGAATTTCATGCATAGAGGTATGCAAAAAAGATGATTATTTTATTATAAAAGTGTTATTTTTAGCATAATTGAATTTCATGCATAGAGGTATGCATAAAAGATGATTATTTTATTATAAAAGCGTTATTTTCAGCATAATTGAATTTCATGCATAGAGGTATGCATAAAAGATGATTATTTTATTATAAAAGTGTTATTTTTAGTATAATTGAATTTCATGCATAGAGGTATGCATAAAAGATGATTATTTTATTATAAAAGTGTTATTTTTAGCATAATTGAAATTCATGCATGGAGGTATGCATAAAAGATGATTATTTTATTATAAAAGTGTTACTTTTAGCATAATTGAAATTCATGCATAGAGGTATGCATAAAAGATAAATATTTTATTCTAAAAGTGTAATTACTACTAAATTGAATTTATGCATAGGAAGATGCATAAAAGATTGATTCAAAAGTATCTTTCTCATCTAAATTGAATTTATGCAAAGGAAGATGCATAAAAGATTGAATTTTAATTCAAAGTGTCATTCTCATTTAAAATAAATTTATGCATAGGAAGATGCATAAAAGATTGATTTTATTCCAAAATGTTAGTCATCTTTAAACAGAATTTATGCATAAATAGATGCGTAAAGAAATCTTATATCAAATATAAGAATTCTCTTGTATTCTATAAATAGATATGGGAAATGATAAGATGTGATAAGATGCATATGAGATGAGTTAGGATAGATATTCTATAAATAGATATGGGAAATGATAAGATGTGATAAGATGCATATGAGATGAGTTAGGATGTGATAAGATGAGTTAAGATGTGATAAGATGTGTATGGGATGAGGTAAGAAGTATATGTGATGGGATAAGATGTATATGGGTTATGATAGGGCGAGAATGGATGTAATGTAAAAGAATAGATGTGAAGGCATATGTGGATGCATGGATGTGAATGTGGATGTATGCATATGGATATATGCATATAGATGTGGATGTATGAATGTGGATGTGGATGTATGAATGTGGATGTGGATGTATGGATATGAATGTGGATGTGTATGTATGAATGTGTATGGAGATATGGATGTATGCATGTAAATGTAGATGTATGGATGTGAATGAGAATGTAGATATGGATGTATACATGGAGATGTGGATGTATGCATGTAAATGTAGATGTATGGATGTGAATGTGGATGTGGATGTGGATGTAGACATGGAGATGTGGACGTATGCATGGAGATGTAGATGTATGGAGGTGAATGAGAATGTAGATATGGATGTATACATGGAGATGTGGATGTATGCATGTAAATGTAGAGGTATGGATGTGAATGTGAATGTGGATGTGGATGTATACATGGAAATGTGGATGTATGCATGTAGATATAGATGTATGGATGTGAATGTGAATGTGGATGTGGATGTATACATGTAGATGTGGATGTATGGATGTATACATGTAGATGTGGATGTATGCATGTAGATATAGATGTATGGATGTGAATGTGAATGTGGATGTGGATGTATACATGGAGATGTGGATGTATGCATGTAGATGTAGATGTATGGATGTGAATGAGAATGTAGATGTAGATGTATGGATGTGAATGAGAATGTGGATGTGGATGTATACATGCGGATATGGGATTGGATGTACGAACACGGATGTGTATATAGAATAATGAATGTGAATGTGTATGTGAATTAATGTATCATTGATATGAGGGAATGGATGAGAATGAGTACACATTGAATAGAATGTGGAATAAGTAATGTGGACTGAGGAAGGATAATGTGGAAAGAGGAGAGTTCGGATATAGAAACTGTATTTTGTCTGTTTGTAAGTGACTGTTTTATGTCAAGAATGCTGGGGAAGCATTTTGACCGTCTTATGGATTAAGGTCATGGAGAACTCTGATAAAGTTGAAACTGCTCGAGTTAATGGAGGACGTCTCGCGTAGCAAGGTCGGCCGAGGTCTTGACCAGCCTCGGTTCGATTTAAACGGTGAGCTTCCGGTACGGTGGATGAGGGACCAAGGAAGCGACCTATGAGTGAAGCGCTAGGTCACCTGCGAAGGATCCTAGAGGGTGCTGACCATACGGTGCTCGGGCTCTGGGTCGCCGAAGATACCCACACATGCGTCGTGGAAGATATTGGAACAAGGAATAAGAGTTGTTTTCTGAAACCGGGCATGGATCTGGTTGATTGACCTTGCTGGTCCTCAATGCATGAGTCCATGGCTCTTTTATATGGATCTGTGGGTTGATCTTGCTGATCTTCCACGGAGATTCCATTCTGTTATATGAATATATTGCCGGTTACTATGAGCTAGGAACTATGGAAAAGGCCCCTGAGTGAACAGCTGGTGAGCGTTCTGGTTGCCGATGATGCCATAAGTATACCGATGAATGAATGACTAGAAATAAGGATTCAATCAGAGACTTTGAGGATTGTCATCAGTGACATAATGGTTTCAAGGATTGTTTTAAAATTAGCTGATGCTAAGAAAAAGGCAATTTCATATTGGGTGTGTAAGTGGTGTGGCTAGTTTTATGTTTGCATGAACTTCCGGTTAGGGGGCCTTGGAACTCTTTTCCTTGGTACCCGAGACAAAACTTAACCAAATTCTTAATTGGATCCTATCACTACAGTGGTTGGGCAGTTGGCTAACCCATGGGACTGGATGGGTTATGCTGGACTGATGGATCCGTAAATCGAGACTCAATTTCTGTTTACGATAGATAAAGTAAATCCCAGATAGTAATTGTTCTATGGATAAGAATCAACGGTTGTGCCTCTTAATGGGAAAAAAAGCGTTGATCCCAATGATCCAAGTGCAAGTTTCTTCCTTGATCTGATCGAGTATCTTTATAGGTGCAGTCGATGGATCAGCATGATCAGTAATGATCCTGACTACGTTAGAGTAAAAAGTTATCCTGGTGGAATCGCCCGTGCTTTCCGGGTAAGGGAAGTTTTTCCGGGTTCGATTTTGGAAAAACCGACGGATTAGTCTCTTGTCCGGATATTCGTGGACGAGGCCCCGAGTGTGGGACTCTGTCCCGCGCAAGAAGTTCTACTTCTGCTACTAGTACCCTGAATCCATTGCGCGGTGGGGACAGGGATCTCATAGTGGTGGTGGTGGTTGTGGTGGCAGTAGTGCCATGGATGCATTTACCCCTCCAAGAGCATCCACCCATACAGAGTGTGGCCGACACCCCCATCTCATTGTGTTGATCTAGTCAACATTTTGGTAGTAGACCTCTACCTAATGCAGATCAACATCTTTACACTGTGTGGGAAGAGAAGGTCGTTCTTGATGATGTTGGTCAGGAGATGCAGAGTCACGTGAGGGAACTATGTAAAATAGTATTCTCCCATGAAACTTTAACCAAACTCCTCTGCCTTCCATCCGAGAAGAAAACAAGAATTTTTAATCAACTCAAGAGTGAGTTCAAGCCTGCCTCAAGTAGCAAGGAAGTACCTAACAAGTGGTCTACAATCTCACAAGAGATTGTATGAAACACAAGAGGTCCGATGTCACCCAAGCAGTGAAAATGGGGGGAGAAAAACCTTGGTTCATTTACCAAGAGAGATGGGATGAGGAGGTGAGGAAGCACGCTGAAAACCCCTGATGATACTCAGCAAGAGGGAGAAGCGGCAAAGCAACTAGAGAGCGTGGGGAACTTGCACCTCAGGAGCGGTGGACGGGACTCATCTTATGAGTATTTTGTAAGTATCCATGCTTTCTGTAGCCTCTCATTTATATGTTAACTAGTGTATAGTTGTATGTTTTTATTTATGTTTTGTTTTCATCTATGCAGTAGTAGCGGGTGGTTGGATGCCAGGCTACCAAGTTGGAAGAGTGTTATGCATTCAAGCATGGAACTTATGCCTTTCTTGAGTGCATTGAGCACGACAATGAAAATATAGATTGGACAAGTGTGGTTTCGGTAAGTATGTCATGCCATATGCCAATTTGAGGTTTTTGGTAAGTTTGTATATGCTAATTTGTGGGTATTGCATTGTTTTTACAGAGAGCAGTACCTAACCCTCCCCGTTGAGGCTAGTTCGTAGATTACACACCTACTTTAGCTAGCATAGTTTTCAAATTGTATAGATCTTTTTGGTTTTGGAATTGTACAAATATTTTTTTTCACCCCTTTTGGGCATGTATAGGTCACTTGCATATGCGATAACTTTCTTGTATAAACATTTGTTATATAAGTAGTCATATCATACAATTTGGATCAATGTCTCATTGTGGTTGACATCAAGTAATGAAACTTGATTTTGTACAGCAATGTATCTTTATTTGTGGTGATTCTTTAAGTGTGTAAAATTTCACTTGAATGCAACAAAATCTTCAAATATTTAGCATAATGGTGTATATAGGTATAGAATTGTACTTGTATGCACCATAATGCTAAAAATATATATATACCTATATCCGTTGGTATTTTAATTGGTATAAGCGTCAAAAGACACTTGCGTTTGTCATTATTTGAGTTCATATACATGTCAGAATGAATGTGGGGACTAGTGATTTTAACGATGTAGTTTGCCACACTATTTTTCGACGATGGTAACAGCATGTATATGGACTTTTGTAGCAACACTTTTTCCAACGTGAGTATTGCAATCACTATAAACAATGTATCTTGATTTTGTAGTTATTGCTTCTCCAAGACCTCTCCAGTTAACCAGATTTTCACAAATGGTCTAGTTCCCATGGGGTAGCCACAAAAGTGTAGATAGGGTGATCATCACCAATTTGGGAACTTCTTGAATAATCAAAGTTTCCCATCATGTTATATATCATTGGAAAGGTCTCAATGAGTAGATTCCAAATGTGCAATACCCGCCTTTTGATTTGATTTGCAAAAATTTCACCATGAGTCCATTTTTCTAGAGAGAAAAGGTGTGGAAATCCTTAAGGGGAAAAAATGCGAGTCCATATTTTGCCTAAAGGTAGATGTAGGATACCAATGCCTCTTTCACTCTTTGGCATGCCCAATCTATCCCAAGAAAGCGAAGCTACCACTCTCATGTTACTACTCCTATTTCACCATAGAAAGTCTCTTACATGCCCCATAATTTTCTTGACTTTTACCAAAGTTAAGCACTATGCATTGGAACATGATGTAGGCATTTAAAACAACATTACAAATGGTCACCCTGTCTTCAACTTCTGGATGAATCTCTCTAGGGCCCAATCACTTAGCTGTTTGTTTTTCACTTCCACTCCAAAAGGAATTCCTAGGTGTCCAATTATTTGACCTCTCCTAATTACCTCACATCCCCATCTTTCTAGGTCAAAGTCATTGTCTTCAGTCATACTAGCGATCTTGGATTTATGAATGTTACATCTGGACCCATAAGCTTTAGCGAATTCCCATATAATGGATAATGCTTGCCTCAAATTATCATTCTTTGCACTCAGGAAGAGCAATGATTCATCAGCAAAACATTGAATTACCGATTCCTCACCACTTCTCAGCTTTGGTCTAGTCACCCTTCCTTTTCCATAGGCATCTTCAAGGGCCACAATGAGGGGATGAGAGGCAATAGTAAAACATTTAATTACCAATTCCTAATCACCCTCCCTTTTCCATAGGCATCTTCAAGGGCCACAATGAGGGGATGAGAGGCAATAGTAAAGAGCAAGGGGGCAAGAGGGCATCCATGTCTCACCGACACCTTGACCTCAACCCTCCCACAAGTCTTCCATTTTAAAGCAGTTTAGAGTGTCCCCCAAGCGTAATGGCATAAATACAGGAAACCATCTTAAATCAAAAGCCCAGTTTCTCCATTACCCTTACCACAAAAGACCAATGGATCCTATCATATGCTTTCTCCAAATCAAGTTGAAGCAGAATGCATTTCTGATCAGTATTTTGAGCCACATCCTTCCCTAACATAGCTGCAAATATGTTATCATATATGGATGTACCCTTAATGAAACCATATTGTTTCCTGGACACAATCTCTTGGAGAATAAGGGATATCCTCAAGGCAATGAATCTAGCAGGAATTTTGTAAAAAATCATAGAGTTAGTAAAGATATGGGTCTCCAATGGTTAAACCTATTCCATGCATCCTATTTGGGGATAAGTTTCACCACTCCCTCCTTTAGATATTTATTGAGGATACCAATATTGAATGCCTCTCTCCATATATTCCATACTAGTTCCTTTAATGAAGGCTAAAAGGAAATGAATAATTCCACATATATCCCATCTTAATCAAGTGACTTTCCTTTCCCTAGCTTAAGTAGGGCCTCAGTAGGTGTGAGATCCCATTGCCCCCTCTGTGCACCGGATTCCCGAATGGTAGCAGCAGAAGTAGCTTCCTCTTGCGTGGGGCAGGGTTTCTCACTCGGGGCCTCGCCCTCGAATCTTCGGGCACTAAGCTGGTGGTCATTCCGAAAACCGAAACCGGAAAAATTTCCCATGCCTGGAAAACGAGGACGATTCCACCATTTTTTTTTCTTAACAAATTATTCTAATGAGGTCAAGATACTAAACTAACCTTCATCTGATTAAATCAGATAGAAGGGAAACTATTACAGACTTAACTTGAAGGAATCAACGCTTTTTTCCTAATTGAATCAGGCACAGCTGTTGATCTATTTATTAGAGAAGTCTTTAGGCTTTTATTTAACTACTCGAGTTCTAAACGTATTCCTATTAATCAATTTTATTATTAAAACTCTACTGATTCCAACCTAACCCCATCCGGCCCATGGGTTAGCCACCGCCCAACCACTGGAATTGGTAGAACCAAACAAGTACTCACCCACCCATAATCGAATGCCTTTCTTAACTTTTGCTTTAGAATATAGATACGCACACACTCCTCTTTAAACTTTAACTTTTAAAACAATCCATTGACAAACAATTATTGGTTACAGATCTTATAACTCAAAATTTCCTTTCAATCCTTGTTTCTCACAAAATAGTATCACTCTAGACTCTCCGTTGAGACCAGCATGTCAGCAAACCAAGATCCAGTAAAATAGATTACAATAATTTTCTCATCTCATCATACATATATATATCTTCCACGACATACGCATGGGTGTCCTAAGCACTGCGAGCCCATGCATCGCCTGGTCAGAACCCTCCAGGATCCTCTTTAGGTGTCCTGGCACTTTACTCACAGACTGCTTCGTCAACCCTCGCCCATCGTATATCGGAAGCACACCATTTTTCACCACACCCAGGCTGGTCAAGACCTAGGCAGGTTTTTGCCATGTGAGCCATCCTTTGAACACTCCCTGCCAGCTGTTGTAACCGAACTTCCCTTAGAAAAACACATATACCACATGCTCCCTCCACCAGCATTCTAGCGTAAGACGATCCTTTAAGAAAACAAGGTTTCTATGCAAGTTTTCATTTTTGATTTTCTTTTGAATACAATGGGTATACCTTAAATCTGTATCCCAATACTTCTAGATCGCAGGTTTAAAATTCCAATAGAATTTCCTGAAATCCGTAACCTTGATCCTGAGATCAAAATCAAGGGTCTTAACTTGATTTCAGATTCGATGGGTGATTTGAGTGAATTTTCTTGAACTGGTCACATCGTCTTTTCTTGAAACTCCTGAAGGAGTTATGTCTTGGTGAGAGTCTGATTCAGGGTTTGAGTTTGGAGAGGTTGTCCCTGAACTATCTTTCTCAAAGGGTTATATTTCAATTACTACTTTTCATTCATTGAGTATTTTACTTAACTAAATTCAAAACTAATCACGAATTCCTATGAGAAATACATTAATCATGTATCTAAAATTCTGACTTCGATAGTTTTTTTGAATTTTCTTATTTACCATCCTAGAAAATATGAAACGGTAGAATTTTCTCTCATAGATTATTTACTTATTCATTTACCAATATTCATGGGTTTAAACATAGGATTAAAGAACTCTTATTTTGATATAAAAATTCTGTATACATCTATTTATGCATAAAATCCAACTTCTATAGAAATAACACTTTTATATAAAAGAAAATCCTTTTATGCATCTATTTATGTATAAAAAATCAATTTTGATGGAAGTAACACTTTTATAGTAAAAGAATTTCTTTTATGCATCATTTTATGCATAAAAATCAATATTGATGAAAGTAACACTTTTGTAATAAAAAAATACTTTTATGCATCATTTTATGCATAAAAATCAATATTGATGAAAGTAACACTTTTATAATAAAAAAAATTCTTTTATGCATCATTTTATGCAAAAAAATTAATATTGATTAAAGTAATATTTTTATAATTTAAAAATTTTTTTATGCATTATTTTATGCATAAAATTTAATATTGATGAAAGTAACACTTTTATAATAAAAAAATTCTTTTATGCATCATTTTATGCATAAAAATCAATATTCATGAAAGTAACACTTTTATAATAATAAAAATAATTTCCAATATGCATCTTTCTATGCATAGAATTTAAATCTAATGAAAATCACTCTTTTATAATAATAAAAATATTCAATATGCATCTTTCTATGCATAGAATTTCATTTTAAAGAAAATAACACTTTTATAATAAAAATATTTCTACTATGCATTTTTCTATGGCTAGAATAAAAATAACACTTTTAGAATACACAAACAGTGGGGATTACTCTTTTTGAATAATAAAAGATAAAACTATTTCACAAAATTTAAGAGAATTTTGCCATAGCCTTCTTTGTATGGCTGACCATTTTTTAATTTTTTCTATCCTCAAGTTACTTAAAAATTATCCCAAATGGTTTAAAGCATTCGAAACTAATCAAATTCTACTTTTAAAAGAGAAACAATATGAAAAGTTTAATTCTAACAATTTGATGACTTGTCTAGGATAAAGAAAGGCTGAATTTAAGAATGAAGAGAGGGGGAAAGCCTTTCCAACAAGGCATAACATCATTTTTTTCATTTTAAGGAAAACAAAAACTAGAAAACCATTAACACTAGTTTGGTACCAAAACAGGACACTTGAGTGTCCTTTTTTGGGGGTTGCGAAAAAAAATCAAACTCCTAATGTAGGCTTTAAAAACCAAAATGCTTCATTGGGCATGTAGAACATAACCCTACGCTTATGTAAAAAATGCTAAACATATAAAATGCCTTTTTATTTGGAAGTACATAAGCAACAAAGTAGCATATGTCTTGAAAATGAACATTTTTCAGGATTTTTCAGGATTTTTCCAAATATGCAAGCATCATTCTCTCAAAAAAAAAATCCAATGATATCAATAGCATTTTTTCCAAGTTATTTTGATAGCATACATCAGTCCAAGGAGGTAGAAGTTCACCAAAAAAATCATTTTCCTTTCCTAGAATTTTTTCCAAAAAAGTTGTATAAAATCAGCAAAAGTAATGCGTATTATCAAAACTCAATCACGCCACTAAAAAAAATTGTAGCCTTATCAATGAGAATGTTGATTATTGGTTTTCATGCTCGAGATGAGATAAATAAGCCATAATTTGATGTGTATGACACTAACTTAGCCTCCACTTAAGTAGGTTCTTATCGCCTAGTTCTAAAAAAACTATAAAAAACAAAAATACAAAATTTGATCATCTTTTTTCAAAAACTAATCATAACTACGCTTGCACAAGTAGTCTACACCTATAGTTACAACAAATAATGCACTTACACAGCTTTCCCCTTTGATGAAAATCAAAATTAGGCTCATAATTAGACATTTTACGTATTAAAAACAGGTTGCGCAAAAGGCCATGTATGAGAAGAGGCCCAAAAAGTGGCTCTAAAGTTTTGGAAAATTCAAAACAAAGTAGTATTTACCCTATATAACATGGGTGCACCTCAAGTTTTACATTATTAGCTTGCATATGGAAGGAGAAAAATTCATGCTCCACCTGTATAAAAAACATCATTTCAATATTAGCGAGTCAAAAATTTATCCAATAATTATCGTTTGATGATTCCAAGATTTAGTTTACATCATGGGCTTTCCATCAAGCCAAGTTTCATGATCAAACTATGTCCCTTCTAAAAGTTATGTACAAATTACTACTATTTTGAAAACAACAAAAATCATGCGTTTTATCAGCATGTGTCTAAGAAAATTAAAATATTACCTTGAAAAAGCTAAGAAAAGTGCAATTTAAAAAATCTCAAATTTTTTTTGGGTCTTGAGGAACATTTGTGGATGTTAAGCATTTCAAAACTCTTAATAGATTGCCCACAAAAATTCAAGAAAAATGCTAACTTTCAGGACACTTTAGTGTCCTCAGGACACTTTAGTGTCCAATTACAGAACTAGTGTTAAAAGGAATAAAGAAAAAGTAGGAGTTCTAGCTTACATGAATTTCTGTGAGCTTTCCTTTGGCTTGATGGTTTGAGGGATCTTCTCTTGTTTGCAACAAGAGTGGCCAGTGGCCACCAATTCTTTTGAAGAGAAAAAGGTCAAAAACTAATGAATTATCAATAAATTCACTATTTTTGGCTCTGGGGTGGTGGAGTAGAGTAACAGTGCATAAAACACTATTAAGCTTCTACAAAGGGGGAGGCTTCTATTTATAGGAAAATTGAAGTAGGAGAGAGGAGAGATAAAATATCTCAATATTTAAGACTTTAAAACTCCACCACACAGGTGAAATAGGCGCCTCCTTCATGAGGGGGAATCCCCACTCTAAGGTGTCAAAAATTCATTTTCTTAGTATTTCCTTTGGTCCTTAGTTCACTCAATCTTTTCTGAGGATTTACTCATTTTTGGGAGGAGTTTCTTTATTTCTTCAATTTATCTCCTCCCTACATTTGGATTAATCTGATTGGCCCCTTAGAACCTTAATTTAAAATTTTCAGAAAATTTGGACCCTTAGGATAAGACCTTTTGAACACATTATAATTTATTTCTAATGCACCTTCTGGAAATCTTTTTGAACTTCTGATTCGGGGAAATTTATTTTAATAATAAGAGATATTTTTTCATCTAAAAATATCTAAATCTGAATAACCTCTCTCTAGAATATTTTCTCTCTCTAAGCCAAAATAGGTAAAAACAAGATCTTTTATTATTCTGAAGATGGAATTGATTACAGGGGGAAAATACTGGACATCTTGAGGGGATGGGCTGGAATCTTACATTATCTCCTACTTGATTTGGCTTCTTTCTCCCAGGTGGCATCTTCAAAAGGATAGAACTTCCATTTAACTAATAATTCTCTCAGAATTCTATTCCTAAGAATCTTTTCTCGAACATCAAGGATTTCTTCAAGTTAGAGTTCCATCTGTCCTTGGGTTGAAGAAGTTAAGATTTCATTCATCAAGCACATAATTCGGACCTGGTCTATACTTTTTAAAAAGGCTGACATAAAATACATTATGTACTTTGAGATGAGGAGGCAGAAGAAGTTTATAGGCTAAGTCACCTACTTTCTTTGTAATCAGATATGGCCCACAATATCTGGGGGATAACTGCTTGTACTTCCCAAGAGATAGAGAACTTCTTTTGGGGCGTACTCGAATGAAGACCATATCTGCTTCTTTGAATTTTTTGTCTGTCCTCTTCTTATCTGCATATTGTTTCTGTCTATCCTAGGCTACTTTTATATCTTTGCAAATTGACTGCATTTGCTGCTCCATGTCATCAAGCATCTGTCTGGACATCTCAACCCTAATCAATGGGTCAGACCAAGTTAATGGAGTTAACTTGGTCCATGTGACTGCATTTGCTGCTCCATGTCATCAAGCATCTGTCTGGACATCTCAACCCTAATCAATGGGTCAGACCAAGTTAATGGAGTTAAGAAATCTTGTCCATACACAAAGCTTTAAAAGGGCTCATCCCAATCTTCGGTGATAAGAAGCATTGTAGGCAAACTCGACTAGGTGCAGATAACTTAGCCACTTCTCTTGGATTCCCTGCCATAGCATGACTGAAGTATATCTTCGATTACTTGGTTCACCCTTTCAGTTTGACCATTGGTCTCGGGGTGGTAAGCTATGCTGAGATCCAAGAAAGTTCCTAGTGCTTCAAAAAATGCAGTCCAGAATCTTGATGTGAATTTGGAGTCTCGATCACTTACTATTCTTTAGGGTAGGCCATGCAATCTGAAGATTTCTTTGAGGAGCACATCCACTGTAGTGTAGGTTTCTTTTACTGGAATCAGATGGACAACTTTGGTTAGTCTATCAACTACCACAAAGATGGAGTTGTAAACTGATTGCACTGAAGGTAATCCAGTAATAAAATCCATACTGATGCATTCCCACTTCATCTAATAGTAACTTCCCAAGAATTTTTACTCTCTCGGCCTTGACTTTCTGGCACATCAAACATTGACATACATGATTAAGCACATCCTTTTTTAGACCAGGCCAAAAGAAGTTTTTCTTCAGAGACATGTAGGCTTTGATGAAACCTGGATGTCCCTGCAATAGGGCTGTCATGGGCTTCATTCAGAATTTGACCCTTAGTTCCCTCATCATTGGGAATGCATAACCTGCGATTATAATACATAATTCCATCATCTAGGCTATACCGTTGAGCTCGGTTCAACTCATGTGGAGTTTTGCTTTCTTGCATAAGTAGGGTAGCAATAGGACCAAAGAATCTATCTTGCATGATCTTCTCTCTTGCTTCAATATTCAAAGGATTTGACACTACAATAATTGCAAGCAAGGAGGCTTTTCTGCTATTGAGGGTATCTGCTACCACATTTTCTTTTCCTGGGCGGTACTTGATTTCAAAATCAAATTCTTGCGGGGTCTACATCCACCTTCTTTGGCAAGCATGTTGAGATCCTTCCTGAGTGAAGATCCACTTTAATCTCTGATGATCTGTCATCAAAGTGAATCTTTGACCCAGTAGGTAATGTCTCCACAACTTCAGGGCATATACTACTAAAAGTAGTTCCAGGTTGTGGTGGACAACATCATTCCTCTCATGCGTTTTGAGTTTTCGGGATTCATAAGCCACTGTATGACCATCCTGCATGAGTGCGCCTCCCAGGGAAAAACCACTGGCATCAGTTTTACTACCTCAAAGGGTAGAGAGAAATCTGGAAACTTTAGAACGGGATTAGTTACCAAGGCGGTCTTCAGCTTATCTCAAAAGCACTCTGGCACCTAGCAGACCTTTAATTAAAACAATGTTTAAGTGCAAATCCATTGCAGGATTGATGACTTGGCACCGTAACACTAGGTCCACGGATGGTGTTATGCGTATGCCAAGGCTCGCCATATTCGACTCAGACTAGCGATGGATGGAGTGAATCCATTCGATCTATGAAGTTCATCATGGAGTATATGCCCCAAATCATGTGATGGTTGAGCATACACCACTAGCACCTATTGAATAAAAAGAAGAACAAGAAGAACAAGAAGAAGACATAATAGTTGAGGAAGTAGGTGAGGCTCACACTGGATTAGGATGAAGATGTACTCATTGAGAAAATACATCTTGAACAAGAAACAGACACTAGAGATAATCCAGAAGAAGAAGAGATTCAAGCTGAGTATGATCATGATGCATAGAGAACTCTCATGCTAGAGCTAGAAGAGGATGACGACATGGATGAATTACCTTCTACTACTACAAGACAATCTGTTCCACCAATTAACAACAATGATGGAGTATTTCTAGAAATAGATTTATTTGGAGCCATGGATCTCGCTGAGGATGAGCAAGTTGATGATGAACTTTAATTTCATTGTAAAATAGGGCACTTTCTTAATTGCACTTTAGTGATGAGGAGGAGGAGCTAGCATTTGTTCTCCTTCAAAGAGCGCGATGGAAGTTCTACCTTCCTCTCTCCCTTGCCCCCCCTCTCTCTCTCCCTATTTATCTCTCTTTCTCTCTGATCTCTCTCTCTAGCTCTCTCTCTCTCTCTCTCTCTCATAGACACATATGCTTGCAAAGAGGTAGAAAGAGAAGCCTAAAACACACCCCAAGGTGGGAACTAATAACTATTATATATAAATTCAAATTTTTAAAAAATAAAATTTTGACGATTATTTCGACACTTATTTCCACACATTTTGACGCATATTTCGATGCCTATTTTGATGCACATATCGACGATGCGACCATGTGTGGAAACTAAGCGTCAAAAAATATTGATTCTCTAATAGTGGCTCATTTGCGCCTCAAAAGATCTTTCTTGTTTCAAAATATCTTTCAGCTCACCATCTAGGGAATTACCATCCTCACCAAGAAATAGCTCCCCAGGGATCTTCTCCGACATAGGAGCCATCATCTGCACTGTGGCATATTCCGCGGAAATGCATGCTACATCCACCACACAGAGAGTGGGATCAAATCCGCATTAGCCCACACAAAAATTGCTCTTCACAAGCCTTCAGCCATGTTTATTGTTTCCGCAATCACTAGCCAGACTGCATTGCTCAGCTGACGGCGCTCCCGTAATGAGAACACTTTTTTTTTACCCCACTGAGAACTTGCATCTGATTGTGTTCTGAATTGTGCTACACCTTGGCTTGCCAGAACCATGGACGACCCAACAAAAGATTGTATTCCTGATTGGAATCTTCCATATTAAGAACCACAAAAGACATCACAAATGGAATTCCCGCAAGTCTAATCACTATTCCCTTGGAAATGCCAAGAGGATGAACTCGACGCGTTGGTCAGCCATCTGTACCAAAAATGGGGCTAGTTCCCATTCCAACCATCCCATCTTCTCACAAGCCAACTGCATCGCAATATTGACACCTGCACCACCATCAATTAGAACTTAATCAATGTGAGTCCCATGATGAACCACCGAAATCTCTAGAATGCATGTGTTTGTCACTGGAATGTCAGGGGCTAGTTCTTCCTGAGGTTAACCGGAGCCATTGTGGGGGACACCATACCCAGATCAGCTATTGCCAATAGGGACTAGTGAAAATTTAGAACTAGCTTTAGCAATTGTCCCAACTTAATCTGAAGTGGTGCTTGCAAGAGTTCATCCTAGTCATGTCCTTCTGATTGTTGTTGTTGTGCTACTGAGGCAGTGTAGATCCTTCCGGCACCTATGGATTGCTTCTGGATGATGTGGAATAATCCGCAATCACTGTGACATTTTTTCAAAAATGAACCCCATTTGGGGTTTTCTCAACTTCAGTTTTAGGTACTTGCTCCTTTACCCAATTTGTAACTTGATGCCACACTTCTTCCTGTGTTGGCCAATCAATGCTAGCCTGTTCTTCTGCTTTAATTTGAGGTCGACTCTTCTTTCTAGAGAGAGTGACCATGCAAACTTATGGATCTCCCTTCTTAGCAAGGGACTCAATTTGAACCATAGACACACTTGGTTGCTTCCTTGTTTCCTTTTCTTGCCTCTCTGCCTTCCTCTGCAGTCATACTCCTGCGCCTTTGGGCACTCCGATTGCCAATGCCCTTCCTCTATGTAGAACAAATAGATGTGTGGTTGATCGCCACCTCCGCCACTCTCGACCACGACCATGGCCACCTTCTCGACCGTGACCATGGCCACCTCCTCGACCGCGGCCTCCACTGGAGTAGCCATAAGCATTATCCAAACCTCCCGCTGTTTTAGCAAATGCCACCTCAAGATCTTTTTCTGCTTTATCCTTCCATTGAATGGGGCCTCTAGCCCATTGGCCCCACCAAAATAGAAAAAACTAGTATTATGAGAATTAGAAGTATAGATGGCACACCATTTCTCATTTAGTGCACACTCCATAGTAGGATGACCTGTATTGCAGCATGCGAGCACCAGACCTCTTTCAAAAACGACTTAGCAGTGGAGGATTCCCCAGACATTGCCATGCTGACCTTCCCACCCTTGTGGGTCTTCCTGGTAACTTTCACTGGTTCGGCATCCGAATCTTTGCTACTACTGTCAGAAGAACGAATCTTCAGAGCTATTGTGATTCCTTCCATGAGATGAGCTTTTCCCTGACTTCTTTTTGGATTTTTGCCTATGGGGCGTGTCTTCGTCCTCCAAGGATTCTTCAGCCAAGATTGCCCATGCAATCACATCTGCCACCACAGTGTTGTGGCAACCTTATTCACAATCGCTAATGCTGTACGGAGATCCTTAGACAAGACTTTGAGAAAATAGTCATTGAGCACCTCCTTTGTGTGCTGGATGTTGGTTTTGAGGAGCCCACTATAACATGACCCAAAACTGAGCTGCTGCCATAATCCTCCACTATGCGCTTGCCCTGCTTAAACATACGCAGCTTTTCCAAATTCTGAGTGACGGTCTTTTCTACGTGAAAGCTCCACAAGAACATCGTCCTCACCACATCAAAAGTCTGAAAATGATCCACGGGGTATTTTGGCAACCATCGGGAAGCCTTCCCACTGAGAGTGGACTCGAACACAAATTCCATACATAATTGATCCAGTGGGGGTGGCACATTAAGATTGTATATCTTCTCAAGCTGCCAGATGTGAGCATTCAAATCCTCAAAAGATTTCTCGCAAAACCTTGCATACTTAATTTGTCCATGCAGCTGGGCCATCTAGGGAACTATGCTGTGTCGGTCCCAAGAACAACTGCCAAACTGCCACAATAGGTGAGATCAGTGAAATTAGCGACCGCCTCTCTACCCCCACGGAACATGGGGAACAGTGTTGTCTCTCAGATGCGAAGGCAATGCTGAATTGTGTGAAAGATGGAAGTTAGTTGACTTTGACTACCAGCACAGGATACGCACTATCTTGGGGAGTATGCATTCGGCATACGAGGATCTCAGAGATGCCGCACCACCTTCTGCCGACTTACACCGTCTACAATTGTGGGACGCAACATGGAATGAGTAGAAGGTGAAGAGCAAACGTATGAAAGTTCTTTCTGTAGACACACTTCCTAAAAGAGTGCGCATCGCCCAAGATATAGCTGCTGCGCCGTCCGGACAACCAGATGTGACAGGGACGGGCGCAATCATGCATACCATTTTCAACGAGCGATGTACACAACTTATCGGCATTCCGCATGAGGCCTTGATCGAGGGGCAAACAATAGGGTCAAGAGCTTTTGGCACAGTGAAGGAGTATAAGGTCCAAGGCGTCTCATTTCTTCCAAAGCACGTTACTTTTTGCGGAAAGCTTTACAAGGGAGAAGGCACCTTCAAGATTTGAGAGCTTTCAGGCTAAGCAGGGCATGCAGGTTCTACACCCGTCCATCGTGCGATGCATAGCCTTCACCAAGGAATTACCGTGGATCGGCGCGGCTCGCTGGGTGACACGCTCCTGAAGGTGTCTTTCAGACACAGTGAGTTTACCAGAACGATGTATCACTTGGATGAGGGATGGAAAAAGCCCCCGCCTATTGACATACAATTAAACCAGGTGCAACTCGCTCAGATAAAGGAGGTGGTTTTGAATATGCTTCACATTATGCATGCCCTGGTGGATGGCCTAGAAGCCGCACACATGGCTAGCATCATTCGCACTGACCTACATCCCTTCAATGTTGTGCTAGATTTTACAAAGGATTTAAAAGCACGCATTGGTATCATTGACTGGGGCCTTCTGCTGAGAGCACCCAGAAAGTGAGTATCGCTCAATTTTGTATTCGAAGCTAGTAAAAATCTGGAAAAGGTGGCAAAGGCTCAAGCTTATGTCAATAGGGAGCAGAACAAGCGACCATGGATAGCTCCAGAGATTTTTGATCCTCTCTTGGAAGATGCATTCACTCCTACGAGCGATGTTTTCGCCTTGGGATATTTATTAGAGGTGTTATATGACTTTTGGAGGAAAATGCAGGAGTTGTGGATGGGCGGCATTACTCACGACAAAGCCACCATGGACGCAATTATATATAAAGTCAGAAATTGGATGTGCTTGCCTAATCGTGATGAGAGAAAATCTCTCTTCCAAGTAGAAGAATTTGTTAGATCACTTAAGACTGAACCAGCAAGGGCGCAACGTCCCCGGGCCGCTGGTGAAGCTTTCTGTATCTTTTAATCCTATTATGTAATTGAACATGGTGTCCTCCTTACTTTGAAGAATAACTAATGTTTTCTAGTGTATGCAATGTTTTGAAGTATTTTTATGTTAAGTGCATACTTTCCGAGTCTGCATTTCATCTTTCATCCTGTGGTGTTTAAAATTAAGTTTTTGAGGATGATGAATTTATCGTACGTTTTATTTTATAGTTCATTAAAAGCCTAAAGTCATCTTTATTTGTCCTCTATTCGTGCAGACATGGGAGACGCACAAGCCAACAAGCGCCATGAGCTGGCTAAGAAGTCGTACGAGTGCATGAAATCCCTTGCACACGGATTGACTGCTCGTGAAGCGACTAGAACGGCATGCCGGTTGTCAAAATGGGCAAACCCTTCTTATGCCCAATGGAAAGACATCAACAAACAAATAACCATAGATATGATTAAACAGATATGGCCATGCCCAAATGGCGAGATCAAGAAGGGAAGGTGGAAGGTGTCACGGTGCAATCAAGCCGACATAAAAAATAATCAAGCCGAATGAATATTCTTAGAAGTGTACAGTTGTCCTCTTCACAATGCAGATGCTCCATTGTATTTTGCCAAGATGCTGTATGATGCCTAGTTTGTCCTGCAAACGTCTGTGGACTTCGCTTCTAGAGAGGTCACTATCAACACCCACGATTTGCATGAAGAGACAGTGACATTCACAAGAGAGGAGCTTGCGAAGGGGTTGGGCTAGAGCTGAACGAGGTCACACACAACCTAGGGGCAAAGCTTGCAGAGAAGGAGCAAGAAGCAGTGAGATTGTCACAGGCCCAAACTCCCCCCCGGCCAACAGAGAGGTTCAAGAGCAGCTTCTCCGGCTTAGCCAAGATGTGCAAGGACTATCTGCACGATTAAATCCTATGCGTCAAGGGAATCATATTTCACATTTTTTGATGCATCCTGAGCTTGTGGGGGCTGCTAGCAGTGCTACTAGTTTCTCCACCTCGCAATGTCCCACTACAAACCATTCGACGGTTGGAGTGGCCACTATGTTCTACCATGTGGCCACTACTATCACTTGATATGCTTGGTGAGACAGATGCAGAATGTGTCCACATGTGCATTGTGCAGCATAGCAATTAACCGTGGTATTTATGCTATGTTCGGTATGGCTAATGAATACAAACCATCAGGGTCACCCTCTGCTACTCCTAGTGTATTTCGCAATCTCTTTCAAGACGAAAGCTAAATGTACAAACACTTCTTGCGTAATGGCAATCTTTTTGTAATGACAAATTGTACTGACAAATTGTAATGACAAATTGTACTGACAACTTGTAATGACAAATTGAAATCTTTCATTTGAGTTGATAATTGATATAATGAAGTTAATTTTAAGTAAATTCAAGTTCCTTCTTCCCCTATGTCAACATCGTGCTCTGTCTACTCTCCCATCTGCTTGATTGAGCTCATCCGAGTCAATGCTCAGATTATCTTCTATCTCAAGGCTAGTGCACAATGTAGGTCCAATGTCAAAGTGCTCGTCTTCTACATCATCACAATCATACATCCATTTGGGCATATCTTCTTCATATTCTTCGCTTTCAATGTGTCGCAAGATTTTTTCATTGCAATACATGCAAACAAGTTTATCAGCTCGGTCTGTTTGTAAGAAGTCGATTGCGAATAGTGCTGTGAATATATTTGTACATGCTCCAGTTTCTTTTTGGACCTGAGTTTGAAGAACACTGGCCTAGAACCTTCATTGCAAGGTTACGCAACAAAGCATATAGTGCTCACCACCATTCATCATCCACCACTTCCATGCAGGTTGCTCCTTAGCCATTTGTTGAACAAGGGAGTTGGAAAATAGACCTTCTTTCAATCGAAAAAAGGACATCTCTTTTATACATTTTACACGATCATCAACATTGTCATAAAAAGTGTTAACCACTGTGTAGAAATCTTGAACCACCTCAACGTTAGACATCAAATCCATATTCTAGTATTCAGGATCTAGCATATAAGCAGCACTCTGTAATGGTGTATGCGCTCCAATCCATCTGGCATGGAAGTACTTCAATAGGACTTTTCTTTGTCGAGACTGGAGAATGGTACACGCCAATGCTTTTTAACCACCGAATGCTCTAATTTCTTAGGACACTCTAAACTTTGCTGGACAGTCCACCCACCATTGTATCCATACTTTTCCAAGATTAGGCTCTCTTTGATCAAGATTTTGTATCGCATACATAACAGGCATCATTAAGTGGTACGCATCCATTACACTGTTCCCCCAATTTTTCTTCATGAGTGCCGTCTTTAAGACTTTGATTTTCTCTTTTACTCTTTCAGTCTCAGTGCTCTCCCAATCATGAAATGCCATACATGTAAATGTTTCACAAACTGCATCTTTGTTTCGAAGAAGAGGCTCGAAAGTATAGAAGTGAGTGCAAAACCTGGTCTCCGCAGGAAGCTTTAACATAACTGATATGCGAGGCCGAAAAATATCTAACACTCTCTGTCTCTTAAGCATAAATCTCACAAGCTTGCGAACAGCATCGACGATTGAGGCAAACCATTTGGTATCATCACTTTTATACCAATCTTTCAATACAAGATTCAAACTATAAGTATTGGAGCCAAACGAGAAAACATGTGGATACTAAGTACTGCTTTAAGATTTTGGATGCATTCTTGCAATTTTTTGCATTGTCCATAACAATTTGGGCTACATTTTTGGCACCCACTTCCTCTATCACAAAGGCAATGATACCAGCAATATACGCCCCAGATTTTATTGCACCAGCCGAATCCATAGCACGCATAAAAATCTCACCTCTAGTCGAAACAACCATTATATTAATTAATGGTTTTCTTTGTGCATTGGACCATCCATCGCTGACTATACTACATCCAAAAAGCTCTATGTTGCTAAGAATTATTCTATGTACACATTCTTTCACTTGAGCATAGCATTTCTCCAATAGATCATTTCGCATAGCATGATACGAAGGTGGTGAAAACCCTGATCCAAATTCACCGATTTTCTTCCATGCTCTCTTCCAATGCTCACTCTCCACCATCACCATAGCACTCCCTAAAAAGTAGATCGCTTCAGCAAGGGCGAGCTGTGCATCATTGAGCAGACCGTTATGTAAGTTTTCCTGCAATGAAGTTTGATGCATGGGTATGTTAAAGTGGCGCTTGCAAGAAGATGCACTAGGTAGATAGCCGGCGATGCTTCCAGAGTTTGATGATTAGAAAAACAATGTTCTTCCTTCCTCGATACATTGGCAGTAAATGAGAACAATTTCCTTGCGTCTTTCTTGTGCATTTTGTCTCTTAAACGTTTGGCCTTTGCAGGTGCAGAGGGGTGGGTACATCCTCGGCCTTTTTTCTTCACTCCACCTAAAAAGTGTTCTCTTAATTGAGGCACCCCACCTGATTTTACTGCATGGCATAGCTTACACTCCCAATCTATGAATCAGTCACCCACCGATGTTAATTGCATAATGCCACTCTATCCCAGGTGCCTTTTTTTTCTGCTCTTCTGATTTTGGGCTCTATTAGAAGTATCGCTAGGTCCAACATTTTCTTCCATCTCAAATAACCTATTCAAGCAAGCATACAATAATGAATACACAAATGAAGTAAGAACAAAGCCACTCACATATTACAAAACATATATCACCACAGAAACATAGAAGCCTTAAAAAACCAAGTGATTAACTGAAAAGCTAAAATGTAGCCAAGCAAAAATATGAAACTAGTTTGAATCGATTTTTACAAAAATAAAAGATCATCATATATGTTGTTTATTGTTTTTATTTTAAAAGAGAAAGACATCCATGACGATTAATGCTATCTTCAAAGGATGACTGAAAGTTTTTTGCCTATAGGAATTTTATTTTTCAACTTACAGAATCGTAGATATTAATTTTTGCTAGACGAATGCATAAATGTGTATTCTAAGATTAAGATACATGTAATTGACAGCATGCATACAATGCACATTTCACCCCCGATGAAGGATGTCTTTCGTACCCAATTAAGGATACTTTAAACAAATCAAAGATCTATGATTGCCCAATACTCTAGTATAGGACAAAAGACCTTCTCTAAGACTCTGACATTGACAAAGCAAATCAAAGATCTATGTTTGCCCAACACTCTAGTATAGGACAATAGACCCTTGTCTAATAAAGACTATATCAAATATCAAGAACCAATACAAGCCCCAAGGAGGACTCTTGGCTCCATCCATTTATAGAGCAGAATAAGGTAGACTACCTGTGCTGCTCGAACGCAAAGTTGAAGTGACTCCAACTTTGTCCCTAAATCTCCGCGAGTACTAGCTACAAACCACACTCTGCCCACAATTCAAAGAATTGAGGACTAGTGGCTAGTGGCTCAGTAGCCTTAGGAGTGCCAACAAGGAAACATAATAGTCCCTAAGATAAGGACGTTCTTCCCTAGAGGACGCTCCTAGCCAACCGAGAGCTCTATAAGCACTCCAAGGAAAGATGTGACGCCCCCAAAACAAGGACAATCTTCCTGAAAAGCCGGCTGAAGGGTGACGGGCACCTTTTATTATTAATAAGAAATATGCCCGCCGGGATTCTTTGTTTCCTAGCGGGCCCGCCGGGAAACAAAGAATCCCGGGCGGGTTTACAGGAATGGTAAGTTTTGGCCGGTAAGAGATCGTCTTGTGAATATATGTTGTGATCATCACATGTTTTAGAATGTTAATAACACGTTTTGTTAACGTGATCACAAATTTGTGAACACGTTTATGAAATCCCTGTCACCACCAATTCTTCTCAATGTTATCATTGTTATCCTCTATATGTGAATAATATTACATACCTTGTGGCTCACATCCATTTTAAAAAATAATTGTATGGCCTCATCCGACACATGTTAAACTCACATTTAGTCCATACATCAATATACATTCTATTAAAATGATCCCACTATGAGAGGCAGGTACTTCCTTGAAGACATAAAATTGTTTACATGCTCCATTGACAAAAGGAGGAGATATTAAGAAAATGTTAGGGGGGGATCAAGAGAGATCAAGGGCGTTTCTCAGAGAGATGAAGAGAAATGTTATGGGGATATGAAAATGTGTCTCTTTTAAGGAGGAGCATGAGCTATGAGTCAAACTTGTTAATTTTTATCCATTTATTTCATAACGTACGGCATCATTTTAACCATTGACATAAGGGCATCCAGACAATAATACCAACCCTTAATACCGAGACAAGTATACTGACTGTAAAAAAATTAGCATCAACATTTACACTAATGACAAAGAATTAAGAAACATGATATGTTTTGTGAGTTGTTTTTGTTTTGAACTCAAAAAACCCAAAAGTCTCATGCCTCTTTCTCTCAAAAAAAACAAAACACCCCAAAAGGCTCTTGCCTCTCTCTCTCTCTCTCTCTCTCTCTCTCTCTCTTTCTCTCTCTTTCAAATATTTCCAACACTCTTTCACCTCTTTCCCATCTCTCTCACACCTTGTACTTTGGACTTTGTGTACCTTATCCTCCTAGTCACACATAAGTACAGCTTCTTCGAGGCCTACATATACTGACTCACTAATCTAATAGCATAGCTCAAATCTGGCCTTTTGATAGTCATGTAAATCAAACTTCTTACAATGTGCATGCACAATGTAGGGTCCTCCAAAAGATTACCTATATATGTAGCAAAATTTTATGCTCTTTGCTCTAATGGCACTAAGATTATATTACAACCTATTATTTAAACCTTTGATAACATATGTCTAAAGCATACTGCCTTTGTAAAAGTCAAATCGCATCACATGATCTAATCACCTCTATACCACCTAGAAAGTATGGAAGAATCATGGCTCACGTGAATATTTTACTCCAAACTTCTTCTTGAGGAGCATATTCACCTCATAAATGTAAACATCAATGTCCCTTGTGACAATCAAGTTATTAACATATATGACTACTAGCATAATGCCCTTGTGAGTGAAGTGCAAAATCTATAGATATCTAAAATCCATAGTAACAAGATACTATCATATCTTATTTGACCATACTCTAGGTGCATGCTTCAAGCCATATAGGGTCAAAGCAAGAGTTAGGTGGTTCAAAAAGTGGTGTCATTGACATTCCTTTGTTAAGTGCTAACAACGAGAGGTTAAAGGTAATAACAAACTAGTAAGAAAGAATATTAAGAATTGTAAAAATAAATAGTCAGAATTTAAGGCTGAATAGTTACCATGAAAAGAATATTTAGAATTCATGCTATCATGGAAAGTTCACGCAACCATGGGAGCATGCTCGTGTGTGTTAGGAAATTTTGGAGCATGATCATGCATGTGCCATGCTCTCTCTCTCTCATATGATTATCTTAATACAATAGAGCTCTCTCTCTCTCTCTCTCTCTCTTCTCATATGATTATCTTAATACAATAGAGCTCTCTCTTTCTTTCTCCTCATACGCTTGTCTTAACATATCTATGGAGATGACAAGAGAACATGCTGCACATAAAATCTATCTATTTCTAGTTTTCTCTTTCCAAATCTTCATGATCTCATGAGACGGATTATTCTAGCATGGCAGACACTTATTTTTCTTGTGCTGAGCTTCTTCATCTATCTCCCTGTGGCTCACAAGAGTTGTTCTACATTCATGAGCTCTTTCTATCTGTATGCTACACACACACACACACACACACACACACAAAGTGTATCTCCCTCCACTTCTCTCCCTATTTTCTTTCCTCCTAAGATAGCTAGATGGCTGCAAGGAGATGTACTACATTCCATCTCTCTCTCTCTCTCTCTCTCTCTAGCAACCTCCAAATCTCTCTCTCCCTATCTCTCTCTCTAAAACACACCGAAACACCCATTGCAACCTGAATACCTATTTTATGAGTAATCTTTTAAGGTCAAAAAAACTTGTAAAGTATGGTTGGTTAGGGCTAGAATATTCTAATACAATATTTTCACCTCATTTCAGGATGAATATTGATGGGCATGCAATGGGACAAGATGAATTTTTACACAATGTAGAGGTGCAAGAAAATGGAGGTAGGTTTATGCTTGGTCAGGAAGGCATTGAGAAAATAAAACATTATTGGGTTGCAAAGCAAAGGGAGATTTGATAAAAAGCCAAGGAGAAGTAAAGGGCTAAAGTGAATAGGTCCATCTTGAGGATGAGAAGGAAAGAAAGAAGATTTGTAGAGTTGTAGCTTGTTGAGATATCGAGCTTGTCTAGTGAGGCGATGGACACTGATGACCCGCCTGGGGGATAGGCCCCACACTTACACCACTGGCATGGTTGGTGAGATCTTGGGTGATATGCAGCCAGTGGGATGACAGGCTGTGTGACAGCCATTCTAGAGACTGGCATAGTTATAGTGCCAGCTCATTTAATCGGGTTCACACTATAGAGAACCCGTGTATGTATTGGTTGAGTACCTTTCATATTATGTGTACTCTTATCTTGTATATGGTGTGTTGAGTATTGAGTGAAGAAGAAGAAGACTTTCAACCTCTCACCTTGTGTGTTCTCTATTAGGGTTTTGTGAGTGTGTGTGTGTGCTTGTAAGATCTCAAGCTCTCTTCCCCCCTGCATCTTTTCATGGTATCAGAGCCTGGTTCATGCTAAGGGCTGAGCTGCAAGCAAGAGAACCATAGGAAGCGGTACGAGGGTAAGAACTTCAACTACTCTTCCCTATTTATGTTGGTGACTACACCCTTGTCTCAGGAGCTCTACGGGAGGCACCGACAAATGATCTCTGATTGAGGAGCTTTTTTCACGGGAGTAAAGCTATAGGGAAACTATACTATCCTATTGGGCCTCCATTTCTGGGCCGAAAACGCGTTTCGGGCGCATTTGGACCTCCGTTTTTCAGAAAGCAGGCAATTTCGAGCACTGCGCGAGTAAGTCATCGATTCTCTACATAACTTTGTTTTAAGAACTGCAGGAAGACAGATTGACAGTGCAGACACTGTGGGTGCTGCAAAGAGGTCAACAGTTACCATTGGGTGTATGTATGCACATTGAAGTCACTGGTTGTGACATTTGAGAGTTCTACAGTACCGCTGCAAAAAATACAGTAGTTTGTGCAGGGCAAATTAGAGTGTTGTTTCTGGTAAAATTGTGTGTTTACCAAGACGTCAAATGATGGGATAACTCAGATTGTGGCTGAGAAGCTTGATAAGAATAACTTCCATGCTTGGAAGTTCAAGTTAACGAATTTCCTGATGGGAAAGGGCTATTGGGACTACATAGAAGGTGAGCATGAAGAGGCACCAGAGATACCGGACATAAATCCGACTGCTAAAGATGTGAAAGAGTTTAAAGACTGGAACCAAGGAGCCAGGAAAGTTATGTATTGGCTTTCCATTAGTATACAGGACACCATGATTGGGAACATTTAGGATGCCAAGTCCCCCAAGGAGGCATGGGACACCTTGGTAAAGCTCTATGAAACAAATACCAAGGCACGTAAGATACAGTTGAAGAATGAACTTCATACTGTGGAGAAAAAGAGCATGTCTGCTGTGAATGACTATGCGTTGAAGATAAAGGGTATTTCACAGGCAGGGGGAGTCAAAGAGGCCGTGGAAATTGGCAAAGGCAATATAATGATGCACGTGAATGCTATTATTGTGGTAAGCCTGGACATGTGCAGGCAAAATGTTATTATTGTGGCTGACATGCAAAATGGCAAAGTGCAGCAAAACAACTATGTATCCTCAAGCAGAAATAACGAGGATAATGAAAGGTTGTTTGTTATGTAGCATGTCGTGAATGCCATGTCTGCAAATGTTGAAGCAACACAAAAAGATGATGTGTGGTATATGGATTCAGATGCTTCGAACAACATGACAAGTCATGGGGAGTGGTTCAAGGAGATGAAAAACCCGGAAAGATTAGGTTTTATGGAAACAGGGGATGACACTGCTCATCCAATTGCCCATGTTGGAGATGTGCCATTGTCTATGCAGGATGGCAAAGTGAAGTACCTTGCAGATGTACTTCACGTTCCGAACATAACAAAGAATCTGGTTTCAGTTGGCCAGATGATTGAGCAGGGTTTGCAGGTTTGGTTTAACCCTGATGGTTATGTTGAAGATTTTAAAGACAAGTACAGGTTGGTTGCAAAAGGCAATAGAGTGGGCAGAATGTTTACGTTGAATGTAGACATGCTTGAAATGAGTGCTGCGATGTTTGTAAATGGTTCAAGAATTGTTGCAGACACAGACATTTGGCATAAAATAATTGGACATGTGAATGTGCAGAGAATGAAGTCTATGCAAACTAAAGGAATTGTGACAAGGCTGCCAAAGTTTAAAGTGGAAGGTATGCAGAAAATATGTGAAGCATGCCAATTTGGGAAGCAAACAAAGCATGTGTTTCCACGTAACAGATATGTGAGCAAAAATGCACTAGATGTTGTGCATTCAGATGTATGGGGTCCTATGAAGACCATATCTATGGGAGGCTGCAGGTAACCCTCTGCTTGTTTCTTTGCCTCCTTCCACTCGCGTTTGTGCGCAGTGGTGGCAGGTTTCTCGGCAGGATAGCCACCCACAGCTACATTTAGCCGGTCATCGTACGCGAGTTTTTTAAGGTGAGATCTTTTATTACTTAAGATCTCCCTTATTCGCGTCCTTCCCCATACATCCGAGAATGTAGCATGTGGGGGATTGGGGTACCGACTATGTACAGCCTCTATCACCTCCCCAACTAATCGGCTATTTTGATCTTTAAATTTAATAAAACAATTTCTATATGAGTTTGATACTACCCCACGCATGTACTCCATTACCTCCCTCCCCCTCGCATCCACACTATCCCGCCCCTATCCGTCACATCATAGCAGACCACTCTCTCCATCTCTCTCATCTCCTCCTCTTTCGAACTGTCTCCTCTAACTCTTCTCCCTCTATCTCCTCTCTCACCGCGTGCCCTACTACCTCCCCCACCTCCCCCACCTCCCCCACCAAAGCACTCGCCGCATCCTCCACTCCCACTCTTCCTACTACTGCGGGTGGAGTCACGACTGGGGGATTGTCTACGTGACGGTGGCTGTGAGCCCCTGACGTGACGGTGGCTCTGAGGGAGCACGTGATGGTGGCTGTGAGGGTATACGTGAGTGTGTCTGGGACGAGGTATGTCTCCTCGGTGGACGTGGAAGAGGAGAAGCTGCATGCCGTCTCGTCGGACTCGGAGGAATAGACGGCACTGGAGTGCCTTGGATACTCGCGGTAGGGGTATAGACACCAGGTAGGGAAGGAGGGGGATGGGCATACATATACTCTGTAAGCTCAACTGGACCAAGATGGCGCCCAAAATGATTCAGCATCTCCATCAGCCAATTACTGTACGCAAATGAATCGGATGAAGAACCTGGAATATCCATAAAGAACCTGCAACAAACATCTTCATGTACATCATGGGCTGTCTCTTGACTCACACAAATATCATCATTCAAGTCAGTTGTGTTGCCTGCCAATCATGAATTCTGAAACGCAGTCTCGTGTATACACCCGTGCAGAAACGCGTGTATACAAACGTCCAAAAACGCGTGTATATCCGCGTGAACAGACTCTGCAAACAGAGTACACGCGCTTTTACACGCGTTTCTACACGCGACCTGCGAATTTTTTTTTTCAAAAGGACCGACCTCCGACAAAGACAAAGTGTCCTTATAAAAGGACCATTGTCGCCCCTGTCAGAATCATTCACCCAATCGTGTGCACAGAAGCAAAACGACGCAGACAAACCCAAAAAGCAAAAAGCAAATAGCATAAACAAATCTGAGGAAAGAGACAAGGCACAGGACAAACTGACTCACCTCTGAAAAAGTGAGTCTTCTTTCTTGCGCGGTTTCCTCCCGTGTGTGCTCCTTCTCTGCTCCCTCCTTGCACTTAGGTTTCGTTTCTGTTGGAAGAGGCTAAAATGAAAGCAGTGTTGATATGTTAGTTCAAAATCTATATTTGGGGAAGGCGGGCTATTTTTAGTTTAAACAGACCGTCGCGTTTATAAACGCGTGTATATTCGCATGTATGATATTTTAGTTGCGTTTATACACGCGTTTTGCAGGAATTACCCACGTTAATACACACGATTTTTAGGAAATAGCCGCGTTAATACACGCAATTTAGGATGTCATCAACCTCTTCAAGCAGTTCTGGGGAAGATGAGACAATGCGTCGTCGTAATCGCGATGTGTGGTTGGGACAACGGATCAAATGTATGTGTAATCGATGTCAAGGATGCATTGTATGACCACGTCGAATTACCTTGAATCACATCTCCATGTATGGAGAATGGAATCAAACAGGTTTAGAGGTGAGTAGATGTAAATTGACGGTATTCAAATGACTCATGGTATCCAAATTAAATTAATAGAGTTGTAATATATAAACTCTAATTGAAGCAGGATGCAGTACCACACCCTAACATGGTACCCTACGCGCGACGAGAGCACGCAAAGCGTCGACGAGATGATGCTGGAGCTTCGCGATCTATTGTCAGAGATGAGTGGGAAAGGGATGACAATAGCCCTGCACCCCACGAAGTTGTGGAAGAGGAGGTGCTTGATGATATGGTGCGGAATCTTTTTAAGGATGATCCCAAAGGTATGGACGACGATGATATGGAACAAGAGCATCTTTATAAGGCTTCATCGACACCGGTGTTCGAAGGGTGCACATTCTCTGTTTTACGTGCTTCACTTGAACTACTCAATATACAAACAGTTTATGGATGGAGCAATGCAAGTCTTGACGCATTATTGAAGTAAGCATTCTAACTTACAAATTTGAATTAGTGGTTTAAGGTTTAGGATTTAAGACTAATTATAATTGATGATATTAGATGTAGGTTATTATCAAACATGCTTTAAAAGGAAAATAGACTACCCACCTCAAGAGACATAGCGAGGCGCTATGTGACATCTCTTGGAGGACTTCGCTTGGTGTACATGAGATGGACACTACAAGGGATCGGGCTCATACCCGCGCTCCTAGCCGCTAAAAATGACTTGTGAAAAAAAGTAGCGGACCCGTGTACCAGCGCGTGTATCATCGCGGCCACAGACATGCGTATAAAAGCACGTGTATAGGACCTCTCAGACGCGCTTATACACGGGTGTATAGCCGTGTTCTTTTCACAGACGGGTTGATACAAGCGGCTATACACGCCTTTCTTTAATTTAGACGCGCTTATACACGGGTGTATAGCCGCATTCTGTTCAGTTCAGATGTACTCAGACGCGTTGATACCTGTGTCTACACACGCGTTTCTTTAATTTAGATGCGCTTATACATGCACAATTGTCACTTTTGATGCATTAATACACGCGTATTTTACAGATTATATGCGTATATACACTCGAGTTTTAGCAGTTCTGACGCGTTTATACACGCGAACAGAGAGCAAAAAAAAAAATCCAGAGAGTGCTATTTGGTGCCTGAATACTGTTCCAGCATTCCAGCACCCAATAACACTCTCTAGATTTTTTTTTTTTGTGCATTAGACCATCCATGAAGAACAGATGCACGAGGGAGATTAAGACAAGAACGACATGAATGCATACATTGTCAATACACGATTCAAGACAGACATGAATGTAATACTATCGATTCACGATTCAATATTACTATCAAAATTTCATACATGTATACAAGGGAGTCCATATCTCGAAGTAGCCCATGGCTTCAGTTTACAAAAAAATATATACAACCACATCCTTAATATGGAATGTGATACTATAAGTCTGAGTACTACTCAGATCCAGATGATGACTCGGTGCTCCCTCCATGCTCAGATGAGCTCACATCGATCGGAATGTCGACTCACGTCCACCCTCTGCAGTGGCGGCGGGTGGATCATCAGCAGCTTGTGCCTGTTCAAGTAATATATAGTATATAAGTATATATATATGTAATTCAATAAACCAAAATCATTGGTTTAGAATTTTCAAGTACCTGTCGACCGTATGGTCTCATGGCCATCTCAAACTGCGTGTCCGTAATACGTCCCTCGGCTCTGAAGATGGCCCACGTGTCACGTCTGCTCTTGCCGGCGAGCATACGCAGTATCGTGGGTTGTGGGCTTCCTCCCCGTAACCCGTTGTCGCTGTATCATAATCAACACAATTTGTAAGATTAAAACAATCATAGAATCAATGAATTAAGTAAACAATCAAATAAAGTGGCAAGATACTTACGAACTCTACCTCCCATGACTCGACGCCGCCAGATCCGAAATGCGAAGATCCAATGGTCTCCATCTGGATCCGTCGTGCCTCCACATGCTGCCTGCTCTTCACGCCACCCTCTGCTCGTTTCTTTGTCTCCTTCCACTCGCGTTTGTGCGCAGTGGCAGGTTTCTCGGCAGGATAGCCACCCGCAGCTACATTTAGCCGGTCATCGTATGCGAGTTTTTTAAGGTGAGATCTTTTATTACTTAAGATCTCCCTTATTCGCGTCCTTCCCCATACATCCGAGAATGTAGCATGTGGGGGATTGGGGTACCGACTATGTACAGCCTCTATCACCTCCCCAACTAATCTGCTATTTTGATCTTTAAATTTAATAAAACAATTTCTATATGAGTTTGATACTACCCCACGCATGTACTCCATTACCTCCCTCCCCCTCGCATCCATCACTATCCCGCCCCTATCCGTCACATCATAGCAGACCACTCTCTCCATCTCTCTCATCTCCTCCTCTTTCGAACTGTCTCCTCTAACTCTTCTCCCTCTATCTCCTCTCTCACCGCGTGCCCTACTACCTCCCCCACCTCCCCCACCTCCCCCACCAAAGCACCCGCCGCATCCTCCACTCCCACTCTTCCTACTGCTGCGAGTGGAGTCACGACTGGGGGATTGTCTACGTGACGGTGGCTGTGAGCCCTGACGTGACGGTGGCTCTGAGGGAGCACGTGATGGTGGCTGTGAGGGTGTACGTGAGTGTGTCTGGGATGAGGTATGTCTCCTCGGTGGACATGGAAGAGGAGAAGCTGCATGCCGTCTCGTTGGACTCGAAGGAATAGATGGCACTCGAGTGCCCTGGATACTCGCGGTAGGGGTATAGACACCAAGTAGGGAAGGAGGGGGATGGGCATACATATACTCTGTAAGCTCAACTGGACCAGGATGGCGCCCCAAATGATTCAGCATCTTCATCAGCCAATTGCTGTATGCAAATGGATCGGATGAAGAACCTGGAATATCCATAAAGAACCTGCAACAAACATCTTCATGTACATCATGGGCTGTCTCTTGACTCACACAAATATCATCATTCAAGTCAGTTGTGTTGCCTGCCAATCATGAATTCTGAAATGCAGTCTCGTGTATACACTCGTGCAGAAACGCGTGTATACACCCGTCCAAAAACGCGTGTATATCTGCGTGAACAGACTCTGTAGACAGAGTACACGCGCTTTTACACGCGTTTCTACACGCGACCTGCAAATTTTTTTTCTCAAAAGGACCGACCTCCGACAAAGACAAAGTGTCCTTATAAAAGGACCACTGTCGCCCCTGTCAGGATCATTCACCCAATCGTGTGCACAGAAGCAAAAGGACGAAGACAAACCCAAAAAGCAAAGAGCAAATAGCATAAACAAATCTGAGGAAAGAGACAAGGCACAGGACAAACTGACTCACCTCTGAAAAAGTGAGTCTTCTTTCTTGCATGGTTTCCTCCCGTGTGTGCTCCTTCTCTGCTCCCTCCTTGCACTTAGGTTTCGTTTTTGTTGGAAGAGGCGAAAACGAAAGCAGTGTTGATATGTTAGTTCAAAATCTATATTTGGGGAAGGCGGGCTATTTTTAGTTTAAACAGACCGTCGTGTTTATAAACGCGTGTATATTCACGTGTATGATATTTTAGCTGCGTTTATACACGCGTTTTGCAGGAATTACCCGCGTTAATACACGCGATTTTTCGGAAATAGCCGCGTTAATACACGCAAATGTATGTGTAATCGATGTCAAGGATGCATTGTACGAGCACGTCGAATTACCTTGAATCACATCTCCATGTATGGAGAATGGAATCAAACAGGTTTAGAGGTGAGTAGATGTAAATTGATGGTATTCAAATGACTCATGGTATCCAAATTAAATTAATAGAGTTGTAATATATAAACTCTAATTGAAGCAGGATGCAGTACCACACCCTAACATGGTACCCTACGCGCGACGAGAGCACGCAAAGCGTCGACGAGATGATGCTGGAGCTTCGGGACCTATTGTCAGAGATGAGTGGGAAAGGGATGACAATAGCCCTGCACCCCACGAAGTTATGGAAGAGGAGGTGCTTGATGATATGGTGCGGAATCTTTTTAAGGATGATCCCAAAGGTATGGACGACGATGATATGGAACAAGAGCATCTTTACAAGGCTTCATCGACACCGGTGTTTGAAGGGTGCACATTCTCTGTTTTACGTGCTTCACTTGAACTACTCAATATACAAACAGTTTATGGATGGAGCAATGCAAGTCTTGACGCATTATTGAAGTAAGCATTCTAACTTACAAATTTGAATTAGTGGTTTAAGGTTTAGGATTTAAGACTAAATATAATTGATGATATTGGATGCAGGCTATTATCAAACATGCTTCCAAAGGAAAATAGACTACCCACCTCAAGAGACATAGCGAGGCACTATGTGACATCTCTTGGAGGACTGGATTATGATCGCATACATGCATGCGTCAATGATTGCATTCTCTTTCGTGGGACGCATAAGGAGGCTCTACATTGTCCCACTTGTGGTGAAGCAAGGTATAGAATAGATATGAAGAGTTTTGATGTACCTCGTAAAGTTTTGCGACACTTTCCTATAATTCCTCGCATCAAACACATGTTCAAGTGCAAATCCATAGCAGAGCTCATGTCATGGCATTCCTCACATCGATCGGATGATGATGGCATGTGGAGAATTCCCGCAGACACTCCTGCTTGGAAGCATATTGAAGATGAGTGGCCCAGCTTTAAAACAAAGCCCAGAAACTTGAGACTTGGCCTAGGTATGGATGGAGTGAATCCATTTGGTTTCAAAAGCACCGCATACAGCGTGTGGCCAGTTGTGTTGGTGAATTACAACCTTCCACCCATCAATGGCGATCAAGAAGGGACATCTTATGTTATCCCTTCTAATTCCAGGGAAACATAAAGTCAAGCATATGGATGTTTATCTTGAACCATTGATTGAGGAGTTGGAGGAACTATGGAGAGGTGTTGCGGTGGTGGACATTAGTAGGCCTCCCTCCTCTCGACACTTCGACTTAAAAGCAGTGTTGATGTGGACAATGCATGACTTTCCAGGATACAACAATTGTTCTGGTAAGAATTCTAATTACCTCCCTACTCTATTACTATTGGCTATATATATTAATTATACATATTGACTTTATTATTCTAACTTTTATTTATATTTTAACAGGTTTGAAAACATCGGGTAAACATGCATGTCCTGTTTGTGGCCCTTCGTTAGTACATGAGTATGCTGACGGTTTGTGTAAGACTATATTCCATAATCATCATCGATTTCTCCCCTTAGATCATCCTAAATATGTTGCTAGTAAGAGTAACATTCCTCCACAAACACTTCGTGCAAAAGATTGGAAGCGTATTTGGGAGTCTACAACTATTCTTCCTCCAGATGGCATGAACAGGTATAGTAATGTTTTTTCAATCTTGTTTTGTGTAGTCTCTAATTGGATTAAAGGTCACATAGAGCAATCCCTTGTGTAGGTACTCCATTTTTTTTCGGCTGCCATATTGGACCCATCTTAAGATCAACCGTCTTCTTGATCCCATGCACATCTTCAAGAATGTGGGATCTGGTATTTGGGAACATATTATTGGTAAACGAGACAATGTTAGCGTACGTGAGGACTTACGGGTCGCAGGACGTATGCGTCAAGCTTGGCCACGAGAGGTGGGTGGGCACGTTCGTCTTCCGCCTGCACCATGGATTATATCAAAGAAAGAGGAGAAGCAGGTAAAGCAGGCCATCACCACTTTGCGTACTCCCACTGGATGCATGAGATCATTGAAGGGAGCCTTTACAACCACTAAGAAAAGAGGCGTTGAGCAACTATATGGGTTGAAGTCCCACGATTGGCACAAGATGCTTCAAGTAAGTGTTTTCCAAGTCTTATACGTACGTTGAAATTAAATTTTGTAATGCCATAAACCATACATACATGTGCTCTTATGTGCGCAGTTCATACTACCTACTAGCATCGACCATTGTGCAAATAAGAGTTTGAAAAAATGTATTTATAAGATGGGCGAGCTTGTGAGGTATGTAAAACCCATGCTCAGATCACCCTTCATTATACCTTGCAAAATGAACGTGCATGAGGTATAACGTACTATTTATTTATTTTTCAGATATGTTAGTTCCAAAGCAATTGATCCAGCCACGTTGGATGATGCGCGTGTTATGGCAGTGGAGGTGGTTTGTTTGGTAGTGGAGACTTTTCTACGAACCATTCTCACAAGTCAACTACATCTCAATTAGTGGACGAAATCGCTTTATGTCGTACTGTGCATGCACGTTGGATGTTCTTCCTAGAGCGCTTCATGAAGACCTTAAAAGACTTTGTGAGGCAAAGTGCAAGGCCTAAAGGAAGCATGGCCGAGGGTTGGTTGATACAAGAGTCTCTTGTATATATTTCAGAATTTCTTAGTCAGGTGGACAGCTCTTTGCCACGACTATGGAGCAATGAAGAGGACTTGAGGATGACCTCTATTGTGCCTCAAGAAAAAGGACAGAGTAAAGTAATTGATAGAACATTGATTGATGATCTCAATTTCACTTGTATCCTTAATAGTGATGTGATGAGCAGATGGGTTACAAGATATGAGGATGCAAAGACAAAAAGGCAAGCAGAAAGAGCTCTCTTTCGGAGGCAACATGGCTCTCGGAAGGCGTACCCTAAGCATCTAGCAACACTTCCGAATGATATCCATGTTGATTGGTTGCATGAGGAAATGGAGAGAGCAGAGAGCGACGAGGGGCTGCATATCACGGCGGAAGAATGGGAGTATGCACGAGGATGCATGTCAAAGGTACATAGAACTAATGTTTTGCATTAGTTGTAAGTGATTTGCTTTTAATATTTATTCACATTGCTTACACAAATATTGCTTCTATTTTGGTCCAGTGCACTATGTTCATTGCTATATGGTGTGAAGGCAAGCATTTTTTAACACAAAGAATTGATGAAAAGAGAAATACACAAGATTGCGGTGTCATTAGTAGCTTTGAGGGAGCTAATGGAAAAATGGATGATTATTGTGGCATAATCCAAGACATATTTAGGCTTGACTTTCGTCGCTTCTTTGTGTATGTTTTGGATGTCAAATGGCAAATGAACGTGGTGGAAAAAGGACCTGATGCAACGATAAAACGCCATGCAAGTGGATATGTAACTATTGACTCTACAAAGTTCTGGCAAACAAAGAAAGATAGGCTCGTATTGCCACAACAATGTGAGCAGGTATGCATTTTTTTACTAATGTGTTTCATGTACATATATATCTAAGCTCGCGTATCCCTTGACTTTTGATATGCTAATTAATTACTGTACTATGTGTATTTGAGTAGGTTATCTATCTACCAATGGTGCATGACATTAAATGGTGGTACATCATCCCTATTGCACCACGTTCCAAAGTGATGTATAATACATTCACTGATATGGAGCATATGGAGGATGTAACAAGTCGCAATGAAGATGATGTCGAACATGCCATTGAAGATGTTGTGATCGATGATCAAGAAATAAGAGATGATCATGATAATGAGGATGAGCATGCCATTTCTCATGATTATGAGAATGACCCTACCATTGAGGATGATGGTGATGTTGATGAGGATGATCAGGACATCGATACCATTATCAATGGAGTACAGAATATCGATAGTGGAATAAATTTAATCGTAGCCTTACAAATTGATCAAATGGATATTGATGTTGATCGTTTGGCAAGGATGGATCTTATTGAAGATGAGATCGAACCCTAACCAATCCGTCACTGTACGTTCTAAATTGATGACATTTTTATCATCTCATATGCATGATTTATTTTTTAATATATTTCATTGTTGTAAATGCATGTATTTCTTCAGTTTTTCTTCAGTTTTTCTCTGCCATGCGTGTATTAATCCGTGTATAGTGGCGTGTATTAATCCGTGTATAATAGCGTGTATTAATCCGTGAATATTAGCGTGTATTACTGCGTGTATATATACGCGTTGATAAATGCAAATATACACGCGAACTTAAATGCTAAAATACACGCGCCCGATTCTATTCAAATACAAGCGCGACCATACACGCGCTCGTAATTTATCGCGTGTATGAAACGCGTGTATGGCAGCATTGTCTTGTAGTGGGAGTTGAGCTCGAGGGGGAGTGTTGAGATATCGAGCTCGTCTAGTGAGGAGGTGGACACTGATGACCCGCCTGGGGGATAGGCCCTACACTTACACCACTGGCATAGTTGGTGAGATCTTGGGTGATATTATGCGGCCAGTGGTATGATAGGCTATGTGACAGCCATTCTAGAGACTGGCATAGTTATAGCGCCAGCTCATTTAGTTGGGTTCACACTATAGAGAACCCGTGTATGTATTGGTTGAGTACCTTTCATATTATGTGTACTCTTATCTTGTATATGGTGTGTTGAGTGTTGAGTGAAGAAGAAGAAGACTTTCAGCCTCTCACCTTGTGTGTTCTCTATTAGGGTTTTGTGAGTGTGTGTGTGTGCTTGCAAGAGCTCAAGCTCTCTTCCCCCCTGCATCTTTTCATAGCTAACTCTTGGTATGAGAAGATGAAGGGCCTCGACAAAGCTACCCCACAAGAAAATATTTGAATAATTCCTCCTCCATCCCAATTGCAAGAAAGCTTGAAGAAATGGGTTGCGAAAGAGTTGTGCTGGCCAACATTCGTAACACTTTGACACTAGTCAAAGTGCCCTCATCAAAAGATGAGCTTTTCTTGAAGAGGTCATCTCTAATGATAGAACTTAATGTTTATGATTTCCATGGACATGGTGGCAATAGAAAATCTATCAGCTTACCAAAGGCACCAAAGGTTCTAGTTATCCACAAGAGAATCCTTGCTGCCTAATCCTTGCCTATAAATAGAAGAGGATGAAGTCTTTCCCCTGCAAACATGCCAAAGATAGAAACCTCAAAGTAGCATCATGACACATAAAGTTAAAGATTTTTTTTTTGAATTTTGGAGATTAGAGACATGAGTCTCCCCCAACAAAAGAGATGTGTGTAGCAAGTCGATAGGGAGATGTTGTATTGTAAAGCATCCTATACATTTACGACAAACCTTAGTTTTGTACCCTACTTTTATCAAAGTCAGATTTAAAACACTCCTAGAGCACCTTAAGTAGAGTTAAAGTACTTTATACAGTGGCCCTAAAACATTTTTAACAGATTTGAAGCACTTTTAGGTGGTCCTATAGAACTTTCAATATCACAAAATAACTTATTTTAAAGTGATAGTGAAACACTTCCAAATGGTCCCAAAGTAATTATACATCATGGTCCTAAATTACTTTACGCTGGCCCTAAAATATCTTTAGTAGATGTAAAGCACTTTTAGGTGGTCCTACATAATTTTCAATGGCACAAAAGCACTTGGTGTAAGTATTTTAAAGTGATATTGAAAGGCTTCCAAGCACAAAAGAACTTGTTAGTACCACCTGGAAGTACTCAATATTTAAAATACTTACAAGTTCTTTTGTGCCATTGAAACTTGAAGTAATCAATATCTATTTTCTTTTATGCCATTGAAACTTGAAGTAATCAATATCTATTTAAAATACAAGTTATTTTGTGTTATTGAAACTTTCCAAGTGGTACTAACAAGTTCTTTTTTTGTGCTTGGAAGCCTTTCAGTATCACTTTAAAATACATTCTTTTGTGCCATTGAAAGCTCTATAGGACCACCTAAAAGTTCTTTACAGCTACTAAAAGTATTTTAGGGCCTATGTAAATTACTTTAGGACCATGTATAAGTACTTATACTAGTTTATAAAGTCGTTCGCAAAGTCCATGAAGTACTTTTAAGAGCTCTAAAGCACTTTCAGGTGGTCCTAAAGTGTTTTTAATATAAAAAAAACTTATAAGTAATTGAAAGTGATCTAGAGTACTTCCAAGTGGTCCTATAACAAGGTCTCTATTAATGCACATGATGTTTTTAAAGCTTAAAGTACTCATGTACCACTTAATAGTACTTTTGCATCACTTGATAGTACTTTTGACCACTTATTAACAATATTGTTAGACCACTCATTAGAAGTTCAGAACCACTAAATAGTATTTGAGGACCACTTTAAAATAGTTCAAAACCAATAAAAAGTAGTTAAGGACCACCTAAAAATAAAAAGGCTTTTTTAATGTAAAAATAACAAGGTAGATTTTTTTAACAAAAGGTGCCTAAATCATGACCATAAAAAAAGACTATGTTTTCAAAACCTTTTAGGCACTACATATTCTCTCTCAATGAATATCTTCTATATTAAAAATTTCTTCAAAATAAATATACTTAACTTTTTTTTTTCAAGCATTTCTTAAAGCCACAAGGTGGCTTTCTTTCTAACAAAAGGGGGTTAATGTTTTTTACATAAATTCACACAATTTAAAGTTTTTATGTGATAATGAGAGAGAGAGAGAGAGAGAGAGAGAGAGAGAGAGAGAGCTCACGTGCTTATCAACATAAAAGACAAGTCTTGCAATTTTGTGGAAATGAAAATGTCAACCAAAGTAAAATTTCATGACACTTTTTAAGAATAATTGGTTAGAATGCCTCTACCTATGGTGGAAGTTTTTGGGGAAAGAAAATTATATATCTAGTACTTTCTTATTTTAAAATTGCTAAAAATAACATAAAAATATTGCAATAGCCTTACTTCAAGGATACCTATATAAAAAAGTGTTTCTTTATTAAGTGATATAATGGACATGCCAATATCCTATGCACATATAGAATAGTTTTTAATCGTACAATTGTAGGTGTTGAAAAAGTATCTAATTTATTTACCTAAATCATGACTATGGAAGAATATGTTTGAAATGTTTTTGGCACTTATTCTGATCTCTCAATGAATATCTTGTGTTGATATTATTTTCTTGATATAAATATCTTTTAAAAAATAAAAATAAAAAATTCTTAAACAAAAATTTCTTAAAGCCACAAAAGTGGTTTTTTTCTACAAGACTAGTGCTAATTTCTAATATATAAATCCACCCAATATGAAATTATTGTGATATTAAGAGAGAGAGAGAGAGAGAGAGAGGAGGGGGGCGCTACTATTGTATTCACTCACTTTCAAAAGATGCCTAAACTTAAATTATCATCTTAAAAAGCATAAAGATAGGGGCTTTCCCTTCAAGGATCATACGAACATTATAATAATAGAAATGGTAGACTAGATATAAGGGGTCGAATTTAGTGAGGAATAGGTGGGCTTTACATGTGCACCTATTAAAAGGAACAAAGAACCATCATGAAAATGTTGACTCTTAATATGCGATCAGTAAAACTAGCTTAATAGATATTCAAATATTAATTTTTATATTTTCATTTATTCTGTTTCAGTAAAACCACTAGAGTGTTCCTTCTACAAAATCTATTCGAGCATTCCTTCTACAAAAATCGACTCTAGAAGAAGGAAGTAATGTCATAAGCATGAGATGATCCTAAATGGTGTATGTCACTATGGTGGAGTCACTGTGGTGGAGACCAAACAATTATTTATGTATTTCTCACATCTACATATAGGTGAAACAAAGTAGATTTAGAGAATGAAAAAGCAAACTAGAACAATTGACAATGTCTTGTGAAAAAAATATATAGTCATGGAAAGTTGAAACATGTTATCTATTCTTCATGTTTTTTGTGAAAAAATTGTCATGATCGTACTGTAGTAGTAGGCACAATATCCCATGCATATTGTATCCTAAATTGATTTTTTGGTTTGAGGGGGCACAAATCGAAATCGATTTTGGTTTCAAAGAAGACAGGAAAAATTATTCAATCTCGTGAGGTACAAGAGTCCCTATTTGTATATATTCGTAATAAAGAGTGCAAGATGAAAGCATGTACATATCCTTAATCCATCAAATCCATTCATACAAGATCATACGTTTATGACATAGTTAATCAAATTATGGCCACTATTAAAGCTCTTACCATTAATTCTCTTTTACAAGCTTTTCTCCTTAAGTACAAAAGCTATTCATGCTATTAGTGACATGCACATAAAATATCAATATCATTAAGCATGAAGTGTGATATATATGTCCAAGAACATATTAAAGCGTCTCAAGTCTCTATCTATATATGATATTTGATTATACGTCTAAGGGTTGCTACCACCTTCTTTAGGGGTGATCCATGCGATACATGTCTAAGGACAATTATGCTTCAAATTAAAGTGTCTCAATCTCTAGCTAAATATGATATTTGACTATAATGTGCCAATTAGTGTGTTGTTACAACCTTCTCTGGAGGATCCAAGTGTGCAACAAGGGTCATTATAGTTTGATTGTTGCTCACCACACCACGGTGTAATGCGCTTTTGTACTTGCCATTGGTTAGCATCTATAATCAAAAAATAAAAAAGAGTCAATATATATATCAAGATGATATCCTAAATTTACAGTTTTACAAAAGAGAAGCATGGCACAAGGTGTTCACTAGTGTGTAGCCTAGTAGTAAAAGGAATTCATCTTTTAGAAAAGAGAAGCATGGCAAAAGTTGTTCACTAAAGTGTAGCAAGGAATTCACCTTGTAGGATGAGGACCCCCTACTAAGCTACATCTATTAGAGTGTAGCAAGGAATTAACCTTGTAGGATGAGGACCCCCTACTAGCTACATCTATTAGACATGATCTTTGGGTATCACTAAATATTTATAAACCTTTTTTTTAAAGACAACAATATGGCACAAGTTTGGTGGTTTTAAGTGTGTTAATGATGTGGCTCTTACAAACTGGTTAACTTAGGGCTGGAGGACTTTACCTGTAATTGATCACCAATATTGATGACTAATGCGTTGGGTATGGGATCCACTGCGAACCATTGGCCATCCTTGCACACTTGAAGTCCATCCATATCTTTGTCTTGTAGTAGAACCGTCATGCATCCATGGTCCTTGTGTCCATGTGTCCCAAGAACAAGGTCAGGTTGAGGGCAAGGAGGGTAGTAGTTTGCTCGGAAGAACAAGTTGTAATGTTGAAAAGCCTTCTCTAGATGGTCATCCGTCATACCAAGGCTTTTGGACAATGCGGCGAGCAAACTTTTGAAAAGGTTCTGTAGCTCGGTGCCATAGGAACCCACCATGCCCCTAGAGTGGTCACATCACAAAGTGGTGTTGGGCCATGTGATATAATGGAAAAAAAAGTGTGTGTGTGTCCGTGTGTAAGGGGGGGTGTATGTGTGTACTGTCTCTGAGAGAGAGACTGTGTGTGTGTGTGAGAGAGAGAGAGTGAGTGAGTGAGTGAGTGAATCAGTGAGAGAGAGAGAGAGAGAGAGAAGGGGTTGGACCTTAATCCTTCGGGTTGGGAAGGCCACATGTCGAGTTTCTTCAATGAGGGGGGAGCCAGGTAGCCAAAGAGGGAGTCCATCCAGTCATTTGCGGCTCCTTGGAAGAAGTTAGTGTGGCCATATCCGAGCAAGCCTTCAGTGCTCTGATCCTTCACAGAGTAACCTTCCTTGTCGTCCATGGGGAGCTCAAAGAACTGCCTGGCTGCCTGTCTGGTCCCTTCAATAACGCTCGCGGGTATGCCATGGTTAACCACCTGCAGCACAGCAGCAAACAGTACAGACCACATCAGCTATACGCTTTTATCTCCTCTTCATTATTATCTAATCTTAAAAGCTAGCTAGCGCAGGCACGTTAATGTAATTAACCTACTTGGAAGAAGCCCCACTCCTCGCAGGCTTTGGCGATCTCTTTCAGGGTGTCCGCTTCCGAGTCTTCATGAAGGCCGGCCATATCCACGAAGGGAAGGAGGCCCGTGTTTCTTTGGGCGGGATGAGGCCGCTGCTCATGGGGGACCAAGAACTCCTGGGGCACCTCCGGCACGGCCATCTGGGATAATTTCTGCACAAGATGGCGTTTCTCGTGATCCGTCACCTTCTGTGCACTCTCCGGCACAGCTAGACGTTGGCTGGAGAAGATGGTGGTCATGGTAATTAACGACGTAATTAAGTGCTAATCGACGCTCAAGCAGAGAAGGCTTGCGAAATTCAGAGGAGATCTAATGCATTTATATAGATTGCTGATTGTGTAAAACCAGCAGGGAGCAGTGAAGCATGCGGCGCCCATCGGAGAAGGCGAGGTGGCCGGCGACATTGAAAAAATACGCTCCTAGCTTATTTTGATTGCGGTTGAAACTTTTTTGTTGTTGAAAAAAGGACAACAAACATTGATGTGTGGATTCTTGACTAGACGACAGGCCAATGCCAAGACGTCTCCTTAATTTGACCTAGTTGTTTGTAAATAATTTTATTAAATACTAGTTTCTTTCTTTCTTTTTCTCGGGAACAAGTAATTATATATATTAATATTAAAAAAAGACAGCCCTTTACAAAAAGTTCTCTTACAATCCTTCTCTTAGTTTTTTCCCTTTTTTAAGATCAATAATAGTTATATATATTAACTGAAACTGTTCAAAAACTGCAAATACAACCAAATCAGGGCTACAATGTCCATATTTACTACTCCTTCTCAACTTCATTCAGAATTTTACACAAAAATTCCCATCTCTCTTCTTGATGCTCCAAAAGTATTCTGGCCTCCATCATAGCTTCTGTAGTGCATCCTCCAGGGGACTGTTTTTCCAGCATTCCCCCTTTCTTGGACCAAACTTTAATAGTGGGTCTGGTTCGCACCTGGTTTTCTATGAGGGCGACAAATGTACGATCAACTTGTTTTTCTTTACGGTACCACCTTAGAGTTTTTGGTCCAAACTTGGGAGGTCTTTTCTTCCCTTCCCAAAATCTCACTTGCAGCACCATATAGACCAAAGTTAGGGGTTTATTCCTAGTATGTTTGAAGCTCACCAAACTCTGAGGCAAAATTCAGATCATATTCGTTTGCAGGTTCTAAATCACCATATCCAGCTCAAAACATCTTATTTTATTCACATTACACACCGACCAGCACATGTAACACACTTATGCATCAAGTCTGACTCTTGCAAGCCTGTCATACTGCCTTCCTAAATACAATTGCATTCCTGCTAGACCAGATTTCCATCAAGATACAAGCTCTGATGATATTAAAAACCAAACCAATATATTCATTACTAATTGACCATTTACCCAAGCTCCAGTCCCCCCAACATGTTCGCATACCCAAGCTCTTCTCTATCCATTTACACATTTTGGACCAAGTACCCCTAATTGCTAGGCATTCCCAAAACACAAGTGATGACCTACACCTGGGACAAATGCCAATAGATACATTAGATTTTAAAGCCAGCGGAATCATCAACCATATAAAGATCCTCCAATTTACAATTAGGTAATCTGCACATGAGGTCCCACCTTTCATCTTCCCAAACAAAAGAACATTGTCCCCATGAAATGTGATATCCTAGCTGCATATAGGCAATCATCATGGCTTCAGAACTGCAGCCCTTAGGAGATTGCTTCTCTAGGACCTCTCCACTTGACTAGATCTTCCAAATTAGTCTGGTTCCCAGGGGGTTCATAATAAAAACCACAAAAGTCTAGACAATGTGATGACGTGGCATGTAACATGCCACGTCTTCACCAATTTGGGGACTTCTTGAATAATCAAAATTTTCCATCATGATATATATACTTGGAAAGGTCTCGATGAATAGATTCCAAATGTGCAATAATCGCTAACTATTCATTTGATTTGAAAAAAATTCACCATGAGCCCATTTTTCTAGAGAGAGGAGGTGTGGAAATCCTTAAGGGACAAAAATGAGAGTCCAAATTTTACCTAATGGTAGATATAGGATACCAATGCCTCCTTCACTCTTTGGCATACTCACTTTGTCCCACGTAAGCAAAGCTACCACTCTCCTACTACTACACCTATTTCTCCATAGAAAGTCCCTTATTATAGGCCCCATACTTTTCTTGAGTGTTGCCAAAGTTAAGCACTAGGCATAGGAACATGGTGTAGGCATTTAAAACAACATTACAAATGGTCACCCTTTCATGAAAGGGAACCCTAACCCCCTCCCATTTATTCAAGTTCTAGATGAATCTCTCTAGGGTCCAATCACTTATTACAACCCTTATCTTAGATACATTAGATTTTAAAGCCACCAAAATCCTCAACCATATAACATCCTCCAATTTACAATTAAGTAATGTGCATATGATGTCCCACCTTTCATCTTCCCAAACAAAAGAACATTGTCTCCATGAAATGTCACGAGACCCTTTTGTATTTCTTGAAGAAATTAATTTAAAAAAACTCACAAATTATTTCATAATTGAAACAAAGATGTGAATTAATTTAAAAAACCAGATAACATAGCATAACACAAGGCAAGAGAAATAAAATAACATCACCATCAAGAGTAAAAGGAGTAAAGGATAGTGAATACCACACAGAAGAAAAGAGTGGGTGCAATCTTCCCCCTCAAATTTGTAGCTCTACTTCCACCACTTGAGTATTTAGAGAATTTTATTCATAAAAATAGCCCAAGGAGCTTAGAATAGATGTGCGTACAAATTGGGCTTTCTTTTCCCCAATTTTGGGTATTGCTTTACATATTATTAACCATATGAAGTCTCCCTAAGGTTTGTACATATAAAAACCTTTACCCAAATATAATTGCTAATGGGCCTTGTTACATAAAATAACTTTGTGCACATTTGCACATATAATAATGTTATACACATTTGCACATTCCATTAAGTTGAATCCTGCACAAATTAAATTAGGCATATTTTTGGATGATTATTAATTCATCAAAATATGATAAAATATATACCTAACAATCCTCCCATTTGGGGAAGCAACTGTCCTCCGTTGTGTAAGAAAATCATCGAGAGAATAAGATTATGCTGTAGGTATTGATGCCATAACTTGTAAGGTAAACTCAGAGGTCCGAACATGGCTCAAAGGCACAAAGGCATGGCTCAGAGGTTCTTATGGACATGGGATACCAACAAGAAAACTCATGCGACACCTAAATTGGTGATCATCTCACTGATTATCAAATAAAAAATAACATGCATAAAAAGTCTAATACATGATTTACAAAACAAAAATGATCATCATCTTCACACCACCGCTCAATCCACTAGCCATACGACACCTCAATTGGTACCCTCGTATAGTGCAATACCTCAATCGGTACCCTCACACATCTCGTGCAGTGGGACACCTCAATCGATACCCTTTCACTTTTCATTGGTTATACTCAGACACTGTCCACATTAGTTAAACAATTAATTGAACACATCAATTAATCCCAACTTTGTCTTGAGATATAGACAACCCATAAGTATTCAAATAACAGCCACACACATGTTTGCCAGGCGTAAGTAACCCGAGAATCACCCCTCCATACAAACCAATTGAAAAAAACAGTGGAGGCCCACAAGCATGCCATATACAGGCATCTCCGATATATAGTTGCATAAACGCATGAGAGGATGGCTTCATGATTGGTGTGGAAGACTAGATCTACACATAATGCATATGCAATGAACCAATCAAATGAATGTATGTAAGATGAGCCTAAGTGTCCCATACCACATAGGCACGTTGCACATACACGCATAGGATGGTAAAAGATAGAAGACCTAAATGTGTCTAGAGTAAGTATATAAAACCAATCTAATGTCCCAGACCACCATACATCACTTCCTTCAGAATAGAAGTTTTAGGCGGAGTGGCCAGCTCCCTCTGAAACTTAAATTCTGACACAAATTTTCTCTATCTAGAAATTTTATTTAATTTAATGAACTTCAACGAATCTTAATGTTGAATCTATGGTTTAGTAATTAGGTTTTTATGTTGGAATAATATTATAGAAATACTTATGAAAAAATTGTATAAAAGGAAGTGAATATATACATACCTCCATCATTAGTGTCATTGAAATTATCTATCAAAATAATTTTGACACTCAAAGAGACACGAGTTTTTAAACAAAATTCACGATGAGAAGCTTAACATTATAACAAATAAATTGATTATGGATAGGAAATACTAACCTTGAGTTGAAAAGTTATTTGGAAGCATGTGAAATTATAAATGAAGAGTGGATAAATTTGATTTCTCAAGAGCTCAAGCAAAAATTAAATATGAATGACTAGTAACAATTCTAACAATCTTGATTAATTAAACAAGTCTAGATGATGAAAGCTTAATTTTCATTTTAAGTTAAAATAAACTTGAATAATAAATATAAATTTAGCCATCATAAGGTTGAGTTAGGTGTAAGAGGATTGTACCTTACATATATTCGATTGACATGATGTTCTATATTGAGAAAAATGAGAAAGCAATACGAATGGATTGAAATATAATTATTCTTCCAAACATAACTAGGGTTATATTAAATTATTAATTTATAAGAAATAAAACTTATAGTACTAATATGGTTTGAAATTCTATGCATAAATGATGATATGGAGCCACACATGCAAGAGGATATTGAGCCACATGTACAAGAAGATTTTGTGGAAGAGATAATTGAAGCAATGTTTAAAGGTAATAGACACGATGGTCAAGACACAATGTCCCAAGAATTACATCTTCAAACTCTTGGATCAGTGTATTAGAATTATTCAAGTAATCTCTATATCCTCTTTCTCTTTCTTAATCTCATCCTCTTTAAAAATAAACTAGCTAACAACACATCATGTGTCACAATTGTGCAAGGTTGTTGAAATGTATAATATTACTGGAGAGAGACTCCATGCCTAAGCCATGAGATGATGGAAAGAATATTCTAAGTTCCATTAGCATGGAACTTAGCATGTACTTCATTAGCATGGAGTACATGTGTATACATGTCTACCCCAATGATTATTTTCTCTTCCATGCAAACACCAACTCTTTCACCTCTTAGCTAATTGAGTTGCCCCGTTGTTGTTGCTTGCATGATGATAGTAGAATATCTTCATTGGCCATGTCACGCACCCTAGATTTTGTCAAATATAACTTAGTCTCCTATACATATTCAAGAACCTTGACATGGCAGCCAAGTTTGGTTGAGAGGACTCCTTTTTTGTATCATTTACTAACATCATTAAACTGGACCATTTGAAAAACAATTGATCTATAGATTTTGGCCGCTTCACCATAGCAAGGCTATTGTGTACACCCCATAGAAGAGCTGCAACACTGTTCTCTTCATTCCCATATATGCCCCTCAAGGAGGGATGGCCAAGAAATCTCCTGAAAATGTCTCTTTTGATTTCTTCATCCATTCCAAGAGTCTGTCTCTGAAAATATCCAGCCATATTGCAAGATATCATCTGTCTGTTTTTGTCGTCAACATCATCCTATATGAAGACTTCATATCTTGATATTGATTTCGTATGCTGCTCTCTTATCCTCTTTTCTTCATATTCCCTTATTATCCCACATTGTTCCATAGCACACTGTGTACAATCCATTGATGCAGCATTCTTACATTTGCAAGGATTTTGTTGAAGTAATTTTGTTGGAATATAGGCAATATTATCCATCACACCTCAACCCAAACAAATAAAACCTGAACAAAATTCAATCAAAAATTAAAATTGGGAGAAACTAAACCTTTCAATAGAATGTGGAGTCTGAGCGACGATAAACATTGGTCGTGATAGTGTATTCAATTGTGTATTAAGAGAGAGAGAGGGGGGGAGAGAAGTGCAAGTCGACTCTCCTACAGGCAAAACGAGGAGAGAAAAATGAAGACAATCATACTTGAATCAAAGAATGTGTTTAGTTGTGCATTGAGAGAGAGAGAGAGAGAGAGAGAGAGAGAGAGAGAGAGACCTGATAGAGTATTCAGTTGTGTATTATTGAGAGAGGGATAGTGAGAGAGAGTCACTATAACTATGGGAGAGAGAGAGTCGATGTAACTAAGAGAGTCGATGGTTGAACGAAGCTTAATCTTGAAGGCATTGGCTTTCTTTTAGTATGAGAAGCTGAAAAATAGAGTAAACTGGGGTACTATGGGATGCAAAACAGTAGAGCAAACAGGGTGGGAAAGAAGGAGAAGTGGTTGGAAAAGAGAGAGAGAGAGAGACAGAAGGTGATGTGGGGAAGATGGCCCAATTTTTTTCACCTAAAATAAAGGCTGTTTCAAATGCATAACTCCCAAAGAAGAGTGGGAAAAAAATGCATATAATTTTAAAAAAAGAAACAATTCAAGTTGTTTTTGCCACGACTAATAGCTTGTGTTTTTTAGTACTATGGGACACCACTATTTGTGCACCTTAGCATGCATATACCCTGTTATGTTTCACCTTCTACACCCACTTACATCCAATTGCTTTCTTGCCTTCAAAGCATTGGCACCAAATCCTAAGTCTCATTTCCATACAATGCATCTTTCTCCCAATACACATTTCCAATAGCCTCATCAAAACATGTGGGCTCTATAACTTGAACACCTTTTGTCATGTAAGCAAAGTGAAGTGCCACATAACCATTGTAAGTCAACCTATGCACATGGTTTTTCACTCTTCTAGATCATCGTAACTTTGTGTTCATGGATTCCAAATCCTTCTTCACACCAGGTGTCCTTATTGTTGGTATCCCAAGCTCCTCATTAAGGCTCATTTCAGATCCACTAGACTCTCCATCAATAAGAGAATGCCATGCAGAAATATCAGGCATACCAAGGGACTGAGCCACTTTCTTTTTTCTATTATGTGATGTACCAACTACATTTCTAGGACTGGTATTATGACGTAGCCTGCCACTCCATGGTTTATCAATAGAACCGCTACATGAGGACTCTCCTAGTCCACTCAATGATTGTGATTGTTGACTTGCATTCTGTGCAACCACATTTCCACTTACATTAGTCCCAATAGAATCTTTTTCAGCAGCATACTAGCATTAGGAAAAATATGGACTCTCCATTTTGCCCCTTAAGGAGTGAATAAAAAAAGATTGGCCTGACCAATGAGAGAGCTGGGATTATAGATCCATGAAACATAGATCTGCTTGTCATATCTTTGCCCAAATCTCTTAAGACAATAAAATAATAGAGTCCATATCTTAAAAAAATAGAGAAATGTCAGATTCCATATCTTTCATGTCAGATGTACCTTGTGGTCAGCACATGGAAGTTTGAAAACCGAATTTCATTTTTTTCCTTTTTTTAATGTTTATCTTGTTACTCTCCTTCCTTTTACATTTCACTACCTTTTCAGTTCTCACCTTTTTTTAGCAAAATTTAATTTTGCCATATCTTCTACAACTCTAGTTCGTTCTTCACGAAATTTTGCAGGTATATTGTTCTCCACCTTAGCTCTATCTCCTCATAAAATTTTATCTCATTTAGACAAAACCTCTATGAGAGTTATGTACGTTTTCTCACATGAACTTTCTCTTCTTTGCGCCACAAATAGCTATCTTGATTTGAAGTGGCATCAAATTCTTATGAGTAATGATCATATGTTTAGGGTTTGTCTATGTTTTGTCTTGATGTAAGATAGGTTTGTTTATGTTTTGTCTTGATGTGTTGTTGTTTATTTTCACAGGAGCAAGGTTGTGAGCAACAAGATTGTGCAAATCAAAGCAGTAAGTTGCTGTTTATTGCATATTGTTTTAATCTTTATTGGTTTCTTATAATCTTTATTGGTTGCTTATAATCTTCTCTACACCACATATAACTATCTTGATTTTAAGTGGCATAAAATACTTGTGAGTAATGATCATAGGTTTAGGGTTTGTTTATGTTTTGTCTTGATGTGTTTATGTTCATTTTCATTAGTTGTAAGCAACAAGATTTGTCTTGCCTGCTGTGGGGCCATAAAAGGTTGTCTCACTAACAACATAAGGGATACAATATACAAGATTGGCATTGTGGTGCATTGGATTTCATTGAAGGAGATAAGAAAAGACACTTTGGAATTAGACCGCTTAAATGCCATAGAATCAATTGCGTTGGTGGAGAAGTTTCTCCCAACCAGCATCTTAACCATAAAAATGCATATCCTAGTTCATGTTGTGGATGAGGTGGGTGTGGCAGGGGTCGTCCATTCACGTTGGATGTTCTTTTTGTAGAGATTCATGAAGATTCTAAAAGGGCTTGTTCGTCAAAAGAGATCACCTAGAGGGAAGTATGACAATGGGATGGCTTGTACAAGAATCCCTCATATACATCACAGAGTTTCTTAGTACCATAGACCTTGAAATGCCTAAACCGTGGTCAATGGAAGATGATGATAGGGTAGTTGGAGAACAGCCACAAGGATAAGGGATTGAGAGAAGCATGGATGTGGCCTTACGAGAGATAAGATCAATAAATTTTACATCTTAAATTCAAAGAGTATGCAAACGTGGATCGAGCAGCATGGAGAGGCCAAGAACGAAAGGAATCAAGCTCATCAAGCTTTTCAAAGGATTCGAACTACAACTCGCCAACCATACCCTTCATTGCTTGCTATACTTCTAGACTTTCCACCAAGTAGATGGCTCCAACAAACCTTACAAGACACAAAACTTTGTGATAAAGTTATTACGGAGGATGAGGAAGTTGCATACGGTTGTGACTACCCGTTGCGTGTAGGTGATTTCATTCATTCTAAGCCTCGATATGTTCACATGTTTTCCAAATATTGTTTACAAATTCTCCTTAATCTAACGATGTGCTATTTTCTTTTATTACCAAAAATTTGTAGCACTGTGGTCACATGGATGCCATTTTCAAGTGCAGCGGATCGATAAGAAGAGAACAACATTCAATTGTGGTGTTAAAGCAAATTTCTGTAGGAAAGAAGGACTAGTGCAAGTGATTCAAATAAAGATGTGAACATGCTCGATTACTTTGGAACCATCCAAGATATCATCAAGGTTGGCTTTAGAAAGTTTCATATGTTTATCTTTGATGTTAAGTGGTTCAAGGTAGTCACAACAAGAGCTCGTGCAACCATATGAAGAGACAGACTCCCGGATTAATTCAAGTGGACTCCACAAAGATATGGAAAGACCAAAAAGATAGATTTTAAGGAGGACCCAAGAGATCTAAGATGGTGGTTTGTAATCCACGTGAAACCACATAGTATACAAATATATGAAGACATGGAATAGATGGAGATGAAGTAGATATTTGTGTGGGCTAACAAGATAAAGTTCCACTACATGTTGAAGTACAACAAGAGAAAGGGTTAGAAGAAGGTATAGAGATCAAACAATTAGACACGTGAGATGTTTCAGACACAGTAGACGGTGATCTTGACGAAGAGCCAACAACAAATGAGGAACCAGAGCTAGAGCTAGAAGATTTAGAGGCCTACATAGATGCATCGTCTATTCTCACACGATTTTAAGGTGGAGGGATTTTCCTTGCAATAGATCTTTTTGGGGCTAATGATCTTTCTCAAGATGAGAGAGTTGATAATAATCAATTATGATTTTGTAAACATGCAAATATTCTCACATGTTATGATTTGATGGAAATGTATTTATTGGTTTCATTTACTTTTACAAGTATTTTTATATACAAAGAGTGAAAAAGAAACATATATATTTATAAGGATATAAATAAGGTTTTTTTTAAAATAATTTTTGACTTTCATTGTGCCACGTTTATTAAGACGACAATTTTGATGATCTTACGGACATTTTTACTGATGCTAATATAGAAAGCATTATAGACATATATTTGGACGCCACGACAATCGTCAAAACATAGGCATCGTGTAGTAGTGAATCTCCCAAGGGCTGCAGTTCTCAAGCCATGATGATTGCCTGTATGGTGGAGCACAACAGTTTTGGCCTTAAATAGGTTAGGAGGAATAGTTATAAGGATTGGCTGTGTTGTATGGTGGGCTTAGGGGGGGTGTCTATCGTGGGGTGAGATGACCATTCTTTAAAAAAATCTTAAACCTTGTATAGTTTCAAATCACCCTAATGGTACGGTTCATGTAGTTTAGATCCATATTGGGGGTGAGAGGCTATGGGTGGTGAATGTGTATGGAGCTCACAACTATAAAGTAAGGTGTGGAACGTGGGAATGGATCTCCAACCTAGATATTCAGGGCCCTTGCATCCTGATGGGGGACTTCAACATGGTTGAAAGGCATTCAAAGAGTTGTGGGGGAAACACTATACTGATGGGTCAATAAAAAAACGAATTGGGAAGAGTTGAGGGGAAAAATGGAGCTTGCTAATGGGTGGAGCATGGGCAACTAGAGATTTGACCCTGGCCACACTTATTTTAGTCTATAATATTATGCCTCTTTCTCCATAATTGAAAGAGTATTCTTTAGCCAGCAAGCTGTATGGGTTCCTCACACCCTAAAGGTTGAAATTGACCCTTGCACTACCTTATCTAACCACATGCCCTTAAAGTGGGAATGGTATGTGAAATACTAGGAGGAGGAGAAACTGAACCAATTTCCTAAAAGGAAATTAAGGGTCAACAATCTTGTGCTCAAGGATGATTTGTTTACTGCCTACATTGAAGAAGCCATTAGTAGATTAAGAGAGAGAGGGAACAAGGAAGGTTCATGGAGATCCTTTGCCAATGATATGCGAGGAATTATCAGAAGGGTTGGGAAATTGAGAGTCAATGAGAGAAGGTAGGAAAGGAGAAGATAGAGTGAACAACTAGAGGCTGTTCAAAGGAAAAGTCAGGTTGGGAAATTGAGAGTTAATGAGAGAAGGTAGGAAAGGAGAAGATGGAGTGAACAACTAGAGGCTATTCAAAGGAAAAGTCAGGTTGGGAAATTGATTGAGGAAGAGATAAGCCTTTATACTAGATCTCAAGAATGCTTTAAAAATGAAGATGACAAGCTTGCCAATGAAGGCCTTGGAGGAAAAAGATGGAGAATGTGCAACACCAGGAAAAAACTTGATAGATACTTATTTAGACTAGTAGAAGGTAAAGGAAATATGTAACTAGTGGGATAGATCAGGGATGAAAAAGGGCAAAACTTGGGGGATATTGACTAGGTAGCAAAGAGATGGGTGGAGTTCCTAGGTTTTACTTTAAGCTTGAAAGAAGATTGTTAAAAAAAGGCTCCAAGCTAAGAACAAACTTTTAGGATTGATCAACCAGAGGGTGGATGCAAAAAAGGCTAGATGGCTAGAGAGAGAGGTTGAACTACATGATTGCTGGCTAGCCCTACTTAAGCTAGGGACAGTGAAGTCCCTAGGTTGGGATGGGCTATCTGTGGAATCCTTCATTGCCTTTTGGCCTTCATTAAAGGAATTGGTATGGAACATATGTAGAGAGGCATTCAATATTCGTATCCTAGATAAAGATCTAAAGGAGGGAGAGGTGAAACTTATCCCCAAACAGGCTCCATGCAATAGGTTTAACCATTGGAGACCCATAACTTTACTAACTAATGATTTACAAAATTCTTACCAAAGTCATTGCCTTGAGGATCTCTCCTATTCTCCAAGAGATTGTGTCTCTACGAAACAATAAGGTTTCATTATGGGTAGATCCATATATGATAACATATTTGTAGCTATGCTAGGGAGGGATGTGGCTCACAAGAATAATTAGAAATGCATTCTGCTTCAGCTTGGTTTGGAGAAATCATATGATTGGATCCATTGGTCTTTTGTGGTGGCAAGGGTAATGAAGAAAATGGTCTTTGGATTTAAGATGGTTTACTGTATTTATGCACTCACCCTTGGGGGACACTCTAAACTGCTTTTAAATAGAAGACTTATGTGAGGGTTTAAGGTGAGGAGGTCTATGAGATGGGGATGCCCTCTTTCCCCCTTGCTGTTTGCTAGTACCTCTCTCATCCCCTCATTGTGGCCCTTGAAGATGCCTATGAAAAAGGGAGGGTGACTGGACTAAAGTTGCGAAGTGGTAAGCAACAGGTAATTCAATGTTTTGCTGATGAATCATTGCTCTTCCTGCTGCTGAGAGCAGAGTGATAATTTGAGGAACACTACAAGGGATCGGGCTCATACCCGCGCTCCTAGCCGCTAAAAATGACTTGTGAAAAAAAGTAGCGGGCCCGTGTATCAGCGCGTGTATCATCGCGGCCACAGACATCCGTGTAAAAGCGCGTGTATAGCACCTCTTAGACGCGCTTATACATGGGTGTGTAGCCGCGTTCTTTTCACAGACGCGTTGATACATGCCGCTATACACGCTTTTTTTAAATTTAGACGCGCTTACACACGGGTGTATAGCCGCATTTTGTTCAGTTCAAATGTCTCAGACGTGTTGATACCTGCGTCTATACATGCATTTCTTTAATTTAGATGCGCTTATACACACGTAATTGTCAGTTTTGACGCATTAATACACGCGTATTTTACAGAGTATCCGCGTAGATACACGCGAGTTTTAGCAGTTCTGACGCGTTTATACACGCGAACAGAGAGCAAAAAAAAAAATCCAGAGAGTGCTATTTGGTGCCTGAATACTGTTCCAGCATTCCAGCACCCAATAGCACTCTCTGGATTTTTTTTTTGTGCATTAGACCATCCACGAAGAACATATGCACGAGGGAGATTAAGACAAGAACGACATGAATGCATACATTGTCAATACACGATTCAAGACAGACATGAATGTAATACTATCGATCAATCAATTCAATATTACTATCAAAATTTCATACATGTATACAAGGGAGTCCATATCTCGAAGTAGCCCATGGCTTCAGTTTACAAGAAAATATATACAATCACATCCTCAATATGGAATGTGATACTATAAGTCTAAGTACTACTCAGACCCAGATGATGACTCAGTGCTCCCTCCATGCTCAGATGAGCTCACATCGGTCGGAATGTCCGATGAGTAGTGCTCACGTCCACCCTCTGCAGTGGCGGCCGGCGGTGGATCATCAGCAGCTTGTGCCTGTTCAAGTAATATATAGTATATAAGTATATATATATGTAATTCAATAAACCAAAATCATTCGTTTAGAATTTTCAAGTACCTGTCGACCGTATGGTCTCATGGCCATCTCAAACTGCGCGTCCGTAATACGTCCCTCGGCTCTGAAGATGGCCCACGTGTCACGTCTGCTATGCCGGTGAGCATACGCAGTATCGTGGGTTGTGGGCTTCCTCCCCGTAACCCGTCGCTGTATCATAATCAACACAATTTGTAAGATTAAAACAATCATAGAATCAATGAATTAAGTAAACAATCAAATAAAGTGGCAAGATACTTACGAACTCTGCCTCCCATGACTCGACGCCGCCAGATCCGAAATGCGAAGATCCAATGGTCTCCATCTGGATCCGTCGTGCCTCCACATGCTGCCTGCTCTTCACGCCACCCTCTGCTCATTTCTTTGCCTCCTTCCACTCGCGTTTGTGCGCAGTGGCAGGTTTCTCGGTAGGATAGCCACCCGCAGCTACATTTAGCCGGTCATCGTATGCGAGTTTTTTAAGGTGAGATCTTTTATTACTTAAGATCTCCCTTATTCGCGTCCTTCCCCATACATCCGAGAATGTAGCATGTGGGGGATTGGGGTACCGACTATGTACATCATCTATCACCTCCCCAACTAATCGGCTATTTTGATCTTTAAATTTAATAAAACAATTTCTATATGAGTTTGATACTACCCCACGCATGTACTCCATTACCTCCCTCCCCCTCGCATCACTATCCCGCCCCTATCCGTCACATCATAGCAGACCACTCTCTCCATCTCTCTCATCTCCTCCTCTTCCGAACTGTCTCCTCTAACTCTTCTTCCTCTATCTCCTCTCTCACCGCGTGCCCTACTACCTCCCCCACCTCCCCCACCTCCCCCACCAAAGCACCCGCCGCATCCTCCACTCCCACTCTTCCTACTGCTGCGGGTGGAGTCACGACTGGGGGATTGTCTACGTGACGGTGGCTGTGAGCCCTGACGTGACGGTGGCTCTGAGGGAGCACGTGATGGTGTCTGTGACGGTGTACGTGAGTGTGTCTGGGACGAGGTATGTCTCCTCGGTGGATGTGGAAGAGGAGAAGCTGCATGCCGTCTCGTCGGACTCGAAGGAATAGACGGCACTGGAGTGCCCTGGATACTCGCGGTAGGGGTATAGACACCAGGCAGGGAAGGAGGGGGATGGGCATACATATACTTTGTAAGCTCAACCGGACCAGGATGGCGCCCAAAATTATTCATCATCTCCATCAGCCAATTGCTGTACGCAAATGGATCGGATGAAGAACCTGGAATATCCATAAAGAACCTGCAACAAACATCTTCATGTACATCATGGGCTGTCTCTTGACTCACACAAATATCATCATTCAAGTCAGTTGTGTTGCCTGCAAATCATGAATTCTGAAACGCAGTCTCGAGTATACACCCGTGCAGAAACGCGTGTATACACCCATCACAAAATGCGTGTATACACTCGTCCAGAAACGCGTGTATATCCGCGTGAACAGACTCTACAGACAGATTACACGTGCTTTTACACGCGTTTCTACACGCGACCTGTGAAAATTTTTTTTCAAAAGGACCGACCCCCGACAAAGACAAAGTGTCCTTATAAAAGGACCATTGTCGCCCCTGTCAGAATCATTCACCCAACCGTGTGCACAGAAGCAAAAGGACGGAGACAAACCCAAAAAGCAAAGAGCAAATAGCATAAACAAATCTGAGGAAAAAGACAAGGCACAGGACAAAGTGACTCACCTCTGAAAAAATGCCTACATCATGTTCCTGTGCCTAGTGCTTAACTTTGGTAAAAGTCAAGAAAATTATGGGGCCTGTAAGGGACTTTCTATGGAGTAATAGGAGTATTAGCATGAGAGTGGTAGCTTGGCTTTCCTGGGACAAACTGTGTATGCCAAAGAGTGAAAGGGGCATTGGTATCCTACATCTACCGTTAGGTGAAATATGGACTCTCATGTTTTTCCCTAAAGGATTTTCACACCTCCTCTCTCTAGAAAAATGGGCTTGGTGAATTTTTGTCAAATCAAATCAAACGTTGGCAGAGATTGCACATTTGGAATCCATTCATCGAGACCTTTCCAGTGATATATATCATGATGGGAAATTTTTATTATTCAAGAAGTCCCCAAATTGGTGAAAACATGGCATGTTACATGCCATGTCATCACAATGTCTACAGTTTTGTGTCTTTTATTGAGAAGCCCCTGGAAACGAGACTAGTTGTGAAGATCTAGTCAAGTGGAGAGGTCCTGGAGAAGCAATCTCCCAAGGGCTAGTTCTGAAGCCATGATGATTGTCTGTATGCAGCTAGGATATCACATTTCATGTCATGGGACCCTTTTGTACTTCTTGAAGAAAATAATTTAAAAGAACTCACAAATTAAATCATAACTAAAACAAAGACTTGAATTAATTTGAAAAACCAAATAACATAGCATAACACAAGGCAAGAGAAATAAAATAACATCACCATTAAGAGTAAAAGGAGTAAAGGATAGAGAATACCACACAGAAGACAAGATTGGGTGCAATCCCCCCTCAAGTGTGTAGCTCCACTTCCACGACTTGAGTATTTAGAGAATTTTACTCATAAAAATAGCCCAAGGAGCTTAGAATAGATGTGCGTACAAATTGGGCTTGCTTTTCCCCACTTTTGGGTATTGCTTTACATATTATTTACCATATGAAGTCTCCCTAAGGTTTGTACATATAAAAATCTTTGCCCAAATATAATTGCTAATGGGTCTTGTTATATAAAATATCTTTATGCACATTTGCACATATAATAATCTTGTGCACATTTACACATTCCATTAAGCTGAATCCTGCACAAATTAAATTAAGCATATTTTTGTACGATTATTAATTCATAAAAATTATAATAAAATATATATCTATAATAGTGTGTGTGTGTGTGTGTGTGTGTGTGTGTGTGTGTATATATATCCATCGTCAATCCTAGGTCGATGGCCATGAATGCACGAATATAGAGTGGCACAGGTTTTTAAAATTAAAGGTAAATGTTTAGGAGGACTCCATGTCTCTTACATGCTAGCTGCTTTATAACCTTTAGTGGTTTTACCTCGAAACTAAAATTCAAGCTTTTAATAGCTTTAATAATCTTTCTAAAAAGCTTAGATAAAACCTAGGAAAAACTTATTACTATAAGCTTCAAAAATCTTAATACCAATATAAATATAACTCTAGGGTACACACTTTAAATTTTTATAACACCAAATATTTTCATAGACCCAAAGAGAAAGGAAAAGAAAAGTCTTGTAAAATGACCATCGTAGGGTTAGACAAGTAGTCTAGTGAAGCCTACATTAAACTATCCAATTTATCACTCTCGCAAAAGAAAACATTTATAAACTTATCCTCAAGATCCCTCAACTCACCTCATCTCTAATTTAATTATACTGACTACTCATATGTTTTATTCTTTCTTCATCTTAACAAATTTTCAGTGCCTTCTCACTATGTTTAATAGTAAAGCATAGCATATAAATAGGGGTAGTTTAAAATTATGCTTTTTGTTCAATTGTTATTTTTTTTTTCTTGATTGAATGTTTAAGAGACGCTTACCTAAAAATTTAGATAAAATACATTTACTTACAAGCTTCTTTGTCTTGTAAAGTTCAACTATTTTGGGCTTAAAATCAATATCGGTAAAATGGCTGGACAACCCTCGACCCGACCACTTTTATTGGTCCTCAGAGAGACTTCTGGACCACATATCTATCTTCTAGTATAGAAACTCACCAACCATGAACCTCCCCCATGGCCATTCTGTGAGGGATGGACTTCTATCACTCTATGGGTGGAAGGAATCGTTAGGGACTCAACAACAAAAGTCATGGATTTGGACATCACGGTAGTTACCCATAATACCTTTCTTGATGCCTTACCTAAGGTGTACAATCTATACTTTTTTGACATGGTTTCTAAGCTGTACAATCTATACTTTTTTGACATGGTTTCTAAAATTTATATCCACGTACCCAACTATTTGGAACACCATATTAGATAATTTGGGAAAAATCCCATTCTCATTTGAAAAATGGGATCATGGTGAACCTATCCAAGCTTTTCAAAACCCCATCATGTGACATATCATTGGAAAGATCTTGAAGAGTAAGATCTAAATCTATAATGTCCGACAAATTTGGAGTTAATATGCTCAAGATATGCCAAAACTATGTTAAAAAGGTAATTCCCAAAGTATGAGATTTTTCCCAAATTATCTAATATTGTCTTTTGGCAGCATTCTCCATACTAGCTATCACAAACCTCATGAATACTTTTCCCCTACATCTTTTTAGACTGTTTGAGTAGGACTCCTGGCATCCTTAGTCCTAGACAAAGGATGTAATTAAATTTATTTTGTCTTGAAATTGTGTTCCTTCCTTTCGTCTTTTTTTCAATCTAGATTGTTAAAATTGCTATTAGTTTTTCATTGTATTTAAATCATAATAGTGCATAACCTTAAGACTCTCAAAAAAACCAAAATTAATTACACAACATCGCACCAACTACACTCAACAAGTCCTCATGACAATTTGTTTTTTTAACTATAGCATTATGACAATTTGTTTTTTTGACTATAGCATTATGACTTGATCATCATCTCATGATCCTCATACATCTTTGGAGCTCATGTGACTCATGACACAATGCACCCATTTAGCATATATATCTGAATGAAATCATGCTAATTTTCAACAGCTACTACGACCGACAACAAGATGAATGGTCAAAGATCTGGATGCATGATGACGAAGAATGTTTTGTTTTCATAGCCATTGGAAACACCACAGTTTTTACTCCAAACATATGCTTTTGTCACCTTCTAAAGCGGATCGACATCATACGTGGATATTCTATAGAAGATGATTCATCTCGATAATAATAGATGAAGAGTTTATTAATCGACTCCATTACCTTAGAACCAAATTAACCCCTGAGAAAATGATAATAGCTGACCATACATGCATCATTAGAAGAATGTAAATATTGTTCGACTTCTTGTATTCATTTCTCTTGTTATTTTATAACTTTTTTTTGAAGTTGGTATCTCTTTATCTTTTTCACCATAGCAAATTGTTTCTCCATTTTCCATAATTTTAATCTTCATAGAAAAATATGCTTGTAGTATTTGTGTCCTTTTCAATAATGTATCTTGTAGCAGAACTAGTCAACACCTACATTATAACCTAGTAAATAATTCTTCCAATATTTCTATGTAAGTTTTTTCTTTCTGACAGTGATTCAAACACCTTCCAAGTAAGTTTCTCATTTATATCCTTACAATAATGATCACGCTTAAATATTTATGCATGGAATTTCAAACCATATTACTATAAGTTTTATTTCTTATAAATTCATAATTTAATATAACCCTAGTTACATTTGGAAGAATAACTATATTTTGATCCATTTGCATTGCTTTCTCATTTTTCTCAATATAGAACATCATGGCAATCGAATATATGTAAGGTACGATCCTCTTACACCTAACTCAACCTTATGATGGCGAAATTCATATTTATTATTCAAGTTTATTTTAACTTCAAACGAAAATTAAGCTTTCATCATCTAGACTTGTTTAATTAATCAAGATTGTTAGAATTGTTACTAGTCATTCATATTTAATTTTTGCTTAAGCTCTTGAGAAATCAAATTTATCCGCTTTTCATTTATAATTTCACATGCTTTCAAACAACTTTTCAACTCAAGGTTAGTATTTCCTATCCATAATCAATTTATCTGTTATAATGTTAAGCTTCTCGTGAATTTTGTTTAAAAACTCGCGTCTCTTTGAGTATCAAAATTATTTTGATAGATAATTTCAATGACACCAATGATGGAGGTATGTATATATTCACTTCCTTTCATACAAATTTTTCATAAGTATTTCTATAATATTTTTCCAACCTAAAAACCTAATTAATAAACCATAGATTCAACATTAAGATTAGTTCAAGTTCATTAAATTAAATAAAATTTCTAGATAGAGAAAATTTGAGTCAAAATTTAAGTCTCAAAAGGAGCTAGCCACTCCGCCTAAAACTTCTATTCTGAAGGAAGTGATGTATGGAATTAATCTGGTGGTATGGGACATTAGATTGGTATACTTACTCTAGACACATTTATGTATTCTATCGTTTACCATCCTATGCGTGTATGTGCAACGTGCCTATGTGGTATGGGACACTTAGACTCGTCTTACATACATTCATTTGATTGGCTCATTGCATATGCATTATGTGTAGATCTAGTCTTCCACACCAATCATCATGAAGCCATCCTCTCATGCATTTATGCAACTGTATATCGGACATGCCCATATATGGCATACTTGTGGGCCTCCACTGTTTCTTTCAATTGGTTTGTATATGGAGGGGTGATTCTCGGGTTACTTATGCCTAGCAAACATGTGTGTGGTTGTTATTGAAATACTTGTGGGTTGTCTATATCTCAAGATGAACTTCGAAATGCATTTTCGGCCCCCAAAATGTATAGGACAACAGAGTTGCCCTAGCACAGCTTTAGTCCCGCGAAGAAAGCTCCTCAATCAGAGATCGTTTGCTGATGCCTCCCATAGAGCTCCCGACAAGGGTGTAGTCGCCAACACAAATACGGAAGAGTAGTTGAAGCTCTTACCCTCGTACCGCTTCCTATGCTTCTCTTGCTTGCAGCTTAGCCCTTAGCATGAACCAGGCTCTGATACCATGAAAAGATGTAGGGGAGAAGAGAGCTTGAGCTCTTGCAAGCACACACACACTCACAAACCCTAAAAGAGAACACACAAGGTGAGAGGCTGAAAATCTTCTTCTTCTTCACACAACACTCAACACACCATATACAAAGATAAGAGTACACACCATATGAAAAGGTACTCAACCAAATACATACTAGGGTTCTCTATAGTGTGAACCTAACTAAATGAGCTGGCGCTATAACTATGCCAGTTTCTAGAATGGCTGTCACACAGCCTGTCATCCCACTGGCCGCATATCACCCATCTCACCAACCATGCCAGTGGTGTAAGTGTGGGCCTATCCCCCAGGCGGGTCATCAGTGTCCACCGCCTCACTAGATGAGCTCGATATCTCAACAACCAACTATCGTATGGTACTTTTATCAATAGCTCAAGAGCATTGGTAAAATAAGCTAGAATGGATTCTCTCTAAATGTACTTCATATGCATGTATTATGAGATTAAGCATTGTATATGAAAAGGTCATGTATGAGCCTTGGGTGCTTGATCTACCATAGTTTAAGTATGCGTGAACACACTTACGCAACATAGTCTCCCATTGTGCAATCAAGTCTTTCTCTTACTAATGTTCTTCTCTAATGCATGCTAGTGAGTGTGTGTGTGGCATGAGGTGAGAGGAGGAACAAGGACCTGTAGTCCAACTTAATAGCGTGACAATGCTTGCCACCTAGGAGACAATGATAGAAATAGCTACCCAATGAGGTGTGGAGCTCTTGAAGTGGTGTGCTTGAGCTCATTGCTACTTAACCTAGGCCATTAGAAATATCCACATGATGATGATTATGGGATTAATTGATGTATTCAATTAATTGTTTAACTAATGTGGACAGTGTCTGAGTATAGCCAATGAAAAGTGAAAGGGTATTGATTGAGGACAGTGTCTGAGTATAGCCAATGAAAAGTGAAAGGGTATCGATTGAGGTGTCTCACTGCATGAGATGTGAGAGGGTATCAATTGAGGTGTCACACTATATGAGAGTACCAATTGAGGTGTCGTATGGCTAGTGGATTGAGTGGTGGTGTGAAGATGATGATCATTTTTGTTTTGTGAATCATGTATTAGACTTTTTATGCATGTTATTTTTTATTTGATAATCAGTGAGATAATCACCAATTTAGGTATCGCAAGAGTTTTCTTGTTGGTATCCCATGTCCATAAGAACCTCTGAGCCATGCCTTTGTGCCTCTGAGCCATGTTCAGACCTCTGAGTTTACCTTTCAAGTTATGACATCAATACCTACAGCATAATCTTATTCTCTCGATAATTTTCTTACACAACCGAGGATAGTTGCTTTCCCAAATGGGAGGACTGTTTACAGGTATAGATTTTATCATATTTTTTATGAATTAATAATCATCCAAAAATATACTTAATTTAATTTGTGCAGGATTCAGCTTAATGGAATGTGCAAATGTGCATAAGATTATTATATGTGCAAATGTGCACAAAATTATTTTATGTAACAAGGCCCATTAGCAATTATATTTGGGTAAAGGTTTTTATATGTACAAACCTTAGGGAGACTTCATATGGTTAATAATATGTAAAGCAATACCCAAAATTGGGGAAAAGAAAGCCCAATTCGTACGCACATCTATTCTAAGCTCCTTGGGCTATTTTTATGAATAAAATTCTCTAAATACTCAAGTCGTGGAAGTAGAGCTACACATTTGAGGGGGAAGATTGCACCCACTCTTTTCTTCTGTGTGGTATTCACTATCCTTTACTCCTTTTACTCTTGATGGTGATGTTATTTTATATCCCTTGCCTTGTGTTATGCTATGTTATCTGGTTTTTTAAATTAATTCACGTCTTTGTTTCAATTATGAAATAATTTGTGAGTTTTTTTAAATTAATTTCTTTAAGAAGTACAAAAGGGTCTCGTGACATTTCATGGAGACAATGTTCTTTTGTTTGGGAAGATGAAAGGTGGGATATCATATGCAGATTACTTAATTGTAAATTGGAGGATGTTATATGGTTGAGGATTTTGGTGGCTTTAAAATCTAATGTATCTAAGAGAAGGGTTGTAAGTGATTGGACCCTAGAGAGATTCATCTAGAACTTGAATAAATGGGAGGGGGTTAGGGTTCCATTTCATGAAAGGGTCACCATTTGTAATGTTGTTTTAAATACCTACATCATGTTCCTATGCCTAGTGCTTAACTTTGGCAAAACTCAAGAAAAGTATGGGGCCTATAAAAAGGGACTTTCTATGGAGAAATAGGTGTAGTAGTAGGAGAGTGGTAGCTTTGCTTACGTGGGACAATGTGAGTATGCCAAAGAGTGAAGAAGGCATTGGTATCCTATATCTACCATTAGGTAAAATTTGGACTCTCATTTTTGTCCCTTAAGGATTTCCACACCTCCTCTCTCTAGAAAAATGGGCTCATGGTGAATTTTTTGCAAATCAAATGAATAGTTAGCGATTATTGCATATTTGAAATCTATTCATCGAGACCTTTCCAAGTATATATATCATGATGGGAAATTTTGATTATTCAAGAAGTTCCCAAATTGGTGAAGACGTGGCATGTAACATGCCATGTCATCACACTGTCTAGACTTTTGTGGCTTTTATTATGAACCCCCTAGGAACTAGACCAATTTGGAAGATCTAGTCAAGTGGAGAGGTCCTGGAGAAGCAATCTCCTAAGGGCTGCAGTTCTAAAGCCATGATGATTGCCTGTATGTAGCTAGGATATCACATTTCATGGGGACAATGTTCTTTTGTTTGGGAAGATGAAAGGTGGGAAGGTCCTGGAGAAGCAATCTCCTAAGGGCTGCAGTTCTAAAGCCATGATGATTGCCTGTATGTAGCTAGGATATCACATTTCATGGGGACAATGTTCTTTTGTTTGGAAAGGTGGGACCTCATGTGCAGATTACCTAATTGTAAATTGGAGGATCTTTATATGGTTGATGATTCTGCTGGCTTTAAAATCTAATGTATCTATTGGCATTTGTCCCAGGTGTAGGTCATCACTTGTGTTTTGGGAATGCCTAGCAATTAGGGGTACTTGGTCCAAAATGTGTAAATGGATAGAGAAGAGCTTGGGTATGCAAACATGTTGGGGGGACTGGATCTTGGGTAAATGGTCAATTTTAGTAATGAATATATTGGTTTGGTTTTTAATATCATCAGAGCTTGCATCTTGATGGAAATCTGGTCTAGCAGGAATGCAATTGTATTTAGGAAGGCAGTATGTACAGGCTTGCAAGAGTCAGACTTGATGCATAAGTGTGTTACATGTGCTGGTTGGTATGTAATGTGAATAAAATAAGATGTTTTGAGCTGGATATGGTGATTCAGAACCTGCAAACAAATATGATTTGAACTTTACCTCAGAGTTTGGTGAGCTTCAAACATACTAGGAATAAACCCCTAACTTTGGTCTGTATGGTGCTGCAGGTGAGATTTTGGGAAGGGAAGAAAAGGCCTCCCAAGTTTGGACCAAAAACTCTAAGGTGGTACTGTAAAGAAAAACAAGTTGATCGTACATTTGTCGCCCTCGTAGAAAACCAAGTACGAACAAGACCCACTATTAAAGTTTGGTCCAAGAAAGGGGGGATGCTGGAAAAACAGTCCCCTGGAGGATGCACTACAGAAGCTATGATGGAGGCCAGAATACTTTTGGAGCATCAAGAAGAGAGATGGGAATTTTTGTATAAAATTCTGAATGAAGTTGAGAAGGAGTAGTAAATATGGACACTGTAGCCCTGATTTGGTTGTATTTGCAGTTTTTGAACAGTTTCAGTTAATATATATAACTATTATTGATCTGAAAAAAGGAAAAAAACTAAGAGAAGGATTGTAAGAGAACTTTTTGTAAAGGGCTGTCTTTATTAATATTAATATATATAATTACTTGTTCCCAAGAAAAAGAAAGAAAGAAACTAGTATTTAATAAAATTATTTACAAACAACTAGGTCAAATTAAGGAGACGTCTTGGCATTGGCCTGTCTTCTAGTCAAGAATCCACACATCAATGTTTGTTGTCCTTTTTTCAACAACAAAAAAGTTTCAACCGCAATCAAAATAAGCTAGGAGCGTATTTTTTCAATGTCGCCGGCCACCTCGCCTTCTCCGATGGGCGCCGCATGCTTCACTGCTCCCTGCTGGTTTTACACAATCAGCAATCTATATAAATGCATTAGATCTCCTCTGAATTTCGCAAGCCTTCTCTGCTTGAGCGTCGATTAGCACTTAATTACGTCGTTAATTACCATGACCACCATCTTCTCCAGCCAACGTCTAGCTGTGCCGGAGCGTGCACAGAAGGTGACGGATCACGAGAAACGCCATCTTGTGCAGAAATTATCCCAGATGGCCGTGCCGGAGGTGCCCCAGGAGTTCTTGGTCCCCCATGAGCAGCGGCCTCATCCGGCCCAAAGAAACACGGGCCTCCTTCCCTTCGTGGATATGGCAGGCCTTCATGGAGACTCGGAAGCGGACACCCTGAAAGAGATCGCCAAAGCCTGCGAGGAGTGGGGCTTCTTCCAAGTAGGTTAATTACATTAACGTGCCTGCGCTAGCTAGCTTTTAAGATTAGATAATAATGAAGAGGAGATAAAAGCGTATAGCTGATGTGGTCTGTACTGTTTGCTGCTGTGCTGCAGGTGGTTAACCATGGCATACCCGCGAGCGTTATTGAAGGGACCAGACAGGCAGCCAGGCAGTTCTTTGAGCTCCCCATGGACGACAAGGAAGGTTACTCTGTGAAGGATCAGAGCACTGAAGGCTTGCTCGGATATGGCCACACTAACTTCTTCCAAGGAGCCGCAAATGACTGGATGGACTCCCTCTTTGGCTACCTGGCTCCCCCCTCATTGAAGAAACTCGACATGTGGCCTTCCCAACCCGAAGGATTAAGGTCCAACCCCTTTCTCTCTCTCTCTCTCTCTCTCTCTCTCTCTCTCACTCACTCACTCACTCACTCACTCACTCTCTCTCTCACACACACACACACAGTCTCTCTCTCAGAGACAGTACACACATACACCCCCCCCCCCTTACACACGGACACACACACACTTTTTTTTCCATTATATCACATGGCCCAACACCTCTTTGTGATGTGACCACTCTAGGGGCATGGTGGATTCCTATTCACCGAGCTACAGAACCTTTTCAAAAGTTTGCTCGCCGCATTGTCCAAAAGCCTTGGTATGAAGGATGACCATCTAGAGAAGGCTTTTCAACATTACAACTTGTTCTTCCGAGCAAACTACTACCCTCCTTGCCCTCAACCTGACCTTGTTCTTGGGACACATGGACACAAGGACCATGGATGCATGATGGTTCTACTACAAGACAAAGATATGGATGGACTTCAAGTGTGCAAGGATGGCCAATGGTTCTCAGTGGATCCCATACCCAACGCATTAGTCATCAATATTGGTGATCAATTACAGGTAAAGTCCTCCAGCCCTAAGTTAACCAGTTTGTAAGAGCCACATCATTAACACACTTAAAACCACCAAACTTGTGCCATATTGTTGTCTTTAAAAAAAAGGTTTATAAATATTTAGTGATACCCAAAGATCATGTCTAATAGATGTAGCTAGTAGGGGGTCCTCATCCTACAAGGTTAATTCCTTGCTACACTCTAATAGATGTAGCTTAGTAGGGGGTCCTCATCCTACAAGGTGAATTCCTTGCTACACTTTAGTGAACAACTTTTGCCATGCTTCTCTTTTCTAAAAGATGAATTCCTTTTACTACTAGGCTACACACTAGTGAACACCTTGTGCCATGCTTCTCTTTTGTAAAACTGTAAATTTAGGATATCATCTTGATATATATATTGACTCTTTTTTATTTTTTGATTATAGATGCTAACCAATGGCAAGTACAAAAGCGCATTACACCGTGGTGTGGTGAGCAACAATCAAACTATAATGACCCTTGTTGCACACTTGGATCCTCCAGAGAAGGTTGTAACAACACACTAATTGGCACATTATAGTCAAATATCATATTTAGCTAGAGATTGAGACACTTTAATTTGAAGCATAATTGTCCTTAGACATATATCGCATGGATCACCCCTAAAGAAGGTGGTAGCAACCCTTAGACGTATAATCAAATATCATATATAGATAGAGACTTGAGACGCTTTAATATGTTCTTGGACATATATATCACACTTCATTCTTAATGATATTGATATTTTATGTGCATGTCACTAATAGCATGAATAGCTTTTCTACTTAAGGAGAAAAGCTTATAAAAGAGAATTAATGGTAAGAGCTTTAATAGTGGCCATAATTTGATTAACTATGTCATAAACGTATGATCTTGTATGAATGGATTTGATGGATTAAGGATATGTACATGCTTTCATCTTGCACTCTTTATTACGAATATATACAAATAGGGACTCTTGTACCTCACGAGATTGAATAACTTTTCCTCTCTTCTTTGAAACCAAAATCGATTTCGATTTGTGCCCCCTCAAACCAAAAAATCAATTTAGGATACAATATGCATGGGATATTGTGCCTACTACTACTAGCACGATCATGACAATTTTTTCACAAAAAACATGAAGCATAGATAACATGTTTCAACTTTCCATAACTATATATTTTTTTTACAAGACATTGTCAATTGTTCTAGTTTGCTTTTTTCATTCTCTAAATGAAATACATAAATAATTGTTTGGTCTCCACCATAGTGACATACACCATTTAGGATCATCTAATGCTTATGACATTACTTCCTTCTTCTAGAGTCGATTTTTGTAGAAGGAATGCTCGAATAGATTTTGTAGAAGGAACACTCTAGTGGTTTTACTTAAACAGTATAAATGAAAATATAAAAATTAATATTTGAATATCTATTAAGCTAGTTTTACTGATCTAATATTAAGAGTCAACATTTTCATGATGGTTCTTTGTTCCTTTTAATAGGTGCACATGTAAAGCCCACCTATTCCTCACTAAATTCGACCCCTTACATGTAGTCTACCATTTCTATTATTATAATGTTAGTATGATCCTTGAAGGGAAAGCTCTATCTTTATGCTTTTCAAGATGATAATTTAAGTTTAGGCATCTTTTGAAAGTGAGTGAATACAATAGTAGCACCCCCCTCCTCTCTCTCTCTCTCTCTCTCTCTCTTAATATCACAATAATTTCATATTGGGTGGATTTATATATTAGAAATTAGCACTAGTCTTGTAGAAAAAAACCACTTTTGTGGCTTTAAGAAATTTTTTGTTTAAGAAAATATTTTCTTTTTGTTTCAAAGAAATTTATATTAGGAAAATAATATCAACACAAGATATTCATTGAGAGATCATAATAAGTGCCAAAAACATTTTAAACATATTCTTCCATAGTCATGATTTCGGTAAATAAATTAGATACTTTTTCAACACCTACAACTATACGATTAAAAACTATTCTACATGTGCATAGGATATTGGCATGTCCAATATATCACTTAATAAACAAACACTTTTTCATATAGGTATCCTTGAAGTAAGGCTATTGCAATATTTTTATGTTATTTTTAGCAATTTTAAAATAAGAAAGTACTGGATATATAATTTTCTTTTTCCAAAAACTTCCACCATAGGTAGAGGCATTCTAACCAATTATTCTTAAATAGTGTCATGAAATTTTACGTTGGTTGACATTTTCATTTCTTCAAAATTGCAAGACTTGTCTTTTATGTTGATAAGCACGTGAGCTCTCTCTCTCTCTCTCTCTCTCTCTCTCTCTCTCTCTCTCTCTATCATAAAAACTTTATATTGTGTGAATTTATGTAAAAAACATTAACCCCCTTTTGTTAGAAAGAAAGCCACCTTGTGGCTTTAAGAAATGCTTGAAAAAAAAAAATTTTAGTATATTTATTTTGAAGAAATTTTTAATATAGAAGATATTCATTGAGAGAGAATATCTAGTGCCTAAAAAGTTTTGAAAACATAGTCTTTTTTTATGGTCATGATTTAGGCACCTTTTGTTAAAAAAAAGCTACCTTGTTATTTTTACATTAAAAAAGCCTTTTTATTTTTAGGTGGTCCTAAACTACTTTTTATTGGTTTTGAACTATTTTAAAGTGGTCCTCAAATACTATTTAGTGGTCCTGAACTTCTAATGAGTGGTCTAACAATATTGTTAAGTGGTCAAAAGTACTATTAAGTGATGCAAAAGTACTATTAAGTGGTACATGAGTACTTTAAGCTTTAAAAACATCATGTGCATTAATAGAGACCTTGTTATAGGACCACTTAGAAGTACTCTAGGATCACTTTCAATTACTTATAAGTTTTTTTATATTAAAAACACTTTAGGACCACCTGAAAGTGCTTTAGAGCTCTTAAAAGTACTTCATGGACTTTGCGAATGACTTTATAAACTTGTATAAGTACTTATACATGGTCCTAAAGTAATTTACATAGGCCCTAAAATACTTTTAGTAGCTGTAAAGAACTTTTAGGTGGTTCTATAGAGCTTTCAATGGCACAAAAGAATGTATTTTAAAGTGATACTGAAAGGCTTCCAAGCACAAAAGAACTTGTTATTACCACTTGAAGTTTCAATAACACAAAATAACTTGTATTTTAAATAGATATTGATTACTTTAAGTTTCAATGGCACAAAAGAAAATAGATATTGATTACTTCAAGTTTCAATGGCACAAAAGAAAATAGATATTGATTACTTCAAGTTTCAATGGCACAAAAGAACTTGTAAGTATTTTAAATAGATATTGAGTACTTCCAAGTGGTACTAACAAGTTCTTTTGTGCTTGGAAGCCTTTCAATATCACTTTAAAATACTTGCACCAAGTGCTTTTGTGCCATTGAAAATTATGTAGGACCACCTAAAAGTGCTTTACATCTATTAAAGATATTTTAGGGCCAGTGTAAAGTAATTTAGGACCATGATGTATAATTACTTTAGGACCATTTGGAAGTGTTTCACTATCACTTTAAAATACTTACAAGTTATTTTGTAATATTGAAAGTTCTATAGGACCACCTAAAAGTGCTTCAAATCTGTTAAAAATGTTTTAGGGCCACTGTATAAAGTACTTTAACTCTACTTCATACTAGTCTGAGAGTGTCTTAAGGTGCTCTAGGAGTGTTTTAAATTTGACTTTGATAAAAGTAGGGTACAAAACTAAGGCTCGTCGTAAATGTATAGGATGCTTTACAATAGCACATCTCCCCTATCGACTTGCTATACACACATCTCTTTTGTTGGGGGAGACTCGTGTCTCTAATCTCCAAAATTCAAAAAAAAATCTTTAACTTTATGTGTCATGATGCTACTTTGAGGTTTCTATCTTTGGCATGTTTGCAGGGGAAAGACTTCATCCTCTTCTATTTATAGGCAAGGATTAGGCAGCAAGGATTCTCTTGTGAATAACTAGAACCTTTGGTGCCTTTGGTAAGCTGATAGATTTTCTATTGCCACCATGTCCATTGAAATCATAAACATTAAGTTCTATCATTAGAGATGACCTCTTCAAGAAAAGCTCATCTTTTGATCAGGGCACTTTGACTAGTGTCAAAGTGTTAGGAATGTTGGCCAGCACAACTCTTTCGCAACCCATTTCTTCAAGTTGAGCTTTCTTGCAATTGGGATGGAGGAGGAATTCTTCAAATATTTTCTTGTGGGGTAGCTTTGTCGAGGCCCTTCATCTTCTCGTACCAAGAGTTAGCTACAACTCTACAAATCTTCTTTCTTTCCTTCTCGTCATCAAGATGGACCTATTCACTTTAGCCCTTTACTTCTCCTTGGCTTTTTATCAAATCTCCCTTTGCTTTGCAACCCAATAATGTTTTATTTTCTCAATGCCTTCCTGACCAAGAATAAACCTACCTCCATTTTCTCGCACCTCTACATTGTGTAAAAATTCATCTTGTCCCATTGCATGCCCATCAATATTCATCCTGAAATGAGGTGAAAATATTGTATTAGAATATTCTAGCCCTAACCAACCATACTCTACAAGTTTCTTTGACCTTAAAAGATTATTCAGAAAATAGGTATTCAGGTTCAATGGGTGTGGTGGTGTGTTTTAGAGAGAGAGAGAGAGAGAGAGAGAGAGAGAGAGAGAGAGAGAGATTGAATATAGTACATCTCCTTGCAGCCATCTAGCTATCTTAGGAGGAAAGACCATAGGGAGAGAAGTGGAGGGAGATACACTTTGTGTGTGTGTGTGTGTGTGTGTGTGTGTGTGTGTGTGTGTGTGTGTGTGTGTGAAGCATAAAGATAGAAAGAGCTCATGAATGTAGCACAACTCTTGTGAGCCACAGGGACATAGATGAAGAAGCTGAGCACAAGAGAAATAAGAGTCTGCCATGCTAGAATAATTCGTCTCGTGAGATCATGAAGATTTGGGAAGAGAAAACTAGAAATAGATAGATTTAATGTGTAGCATGTTCTCTTGTCATCTCCCTAGATATGTTAAGACAAGCGTATGAGGAGAAAGAAAGAGAGAGCACTATTGTATTAAGATAATCATATGAGAAGAGAGAGAGAGAGAGAGAGAAAGAGAGAGAGCATGACACATGCATGATCATGCTCCAAAATTTCCTAACACACACGAGCATGCTCCCATGAGTGCGTGAACTTTCCATGATAGCATGAATTCTAAATATTCTTTTCATGGTAACTATTCAGTCTTAAATTTTGATTATTTATTTTTACAATTCTTAATATTCTTTCTTACTAGTTTGTTATTACCTTTAACCTCTCCTTGTTAGCACTTAACAAAGGAATGTCAATGACACCACTTTTTGAACCACCTAACTCTTGCTTTGACCCTATATGGCTTGAAGCATGCACCTAGAGTATGGTCAAATAAGATATGATAGCATCTTGTTACTATGGATTTTAGATATCTATAGATTTTTCACTTCACTCACAAGGGCATTATGCTAGTAGTCATATATGTTAATAACTTGATTGTCACAAGGGACATTGATGTTTACATTTATGAGGTGAATATGCTCCTCAAGAAGAAGTTTGAGTAAAATATTCAGGTGAGCCATGATTCTTCCATACTTTCTAGGTGGTATAGAGGTGATTAGATCATGTGATGCGATTTGACTTTTACAAAGGCAGTATGCCTTAGACATATGTTATCAAAGGTTTAAATAATAGGTTGTAATATAGTCTTAGTGCCATTAGAGCAAAGAGCATAAAATTTTGCTACATATATAGGTAATCTTTTGGAGGACCCTACATTGTGCATGCACATTGTAAGGAGTTTGATTTACATGACTATCAATAGGCCAGATTTGAGCTATGCTATTAGATTAGTGAGTCAGCATATGTAGGCCTCAAAGAAGCTCTACTTATGTGTGACTAGGAGGATAAGGTACACAAAGTCCATAGTACAAGGTGTGAGAGAGAGTTAGCAAGGTGTGAGAGAGATGGGAAAGAGGTGAAAGAGTGTTGGAAATATTAGAGAGAGAGAGAGAGAGAGAGAGAGAGAGAGAGAGAGAGAGAGAGAGAGAGGCAAGAGCCTCTTGGGGTGTTTTGTTTTTTTTGAGAGAAAGAGGCATGAGACTTTTGGGTTTTTTGAGTTTCAAACAAAAACAACTCACAAAACATATCCTGTTTCTTAATTCTTTGTCATCAGTGTAAATGTTGATGCTAATTTTTTTACAATGTCAGTATACTTGTCGGTATTAAGGGTTGGTATTATTGTCAACAACTATGGATGCCCTTATGTCAATGGTTAAAATGACGTCGTAAGTTATGAAATAAATGGATAAAAATTAACAAATTTGACTCATAGCTCATGCTCCTACTTAAAAGAGACCCACATTTTCATATCCCCATAACATTTCTCTTCATCTCTCTGAGAAATGCCCTTGATCTCTCTTGATCCCCCCTAACATTTTCTTAATATCTCCTCCTTTTGTCAATGGAGTATGTAAACAATTTTATGTCTTCAAGGAAGAACCTACCTCTCATAGTGAGATCATTTTAATAGAATGTATATTGATGTATGGACTAAATGTGAGTTATGTGTCGGATGAGGCCATACAATTGTTTTTTAAAATGGATGTGAGCCACAAGGTATGTAATATTATTCACATATAGAGGATAACAATGATAACATTGAGAAGAATTGGTGGTTGATGATATGGAGCCACACATGCAAGAGGATATGGGGACACATGTATAAGAATATTTTGTGGGTGAGCTAATTGAAGCAATGTTTAAAGTAATAGACAGGATTGTAAAGGCACAATGTCCAAAGAATTACATCTTCAAACTCTTGGATCAGTTTCTTAGAATTATTCAAGTAATCTCTATTTCCTCTTTCTCTTTCCTAATCTCATCCTCTTCAAAAATAAACTAGCTAACAACACATCATGCATCATAATTATGTAAGGTTGTTGAGATGTATGATATTAAACTCCATGCCTAAGTCACGAGATGATGGAAAGAATATTCTAAGTTCCAATAGCATGGATTACATGTGTATACATGTAGGATCCAATGATTATTTCCTCTTCCATGTGGGGATGCTGGTGAATGCTCACTCACTAACATGTGCAAAATGTGTGTAAAATCTGGTGCTCATAGTGATATGACAAGATTTCCAAGGTGGAACCATTATTCTAAGGCATTTTCTAATCATTCTAAGAATCCAACACATGTTCAAGTGCAAGTCGCTAATGACTTAGTATGCTAAAAAACTCGATCCATTGATGGCATCTTATACAAACCTTGTTGCATATGGAGACACATTAAGGATACATGGCCTAAGTTTAAAGAAGAGCCTCATATGCCTAGATTTGGCAATGGATGGTGTTAACTGTTATGTGGACTGCACACTACAAGACCGCACACCGCAAGTACGGACTGCAAGTGTAATGCCACATGCGTACCTTAAATGAATAGTCATTACAAGATCTCAAGGGGTGTAAATGGGAGGTTGTGTGCCTGTCTGAATCCCATGACCATGTAGCTGTTTTAAAGGCTGTATACATGTGTATTCAAGGGCCATCAATGAGTCAATCAATCATCCTTTCATGCAAAAATTTAGCAGTCTTCTGTGTTAATGAAGCATTAATCATGTCGCACTGTGTATGATCAGTTATGTATTCATTTATCAATAAAGGTTACCTTTTCAATTAATGATATATGCTAAGAGGGTAATCATTCTCGTATTACTGTACTAGTGCTTAAGAACATAATACACTTGGCAACCATGATGTTCTCTTGATGATGTGGTTGCATGCGCACGCGTTCTCAGGGACCTCCTGATTTGGTGGTTCCTACTATGGGCGGCCGCGGCGTCGTCGTTCGAAGGATGATTAGTGATAATGCGGCGAATGATTCTCCTTCTTTTTCTTCACAGTTTTTAGGGTGGGATGCAACTCCCAGAGTCAATCACTAGGAGTGCAGCCGTTCCTTCCCCCCTCCCCATGTTCCGTGGGTAGAGAGGCGGTTGCTAATTTCACCGATCTCACCTACTACGGTAGTTTGGCAGTTGTTCTTGGGACCGACACAGCCAGCCTCAAAGAGCTCTTTCCATAGATATGTCACATGATATGGTTTTGCCCACTCAATTTTAAATTCAATTTTGGCGGAAAACTTTGAAATTCAAACTTCTAGCCATTTGAAGAATAAGAAGGTATCTAGCCATTTGAAGAATAAGAAGGTATCTAAAGTCAAAGAAACTTAACATTTTAACAAAAAGTCATTAAAATCATAATATGGCAGCTTAAAGGACCCCTATAGACCTCAACCTTCCCCTAATGGTACATTTACAAATATGGAGCATATGGAGGATTATCATGGCCATGGAGGTGATGATGACCGTGATACGAGAGAGGAGGATGATCATGTGATAGGAGATACAGATATTGAGGCCATTACCCCTGAGGACGAGCCTACCATTGGTGATGCTGATTTCGATTAGCACATGAGTAACACAAGTAGTAGTGGGTTGAATGTATTTGTCGATCTAAACACTTGTTTCGATTTTGAAGTAGATAGTCTGGCAAGGGTTGATCTCATTGAGGATGAGATTGAACCGTAGCCCATCATTGATATTGGCTAAACTATTTTACATATTGTCTCATTCTCCTCACCTCACTTATTTTTTGTATATGTGGGTTTGCAAAAAAGCATTGATGTTTTTGTTAAAATTATGTGCTTTGGTAATCATGGGCAATTTTTGGAAAGCAGTGATATACATTTACCAGCCTACACCAAAAGCTCACTTTTTGTACTCTCTGTTTTGCGTCTAAATACGCGTCTAATTCTCAGTGTAGATGCACTAATAATGCCCTAATACATGCGTTAATAGATACCCTAATACACGTGTAAATAGACGCGATGTTAGACGCAATGTTAGATTCTTAGTGTAGACGTCCTAATAGACACATCAATACATGCGCAAATACACGCGCTATTAGATGTGGCTGTAGATGCACCCATAATTTCTCTATTCAAGCAATGCCTATAGACGCGCCTGTTATTTTGCGCATCTATCAAGCGCGTCTATAGTTGCTTTGCGTTATTGTGCATGGAGATAGATAGGCCAGGTCTTTGAAGACCTGGCATGACGACCTGCCTTGTCTGCGTAGACCTGGCAAAAGTAAAAACTCCTTGGGTGTGAACCCTCATCTTTCTAGACCTTTGACAGTTCTGTGAACTCCAACACCCACAGATAGGCCAAGTATTAATAGCATGAAGACCTGCCTTATCTGTGTAGACCTTGTGCTAGTAGTGGTGGTGATGCTTGGGTATTGGCAAGGTGAGGGTCGGAGTGGCACAATGGTGTTGATGCTCGATGTTGCAAGGTGGTGTTGGGAATGGTGGTGGGCTGCTGGTTTGGTGCCATGCTAGTGTGCCACGAGACCTTGCACAAATGTTTGAACTTTGGCACCCACACACACGGCAAGTGTTAATAGCATGAAGTCTTGCCTTGTCTATGCAAACCTTGTGGAGAAAAAGCTCCTGGCTAGGCAGTGGCAGTTTGGGCTGGAGAAGCGCGACGGTGGTGATGCTGCTCGATGCTGGGCAAGGTGGTGTTGGGCATGGTTTGGTGCCATGCTAGTGTGCCACGAGACTGCTGCAATAGGGCATTCAAAGTAGTAGTAGAATTTCATATGGTGGATCACTTCAAGGGTTTCTGTTAGTAGGTGTTGTGTTTAGTTTGTTGCTGCAGTTGAGACCTAATGGCTCCTAGAGGTTAAAAGCTTTCAGTTTACAATGTCTAATTGCATGTAATATGTAGTTATTTTGACATAGGAGGAATTGTTTTGCCGAGTATGTACTTCTTACATTATGATATTAGCTTTAGAAATTGTATGGTTGTGCCTGTGCTTTCCCTCTTAAGGACGGCTTTGCATTTGCAGAAGAAGAGATGATGGGTCTTAACTTTGAATCTTATTAATTTCATTGAGTGAGTTTTAACCTTATTAACTCTGATGGGCCTTAACTTTAAATCTTTTTATTTTTTAGCAGATGTCTACATCTAGCCGAGGTGATCGATACCCCCTCAGGTCCCAATGAAACTCAAAGGTCGCTAAAGCTGCAAATCCACATGGTAAGCAATTAGAGGTCTCCTCAGCTCACACCTCTACCCTACCTCACCCTGTCCTTGAAGTGCAAGAAGAACATATGCAAAGGTCTCAAGGAGTAAGACAAAGTGTTATTCATGAATTACCTCCACGAAGTTTGGGATCATTGGGTGAAGCATCAGGTAGTCACCAACTCATTGAACATCAAGATAATGCTTCTAGTCCACCACAAACAAGAAAAATGGATGCAGGGGTGGCAAGATTCAGGAGGCACATTCAAATGGACATACTGTAGAAATGTATGGAGTCTATAACTGTTTGGGTTGAAATTGAACCACCTTATGTCCCTTTATGTCGTCTTATACCTAATCCTTCAATGAGAACAAATTGGAGCCAATATTACACTTCTGGCTTCCAATTTTGACTCCTAGGATTATGATCCAACAAGAGGAGACTTTCTTGTGTAATTGAGTAGGATAGAGAAACCAAAAATGCTACTATCAGATGATGATGTTGCCAGTTGGGGTAGTTGGGGGGGCCAGTTTGGCAGAGTGTAAATCAAGTGTTTGAGGTTGATCTTATAAGAAAGCGTGAGTGGACACATCTAAGTGGAAACAAGTTCCTTGTATATGGGATGGAAACCATAGGTTGAAAGCATGGGGAAACCAAATTAGGAGAGGTAAGATTTTAGTTTCTTTTACTTATCATAATATCGTAAATTAGTAAAGAATTGTGCTCACAGTTTGTTTTTCCTTTTTATAGTGTGGAGGGAAAACAAAAAAAAAGAGGCATGTACGAGTACGATGCAAGTTTCTCTCCTTTGATGTTCGTCACACGAAGGAGAGGTCCTTCTAACTCTTACAGAAGTAAATAGCCTAATCTTTCCGCATCCATATCGTAGGAATCCCACCTATCTTCGTATCTTTCTGACCGCTCTATTTATTATCCGTATCTGCTTCTGTTTGTTCCTCCCCTTCCAACTATGCTGGGTTTTCTATATCGATCTCACATTGGATGGTGCACCACAAAGTTTTTCCCTTTGTTTCATGTACATGCAAAAACATAGTCAATAAATATGTTGATGTTCCTATAGGTTGGTTTGTACTCATGTGCCACATACTCTTCCACACCAATGACATCTTTCTCATGTGTAAGTTTGGTCCATCTAGAATGGATACTCTTATGCACTATTTTAGTGAGGAAGAATTGATGGATCAATCAAATTTTAGCACAAGAGAGATTGGCTAGAACAAAGCATTGGTACAATATGTCAATGTCAACACTCTCTCAATTTGTACTTAGAGTAAGTAACATGTTTGTTCTCTTTATTTTTCCTCTTACTCTTAAATTCATTTACTTTCTTGTTTGCATTATCTCACTGCATTTGGTGCTTTCTTTCAGGAGGAGCTCAACAAAAAATGTGAAAAAGAAATGTCAAAAATTGACTTTACGACTCTATCCTTGGAAGAGTGCAAGGAAACAAGAACCAAGGCAATGAAAAAGGTAAAGGACAAGGTGAGGATTAAAGGATACAAGCAAGCATCCTTAGAAAACCCAAAAAATGGTGAAGGATTTTTCCAAGTTCCATACTGAGTGAATTGGGAAAAGGCAAAGGCAGTCACAGAGGACAAGCTTGGAATGCTTGCAGCGGTAAAAATCTCATGCGAGAAGTGGGTTTTCTTATTCATTTGAATTAAGTGGACTTTAAGGACATTGTTGGGACTCTCTTATGTATGAATAATTCTTTTGTTAACATGTTGTAGGAAAAAGAGATCTTGATTGTCCTCCTCACTAAGGATGAGAGGGAATAACTGGATTGGGGCCTGCCAAGGGACAACATATCTTGGAGGCAGTACATTTCTAAGGAAACATACTAGTCCCAAATGATAGACCTTGCACGTGATCTAGTTATGCAACTTGATGTGGATGTTAATGGAAGGGGAGTACAAGTTCTAGGTGATGCAGTTAAGTACTTTAGGTCTTGTCGACAGTTGCATTTCCATGAGGCATTTGTAGAACTTGTAAGTGAGATGAAGAGCTCTGCTGCTTCGGAGAAGTAACCATAGATTCAAATGTCGGTACATTGTCTTGTGTATAGGTAATCTCAAAGTATTGATGCTTTTTTGTCTCCATGTATTTGTAGCATGTTCTTACTTGCCGTTATAGTTTTTGGGTGGTTGCATGCGTGGTAGGAAGAAGGAGGCCTCACACAATGGGAGGTCATGGTTACACCATGGTGGCTTGAGTATCCTTCTAGAAATGTTTATTAAAGTGAAGAAGGTTGACGTAAAGGTGGCGACTTCATTAAACGTTTGTAACAAATGTAAGAACATCATTTAGTACTGATAGTTATTTTTTATTATTATTTTCATAAGACTTTCAGAGCTATACTCAAAAGCAAAAAGGAAAGCTAGAAGACCAGTCTTCAACAAAGAAGATGAAAAGGAGAAGAGAGATTGAGAGAAGGGCTTGGACAAACCAGCCACAAAAAGGGGCTTGAACCTTGAGAAAGACAGTGAGACCTCACCAAGAGATGAACATTTTGAAGACGAGGAGAACTTGGATTATGATCAAGGTGACATGTCCAACACAAAAGTAGTATTCATTTCATTTTATGTAATGTACACTGATGTGTTTTGCTAAGAAGGTCATGGGGGTGATAGTGGGGAAGAAGACAACTCACCCCAAGTTTATCACGTTGCTATAAAAGCAAACATTTTAACAACATCTGAGTTCATTTCTTCTCTTCGACCACATCGGTGAGTGTAGAAAAGAAAGAGGCTAAATAGGTTAAAGAAACTATGATAAACCTATGGGATCTAATTTGATGCCCATGTGTGAGTTGTGTAGGGTGTTAAAGAAGCTCTTTAAAAATGTGGAACACCCCTATGTGTACAAAGGACACAATACTGTATTTTCTACAAGCTTATTATGGGCTGACTTTCCCACATCTACGAGAGTAGAGAAATTTTGGAGTTCTCATGTGATTCCCACTAAATGGAATGTCTTTACCCCCCTGAGCTTGCCATAGTAGTAACAACAACATTTGTGCCGATTATGTAGTTCCAGGTTGGGGTTGGCTCATTTGTACTTGCTTGCCACAACTAATGCATGATGTGCAAAAGTGAGCAATGGAGAAAGGATTTTTTCTTCTTCACACTATATATGGTGGTGTATGTCGAGAGTGGATACTCACAAAGTTGTCCATAAGAGGAGGTAAGGGAATTGGCTATAGTGAGGTTGTTCATGGTAGAAAAAGACATGATCACACTATGTACTAACCTCCACTTTGAATGGGTGGGTGAATTGGTTGGTGCTCAGTATGTTTATACGTGATGGTTGTCAGCCATCTTGTTACAGGAAATCAAGAGCATAGTTGTGTGAAAGGGTCAAATTGGATTAGGGAGAGTGATTTTGGTGGCGGTCATCCATCAACTCATGAAGGGAAGCATGTACGTGGTGGGGCCGAATGTCAAATAGAACTAAGCAGGTTTGTTACGCAACTACTTTTTTTTATAAAGATGCTTATAATCATACATCAAGCCAATAAAAACCTGATTGATTTTTTTTTGGGGGGGGAGATGTTATCAAAAACCACAATGGCCAATGCGAATGTAGCGGGAAGGCAACAAAAGAAAGACAGAGAGCACGTGTCTCTCTTGTGATCAACACAAGAGATAGTGGTTGCCGTGGAGTGAGTCGGCCGTGTTGCGGGTGAATAGTTCGGATGGTGGACGGTGGTGCGCTAGAAAGGACAGAGTCAGGCTTGCCTGCGCTAGAAAGGACAGAGTCAGGTTGGAGAGATCGGCCACTATGCGTAGAAGAGACCGGGGCCGACCACCAGGCGGCGGGCCTGCTTGGGCGATGCCTTGAAGGCGGTTGGCTGTGAGGCGTCATGATGATGGAGCCGCCGTCCATGGTCGGCCAAGCACACGGCTGGGTGCGGTTCGCAGTGCTTAATTCGCTCCTTGTGCAGAGGTGCTCGCGCTGTCCATGCATTTGCGGTCCTCTGCCTGTAGGCCCATGCTACCATGCAGGCTCTTCATTAGGGCTTAGCGATCACTTCCCCCAGAAAGAGAGAGAGACAAAAGAGACAGAGAAACGCAGCTTATCAAGGTGTCAAGAAAATAAAATATTAAAGAAAGGAGGGGGCTTATGAAATTGATTGATGTTCTATTTAATACTATTTCAAAGATAATCAAATCATAGAGGAATCTATTTGATGTTTAGGACAAAGTTTGAGATGCGGGATGGTCCAACATGTAGGAGATGGGGCTTGAAGCAGTATAAGAATTTTATTTGCTGGGTTGAACATTTGGATAGTAATATGGTGGTTGATAAATCAATACGTTTTATCCCTTTGGAACCAATCAAGTCCTCCCAAAGAGCGCTTCCCACATTTTTGAATATATGTTTGGGATTTAAAAGATGATGAATTAGAAAATCACTCTAATAAGGGAGTTGATAAAAGATAGAGAGCATCGTCATTCCAACTCAAGGTAAATTAAGACATTGTTCCAATAAGGGCGTTGATGAAAGGAGTTTTAACTTTTTGCCCCTTCTCCTGTGCAAACCTTACTCTCATCTCCTACCCCCTAAGCTCCAACCATTATGTGCTTGCTCCACTAACAAAAAGGTAAGCTCCCAATCCTAGCCCTGATCTTTTGTTATTTTGTAGTTTGTTTTTTAAAGTTCTTCAAATTTTCTTGTTTATGGTATTTTGTGTGCACTTTACAGGACTCCTCTCCTTTCATGCTCATTTTCTCCGTCTCTCCCTTGTAAGCAGTTAAGTCTCTTGTCCATGTTTATGGTTTTGTTTTCCCTTAGATTCTACTAGTTTTTTGTAATTTGTGTCTTTTTTCAATTTGTGCAGATTTAGTCTCTCTCTCTCGTTCCCTAAAGTCCTTAATGCATAGTCCTTAATATATGCATGGGGTCTCTGCTCCCATGTATGTGCCTTGTGCATAGGCCTCATGCATACATTATGGATGATGCATTCTATGTGTGGCCAGTAATAGAATGCATTAAGGGCTATGCATAAGCATATCCTCTATGCATAGGGTTTATGCATGGCTCATACCAAAGCCTATGCATAGGGAATATGCTTATGCATAGCTCTAAATTCATGGCTATCCTTACTCGCATGCATGTTGTTGTGGGCCTCTTTAAACTCTGGAATTAATCTCTTTCCCTTTTATTGCATTACAGTTTGAAATAGAGGAACCAGAACATGTCCCGGACATGACATAGAAGTTAGGCACAATTTATGGTTCCTCATAATAGTCATTGTTGACTTCCGACTAGAGAGAAAATTCACTTTCTTCTAATGGTTCCTCAATTAACACGCGGTTGATTTTGGGGTGAGCTTAGGTGGTGGGGGCTATGGTGGTAGGATTTGTGGTGGCATATGTAAAACAACTAGTACCCTATATATCCCTCGTTAAAGGGTTGGTGAGGGTATGGTACACCTTGTTTAGCCTAGCCAATGGCAACATTGGCTTGAGTCACTGGTGTTGCTAAAGATAAAGATGCTCTTGGTGTTGCTAATTATGCTACAATTTAGGCTCTTGGGTATTTACACATGGAAGTTTTATGAATTTCCAATCACAAACAATGTGCACAATAGAGAAATTATCTAGGCCTGAGATGACGACATTCAATGCTATGTGATTTTATCTTCAAAAATACCACCAACTCAACTTTCTGTGAGAGTAAAGATAAGAATTCTCTAATGTCTCCCTTACCTCCTTAGTCCTTAGCTTTTCCAAAATGGACATACTTATTTCTTCAACCGTCATTCCACTAAACTAGTTTATCACGATTACCCAAGTCATGGCAGCTCGAGACTCGTGATGGTGGAATCACAAATGGCATCTTGGCATCCTCTGGTTGTGGTAATTCTTGCATATATTGTTTTCAAATTCAAAGGTCAACTTGCAACATGCATCCAGTGTTGTTGGGATGGACAAAAACAAATAATCATGCATCTTTGTATCCCGTACTCGCTTTTAGAAACATGGTAATAACTGATATCATCATTCAACCTCTCTAAACTTTTACAATAAGAATTTGAGAGATGTAGTATCTCATGGACTCGTGCTTGTGCTGCTTAATATTGTGGAGTTGTGCCACTGGGTCCACTTATCACCACTTCTTGTAAAGCATGTACGAACACATTTTTCAATGGAGTGAAGTTAACTTTATCCTAAGGTTTCAAGGTTCTATACCATTGTTGAGTCTTTCCATCTAATGTTAGGGAAAAGAATGAATCTTCATAATATCATCAACTAGCCCACAAGTCTCACAAGTTGACTCAAATATCTCTATATGTTGCATGGGGTCACCATCCTTAATGAATTTCTTCATGAGCTTTGTGATATGATGTGGTTTTCTCTTAATCTCTTCTTGTGCCATTGATTTCGATCCCTCCTTGGGATCTTCACAAATTATCTCTAAAGGGGAAATTCCCTCTATTTGTTGCCTCGGCAATGTGATTTATTGTGTCATTAGGAGTTTTCCCTTCCTTTTTATGCAACCTTACCAAAAGTAACTTGTCGAGTTCCATATGTTCAACAGTAATTTTGCGTATGTCTAGCTCTTGTTTTTTTAGTTTTAGCATGCATAATTGATGATAGGCATCTCTAAGTTTAAATCCAATGTCTAGCTCCTCCAAAGTGGGGAAAAAGACTTCTCCGATTCTGAAAGCACTTGATTTGTCTTTCCTCAATGTAGGGGTAATACCCTAGGTCTCAATAGGTTTATTTCTTTTGAGCCAAAAGCTTGCACCTATGGTGGTGTTTGCACAATAGTCCCTACAAACATGGATATAAATTCATTTCTTGTTGCTAGATCCTTATTCATTGAGTGAGTTCAATAGTCCTTTTGCTATATCCAATAAACTAAAGGATTTAGTTGGAGAAGAGGTCACCCTCTCCTTTGCATGTTTTGGGATTCCTAGAGTTTCTTCCATGGATTCTTTGCTACTAGTGTCTATGGATGTTAGGTCTCTTTAGGTAAAAGTACTCAATTAAGTGCTTGTTGAATGTCCTGAGCCAATAATTATTTGGTTAGGAAGATCCTAGATGATTCAATACACTTGTTGGGTTGTGAGGCATCCGGAGATTGGACAACCACCGAGCCAGAAAGCCATCAGAACGTCAGATCCAACGTACTTAAACACCAATTAATTAGGTCAATATTACTTCTATAAATTAGCGCTTATCAAAGCACTTTTGTACCACTCTATGACCGTGCGTATGTAGTATAAAAGATGTAATCAAAACTCTGACAAGGCTATTACATATTGCTATTCCTGTAATATTTTTCTTTGTGAATCAAAGGAGAGCGTTCTGTATCATTTTTGTATATTCGTCGTGTCTATCTTTCTTTTATGTATATCCATCCTGTCTATTATATAATGTGAATCCATTTGTTAAGTTATCTAAATCTTCCATTACAATCCATATTTTACGCATGAGTCGATCAGTCTTAAGTAATCATCTCCATTTGCACAGTCACTTGTAACCGATAAGCTATTTCTGTGTCGTCTTCTTGTGCATGTTTTGTTATAGACTAGTGTATTACTGCCTACATAACCAGAGACACTCAGTAGGTTGATCAGGGTAGCAAACAACTCTCAACAACAACAGACACACTCAGTAGGTTGATTAGTGTAGCAATCAACTCCCGAAAACACTTTGGCGACCACGATATGTCTTGCTACATGTTTCAAATGATGCTTCACTTGTTGCTTGATTTTCTTTAAGTTCAAATCAATCCTTCATGTGAGCACATGAACTGCACTACTTGGCGTAGCTTGAATCTTAGAAACTCTAGTTCGCTAGACCCAAAGAAGAATCGATAACTCCACCACCACTACCAGTATTCATACCACCACCACCACCACAACCCCCACTACCACTACCACCGCCACCGCCACCAAACCACCTCCCTGTTGAAATATATGATGTACAAGTGAAAGAGTGAGAGAAAGAGGTCATGTATGTGTGAACACACCCCAAATAAAGCATGTGGGTGGAAAAGGGATCTAGGGTCGGCCCAACCCTAGCCCTTGGTGAACCCTATATAAAGGGCAGGAGGCTTCACTTTTTGTAAAACAAGTAACACAATCAAGACATCTCCTCATAATAATCATAGAGAACGCAATCATTAGGCACCACCAGGTCATTAGGCTTATCCACAAAATCTTTAAGGACAACATTTGCCCTTTGCATAATCTTTTCTCCAGAGTGACCTCTTTTCGAAGCCAGCTTCAAATAAAAAAAAATCACATCACAAAGTAAAGTATGCATATTACATATTTGCAAAAATTGTAAACAACTAAACACAACAAGTAATAGAAAACCATGACTTACTGTCTATAGATATGATCTCCACACACAAGGCTAAAAATATTTTTGGTTGTTTTGTTTGCCTCCAAAAAACCCAACCAAAATATTTTGGACTCTATCGTCGATACATCACACAATGCTAATAAATTCAGCTTCTCCAGTGTTGCAAAGCTATCCACATCCCACTTTAAGGACCACACTTTTTTCCGCCATGCATCTCCATGCTTAGGATCAATATTGTTAAGGATCTACACAAATGGAAACCATTCTTAATTTACTATGTCAAAATTTAATATTGTCTTTAAACACAATTAGAAATACACTATATTAATCTTATTAGTCATGCAATTCACAATTGCAAAACACACTACAAATTACCTTCCCTATGCGGTCACCATATCTCATGGCCAATTCCTCTCTCCTTAGCTTCAATTTTTTCCACCTCATCTTCTTCCATGGCCAAGTGCACTTGCTCAAGATTTCTGTTCAAGGATTGATTAATTTGAACCTTCACATAACATCGAATCTCATCACATGACAATTTAAAGCAAAGCTTAAGCTAATAAATACTCACATTATAAACAAGCTTTACCAAGCACCTACAAGTAAGAGAGTACCGAGGCTCAATTCCCTTTGTGTTCTTCTTTCTAATAAAAGTAATTAACTTTCTATCGCTCTCTAGCAAATCTTTTGTGTAATCATCATGATTGGCATCATCATTGGCAGCACTAATGTTGGCATAGTTTACAATCACATCCCACAAGGTTGTGGGTTACCAAAGCATGTGTGAATAAGCTTTAAAAAACGAACACAAAAAACTATAATTTGAATGAGCAAAACACCACATTATCAAGGTCTCAAACATAAATTTATATGCAACTTACTAATTCATCCTTTGCAGGCTTTCCAAGAGAGTGATCTCGCTCACACATGAAGGATCAATGATCGTTCAGAATACATGATGGTGCTTTGCTCTTGTTTGAGAAAATCATTCTTTATTGGCTGTTGTCCAAGCCACCATATGATGGTTTCACTCCCACATGTAAAACATCCTACCCTCAAGCATTTTCAACTTTGGTCTACTTCTAACCTCCTCCTCAAATTCCCTGTTAATGTCATGCCAAATTGCATCCCATCCACTAGTAATCTCATCATTAACAGGTAGTCTCTTTTTCACATGTCCAAAGAGAAACTATAAGGTATTGAAATATATGATGTACAAGTGAAAGGGTGAGAGAAAGAGATCATGTAGGTTTGAACACACCCCAAATAAAGTGGGCATGTAGGTGGAAAAGGGATCTAGGGTTGGCCCAATTCTAGCCCTTGGTGAACCCTATATAAAGGGCAGGATGCTTCACTTTTTGTAACACAAGTAACACAATCAAGACATTCATAAAGTGAAGGTCAAGCCAACTTTGGGGTGGCTGAAATAGAAGGTAATATAGAAGCTTTCTATACATCTTGTGTTCTTGCTCTCTCTCATATATGTTGCTCTATTTTGCCATCAACTATTGCTTCCGTTGTGCATACTCCCCATGATTTTGACACTCCCCACTTTCTACATTACAACATGCTTCAACGATCAGCTGTCTCATGGACAAGTATCCAAAATTATTTGGGAAATCCAAAGAGGATGTAGTAATCACATCTGTCTCTTTAACAATGCCTGGCACATGAACATCCTCGGCCCGATGGATCGGAACTTCAAGAAAGCCACTTTTGTCCCAACTTTACAAAAATGTGCCGCTCTTTGGGTTGCTTAGTATGCTCATTTCCCCACATATGATGCAATCAAGGATGCCTTTCTTCAAAGATTCAGGGAAGATAAAACCTCCATACATGTGCTTGATAAGATATGTCGGATGAACCAAAAAAGCCTCACGGCTATGCTGCTAAGTTTTGGAAGCTTCTCCAAAGACTGGATGCGTCTAATTGGCCCACGGAGGAGAACCTCAATTCCTATTTCATGAAGGGATTAAGCAAGCAGTTGAAAAGGGTAGTGACTAGTTCTGATCTCGCCACAATGACTCTGGATGGTTGAAAAGGGTAGTGACTAGTTCTGATCTCGCCACAATGACTCTGGATGGTTGAATCAGCTCTCATGGTAGAGTGCATGTTGGTAGGGTCCATCAAGAGCAAAGGCAAGAGCAAGAGCAAGTGGAAGTCCAAAAGTTCCTCTTCCGACTCTGAGGAGGAGAAGGAGGATGATTTTGATCACTCAACTTCAAGTGAGGAATCAAAGGAGGAGAAGGAGGATGATTCTGATCATTCAACTTCAAGTGAGGAATCAAAGGAGGACGAGGAAGATCGCAAGGCAAGGTCAAAGAGAAAGAAGGCAAGAAAGACAACCAAGGAACTGATTGAGCCATGGCTCAATTGACGAGTGATGGAGTGAAGTCCCCTAGTCAGGCACTTGGTGTGTTCGAGGTGTCAGAATCATGGCTCTTGTGTGCCATTTGTAGAATCACCACACATACCACAAAGGCATGCAAATACAATGGGAGGAAAGCACATGTAGTCTAAGCAAACATTGTGGAAAGCTCAACCCGCCCCACTAATGGCTCCACAGGATTCATACAGAGAAGGCCACCAATCCACCCACGTGGGAATTTTCCTCCCCGAGGTATGTGCCTGGAGCTCAACGACCCACTTTCACATGGTTCTATTACATTGCCCCAGGTCTTCGCAAATCTTACTCTGAGATTTGGAGGAAGCATAGGGTAGAGGTGGAAGAAGCCTAGGCTTCAGTATCATGCCTACAGGCAGTAAATCTTATGGAAATCGAGGCTCTAGATGAGCAAGAATTAATCAAGCCGACCATAGAGGTGGCAGAATCATCCGCTCTATGGTGGTGACAAGATCCATGCAACCCGAGACTCCAAAGGTGGGGAAAGAACCAACCTTGGATAAGAGGGGGAAGCAAAAAGGTTGTCACCTGGCAAGAGTAGAACAAGGTATGGACGGAGGTGCCCAATTAGGTGGAAATGTAGCAGGATCGAGAGACATTGCAAAAAAGGAGCAAGAAAGGCCAAGGCCGATCTACTATCAGCAACAAGAAGCCAAAGTCATCATACTACCGATGAACCCAAATGAGGGAGGCAAAGTGCCCTCACCATAACCAGATGGGAACCAGGAGACGCTACCACATAATTTGTGGGAAGATCTTAAGTGGTAGCTCCTCACATTAGTGCCGAACTTCAAGGAGTAGCTACTATGCCGCCTGATGCCCTAGGAGGAGAAGATGGCACCCTCATAGCCTCTGGAAGCCATGCACATTGAGAGGACAAAAACTCTCTCCCAGGGAAGCCCCTATTTATGATGAAGCCATCTTGATGATCCAAGTCAAGTTGGCCACAGTGGACATAAAAGAAATACTGTTGGATGGTGTATCAGGACTCAACATTTTATGGATACGACATGCAAAATGCTTGGGTTGAGTAGATGGGATCCAGCCCCGTTTGCCATGAAAAAGGTGGATCAAAGGTGAGTTCAGCCACACAGATTAATTCGCGATCTCACACTGTAATTCTCTAGATTAACTTTTGATATTGCAGTAGTGGTGCTCCACTTGGAGGACATAAAAGGTGCCTACTTGATGTTACTGGGCAAACCATGGCTTAGGTAGGAAAGGAGTAAGCAAGACTGGGATGTGGAAAGGATAACTATCTAGCGCGAGGAAATAAGAAAGACAAGATTTTTGTAGTCGGTCAAAGGAAAGTGGAGAATCCTTCTCGATCAAAAGTAGCTGAGGGAGTAAACATGCTTGACAGATTAGACCTCAATGAAGAGGAAGAATATCTCCAGTAGAATGCAAATATGATCAGCCTGTTTGAGGTTGATGTGGTTTGAATCATGGAGAGACATTGACAAACCCTTCATCACAAGAATGAAGCCACAGCAAGGATGAGCCCAATCCACTGAGTGAAGGAAAATTTTATGATTAGGTTGAAGAGTTTTATGAAGCCTTAGCAAATGATGGCAATACATCGAGTTTGCAACAAATCATTACAGCAGTAGACAAAGTCTTTGAAAGAAACCTAAAGTGACCCAAACGTGTCAGAGAAGATGAAACACTGAGTCATGGTAAATGTTCACAGTCGTGCAAACGTTCACTCGACTCCATTTTGTTGAAATTTAAGCATTGTGATGAGCTATGGTGGTGGATCAAACACTAGAATCAACATCATTAACAAAATGATTAGCAAATAAATTAAGACGTGATTAGGAAATAAATTAAGACGTAATTAGTGGGTAATTAGCATAATGCCACTCTATCCCAGGTGCCTTTTTTTTCTGCTCTTCTGATTTTGGGCTCTATTAGAAGTATCGCTAGGTCCAACATTTTCTTCCATCTCAAATAACCTATTCAAGCAAGCATACAATAATGAATACACAAATGAAGTAACAACAAAGCCACTCACATATTACAAAACATATATCACCACAGAAACATAGAAGCCTTAAAAAACCAAGTGATTACTGAAAAGCTAAAATGTAGCCAAGCAAAAATATGAAACTAGTTTGAATCGATTTTTACAAAAATAAAAGATCATCATATATGTTGATAATCATATATGTTGTTTATTGTTTTTATTTTAAAAGAGAAAGACATCCATGACGATTAATGCTATCTTCAAAGGATGATTGAAAGTTTTTTGCTTATAGGAATTTTATTTTTCAACTTACAGAATCGTAGATATTAATTTTTGCTAGACGAATGCATAAATGTGTATTCTAAGATTAAGATACATGTAATTGACAGCATGCATACAATGCACATTTCACCCCCGATGAAGGATGTCTTTCGTACCCAATTAAGGATACTTTAAACAAATCAAAGATCTATGATTGCCCAATACTCTAGTATAGGACAAAAGACCTTCTCTAAGACTCTGACATTGACAAAGCAAATCAAAGATCTTTGTTTGCCCAACACTCTAGTATAGGACAATAGACCCTTGTCTAATAAAGACTATATCAAATATCAAGAACCAATACAAGCCCCAAGGAGGACTCTTGGCTCCATCCATTTATAGAGCAGAATAAGGTAGACTACCTGTGCTGCTCGAACGCAAAGTTGAAGTGACTCCAACTTTGTCCCTAAATCTCCGCGAGTACTAGCTACAAACCACACTCTGCCCACAATTCAAAGAATTGAGGACTAGTGGCTAGTGGCTCAGTAGCCTTAGGAGTGCCAACAAGGAAACATAATAGTCCGTAAGATAAGGACGTTCTTCCCTAGAGGACGCTCCTAGCCAACCGAGAGCTCTATAAGCACTCCAAGGAAAGATGTGACGCCCCCAAAACAAGGACAATCTTCCTGAAAAGCCGGCTGAAGGGTGACGGGCACCTTTTATTATTAATAAGAAATATGCCCGCCGGGATTCTTTGTTTCCTAGCGGGCCCGCCGGGAAACAAAGAATCCTGGGCGGGTTTACAGGAATGGTAAGTTTTGGCCGGTAAGAGATCGTCTTGTGAATATATGTTGTGATCATCACATGTTTTAGAATGTTAATAACACGTTTTGTTAACGTGATCACAAATTTGTGAACACGTTTATGAAATCCCTGTCACCACCAATTCTTCTCAATGTTATCATTGTTATCCTCTATATGTGAATAATATTACATACCTTGTGGCTCACATCCATTTTAAAAAATAATTGTATGGCCTCATCCGACACATGTTAAACTCACATTTAGTCCATACATCAATATACATTCTATTAAAATGATCCCACTATGAGAGGCAGGTACTTCCTTGAAGACATAAAATTGTTTACATGCTCCATTGACAAAAGGAGGAGATATTAAGAAAATGTTAGGGGGGGATCAAGAGAGATCAAGGGCGTTTCTCAGAGAGATGAAGAGAAATGTTATGGGGATATGAAAATGTGTCTCTTTTAAGGAGGAGCATGAGCTATGAGTCAAACTTGTTAATTTTTATCCATTTATTTCATAACGTATGGCATCATTTTAACCATTGACATAAGGGCATCCAGACAATAATACCAACCCTTAATACCGAGACAAGTATACTGACTGTAAAAAAATTAGCATCAACATTTACACTAATGACAAAGAATTAAGAAACAGGATATGTTTTGTGAGTTGTTTTTGTTTTGAACTCAAAAAACCCAAAAGTCTCATGCCTCTTTCTCTCAAAAAAAACAAAACACCCCAAAAGGCTCTTGCCTCTCTCTCTCTCTCTCTCTCTCTCTCTCTCTCTCTTTCTCTCTCTTTCAAATATTTCCAACACTCTTTCACCTCTTTCCCATCTCTCTCACACCTTGTACTTTGGACTTTGTGTACCTTATCCTCCTAGTCACACATAAGTACAGCTTCTTCGAGGCCTACATATACTGACTCACTAATCTAATAGCATAGCTCAAATCTGGCCTTTTGATAGTCATGTAAATCAAACTTCTTACAATGTGCATGCACAATGTAGGGTCCTCCAAAAGATTACCTATATATGTAGCAAAATTTTATGCTCTTTGCTCTAATGGCACTAAGATTATATTACAACCTATTATTTAAACCTTTGATAACATATGTCTAAAGCATACTGCCTTTGTAAAAGTCAAATCGCATCACATGATCTAATCACCTCTATACCACCTAGAAAGTATGGAAGAATCATGGCTCACGTGAATATTTTACTCCAAACTTCTTCTTGAGGAGCATATTCACCTCATAAATGTAAACATCAATGTCCCTTGTGACAATCAAGTTATTAACATATATGACTACTAGCATAATGCCCTTGTGAGTGAAGTGCAAAATCTATAGATATCTAAAATCCATAGTAACAAGATACTATCATATCTTATTTGACCATACTCTAGGTGCATGCTTCAAGCCATATAGGGTCAAAGCAAGAGTTAGGTGGTTCAAAAAGTGGTGTCATTGACATTCCTTTGTTAAGTGCTAACAAGGAGAGGTTAAAGGTAATAACAAACTAGTAAGAAAGAATATTAAGAATTGTAAAAATAAATACTCAGAATTTAAGGCTGAATAGTTACCATGAAAAGAATATTTAGAATTCATGCTATCATGGAAAGTTCACGCAACCATGGGAGCATGCTCGTGTGTGTTAGGAAATTTTGGAGCATGATCATGCATGTGCCATGCTCTCTCTCTCTCATATGATTATCTTAATACAATAGAGCTCTCTCTCTCTCTCTCTCTCTCTCTTCTCATATGATTATCTTAATACAATAGAGCTCTCTCTTTCTTTCTCCTCATACGCTTGTCTTAACATATCTATGGAGATGACAAGAGAACATGCTGCACATAAAATCTATCTATTTCTAGTTTTCTCTTTCCAAATCTTCATGATCTCATGAGACGAATTATTCTAGCATGGCAGACACTTATTTTTCTTGTGCTGAGCTTCTTCATCTATCTCCCTGTGGCTCACAAGAGTTGTTCTACATTCATGAGCTCTTTCTATCTGTATGCTACACACACACACACACACACACAAAGTGTATCTCCCTCCACTTCTCTCCCTATTTTCTTTCCTCCTAAGATAGCTAGATGGCTGCAAGGAGATGTACTACATTCCATCTCTCTCTCTCTCTCTCTCTCTAGCAACCTCCAAATCTCTCTCTCCCTCTCGCTCTCTCTCCCTATCTCTCTCTCTAAAACACACCGCCACACCCATTGCAACCTGAATACCTATTTTATGAGTAATCTTTTAAGGTCAAAAAAACTTGTAAAGTATGGTTGGTTAGGGCTAGAATATTCTAATACAATATTTTCACCTCATTTCAGGATGAATATTGATGGACATGCAATGGGACAAGATGAATTTTTACACAATGTAGAGGTGCAAGAAAATGGAGGTAGGTTTATGTTTGGTCAGGAAGGCATTGAAAAAATAAAACATTATTGGGTTGCAAAGCAAAGGGAGATTTGATAAAAAGCCAAGGAGAAGTAAAGGGCTAAAGTGAATAGGTCCATCTTGAGGATGAGAAGGAAAGAAAGAAGATTTGTAGAGTTGTAGCTTGTTGAGATATCGAGCTCGTCTAGTGAGGCGATGGACACTGATGACCCGCCTGGGGGATAGGCCCCACACTTACACCACTGGCATGGTTGGTGAGATCTTGGGTGATATGCAGCCAGTGGGATGACAGGCTGTGTGACAGCCATTCTAGAGACTGGCATAGTTATAGTGCCAGCTCATTTAATCGGGTTCACACTATAGAGAACCCGTGTATGTATTGGTTGAGTACCTTTCATATTATGTGTACTCTTATCTTGTATATGGTGTGTTGAGTATTGAGTGAAGAAGAAGAAGACTTTCAACCTCTCACCTTGTGTGTTCTCTATTAGGGTTTTGTGAGTGTGTCTGTGTGCTTGTAAGATCTCAAGCTCTCTTCCCCCCTGCATCTTTTCATGGTATCAGAGCCTGGTTCATGCTAAGGGCTGAGCTGCAAGCAAGAGAACCACAGGAAGCGGTACGAGGGTAAGAACTTCAACTACTCTTCCCTATTTATGTTGGTGACTACACCCTTGTCTCAGGAGCTCTACGGGAGGCACCGGCAAATGATCTCTGATTGAGGAGCTTTTTTCACGAGAGTAAAGCTATAGGGAAACTATACTATCCTATTGGGCCTCCATTTCTGGGCCGAAAACGCGTTTCGGGCGCATTTGGACCTCCGTTTTTCAGAAAGCAGGCAATTTCGAGCACTGCGCGAGTAAGTCATCGATTCTCTGCATAACTTTGTTTTAAGAACTGCAGGAAGACAGATTGACAGTGCAGACACTGTGGGTGCTGCAAAGAGGTCAACAGTTACCATTGGGTGTATGTATGCACATTGAAGTCACTGGTTGTGACATTTGAGAGTTCTACAGTACCGCTGCAAAAAATACAGTAGTTTGTGCAGGGCAAATTAGAGTGTTGTTTCTGGTAAAATTGTGTGTTTACCAAGACGTCAAATGATGGGATAACTCAGATTGTGGCTGAGAAGCTTGATAAGAATAACTTCCATGCTTGGAAGTTCAAGTTAATGAATTTCCTGATGGGAAAGGGCTATTGGGACTACATAGAAGGTGAGCATGAAGAGGCACCAGAGATACCGGACATAAATCCGACTGCTAAAGATGTGAAAGAGTTTAAAGACTGGAACCAAGGAGCTAGGAAAGTTATGTATTGGCTTTCCATTAGTATACAGGACACCATGATTGGGAACATTTAGGATGCCAAGTCCCCCAAGGAGGCATGGGACACCTTGGTAAAGCTCTATGAAACAAATACCAAGGCACGTAAGATACAGTTGAAGAATGAACTTCATACTGTGGAGAAAAAGAGCATGTCTGCTGTGAATGACTATGCGTTGAAGATAAAGGGTATTTCACAGGCAGGGGGAGTCAAAGAGGCCGTGGAAATTGGCAAAGGCAATATAATGATGCACGTGAATGCTATTATTGTGGTAAGCCTGGACATGTGCAGGCAAAATGTTATTATTGTGGCTGACATGCAAAATGGCAAAGTGCAGCAAAACAACTATGTATCCTCAAGCAGAAATAACGAGGATAATGAAAGGTTGTTTGTTATGTAGCATGTCGTGAATGCCATGTCTGCAAATGTTGAAGCAACACAAAAAGATGATGTGTGGTATATGGATTCAGATGCTTCGAACAACATGACAAGTCATGGGGAGTGGTTCAAGGAGATGAAAAACCCGGAAAGATTAGGTTTTGTGGAAAGAGGGGATGACACTGCTCATCCAATTGCCCATGTTGGAGATGTGCCATTGTCTATGCAGGATGGCAAAGTGAAGTACCTTGCAGATGTACTTCACGTTCCGAACATAACAAAGAATCTGGTTTCAGTTGGCCAGATGATTGAGCAGGGTTTGCAGGTTTGGTTTAACCCTGATGGTTATGTTGAAGATTTTAAAGACAAGTACAAGTTGGTTGCAAAAGGCAACAGAGTGGGCAGAATGTTTACGTTGAATGTAGACATGCTTGAAATGAGTGCTGCGATGTTTGTAAATGGTTCAAGAATTGTTGCAGACACAGACATTTGGCATAAAAGAATTGGACATGTGAATGTGCAGAGAATGAAGTCTATGCAAACTAAAGGAATTGTGACAAGGCTGCCAAAGTTTAAAGTGGAAGGTATGCAGAAAATATGTGAAGCATGCCAATTTGGGAAGCAAACAAAGCATGTGTTTCCACGTAACAGATATGTGAGCAAAAATGCACTAGATGTTGTGCATTCAGATGTATGGGGTCCTATGAAGACCATATCTATGGGAGGCTGCAGGTAACCCTCTGCTCGTTTCTTTGCCTCCTTTCACTCGCGTTTGTGCGCAGTGGTGTGGCAGGTTTCTCGGCAGGATAGCCACCCACAGCTACATTTAGCCGGTCATCGTACGCGAGTTTTTTAAGGTGAGATCTTTTATTACTTAAGATCTCCCTTATTCGCGTCCTTCCCCATACATCCGAGAATGTAGCATGTGGGGGATTGGGGTACCGACTATGTACAGCCTCTATCACCTCCCCAACTAATCGGCTATTTTGATCTTTAAATTTAATAAAACAATTTCTATATGAGTTTGATACTACCCCACGCATGTACTCCATTACCTCCCTCCCCCTCGCATCCATCACTATCCCGCCCCTATCCGTCACATCATAGCAGACCACTGTCTCCATCTCTCTCATCTCCTCCTCTTTCGAACTGTCTCCTCTAACTCTTCTCCCTCTATCTCCTCTCTCACCGCGTGCCCTACTACCTCCCCCACCTCCCCCACCAAAGCACCCGCCGCATCCTCCACTCCCACTCTTCCTACTACTGCGGGTGGAGTCACGACTGGGGGATTGTCTACGTGACGGTGGCTGTGAGCCCCTGACGTGACGGTGGCTCTGAGGGAGCACGTGATGGTGGCTGTGAGGGTATACGTGAGTGTGTCTGGGACGAGGTATGTCTCCTCGGTGGACGTGGAAGAGGAGAAGCTGCATGCCGTCTCGTCGGACTCGGAGGAATAGACGGCACTGGAGTGCCTTGGATACTCGCGGTAGGGGTATAGACACCAGGTAGGGAAGGAGGGGGATGGGCATACATATACTCTGTAAGCTCAACTGGACCAAGATGGCGCCCAAAATGATTCAGCATCTCCATCAGCCAATTACTGTACGCAAATGAATCGGATGAAGAACCTGGAATATCCATAAAGAACCTGCAACAAACATCTTCATGTACATCATGGGCTGTCTCTTGACTCACACAAATATCATCATTCAAGTCAGTTGTGTTGCCTGCCAATCATGAATTCTGAAACGCAGTCTCGTGTATACACACGTGCAGAAACGCGTGTATACAAACGTCCAAAAACGCGTGTATATCCGCGTGAACAGACTCTGCAAACAGAGTACACGCGCTTTTACACGCGTTTCTACACGCAACCTGCGAAATTTTTTTTTCAAAAGGACCGACCTCCGACAAAGACAAAGTGTCCTTATAAAAGGACCATTGTCGCCCCTATCAGAATCATTCACCCAATCGTGTGCACAGAAGCAAAACGACGCAGACAAACCCAAAAAGCAAAAAGCAAATAGCATAAACAAATCTGAGGAAAGAGACAAGGCACAGGACAAACTGACTCACCTCTGAAAAAGTGAGTCTTCTTTCTTGCTCGGTTTCCTCCCGTGTGTGCTCCTTCTCTGCTCCCTCCTTGCACTTAGGTTTCGTTTCTGTTGGAAGAGGCTAAAACGAAAGCAGTGTTGATATGTTAGTTCAAAATCTATATTTGGGGAAGGCGGGCTATTTTTAGTTTAAACAGACCGTCGCGTTTATAAACGCGTGTATATTCGCATGTATGATATTTTAGTTGCGTTTATACACGCGTTTTGCAGGAATTACCCACGTTAATACACGCGATTTTTAGGAAATAGCCGCGTTAATACACGCATTTTAGGATGTCATCAACCTCTTCAAGCAGTTCTGGGGAAGATGAGACAATGCGTCGTCGTAATCGTGATGTGTGGTTGGGACAACGGATCAAATGTATGTGTAATCGATGTCAAGGATGCATTGTATGACCACGTCGAATTACCTTGAATCACATCTCCATGTATGGAGAATGGAATCAAACAGGTTTAGAGGTGAGTAGATGTAAATTGACGGTATTCAAATGACTCATGGTATCCAAATTAAATTAATAGAGTTGTAATATATAAACTCTAATTGAAGCAGGATGCAGTACCACACCCTAACATGGTACCCTACGCGCGACGAGAGCACGTAAAGCGTCGACGAGATGATGCTGGAGCTTCGCGATCTATTGTCAGAGATGAGTGGGAAAGGGATGACAATAGCCCTGCACCCCACGAAGTTGTGGAAGAGGAGGTGCTTGATGATATGGTGCGGAATCTTTTTAAGGATGATCCCAAAGGTATGGACGACGATGATATGGAACAAGAGCATCTTTATAAGGCTTCATCGACACCGGTGTTTGAAGGGTGCACATTCTCTGTTTTACGTGCTTCACTTGAACTACTCAATATACAAACAGTTTATGGATGGAGCAATGCAAGTCTTGACGCATTATTGAAGTAAGCATTCTAACTTATAAATTTGAATTAGTGGTTTAAGGTTTAGGATTTAAGACTAATTATAATTGATGATATTAGATGCAGGTTATTATCAAACATGCTTTAAAAGGAAAATAGACTACCCACCTCAAGAGACATAGCGAGGCGCTATGTGACATCTCTTGGAGGACTTCGCTTGGTGTACATGAGATGGACACTACAAGGGATCGGGCTCATACCCGCGCTCCTAGCCGCTAAAAATGACTTGTGAAAAAAAGTAGCGGACCCGTGTACCAGCGCGTGTATCATCGCGGCCACAGACATGCGTATAAAAGCGCGTGTATAGGACCTCTCAGACGCGCTTATACACGGGTGTATAGCCGCGTTCTTTTCACAGACGCGTTGATACAAGCGGCTATACACGCCTTTCTTTAATTTAGACGCGCTTATACACGGGTGTATAGCCACGTTCTGTTCAGTTCAGATGTACTCAGACGCGTTGATACCTGTGTCTACACACGCGTTTCTTTAATTTAGATGCGCTTATACACGCGCAATTGTCACTTTTGATGCATTAATACACGCGTATTTTACAGATTATATGCGTATATACACACGAGTTTTAGCAGTTCTGACGCGTTTATACACGCGAACAGAGAGCCAAAAAAAAAATCTAGAGAGTGCTATTTGGTGCCTGAATACTGTTCCAGCATTCCAGCACCCAATAACACTCTCTAGATTTTTTTTTTTGTGCATTAGACCATCCACGAAGAACAGATGCACGAGGGAGATTAAGACAAGAACGACATGAATGCATACATTGTCAATACATGATTCAAGACAGACATGAATGTAATACTATCGATTCACGATTCAATATTACTATCAAAATTTCATACATGTATACAAGGGAGTCCATATCTCGAAGTAGCCCATGGCTTCAGTTTACAAAAAAATATATACAACCACATCCTCAATATGGAATGTGATACTATAAGTCTGAGTACTACTCAGATCCAGATGATGACTCGGTGCTCCCTCCATGCTCAGATGAGCTCACATCGATCGGAATGTCGACTCACGTCCACCCTCTGCAGTGGCGGCGGGTGGATCATAAGCAGCTTGTGCCTGTTCAAGTAATATATAGTATATAAGTATATATATATGTAATTCAATAAACCAAAATCATTGGTTTAGAATTTTCAAGTACCTGTCGACCGTATGGTCTCATGGCCATCTCAAACTGCGCGTCCGTAATACGTCCCTCGGCTCTGAAGATGGCCCACGTGTCACGTCTGCTCTTGCCGACGAGCATACGCAGTATCGTGGGTTGTGGGCTTCCTCCCCGTAACCCGTTGTCGCTGTATCATAATCAACACAATTTGTAAGATTAAAACAATCATAGAATCAATGAATTAAGTAAACAATCAAATAAAGTGGCAAGATACTTACGAACTCTGCCTCCCATGACTCGACGCCGCCAGATCCGAAATGCGAAGATCCAATGGTCTCCATCTGGATCCGTCGTGCCTCCACATGCTGCCTGCTCTTCACGCCACCCTCTGCTCGTTTCTTTGTCTCCTTCCACTCGCGTTTGTGCGCAGTGGCAGGTTTCTCGACAGGATAGCCACCCGCAGCTACATTTAGCCGGTCATCGTATGCGAGTTTTTTAAGGTGAGATCTTTTATTACTTAAGATCTCCCTTATTCGCGTCCTTCCCCATACATCCGAGAATGTAGCATGTGGGGGATTGGGGTACCGACTATGTACAGCCTCTATCACCTCCCCAACTAATCTGCTATTTTGATCTTTAAATTTAATAAAACAATTTCTATATGAGTTTGATACTACCCCACGCATGTACTCCATTACCTCCCTCCCCCTCGCATCCATCACTATCCCGCCCCTATCCGTCACATCATAGCAGACCACTCTCTCCATCTCTCTCATCTCCTCCTCTTTCGAACTGTCTCCTCTAACTCTTCTCCCTCTATCTCCTCTCTCACCGCGTGCCCTACTACCTCCCCCACCTCCCCCACCTCCCCCACCAAAGCACCCACCGCATCCTCCACTCCCACTCTTCCTACTGCTGCGGGTGGAGTCACGACTGGGGGATTGTCTACGTGACAGTGGCTGTGAGCCCTGACGTTGTCGTGAAGTGTGCGGTACAGCCAGGAAAGTACGAAACTTCTAGCTGTGAGAGTGAATGTCAAATCCAACAAGGAATCTCACGCACAAAATTTCCCAAGGAGTATTGAACATCACTAATTCCAATGACAAATACATGTGTCAACTTGCCTCAATACATCCTTGAATTCATCCAGATGATTGCACAGAATTGCATGAAATCCTTTGAACCATTCATATGTGTGCATAACAAGACATTCCCCATTTTTCCAATAACATGTGTCCCCTTACAACCTTTACATCCAGTGCCATTAAAACCATGATATCATGATGCTCCTTTTCACCTGAAAACCTGCCTTAATATTCTAACATTTCACAAGCTAGAAATAGAATACGGCATAGCTATTTCATATACATAATTTCCAAAACTCAATCAAACAGGAACAAGGCCATCTTCCGTGATTTTACAAAACTCCAAGTTCTCCCAAAATTATATCTTGTTCACCAGATTTTTCCCATATATTCCAAATCTTTTAAGGGCTTATATGTCATGCCCTTTTTCTAAAGTAACAAAGAAGTTTTTGAATTAGGCTTATCTGAACGATGCGATGAGTGAACACGTCGATTTTTTTATTTTTGTTAACCCATAATGGCCGCTTCAGCGCCGATAACATGATGGAGAAAGAAATGGTGAAACAGTCGCCTTAGCGCTGACTGTGAGCTTTGATTTTCCAAGAAGCACATCATCAGATAGCTCTCAATTTTCCCTTCATTTATAGCACCTAAAAGCTATGCACAGAAGATAAGCTCTTCGAATGAAATCCTCTGGTCGCCGACGACACTGTTCCCTCCCTCTGCAGATTTTTCCTACTCACTCTGCAATCGCCGTTTGCCTCCGGTGCTCTCACCTTTTTCCCGCGGAGATCTCGGCGCTCCCTCCCACCACCTTTTTCCAGCTGTACATGCCATTTTAAAAAAAACTGCGCAATTCTCTTCTATGTTTTCTAGAAAAAAAAATTCCCAAATATACTTTGTTTTTTTTTTAACCTTAGCACTAAGGTTACAAGGCATAACCTTAGCATTAAGGTTAAAGTTCCCAATGCAAAGCATTTCATTTAATTCTATTCCCCGGCATTCAACAATTTCTTCGGCACTGCAATGTCTATTACTCTTGATGTCTCCGTAGTGTATAAATCATCATATTGGCCATGTGATTTATAGACTCCCCAATTGTTCATTCAAGTATCTTCCCATATCTTCATAAATACATTCCTTTGTGCATTGAGATACCCTCATGCTTGCATTCCATAAGATTCACTGATTTGACCCAATCGATACCATTTAGCAGAACCATCACCCTCCACACTCATATACAAAAACTCCTAGATTTGACTCAGCCTCAGCTTGTCTTATTGAACCTTATATACAATATGAACATATGTACATGTCATCATATAATGACTCGTCATGGCACATAACCTCATGCATCTGGATGTGTATTTGACGGCCTCACATGCACGGTTTCACATCATAGACGTGCCATGGCACGACATCCACCCCCTCTAAACCTGCACATCCTCTGGTATGTGCCAAATCATCATCAAGGTCCACATATAACTGGATGTCGTCTTCATCTTCTGCAGTTCCAGGAAGATCATCCTCTTCCTCTTCAATCATATCCATACTTCCACTGTCAAGCTTCTCATCCTGAATTTCTTGTGAATCAAAAGGATCACCATCATGCCTTCTTTTAAATATCTTGATTCTTTTGCCAGCCACAAGATTCTTTACTTTTGTTCCATCAAGCTCACACAGAGTATACGTGGCATTTCCATGCACATGCCTGACAATGTAAGGGCCAAACCATCTTTTTGCAAATTTTCTTTGAACAGTGAATTGGTTGTCAAGGCTACTATCATACATTAGAACCCAATCACCTTCTTCAATAGGTTTTGGCTGGAGTCTGTGTCTACTATCAAATCTTTCTTTATTTTTCAGCCTTGCATCTTTCAAGCGAGCTTTAGCAAGCTCTACATCTTCAGGCCTCCTCTCCAACTGTCTTATTCGCAATGCAAGGAGGTCATCTCTGCTCAATCCTTCCACCCAGGGCAATACATTCCAGGTTAGAATTACTTCTTCAACTGGCATCACTGGCTTCTGACCATACATTAATTCTGCAGGCATGTATCCTGTCACTGAGCTATGAGTTGTACGGTCAGCCCACAAGGCATATGGTAGCAGCTTTGGCCACTCTCTCATCCTTTCTCTGCATGCCTTAGCCAAAGCTTTAATGATTGGAGGATGTCCTCGCTCACTTTTCCCATTGCCCTCAGGATTGTAAGCATATGTTAGAGACAGTTTGATACCAATTCTAGAGAAGAATTCCCTTGCTTCTTCAACATCTAGCTCACCTCTATCAGCTGTTATTTTCCCAACACAACCATATCGGCAGATCACATCTTCCAAGAGAAATTTGCATGCTGTTTCCGTACTCTTTGTTCTAAGAGCACGCCCTTCTACCTGATTTGTCAAATCTTCTCTTGCAAGTGCTATATACCGCATCTGCCAAATTCCCAAAGGCATTGTAACTAGATCCACTACCCATTTGTAGTGCATGGCAGGTGGGTAGGTTGGTTGCAAGCCATCACGATGCCGCACATTTGAGTACATTTGGCATACTATGCATGTTTCCACATATTGGGAAATATCCTTGTACATTCCTCTCCACCAATATTTTTCCTTTATTTTGGTAAAGGTGGCCCATACACTTCTATGCCCAGCCCAGAGACTCTCATGGAATTCTTTCACAAGCTTTCCTTGAGTCTCTTTATCACATATGACTCTCTGTGGCATAGCATTCCTCTGTTTAGGATGCTTCCAGAGATACCCATCCTTTAGAAAGTAACCATATGCTTTTCTGCGGATTCTCTTAAATTCTGAGTCAGACCAATTTTGTTGCCTTGTTAGAGTGCTCAAATATTGACCAATAAGCAACCAGTCTCCTTCATATATTTCCTCAATAAAAGACTCAAGTGCATTTGATAGGCAAATATGATCCCCTTTTGCATATACTGTAGTATAGAACTTTGTACCCACATCATCAATGTCACTAATCATCTCTTCCTCATCTTCATACCTGGCTCGTGATAGCATATCTGCAACTGGATTATCTTTTCCCGCAATATGCTCAAACTCAGGATTTAGTGACTTGATATAAGCAATCCACCTAAGCATAGCAATATCTGGAGTGGTACAACTTGCTATCATTCCAAGAAGTGGCAAGCAATCAGTTTCCACTAGTACAGATGCCCCAATAAGATATTCTTTTTCACATTTTAGAGCAGTGACTATCCCCCATAATTCTCTCTTGATCTGTGGATACTTTCGTTGCCGAAAGCTTAATACCTTTGCTCCAAATCTAATTACATACCTATGATCATCCTCATCATCTTGTCCTACTGCCCATCCTATCCCAGTAGGACTAGTATCAACTGTAACAATCACAGGCCTGCCACACTCATAATCTGCCTTTCTCAAAATGGGTGATGATTGGAGCAAATATTTCAGCTTCCGCATAGCTTTAATATGTACTGCACTCCACAAAAATTTTTGATTTTTCCTCAAAAGCTGATAAAGAGGATCTGCTACATGTGCATAATGTGGGATCCAAATAACATAAAAGACGCATGCTCCAAGAAATCTCCTCAGCTCTGTAACATTAATGCATATTTCCTTCATTCTTTGTATTGCATCTATCTTGGCTGGACAAGGACGGCGTCCACTAGTACTACAAAGATGTCCCACTATTAGCACTTCACCAACCCCAAACACTGATTTCTGCCCAGATAAAGTAAGATTCACTTCTTCAAGCCTGGATAGAATCATGTCACAATCCTTTATATGATTTGCCACAAACTTGCGGCACCCCTTTGAATCCAAATCCTCATCTTTATCTTTCTCATCACAGCCCTTTATTGGCACATCATCCAAAAATGGCATAGTTTTTTGTGGTATGAAGTCTCGTAAGACTTTATTCATTCCATTCATCATATGTGCCACCGAGTTAGTGGCTCCCTGTGGTAAGGTACACATCCTTACTAATCCCAAAGGAGTTCTCATTGTGGTCAAGTCCCTGCTTTGTATATCCAGCTGGAACTGATCATATCCCGAATACAGATCACCCATAGAGTATATAGCTTTCCCTGCAAATGCTTCTGCAAACTCATCCACAATTGGGCCTGCTCCCACATTCCTGATTGTGACTTTGTTTACAGGTTGCATGTCTTGAATAAAGCGCAATGTCCCATTTTTCTTTGGTACAGTAAACCATCTGTTGGAATATGGGGCACATGAAGGCTCCAAGATTCCCATCCTGATCTTTTCCTTTAGTAATTCCATCAACTTTGGCAAGAGAGCCTTTGGTACTGGAATTGGCCGCAGGTTCCAGGGCACATGTGGAACAGTAAAGATCACCATTGGTGCTGTTACACTTGGATCAACACAACCTATCTCATGCGGCTGAAAGGCAAAAGCTTTCCCATGTTTTACAAGCATCTCCTCAAAGCATTCCCTTTCAACTGGCAACAGAAAATCCTTCTCACCAATCTTCAGCTCTTTCAGAGTTTCTTGAGTAAATTTATGCCCAATTTTCTTCGGATCTCTAAGATTTGGCTGCATAGAAGCTTCATCTATCTTCTCCTTGCTTCCTGGTGGCAAGGGCAAGGCAACTGGCTTCACCTTGTTTGCAACCGTTTTGTACTTTGTATCAACATGAGCATCCATCTCACAATTCATGTTTTTACATTCCACCCCCTCAAATTCCTGGATTATATCATACATCTCCACAGATGACACCTTTATCATTTCATTTCCACCCTGTAAGCATGCTCTTCCCATATCAAAAAGCACATCCATAGTATCTATAAATAACACCTCATCAAGCACCCCTGAAATAAACTCATTCTTCTCCAAAAGACCACACTGCTCAAAACTTTTTTGTTCATTTTGTATATGTTTTTGCATGCCACGCTTTAAATCCTTGCTTTTTACAAAAACCAGTGACCCATAGCTGGAGAATCCCTGAAAATTTGCTGAAAAACTATTTACATTGATTGAGTCCTGCGAGAACTCATTTCCCCTTGTACCATTGGAATCCCACTTTACAATGGCACCTGGCCAAAATCCCTCATCTCTCTGTAATTCATGAACTCTCTGTTTATCTTTGGGAGTGACTGTGCCCGAAGAGATTCACGATTCCTTTCATGATTAATGCAAACTGTCAAAAACTGAACAGCTTTTTTGCCATCTTTACTCCTTATTCTTGCATAAGCTGAGCCATCATCCAAAACCTTTGTTTCCATCCTTACAGCTGTAATGTAGGGTTGCCCAAGAATCAGGGGATACGATGACATCTCCTGAACAAAGAAATTCTGATCATCCTTCACATCCCCTATAGTTACCCTTACATTTGGACATGCTGCATAAAGCTCTCCAGATGAATTATTAGCTGCTTTAATCATCCACCCATGATCCACATCCATTGGCCACTTACATTTGTTGTAGAGATTTTTAGCCATAAGATTTATTTCAGACCCATGATCAATTAGAGCGACATATGGCTCTTCCAAATCACCTATCTTGACAAGGGTTTCAGTGGTTGCTCTTGCCCAATGGCTCCTGGAGTAATGACTCTTTGTAAGAACTTCTTTTTCATCATCCTCTTCCACAAAGCGCACTTGTCGTGCCCCATCAGCAGAGTGATTACATTCCACCACATTTTCTCTCTCTTCCTTTTTCTGTACCTGTACTCCATGAGTCTTAGAAGTGCTTGCCTCCCCTTGTGATGGAATAGATTCAATTATGGACTGCCTTTTTCTTCGTATAATATCAATTATCTCATCATGAAATTCTTTCTTTGCAATTCCCAAGACTTCCCCTAGTGTGAATTCCACCCTGCTGTTTAGAATCCTTTCTTCAAGTACCTTTTTGAGATCTGTTGCAACTTCAATATCAGATTGAAGCTTGTAGAGTGGACTTTTTCCTTTACCCTTCTCCTTCATTTTTGCTGGCACTTCTTCCATTGAAACATCATGTGGAGGTCTGCTATGCTGTGGAGGCATATGTGATGGCCCAGGATCCTTCTTTTCACTTCCACGTGTAACCCTTTTTGATGGCCCTCCTTCCTCATTTTCCCTTTTTCGCTTCTCCTCTACCTGTGCCTCATTATTTTGGCATTTGGCAATATAGGCATGAATGGATAAAGAATCCACAGGCTCCTCCCAGCCAGTCTCAAGACGTATACAATCACCTGCCTCATGCAAAGCTTGCTTTGATACTTTCTTTGATGCAATTAATTCCATTGTTGATGGCCAAAAATTCTCATTCTCATAATCCTCATCATTCTCAAATCCCTGCTTTAGTTGACCAACCTTTAATCCATAGGTTGCTACCTCAACCATAGAAATGGCATGACTAGCAGCCATATCCTCTACCAGCTTTTTCATCCCTCCTTTCCCAAAGTTTGTACTCAATGGAAGACCAGTCTCTGTAAGATGGATTTTTCCATCTTTGAAGAACACAAGTTGATTTTTAAGAGCTTCTTTATAGCTGGTACAATCCTTCTTTGCATGCTCTGGGTCATCACACCATATGCATCTATATGTAAGCCCTTCTTTGGTTTGAGGCCTTTGCATAGAAGCCTGCCCCAATGGTAGACCTTTTTCTTCAATCCTGGACATCTTCAATTTTAAGTCACGCATACCCTTGATAAGCTCATCCATCGGCCCATCTATCTTTGGAATTGTAGCAGCTGGTTTGGATAGATTCTCAGGGGTGACAGCAGTTATGGGGGTTGCAGAGCCCATCACCATTTTATCCCTCCTCCGCTGCCGCTTTGCTAACATAGTGACTGCATCCTCAACATCATTCCAATCACTCTTTAATCCCTGTTCTGTATTCTTATCCTCAAGGAGGATTTCCAATTTCTCCTGGAGATCTTTCCCAGCTGCTTGCAAGAAGAGCTCTGTCTTTTCTCTGTCCAAAGTTGCACGCTCTATTCTTGACAACTGGGCATAACGCTTCTCAAACTCCCTTAGCAATTCTGTGGCAGAAATTCCCATTTTAGGTTTTGTGACCCATTCCAAGAAAGTTCGTTTGGTCACTCGCTCAGAATCCTCCATGAAGTATTCATCCTTTAAAGCAAGCTTGAGTTCTTCCCAATTTCTGCCACCCTGTGCTGTCTGCAATCCTTTTATGTGCTCTCTTATTTCAGGAACGCATACCAGCTCGAAACTTCGAACCATATCCTCCTCAGTCACCCTGTTTAGCTCCATCTCCTTTATATAATTGCGCAGATACTTTGTAATGTCCTTCCCATCAAATTGATCCACCTTTTTCACAATTGATTGTAAGGCTTTGGTCGTGGAAATCTGTCCCCTCTCAGCAGCTTGTTGCTGTTGCATGTACATGGTAAACATTTGGAACATCTGCATAACTCCGGGGTCAAAATGAACCCCCTGGCCCTCAGAATTCTCAGCCATAGCTTCCCTGTATATTTCACCACACTCTCACCCCAGCAGTTTCACGTCGGGTTCACCAAAAGCTGTCGTGAAGTGTGCGGTACAGCCAGGAAAGTACGAAACTTCTAGCTGTGAGAGTGAATGTCAAATCCAACAAGGAATCTCACGCACAAAATTTCCCAAGGAGTATTGAACATCACTAATTCCAATGACAAATACATGTGTCAACTTGCCTCAATACATCCTTGAATTCATCCAGATGATTGCACAGAATTGCATGAAATCCTTTGAACCATTCATATGTGTGCATAACAAGACATTCCCCATTTTTCCAATAACATGTGTCCCCTTACAACCTTTACATCCAGTGCCATTAAAACCATGATATCATGATGCTCCTTTTCACCTGAAAACCTGCCTTAATATTCTAACATTTCACAAGCTAGAAATAGAATACGGCATAGCTATTTCATATACATAATTTCCAAAACTCAATCAAACAGGAACAAGGCCATCTTCCGTGATTTTACAAAACTCCAAGTTCTCCCAAAATTATATCTTGTTCACCAGCTTTTTCCCATATATTCCAAATCTTTTAAGGGCTTATATGTCATGCCCTTTTTCTAAAGTAACAAAGAAGTTTTTGAATTAGGCTTATCTGAATGATGCGATGAGTGAACACGTCGATTTTTTTATTTTTGTTAACCCATAATGGCCGCTTCAGCGCCGATAACATGATGGAGAAAGAAATGGTGAAACAGTCGCCTCAGCGCTGACTGTGAGCTTTGATTTTCCAAGAAGCACATCATCAGATTTTCCCTTCATTTATAGCACCTAAAAGCTATGCACAGAAGATAAGCTCTTCGAATGAAATCCTCTGGTCGCCGACGACACTGTTCCCTCCCTCTGCAGATTTTTCCTACTCACTCTGCAATCGCCGTTTGCCTCCGGTGCTCTCACCTTTTTCCCGCGGAGATCTCGGCGCTCCCTCCCACCACCTTTTTCCAGCTGTACATGCCATTTTAAAAAAAACTGCGCAATTCGCTTCTATGTTTTCTAGAAAAAAAAATTCCCAAATATACTTTGTTTTTTTTTTAACCTTAGCACTAAGGTTACAAGGCATAACCTTAGCATTAAGGTTAAATTTCCCAATGCAAAGCATTTCATTTAATTCTATTCCCCGGCATTCAACAATTTCTTCGGCACTGCAATGTCTATTACTCTTGATGTCTCCGTAGTGTATAAATCATCATATTGGCCATGTGATTTATAGACTCCCCAATTGTTCATTCAAGTATCTTCCCATATCTTCATAAATACATTCCTTTGTGCATTGAGATACCCTCATGCTTGCATTCCATAAGATTCACTGATTTGACCCAATCGATACCATTTAGTAGAACCATCACCCTCCACACTCATATACAAAAACTCCTAGATTTGACTCAGCCTCAGCTTGTCTTATTGAACCTTATATACAATATGAACATATGTACATGTCCTCATATAATGACTCGTCATGGCACATAACCTTATGCATCTGGATGTGTATTTGACGGCCTCACATGCACGGTTTCACATCATAGACGTGCCATGGCACGACATCCACCCCCTCTAAACCTGCACATCCTCTGGTATGTGCCAAATCATCATCAAGGTCCACATATAACTGGATGTCGTCTTCATCTTCTACAGTTCCAGGAAGATCATCCTCTTCCTCTTCACGTCGGGTTCACCAAAAGCTGTCGTGAAGTGTGCGGTACAGCCAGGAAAGTACGAAACTTCTAGCTGTGAGAGTGAATGTCAAATCCAACAAGGAATCTCACGCACAAAATTTCCCAAGGAGTATTGAACATCACTAATTCCAATGACAAATACATGTGTCAACTTGCCTCAATACATCCTTGAATTCATCCAGATGATTGCACAGAATTGCATGAAATCCTTTGAACCATTCATATGTGTGCATAACAAGACATTCCCCATTTTTCCAATAACATGTGTCCCCTTACAACCTTTACATCCAGTGCCATTAAAACCATGATATCATGATGCTCCTTTTCACCTGAAAACCTGCCTTAATATTCTAACATTTCACAAGCTAGAAATAGAATACGGCATAGCTATTTCATATACATAATTTCCAAAACTCAATCAAACAGGAACAAGGCCATCTTCCGTGATTTTACAAAACTCCAAGTTCTCCCAAAATTATATCTTGTTCACCAGCTTTTTCCCATATATTCCAAATCTTTTAAGGGCTTATATGTCATGCCCTTTTTCTAAAGTAACAAAGAAGTTTTTGAATTAGGCTTATCTGAATGATGCGATGAGTGAACACGTCGATTTTTTTATTTTTGTTAACCCATAATGGCCGCTTCAGCGCCGATAACATGATGGAGAAAGAAATGGTGAAACAGTCGCCTCAGCGCTGACTGTGAGCTTTGATTTTCCAAGAAGCACATCATCAGATTTTCCCTTCATTTATAGCACCTAAAAGCTATGCACAGAAGATAAGCTCTTCGAATGAAATCCTCTGGTCGCCGACGACACTGTTCCCTCCCTCTGCAGATTTTTCCTACTCACTCTGCAATCGCCGTTTGCCTCCGGTGCTCTCACCTTTTTCCCGCGGAGATCTCGGCGCTCCCTCCCACCACCTTTTTCCAGCTGTACATGCCATTTTAAAAAAAACTGCGCAATTCGCTTCTATGTTTTCTAGAAAAAAAAATTCCCAAATATACTTTGTTTTTTTTTTAACCTTAGCACTAAGGTTACAAGGCATAACCTTAGCATTAAGGTTAAATTTCCCAATGCAAAGCATTTCATTTAATTCTATTCCCCGGCATTCAACAATTTCTTCGGCACTGCAATGTCTATTACTCTTGATGTCTCCGTAGTGTATAAATCATCATATTGGCCATGTGATTTATAGACTCCCCAATTGTTCATTCAAGTATCTTCCCATATCTTCATAAATACATTCCTTTGTGCATTGAGATACCCTCATGCTTGCATTCCATAAGATTCACTGATTTGACCCAATCGATACCATTTAGTAGAACCATCACCCTCCACACTCATATACAAAAACTCCTAGATTTGACTCAGCCTCAGCTTGTCTTATTGAACCTTATATACAATATGAACATATGTACATGTCCTCATATAATGACTCGTCATGGCACATAACCTTATGCATCTGGATGTGTATTTGACGGCCTCACATGCACGGTTTCACATCATAGACGTGCCATGGCACGACATCCACCCCCTCTAAACCTGCACATCCTCTGGTATGTGCCAAATCATCATCAAGGTCCACATATAACTGGATGTCGTCTTCATCTTCTACAGTTCCAGGAAGATCATCCTCTTCCTCTTCACGTCGGGTTCACCAAAAGCTGTCGTGAAGTGTGCGGTACAGCCAGGAAAGTACGAAACTTCTAGCTGTGAGAGTGAATGTCAAATCCAACAAGGAATCTCACGCACAAAATTTCCCAAGGAGTATTGAACATCACTAATTCCAATGACAAATACATGTGTCAACTTGCCTCAATACATCCTTGAATTCATCCAGATGATTGCACAGAATTGCATGAAATCCTTTGAACCATTCATATGTGTGCATAACAAGACATTCCCCATTTTTCCAATAACATGTGTCCCCTTACAACCTTTACATCCAGTGCCATTAAAACCATGATATCATGATGCTCCTTTTCACCTGAAAACCTGCCTTAATATTCTAACATTTCACAAGCTAGAAATAGAATACGGCATAGCTATTTCATATACATAATTTCCAAAACTCAATCAAACAGGAACAAGGCCATCTTCCGTGATTTTACAAAACTCCAAGTTCTCCCAAAATTATATCTTGTTCACCAGCTTTTTCCCATATATTCCAAATCTTTTAAGGGCTTATATGTCATGCCCTTTTTCTAAAGTAACAAAGAAGTTTTTGAATTAGGCTTATCTGAATGATGCGATGAGTGAACACGTCGATTTTTTTATTTTTGTTAACCCATAATGGCCGCTTCAGCGCCGATAACATGATGGAGAAAGAAATGGTGAAACAGTCGCCTCAGCGCTGACTGTGAGCTTTGATTTTCCAAGAAGCACATCATCAGATAGCTCTCAATTTTCCCTTCATTTATAGCACCTAAAAGCTATGCACAGAAGATAAGCTCTTCGAATGAAATCCTCTGGTCGCCGACGACACTGTTCCCTCCCTCTGCAGATTTTTCCTACTCACTCTGCAATCGCCGTTTGCCTCCGGTGCTCTCACCTTTTTCCCGCGGAGATCTCGGCGCTCCCTCCCACCACCTTTTTCCAGCTGTACATGCCATTTTAAAAAAAACTGCGCAATTCGCTTCTATGTTTTCTAGAAAAAAAAATTCCCAAATATACTTTGTTTTTTTTTTAACCTTAGCACTAAGGTTACAAGGCATAACCTTAGCATTAAGGTTAAATTTCCCAATGCAAAGCATTTCATTTAATTCTATTCCCCGGCATTCAACAATTTCTTCGGCACTGCAATGTCTATTACTCTTGATGTCTCCGTAGTGTATAAATCATCATATTGGCCATGTGATTTATAGACTCCCCAATTGTTCATTCAAGTATCTTCCCATATCTTCATAAATACATTCCTTTGTGCATTGAGATACCCTCATGCTTGCATTCCATAAGATTCACTGATTTGACCCAATCGATACCATTTAGTAGAACCATCACCCTCCACACTCATATACAAAAACTCCTAGATTTGACTCAGCCTCAGCTTGTCTTATTGAACCTTATATACAATATGAACATATGTACATGTCCTCATATAATGACTCGTCATGGCACATAACCTTATGCATCTGGATGTGTATTTGACGGCCTCACATGCACGGTTTCACATCATAGACGTGCCATGGCACGACATCCACCCCCTCTAAACCTGCACATCCTCTGGTATGTGCCAAATCATCATCAAGGTCCACATATAACTGGATGTCGTCTTCATCTTCTACAGTTCCAGGAAGATCATCCTCTTCCTCTTCACGTCGGGTTCACCAAAAGCTGTCGTGAAGTGTGCGGTACAGCCAGGAAAGTACGAAACTTCTAGCTGTGAGAGTGAATGTCAAATCCAACAAGGAATCTCACGCACAAAATTTCCCAAGGAGTATTGAACATCACTAATTCCAATGACAAATACATGTGTCAACTTGCCTCAATACATCCTTGAATTCATCCAGATGATTGCACAGAATTGCATGAAATCCTTTGAACCATTCATATGTGTGCATAACAAGACATTCCCCATTTTTCCAATAACATGTGTCCCCTTACAACCTTTACATCCAGTGCCATTAAAACCATGATATCATGATGCTCCTTTTCACCTGAAAACCTGCCTTAATATTCTAACATTTCACAAGCTAGAAATAGAATACGGCATAGCTATTTCATATACATAATTTCCAAAACTCAATCAAACAGGAACAAGGCCATCTTCCGTGATTTTACAAAACTCCAAGTTCTCCCAAAATTATATCTTGTTCACCAGCTTTTTCCCATATATTCCAAATCTTTTAAGGGCTTATATGTCATGCCCTTTTTCTAAAGTAACAAAGAAGTTTTTGAATTAGGCTTATCTGAATGATGCGATGAGTGAACACGTCGATTTTTTTATTTTTGTTAACCCATAATGGCCGCTTCAGCGCCGATAACATGATGGAGAAAGAAATGGTGAAACAGTCGCCTCAGCGCTGACTGTGAGCTTTGATTTTCCAAGAAGCACATCATCAGATAGCTCTCAATTTTCCCTTCATTTATAGCACCTAAAAGCTATGCACAGAAGATAAGCTCTTCGAATGAAATCCTCTGGTCGCCGACGACACTGTTCCCTCCCTCTGCAGATTTTTCCTACTCACTCTGCAATCGCCGTTTGCCTCCGGTGCTCTCACCTTTTTCCCGCGGAGATCTCGGCGCTCCCTCCCACCACCTTTTTCCAGCTGTACATGCCATTTTAAAAAAAACTGCGCAATTCGCTTCTATGTTTTCTAGAAAAAAAAATTCCCAAATATACTTTGTTTTTTTTTTAACCTTAGCACTAAGGTTACAAGGCATAACCTTAGCATTAAGGTTAAATTTCCCAATGCAAAGCATTTCATTTAATTCTATTCCCCGGCATTCAACAATTTCTTCGGCACTGCAATGTCTATTACTCTTGATGTCTCCGTAGTGTATAAATCATCATATTGGCCATGTGATTTATAGACTCCCCAATTGTTCATTCAAGTATCTTCCCATATCTTCATAAATACATTCCTTTGTGCATTGAGATACCCTCATGCTTGCATTCCATAAGATTCACTGATTTGACCCAATCGATACCATTTAGTAGAACCATCACCCTCCACACTCATATACAAAAACTCCTAGATTTGACTCAGCCTCAGCTTGTCTTATTGAACCTTATATACAATATGAACATATGTACATGTCCTCATATAATGACTCGTCATGGCACATAACCTTATGCATCTGGATGTGTATTTGACGGCCTCACATGCACGGTTTCACATCATAGACGTGCCATGGCACGACATCCACCCCCTCTAAACCTGCACATCCTCTGGTATGTGCCAAATCATCATCAAGGTCCACATATAACTGGATGTCGTCTTCATCTTCTACAGTTCCAGGAAGATCATCCTCTTCCTCTTCACGTCGGGTTCACCAAAAGCTGTCGTGAAGTGTGCGGTACAGCCAGGAAAGTACGAAACTTCTAGCTGTGAGAGTGAATGTCAAATCCAACAAGGAATCTCACGCACAAAATTTCCCAAGGAGTATTGAACATCACTAATTCCAATGACAAATACATGTGTCAACTTGCCTCAATACATCCTTGAATTCATCCAGATGATTGCACAGAATTGCATGAAATCCTTTGAACCATTCATATGTGTGCATAACAAGACATTCCCCATTTTTCCAATAACATGTGTCCCCTTACAACCTTTACATCCAGTGCCATTAAAACCATGATATCATGATGCTCCTTTTCACCTGAAAACCTGCCTTAATATTCTAACATTTCACAAGCTAGAAATAGAATACGGCATAGCTATTTCATATACATAATTTCCAAAACTCAATCAAACAGGAACAAGGCCATCTTCCGTGATTTTACAAAACTCCAAGTTCTCCCAAAATTATATCTTGTTCACCAGCTTTTTCCCATATATTCCAAATCTTTTAAGGGCTTATATGTCATGCCCTTTTTCTAAAGTAACAAAGAAGTTTTTGAATTAGGCTTATCTGAATGATGCGATGAGTGAACACGTCGATTTTTTTATTTTTGTTAACCCATAATGGCCGCTTCAGCGCCGATAACATGATGGAGAAAGAAATGGTGAAACAGTCGCCTCAGCGCTGACTGTGAGCTTTGATTTTCCAAGAAGCACATCATCAGATAGCTCTCAATTTTCCCTTCATTTATAGCACCTAAAAGCTATGCACAGAAGATAAGCTCTTCGAATGAAATCCTCTGGTCGCCGACGACACTGTTCCCTCCCTCTGCAGATTTTTCCTACTCACTCTGCAATCGCCGTTTGCCTCCGGTGCTCTCACCTTTTTCCCGCGGAGATCTCGGCGCTCCCTCCCACCACCTTTTTCCAGCTGTACATGCCATTTTAAAAAAAACTGCGCAATTCGCTTCTATGTTTTCTAGAAAAAAAAATTCCCAAATATACTTTGTTTTTTTTTTAACCTTAGCACTAAGGTTACAAGGCATAACCTTAGCATTAAGGTTAAATTTCCCAATGCAAAGCATTTCATTTAATTCTATTCCCCGGCATTCAACAATTTCTTCGGCACTGCAATGTCTATTACTCTTGATGTCTCCGTAGTGTATAAATCATCATATTGGCCATGTGATTTATAGACTCCCCAATTGTTCATTCAAGTATCTTCCCATATCTTCATAAATACATTCCTTTGTGCATTGAGATACCCTCATGCTTGCATTCCATAAGATTCACTGATTTGACCCAATCGATACCATTTAGTAGAACCATCACCCTCCACACTCATATACAAAAACTCCTAGATTTGACTCAGCCTCAGCTTGTCTTATTGAACCTTATATACAATATGAACATATGTACATGTCCTCATATAATGACTCGTCATGGCACATAACCTTATGCATCTGGATGTGTATTTGACGGCCTCACATGCACGGTTTCACATCATAGACGTGCCATGGCACGACATCCACCCCCTCTAAACCTGCACATCCTCTGGTATGTGCCAAATCATCATCAAGGTCCACATATAACTGGATGTCGTCTTCATCTTCTACAGTTCCAGGAAGATCATCCTCTTCCTCTTCACGTCGGGTTCACCAAAAGCTGTCGTGAAGTGTGCGGTACAGCCAGGAAAGTACGAAACTTCTAGCTGTGAGAGTGAATGTCAAATCCAACAAGGAATCTCACGCACAAAATTTCCCAAGGAGTATTGAACATCACTAATTCCAATGACAAATACATGTGTCAACTTGCCTCAATACATCCTTGAATTCATCCAGATGATTGCACAGAATTGCATGAAATCCTTTGAACCATTCATATGTGTGCATAACAAGACATTCCCCATTTTTCCAATAACATGTGTCCCCTTACAACCTTTACATCCAGTGCCATTAAAACCATGATATCATGATGCTCCTTTTCACCTGAAAACCTGCCTTAATATTCTAACATTTCACAAGCTAGAAATAGAATACGGCATAGCTATTTCATATACATAATTTCCAAAACTCAATCAAACAGGAACAAGGCCATCTTCCGTGATTTTACAAAACTCCAAGTTCTCCCAAAATTATATCTTGTTCACCAGCTTTTTCCCATATATTCCAAATCTTTTAAGGGCTTATATGTCATGCCCTTTTTCTAAAGTAACAAAGAAGTTTTTGAATTAGGCTTATCTGAATGATGCGATGAGTGAACACGTCGATTTTTTTATTTTTGTTAACCCATAATGGCCGCTTCAGCGCCGATAACATGATGGAGAAAGAAATGGTGAAACAGTCGCCTCAGCGCTGACTGTGAGCTTTGATTTTCCAAGAAGCACATCATCAGATAGCTCTCAATTTTCCCTTCATTTATAGCACCTAAAAGCTATGCACAGAAGATAAGCTCTTCGAATGAAATCCTCTGGTCGCCGACGACACTGTTCCCTCCCTCTGCAGATTTTTCCTACTCACTCTGCAATCGCCGTTTGCCTCCGGTGCTCTCACCTTTTTCCCGCGGAGATCTCGGCGCTCCCTCCCACCACCTTTTTCCAGCTGTACATGCCATTTTAAAAAAAACTGCGCAATTCGCTTCTATGTTTTCTAGAAAAAAAAATTCCCAAATATACTTTGTTTTTTTTTTAACCTTAGCACTAAGGTTACAAGGCATAACCTTAGCATTAAGGTTAAATTTCCCAATGCAAAGCATTTCATTTAATTCTATTCCCCGGCATTCAACAATTTCTTCGGCACTGCAATGTCTATTACTCTTGATGTCTCCGTAGTGTATAAATCATCATATTGGCCATGTGATTTATAGACTCCCCAATTGTTCATTCAAGTATCTTCCCATATCTTCATAAATACATTCCTTTGTGCATTGAGATACCCTCATGCTTGCATTCCATAAGATTCACTGATTTGACCCAATCGATACCATTTAGTAGAACCATCACCCTCCACACTCATATACAAAAACTCCTAGATTTGACTCAGCCTCAGCTTGTCTTATTGAACCTTATATACAATATGAACATATGTACATGTCCTCATATAATGACTCGTCATGGCACATAACCTTATGCATCTGGATGTGTATTTGACGGCCTCACATGCACGGTTTCACATCATAGACGTGCCATGGCACGACATCCACCCCCTCTAAACCTGCACATCCTCTGGTATGTGCCAAATCATCATCAAGGTCCACATATAACTGGATGTCGTCTTCATCTTCTACAGTTCCAGGAAGATCATCCTCTTCCTCTTCACGTCGGGTTCACCAAAAGCTGTCGTGAAGTGTGCGGTACAGCCAGGAAAGTACGAAACTTCTAGCTGTGAGAGTGAATGTCAAATCCAACAAGGAATCTCACGCACAAAATTTCCCAAGGAGTATTGAACATCACTAATTCCAATGACAAATACATGTGTCAACTTGCCTCAATACATCCTTGAATTCATCCAGATGATTGCACAGAATTGCATGAAATCCTTTGAACCATTCATATGTGTGCATAACAAGACATTCCCCATTTTTCCAATAACATGTGTCCCCTTACAACCTTTACATCCAGTGCCATTAAAACCATGATATCATGATGCTCCTTTTCACCTGAAAACCTGCCTTAATATTCTAACATTTCACAAGCTAGAAATAGAATACGGCATAGCTATTTCATATACATAATTTCCAAAACTCAATCAAACAGGAACAAGGCCATCTTCCGTGATTTTACAAAACTCCAAGTTCTCCCAAAATTATATCTTGTTCACCAGCTTTTTCCCATATATTCCAAATCTTTTAAGGGCTTATATGTCATGCCCTTTTTCTAAAGTAACAAAGAAGTTTTTGAATTAGGCTTATCTGAATGATGCGATGAGTGAACACGTCGATTTTTTTATTTTTGTTAACCCATAATGGCCGCTTCAGCGCCGATAACATGATGGAGAAAGAAATGGTGAAACAGTCGCCTCAGCGCTGACTGTGAGCTTTGATTTTCCAAGAAGCACATCATCAGATAGCTCTCAATTTTCCCTTCATTTATAGCACCTAAAAGCTATGCACAGAAGATAAGCTCTTCGAATGAAATCCTCTGGTCGCCGACGACACTGTTCCCTCCCTCTGCAGATTTTTCCTACTCACTCTGCAATCGCCGTTTGCCTCCGGTGCTCTCACCTTTTTCCCGCGGAGATCTCGGCGCTCCCTCCCACCACCTTTTTCCAGCTGTACATGCCATTTTAAAAAAAACTGCGCAATTCGCTTCTATGTTTTCTAGAAAAAAAAATTCCCAAATATACTTTGTTTTTTTTTTAACCTTAGCACTAAGGTTACAAGGCATAACCTTAGCATTAAGGTTAAATTTCCCAATGCAAAGCATTTCATTTAATTCTATTCCCCGGCATTCAACAATTTCTTCGGCACTGCAATGTCTATTACTCTTGATGTCTCCGTAGTGTATAAATCATCATATTGGCCATGTGATTTATAGACTCCCCAATTGTTCATTCAAGTATCTTCCCATATCTTCATAAATACATTCCTTTGTGCATTGAGATACCCTCATGCTTGCATTCCATAAGATTCACTGATTTGACCCAATCGATACCATTTAGTAGAACCATCACCCTCCACACTCATATACAAAAACTCCTAGATTTGACTCAGCCTCAGCTTGTCTTATTGAACCTTATATACAATATGAACATATGTACATGTCCTCATATAATGACTCGTCATGGCACATAACCTTATGCATCTGGATGTGTATTTGACGGCCTCACATGCACGGTTTCACATCATAGACGTGCCATGGCACGACATCCACCCCCTCTAAACCTGCACATCCTCTGGTATGTGCCAAATCATCATCAAGGTCCACATATAACTGGATGTCGTCTTCATCTTCTACAGTTCCAGGAAGATCATCCTCTTCCTCTTCACGTCGGGTTCACCAAAAGCTGTCGTGAAGTGTGCGGTACAGCCAGGAAAGTACGAAACTTCTAGCTGTGAGAGTGAATGTCAAATCCAACAAGGAATCTCACGCACAAAATTTCCCAAGGAGTATTGAACATCACTAATTCCAATGACAAATACATGTGTCAACTTGCCTCAATACATCCTTGAATTCATCCAGATGATTGCACAGAATTGCATGAAATCCTTTGAACCATTCATATGTGTGCATAACAAGACATTCCCCATTTTTCCAATAACATGTGTCCCCTTACAACCTTTACATCCAGTGCCATTAAAACCATGATATCATGATGCTCCTTTTCACCTGAAAACCTGCCTTAATATTCTAACATTTCACAAGCTAGAAATAGAATACGGCATAGCTATTTCATATACATAATTTCCAAAACTCAATCAAACAGGAACAAGGCCATCTTCCGTGATTTTACAAAACTCCAAGTTCTCCCAAAATTATATCTTGTTCACCAGCTTTTTCCCATATATTCCAAATCTTTTAAGGGCTTATATGTCATGCCCTTTTTCTAAAGTAACAAAGAAGTTTTTGAATTAGGCTTATCTGAATGATGCGATGAGTGAACACGTCGATTTTTTTATTTTTGTTAACCCATAATGGCCGCTTCAGCGCCGATAACATGATGGAGAAAGAAATGGTGAAACAGTCGCCTCAGCGCTGACTGTGAGCTTTGATTTTCCAAGAAGCACATCATCAGATAGCTCTCAATTTTCCCTTCATTTATAGCACCTAAAAGCTATGCACAGAAGATAAGCTCTTCGAATGAAATCCTCTGGTCGCCGACGACACTGTTCCCTCCCTCTGCAGATTTTTCCTACTCACTCTGCAATCGCCGTTTGCCTCCGGTGCTCTCACCTTTTTCCCGCGGAGATCTCGGCGCTCCCTCCCACCACCTTTTTCCAGCTGTACATGCCATTTTAAAAAAAACTGCGCAATTCTCTTCTATGTTTTCTAGAAAAAAAAATTCCCAAATATACTTTGTTTTTTTTTTAACCTTAGCACTAAGGTTACAAGGCATAACCTTAGCATTAAGGTTAAATTTCCCAATGCAAAGCATTTCATTTAATTCTATTCCCCGGCATTCAACAATTTCTTCGGCACTGCAATGTCTATTACTCTTGATGTCTCCGTAGTGTATAAATCATCATATTGGCCATGTGATTTATAGACTCCCCAATTGTTCATTCAAGTATCTTCCCATATCTTCATAAATACATTCCTTTGTGCATTGAGATACCCTCATGCTTGCATTCCATAAGATTCACTGATTTGACCCAATCGATACCATTTAGTAGAACCATCACCCTCCACACTCATATACAAAAACTCCTAGATTTGACTCAGCCTCAGCTTGTCTTATTGAACCTTATATACAATATGAACATATGTACATGTCCTCATATAATGACTCGTCATGGCACATAACCTTATGCATCTGGATGTGTATTTGACGGCCTCACATGCACGGTTTCACATCATAGACGTGCCATGGCACGACATCCACCCCCTCTAAACTTGCACATCCTCTGGTATGTGCCAAATCATCATCAAGGTCCACATATAACTGGATGTCGTCTTCATCTTCTACAGTTCCAGGAAGATCATCCTCTTCCTCTTCACGTCGGGTTCACCAAAAGCTGTCGTGAAGTGTGCGGTACAGCCAGGAAAGTACGAAACTTCTAGCTGTGAGAGTGAATGTCAAATCCAACAAGGAATCTCACGCACAAAATTTCCCAAGGAGTATTGAACATCACTAATTCCAATGACAAATACATGTGTCAACTTGCCTCAATACATCCTTGAATTCATCCAGATGATTGCACAGAATTGCATGAAATCCTTTGAACCATTCATATGTGTGCATAACAAGACATTCCCCATTTTTCCAATAACATGTGTCCCCTTACAACCTTTACATCCAGTGCCATTAAAACCATGATATCATGATGCTCCTTTTCACCTGAAAACCTGCCTTAATATTCTAACATTTCACAAGCTAGAAATAGAATACGGCATAGCTATTTCATATACATAATTTCCAAAACTCAATCAAACAGGAACAAGGCCATCTTCCGTGATTTTACAAAACTCCAAGTTCTCCCAAAATTATATCTTGTTCACCAGCTTTTTCCCATATATTCCAAATCTTTTAAGGGCTTATATGTCATGCCCTTTTTCTAAAGTAACAAAGAAGTTTTTGAATTAGGCTTATCTGAATGATGCGATGAGTGAACACGTCGATTTTTTTATTTTTGTTAACCCATAATGGCCGCTTCAGCGCCGATAACATGATGGAGAAAGAAATGGTGAAACAGTCGCCTCAGCGCTGACTGTGAGCTTTGATTTTCCAAGAAGCACATCATCAGATAGCTCTCAATTTTCCCTTCATTTATAGCACCTAAAAGCTATGCACAGAAGATAAGCTCTTCGAATGAAATCCTCTGGTCGCCGACGACACTGTTCCCTCCCTCTGCAGATTTTTCCTACTCACTCTGCAATCGCCGTTTGCCTCCGGTGCTCTCACCTTTTTCCCGCGGAGATCTCGGCGCTCCCTCCCACCACCTTTTTCCAGCTGTACATGCCATTTTAAAAAAAACTGCGCAATTCGCTTCTATGTTTTCTAGAAAAAAAAAATCCCAAATATACTTTGTTTTTTTTTTAACCTTAGCACTAAGGTTACAAGGCATAACCTTAGCATTAAGGTTAAATTTCCCAATGCAAAGCATTTCATTTAATTCTATTCCCCGGCATTCAACAATTTCTTCGGCACTGCAATGTCTATTACTCTTGATGTCTCCGTAGTGTATAAATCATCATATTGGCCATGTGATTTATAGACTCCCCAATTGTTCATTCAAGTATCTTCCCATATCTTCATAAATACATTCCTTTGTGCATTGAGATACCCTCATGCTTGCATTCCATAAGATTCACTGATTTGACCCAATCGATACCATTTAGTAGAACCATCACCCTCCACACTCATATACAAAAACTCCTAGATTTGACTCAGCCTCAGCTTGTCTTATTGAACCTTATATACAATATGAACATATGTACATGTCCTCATATAATGACTCGTCATGGCACATAACCTTATGCATCTGGATGTGTATTTGACGGCCTCACATGCACGGTTTCACATCATAGACGTGCCATGGCACGACATCCACCCCCTCTAAACCTGCACATCCTCTGGTATGTGCCAAATCATCATCAAGGTCCACATATAACTGGATGTCGTCTTCATCTTCTACAGTTCCAGGAAGATCATCCTCTTCCTCTTCACGTCGGGTTCACCAAAAGCTGTCGTGAAGTGTGCGGTACAGCCAGGAAAGTACGAAACTTCTAGCTGTGAGAGTGAATGTCAAATCCAACAAGGAATCTCACGCACAAAATTTCCCAAGGAGTATTGAACATCACTAATTCCAATGACAAATACATGTGTCAACTTGCCTCAATACATCCTTGAATTCATCCAGATGATTGCACAGAATTGCATGAAATCCTTTGAACCATTCATATGTGTGCATAACAAGACATTCCCCATTTTTCCAATAACATGTGTCCCCTTACAACCTTTACATCCAGTGCCATTAAAACCATGATATCATGATGCTCCTTTTCACCTGAAAACCTGCCTTAATATTCTAACATTTCACAAGCTAGAAATAGAATACGGCATAGCTATTTCATATACATAATTTCCAAAACTCAATCAAACAGGAACAAGGCCATCTTCCGTGATTTTACAAAACTCCAAGTTCTCCCAAAATTATATCTTGTTCACCAGCTTTTTCCCATATATTCCAAATCTTTTAAGGGCTTATATGTCATGCCCTTTTTCTAAAGTAACAAAGAAGTTTTTGAATTAGGCTTATCTGAATGATGCGATGAGTGAACACGTCGATTTTTTTATTTTTGTTAACCCATAATGGCCGCTTCAGCGCCGATAACATGATGGAGAAAGAAATGGTGAAACAGTCGCCTTAGCGCTGACTGTGAGCTTTGATTTTCCAAGAAGCACATCATCAGATAGCTCTCAATTTTCCCTTCATTTATAGCACCTAAAAGCTATGCACAAAAGATAAGCTCTTCGAATGAAATCCTCTGGTCGCCGACGACACTGTTCCCTCCCTCTGCAGATTTTTCCTACTCACTCTGCAATCGCCGTTTGCCTCCGGTGCTCTCACCTTTTTCCCGCGGAGATCTCGACGCTCCCTCCCACCACCTTTTTCCAGCTGTACATGCCATTTTAAAAAAAACTGCGCAATTCGCTTCTATGTTTTCTAGAAAAAAAAATTCCCAAATATACTTTGTTTTTTTTTTAACCTTAGCACTAAGGTTACAAGGCATAACCTTAGCATTAAGGTTAAAGTTCCCAATGCAAAGCATTTCATTTAATTCTATTCCCCGGCAATTTCTTCGGCACTGCAATGTCTATTACTCTTGATGTCTTCGTAGTGTATAAATCATCATATTGGCCATGTGATTTATAGACTCCCCAATTGTTCATTCAAGTATCTTCCCATATCTTCATAAATACATTCCTTTGTGCATTGAGATACCCTCATGCTTGCATTCCATAAGATTCACTGATTTGACCCAATCGATACCATTTAGCAGAACCATCACCCTCCACACTCATATACAAAAACTCCTAGATTTGACTCAGCCTCAGCTTGTCTTATTGAACCTTATATACAATATGAACATATGTACATGTCATCATATAATGACTCGTCATGGCACATAACCTCATGCATCTGGATGTGTATTTGACGGCCTCACATGCACGGTTTCACATCATAGACGTGCCATGGCACGACAACGTGACGGTGGCTCTGAGGGAGCACGTGATGGTGGCTGTGAGGGTGTACGTGAGTGTGTCTGGGATGAGGTATGTCTCCTCGGTGGACGTGGAAGAGGAGAAGCTGCATGCCGTCTCGTCGGACTCGAAGGAATAGATGGCACTGGAGTGCCCTGGATACTCGCGGTAGGGGTATAGACACCAGGTAGGGAAGGAGGGGGATGGGCATACATATACTCTGTAAGCTCAACTGGACCAGGATGGCGCCCCAAATGATTCAGCATCTTCATCAGCCAATTGCTGTATGCAAATGGATCGGATGAAGAACCTGGAATATCCATAAAGAACCTGCAACAAACATCTTCATGTACATCATGGGCTGTCTCTTGACTCACACAAATATCATCATTCAAGTCAGTTGTGTTGCCTGCCAATCATGAATTCTGAAATGCAGTCTTGTGTATACACCCGTCCAGAAACGCGTGTATATCTGCGTGAACAGACTCTGTAGACAGAGTACACGCGCTTTTACACGCGACCTGCAAAATTTTTTTTTCAAAAGGACCGACCTCCGACAAAGACAAAGTGTCCTTATAAAAGGACCACTGTCGCCCCTGTCAGGATCATTCACCCAATCGTGTGCACAGAAGCAAAAGGACGAAGACAAACCCAAAAAGCAAAGAGCAAATAGCATAAACAAATCTGAGGAAAGAGACAAGGCACAGGACAAACTGACTCACCTCTGAAAAAGTGAGTCTTCTTTCTTGCATGGTTTCCTCCCGTGTGTGCTCCTTCTCTGCTCCCTCCTTGCACTTAGGTTTCGTTTTTGTTGGAAGAGGCGAAAACGAAAGCAGTGTTGATATGTTAGTTCAAAATCTATATTTGGGGAAGGCGGGCTATTTTTAGTTTAAACAGACCGTCGTGTTTATAAACGCGTGTATATTCACGTGTATGATATTTTAGCTGCGTTTATACACGCGTTTTGCAGGAATTACCCGCGTTAATACACGCGATTTTTCGGAAATAGTCGCGTTAATACACGCAAATGTATGTGTAATCGATGTCAAGGATGCATTGTACGAGCACGTCGAATTACCTTGAATCACATCTCCATGTATGGAGAATGGAATCAAACAGGTTTAGAGGTGAGTAGATGTAAATTGATGGTATTCAAATGACTCATGGTATCCAAATTAAATTAATAGAGTTGTAATATATAAACTCTAATTGAAGCAGGATGCAGTACCACACCCTAACATGGTACCCTACGCGCGACGAGAGCACGCAAAGCGTCGACGAGATGATGCTGGAGCTTCGGGACCTATTGTGAGAGATGAGTGGGAAAGGAATGACAATAGCCCTGCACCCCACGAAGTTATGGAAGAGGAGGTGCTTGATGATATGGTGCGGAATCTTTTTAAGGATGATCCCAAAGGTATGGACGACGATGATATGGAACAAGAGCATCTTTACAAGGCTTCATCGACACCGGTGTTTGAAGGGTGCACATTCTCTGTTTTACGTGCTTCACTTGAACTACTCAATATACAAACAGTTTATGGATGGAGCAATGCAAGTCTTGACGCATTATTGAAGTAAGCATTCTAACTTACAAATTTGAATTAGTGGTTTAAGGTTTAGGATTTAAGACTAAATATAATTGATGATATTGGATGCACGCTATTATCAAACATGCTTCCAAAGGAAAATAGACTACCCACCTCAAGAGACATAGCGAGGCACTATGTGACATCTCTTGGAGGACTGGATTATGATCGCATACATGCATGCGTCAATGATTGCATTCTCTTTCGTGGGACGCATAAGGAGGCTCTACATTGTCCCACTTGTGGTGAAGCAAGGTATAGAACAGATATGAAGAGTTTTGATGTACCTCGTAAAGTTTTGCGACACTTTCCTATAATTCCTCGCATCAAACACATGTTCAAGTGCAAATCCATAGCAGAGCTCATGTCATGGCATTCCTCACATCGATCGGATGATGATGGCATGTGGAGAATTCCCGCAGACACTCCTGCTTGGAAGCATATTGAAGATGAGTGGCCCAGCTTTAAAACAAAGCCCAGAAACTTGAGACTTGGCCTAGGTATGGATGGAGTGAATCCATTTGGTTTCAAAAGCACCGCATACAGCGTGTGGCCAGTTGTGTTGGTGAATTACAACCTTCCACCCATCAATGGCGATCAAGAAGGAACATCTTATGTTATCCCTTCTAATTCCAGGGAAACATAAAGTCAAGCATATGGATGTTTATCTTGAACCATTGATTGAGGAGTTGGAGGAACTATGGAGAGGTGTTGCGGTGGTGGACATTAGTAGGCCTCCCTCCTCTCGACACTTCGACTTAAAAGCAGTGTTGATGTGGACAATGCATGACTTTCCAGGATACAACAATTGTTCTGGTAAGAATTCTAATTACCTCCCTACTCTATTACTATTGGCTATATATATTAATTATACATATTGACTTTATTATTCTAACTTTTATTTATATTTTAACAGGTTTGAAAACATCGGGTAAACATGCATGTCCTGTTTGTGGCCCTTCGTTAGTACATGAGTATGCTGACGGTTTGTGTAAGACTATATTCCATAATCATCATCGATTTCTCCCCTTAGATCATCCTAAATATGTTGCTAGTAAGAGTAACATTCCTCCACAAACACTTCGTGCAAAAGATTGGAAGCGTATTTGGGAGTCTACAACTATTCTTCCTCCAGATGGCATGAACAGGTATAGTAATGTTTTTTCAATCTTGTTTTGTGTAGTCTCTAATTGGATTAAAGGTCACATAGAGCAATCCCTTGTGTAGGTACTCCATTTTTTTTTCGGCTGCCATATTGGACCCATCTTAAGATCAACCGTCTTCTTGATCCCATGCACATCTTCAAGAATGTGGGATCTGGTATTTGGGAACATATTATTGGTAAACGAGACAATGTTAGCGTACGTGAGGACTTACGGGTCGCAGGACGTATGCGTCAAGCTTGGCCACGAGAGGTGAGTGGGCACGTTCGTCTTCCGCCTGCACCATGGATTATATCAAAGAAAGAGGAGAAGCAGGTAAAGCAGGCCATCACCACTTTGCGTACTCCCACTGGATGCATGAGATCATTGAAGGGAGCCTTTACAACCACTAAGAAAAGAGGCGTTGAGCAACTATATGGGTTGAAGTCCCACGATTGGCACAAGATGCTTCAAGTAAGTGTTTTCCAAGTCTTATACGTACGTTGAAATTAAATTTTGTAATGCCATAAACCATCCATACATGTGCTCTTATGTGCGCAGTTCATACTACCTACTAGCATCGACCATTGTGCAAATAAGAGTTTGAAAAAATGTATTTATAAGATGGGCGAGCTTGTGAGGTATGTAAAACCCATGCTCAGATCACCCTTCATTATACCTTGCAAAATGAACGTGCATGAGGTATAACGTACTATTTATTTATTTTTCAGATATGTTAGTTCCAAAGCAATTGATCCAGCCACGTTGGATGATGCGCGTGTTATGGCAGTGGAGGTGGTTTGTTTGGTAGAGGAGACTTTTCTGCGAACCATTCTCACAAGTCAACTACATCTCAATTAGTGGACGAAATCGCTTTATGTCGTACTGTGCATGCACGTTGGATGTTCTTCCTAGAGCGCTTCATGAAGACCTTAAAAGACTTTGTGAGGCAAAGTGCAAGGCCTGAAGGAAGCATGGCCGAGGGTTGGTTGATACAAGAGTCTCTTGTATATATTTCAGAATTTCTTAGTCAGGTGGACAGCTCTTTGCCACGACTATGGAGCAATGAAGAGGACTTGAGGATGACCTCTATTGTGCCTCAAGAAAAAGGACAGAGTAAAGTAATTGATAGAACATTGATTGATGATCTCAATTTCACTTGTATCCTTAATAGTGATGTGATGAGCAGATGGGTTACAAGATATGAGGATGCAAAGACAAAAAGGCAAGCAGAAAGAGCTCTCTTTCGGAGGCAACATGGCTCTCGGAAGGCGTACCCTAAGCATCTAGCAACACTTCCGAATGATATCCATGTTGATTAGTTGCATGAGGAAATGGAGAGAGCAGAGAGCGACGAGGGGCTGCATATCACGGCGGAAGAATGGGAGTATGCACGAGGATGCATGTCAAAGGTACATAGAACTAATGTTTTGCATTAGTTGTAAGTGATTTGCTTTTAATATTTATTCACATTGCTTACACAAATATTGCTTCTATTTTGGTCCAGTGCACTATGTTCATTGCTATATGGTGTGAAGGCAAGCATTTTTGAACACAAAGAATTGATGAAAAGAGAAATACACAAGATTGCGGTGTCATTAGTAGCTTTGAGGGAGCTAATGGAAAAATGGATGATTATTGTGGCATAATCCAAGACATATTTAGGCTTGACTTTCGTCGCTTCTTTGTGTATGTTTTGGATGTCAAATGGCAAATGAACGTGGTGGAAAAAGGACCTGATGCAACGATAAAACGCCATGCAAGTGGATATGTAACTATTGACTCTACAAAGTTCTGGCAAACAAAGAAAGATAGGCTCGTATTGCCACAACAATGTGAGCAGGTATGCATTTTTTTACTAATGTGTTTCATGTACATATATATCTAAGCTCGCGTATCCCTTGACTTTTGATATGCTAATTAATTACTGTACTATGTGTATTTGAGTAGGTTATCTATCTACCAATGGTGCATGACATTAAATGGTGGTACATCATCCCTATTGCACCACGTTCCAAAGTGATGTATAATACATTCACTGATATGGAGCATATGGAGGATGTAACAAGTCGCAATGAAGATGATGTCGAACATGCCATTGAAGATGTTGTGATCGATGATCAAGAAATAAGAGATGATCATGATAATGAGGATGAGCATGCCATTTCTCATGATTATGAGAATGACCCTACCATTGACGATGATGGTGATGTTGATGAGGATGATCAGGACATCGATACCATTATCAATGGAGTACAGAATATCGATAGTGGAATAAATTTAATCGTAGCCTTACAAATTGATCAAATGGATATTGATGTTGATCGTTTGGCAAGGATGGATCTTATTGAAGATGAGATCGAACCCTAACCAATCCGTCACTGTACGTTCTAAATTGATGACATTTTTATCATCTCATATGCATGATTTATTTTTGAATATATTTCATTGTTGTAAATGCATGTATTTCTTCAGTTTTTCTCTGCCATGCGTGTATTAATCCGTGTATAGTGGCGTGTATTAATCCGTGTATAATAGCGTGTATTAATCCGTGAATATTAGCGTGTATAGATGCGTGTATTACTGCGTGTATATATACGCGTTTATACACGCATTGATAAATGCAAATATACACGCGAACTTAAATGCTAAAATACACGCGCCCGATTCTATTCAAATACAAGCGCGACCATACACGCGCTCGTAATTTATCACGTGTATGAAACGCGTGTATGGCAGCATTGTCTTGTAGTGGGAGTTGAGCTCGAGGGGGAGTGTTGAGATATCGAGCTCGTCTAGTGAGGAGGCGGACACTGATGACCCGCCTGGGGGATAGGCCCTACACTTACACCACTGGCATAGTTGGTGAGATCTTGGGTGATATTATGCGGCCAGTGGTATGATAGGCTATGTGACAGCCATTCTAGAGACTGGCATAGTTATAGTGCCAGCTCATTTAGTTGGGTTCACACTATAGAGAACCCGTGTATGTATTGGTTGAGTACCTTTCATATTATGTGTACTCTTATCTTGTATATGGTGTGTTGAGTGTTGAGTGAAGAAGAAGAAGACTTTCAGCCTCTCACCTTGTGTGTTCTCTATTAGGGTTTTGTGAGTGTGTGTGTGTGCTTGCAAGAGCTCAAGCTCTCTTCCCCCCTGCATCTTTTCATAGCTAACTCTTGGTATGAGAAGATGAAGGGCCTCGACAAAGCTACCCCACAAGAAAATATTTGAATAATTCCTCCTCCATCCCAATTGCAAGAAAGCTTGAAGAAATGGGTTGCGAAAGAGTTGTGCTGGCCAACATTCGTAACACTTTGACACTAGTCAAAGTGCCCTCATCAAAAGATGAGATTTTCTTGAAGAGGTCATCTCTAATGATAGAACTGACACTAGTCAAAGTGCCCTCATCAAAAGATGAGCTTTTCTTGAAGAGGTCATCTCTAATGATAGAACTTAATGTTTATGATTTCCATGGACATGGTGGCAATAGAAAATCTATCAGCTTACCAAAGGCACCAAAGGTTCTAGTTATCCACAAGAGAATCCTTGCTGCCTAATCCTTGCCTATAAATAGAAGAGGATGAAGTCTTTCCCCTGCAAACATGCCAAAGATAGAAACCTCAAAGTAGCATCATGACACATAAAGTTAAAGATTTTTTTTTTTGAATTTTGGAGATTAGAGACATGAGTCTCCCCCAACAAAAGAGATGTGTGTAGCAAGTCGATAGGGAGATGTGCTATTGTAAAGCATCCTATACATTTACGACAAACCTTAGTTTTGTACCCTACTTTTATCAAAGTCAGATTTAAAACACTCCTAGAGCACCTTAAGACACTCTCAAACTTGTATAAAGTAGAGTTAAAGTACTTTATACAGTGGCCCTAAAACATTTTTAACAGATTTGAAGCACTTTTAGGTGGTCCTATAGAACTTTCAATATCACAAAATAACTTATTTTAAAGTGATAGTGAAACACTTCCAAATGGTCCCAAAGTAATTATACATCATGGTCCTAAATTACTTTACGCTGGCCCTAAAATATCTTTAGTAGATGTAAAGCACTTTTAGGTGGTCCTACATAATTTTCAATGGCACAAAAGCACTTGGTGCAAGTATTTTAAAGTGATATTGAAAGGCTTCCAAGCACAAAAGAACTTGTTAGTACCACCTGGAAGTACTCAATATTTAAAATACTTACAAGTTCTTTTGTGCCATTGAAACTTGAAGTAATCAATATCTATTTTCTTTTATGCCATTGAAACTTGAAGTAATCAATATCTATTTAAAATACAAGTTATTTTGTGTTATTGAAACTTTCCAAGTGGTACTAACAAGTTCTTTTTTTGTGCTTGGAAGCCTTTCAGTATCACTTTAAAATACATTCTTTTGTGCCATTGAAAGCTCTATAGGACCACCTAAAAGTTCTTTACAGCTACTAAAAGTATTTTAGGGCCTATGTAAATTACTTTAGGACCATGTATAAGTACTTATACTAATTTATAAAGTCGTTCGCAAAGTCCATGAAGTACTTTTAAGAGCTCTAAAGCACTTTCAGGTGGTCCTAAAGTGTTTTTAATATAAAAAAAACTTATAAGTAATTGAAAGTGATCTAGAGTACTTCCAAGTGGTCCTATAACAAGGTCTCTATTAATGCACATGATGTTTTTAAAGCTTAAAGTACTCATGTACCACTTAATAGTACTTTTGCATCACTTGATAGTACTTTTGACCACTTATTAACAATATTGTTAGACCACTCATTAGAAGTTCAGAACCACTAGATAGTATTTGAGGACCACTTTAAAATAGTTCAAAACCAATAAAAAGTAGTTAAGGACCACCTAAAAATAAAAAGGCTTTTTTAATGTAAAAATAACAAGGTAGATTTTTTTAACAAAAGGTGCCTAAATCATGACCATAAAAAAAGACTATGTTTTCAAAACCTTTTAGGCACTACATATTCTCTCTCAATGAATATCTTCTATATTAAAAATTTCTTCAAAATAAATATACTTAACTTTTTTTTTTCAAGCATTTCTTAAAGCCACAAGGTGGCTTTCTTTCTAACAAAAGGGGGTTAATGTTTTTTACATAAATTCACACAATTTAAAGTTTTTATGTGATAATGAGAGAGAGAGAGAGAGAGAGAGAGAGAGAGAGAGAGAGCTCACGTGCTTATCAACATAAAAGACAAGTCTTGCAATTTTGAAGAAATGAAAATGTCAACCAAAGTAAAATTTCATGACACTTTTTAAGAATAATTGGTTAGAATGCCTCTACCTATGGTGGAAGTTTTTGGGGAAAGAAAATTATATATCTAGTACTTTCTTATTTTAAAATTGCTAAAAATAACATAAAAATATTGCAATAGCCTTACTTCAAGGATACCTATATAAAAAAGTGTTTCTTTATTAAGTGATATAATGGACATGCCAATATCCTATGCACATATAGAATAGTTTTTAATCGTACAATTGTAGGTGTTGAAAAAGTATCTAATTTATTTACCTAAATCATGACTATGGGGCTTTCCCTTCAAGGATCATACGAACATTATAATAATAGAAATGGTAGACTAGATATAAGGGGTCGAATTTAGTGAGGAATAGGTGGGCTTTACATGTGCACCTATTAAAAGGAACAAAGAACCATCATGAAAATGTTGACTCTTAATATGCGATCAGTAAAACTAGCTTAATAGATATTCAAATATTAATTTTTATATTTTCATTTATTCTGTTTCAGTAAAACCACTAGAGTGTTCCTTCTACAAAATCTATTCGAGCATTCCTTCTACAAAAATCGACTCTAGAAGAAGGAAGTAATGTCATAAGCATGAGATGATCCTAAATGGTGTATGTCACTATGGTGGAGTCACTATGGTGGAGACCAAACAATTATTTATGTATTTCTCACATCTACATATAGGTGAAACAAAGTAGATTTAGAGAATGAAAAAGCAAACTAGAACAATTGACAATGTCTTGTGAAAAAAATATATAGTCATGGAAAGTTGAAACATGTTATCTATTCTTCATGTTTTTTGTGAAAAAATTGTCATGATCGTACTATAGTAGTAGGCACAATATCCCATGCATATTGTATCCTAAATTGATTTTTTGGTTTGAGGGGGCACAAATCGAAATCGATTTTGGTTTCAAAGAAGACAGGAAAAATTATTCAATCTCGTGAGGTACAAGAGTCCCTATTTGTATATATTCGTAATAAAGAGTGCAAGATGAAAGCATGTACATATCCTTAATCCATCAAATCCATTCATACAAGATCATACGTTTATGACATAGTTAATCAAATTATGGCCACTATTAAAGCTCTTACCATTAATTCTCTTTTACAAGCTTTTCTCCTTAAGTACAAAAGCTATTCATGCTATTAGTGACATGCACATAAAATATCAATATCATTAAGCATGAAGTGTGATATATATGTCCAAGAACATATTAAAGCGTCTCAAGTCTCTATCTATATATGATATTTGATTATACGTCTAAGGGTTGCTACCACCTTCTTTAGGGGTGATCCATGCGATACATGTCTAAGGACAATTATGCTTCAAATTAAAGTGTCTCAATCTCTAGCTAAATATGATATTTGACTATAATGTGCCAATTAGTGTGTTGTTACAACCTTCTCTGGAGGATCCAAGTGTGCAACAAGGGTCATTATAGTTTGATTGTTGCTCACCACACCACGGTGTAATGCGCTTTTGTACTTGCCATTGGTTAGCATCTATAATCAAAAAATAAAAAAGAGTCAATATATATATCAAGATGATATCCTAAATTTACAGTTTTACAAAAGAGAAGCATGGCACAAGGTGTTCACTAGTGTGTAGCCTAGTAGTAAAAGGAATTCATCTTTTAGAAAAGAGAAGCATGGCAAAAGTTGTTCACTAAAGTGTAGCAAGGAATTCACCTTGTAGGATGAGGACCCCCTACTAAGCTACATCTATTAGAGTGTAGCAAGGAATTAACCTTGTAGGATGAGGACCCCCTACTAGCTACATCTATTAGACATGATCTTTGGGTATCACTAAATATTTATAAACCTTTTTTTTAAAGACAACAATATGGCACAAGTTTGGTGGTTTTAAGTGTGTTAATGATGTGGCTCTTACAAACTGGTTAACTTAGGGCTGGAGGACTTTACCTGTAATTGATCACCAATATTGATGACTAATGCGTTGGGTATGGGATCCACTGCGAACCATTGGCCATCCTTGAAGTCCATCCATATCTTTGTCTTGTAGTAGAACCGTCATGCATCCATGGTCCTTGTGTCCATGTGTCCCAAGAACAAGGTCAGGTTGAGGGCAAGGATGGTAGTAGTTTGCTCGGAAGAACAAGTTGTAATGTTGAAAAGCCTTCTCTAGATGGTCATCCGTCATACCGAGGCTTTTGGACAATGCGGCAAGCAAACTTTTGAAAAGGTTCTGTAGCTCGGTGCCGTAGGAACCCACCATGCCCCTAGAGTGGTCACATCACAAAGTGGTGTTGGGCCATGTGATATAATGGAAAAAAAAGTGTGTGTGTGTCCGTGTGTAAGGGGGGGGTGTATGTGTGTACTGTCTCTGAGAGAGAGACTGTGTGTGTGTGTGAGAGAGAGAGAGTGAGTGAGTGAGTGAGTGAATCAGTGAGAGAGAGAGAGAGAGAGAGAAGGGGTTGGACCTTAATCCTTCGGGTTGGGAAGGCCACATGTCGAGTTTCTTCAATGAGGGGGGAGCCAGGTAGCCAAAGAGGGAGTCCATCCAGTCATTTGCGGCTCCTTGGAAGAAGTTAGTGTGGCCATATCCGAGCAAGCCTTCAGTGCTCTGATCCTTCACAGAGTAACCTTCCTTGTCGTCCATGGGGAGCTCAAAGAACTGCCTGGCTGCCTGTCTGGTCCCTTCAATAACGCTCGCGGGTATGCCATGGTTAACCACCTGCAGCACAGCAGCAAACAGTACAGACCACATCAGCTATACGCTTTTATCTCCTCTTCATTATTATCTAATCTTAAAAGCTAGCTAGCGCAGGCACGTTAATGTAATTAACCTACTTGGAAGAAGCCCCACTCCTCGCAGGCTTTGGCGATCTCTTTCAGGGTGTCCGCTTCCGAGTCTTCATGAAGGCGGGCCATATCCACGAAGGGAAGGAGGCCCGTGTTTCTTTGGGCGGGATGAGGCCGCTGCTCATGGGGGACCAAGAACTCCTGGGGCACCTCCGGCACGGCCATCTGGGATAATTTCTGCACAAGATGGCGTTTCTCGTGATCCGTCACCTTCTGTGCACTCTCCGGCACAGCTAGACGTTGGCTGGAGAAGATGGTGGTCATGGTAATTAACGACGTAATTAAGTGCTAATCGACGCTCAAGCAGAGAAGGCTTGCGAAATTCAGAGGAGATCTAATGCATTTATATAGATTGCTGATTGTGTAAAACCAGCAGGGAGCAGTGAAGCATGCGGCGCCCATCGGAGAAGGCGAGGTGGCCGGCGACATTGAAAAAATACGCTTCTAGCTTATTTTGATTGCGGTTGAAACTTTTTTGTTGTTGAAAAAAGGACAACAAACATTGATGTGTGGATTCTTGACTAGACGACAGGCCAATGCCAAGACGTCTCCTTAATTTGACCTAGTTGTTTGTAAAAAATTTTATTTAATACTAGTTTCTTTCTTTCTTTTTCTTGGGAACAAGTAATTATATATATTAATATTAAAAAAAGACAGCCCTTTACAAAAATTTCTCTTACAATCCTTCTCTTAGTTTTTTTCCTTTTTTAAGATCAATAATAGTTATATATATTAACTGAAACTGTTCAAAAACTGCAAATACAACCAAATCAGGGCTACAATGTCCATATTTACTACTCCTTCTCAACTTCATTCAGAATTTTACACAAAAATTCCCATCTCTCTTCTTGATGCTCCAAAAGTATTCTGGCCTCCATCATAGCTTCTGTAGTGCATCCTCCAGGGGACTGTTTTTCCAGCATTCCCCCTTTCTTGGACCAAACTTTAATAGTGGGTCTGGTTCGCACCTGGTTTTCTATGAGGGCGACAAATGTACGATCAACTTGTTTTTCTTTACGGTACCACCTTAGAGTTTTTGGTCCAAACTTGGGAGGCCTTTTCTTCCCTTCCCAAAATCTCACCTGCAGCACCATATAGACCAAAGTTAGGGGTTTATTCCTAGTATGTTTGAAGCTCACCAAACTCTGAGGCAAAATTCAGATCATATTCGTTTGCAGGTTCTAAATCACCATATCCAGCTCAAAACATCTTATTTTATTCACATTACACACCGACCAGCACATGTAACACACTTATGCATCAAGTCTGACTCTTGCAAGCCTGTCATACTGCCTTCCTAAATACAATTGCATTCCTGCTAGACCAGATTTCCATCAAGATACAAGCTCTGATGATATTAAAAACCAAACCAATATATTCATTACTAATTGACCATTTACCCAAGCTCCAGTCCCCCCAACATGTTCGCATACCCAAGCTCTTCTCTATCCATTTACACATTTTGGACCAAGTACCCCTAATTGCTAGGCATTCCCAAAACACAAGTGATGACCTACACCTGGGACAAATGCCAATAGATACATTAGATTTTAAAGCCAGCGGAATCATCAACCATATAAAGATCCTCCAATTTACAATTAGGTAATCTGCACATGAGGTCCCACCTTTCATCTTCCCAAACAAAAGAACATTGTCCCCATGAAATGTGATATCCTAGCTGCATATAGGCAATCATCATGGCTTCAGAACTGCAGCCCTTAGGAGATTGCTTCTCTAGGACCTCTCCACTTGACTAGATCTTCCAAATTAGTCTGGTTCCCAGGGGGTTCATAATAAAAACCACAAAAGTCTAGACAATGTGATGACGTGGCATGTAACATGCCACGTCTTCACCAATTTGGGGACTTCTTGAATAATCAAAATTTTCCATCATGATATATATACTTGGAAAGGTCTCGATGAATAGATTCCAAATGTGCAATAATCGCTAACTATTCATTTGATTTGCAAAAAATTCACCATGAGCCCATTTTTCTAGAGAGAGGAGGTGTGGAAATCCTTAAGGGACAAAAATGAGAGTCCAAATTTTACCTAATGGTAGATATAGGATACCAATGCCTCCTTCACTCTTTGGCATACTCACTTTGTCCCACGTAAGCAAAGCTACCACTCTCCTACTACTACACCTATTTCTCCATAGAAAGTCCCTTATTATAGGCCCCATACTTTTCTTGAGTGTTGCCAAAGTTAAGCACTAGGCATAGGAACATGGTGTAGGCATTTAAAACAACATTACAAATGGTCACCCTTTCATGAAAGGGAACCCTAACCCCCTCCCATTTATTCAAGTTCTAGATGAATCTCTCTAGGGTCCAATCACTTATTACAACCCTTCTCTTAGATACATTAGATTTTAAAGCCACCAAAATCCTCAACCATATAACATCCTCCAATTTACAATTACTTATTACAACCCTTCTCTTAGATACATTAGATTTTAAAGCCACCAAAATCCTCAACCATATAACATCCTCCAATTTACAATTAAGTAATGTGCATATGATGTCCCACCTTTCATCTTCCCAAACAAAAGAACATTGTCTCCATGAAATGTCACGAGACCCTTTTGTATTTCTTGAAGAAATTAATTTAAAAAAACTCACAAATTATTTCATAATTGAAACAAAGATGTGAATTAATTTAAAAAACCCGATAACATAGCATAACACAAGGCAAGAGAAATAAAATAACATCACCATCAAAAGTAAAAGGAGTAAAGGATAGTGAATACCACACAGAAGAAAAGAGTGGGTGCAATCTTCCCCCTCAAATGTGTAGCTCTACTTCCACCACTTGAGTATTTACAGAATTTTATTCATAAAAATAGCCCAAGGAGCTTAGAATAGATGTGCGGACAAATTGGGCTTTCTTTTCCCCAATTTTGGGTATTGCTTTACATATTATTAACCATATGAAGTCTCCCTAAGGTTTGTACATATAAAAACCTTTACCCAAATATAATTGCTAATGGGCCTTGTTACATAAAATAACTTTGTGCACATTTGCACATATAATAATGTTATACACATTTGCACATTCCATTAAGTTGAATCCTGCACAAATTAAATTAGGCATATTTTTGGATGATTATTAATTCATCAAAATATGATAAAATATATACCTAACAATCCTCCCATTTGGGGAAGCAACTGTCCTCCGTTGTGTAAGAAAATCATCGAGAGAATAAGATTATGCTGTAGGTATTGATGCCATAACTTGTAAGGTAAACTCAGAGGTCCGAACATGGCTCAAAGGCACAAAGGCATGGCTCAGAGGTTCTTATGGACATGGGATACCAACAAGAAAACTCATGCGACACCTAAATTGGTGATCATCTCACTGATTATCAAATAAAAAATAACATGCATAAAAAGTCTAATACATGATTTACAAAACAAAAATGATCATCATCTTCACACCACCGCTCAATCCACTAGCCATACGACACCTCAATTGGTACCCTCGTATAGTGCGATACCTCAATCGGTACCCTCACACATCTCGTACAGTGGGACACCTCAATCGATACCCTTTCACTTTTCATTGGTTATACTCAGACACTGTCCACATTAGTTAAACAATTAATTGAACACATCAATTAATCCCAACTTTGTCTTGAGATATAGACAACCCATAAGTATTCAAATAACAGCCACACACATGTTTGCCAGGCGTAAGTAACCCGAGAATCACCCCTCCATACAAACCAATTGAAAAAAACAGTGGAGGCCCACAAGCATGCCATATACAGGCATCTCCGATATATAGTTGCATAAACGCATGAGAGGATGGCTTCATGATTGGTGTGGAAGACTAGATCTACACATAATGCATATGCAATGAACCAATCAAATGAATGTATGTAAGATGAGCCTAAGTGTCCCATACCACATAGGCACGTTGCACATACACGCATAGGATGGTAAAAGATAGAAGACCTAAATGTGTCTAGAGTAAGTATATAAAACCAATCTAATGTCCCAGACCACCATACATCACTTCCTTCAGAATAGAAGTTTTAGGCGGAGTGGCCAGCTCCCTCTGAAACTTAAATTCTGACACAAATTTTCTCTATCTAGAAATTTTATTTAATTTAATGAACTTCAACGAATCTTAATGTTGAATCTATGGTTTAGTAATTAGGTTTTTATGTTGGAATAATATTATAGAAATACTTATGAAAAAATTGTATAAAAGGAAGTGAATATATACATACCTCCATCATTAGTGTCATTGAAATTATCTATCAAAATAATTTTGACACTCAAAGAGACACGAGTTTTTAAACAAAATTCACGACGAGAAGCTTAACATTATAACAGATAAATTGATTATGGATAGGAAATACTAACCTTGAGTTGAAAAGTTATTTGGAAGCATGTGAAATTATAAATGAAGAGTGGATAAATTTGATTTCTCAAGAGCTCAAGCAAAAATTAAATATGAATGACTAGTAACAATTCTAACAATCTTGATTAATTAAACAAGTCTAGATGATGAAAGCTTAATTTTCATTTGAAGTTAAAATAAACTTGAATAATAAATATAAATTTAGCCATCATAAGGTTGAGTTAGGTGTAAGAGGATTGTACCTTACATATATTCGATTGACATGATGTTCTATATTGAGAAAAATGAGAAAGCAATACGAATGGATCGAAATATAATTATTCTTCCAAACATAACTAGGGTTATATTAAATTATTAATTTATAAGAAATAAAACTTATAGTACTAATATGGTTTGAAATTCTATGCATAAATGATGATATGGAGCCACACATGCAAGAGGATATTGAGCCACATGTACAAGAAGATTTTGTGGAAGAGATAATTGAAGCAATGTTTAAAGGTAATAGACACGATGGTCAAGACACAATGTCCAAAGAATTACATCTTCAAACTCTTGGATCAGTGTATTAGAATTATTCAAGTAATCTCTATATCCTCTTTCTCTTTCTTAATCTCATCCTCTTTAAAAATAAACTAGCTAACAACACATCATGTGTCACAATTGTGCAAGGTTGTTGAAATGTATAATATTACTGGAGAGAGACTCCATGCCTAAGCCATGAGATGATGGAAAGAATATTCTAAGTTCCATTAGCATGGAACTTAGCATGTACTTCATTAGCATGGAGTACATGTGTATACATGTCTACCCCAATGATTATTTTCTCTTCCATGCAAACACCAACTCTTTCACCTCTTAGCTAATTGAGTTGCCCCGTTGTTGTTGCTTGCATGATGATAGCAGAATATCTTCATTGGCCATGTCACGCACCCTAGATTTTGTCAAATATAACTTAGTCTCCTATACATATTCAAGAACCTTGACATGGCAGCCAAGTTTGGTTGAGAGGACTCCTTTTTTGTAGCATTTACTAACATCATTAAACTGGACCATTTGAAAAACAATTGATCTATAGATTTTGGCCGCTTCACCATAGCAAGGCTATTGTGTACACCCCATAGGAGAGCTGCAACACTGTTCTCTTCATTCCCATATATGCCCCTCAAGGAGGGATGGCCAAGAAATCTCCTGAAAATGTCTCTTTTGATTTCTTCATCCATTCCAAGAGTCTGTCTCTGAAAATATCCAGCCATATTGCAAGATATCATCTGTCTGTTTTTGTCGTCAACATCATCCTATATGAAGACTTCATATCTTGATATTGATTTCGTATGCTGCTCTCTTATCCTCTTTTCTTCATATTCCCTTATTATCCCACATTGTTCCATAGCACACTGTGTACAATCCATTGATGCAGCATTCTTACATTTGCAAGGATTTTGTTGAAGTAATTTTGTTGGAATATAGGCAATATTATCCATCACACCTCAACCCAAACAAATAAAACCTGAACAAAATTCAATCAAAAATTAAAATTGGGAGAAACTAAACCTTTCAATAGAATGTGGAGTCTGAGCGACGATAAACATTGGTCGTGATAGTGTATTCAATTGTGTATTGAGAGAGAGAGAGGGGGGGAGAGAAGTGCAAGTCGACTCTCCTACAGGCAAAACGAGGAGAGAAAAATGAAGACAATCATACTTGAATCAAAGAATGTGTTTAGTTGTGCATTGAGAGAGAGAGAGAGAGAGAGAGAGAGAGAGAGAGAGAGAGAGAGAGAGACCTGATAGAGTATTCAGTTGTGTATTATTGAGAGAGGGATAGTGAGAGAGAGTCACTGTAACTATGGGAGAGAGAGAGTCGATGTAACTAAGAGAGTCGATGGTTGAACGAAGCTTAATCTTGAAGGCATTGGCTTTCTTTTAGTATGAGAAGCTGAAAAATAGAGTAAACTGGGGTACTATGGGATGCAAAACAGTAGAGCAAACAGGGTGGGAAAGAAGGAGAAGTGGTTGGAAGAGAGAGAGAGAGAGAGACAAAAGGTGATGTGGGGGAGATGGCCCAATTTTTTTCACCTAAAATAAAGGCTGTTTCAAATGCATAACTCCCAAAGAAGAGTGGGAAAAAAATGCATATAATTTAAAAAAAAGAAACAATTCAAGTTGTTTTTGCCACCACTAATAGCTTGTGTTTTTTAGTACTATGGGACACCACTATTTGTGCACCTTAGCATGCATATACCCTGTTATGTTTCACCTTCTACACCCACTTACATCCAATTGCTTTCTTGCCTTCAAAGCATTGGCACCAAATCCTAAGTCTCATTTCCATACAATGCATCTTTCTCCCAATACACATTTCCAATAGCCTCATCAAAACATGTGGGCTCTATAACTTGAACACCTTTTGTCATGTAAGCAAAGTGAAGTGCCACATAACCATTGTAAGTCAACCTATGCACATGGTTTTTCACTCTTCTAGATCATCGTAACTTTGTGTTCATGGATTCCAAATCCTTCTTCACACCAGGTGTCCTTATTGTTGGTATCCCAAGCTCCTCATTAAGGCTCATTTCAGATCCACTAGACTCTCCATCAATAAGAGAATGCCATGCAGAAATATCAGGCATACCAAGGGACTGAGCCACTTTCTTTTTTCTATTATGTGATGTACCAACTACATTTCTAGGACTGGTATTATGACGTAGCCTGCCACTCCATGGTCTATCAATAGAACCGCTACATGAGGACTCTCCTAGTCCACTCAATGATTGTGATTGTTGACTTGCATTCTGTGCAACCACATTTCCACTTACATTAGTCCCAATAGAATCTTTTTCAGCAGCATACTAGCATTAGGAAAAATATGGACTCTCCATTTTGCCCCTTAAGGAGTGAATAAAAAAAGATTGGCTTGACCAATGAGAGAGCTGGGATTATAGATCCATGAAACATAGATCTGCTTGTCATATCTTTGCCCAAATCTCTTAAGATAATAAAATAATAGAGTCCATATCTTAAAAAAATAGAGAAATGTCAGATTCCATATCTTTCATGTCAGATGTACCTTGTGGTCAGCACATGGAAGTTTGAAAACCGAATTTCATTTTTTTCCTTTTTTTTATGTTTATCTTGTTACTCTCCCTCCTTTTACATTTCACTACCTTTTCAGTTCTCACCTTTTTTTAGCAAAATTTAATTTTGCCATATCTTCTACAACTCTAGTTCGTTCTTCACGAAATTTTGCAGGTATATTGTTCTCCACCTTAGCTCTATCTCCTCATAAAATTTTATCTCATTTAGACAAAACCTCTATGAGAGTTATGTACGTTTTCTCACATGAACTTTCTCTTCTTTGCGCCACAAATAGCTATCTTGATTTGAAGTGGCATCAAATTCTTATGAGTAATGATCATATGTTTAGGGTTTGTCTATGTTTTGTCTTGATGTAAGATAGGTTTGTTTATGTTTTGTCTTGATGTGTTGTTGTTTATTTTCACAGGAGCAAGGTTGTGAGCAACAAGATTGTGCAAATCAAAGCAGTAAGTTGCTGTTTATTGCATGTTGTTTTAATCTTTATTGGTTTCTTATAATCTTTATTGGTTGCTTATAATCTTCTCTACACCACATATAACTATCTTGATTTTAAGTGGCATAAAATACTTGTGAGTAATGATCATAGGTTTAGGGTTTGTTTATGTTTTGTCTTGATGTGTTTATGTTCATTTTCATTAGTTGTAAGCAACAAGATTTGTCTTGCCTGCTGTGGGGCCATAAAAGGTTGTCTCACTAACAACATAAGGGATACAATATACAAGATTGGCATTGTGGTGCATTGGATTTCATTGAAGGAGATAAGAAAAGACACTTTGGAATTAGACCGCTTAAATGCCATAGAATCAATTGCGTTGGTGGAGAAGTTTCTCCCAACCAGCATCTTAACCATAAAAATGCATATCCTAGTTCATGTTGTGGATGAGGTGGGTGTGGCAGGGGTCGTCCATTCACGTTGGATGTTCTTTTTGTAGAGATTCATGAAGATTCTAAAAGGGCTTGTTCGTCAAAAGAGATCACCTAGAGGGAAGTATGACAATGGGATGGCTTGTACAAGAATCCCTCATATACATCACAGAGTTTCTTAGTACCATAGACCTTGAAATGCCTAAACCGTGGTCAATGGAAGATGATGATAGGGTAGTTGGAGAACAGCCACAAGGATAAGGGATTGAGAGAAGCATGGATGTGGCCTTACGAGAGATAAGATCAATAAATTTTACATCTTAAATTCAAAGAGTATGCAAACGTGGATCGAGCAGCATGGAGAGGCCAAGAACGAAAGGAATCAAGCTCATCAAGCTTTTCAAAGGATTCGAACTACAACTCGCCAACCATACCCTTCATTGCTTGCTATACTTCTAGACTTTCCACCAAGTAGATGGCTCCAACAAACCTTACAAGACACAAAACTTTGTGATAAAGTTATTACGGAGGATGAGGAAGTTGCATACGGTTGTGACTACCCGTTGCGTGTAGGTGATTTCATTCATTCTAAGCCTCGATATGTTCACATGTTTTCCAAATATTGTTTACAAATTCTCCTTAATCTAACGATGTGCTATTTTCTTTTATTACCAAAAATTTGTAGCACTGTGGTCACATGGATGCCATTTTCAAGTGCAGCGGATCGATAAGAAGAGAACAACATTCAATTGTGGTGTTAAAGCAAATTTCTGTAGGAAAGAAGGACTAGTGCAAGTGATTCAAATAAAGATGTGAACATGCTCGATTACTTTGGAACCATCCAAGATATCATCAAGGTTGGCTTTAGAAAGTTTCATATGTTTATCTTTGATGTTAAGTGGTTCAAGGTAGTCACAACAAGAGCTCGTGCAACCATATGAAGAGACAGATTCCCGGTTTAATTCAAGTGGACTCCACAAAGATATGGAAAGACCAAAAAGATAGATTTTAAGGAGGACCCAAGAGATCTAAGATGGTGGTTTGTAATCCACGTGAAACCACATAGTATACAAATATATGAAGACATGGAATAGATGGAGATGAAGTAGATATTTGTGTGGGCTAACAAGATAAAGTTCCACTACATGTTGAAGTACAACAAGAGAAAGGGTTAGAAGAAGGTATAGAGATCAAACAATTAGACACGTGAGATGTTTCAGACACAATAGACGGTGATCTTGACGAAGAGCCAACAACAAATGAGGAACCAGAGCTAGAGCTAGAAGATTTAGAGGCCTACATAGATGCATCGTCTATTCTCACACGATTTTAAGGTGGAGGGATTTTCCTTGCAATAGATCTTTTTGGGGCTAATGATCTTTCTCAAGATGAGAGAGTTGATAATAATCAATTATGATTTTGTAAACATGCAAATATTCTCACATGTTATGATTTGATGGAAATGTATTTATTGGTTTCATTTACTTTTACAAGTATTTTTATATACAAAGAGTGAAAAAGAAACATATATATTTATAAGGATATAAATAAGGTTTTTTTTAAAATAATTTTTGACTTTCATTGTGCCACGTTTATTAAGACGACAATTTTGATGATCTTACGGACATTTTTACTGATGCTAATATAGAAAGCATTATAGACATATATTTGGACGCCACGACAATCGTCAAAACATAGGCATCATGTAGTAGTGAATCTCCCAAGGGCTGCAGTTCTCAAGCCATGATGATTGCCTGTATGGTGGAGCACAACAGTTTTGGCCTTAAATAGGTTAGGAGGAATAGTTATAAGGATTGGTTGTGTTGTATGGTGGGCTTAGGGGGGGTGTCTATCGTGGGGTGAGATGACCATTCTTTAAAAAAATCTTAAACCTTGTATAGTTTCAAATCACCCTAATGGTACGGTTCATGTAGTTTAGATCCATATTGGGGGTGAGAGGCTATGGGTGGTGAATGTGTATGGAGCTCACAACTATAAAGTAAGGTGTGGAACGTGGGAATGGATCTCCAACCTAGATATTCAGGGCCCTTGCATCCTGATGGGGGACTTCAACATGGTTGAAAGGCATTCAAAGAGTTGTGGGGGAAACACTATACTGATGGGTCAATAAAAAAACGAATTGGGAAGAGTTGAGGGGAAAAATGGAGCTTGCTAATGGGTGGAGCATGGGCAACTAGAGATTTGACCCTGGCCACACTTATTTTAGTCTATAATATTATGCCTCTTTCTCCATAATTGAAAGAGTATTCTTTAGCCAGCAAGCTGTATGGGTTCCTCACACCCTAAAGGTTGAAATTGACCCTTGCACTACCTTATCTAACCACATGCCCTTAAAGTGGGAATGGTATGTGAAATACTAGGAGGAGGAGAAACTGAACCAATTTCCTAAAAGGAAATTAAGGGTCAACAATCTTGTGCTCAAGGATGATTTGTTTACTGCCTACATTGAAGAAGCCATTAGTAGATTAAGAGAGAGAGGGAACAAGGAAGGTTCATGGAGATCCTTTGCCAATGATATGCGAGGAATTATCAGAAGGGTTGGGAAATTGAGAGTCAATGAGAGAAGGTAGGAAAGGAGAAGATAGAGTGAACAACTAGAGGCTGTTCAAAGGAAAAGTCAGGTTGGGAAATTGAGAGTTAATGAGAGAAGGTAGGAAAGGAGAAGATGGAGTGAACAACTAGAGGCTATTCAAAGGAAAAGTCAGGTTGGGAAATTGATTGAGGAAGAGATAAGCCTTTATACTAGATCTCAAGAATGCTTTAAAAATGAAGATGACAAGCTTGCCAATGAAGGCCTTGGAGGAAAAAGATGGAGAATGTGCAACACTAGGAAAAAACTTGATAGATACTTATTTAGACTAGTAGAAGGTAAAGGAAATATGTAACTAGTGGGATAGATCAGGGATGAAAAAGGGCAAAACTTGGGGGATATTGACTAGGTAGCAAAGAGATCGGTGGAGTTCCTAGGTTTTACTTTAAGCTTGAAAGAAGATTGTTAAAAAAAGGCTCCAAGCTAAGAACAAACTTTTAGGATTGATCAACCAGAGGGTGGATGCAAAAAAGGCTAGATGGCTAGAGAGAGAGGTTGAACTACATGATTGCTGGCTAGCCCTACTTAAGCTAGGGACAGTGAAGTCCCTAGGTTGGGATGGGCTATCTGTGGAATCCTTCATTGCCTTTTGGCCTTCATTAAAGGAATTGGTATGGAACATATGTAGAGAGGCATTCAATATTCGTATCCTAGATAAAGATCTAAAGGAGGGAGAGGTGAAACTTATCCCCAAACAGGCTCCATGCAATAGGTTTAACCATTGGAGACCCATAACTTTACTAACTAATGATTTACAAAATTCTTACCAAAGTCATTGCCTTGAGGATCTCTCCTATTCTCCAAGAGATTGTGTCTCTACGAAACAATAAGGTTTCATTATGGGTAGATCCATATATGATAACATATTTGTAGCTATGCTAGGGAGGGATGTGGCTCACAAGAATAATTAGAAATGCATTCTGCTTCAGCTTGGTTTGGAGAAATCATATGATTGGATCCATTGGTCTTTTGTGGTGGCAAGGGTAATGAAGAAAATGGTCTTTGGATTTAAGATGGTTTACTGTATTTATGCACTCACCCTTGGGGGACACTCTAAACTGCTTTTAAATAGAAGACTTATGTGAGGGTTTAAGGTGAGGAGGTCTATGAGATGGGGATGCCCTCTTTCCCCCTTGCTGTTTGCTAGTACCTCTCTCATCCCCTCATTGTGGCCCTTGAAGATGCCTATGAAAAAGGGAGGGTGACTGGACTAAAGTTGCGAAGTGGTAAGCAACAGGTAATTCAATGTTTTGCTGATGAATCATTGCTCTTCCTGCTGCTGAGAGCAGAGTGATAATTTGAGGAACACTACAAGGGATCGGGCTCATACCCGCGCTCCTAGCCGCTAAAAATGACTTGTGAAAAAAAGTAGCGGGCCCGTGTATCAGCGCGTGTATCATCGCGGCCACAGACATCTGTGTAAAAGCGCGTGTATAGCACCTCTTAGACGCGCTTATACATGGGTGTGTAGCCGCGTTCTTTTCACAGACGCGTTGATACATGCTGCTATACACGCTTTTTTTTAATTTAGACGCGCTTACACACGGGTGTATAGCCGCATTTTGTTCAGTTCAAATGTCTCAGACGCGTTGATACCTGCGTCTATACACGCGTTTCTTTAATTTAGATGCGCTTATACACACGTAATTGTCAGTTTTGACGCATTAATACACGCGTATTTTACAGAGTATCCGCGAAGATACACGCGAGTTTTAGCAGTTCTGACGCGTTTATACACGCGAACAGAGAGCAAAAAAAAAAATCCAGAGAGTGCTATTTGGTGCCTGAATACTGTTCCAGCATTCCAGCACCCAATAGCACTCTCTGGATTTTTTTTTGTGCATTAGACCATCCACGAAGAACATATGCACGAGGGAGATTAAGACAAGAACGACATGAATGCATACATTGTCAATACACGATTCAAGACAGACATGAATGTAATACTATCGATCAATCAATTCAATATTACTATCAAAATTTCATACATGTATACAAGGGAGTCCATATCTCGAAGTAGCCCATGGCTTCAGTTTACAAAAAAATATATACAATCACATCCTCAATATGGAATGTGATACTATAAGTCTAAGTACTACTCAGACCCAGATGATGACTCGGTGCTCCCTCCATGCTCAGATGAGCTCACATCGGTCGGAATGTCCGATGAGTAGTGCTCACGTCCACCCTCTGCAGTGGCGGCCGACGGTGGATCATCAGCAGCTTGTGCCTGTTCAAGTAATATATAGTATATAAGTATATATATATGTAATTCAATAAACCAAAATCATTCGTTTAGAATTTTCAAGTACCTGTCGACCGTATGGTCTCATGGCCATCTCAAACTGCGCGTCCGTAATACGTCCCTCGGCTCTGAAGATGGCCCACGTGTCACGTCTGCTATGCCGATGAGCATACGCAGTATCGTGGGTTGTGGGCTTCCTCCCCGTAACCCGTCGCTGTATCATAATCAACACAATTTGTAAGATTAAAACAATCATAGAATCAATGAATTAAGTAAACAATCAAATAAAGTGGCAAGATACTTACGAACTCTGCCTCCCATGACTCGACGCCGCCAGATCCGAAATGCGAAGATCCAATGGTCTCCATCTGGATCCGTCGTGCCTCCACATGCTGCCTGCTCTTCACGCCACCCTCTGCTCGTTTCTTTGCCTCCTTCCACTCGCGTTTGTGCGCAGTGGCAGGTTTCTCGGTAGGATAGCCACCCGCAGCTACATTTAGCCGGTCATCGTATGCGAGTTTTTTAAGGTGAGATCTTTTATTACTTAAGATCTCCCTTATTCGCGTCCTTCCCCATACATCCGAGAATGTAGCATGTGGGGGATTGGGGTACCGACTATGTACAGCGTCTATCACCTCCCCAACTAATCGGCTATTTTGATCTTTAAATTTAATAAAACAATTTCTATATGAGTTTGATACTACCCCACGCATGTACTCCATTACCTCCCTCCCCCTCGCATCACTATCCCGCCCCTATCCGTCACATCATAGCAGACCACTCTCTCCATCTCTCTCATCTCCTCCTCTTCCGAACTGTCTCCTCTAACTCTTCTTCCTCTATCTCCTCTCTCACCGCGTGCCCTACTACCTCCCCCACCTCCCCCACCTCCCCCCACCAAAGCACCCGCCGCATCCTCCACTCCCACTCTTCCTACTGCTGCGGGTGGAGTCACGACTGGGGGATTGTCTACGTGACGGTGGCTGTGAGCCCTGACGTGACGGTGGCTCTGAGGGAGCACGTGATGGTGTCTGTGACGGTGTACGTGAGTGTGTCTGGGACGAGGTATGTCTCCTCGGTGGACGTGGAAGAGGAGAAGCTGCATGCCGTCTCGTCGGACTCGGAGGAATAGACGGCACTGGAGTGCCCTGGATACTCGCGGTAGGGGTATAGACACCAGGCAGGGAAGGAGGGGGATGGGCATACATATACTTTGTAAGCTCAACCGGACCAGGATGGCGCCCAAAATGATTCAGCATCTCCATCAGCCAATTGCTGTACGCAAATGGATCGGATGAAGAACCTGGAATATCCATAAAGAACCTGCAACAAACATCTTCATGTACATCATGGGCTGTCTCTTGACTCACACAAATATCATCATTCAAGTCAGTTGTGTTGCCTGCAAATCATGAATTCTGAAACGCAGTCTCGAGTATACACCCGTGCAGAAACGCGTGTATACACCCATCACAAAACGCGTGTATACACTCGTCCAGAAACGCGTGTATATCCGCGTGAACAGACTCTGCAGACAGATTACACGTGCTTTTACACGCGTTTCTACACGCGACCTGTGAAAATTTTTTTTCAAAAGGACCGACCCCCGACAAAGACAAAGTGTCCTTATAAAAGGACCATTGTCGCCCCTGTCAGAATCATTCACCCAATCTTGTGCACAGAAGCAAAAGGACGGAGACAAACCCAAAAAGCAAAGAGCAAATAGCATAAACAAATTTGAGGAAAAAGACAAGGCACAGGACAAAGTGACTCACCTCTGAAAAAATGCCTACATCATGTTCCTGTGCCTAGTGCTTAACTTTGGTAAAAGTCAAGAAAATTATGGGGCCTGTAAGGGACTTTCTATGGAGTAATAGGAGTATTAGCATGAGAGTGGTAGCTTGGCTTTCCTGGGACAAACTGTGTATGCCAAAGAGTGAAAGGGGCATTGGTATCCTACATCTACCGTTAGGTGAAATATGGACTCTCATGTTTTCCCCTAAAGGATTTTCACACCTCCTCTCTCTAGAAAAATGGGCTCGGTGAATTTTTGTCAAATCAAATCAAACGTTGGCAGAGATTGCACATTTGGAATCCATTCATCGAGACCTTTCCAGTGATATATATCATGATGGGAAATTTTTATTATTCAAGAAGTCCCCAAATTGGTGAAAACATGGCATGTTACATGCCATGTCATCACAATGTCTACAGTTTTGTGTCTTTTATTGAGAAGCCCCTGGAAACGAGACTAGTTGTGAAGATCTAGTCAAGTGGAGAGGTCCTGGAGAAGCAATCTCCCAAGGGCTAGTTCTGAAGCCATGATGATTGTCTGTATGCAGCTAGGATATCACATTTCATGTCATGGGACCCTTTTGTACTTCTTGAAGAAAATAATTTAAAAGAACTCACAAATTAAATCATAACTAAAACAAAGACTTGAATTAATTTGAAAAACCAAATAACATAGCATAACACAAGGCAAGAGAAATAAAATAACATCACCATTAAGAGTAAAAGGAGTAAAGGATAGAGAATACCACACAGAAGACAAGATTGGGTGCAATCCCCCCCTCAAGTGTGTAGCTCCACTTCCACGACTTGAGTATTTAGAGAATTTTACTCATAAAAATAGCCCAAGGAGCTTAGAATAGATGTGCGTACAAATTGGGCTTGCTTTTCCCCACTTTTGGGTATTGCTTTACATATTATTTACCATATGAAGTCTCCCTAAGGTTTGTACATATAAAAATCTTTGCCCAAATATAATTGCTAATGGGTCTTGTTATATAAAATATCTTTATGCACATTTGCACATATAATAATCTTGTGCACATTTACACATTCCATTAAGCTGAATCCTGCACAAATTAAATTAAGCATATTTTTGTACGATTATTAATTCATAAAAATTATAATAAAATATATATCTATAATAGTGTGTGTGTGTGTGTGTGTGTGTGTGTGTGTGTGTATATATCCATCGTCAATCCTAGGTCGATGGCCATGAATGCACGAATATAGAGTGGCACAGGTTTTTAAAATTAAAGGTAAATGTTTAGGAGGACTCCATGTCTCTTACATGCTAGCTGCTTTATAACCTTTAGTGGTTTTACCTCGAAACTAAAATTCAAGCTTTTAATAGCTTTAATAATCTTTCTAAAAAGCTTAGATAAAACCTAGGAAAAACTTATTACTATAAGCTTCAAAAATCTTAATACCAATATAAATATAAATCTAGGGTACACACTTTAAATTTTTATAACACCAAATATTTTCATAGACCCAAAGAGAAAGGAAAAGAAAAGTCTTGTAAAATGACCATCGTAGGGTTAGACAAGTAGTCTAGTGAAGCCTACATTAAACTATCCAATTTATCACTCTCGCAAAAGAAAACATTTATAAACTTATCCTCAAGATCCCTCAACTCACCTCATCTCTAATTTAATTATACTGACTACTCATATGTTTTATTCTTTCTTCATCTTAACAAATTTTCAGTGCCTTCTCACTATGTTTAATAGTAAAGCATAGCATATAAATAGGGGTAGTTTAAAATTATGCTTTTTGTTCAATTGTTATTTTTTTTTTCTTGATTGAATGTTTAAGAGACGCTTACCTAAAAATTTAGATAAAATACATTTACTTACAAGCTTCTTTGTCTTGTAAAGTTCAACTATTTTGGGCTTAAAATCAATATCGGTAAAATGGCTGGACAACCCTCGACCCGACCACTTTTATTGGTCCTCAGAGAGACTTCTGGACCACATATCTATCTTCTAGTATAGAAACTCACCAACCATGAACCTCCCCCATGGCCATTCTGTGAGGGATGGACTTCTATCACTCTATGGGTGGAAGGAATCGTTAGGGACTCAACAACAAAAGTCATGGATTTGGACATCACGGTAGTTACCCATAATACCTTTCTTGATGCCTTACCTAAGGTGTACAATCTATACTTTTTTGACATGGTTTCTAAGCTGTACAATCTATACTTTTTTGACATGGTTTCTAAAATTTATATCCACGTACCCAACTATTTGGAACACCATATTAGATAATTTGGGAAAAATCCCATTCTCATTTGAAAAATGGGATCATGGTGAACCTATCCAAGCTTTTCAAAACCCCATCATGTGACATATCATTGGAAAGATCTTGAAGAGTAAGATCTAAATCTATAATGTCCAACAAATTTGGAGTTAATATGCTCAAGATATGCCAAAACTATGTTAAAAAGGTAATTCCCAAAGTATGAGATTTTTCCCAAATTATCTAATATTGTCTTTTGGCAGCATTCTCCATACTAGCTATTACAAACCTCATGAATACTTTTCCCCTACATCTTTTTAGACTGTTTGAGTAGGACTCCTGGCATCCTTAGTCCTAGACAAAGGATGTAATTAAATTTATTTTGTCTTGAAATTGTGTTCCTTCCTTTCGTCTTTTTTTCAATCTAGATTGTTAAAATTGCTATTAGTTTTTCATTGTATTTAAATCATAATAGTGCATAACCTTAAGACTCTCAAAAAAACCAAAATTAATTACACAACATCGCACCAACTACACTCAACAAGTCCTCATGACAATTTGTTTTTTTAACTATAGCATTATGACAATTTGTTTTTTTGACTATAGCATTATGACTTGATCATCATCTCATGATCCTCATACATCTTTGGAGCTCATGTGACTCATGACACAATGCACCCATTTAGCATATATATCTGAATGAAATCATGCTAATTTTCAACAGCTACTACGACCGACAACAAGATGAATGGTCAAAGATCTGGATGCATGATGATGAAGAATGTTTTGTTTTCATAGCCATTGGAAACACCACAGTTTTTACTCCAAACATATGCTTTTGTCACCTTCTAAAGCGGATCGACATCATACGTGGATATTCTATAGAAGATGATTCATCTCGATAATAATAGATGAAGAGTTTATTAATCGACTCCATTACCTTAGAACCAAATTAACCCCTGAGAAAATGATAATAGCTGACCATACCTGCATCATTAGAAGAATGTAAATATTGTTCGACTTCTTGTATTCATTTCTCTTGTTATTTTATAACTTTTTTTTGAAGTTGGTATCTCTTTATCTTTTTCACCATAGCAAATTGTTTCTCCATTTTCCATAATTTTAATCTTCATAGAAAAATATGCTTGTAGTATTTGTGTCCTTTTCAATAATGTATCTTGTAGTAGAACTAGTCAACACCTACATTATAACCTAGTAAATAATTCTTCCAATATTTCTATGTAAGTTTTTTCTTTCTGACAGTGATTCAAACACCTTCCAAGTAAGTTTCTCATTTATATCCTTAAAATAATGATCACGCTTAAATATTTATGCATAGAATTTCAAACCATATTACTATAAGTTTTATTTCTTATAAATTCATAATTTAATATAACCCTAGTTACATTTGGAAGAATAACTATATTTTGATCCATTTGCATTGCTTTCTCATTTTTCTCAATATAGAACATCATGGCAATCGAATATATGTAAGGTATGATCCTCTTACACCTAACTCAACCTTATGATGGCGAAATTCATATTTATTATTCAAGTTTATTTTAACTTCAAACGAAAATTAAGCTTTCATCATCTAGACTTGTTTAATTAATCAAGATTGTTAGAATTGTTACTAGTCATTCATATTTAATTTTTGCTTAAGCTCTTGAGAAATCAAATTTATCCGCTTTTCATTTATAATTTCACATGCTTTCAAATAACTTTTCAACTCAAGGTTAGTATTTCCTATCCATAATCAATTTATCTGTTATAATGTTAAGCTTCTGTTAAGCTTCTCGTGAATTTTGTTTAAAAACTCGCGTCTCTTTGAGTATCAAAATTATTTTGATAGATAATTTCAATGACACCAATGATGGAGGTATGTATATATTCACTTCCTTTCATACAAATTTTTCATAAGTATTTCTATAATATTTTTCCAACCTAAAAACCTAATTAATAAACCATAGATTCAACATTAAGATTAGTTCAAGTTCATTAAATTAAATAAAATTTCTAGATAGAGAAAATTTGAGTCAAAATTTAAGTCTCGAAAGGAGCTAGCCACTCCGCCTAAAACTTCTATTCTGAAGGAAGTGATGTATGGAATTAATCTGGTGGTATGGGACATTAGATTGGTATACTTACTCTAGACACATTTATGTATTCTATCGTTTACCATCCTATGCGTGTATGTGCAACGTGCCTATGTGGTATGGGACACTTAGACTCGTCTTACATACATTCATTTGATTGGTTCATTGCATATGCATTATGTGTAGATCTAGTCTTCCACACCAATCATCATGAAGCCATCCTCTCATGCATTTATGCAACTGTATATCGGACATGCCCATATATGGCATACTTGTGGGCCTCCACTGTTTCTTTCAATTGGTTTGTATATGGAGGGGTGATTCTCGGGTTACTTATGCCTAGCAAACATGTGTGTGGTTGTTATTGAAATACTTGTGGGTTGTCTATATCTCAAGATGAACTTCGAAATGCATTTTCGGCCCCGAAAATGTATAGGACAACAGAGTTGCCCTAGCACAGCTTTAGTCCCGCGAAGAAAGCTCCTCAATCAGAGATCGTTTGCTGATGCCTCCCATAGAGCTCCCGACAAGGGTGTAGTCGCCAACACAAATAGGGAAGAGTAGTTGAAACTCTTACCCTCGTACCGCTTCCTATGCTTCTCTTGCTTGCAGCTTAGCCCTTAGCATGAACCAGGCTCTGATACCATGAAAAGATGTAGGGGAGAAGAGAGCTTGAGCTCTTGCAAGCACACACACACTCACTCAACAACAACTATCGTATGGTACTTTTATCAATAGCTCAAGAGCATTGGTAAAATAAGCTAGAATGGATTCTCTCTAAATGTACTTCATATGCATGTATTATGAGATTAAGCATTGTATATGAAAAGGTCATGTATGAGCCTTGGGTGCTTGATCTACCATAGTTTAAGTATGCGTGAACACACTTACGCAACATAGTCTCCCATTGTGCAATCAAGTCTTTCTCTTACTAATGTTCTTCTCTAATGCATGCTAGTGAGTGTGTGTGTGGCATGAGGTGAGAGGAGGAACAAGGACCTGTAGTCCAACTTAATAGCGTGACAATGCTTGCCACCTAGGAGACAATGATAGAAATAGCTACCCAATGAGGTGTGGAGCTCTTGAAGTGGTGTGCTTGAGCTCATTGCTACTTAACCTAGGCCATTAGAAATATCCACATGATAATGATTATGGGATTAATTGATGTATTCAATTAATTGTTTAACTAATGTGGACAGTGTCTGAGTATAGCCAATGAAAAGTGAAAGGGTATCGATTGAGGACAGTGTCTGAGTATAGCCAATGAAAAGTGAAAGGGTATCGATTGAGGTGTCTCACTGCATGAGATGTGAGAGGGTATCAATTGAGGTGTCACACTATATGAGAGTACCAATTGAGGTGTCGTATGGCTAGTGGATTGAGTGGTGGTGTGAAGATGATGATCATTTTTGTTTTGTGAATCATGTATTAGACTTTTTATGCATGTTATTTTTTATTTGATAATCAGTGAGATAATCACCAATTTAGGTATCGCAAGAGTTTTCTTGTTGGTATCCCATGTCCATAAGAACCTCTGAGCCATGCCTTTGTGCCTCTGAGCCATGTTCAGACCTCTGAGTTTACCTTTCAAGTTATGACATCAATACCTACAGCATAATCTTATTCTCTCGATAATTTTCTTACACAACCGAGGATAGTTGCTTCCCCAAATGGGAGGACTGTTTACAGGTATAGATTTTATCATATTTTTTATGAATTAATAATCATCCAAAAATATACTTAATTTAATTTGTGCAGGATTCAGCTTAATGGAATGTGCAAATGTGCATAAGATTATTATATGTGCAAATGTGCACAAAATTATTTTATGTAACAAGGCCCATTAGCAATTATATTTGGGTAAAGGTTTTTATATGTACAAACCTTAGGGAGACTTCATATGGTTAATAATATGTAAAGCAATACCCAAAATTGGGGAAAAGAAAGCCCAATTTGTACGCACATCTATTCTAAGCTCCTTGGGCTATTTTTATGAATAAAATTCTCTAAATACTCAAGTCGTGGAAGTAGAGCTACACATTTGAGGGGGAAGATTGCACCCACTCTTTTCTTCTGTGTGGTATTCACTATCCTTTACTCCTTTTACTCTTGATGGTGATGTTATTTTATATCCCTTGCCTTGTGTTATGCTATGTTATCTGGTTTTTTAAATTAATTCACGTCTTTGTTTCAATTATGAAATAATTTGTGAGTTTTTTTAAATTAATTTCTTTAAGAAGTACAAAAGGGTCTCGTGACATTTCATGGAGACAATGTTCTTTTGTTTGGGAAGATGAAAGGTGGGATATCATATGCAGATTACTTAATTGTAAATTGGAGGATGTTATATGGTTGAGGATTTTGGTGGCTTTAAAATCTAATGTATCTAAGAGAAGGGTTGTAAGTGATTGGACCCTAGAGAGATTCATCTAGAACTTGAATAAATGGGAGGGGGTTAGGGTTCCATTTCATGAAAGGGTCACCATTTGTAATGTTGTTTTAAATACCTACATCATGTTCCTATGCCTAGTGCTTAACTTTGGCAAAACTCAAGAAAAGTATGGGGCCTATAATAAGGGACTTTCTATGGAGAAATAGGTGTAGTAGTAGGAGAGTGGTAGCTTTGCTTACGTAGGACAATGTGAGTATGCCAAAGAGTGAAGAAGGCATTGGTATCCTATATCTACCATTAGGTAAAATTTGGACTCTCATTTTTGTCCCTTAAGGATTTCCACACCTCCTCTCTCTAGAAAAATGGGCTCATGGTGAATTTTTTGCAAATCAAATGAATAGTTAGCGATTATTGCACATTTGAAATCTATTCATCGAGACCTTTCCAAGTATATATATCATGATGGGAAATTTTGATTATTCAAGAAGTTCCCAAATTGGTGAAGACGTGGCATGTAACATGCCATGTCATCACACTGTCTAGACTTTTGTGGCTTTTATTATGAACCCCCTAGGAACTAGACCAATTTGGAAGATCTAGTCAAGTGGAGAGGTCCTGGAGAAGCAATCTCCTAAGGGCTGCAGTTCTAAAGCCATGATGATTGCCTGTATGTAGCTAGGATATCACATTTCATGGGGACAATGTTCTTTTGTTTGGGAAGATGAAAGGTGGGAAGGTCCTGGAGAAGCAATCTCCTAAGGGCTGCAGTTCTAAAGCCATGATGATTGCCTGTATGTAGCTAGGATATCACATTTCATGGGGACAATGTTCTTTTGTTTGGAAAGGTGGGACCTCATGTGCAGATTACCTAATTGTAAATTGGAGGATCTTTATATGGTTGATGATTCCGCTGGCTTTAAAATCTAATGTATCTATTGGCATTTGTCCCAGGTGTAGGTCATCACTTGTGTTTTGGGAATGCCTAGCAATTAGGGGTACTTGGTCCAAAATGTGTAAATGGATAGAGAAGAGCTTGGGTATGCAAACATGTTGGGGGGACTGGATCTTGGGTAAATGGTCAATTTTAGTAATGAATATAATGGTTTGGTTTTTAATATCATCAGAGCTTGCATCTTGATGGAAATCTGGTCTAGCAGGAATGCAATTGTATTTAGGAAGGCAGTATGTACAGGCTTGCAAGAGTCAGACTTGATGCATAAGTGTGTTACATGTGCTGGTTGGTATGTAATGTGAATAAAATAAGATGTTTTGAGCTGGATATGGTGATTCAGAACCTGCAAACAAATATGATTTGAATTTTACCTCAGAGTTTGGTGAGCTTCAAACATACTAGGAATAAACCCCTAACTTTGGTCTGTATGGTGCTGCAGGTGAGATTTTGGGAAGGGAAGAAAAGGCCTCCCAAGTTTGGACCAAAAACTCTAAGGTGGTACTGTAAAGAAAAACAAGTTGATCGTACATTTGTCGCCCTCGTAGAAAACCAAGTACGAACAAGACCCACTATTAAAGTTTGGTCCAAGAAAGGGGGGATGCTGGAAAAACAGTCCCCTGGAGGATGCACTACAGAAGCTATGATGGAGGCCAGAATACTTTTGGAGCATCAAGAAGAGAGATGGGAATTTTTGTATAAAATTCTGAATGAAGTTGAGAAGGAGTAGTAAATATGGACACTGTAGCCCTGATTTGGTTGTATTTGCAGTTTTTGAACAGTTTCAGTTAATATATATAACTATTATTGATCTGAAAAAAGGAAAAAAACTAAGAGAAGGATTGTAAGAGAACTTTTTGTAAAGGGCTGTCTTTATTAATATTAATATATATAATTACTTGTTCCCAAGAAAAAGAAAGAAAGAAACTAGTATTTAATAAAATTATTTACAAACAACTAGGTCAAATTAAGGAGACGTCTTGGCATTGGCCTGTCTTCTAGTCAAGAATCCACACATCAATGTTTGTTGTCCTTTTTTCAACAACAAAAAAGTTTCAACCGCAATCAAAATAAGCTAGGAGCGTATTTTTTCAATGTCGCCGGCCACCTCGCCTTCTCCGATGGGCGCCGCATGCTTCACTGCTCCCTGCTGGTTTTACACAATCAGCAATCTATATAAATGCATTAGATCTCCTCTGAATTTCGCAAGCCTTCTCTGCTTGAGCGTCGATTAGCACTTAATTACGTCGTTAATTACCATGACCACCATCTTCTCCAGCCAACGTCTAGCTGTGCCGGAGAGTGCACAGAAGGTGACGGATCACGAGAAACGCCATCTTGTGCAGAAATTATCCCAGATGGCCGTGCCGGAGGTGCCCCAGGAGTTCTTGGTCCCCCATGAGCAGCGGCCTCATCCGGCCCAAAGAAACACGGGCCTCCTTCCCTTCGTGGATATGGCAGGCCTTCATGGAGACTCGGAAGCGGACACCCTGAAAGAGATCGCCAAAGCCTGCGAGGAGTGGGGCTTCTTCCAAGTAGGTTAATTACATTAACGTGCCTGCGCTAGCTAGCTTTTAAGATTAGATAATAATGAAGAGGAGATAAAAGCGTATAGCTGATGTGGTCTGTACTGTTTGCTGCTGTGCTGCAGGTGGTTAACCATGGCATACCCGCGAGCGTTATTGAAGGGACCAGACAGGCAGCCAGGCAGTTCTTTGAGCTCCCCATGGACGACAAGGAAGGTTACTCTGTGAAGGATCAGAGCACTGAAGGCTTGCTCGGATATGGCCACACTAACTTCTTCCAAGGAGCCGCAAATGACTGGATGGACTCCCTCTTTGGCTACCTGGCTCCCCCCTCATTGAAGAAACTCGACATGTGGCCTTCCCAACCCGAAGGATTAAGGTCCAACCCCTTTCTCTCTCTCTCTCTCTCTCTCTCTCACTCACTCACTCACTCACTCACTCACTCTCTCTCTCACACACACACACACAGTCTCTCTCTCAGAGACAGTACACACATACACCCCCCCCCTTACACACGGACACACACACACTTTTTTTTCCATTATATCACATGGCCCAACACCTCTTTGTGATGTGACCACTCTAGGGGCATGGTGGATTCCTATTCACCGAGCTACAGAACCTTTTCAAAAGTTTGCTCGCCGCATTGTCCAAAAGCCTTGGTATGAAGGATGACCATCTAGAGAAGGCTTTTCAACATTACAACTTGTTCTTCCGAGCAAACTACTACCCTCCTTGCCCTCAACCTGACCTTGTTCTTGGGACACATGGACACAAGGACCATGGATGCATGACGGTTCTACTACAAGACAAAGATATGGATGGACTTCAAGTGTGCAAGGATGGCCAATGGTTCTCAGTGGATCCCATACCCAACGCATTAGTCATCAATATTGGTGATCAATTACAGGTAAAGTCCTCCAGCCCTAAGTTAACCAGTTTGTAAGAGCCACATCATTAACACACTTAAAACCACCAAACTTGTGCCATATTGTTGTCTTAAAAAAAAAGGTTTATAAATATTTAGTGATACCCAAAGATCATGTCTAATAGATGTAGCTAGTAGGGGGTCCTCATCCTACAAGGTTAATTCCTTGCTACACTCTAATAGATGTAGCTTAGTAGGGGGTCCTCATCCTACAAGGTGAATTCCTTGCTACACTTTAGTGAACAACTTTTGCCATGCTTCTCTTTTCTAAAAGATGAATTCCTTTTACTACTAGGCTACACACTAGTGAACACCTTGTGCCATGCTTCTCTTTTGTAAAACTGTAAATTTAGGATATCATCTTGATATATATATTGACTCTTTTTTATTTTTTGATTATAGATGCTAACCAATGGCAAGTACAAAAGCGCATTACACCGTGGTGTGGTGAGCAACAATCAAACTATAATGACCCTTGTTGCACACTTGGATCCTCCAGAGAAGGTTGTAACAACACACTAATTGGCACATTATAGTCAAATATCATATTTAGCTAGAGATTGAGACACTTTAATTTGAAGCATAATTGTCCTTAGACATATATCGCATGGATCACCACTAAAGAAGGTGGTAGCAACCCTTAGACGTATAATCAAATATCATATATAGATAGAGACTTGAGACGCTTTAATATGTTCTTGGACATATATATCACACTTCATTCTTAATGATATTGATATTTTATGTGCATGTCACTAATAGCATGAATAGCTTTTCTACTTAAGGAGAAAAGCTTATAAAAGAGAATTAATGGTAAGAGCTTTAATAGTGGCCATAATTTGATTAACTATGTCATAAACGTATGATCTTGTATGAATGGATTTGATGGATTAAGGATATGTACATGCTTTCATCTTGCACTCTTTATTACGAATATATACAAATAGGGACTCTTGTACCTCACGAGATTGAATAACTTTTCCTCTCTTCTTTGAAACCAAAATCGATTTCGATTTGTGCCCCCTCAAACCAAAAAATCAATTTAGGATACAATATGCATGGGATATTGTGCCTACTACTACTAGCACGATCATGACAATTTTTTCACAAAAAACATGAAGCATAGATAACATGTTTCAACTTTCCATAACTATATATTTTTTTTACAAGACATTGTCAATTGTTCTAGTTTGCTTTTTTCATTCTCTAAATGAAATACATAAATAATTGTTTGGTCTCCACCATAGTGACATACACCATTTAGGATCATCTAATGCTTATGACATTACTTCCTTCTTCTAGAGTCGATTTTTGTAGAAGGAATGCTCGAATAGATTTTGTAGAAGGAACACTCTAGTGGTTTTACTTAAACAGTATAAATGAAAATATAAAAATTAATATTTGAATATCTATTAAGCTAGTTTTACTGATCTAATATTAAGAGTCAACATTTTCATGATGGTTCTTTGTTCCTTTTAATAGGTGCACATGTAAAGCCCACCTATTCCTCACTAAATTCGACCCCTTACATGTAGTCTACAATTTCTATTATTATAATGTTAGTATGATCCTTGAACGGAAAGCTCTATCTTTATGCTTTTCAAGATGATAATTTAAGTTTAGGCATCTTTTGAAAGTGAGTGAATACAATAGTAGCACCCCCCTCCTCTCTCTCTCTCTCTCTCTCTCTTAATATCACAATAATTTCATATTGGGTGGATTTATATATTAGAAATTAGCACTAGTCTTGTAGAAAAAAACCACTTTTGTGGCTTTAAGAAATTTTTGTTTAAGAAAATATTTTCTTTTTGTTTCAAAGAAATTTATATTAGGAAAATAATATCAACACAAGATATTCATTGAGAGATCATAATAAGTGCCAAAAACATTTTAAACATATTCTTCCATAGTCATGATTTCGGTAAATAAATTAGATACTTTTTCAACACCTACAACTATACGATTAAAAACTATTCTACATGTGCATAGGATATTGGCATGTCCAATATATCACTTAATAAACAAACACTTTTTCATATAGGTATCCTTGAAGTAAGGCTATTGCAATATTTTTATGTTATTTTTAGCAATTTTAAAATAAGAAAGTACTGGATATATAATTTTCTTTTTCCAAAAACTTCCACCATAGGTAGAGGCATTCTAACCAATTATTCTTAAACAGTGTCATGAAATTTTACGTTGGTTGACATTTTCATTTCTTCAAAATTGCAAGACTTGTCTTTTATGTTGATAAGCACGTGAGCTCTCTCTCTCTCTCTCTCTCTCTCTCTCTCTCTCTCTCTCTCTATCATAAAAACTTTATATTGTGTGAATTTATGTAAAAAACATTAACCCCCTTTTGTTAGAAAGAAAGCCACCTTGTGGCTTTAAGAAATGCTTGAAAAAAAAAATATTTTTTAGTATATTTATTTTGAAGAAATTTTTAATATAGAAGATATTCATTGAGAGAGAATATCTAGTGCCTAAAAAGTTTTGAAAACATAGTCTTTTTTTATGGTCATGATTTAGGCACCTTTTGTTAAAAAAAAGCTACCTTGTTATTTTTACATTAAAAAAGCCTTTTTATTTTTAGGTGGTCCTAAACTACTTTTTATTGGTTTTGAACTATTTTAAAGTGGTCCTCAAATACTATTTAGTGGTCCTGAACTTCTAATGAGTGGTCTAACAATATTGTTAAGTGGTCAAAAGTACTATTAAGTGATGCAAAAGTACTATTAAGTGGTACATGAGTACTTTAAGCTTTAAAAACATCATGTGCATTAATAGAGACCTTGTTATAGGACCACTTAGAAGTACTCTAGGATCACTTTCAATTACTTATAAGTTTTTTTATATTAAAAACACTTTAGGACCACCTGAAAGTGCTTTAGAGCTCTTAAAAGTACTTCATGGACTTTGCGAATGACTTTATAAACTTGTATAAGTACTTATACATGGTCCTAAAGTAATTTACATAGGCCCTAAAATACTTTTAGTAGCTGTAAAGAACTTTTAGGTGGTTCTATAGAGCTTTCAATGGCACAAAAGAATGTATTTTAAAGTGATACTGAAAGGCTTCCAAGCACAAAAGAACTTGTTAGTACCACTTGGAAAGTTTCAATAACACAAAATAACTTGTATTTTAAATAGATATTGATTACTTTAAGTTTCAATGGCACAAAAGAAAATAGATATTGATTACTTCAAGTTTCAATGGCACAAAAGAACTTGTAAGTATTTTAAATAGATATTGAGTACTTCCAAGTGGTACTAACAAGTTCTTTTGTGCTTGGAAGCCTTTCAATATCACTTTAAAATACTTGCACCAAGTGCTTTTGTGCCATTGAAAATTATGTAGGACCACCTAAAAGTGCTTTACATCTATTAAAGATATTTTAGGGTCAGTGTAAAGTAATTTAGGACCATGATGTATAATTACTTTAGGACCATTTGGAAGTGTTTCACTATCACTTTAAAATACTTACAAGTTATTTTGTAATATTGAAAGTTCTATAGGACCACCTAAAAGTGCTTCAAATCTGTTAAAAATGTTTTAGGGCCACTGTATAAAGTACTTTAACTCTACTTCATACTAGTCTGAGAGTGTCTTAAGGTGCTCTAGGAGTGTTTTAAATTTGACTTTGATAAAAGTAGGGTACAAAACTAAGGCTCGTCGTAAATGTATAGGATGCTTTACAATAGCACATCTCCCCTATCGACTTGCTATACACACATCTCTTTTGTTGGGGGAGACTCGTGTCTCTAATCTCCAAAATTCAAAAAAAAATCTTTAACTTTATGTGTCATGATGCTACTTTGAGGTTTCTATCTTTGGCATGTTTGCAGGGGAAAGACTTCATCCTCTTCTATTTATAGGCAAGGATTAGGCAGCAAGGATTCTCTTGTGAATAACTAGAACCTTTGGTGCCTTTGGTAAGCTGATAGATTTTCTATTGCCACCATGTCCATTGAAATCATAAACATTAAGTTCTATCATTAGAGATGACCTCTTCAAGAAAAGCTCATCTTTTGATCAGGGCACTTTGACTAGTGTCAAAGTGTTAGGAATGTTGGCCAGCACAACTCTTTCGCAACCCATTTCTTCAAGTTGAGCTTTCTTGCAATTGGGATGGAGGAGGAATTCTTCAAATATTTTCTTGTGGGGTAGCTTTGTCGAGGCCCTTCATCTTCTCGTACCAAGAGTTAGCTACAACTCTACAAATCTTCTTTCTTTCCTTCTCGTCATCAAGATGGACCTATTCACTTTAGCCCTTTACTTCTCCTTGGCTTTTTATCAAATCTCCCTTTGCTTTGCAACCCAATAATGTTTTATTTTCTCAATGCCTTCCTGACCAAGAATAAACCTACCTCCATTTTCTCGCACCTCTACATTGTGTAAAAATTCATCTTGTCCCATTGCATGCCCATCAATATTCATCCTGAAATGAGGTGAAAATATTGTATTAGAATATTCTAGCCCTAACCAACCATACTCTACAAGTTTCTTTGACCTTAAAAGATTATTCAGAAAATAGGTATTCAGGTTCAATGGGTGTGGTGGTGTGTTTTAGAGAGAGATAGGGAGAGAGAGAGAGAGAGAGAGAGAGAGAGAGAGAGAGATTGAATATAGTACATCTCCTTGCAGCCATCTAGCTATCTTAGGAGGAAAGACCATAGGGAGAGAAGTGGAGGGAGATACACTTTGTGTGTGTGTGTGTGTGTGTGTGTGTGTGTGTGTGTGTGTGTGTGTGAAGCATAAAGATAGAAAGAGCTCATGAATGTAGCACAACTCTTGTGAGCCACAGGGACATAGATGAAGAAGCTGAGCACAAGAGAAATAAGAGTCTGCCATGCTAGAATAATTCGTCTCGTGAGATCATGAAGATTTGGGAAGAGAAAACTAGAAATAGATAGATTTAATGTGTAGCATGTTCTCTTGTCATCTCCCTAGATATGTTAAGACAAGCGTATGAGGAGAAAGAAAGAGAGAGCTCTATTGTATTAAGATAATCATATGAGAAGAGAGAGAGAGAGAGAGAGAAAGAGAGAGAGCATGACACATGCATGATCATGCTCCAAAATTTCCTAACACACACGAGCATGCTCCCATGAGTGCGTGAACTTTCCATGATAGCATGAATTCTAAATATTCTTTTCATGGTAACTATTCAGTCTTAAATTTTGATTATTTATTTTTACAATTCTTAATATTCTTTCTTACTAGTTTGTTATTACCTTTAACCTCTCCTTGTTAGCACTTAACAAAGGAATGTCAATGACACCACTTTTTGAACCACCTAACTCTTGCTTTGACCCTATATGGCTTGAAGCATGCACCTAGAGTATGGTCAAATAAGATATGATAGCATCTTGTTACTATGGATTTTCGATATCTATAGATTTTTCACTTCACTCACAAGGGCATTATGCTAGTAGTCATATATGTTAATAACTTGATTGTCACAAGGGACATTGATGTTTACATTTATGAGGTGAATATGCTCCTCAAGAAGAAGTTTGAGTAAAATATTCAGGTGAGCCATGATTCTTCCATACTTTCTAGGTGGTATAGAGGTGATTAGATCATGTGATGCGATTTGACTTTTACAAAGGCAGTATGCCTTAGACATATGTTATCAAAGGTTTAAATAATAGGTTGTAATATAGTCTTAGTGCCATTAGAGCAAAGAGCATAAAATTTTGCTACATATATAGGTAATCTTTTGGAGGACCCTACATTGTGCATGCACATTGTAAGGAGTTTGATTTACATGACTATCAATAGGCCAGATTTGAGCTATGCTATTAGATTAGTGAGTCAGCATATGTAGGCCTCAAAGAAGCTCTACTTATGTGTGACTAGGAGGATAAGGTACACAAAGTCCATAGTACAAGGTGTGAGAGAGAGTTAGCAAGGTGTGAGAGAGATGGGAAAGAGGTGAAAGAGTGTTGGAAATATTAGAGAGAGAGAGAGAGAGAGAGAGAGAGAGAGGCAAGAGCCTCTTGGGGTGTTTTGTTTTTTTTGAGAGAAAGAGGCATGAGACTTTTGGGTTTTTTGAGTTTCAAACAAAAACAACTCACAAAACATATCCTGTTTCTTAATTCTTTGTCATCAGTGTAAATGTTGATGCTAATTTTTTTACAATGTCAGTATACTTGTCGGTATTAAGGGTTGGTATTATTGTCAACAACTATGGATGCCCTTATGTCAATGGTTAAAATGACGCCGTAAGTTATGAAATAAATGGATAAAAATTAACAAATTTGACTCATAGCTCATGCTCCTACTTAAAAGAGACCCACATTTTCATATCCCCATAACATTTCTCTTCATCTCTCTGAGAAATGCCCTTGATCTCTCTTGATCCCCCCTAACATTTTCTTAATATCTCCTCCTTTTGTCAATGGAGTATGTAAACAATTTTATGTCTTCAAGGAAGAACCTACCTCTCATAGTGAGATCATTTTAATAGAATGTATATTGATGTATGGACTAAATGTGAGTTATGTGTCGGATGAGGCCATACAATTGTTTTTTAAAATGGATGTGAGCCACAAGGTATGTAATATTATTCACATATAGAGGATAACAATGATAACATTGAGAAGAATTGGTGGTTGATGATATGGAGCCACACATGCAAGAGGATATGGGGACACATGTATAAGAATATTTTGTGGGTGAGCTAATTGAAGCAATGTTTCAAGTAACAGACAGGATTGTAAAGGCACAATGTCCAAAGAATTACATCTTCAAACTCTTGGATCAGTTTCTTAGAATTATTCAAGTAATCTCTATTTCCTCTTTCTCTTTCCTAATCTCATCCTCTTCAAAAATAAACTAGCTAACAACACATCATGCATCATAATTATGTAAGGTTGTTGAGATGTATGATATTAAACTCCATGCCTAAGTCACGAGATGATGGAAAGAATATTCTAAGTTCCAATAGCATGGATTACATGTGTATACATGTAGGATCCAATGATTATTTCCTCTTCCATGTGGGGATGCTGGTGAATGCTCACTCACTAACATGTCCAAAATGTGTGTAAAATCTGGTGCTCATAGTGATATGACAAGATTTCCAAGGTGGAACCATTATTCTAAGGCATTTTCTAATCATTCTAAGAATCCAACACATGTTCAAGTGCAAGTCGCTAATGACTTAGTATGCTAAAAAACTCGATCCATTGATGGCATCTTATACAAACCTTGTTGCATATGGAGACACATTAAGGATACATGGCCTAAGTTTAAAGAAGAGCCTCATATGCCTAGATTTGGCAATGGATGGTGTTAACTGTTATGTGGACTGCACACTACAAGACCGCACACCGCAAGTACGGACTGCAAGTGTAATGCCACATGCGTACCTTAAATGAATAGTCATTACGAGATCTCAAGGGGTGTAAATGGGAGGTTGTGTGCCTGTCTGAATCCCATGACCATGTAGCTGTTTTAAAGGCTGTATACATGTGTATTCAAGGGCCATCAATGAGTCAATCAATCATCCTTTCATGCAAAAATTTAGCAGTCTTCTGTGTTAATGAAGCATTAATCATGTCGCACTGTGTATGATCAGTTATGTATTCATTTATCAGTATAGGTTACCTTTTCAATTAATGATATATGCTAAGAGGGTAATCATTCTCGTATTACTGTACTAGTGCTTAAGAACATAATACACTTGGCAACCATGATGTTCTCTTGATGATGTGGTTGCATGCGCACGCGTTCTCAGGGACCTCCTGATTTGGTGGTTCCTACTATGGGCGGCCGCGGCGTCGTCGTTCGAAGGATGATTGGTGAAAATGCGGCGAATGATTCTCCTTCTTTTTCTTCACAGTTTTTAGGGTGGGATGCAACTCCCAGAGTCAATCACTAGGAGCGCAGCCGTTCCTTCCCCCCTCCCCATGTTCCGTGGGTAGAGAGGCGGTTGCTAATTTCACCGATCTCACCTACTACGGTAGTTTGGCAGTTGTTCTTGGGACCGACACAGCCAGCCTCAAAGAGCTCTTTCCATAGATATGTCACATGATATGGTTTTGCCCACTCAATTTTAAATTCAATTTTGGCGGAAAACTTTGAAATTCAAACTTCTAGCCATTTGAAGAATAAGAAGGTATCTAGCCATTTGAAGAATAAGAAGGTATCTAAAGTCAAAGAAACTTAACATTTTAACAAAAAGTCATTAAAATCATAATATGGCAGCTTAAAGGACCCCTATAGACCTCAACCTTCCCCTAATGGTACATTTACAAATATGGAGCATATGGAGGATTATCATGGCCATGGAGGTGATGATGACCGTGATACGAGAGAGGAGGATGATCATGTGATAGGAGATACAGATATTGAGGCCATTACCCCTGAGGACGAGCCTACCATTGGTGATGCTGATTTCGATTAGCACATGAGTAACACAAGTAGTAGTGGGTTGAATGTATTTGTCGATCTAAACACTTGTTTCGATTTTGAAGTAGATAGTCTGGCAAGGGTTGATCTCATTGAGGATGAGATTGAACCGTAGCCCATCATTGATATTGGCTAAACTATTTTACATATTGTCTCATTCTCCTCACCTCACTTATTTTTTGTATATGTGGGTTTGCAAAAAAAGCATTGATGTTTTTGTTAAAATTATGTGCTTTGGTAATCATGGGCAATTTTTGGAAAGCAGTGATGTACATTTACCAGCCTACACCAAAAGCTCACTTTTTGTACTCTCTGTTTTGTGTCTAAATACGCGTCTAATTCTCAGTGTAGATGCACTAATAATGCCCTAATACATGCGTTAATAGATACCCTAATACACGTGTAAATAGACGCAATGTTAGACGCAATGTTAGATTCTTAGTGTAGACGTCCTAATAGACACATCAATACATGCGCAAATACACGCGCTATTAGACGTGGCTGTAGATGCACCCATAATTTCTCTATTCAAGCAATGCCTATAGACGCGCCTGTTATTTTGCGCATCTATCAAGCGCGTCTATAGTTGCTTTGCGTTGTTGTGCATGGAGATAGATAGGCCAGGTCTTTGAAGACCTGGCATGACGACCTGCCTTGTCTGCGTAGACCTGGCAAAAGTAAAAACTCCTTGGGTGTGAACCCTCATCTTTCTAGACCTTTGACAGTTCTGTGAACTCCAACACCCACAGATAGGCCAAGTATTAATAGCATGAAGACCTGCCTTATCTGTGTAGACCTTGTGCTAGTAGTGGTGGTGATGCTTGGGTATTGGCAAGGTGAGGGTCGGAGTGGCACAATGGTGTTGATGCTCGATGTTTCAAGGTGGTGTTGGGAATGGTGGTGGGCTGCTGGTTTGGTGCCATGCTAGTGTGCCACGAGACCTTGCACAAATGTTTGAACTTTGGCACCCACACACACGGCAAGTGTTAATAGCATGAAGTCTTGCCTTGTCTATGCAAACCTTGTGGAGAAAAAGCTCCTGGCTAGGCAGTGGCAGTTTGGGCTGGAGAAGCGCGACGGTGGTGATGCTGCTCGATGTTGGGCAAGGTGGTGTTGGGCATGGTTTGGTGCCATGCTAGTGTGCCACAAGACTGCTGCAATAGGGCATTCAAAGTAGTAGTAGAATTTCATATGGTGGATCACTTCAAGGGTTTCTGTTAGTAGGTGTTGTGTTTAGTTTGTTGCTGCAGTTGAGACCTAATGGCTCCTAGAGGTTAAAAGCTTTCAGTTTACAATGTCTAATTGCATGTAATATGTAGTTATTTTGACATAGGAGGAATTGTTTTGCCGAGTATGTACTTCTTACATTATGATATTAGCTTTAGAAATTGTATGGTTGTGCCTGTGCTTTCCCTGTTAAGGACGGCTTTGCATTTGCAGAAGAAGAGATGATGGGTCTTAACTTTGAATCTTATTAATTTCATTGAGTGAGTTTTAACCTTATTAACTCTGATGGGCCTTAACTTTAAATCTTTTTATTTTTTAGCAGATGTCTACATCTAGCCGAGGTGATCGATACCCCCTCAGGTCCCAATGAAACTCAAAGGTCGCTAAAGCTGCAAATCCACATGGTAAGCAATTAGAGGTCTCCTCAGCTCACACCTCTACCCTACCTCACCCTGTCCTTGAAGTGCAAGAAGAACATACGCAAAGGTCTCAAGGAGTAAGACAAAGTGTTATTCATGAATTACCTCCACGAAGTTTGGGATCATTGGGTGAAGCATCAGGTAGTCACCAACTCATTGAACATCAAGATAATGCTTCTAGTCCACCACAAACAAGAAAAATGGATGCAGGGGTGGCAAGATTCAGGAGGCACATTCAAATGGACATACTGTAGAAATGTATGGAGTCTATAACTGTTTGGGTTGAAATTGAACCACCTTATGTCCCTTTATGTCGTCTTATACCTAATCCTTCAATGAGAACAAATTGGAGCCAATATTACACTTCTGGCTTCCAATTTTGACTCCTAGGATTATGATCCAACAAGGGGAGACTTTCTTGTGTAATTGAGTAGGATAGAGAAACCAAAAATGCTACTATCAGATGATGATGTTGCCAGTTGGGGCAGTTGGGGGGGCCAGTTTGGCAGAGTGTAAATCAAGTGTTTGAGGTTGATCTTATAAGAAAGCGTGAGTGGACACATCTAAGTGGAAACAAGTTCCTTGTATATGGGATGGAAACCATAGGTTGAAAGCATGGGGAAACCAAATTAGGAGAGGTAAGATTTTAGTTTCTTTTACTTATCATATTATCGTAAATTAGTAAAGAATTGTGCTCACACTTTGTTTTTCCTTTTTATAGTGTGGAGGGAAAACAAAAAAAAAGAGGCATGTACGAGTACGATGCAAGTTTCTCTCCTTTGATGTTCGTCACACGAAGGAGAGGTCCTTCTAACTCTTACAGAAGTAAATAGCCTAATCTTTCCGCATCCATATCGTAGGAATCCCACCTATCTTCGTATCTTTCTGACCGCTCTATTTATTATCCGTATCTGCTTCTGTTTGTTCCTCCCCTTCCAACTATGCTGGGTTTTCTATATCGATCTCACATTGGATGGTGCACCACAAAGTTTTTCCCTTTGTTTCATGTACATGCAAAAACATAGTCAATAAATATGTTGATGTTCCTATAGGTTGGTTTGTACTCATGTGCCACATACTCTTCCACACCAATGACATCTTTCTCATGTGTAAGTTTGGTCCATCTAGAATGGATACTCTTATGCACTATTTTAGTGAGGAAGAATTGATGGATCAATCAAATTTTAGCACAAGAGAGATTGGCTAGAACAAAGCATTGGTACAATATGTCAATGTCAACACTCTCTCAATTTGTACTTAGAGTAAGTAACATGTTTGTTCTCTTTATTTTTCCTCTTACTCTTAAATTCATTTACTTTCTTGTTTGCATTATCTCACTGCATTTGGTGCTTTCTTTCAGGAGGAGCTCAACAAAAAATGTGAAAAAGAAATGTCAAAAATTGACTTTACGACTCTATCCTTGGAAGAGTGCAAGGAAACAAGAACCAAGGCAATGAAAAAGGTAAAGGACAAGGTGAGGATTAAAGGATACAAGCAAGCATCCTTAGAAAACCCAAAAAATGGTGAAGGATTTTTCCAAGTTCCATACTGAGTGAATTGGGAAAAGGCAAAGGCAGTCACAGAGGACAAGCTTGGAATGCTTGCAGCGGTAAAAATCTCATGCGAGAAGTGGGTTTTCTTATTCATTTGAATTAAGTGGACTTTAAGGACATTGTTGGGACTCTCTTATGTATGAATAATTCTTTTGTTAACATGTTGTAGGAAAAAAAGATCTTGATTGTCCTCCTCACTAAGGATGAGAGGGAATAACTGGATTGGGGCCTGCCAAGGGACAACATATCTTGGAGGCAGTACATTTCTAAGGAAACATACTAGTCCCAAATGATAGACCTTGCACGTGATCTAGTTATGCAACTTGATGTGGATGTTAATGGAAGGGGAGTACAAGTTCTAGGTGATGCAGTTAAGTACTTTAGGTCTTGTCGACAGTTGCATTTCCATGAGGCATTTGTAGAACTTGTAAGTGAGATGAAGAGCTCTGCTGCTTCGGAGAAGTAACCATAGATTCAAATGTCGGTACATTGTCTTGTGTATAGGTAATCTCAAAGTATTGATGCTTTTTTGTCTCCATGTATTTGTAGCATGTTCTTACTTGCCGTTATAGTTTTTGGGTGGTTGCATGCGTGGTAGGAAGAAGGAGGCCTCACACAATGGGAGGTCATGGTTACACCATGGTGGCTTGAGTATCCTTCTAGAAATGTTTATTAAAGTGAAGAAGGTTGACGTAAAGGTAGCGACTTCATTAAACGTTTGTAACAAATGTAAGAACATCATTTAGTACTGATAGTTATTTTTTATTATTATTTTCATAAGACTTTCAGAGCTATACTCAAAAGCAAAAAGGAAAGCTAGAAGACCAGTCTTCAACAAAGAAGATGAAAAGGAGAAGAGAGATTGAGAGAAGGGCTTGGACAAACCAGCCACAAAAAGGGGCTTGAACCTTGAGAAAGACATTGAGACCTCACCAAGAGATGAACATTTTGAAGACGAGGAGAACTTGGATTATGATCAAGGTGACATGTCCAACACAAAAGTAGTATTCATTTCATTTTATGTAATGTACACTGATGTGTTTTGCTAAGAAGGTCATGGGGGTGATAGTGGGGAAGAAGACAACTCACCCCAAGTTTATCATGTTGCTATAAAAGCAAACATTTTAACAACATCTGAGTTCATTTCTTCTCTTCGACCACATCGGTGAGTGTAGAAAAGAAAGAGGCTAAATAGGTTAAAGAAACTATGATAAACCTATGGGATCTAATTTGATGCCCATGTGTGAGTTGTGTAGGGTGTTAAAGAAGCTCTTTAAAAATGTGGAACACCCCTATGTGTACAAAGGACACAATACTGTATTTTCTACAAGCTTATTATGGGCTGACTTTCCCACATCTACGAGAGTAGAGAAATTTTGGAGTTCTCATGTGATTCCCACTAAATGGAATGTCTTTACCCCCCTGAGCTTGCCATAGTAGTAACAACAACATTTGTGCCGATTATGTAGTTCCAGGTTGGGGTTGGCTCATTTGTACTTGCTTGCCACAACTAATGCATGATGTGCAAAAGTGAGCAATGGAGAAAGGATTTTTTCTTCTTCACACTATACATGGTGGTGTATGTCGAGAGTGGATACTCACAAAGTTGTCCATAAGAGGAGGTAAGGGAATTGGCTATAGTGAGGTTGTTCATGGTAGAAAAAGACATGATCACACTATGTACTAACCTCCACTTTGAATGGGTGGGTGAATTGGTTGGTGCTCAGTATGTTTATACGTGATGGTTGTCAGCCATCTTGTTACAGGAAATCAAGAGCATAGTTGTGTGAAAGGGTCAAATTGGATTAGGGAGTGTGATTTTGGTGGCGGTCATCCATCAACTCATGAAGGGAAGCATGTACGTGGTGGGGCCGAATGTCAAATAGAACTAAGCAGGTTTGTTACGCAACTACTTTTTTTTATAAAGATGCTTATAATCATACATCAAGCCAATAAAAACCTGATTGATTTTTTTTGGGGAGGGGAGATGTTATCAAAAACCACAATGGCCAATGCGAATGTAGCGGGAAGGCAACAAAAGAAAGACAGAGAGCACGTGTCTCTCTTGTGATCAACACAAGAGATAGTGGTTGCCGTGGAGTGAGTCGGCCGTGTTGCGGGTGAATAGTTCGGATGGTGGACGGTGGTGCGCTAGAAAGGACAGAGTCAGGCTTGCCTGCGCTAGAAAGGACAGAGTCAGGTTGGAGAGATCGGCCACTATGCGTAGAAGAGACCGGGGCCGACCACCAGGCGGCGGGCCTGCTTGGGCGATGCCTTGCAGGCGGTTGGCTGTGAGGCGTCATGATGATGGAGCCGCCGTCCATGGTCGGCCAAGCACACGGCTGGGTGCGGTTCGCAGTGCTTAATTCGCTCCTTGTGCAGAGGTGCTCGCGCTGTCCATGCATTTGCGGTCCTCTGCCTGTAGGCCCATGCTACCATGCAGGCTCTTCATTAGGGCTTAGCGATCACTTCCCCCAGAAAGAGAGAGAGACAAAAGAGACAGAGAAACGCAGCTTGTCAAGGTGTCAAGAAAATAAAATATTAAAGAAAGGAGGGGGCTTATGAAATTGATTGATGTTCTATTTAATACTATTTCAAATATAATCAAATCATAGAGGAATCTATTTGATGTTTAGGACAAAGTTTGAGATGCGGGATGGTCCAACATGTAGGAGATGGGGCTTGAAGCAGTATAAGAATTTTATTTGCTGGGTTGAACATTTGGATAGTAATATGGTGGTTGATAAATCAATACGTTTTATCCCTTTGGAACCAATCAAGTCCTCCCAAACAGCGCTTCCCACATTTTTGAATATATGTTTGGGATTTAAAAGATGATGAATTAGAAAATCACTCTAATAAGGGAGTTGATAAAAGATAGAGAGCATCGTCATTCCAACTCAAGGTAAATTAAGACATTGTTCCAATAAGGGCGTTGATGAAAGGAGTTTGAACTTTTTGCCCCTTCTCCTGTGCAAACCTTACTCTCATCTCCTACCCCCTAAGCTCCAACCATTATGTGCTTGCTCCACTAACAAAAAGGTAAGCTCCCAATCCTAGCCCTGATCTTTTGTTATTTTGTAGTTTGTTTTTTAAAGTTCTTCAAATTTTCTTGTTTATGGTATTTTGTGTGCACTTTACAGGACTCCTCTCCTTTCATGCTCATTTTCTCCGTCTCTCCCTTGTAAGCAGTTAAGTCTCTTGTCCATGTTTATGGTTTTGTTTTCCCTTAGATTCTACTAGTTTTTTGTAATTTGTGTCTTTTTTCAATTTGTGCAGATTTAGTCTCTCTCTCTCGTTCCCTAAAGTCCTTAATGCATAGTCCTTAATATATGCATGGGGTCTCTGCTCCCATGTATGTGCCTTGTGCATAGGCCTCATGCATACATTATGGATGATGCATTCTATGTGTGGCCAGTAATAGAATGCATTAAGGGCTATGCATAAGCATATCCTCTATGCATAGGGTTTATGCATGGCTCATACCAAAGCCTATGCATAGGGAATATGCTTATGCATAGCTCTAAATTCATGGCTGTCCTTACTCGCATGCATGTTGTTGTGGGCCTCTTTAAACTCTGGAATTAATTTCTTTCCCTTTTATTGCATTACAGTTTGAAATAGAGGAACCAGAACATGTCCCGGACATGACATAGAAGTTAGGCACAATTTATGGTTCCTCATAATAGTCATTGTTGACTTCCGACTAGAGAGAAAATTCACTTTCTTCTAATGGTTCCTCAATTAACACGCGGTTGATTTTGGGGTGAGCTTAGGTGGTGGGGGCTATGGTGGTAGGATTTGTGGTGGCATATGTAAAACAACTAGTACCCTATATATCCCTCGTTAAAGGGTTGGTGAGGGTATGGTACACCTTGTTTAGCCTAGCCAATGGCAACATTGGCTTGAGTCACTGGTGTTGCTAAAGATAAAGATGCTCTTGGTGTTGCTAATTATGCTACAGTTTAGGCTCTTGGGTATTTACACATGGAAGTTTTATGATTTTCCAATCACAAACAATGTGCACAATAGAGAAATTATCTAGGCCTGAGATGACGACATTCAATGCTATGTGATTTTATCTTCAAAAATACCACCAACTCAACTTTCTGTGAGAGTAAAGATAAGAATTCTCTAATGTCTCCCTTACCTCCTTAGTCCTTAGCTTTTCCAAAATGGACATACTTATTTCTTCAACCGTCATTCCACTAAACTAGTTTATCACGATTACCCAAGTCATGGCAGCTCGAGACTCGTGATGGTGGAATCACAAATGGCATCTTGGCATCCTCTGGTTGTGGTAATTCTTGCATATATTGTTTTCAAATTCAAAGGTCAACTTGCAACATGCATCCAGTGTTGTTGGGATGGACAAAAACAAATAATCATGCATCTTTGTATCCCGTACTCGCTTTTAGAAACATGGTAATAACTGATATCATCATTCAACCTCTCTAAACTTTTACAATAAGAATTTGAGAGATGTAGTATCTCATGGACTCGTGCTTGTGCTGCTTAATATTGTGGAGTTGTGCCACTGGGTCCACTTATCACCACTTCTTGTAAAGCATGTACGAACACATTTTTCAATGGAGTGAAGTTAACTTTATCCTAAGGTTTCAAGGTTCTATACCATTGTTGAGTCTTTCCATCTAATGTTAGGGAAAAGAATGAATCTTCATAATATCATCAACTAGCCCACAAGTCTCACAAGTTGACTCAAATATCTCTATATGTTGCATGGGGTCACCATCCTTAATGAATTTCTTCATGAGCTTTGTGATATGATGTGGTTTTCTCTTAATCTCTTCTTGTGCCATTGATTTCGATCCCTCCTTGGGATCTTCACAAATTATCTCTAAAGGGGAAATTCCCTCTATCTGTTGCCTCGGCAATGTGATTTATTGTGTCATTAGGAGTTTTCCCTTCCTTTTTATGCAACCTTACCAAAAGTAACTTGTCGAGTTCCATATGTTCAACAGTAATTTTGCGTATGTCTAGCTCTTGTTTTTTTATTTTTAGCATGCATAATTGATGATAGGCATCTCTAAGTTTAAATCCAATGTCTAGCTCCTCCAAAGTGGGGAAAAAGACTTCTCCGATTCTAAAAGCACTTGATTTGTCTTTCCTCAATGTAGGGGTAATACCCTAGGTCTCAATAGGTTTATTTCTTTTGAGCCAAAAGCTTGCACCTATGGTGGTGTTTGCACAATAGTCCCTACAAACATGGATATAAATTCATTTCTTGTTGCTAGATCCTTATTCATTGAGTGAGTTCAATAGTCCTTTTGCTATATCCAATAAACTAAAGGATTTAGTTGGAGAAGAGGTCACCCTCTCCTTTGCATGTTTTGGGATTCCTAGAGTTTCTTCCATGGATTCTTTGCTACTAGTGTCTATGGATGTTAGGTCTCTTTAGGTAAAAGTACTCAATTAAGTGCTTGTTGAATGTCCTGAGCCAATAATTATTTGGTTAGGAAGATCCTAGATGATTCAAAACACTTTTTGGGTTGTGAGGCATCCGGAGATTGGACAACCACCGAGCCAGAAAGCCATCAGAACGTCAGATCCAACGTACTTAAACACCAATTAATTAGGTCAATATTACTTCTATAAATTAGCGCTTATCAAAGCACTTTTGTACCACTCTATGACCGTGCGTATGTAGTATAAAAGATGTAATCAAAACTCTGACAAGGCTATTACATATTGCTATTCCTGTAATATTTTTCTTTGTGAATCAAAGGAGAGCGTTCTGTATCATTTTTGTATATTCGTCGTGTCTATCTTTCTTTTATGTATATCCATCCTGTCTATATATAATGTGAATCCATTTGTTAAGTTATCTAAATCTTCCATTACAATCCATATTTTACGCATGAGTCGATCAGTCTTAAGTAATCATCTCCATTTGCACAGTCACTTGTAACCGATAAGCTATTTCTGTGTCATCTTCTTGTGCATGTTTTGTTATAGACTAGTGTATTACTGCCTACATAACCAGAGACACTCAGTAGGTTGATCAGGGTAGCAAACAACTCTCAACAACAACAGACACACTCAGTAGGTTGATTAGTGTAGCAATCAACTCCCGAAAACACTTTGGCGACCACGATATGTCTTGCTACATGTTTCAAATGATGCTTCACTTGTTGCTTGATTTTCTTTAAGTTCAAATCAATCCTTCATGTGAGCACATGAACTGCACTACTTGGCGTAGCTTGAATCTTAGAAACTCTAGTTCGCTAGACCCAAAGAAGAATCGATAACTCCACCACCACTACCAGTATTCATACCACCACCACCACCACAACCCCCACTACCACTACCACCGCCACCGCCACCAAACCACCTCCCTGTTGAAATATATGATGTACAAGTGAAAGAGTGAGAGAAAGAGGTCATGTATGTGTGAACACACCCCAAATAAAGCATGTGGGTGGAAAAGGGATCTAGGGTCGGCCCAACCCTAGCCCTTGGTGAACCCTATATAAAGGGCAGGAGGCTTCACTTTTTGTAAAACAAGTAACACAATCAAGACATCTCCTCATAATAATCATAGAGAATGCAATCATTAGGCACCACCAGGTCATTAGGCTTATCCACAAAATCTTTAAGGACAACATTTGCCCTTTGCATAATCTTTTCTCCAGAGTGACCTCTTTTCGAAGCCAGCTTCAAATAAAAAAAAATCACATCACAAAGTAAAGTATGCATATTACATATTTGCAAAAATTGTAAACAACTAAACACAACAAGTAATAGAAAACCATGACTTACTGTCTATAGATATGATCTCCACACACAAGGCTAAAAATATTTTTGGTTGTTTTGTTTGCCTCCAAAAAACCCAACCAAAATATTTTGGACTCTATCGTCGATACATCACACAATGCTAATAAATTCAGCTTCTCCAGTGTTGCAAAGCTATCCACATCCCACTTTAAGGACCACACTTTTTTCCGCCATGCATCTCCATGCTTAGGATCAATATTGTTAAGGATCTACACAAATGGAAACCATTCTTAATTTACTATGTCAAAATTTAATATTGACTTTAAACACAATTAGAAATACACTATATTAATCTTATTAGTCATGCAATTCACAATTGCAAAAGACACTACAAATTACCTTCCCTATGCGGTCACCATATCTCATGGCCAATTCCTCTCTCCTTAGCTTCAATTTTTTCCACCTCATCTTCTTCCATGGCCAAGTGCACTTGCTCAAGATTTTTGTTCAAGGATTGATTAATTTGAACCTTCACATAACATCGAATCTCATCACATGACAATTTAAAGCAAAGCTTAAGCTAATAAATACTCACATTATAAACAAGCTTTACCAAGCACCTACAAGTAAGAGAGTACCGAGGCTCAATTCCCTTTGTGTTCTTCTTTCTAATAAAAGTAATTAACTTTCTATCGCTCTCTAGCAAATCTTTTGTGTAATCATCATGATTGGCATCATCATTGGCAGCACTAATGTTGGCATAGTTTACAATCACATCCCACAAGGTTGTGGGTTACCAAAGCATGTGTGAATAAGCTTTAAAAAACGAACACAAAAAACTATAATTTGAATGAGCAAAACACCACATTATCAAGGTCTCAAACATAAATTTATATGCAACTTACTAATTCATCCTTTGCAGGCTTTCCAAGAGAGTGATCTCGCTCACACATGAAGGATCAATGATCGTTCAGAATACATGATGGTGCTTTGCTCTTGTTTGAGAAAATCATTCTTTATTGGCTGTTGTCCAAGTCACCATATGATGGTTTCACTCCCACATGTAAAACATCCTACCCTCAAGCATTTTCAACTTTGGTCTACTTCTAACCTCCTCCTCAAATTCCCTGTTAATGTCATGCCAAATTGCATCCCATCCACTAGTAATCTCATCATTAACAGGTAGTCTCTTTTTCACATGTCCAAAGAGAAACTATAAGGTATTGAAATATATGATGTACAAGTGAAAGGGTGAGAGAAAGAGATCATGTAGGTTTGAACACACCCCAAATAAAGTGGGCATGTAGGTGGAAAAGGGATCTAGGGTTGGCCCAATTCTAGCCCTTGGTGAACCCTATATAAAGGGCAGGATGCTTCACTTTTTGTAACACAAGTAACACAATCAAGACATTCATAAAGTGAAGGTCAAGCCAACTTTGGGGTGGCTGAAATAGAAGGTAATATAGAAGCTTTCTATACATCTTGTGTTCTTGCTCTCTCTCATATATGTTGCTCTATTTTGCCATCAACTATTGCTTCCGTTGTGCATACTCCCCATGATTTTGACACTCCCCACTTTCTACATTACAACATGCTTCAACGATCAGCTGTCTCATGGACAAGTATCCAAAATTATTTGGGAAATCCAAAGAGGATGTAGTAATCACATCTGTCTCTTTAACAATGCCTGGCACATCAACATCCTCGGCCCGATGGATCGGAACTTCAAGAAAGCCACTTTTGTCCCAACTTTACAAAAATGTGCCGCTCTTTGGGTTGCTTAGTATGCTCATTTCCCCACATATGATGCAATCAAGGATGCCTTTCTTCAAAGATTCAGGGAAGATAAAACCTCCATACATGTGCTTGATAAGATATGTCGGATGAACCAAAAAAGCCTCACGGCTATGCTGCTAAGTTTTGGAAGCTTCTCCAAAGACTGGATGCGTCTAATTGACCCACGGAGGAGAACCTCAATTCCTATTTCATGAAGGGATTAAGCAAGCAGTTGAAAAGGGTAGTGACTAGTTCTGATCTCGCCACAATGACTCTGGATGGTTGAAAAGGGTAGTGACTAGTTCTGATCTCGCCACAATGACTCTGGATGGTTGAATCAGCTCTCATGGTAGAGTGCATGTTGGTAGGGTCCATCAAGAGCAAAGGCAAGAGCAAGAGCAAGTGGAAGTCCAAAAGGTCCTCTTCCGACTCTGAGGAGGAGAAGGAGGATGATTTTGATCACTCAACTTCAAGTGAGGAATCAAAGGAGGAGAAGGAGGATGATTCTGATCATTCAACTTCAAGTGAGGAATCAAAGGAGGACGAGGAAGATCGCAAGGCAAGGTCAAAGAGAAAGAAGGCAAGAAAGACAACCAAGGAACTGATTGAGCCATGGCTCAATTGACGAGTGATGGAGTGAAGTCCCCTAGTCAGGCACTTGGTGTGTTCGAGGTGTCAGAATCATGGCTCTTGTGTGCCATTTGTAGAATCACCACACATACCACAAAGGCATGCAAATACAATGGGAGGAAAGCACATGTAGTCTAAGCAAACATTGTGGAAAGCTCAACCCGCCCCACTAATGGCTCCACAGGATTCATACAGAGAAGGCCACCAATCCACCCACGTGGGAATTTTCCTCCCCGAGGTATGTGCCTGGAGCTCAACGACCCACTTTCACATGGTTCTATTACATTGCCCCAGGTCTTCGCAAATCTTACTCCGAGATTTGGAGGAAGCATAGGGTAGAGGTGGAAGAAGCCTAGGCTTCAGTATCATGCCTACAGGCAGTAAATCTTATGGAAATCGAGGCTCTAGATGAGCAAGAATTAATCAAGCCGACCATACAGGTGGCAGAATCATCCGCTCTATGGTGGTGACAAGATCCATGCAACCCGAGACTCCAAAGGTGGGGAAAGAACCAACCTTGGATAAGAGGGGGAAGCAAAAAGGTTGTCACCTGGCAAGAGTAGAACAAGGTATGGACGGAGGTGCCCAATTAGGTGGAAATGTAGCAGGATCGAGAGACATTGCAAAAAAGGAGCCAGAAAGGCCAAGGCCGATCTACTATCAGCAACAAGAAGCCAAAGTCATCATACTACCGATGAACCCAAATGAGGGAGGCAAAGTGCCCTCACCATAACCAGATGGGAACCAGGAGACGCTACCACATAATTTGTGGGAAGATCTTAAGTGGTAGCTCCTCACATTAGTGCCGAACTTCAAGGAGTAGCTACTATGCCGCCTCATGCCCTAGGAGGAGAAGATGGCACCCTCATAGCCTCTGGAAGCCATGCACATTGAGAGGACAAAAACTCTCTCCCAGGGAAGCCCCTATTTATGATGAAGCCATCTTGATGATCCAAGTCAAGTTGGCCACAGTGGACATAAAAGAAATACTGTTGGATGGTGTATTAGGACTCAACATTTTATGGATACGACATGCAAAATGCTTGGGTTGAGTAGATGGGATCCAACCCCGTTTGCCATGAAAAAGGTGGATCAAAGGTGAGTTCAGCCACACAGATTAATTCGCGATCTCACACTGTAATTCTCTAGATTAACTTTTGATATTGCAGTAGTGGTGCTCCACTTGGAGGACATAAAAGGTGCCTACTTGATGTTACTGGGCAAACCATGGCTTAGGTAGGAAAGGAGTAAGCAAGACTGGGATGTGGAAAGGATAACTATCTAGCGCGAGGAAATAAGAAAGACAAGATTTTTGTAGTCGGTCAAAGGAAAGTGGAGAATCCTTCTCGATCAAAAGTAGCTGAGGGAGTAAACATGCTTGACAGATTAGACCTCAATGAAGAGGAAGAATATCTCCAGTAGAATGCAAATATGATCAGCCTGTTTGAGGTTGATGTGGTTTGAATCATGGAGAGACATTGACAAACCCTTCATCACAAGAATGAAGCCACAGCAAGGATGAGCCCAATCCACTGAGTGAAGGAAAATTTTATGATTAGGTTGAAGAGTTTTATGAAGCCTTAGCAAATGATGGCAATACATCGAGTTTGCAACAAATCATTACAGCAGTAGACAAAGTCTTTGAAAGAAACCTAAAGTGACCCAAACGTGTCAGAGAAGATGAAACACTGAGTCATGGTAAATGTTCACAGTCGTGCAAACGTTCACTCGACTCCATTTTGTTGAAATTTAAGCATTGTGATGAGCTATGGTGGTGGATCAAACACTAGAATCAACATCATTAACAAAATGATTAGCAAATAAATTAAGACGTGATTAGGAAATAAATTAAGACGTAATTAGTGGGTAATTAGCAAATAGATTAATGTAGGCATGGATACTCAAAAACCAAAAAAATTCTCATTCGGGCAATGCCTCAATTTATAGAGTTTACATCAAGCATCTAATCCCACTGATTTATCCATGATTCACTCCACCTCTTTTCCCTGATTCTCTCCACCTCTTCACTTTTCCCATAATATCTCCTAGAATATCTCCACACTTCCTAAATCTTCTCATGCTACCCTTTATTCTCTCCCAGTAGATTCTTCTCACCTTTTCACAGGTTCTTTCACATTTACTCAATCTCTTTTACAGCCTCTAACCAAGGGCTTGTTCCCACACACACCCTATTCACTTGTATTAAGTTCAACACCTCCCCTCAAAAAGTGAATACTCCTAGTACACCTAGACCCTATACCAAGTTTGCCTTCCCTTACTTGATAGTCCGCGACTAGTGTCTACACCTCCCCTCAAGTTAACTTAGCACACCTGGACCCTGTACCAAGTTTCTCTCTTACTTGATAGCCCGCAACCAGTGCCTCAAGTCCCTAAACTCCATAGTCCTTGACACTCTCTCTCTCTATGTGTCCAAGGCTACTATAAGTGCCAGCGACCTTGACTAAAGTGCTCACACATACATCTACGACGTGGCCTACATCATTGATGGCTCAGAGGTGGTTTTACTTTGTTGGGGTAGGTTACATTGGGTTGTGGGGTCTCTCTCTCTCTCTCTCTCTGAGATTTTCACATGGCTCCTCACTCTTTGGAGCCTCACATCTTCTCTTGTCTTCAGTCTTCTTGACGTGGCAACTTCTCTCCATGCGTCCGTCTCTTCTTTCAGTCTTCTTGTGGGCAGCTTCTCTTCTTGTGGTAGCTTCTCTTCTCATGTCCATGTCTTCCTTTAGATCTTCTTGGTGTGGATCCTCTTCTTGGAAAGAGATATTCTTCTTCTTCCATGGCTGGGACCATGAGCTTGTCCGTCAGGTCCTTTTGCTCCATGTGAGCAACATGTTTCAATGTTTTGCTGACAGTTTCTTTGGGCTTTTGATGTTCATCTTGTGTCATTATGCAATGCAGACCCAAATTTATGGGGGAGGTCTTACCTCTTGCCTTATTCTGGACAAGGGCAGTGTCTGATCCCATATTTACACTGATGTAATGTGCCCAATACATAATGCGTATAGCATTCATTCTTATGCACATTCCCAAACGCAACTTTGGCTATGAATAATCTTTATTTTGAGTAAGATTTATAGGCATTAACTAAGGGTTAAATGCAAAATGATGATTATCACAATTTTATCAGCACAATTTTACCAAAAATTACATTAAATCAAGGGTAACCAATTTGTACGGGATGGTTGGAGTATCAAACCAACTCCGAATTGCAATCTGAAGTTATAAGAATCTGTATCAGATACCTAATGGCTAATTTGAATCCTCAATTGCACCAAATTATAGTGATTAGCACTGATTAATCACTGATTAGCAAATTAATCCACTGTTTTGTGTGCAAAAAATAGAGTATGCGGGGAGTCCAGATCTGGTGCCTTAGACTTCAAATGCGCTCAAATTCTTTCAAAGGCATCAATAGCAATGAGTCTAGTAGAGGATTAAGCCAATAAACACAAGATTTGACCAAATATTGAAAGCTTGATCTCTGTTTTACCAAAGTCACCTACAGATTTGATGAAGAGCTTGGATCTCAGTGTAGACTTGATGAAACTGAATTCTGTCTTCACTAGCTTGTAGAGCATGCTTGAAAACACCTTGGGCTAAGAGGAATTGAAGCAATTTGATTTGATGAAGTGGTAATGTCAAAAACTCCTCAAAAAAAAGGTGCCAGCAAAATTCGCGATTTCTTCCTCATTCCTTGGCGGTTTGCGCTTTTGTTTGGATGAGCTTGAGGAGCATAGAGTTGGCTATCATGTGCTAGAAGGATTTGGCCTAATTTTTTGTGTGCAAGGTGAATGAGTTCCTCCACTAGCTGGGGGTACAGAGGTGAGTTGAAAAAAGAGGAAAAATTATAATTTTCTACTAATCCTAATTAGCAAAGTAATTAGCAAGATAATGAGCTAACAAATTAGCATGGCTCTGATACCACATTGAAATTTGAGCATTGTGATGAGCTATGGTGGATCAAACACTAGAATCAACATCATTAACAAAGTGATTTGCAAATAAATTAAGACGTAATTAGCAAATAGATTAGTGGGTAATTAGCTAATTAGTGGGTAATTAGCAAATAGATTAATGTAGGCATGGATACTCAAAAACTAGCAAATTCTCATTAGGGCAATGCCTCAATTTATAGAGTTTACATCAAGCATCTAATCCCACTGATTTCTCCATGATTCACTACACCTCTTTTCCCTAATTCTCTCCACCTCTTCACTTTTCCTAGAATATCTCCACACTTCCTAAATCTTCTCATGCTACCCTTTATTCTCTCCCAGTAGATTCTTCTCACCTTTTCACATGTTCTTTCACATTTACTCATTCTCTTTTACAGCCTCTAACTAAGGGCTTGTTCCCGCACACACCCTATTCACTTGTATTTTCAACACATTTTTGGGAAAAAAACCAAAAATTACCTTTTTCAAATTTATGGAGACAAAAGACATACATTCATGTCAAACATTTTAAAAAAACCACTACTTTTGTGGAAAAACATGCATAAAACATTACTTACATTTTACTCTAAATCCAAAAACATCCAATTTGAAAAAAGAATTACAAAGGAGAAGAACTCTTCCAATCAACTAGAAGAATCATTGGACCTTTTGCTTAAAAATATCAATTGTTTTCTAGCACAAGTGTCCATAAGTTTTTAACTTAAATCCATACACAAGAATTTCTATATCATACAAATTAAGCATGTCCACATGTTGACGAATTACACTTTTCTTTCCTTTTTTGCTTTCAATTGTTTAAGCATCTCTAGATCATACTTTGTCTTGAGCATAAATACGTTTTGCACCAATACACGTTTCTAGACTCCGTGTTATATATAGCGTGTTATCTACAAACTGATAGGTGGTAAAATTGACATTACTTTTAGACCCAATATAATTTGATGAAACTCTCTTACATGGGACTAGTGCATTATCTAAGAAAATAAAATTTCTTTGTATACAAAGTTGATCCCCAATGTTTGAATTTAAGTATATTTTGATATTAAGGTAGGTAGGTATATGGAGTCCATGGCCATAGAAGAGGTTGAAGGCAAAGATGTCTCTAGATTGAGATAGAAATCCAACGATCCAAACGGTCAAATTTTAGATGGTAGTGATTACTACAATTTTTCACTTTACTTTATTTTGATCTAATAGCTCGATTGTGAGTTATAGTCTTTGCAAAAACACAGCTTTTAGTTTATAACAGTTAAATTTTAAGCCATGAAAATGATAAAAGTTATTGTTTTAAAAAATTGATGAAAATTTGGATTCTAGAATCCACTTTGTTGATTTTGGAATCCAATATTCCGTGACAAACCGAAGTTTCTATCATGATAGTGAAATTTTCGTCCAAAAAAAGAGAAATTTTTGTCCATAATAATTTTACTTTTATTAGACGAAAAATTTAGTCCATCGGTGGAAAACATTTTCATCAACAGAATTTTTTCCGTTGTTGATGGAAAAAAATTCCGTCGATGAGAATTTGGATTCCAGAATCCAAGTAGAATTTGGATTCTAGAATCCACTTGGATTCTGCAATCTGAATTTCCGTCGATGGTTTGAAATTTTTGTCACCGAAAAGTTTTTCCATCAAAAATTTTATTGACGATAAAAATTCCATCGATGGGAAAAATTCCCGTAAAAAATTCCATCGAGGGAATCCAAATTCTCATCAACAAAAAACTTTTACATCGAAAATTGCATCGTCAAAAATTTCGTCGATGAAAAAATTTCCGTGGATAAAATTTTGGATTCTAAAATCCAAATTTTATCGACGAATTTTTTTTTATTGATGGAAAAAAAATCCGTGGATGAGAATTTGGATTCTAGAATCCAAGTCCTGATCGCGACAAAAAAATTTACGTTGAAAATTTCATGGACGGAAAATATTTCCGTCAAAAATTCCGTTGATGAAAAAATTTCCATGGATAAAAATTTGGATTCTAGAATCCAAATTTTATCGACGGAATTTTTTTCCGTCGCCAATGAAAAAGAAAATCCGTCGCGATGAGAAATTGGATTCTAGAATCCAAATTTCCGTCGACAAATTGACATTTACATTGTTGGATTGAAACTTTCGTCGACGAAAATTTGGATTCCAGAATCCAAGTGCATTCTAGAATCCAGATTTTTTTTTCCCATCGACGGCCTTTTTTTATCGACGAAAATTTTTATTCTCGATAAGCTTGATTTTTTGTCTTGTAAAAGTAAAATTTTTATTCATAATGGACCAAAATTTCTCTTTTTCGGATGGAAATTTCACTCTCATGATAGAAAGGTTAGTCTTTTGGATTCCAGAATCTACTTTGTAAATAAAGTGGATTCTATAACCCAAATTTCTATCAATTTTTCAAAATGACAACTGTTGTCATTTTCATGGTCCAAATCTAAATGTTATAAACTAAAATTTATGTTTTTGCAAAGACTATAACTCTAAATCGAACTACTAGATCAAAATAAAGTAAAACTAATAAATTATAGTACTCACTACCATCTAAAATTTGATTGCCTGGATCGTTGGTTTTCTATCTGAATCTAGAGAAATCGTTTCGTTCAATAAGCCTCTTCTATGGCCATGGACTCCATATACCTTCTTATCTTGATATCAAATATATGCTCTGATTCAATGATTGGGATAAAGTGCAATGATTGGGATGAAGTTAGTAAATTCTTGTAGAAGAAAAGGCACATTTTTGTAATTCTAAGTAAAGAATGTATTATAGATTACATAGACATGCGTGAATTATTAGTAGTTTTAAAGAATATTAGATCTTGTCTCATTGACCTTGTTTTTCATGACTCACGAACATTTTTCACGACTCGCTGAACATTTTTCATGACTCGCTGTTATGAACTGATGGAGATGAATGTGCTAAAAGACATGGTGTGAGCTTAATGATTGAATGAATCAAACAATGGAAATGATCATCACATAAGCAAACTCACACCAATAGTAACACATACTACAACTTAGATAATAATGAGATGTAACCAATGAGAAATAGAGTATACTCAAGGTCACCACAAGCATCAAATAAACACAAGCTAATGGAAAATGCAAAGAGGAGAGTATTTCCACAAAGAACCACTTAGTATATTTATCACTAAGCAAGTACAAAAAGCATAGTCATTACACTCTCCACTTAGCTCTCTAGTTAGCTCTCAAGTGTGAGTAGTATACCTTGTTTATATAGGCTCAAGAGAAGGAGGCGCCTAGGGCCCATGAATCTCTTCACCTCCCTTAGATTTCTCACTAGACTCACCTAAATAGTGATGCGTCAATCATTGGAAATTATCTACTACAGTTACCCGGGTGAACTCCTAAGAAACCATATGTATCACGTGTGTTTAAGGGGTATTAAAAAAACCCTTACCTATGAGTTTTTCATGAATAAAATGACCCCTTTTCTTTAAGGACTTATAGGTTTTTTTTCAAAATTGATTTAAAAGACCCCTTCGATAAATGTATTTTTGTAAATGTACTTTATAAATTTAAATTAAAAAACCCCTTCATTTGAACTCACGTGGTATATACTTATGTATTTTTGGGTGAACCCCCCGAGCTCAGTTACTCTAGTAAATGAGCCTTCTAACCTTAGAACCAGACACTCCAAGGTATCACTAAGGATATCACACTAAGAATAGATATCCTTAGTGTGATATCACACTAAGAATGGATGCTAGATCACATATCTTTTAACATCCTCCCTTGATCAAGAAGTACCCCATGGGCTATAAAAAGTACCCCACGGGCTATAAAAAGTCATACATAACAACTGAAAAAATAAGGAGTTGGAGAAGTTTGCATCCTCCTTCTCTGGTTACTTTGCCTTGCCCTTCTCTTTCTCCTCTTCATCCTTCTTCCTTTTGAAGAAATCTTTTGATGATGTGGCCCTTGTTTTTACAATAGTACCAAGTCCTAGGAGCCTTGGTCTTCTTGTCCTTGGCTGTAGTGGAATAGACATGCTCCACTAGAATTGGTGTTAAAGAAGCTGAATCTTTGGAACCCTCCATGCGGGTTTTCTATAGGAATGAGGGGAGAAGTCGACGAGGTAAGAGTATGATTGGTTTGACTGGCTATCATTGAGACACACTATTCATAATAATGAGGCATTCTAGAGAGCAACACATAGATGGCATCCTCTTCATCATCAATGGTAGCACCTGCACCATTGAGTTGATCAATCATACATCGAATGTGATTGACATGAGAAGAAACACTAGCTTTGTCATTCTTTTCCATTCTGTAAACAAAAAAATGTTTTGCTGAAGGGGTGAAGGACTGCTATAAGTCTCTTCACACCACGGGGGCGGGGGGGAGAAGAGTTAAGGACACTGCCTCCTAGCAAGAGGGGGATAGAGGAAAATTGCCTCCTAGCAAGAGGGGGATAGAGGAAAATTACCTTATCTGAAAAGTGGCAAATGAGGGGGTGTGGCTATAAGGGACAGCTGTACTACAGCAAGTACACTACATTGGGACAGACGGCGGTACGGACAATGGCACAACAGAGCATAAGCTACGCAGAAATGCATGTTGACCATGGAGCACCCCGAGGGTTTATATAATTGTGGGGTACGGGTATGGGCGTTGTGCAAAGCAAGGACAAAAGGATGGTGTACCAGCAAAGGCTGTAGATCAGTGGCCTGCATAGCTCACGGGGAAAGATACGGTGTCGGTTAATAGGGAAAGGAGTGGTATGCATGTACCTTATCTGGTCACGGGCAGCATGGGTGTCCATGTAACGATACGTGTGGACCACACAGTGGGCGACCGTCCTTTGGTTCTTGTGCGGCCATCGTACGAGAACCCTGGTAAGTGTGTACGGTCCAAATTTTGGGGCAAAGTCCCTAAATTTGGGGCACTGGCCTTGATTTGCATGCCGGACCTCCCCGAGGGGCGATTTTTTTATATCTCGGATGTTCTCCTGGTCGTTGGGGTGCAGACTATTTGTCAATCGACGCCCGGTCGTGCATTTATCAAGGTTTAAAGGTCATCGCTTTTTAACTAAAAATTACTGAAATTTGCGTATAAGCTTGATCTCGTGTCCGTTTTGGATGCTAAAAAATCCTATATTAGGGTAAAATCACGCGCATATTCCAAATTTGGGCTCAAAATTTGAAGATTCTAAGTAGAAATGACGCATTTAATAAAATCATTGATTTTTACATCATAAAAACTCATAAATTTTTCTATTACATGGACATTTCTTTATTAGTGAAGATGGGTATGTTACAGTTTCAGAAAGTAACACAAAGCTTGGATTAAACACAAAGTGCATATAATAATGTTAAAGCTCTCTTACACAACAGAAGGTGGTGAGACCCTTCTTTTATAGGCTCAATGAAGGGTCTCTCATCCACTTTCCCACTTTCCCACTTGCCCCTCTCATGCCACCTAGAAGTGGTACCTTTAACGAACCATGGGTTATAAGCTAACCCATGCTGTACACCTTTGCCTAACCCTTAGCATAAATGTATTAAATCCAATGATACAAACTAAGTGATGGATGTAGATCAAGCTATTCTCAACACCCTCTCTTGATCTACGTACCACGTAAGGTGTGTAGATCAAGGAGTCACATAGTCACATAGTATCACAAAGAAAAATTTTCACAAAGAAACTAAAAAGATCAATCTGAATCCGAACAATATTAGCCTCCTCCTCACATTTACGTTTTCCTTTGTCTTTCGCGCCTCCCTTCATTGAGCCTATAAAAGTAGGGTCTCAACAAATAGAGCATGGCCAAAGTTTAGTCAAGAACCCCATCACTTAAAACATGGTCTTGGTCTTGATCGAATCAATCCATTTTCACATAGATCAAGGAAGTGGTTAACTTGGCCGGTAGTGCTTATCAATTACAACAACCTACCACCATTCATGTACATAAAGAAGAAGCATCTAATATTGAGTTTATGGATTCCAAGTACACATGCACAAGCAACATGATCTGAAATTATATCCACCCAACATGTTTATACTTCTTGAATACTCTGATTTGATACAACACTTTGATGGAGGAAAACGACAAGTAAAAGAAATCAATGTGTACATGGCACCACTCATCAATGATCTACAACAACTATGGAAAGAGATAAAAGTGCTTGACGTGTCCAAGCCTACAAGCAAACAAAACTTTGAGGCTTGTGGCATTCTAATAGGGACTACTCATGACTATCTTGCCTATGGTTATTCTTCAGTATAGAGTTACTTTGTTTGGATTTGAAAGTGATCTAGAATAACAACTGCACTAAGACTTTGATTGTTTGTAGATCTATCAACAAAGGATTACAAGGCATGTCCACCATGTAAGGATTGGCTACGATCAAAATATAGCAAGAATCTCAACAAGAGTATATATCTCCAACATAGAAGATTTTTGCCTGAAGTACACATATTGCAATCGAAAGAACAAGCAAGACATTTCAATAGAAGGATTGAGAGTGGAGTGTGCCCTATACGTATGACTCCTATGGATTGGTATAGAAAAATGGACAATTGGGCCTATTATTGATCCAAATGCAGAGCCCACAAGCTCATATATTGCGATCAACATAACAAGAAAGACATTTGAATAGAAGGATTGAGAACTGTGGAGTATGAGTGGAGTGTGCCCTATATGAATGACTCCTATGGACTGGTATAGAAAAATGGACAATTGGGGGGGCTATTATATATCCAAATGTAAAGCTCACAAGCTCATATTGTGATCGAAATATTAAGAAAGACATTTCAATAGAAGGATTAAGTGTCGAGTGTGCCTTATATGAATGACGTCTATGGCTTGGTGTAGAAAAATGGACAATTGGGCCTATTCTAGATCCAAATGCAGAGATTACAAACGATGAGGAAGACGAGGATTGTCATAGAGATAGAGAGAAAAATTTGATGTCACTTGAGATTTCAATATTGTGTAGTTTGGAATATTAGAAAGAATTGAAAATCACACATATTCTTGATGCCATGCATATTTTAAAAAATGCTAGACACTCACTTTGGAAACATCTTGTGGGTATCAAAGATACAGAGGTTGTGAGGGCCGATTTAAAGAAGCAAAACTATAAACCATCTTTACGGCCTATTGTAAGTCCTAAAACGGGAAAGATAACTTATCGTCATATGCACCATGGGTAGTGAGAAAGGGTGAGATGAATACGATCAATGATAGGATGAGTTCGATACGTATACCTACAAGATATGGTGCATCATTGGGAAACCTGTTTACTATGGATGACAACACTTTTTCTGGATTAAAGATACATGGCATAACTTCCTAAAGGTAGGCCATGGCTATGAATCTTATTCTTGACAGTTGTTAATTTGTGTGGATACTAACATCAAATGTGGACTATTTGCAGCATATCTTGCTACTTGTAATTGATGGATGCTTAACCGAGGGCATTCAAGATATCATATACCATTTGGGGGGTCACTTGCGAGGTATTGCTTCTTCAAAAATGCATCTAGGGTTCTTCTTTGCAATTTAAGTTAGTTATCGATTGGTGTTTTTTTAGTTTCTAGGTGGATCACGTCAAAGGAAATAGACACTCGGGAGATTCCACAAAAACGTTAGATTGCATGGAGTTTCTATGCTTGATGGAAAAAGAATTTCCTACATCCTTTTTTGACATCCAAACCCATGTGCTTATGCACCTTGTTGAGGAGGTAGAGTTTGTTGGAGTTGTAACAACACGATTGATATTTTGGATTGTAAAATTTATATGAATCTTGAAGGGTCTTGAAAGATCCAAAGCATCTCCAACTGCCAGCTTGTAGGCATCTCAGAGGGCTGATGGAGGCCTATTAAAGGAAATTAGAGTTGGAGCATGGTGTATGAAAAGATGCAAGGGGAAAGAGAGCTTGAGCTCTTGCAAGCACACACACACACTCACAAAAACCCTAATAGAGAACACACAAGGTGAGAGGCTGAAAATCTTCTTTATCTCTACTCAACACTCAACACACCATATACAAGATAAGAGTACACGCAATATGAAAGGTACTCAACCAATACATACACGGGTTCTCTATAGTGTGAACCCGACTAAATGAGCTGGCGCTATAACTATGCCAGTCTCTAGAATGGCTGTTACACAGCCTGTCATCCCACTGGCCGCATATCACCCAAGATCTCACCAACCATGCCAGTGGTGTAAGTGTGGGGCCTATCCCCCATGCGGGTCATGAGTGTCCATCGCCTCACTAGACGAGCTCGATATCTCAACACTCCCCCTCGAGCTCAACTCCATCTCATGTACACCAAGCGAAGCCCTGAATCTGCGGAGCTTCTCTGTACCCAATGCTTTGGTGAAGATGTCAGCTACCTGATCCTCTGTGCTGACATAAACAAGGTCAAGATCTCTTGCCAAGACCTTCTCTCTGACGAAGTGGTAGTGGACCTCTATGTGCTTCGTACAAGCATGAAAGAATGGGTTCCTGGCCAACTGTATACTGCTAATGTTGTCACAAAAAATGACAACTTGTCTATCCACTGATAGACCCAAATCTGCAAGTAGCTTTCTCAACCAAGCTACCTCACATGCTGCCATAGTAGCTCCTCTGTACTCGGCCTCTGTACTCGATAGAGCAACCGTAGGCTGCTTCTTGCTACTCCAAGTCACAGCAGCACTCCCCAAAGAAAACATGAATCCACTGGTAGATCTTCTATCTGAGATACTACCAGCCCAATCAGCATCTGTGTACCCATGTACACATATCTCTATCCCAGTCTCATAGAATAGTCCACAATGCAAAGTAGACTTCACATACCTCAGTATGCGTCTCACTGCATCCAAATGCGGTTTCCGTGGAACCTGCATAAACTGACTCACCAACCCAACAACATAGCTCAAATCTGGTCTGGTGATCGTCATGTATATCAAACTTCCTACAATGCTCCTGTACATAGTAGGATCCTCCAAGATCTCTCCTGAATCTGCACTCAACTTGCCATTCTGATCCAATGGCATAGAAATAGGTTTACAGCCTATCATACCATACTTGGACAACATGTCCAAGCCATACTGTCTCTGCAGTAATCCAATACCATGTGGTGACCTAATCACCTCAATGCCCAAGAAATATCTAAGCTCCCCCAGATCCTTCATCTCAAACTTTTGTCTTAGCAAGATCTTTACATCAAAGATCTCTGCATCATGGTCCCCCGTAATGATCAAGTCATCTACATAGATGACAACAAGCACAACCCCTCTATCACCATGTCTCACATACACCGAGAAATCTGCATTGGCTACATGAAAGCCAATAGTGGCAAGATATTCAAAAATCTTGTCAGACCATGCTGTTGGTGCTTGTTTTAAGCCATACAAGGCTTTCTTCAACCTGCAAACATGCTCGGGGTGACCCACATCCTCATATCCAGGTGGCTGCAACATATACACCTCTTCTTGCAAATCCCCATGCAAGAATGCATTCTTTACATCCATCTGATGTAAAGACCATTGCTTTGACGCAGCCACTGCTATCACAACTCTCACCGTTGCCATCTTGGAAACTGGGCTGAAAGTTTCCTCATAATCAATCCCATATGTCTGCGCATATCCTTTAGCTACCAATCTAGCCTTGTACCTGTTTATGCTTCCATCACTGTTATGTTTAACTTTGTACACCCACTTGCATCCAATGGCTTTCTTGCCTTCAGGCAATTGCACTAAATCCCAAGTTTCATTTCCATATAGTGTATCCATCTCCTCATCCATAGCTTTCTCCCAACACACATTTCCAACAGCCTCATCAATGCATGTGGGCTCTACAACCTGCACAACCTTTGCCATATATGCATAGTGATGTGCCACATAACCATCATATGTAAATCTCTGCACAGGGTTCTTCACTCTCCCTGATCTTCGCAGCTTTTCATTCATGGCTTCCATAGCCTTCTTTACACCAGGTGTTCTCATAGTTGGGATCCCAAGCTCCTCATCAAGACTCATATCTGAGCCACTAGACTCTCCATCAACATGAGAATGCCCTGCAGAAATGTCAAGCACACCAAGGGGCTCAACCACTTTCTCTTTTCCTTTACGTGATGTAGTAATCACATTTGCAGGGCTGGTATTATGACGCAGCCTGCCACTCCATGGTCTATCAACAGACCCACTAGATGAGGACTCTCTTGGTCCACTCAAAGACTGTGATTGCTGACCTGCATTCTGTGCAACCACACTTCCACTCACATCAGCCCCAACAGCTTCTTTTTTAGCAGCATACCAGCTGCTCATCTCATCAAAGACAACATCCCTGCTTACCCTTAGCTCACATGTAGTAGGGTTATAACACCTATATCCCTTTTGCTCAAGGGAGTATCCAATAAACACACATTTTTCAGCTTCTGGATCCAGCTTAGTTCTCAGCTCATCTGGCACATGCACATATGCAATGCATCCAAAAACTTTCAGATGAGACAAATCTGGTTTCCTGCCAGTAAACCTCTCCTCTGGAGTTACATCATGTATGGCTATAGTTGGAGTCCTATTCATGATGTATACTGCTGTAGAAACAGCCTCAGCCCAATAGCAATGCGGCATATTCTTCTCTTCTATCAATGCTCGCGCAATCTCAGCAATGTGCCTGTTTTTTCGCTCAGCAACTCCATTTTGCTGCGGAGTGTATCTGCATGTAAACTGTCTCCGAATACCATTCTTCTTCAAAAATTCAGAGAACTCATTGGAGAAGTACTCTCCCCCTCCATCTGACCTTAGGCACTTTACATATTTCCCTGTTTGCTTTTCAACTAAAACTCTGAAATTCTGAAAGTGAGTGAACACCTCACTCTTCTCCTTCATGAAATATACCCACACTTTCCTTGTGTGGTCATCAATGAAAGTCACATAATATCTGTAGCCTCCATGGATATGGTCTTCGTAGGACCCCATACATCTGAATGCACAACATCTAGTGCATTTTTGCTCACATATCTGTTACGTGGAAACACATGCTTTGTTTGCTTCCCAAATTGGCATGCTTCACATATTTTCTGCATACCTTCCACTTTAAATTTTTGGCAGTCCTGTCACAATTCCTTTTGTTTGCATAGACTTCAATCTCTGCACATTTACATGTCCAATCCTTTTATGCCAAATGTCTGTGTCTGTAACAATTCCTGAACCATTTGCAAACATCGCAGCACTCATTTCAGGCATGTCTACATTCAACGTAAACATTTTGCCCACTCTGTTGCCTTTTGCAACCAACCTGCACTTATCTTTGAAATCTTCAACATAACACCCATCAGGGTTAAACCGAACCTGCAAACCCTACTCAATCATCTGGCCAACTGAAACCATATTCTTTGTTATGTTTGGTACATGAAGTACATCTGCAAGGTACTTCACTTTGCCATCCTGCATAGACAATGGCACATCTCCAACGTGGGCAATTGGATGAGCAGTGTCATCCCCTGTTTCCACAAAACCTGGTCTTTCCGGGTTTTTCATCTCCTTGAACCACTCCCCATGACTCGTCATGTGGTTCGAAGCGCCTGAATCCACATACCATACATTATCTTTTTGTGCTGCATCAACATTTTTAGACATGGCATTCACGACATGCTGCATAACAAACAACCTTTCATTATCCTCATTATTTCTGCTTGAGGATACATAGTTGTTTTGCTGCACTTTCCCATTTTGCATGTCAGCCTGCTTCTTATAACATTCTCTCTGCACATGTCCAGGCTTACCACAATAATAGTATTCATGTGCATCATTATACTGCCTTTGCCAATTTCCACGGCCTCTTTGACTCCCCCTACCTCTGAATTTGCCTCTTCCACACCTGCGTGTTGTTGTTGTTGTTGTTGATTCTGAGACTGTTGTTGCTGCTGCTCTGCTGGCCATAATTCTGATTACCTGTTCGGCCACCTCCTTGACCGCGTCCTCCTCTACCTCGTCCTCTTCCTGAACTCGTGTAGAAGGCCTGTTGCTCTGAACTGTTTTTGCTTTGTGAATACTGTTGGTCTTCACCCAAGCTCTTCTCTTCAATAATCAGCATAGACACCAAATCTGTAAAGTTGGGAATGTTTTCCCGAGTCTGAATAGACGTTTTGAACGCCTTGTATTGTGGCCCGAGACCACGTAGACAGACTTCCACCTTGTCATCATCATCTACTAACACACCAATAGATGCAAGGGATTCCACAATACCCTTTATCTTCAGCGCAGAGTCACAGACATGCTCTTTTTCTCCACAGTATGAAGTTCATTCTTCAACTGTATCTTACGTGCCTTGGTATTTGTTTCATAAAGCTTTACCAAGGTGTCCCACGCCTCCTTGGGGGAATTGGCATCCTGAATGTGCCCAATCATGGTGTCCTGTATACTAATGGAGAGCCAATACATAACCTTCCTGGCTCCTTGGTTCCAGCCTTTAAACTCTTTCACATCTGCAACAGTCGGATTTATATCCGGTATCTCCGGTGCCTCTTCATGCTCACCTTCTATGTAGTCCCAATAGCCTTTTCCCATCAGGAAATTCGTCAACCTGAACCTCCAAGCATGGAAGTTATTCTTATCCAGTTTCTCAGCCACAATCTATGTTATGCCATCATTAGACATCTTGCCAAACACACAATTTTACCAGAAACTGCACTCTGGTTTTTCTACACAAACTGCTGTATTTTCTACACAGCGGTACTGTAGTACTCTCAAATATGTCACAACCAGTGACTTCAATGTGCATACATACACCAATGGCAATTGTAGACCTCTTTGCAGCACCCATAGTGTCTGCACAGTCAATCTGTCTTCCTGCAGTGCTTAAAACAGAGTTCTGCAGAGAATCGATGACTTACCCGCAGTGCTCGAAATCGCATGCTTTCTGAAAAACAGAGGTCCAGACGCGCCCGAGACGCGTTTTCGGCCCCGAATTTCAGTCCGATAGGACTATATAGTTGCCCTATAGCTTTACTCCCGTGAAGAAAGCTCCTCAATCAGAGATTGTTTGCCGGTGCCTCCCGTAGAGCTCCCGACAAGGGTGTAGTCACCAACACAATAGGGAAGAGTAGTTGAAGCTCTTACCCTCGTACTGCTTCCTGTGGTTCTCTTGCTTGCAGCTCAGCCCTTAGCACAAACCAGGCTCTGATACCATGAAAAGATGCAAGGGGAAAGAGAGCTTGAGCTCTTGCAAGCACACACACACACTCACAAAACCCTAATAGAGAACACACAAGGTGAGAGGCTGAAAATCTTCTTTATCTCTACTCAACACTCAACACACCATATACAAGATAAGAGTACACGCAATATGAAAGGTACTCAACCAATACATACACGGGTTCTCTATAGTGTGAACCTGACTAAATGAGCTGGCGCTATAACTATGCCAGTCTCTAGAATGGCTGTCACATAGCCTGTCATCCCACTGGCCGCATATCACCCAAGATCTCACCAACCATGCCAGTGGTGTAAGTGTGGGGCCTATCTCCCAGGCGGGTCATCAGTGTCCACCGCCTCACTAGATGAGCTCGATATCTCAACAGTGTACAGGTGTACCAGAGGTAGAGGATGTCTCCCATCAAGTTTGGTAGTGTTTGGACAAGTGGAAGTGGTTGTCGGCCATGGGGTAAACCCCTTGGGGTTGATTAAGGCTAACACATGTACAAGCATTCATGCAGTCATTTTGTACCATATGAATAAAAAAATTCATGACACCCAAACTTTCTCCTTCTCTCTCCTCTGTCTTAATCATCTTAATTCAGCATCAATGTTCTTAATCAAGATTAGGGATATGGATAAGTATAGCAACAACACCCAAAGACACTTCTATATGAGGCTACCGAAGCTAGCTACCTAAGGGATGGTGTGAGGTGCTTCCAAGCTTGAAGTAAGCTAGCTGCAAATGTGTCCTCAAAAAATGGGCTAAATCTATGGGCCCACATCTCTATGAAGATCCATATGGTACTCTACAGCCAAGGGCCCTCTAGGCTTAGGGTAAATGCTGAAATCCAGGCCAAGAGGAAGTCCTTTTAAGGCTCACCATCGGGAGGGTGTCCTCTAACAATTAGCTTGCCCAACAGGGCGTGGCTCTAAATAGCAGGGTCAATGATGCCTAGGCCCCCTTTTTTGCTTTGGCTGAATGATCACTCTCCATGCCACCTTGGCACGAGCACGCCTCCCATCACTACTGGCCCATAAGAAGTTCCAGATCAATTGATGTACCTAGCCAATGCATGCTGAGGAGAAGGCCCAACATGAAGTAATGTACCACATGGTGGCAAGAAGGACCTGGTTTCCACCACCACTCGACCGGTGGCTAAGGAGAGCCTCGCAGAACTCGAGTACAAAAGCTTCATCAGAATTCTCACCAAGATAACAGAATGGAGTGCTCCTCGAGGTCCATTAGAAAGCCTCAACCATTAGGGGAAGGTTGAGGTCTATAGGGGCCCTTTAAGATGCCATGTGATTAAAAGGTTATTAAGGAAAAGGGCCAATCATGTGATGCCATGTATACAAAAATGTTGGGTGATTAAAGGTGGTCAAAAGATTCTCTAGAAGATGCCTTTTTGTACTTTTCATTCCCAAAAATTGGGGGAAAGTTTTTGAAATTTCGGACATCCATAACTTCTACATATGAGCTCAAAATTTATCAGAGATTAAAGATCTAGAATCTACTCGCTGAGCTCTTTCCATAGATATGTCACATGATATGGTTTTGCCCACTCAATTTTAAACTCAATTTTGGCGGGAAACTTTGAAATTCAAACTTCTAGCCATTTGAAGAATAAGAAGGTATCTAAAGTCAAAGAAACTTAACATTTTAACAAAAAGTCATTAAAATCATAATATGGCAGCTTAAAGGGCCCCTATAGACCTCAACCTTCCCCTAATGTAGGTGCCAAGTCAGGGCAGGTGCAGAGCCTACCCAAAAATTGCACAAATTATGCCAGTTGATCTACACTCTTGATGCACAACAAAAGATCTTGATCACCTCAGCAAATCTCTAGAGATTTCCCATATCTCCTTATAGGTATGCTGTTGTGTTATCTGCTACAAACTCTGAGTGCAGCAGGTTCTCGTCTATGGAGGGGAAGACGCAATCCCTGGAGTCCTGTCTCCTGAGCTGAGAGAAAATTACTCATGGCCTTGGTGACTGTCCCGTGTACACCCATGCTTTTTAACTCAAATCCATACACAATAATTTCTACATCTTGCAAATTAAGCATGTTCACACGTCAATGAATTCCACTTTTCTTTCATTTTTTGCTTTGTTTAAGCATCTTTGGATCATACTTTTCCTTGAGTGCATCGGTTGAAAGAGTTTTATACCAGTGTACTTCCACATAAGTAACAACATTGCCCTCATGGATAAGTTTTGTGACTTTGGCCAACCAAAATGGATGATTGTTCTCATCATCTGTAAGTAAGAACTACAATCATTGTGCCCTCATTTATCTCATTTACATTACCCTCCCACATTTCTTTCTCTTGTAGATGACGCTTGGTTGATCTTCGAGGGGCCCAACATACATTTCCCTTGTTTCTCCATGGACCATTGCTAATAACTCTTCTCCAACTGGCATTTCATTGATTGTGTTATAAAGTTCACTTTCCCGCCACACAAATGGTACATTGAGCTGAATTGCATCATTTTTAAACTCCTCAATGAGTCTCTCCTGCTTTGCAAAAAAAATTTGCCACCATTGTAGAGGACTTGCCGGAAAATATACCTATGTACCCCACACTATCTCCCTTATTTCATTCAAACAGTGTAGAAAATCAATTGAACAATTACCTTTTTAAGACCTTGCTATCTCATTTTTGGAAGAGAGCAACATGTGCTTAGTTCATCCTATTCCACATGCTGGAATGGATAATAAGAACTTGAATCCCTCTCTTGGGAGTCATGTTTCAGAGTTAGAATACTTTTTGCTCCACATGAGTGTCTTTTCCTCCTTTTGCTCTATTTTAAACTAAAGCTGAAAGCTATGATCATTGAGCTTCAGGAATGATGGGTCATAGATACCTTCTCTAGTTGCATATTATTTGAAATCATATGTCTCCTCAATTACTTAAATTCTAGGCATTGGAATATATGCATCTTGTAGCACACTCTCGTGGGGTTTAACTCAAAAAATGTTAGTGTACCACATGAGTTCAACAATAGGGGTTTTTTAATTAGATACATTGAGAAAAGTTAACACAATTACATTAACAGGAGGGGTTTTTTAATTCAATTTTAGAAAAAAATCATTTAGTTCATAAGTAAAGAGGGGTTTTTTTATTGGGAGGAAAATTTTAGTTAAGGGGTTTTTAAAATACCTCTTGAATGCACATGATACCTAGGGTTTTCTAGGAGTGCACCCCCCGAGAGCACACTACAAATCTGCAAAAGATTAACTTTACCTTGTGCTTTGCCAACTTTTTCCTTTCTATGCTTTGTTGCTCTCTATGAATCTTTAAAGCCCTTAAAAAACGGTTGTGCAATGTATGAGAAAAATGCACAAAAGATGAAAATAATTTCATAATTTCAAGTATGTAGCTTAAAAACATAATAAAAATTTCTTTGGACAACTTAATGTACTCACTCTTATCTTCGTTGGTCTTTGCGATGTCTCTTTTTGTTTTCAACTCTACACAAATTTGACAAACACCCATCCTACTCTTCTTAGGAATTTTCACATGAGAGAATATTGCCTCCTGACTCTCAAGAATGAGGGCAAGGAGAGAACCTTTCTCATACTCTCCTTGAACAAATCTACATAGATATTGTAGACTTCTTTCTTTGTGAAACTATCAGGAAAATGAGTGAATTTAGAATTTGGAAGGACTTCTCCATTGAGCAAAAAAAAACTTTTAAGACATTGCCTCAACAATGAAAGATGCGATGTTTCTTGCAAACTCAAAGCTACTTAAAACTCCTCAAGTCCTTTGCTTGAAATTATTTTCCCCATTCTTAAGTTTCCAAGGGAAAATTTTTTATGAAGCTTACTCTACACACCACCACATCACCAACAAAGTACTTGGTTGCTAAGGAGGATCACGCTATCACTAAAGTCCTCAAGAAAAAATTTTGTTGTGCTCTTTTCAACCTAAAGAAATGCTACCGTTCTTGATGGATTTTTTGAAATCCTAGTGACCTCAAACGGTTTTGGTTACAACAAAATGCTCTACTTGCATCACGTATGGAAATCATTGAAAGCATCCTTGCCTTCCTTGCACCTCTTGAATTTCTTTGCTTTGTGTTGTTGGGGTCGATGCTCAATGTGCATGCTGATTGTCGAGATTAAAGTCTACTGGAGAAGGTGGTCCGGTTGATCACTTCAATATCCATGCTAAAAGTGGAGTTTTTGAAGGAGATCGACAAAAAAGGGAGGACTTGCTAGGAATGCTCATGAGCTCCATGTTATCACTCTCTCCATGAGCCTTGGCTAGAGTTTATCTAAACTTTGCTTTAGATTTTTATACCTAAATTCTAAAAATTATATAAATAATTAATTTAAGCTCATGAGCATGCTAGAATCAATTTCACGAGTGTGCACATTTTTTTGCAAGTTCTAAGTCAAGGTTGTTCTTTGTCTTGTCTTCTTTAGTTTAAATTTAAAAAATGTAGGCTTTAAGAAAAACATTTTAGGTAATTTGTGGTTAATCTCTTGGGATTCCACGAAGATAATTTTAATGGCAATTGCAAACTTTGGGAAAAAAGTTACAATTTTTCTGTCAATTTGAGGTGCGTCGCTATTTTTGAGAGAAAACTCTTTATTGCAAAATTTTGCTTATTTGTTCATAATTTCAAAATGACAATTACATGTAAAAAGTACACAACACCTAAAAAAGTGAAGGTTTCATTTCTCAATATCACTCCTCCATTCTAAAAGAAAAAAAATTAGGATTCTAGAATCCAAATCTTGGAAGTCTTGCTCTTGATAAATGGTCCTTTTGAAAGCTGGTGTAAAGGAAATTAGGATTCCAATCCACTTGACATCAATCTTGGGTTTTGGATTCTAACCCTTAGTCTTAGATGGTTTCTAGAATACAACTTTTCTCTTACTTGGATTATGGAATCCCAATTGTAATTTATATCTTCTTTTTCGAGTTTCTGTTATTTTGGTGGATTTTAGAGTTTTGGTCAAGCATTTTTGGAGCACATGGATAGTATTTTTGGTGATCCGGATTCTACAAGTAGCTCTAATGAAGATGACATGGAAGAAGATGTGGACACAAAAATGCAAAGCGAAGATGAGCCACTTGAAGAAGAAACTAGTCCCCTTGAACCTCATGTAGAAGATACAAGCAAGAAAGGTCGTAAAGACTCAAAAAAATAAGGAGAAACAATTCTTAAGTTAAGTTGAGATTATGCCTTCAGGTCTAGGTGCACCCTTACCACTTCCACGGGATAAGACTTCAGATAATGCTATCCAAGAGATGTGCAAGATGACAAAGATGGTTGATCCTTTAATACCTCTTGTAAGCCGCATGTTAGTTATATTGATCAACCTCCCATTGATCCCCAAATAGGAAAAAGACCAGTTCAACTACAAAGTGTCAATGAGGTGCATGTTTCTAACCTCAAGATCAATGTCCTACCAAGGACTCATGGAGAAAGTCTAGAGCAAATTCTTACAAGTATTATGTTCTAGGTGGAACCCACACATTGCTTGCAAAAAAATAAGTTTGCCAAGAATATGACCATATTGATAGTTATAAGACAGCTCTTTGTTGGGTTTATGCGGGTTTGACTGATGTGATGAGTGTACAATTTTATCCATGGATCACAACATTGACTCAGATTATCGTTTACAAATGACGTTCCTTCAAAAAATGAGGTTCTTTTAGAGTGGGTTAAGCAACAAAAATAACACCGAAACATTGATGAGAACTTTCGAGTTACACTTTGTAAGAGATGTGGTCTACAAGTATAGAAAAAGAGCTCACGTGGTGTTGACCAAAAGCCAAACATCAAGCCTTATGATAATTTTTTTCAATTGGCTTTTCATGATGGGGAGATGTGGGAGATGCAAAAATAGATTTTCTATTTATGGGAGAAAGGAAAGTTGAAAGGTCAAAAGATGTTGAAGACTCATTCAAGCTCTCGTGGGAAACCCAAGGTAGATGAAGTTATAAAGCCTCTTCCTGAAGACATGAAGATAAATCCCTTGTGATCATTGCAAGGAATCTGTGATATATCTCTAATAATGAGAATTCTTGCACATGTGAAGGCCGGAAACATCTCCTTGGAAGAGATGGGAGTAGAATTTGAAAGGTATATGTTTGTTGTTTTCTCTCTTTTTCACTCAACAACTTGTTTTTAGATTTTTAACGAAAATAGCTTTGTCTTTGTAGGAATAAAATCCTATTTGCACATGCAAAGAATTATGATAGAAAAGCTGAACTGCAATGATTGGGATGAAGTTAGGAAATACCATCTTGATTCAAGTAACCCAAAGGAGCATGAGAGATTCTTACTTCTTTTTGAAAAATGTGTCTCCATCTTAAGGTCTCATGGGTCCTCTTTGGATTCTAGAATCCACCTTGTAGTCTCATCAAGACTTACTTTGGTTTTTGGAATCTAGCTGAAGGTCATGTGTGAGATTCTACAATCCACATTGGTTTTTAAAGACTTAACATTCTAAATTCTTGTCATATGTTATGTTTTAGATTTTTAAATGTAAATTCTTTAATTTTGTTTTAATTTTCAAGTATCCTAGGTCTTACTTAATATCTGTGGAATACAGAATTGAGACCCTCGTGTTAAGTTGAAGGAAATTCCACAACCCTTTGAACAATTTTTGTCTCATTGTGAGACAGAGAGGAAAAGAAGAGAGCAAGAACAAACGATTCAAAATGTTCTTGGCCTAAACAAATACATTCTTGATTATGTGGATGAGCCTCCTTTACTTTGGATAGTTCATGAACAATGAGTAGAGGAAATGGACACATTTTACAGGTTGTTCTTATACATTAGCATTAGCTAATGCTCCAGAATTGAGACCCTCGTGTTAAGTTGAAGGAAATTCCACAACCCTTTGAACAATTTTTGTCTCATTGTGAGACAGAGAGGAAAAGAAGAGAGCAAGAACAAACGATTCAAAATGTTCTTGGCCTAAACAAATACATTCTTGATTATGTGGATGAGCCTCCTTTACTTTGGATAGTTCATGAACAATGAGTAGAGGAAATGGACACATTTTACAGGTTGTTCTTATACATTAGCATTAGCTAATGCTCCATACCAAATGACCCTGCTTTCCACAAAAGTACCAGTGACATTGTCCTATCTTTTGCACTGTAGCAAGTGTGTGATCCTATCCACTAGGAGGGAACCTTACCTTCTCTCTATAGCAACAAGGACACATGATTCCTCCAAGGAGGAAACCCATATCCATGGCAATGTCAAACCTCCACAAGAAAGCCTTTGTGCCATAGATGATCTCAGCATTCCACCACCAATCTCTAAAACTTCTGCACAAAAGTCCTCTGAAAAACACGCACTGAGAGGGGAGGGAAGTTGGGGAAGACGATGAATAGCAATGAGAGCCACTTTTCACGCTGCACCACAAGTAAGAAACATGCCTCTGGTGGCTACAATCCAAGCTGCAAAAATAGCCCACTGATTACCATCGAAGCCTTCCCTCTAGATTGGACCTTGAACTCCACGTGGAAAACTCAAAGCAGGAGCACCACAAGAGAAAACACTGATGAAGAAGAGGCGTCACTATAGAAAACGTTGATCCAGCAAATGAAGAAAATGTAGCCACCTTCAAGATCTAGAAACGAAGTGCCACGAGGTAGAAAAGAGCACATATGGGTAGCAAGGTACCTAGGTGTCAGATACCACAAAGATAAAATCACTCAGAACATGGAGGCCCCAAACTTGCAAAAAACACTGTTGTAAACACAGCAACTAGCCACTTCACCTGCTCCAAAATCCACCAAAAAATGCAAGATGCAAACAACTCCACTAGAAAAACGCACAAGTGTTGGACAACCACTTGTAGCCTTCAGGGTGGGCCAATTTGCAAAAAACACAGATGGAGGAGAGAGGACAACAAAAGGACGTCAACAAGAAATGAGAGGACAACAACAAGAAATGAGAAGGAGGGCCAGATCAACAGGGAACCTGGGCGATGATGTCATGATAAAGCTGCACAATGCGGAAGCAAAATATAGAAGAGAGAGAGAGAGAGAGAGAGAGAGAGATGAGACAATGAACATCATCTTATTATAAAATGAGGCTTTACATGGCAATACTAGCCAGCACATGGGTGAAGTACAAGTGCTTGTGAATTAGTGTTGGATAACAAGTGAGTGAAAAAGATTTCCTTATATAGGGATGCAAGGAACTTGCCAACTATATCACAGGAGAGAGAGAGAGAGAGAGAGAGAGAGAGAGAGAGAGAGAGAGATCAGACAATGAATATCATCTTACTATATCATAAGGCTTTACATGGAAATACCAACAAGAAAATGGGTGTAGTACAAGTGCCTATGAATTATTGTTGGATAACAAGTGAGTGGAAAAGAGTTCCTTATATAAGGAGGCAAGGAACTGGCCAACTGCCATCAAGGAACTGGCCAACTGCCATCAAGGAACTGGTCGACTGGCCAACTGCCATCAAGGAACTGGTCGACTGGCCAACTGCCATCAAGGAACTGGTCGACTGGCCCATGTAGCTGGCCGACAACAGTAAATTACCCCACGACTAGGCAAAACATGAGAAATATATATGTATCCAATAAAAGACCACGTCCCACAACACATGAGATGCACAAATTCTAACAGCGGTCTCAGACGAAGAGGGAACTCCTATAGACAGAGTCGGGGGGAGGAGGAGGGGCGGAGAAGAGGGAGATGGGAGAGGTTGGGAGTGATCCATCGGAGAGGGAGGGTGCTGGGAGGGACTCCCTGGGGGTTCAATGGGACCAACTGGCCTCACTGAGAAGTGAGAACTAGAGGAGGAGTCTCAACGGGGTAGGCTGCCAAACCAAAAGGGCCGGAGGGACCCTTGCATTGACTAGAGGGGTACCATCATCTCAATGGGTGGGTGCTGCGATAAATGCTCAAAATGGTTCTCTAATAGAAATGAATCCTCCTGTACTTTGACAGCCTGGCGTGTGTGACGGTGGCGCTCAACTCTGGTAGTCGACTGAGACGGCCTGAGGACGGCCTTGGCGTGGGCCAACTATCTATCATTCTCTGGTAGCATAGCCATTTGGTTGGTTCGTGGTGCTTAGCTTCCTAATGACATGCCTCTCTCTCTACCCCTTGGTGAGGATCTGAACATGGACTGGGGGGACCACTGGAGGCAGCCTCCTTGGCACTGAGAGCAAGCTTTGGCAAGGTGGCCCATCTTCTTGCAAATGAAACACTAGCCGGGAAGGCTTGAGTACTCCACTCGCTGAATGATGGGGTATCCCTTAAGGCAAGGAATGGCTATGACATGGGGCACTATCTCCGGGGCGAGGTAATACAAATGCATAGGGATGGAATCTCAGCTGCTTCTGCGAGGGACGAAGCGGCCATGGGGGGATTCCCTCCATACACTTAATAATTGCTGAAAGCAACTACTTGGGATTCCTCCCAACTCATTGGGGCACAAGCACATCAAAGGAATCAACAAATTTCAAACCAGACTGTTGGCAGGCAACACACTTAACTGACGCCATTTTTTGAAAGGGAAATCTAGATCTACAAGCAACTGGTGCAAATCTCTCTAGTTCCTCTTGGCCCCGGGGGTTTTCTGGTGTGCTCTAAAAATTGGTAACTTCAATATTTTTATTTTATTCCTCTAGCATAGAGATCTCATCCTGTGTGCTTCATAAAAAGGTACTTTAGTGAAAGTGCTCTTAATCCATGATTATCTCATCAAATCTCATGCTTTTAGGCTTTAGTCATAACTAGACATACTACTATACTGCATCCAAAATAGTGATTAATTTTTACTAATCATGGATTAATTAGTCCTAATCCCAACCATTGGGCACAATTGATGGTTTAATCTTGCTGTTAACCTATGACGGACATTGAGACGTACTATGTTTTACGTCATTAATTTAAATATTCTGAGTCATGGGCCGGGCTTGTCGGCACCATATATTAAGGATGAAGGGATTGGGTGATCGTCGATGAGAGGCGCACCTTGAATATTAGTAGGATAAGGGTTAGGATCGGCCGGCCATGTATGGGCGCCCAAGTGTGAATGGCCAAGTCACCTATAAGAGTCAAATGTAACCCTAAAATCTTCATTCTCATGTGTTGTGAATACAAGAGTGCTCTTGCCTTATCTCCTTGGTTTCCTTCTCCTGTGTGTGTGAGAGAGAGAGAGAGAGAGAGTGAGAGAGCGATCGAGCGCACTTTGTAGCGGCACGGCGGCGGCGGCGAGGCGGTAGAGCGGCGACGACGGCTCCTCCTTCACGGCTACGACGCGGGAATCCTTCAAGGCGGCAGTTAAGTGGTGAGTGACAGACCTTTTGCATTCTGTTTTGAGCTTCCTTCCCTGGTTGTATGCTTGCAGCCATTCGTGGCTCGCATACGGTGTCTGGCAAGTCCCCAGCTACGACCTGTGCGGCAAAAGCGCACATTTTTGGCGCCGCTGCGGGGAGTTGCCCTGCACCAAGCTCCAGTTTGCAGCTCGGCTGCTGCGTGAAGTTTAATCTACACTGTAGGAAAACGACTGTGTGTTTGTGGTTGAGGTGTTTCTGTGTTTTGCAATCTGTTTCTGCAATTTGTCTTCTGCATTTCTGTTTCTTTTGTTATTTTTCCGCTCCGCGTGTGGGTGTGCGTTCTGTTATCTGGTTATCTGCGTGCGGGGGGGATTTCTGAATCCCCAGATCTGTGCTGTGTGCGAACTGCGTCGCGGCCAAGGCTAAACCCTAAAGAAACCCTAGAAAACTTATCTTAAAAAAAAAACAGAAAATAAAATTTAAAAAATATAAAAAATAAAAAATAAAAAATTAAATTTTATTTTTAAAGAAAGAACCAAACGTGTGGAGAGGAAAGATTTTCTAATTGGAGAAAAAAAATTTGAAAAGAAAGAACCCCAATTGACCCACGACCCACGACTCCAGCCTCGGCCTCGGTCTCGGTCTTTTGATATATATATATAGGAGAGTGAGCCTCCATAGCTTTCTCTCAAGTGAGAGCTTATGGGAAGTTGTGCCCTATATGTAGCCCACTCCCCCCAAGGAGTAAAGTGAGCATGTGGGATAAAGCCCTCACCCTTTCCTCCACAAGCAAATAGGCTTTTGCCCCTTCCCCCCAAAGGAAACGGACTGTTTTGAGGACTACAGGAGCTCTAGATAGGCGAACACAGTGCTGTAAAGCACACTAGGAACCTTTAAACGATACGCTCGTTTCGAGCTATCACACGTCCTAGTCCAGGTTCGACCATAAGTAAGGGGTCAAAAACGGGTTAAAAACAATCTAAAAACAAGTAAAAACAGGGTGCGAAACACCTAAGAAACCACTTGTGTGAGTTTCAAGGGTAGTTACCAACGCACGTAGGGTACCCACGTCACATGCATCTACGTTCTGGTCGGGTGCTAGAGCCTGAACCACTAGAAAGTGTTTCAGTTTATGCAGGCTCACACCATCCCTCCACGTTAGCATCTTGGCCTTCGGCTAGAACCCAAGGGAGTGCAACCCAAGATCCACGAATAGTGGATAGTGACTCGTCCTCTGATTCAGAAGCCATGGAAGGGCACCCTACCAAGAACCCTGAGGAGACAAGCCCAAACATGCCAGGTTGGGCCCCACAACCCGGATCTAGCATGTTTAGTCGTCTAATAGAGACCTTTAGTAGAGCTGCACGCTCTGAACATGCGACAAGTGAAGTAAATGAAGAAGGTGGGGTAGTGGATTCGCCATTCACATCTCATGTAGACCCTACCCTCCCAAAGAGTGTCCATGTGGATATTCTACCCACTTCGTTTAATGAGGGCCCTACTGAGCTACCACATTCTGATGCTCTTCCTAAAGTAGAGGTCCCTAGAAGCCAATCCATAAGAAGTGACATTGCGTCCACTTCAAGAGAACTGTTTGGCACACCAAATCTAGATGGGATATTTCTCAATGAAAATTGGGAATATGATCTACACACAAAGACTCTAATGGACCTATACACGGGTTACACATACCATGTGGGTTGGTTAGAAGTCCTACGATCTACATCTAGCGCCACTAATCTAGAAGAGCAACAACAAATGATATGTGAGGTCATTCATAGAATTATCCAATTTGAGAGGCAAAATAGGGGAGTGAACCTAGTTTCCACTGGCCCTATGAGATTTTTGGATACGGGCAAGGCCAAACAACCAACCCTATCACATCGGTGAGTCCCATAGACCCTTCGTATGTTGTTTCGCCTGGAGTCTCAATGCAGGTTGAGCCCACGAGTAGTAACTTTAGCTTTCCAACCTTGGCTCAACTTTTCATTCAGGAATCCACAATGCCTACTCCAATGATGAGCATAGCGGAAAATGCACCTATTACCACTGTAGTTAGTACGACACCGCTACCTAGTGGAACAGTATCTACAACAGTGCGTGCCAGTGCCTATCAACCATATGTACCTATCGCTACTCATGCTCATGTAGCTCCTACGCCTCTTAGTATGCCAATGGCATATGCTCCACGACCACCTTATCATAACCATTATCCAAGGGGAGCTAGGCCTAGTCACATATCATATCCTACGTCATTTGCTAACATACTCAGACCAACGCCAACTCCTATCAGCCAAGCTATCCCAGAAGTGCCTCCACCAGCTATGCCTGCTCACCTAGGTGATCTCGCAGCGTTTGCTCAGACGATCGGACGATCTATTGCGGAAAACATGCGGGGTATGCCTGAGAGAGAACCTAGAAGCAAGGCAGTACAAGTGGCTAAGCTCACTCAAAACTTCAGTGGTAACGAGGATGTTAGGAAGCACATTGAAGTCTTTGAACACGTGTGTGATTCCTTGGAAGAGCACAATGAGTTGCATAAGTGTAAAGCCTTAGGCTTAACCTTGAGTGGGAAGGCCGGAGATTGGTATCAAACCTTAAGGGTTGAAGAGCGCACTCACTACCCCACTCTCAAGAGATTGTTCTTAAAAGAATACATACGCGAGGGTGTGCTTTGGTGGGGGGTAGCATCTCAACTCCAAAAAGCTGAACGTGAGGAAGGGGAGTCAGTGAGAGACTTTATAAGTCGATTGAAGCATCTAAATTCTCACTGCACTCCCGATGAACGCTTCAATAACAACCAACTCCTCGATAGATTCATCCGAGGATTGTGCCACGAGGACATTTACAATGGCCTAGTCATCAGAGGTCTTACAACGTGGGAAGTAGTCACTGCCAATGCAATCCAGTTAGAAGACAACTTGATGATTACAGGTAAAAAGGTGTCTTCAGAAACAAAATCCGTTAGTTCGCAAGTATCTGGGCACGAGCCAATGACAGTAAAACCTATTGCCAAGGAGCCCAAGATATCTGAAATGTCTATGACCGACCTTACTAAGGCTCTCCAAGAATACTTTACGGGTAATCGAGCTCCTCAAAATAGCCATATGTACCCAAGAAGAGAGCAACAATGGTGTTCGGTGTGCTTAGGACCACATAGCACGAGTGAATGTCCCACATTCAGAGTCAAATTCAATGGGAATTGCAATGCATGTGGTAAGTCATTAGGAAGTGAATGGGGTCTTCTTGGGCCCTTTAATTTGCCCAAGCCTAATCAAGGTGATTAATGAATAGCCAAATGGGGGGTTGCCATGTGGACTGAAATGTTGGGTTTGTAAGAGAGGTGTAAGAGAGGTCAAAGGGTGCACTTTTTCTCCCAAAAAGGAGGGAGGCAATTTTACAATTTTCGGACCTCCATAACTTCTACATACAAGCTCCGATTTGAGCGGAGATTATAGATCCGTGATCTACGCATCAAGAGCTTTCCATAGATATGTTACATGATATGGTTTTGTTCGCTAGATTTTAAATTCCATTTTCCCTCCAAAATTCAAATTCGAATAAAGTAACCGTTTTGAAGCTTCTAATTAGAAAACGTTTCTTCTTAAGAGAAAAGGTTTGACTCCTTAAACTACCAAATAAAAGGACCCAAGAAGCCTTCCATTGAGGTCCTAATGTATGGCCATCAATCTAAAGATTGCCTAGTACTTAAGCGAATGTTGGCAAACCAGGCACCACTAGCTTGGTCAAACACACCTCAAGTACCCGCACTAATGCCTGCACAACCTATCGAGCAACCGTCACAGCACATAGTTCCAAGGAATCCGAATGTAGTCCAGTCTGTGCCGTTACCACCGCCAGTGCCGCTAGGACCACAACCTCCACATCCAAGGATTACCCCAATAAACCAAATGGGTTGTGAGTCACATAGTGCATGTGGGGATTATGAAGAGGAGATAGACCCTACTGCTCCATACGGGATTGATACGTTTGAAATGATTCCCCAGTACTACATGGAGGATCATTTCGGGCAAGTCAAGCCTGTATATCAAGCGGCTGCTCTCGCCATAAGAGGGCAAAACCTTAATACCATGGCAAGGAGACCACCTCTTCAATGCTATGATTGTGGTGGATTGCATCGTGTAGCGGAGTGCCCTAATAGGCTACAGAAGATCGCTACTCAAATGCAACCAAATCAAGGGAGCACATCGAGAATGCCGGTACTTACATGTAATCGTTGTGGCATAGATCATTTGATTGCTCAATGTCCACATAATCCTAATGCACCCAAGATTACGCCATTGAATTTGGTTGAGGTCACCAACCAAGCACGAGGAACCACGCCCGTTGTACCCGTGAATGTAGTTACACGGTCAATGCTTCAAAGTCAAAACTACATTCTTGAAGAGAGGGATACTGCATCAATCGCTCAGGCAAAGAAAAAGAAAACACGGCGGAAGAGATCGCTTAATGCCATGAGCTCCAAGCCTAGTTCAAAGACTAACATAGGGACAGGAGACGACCCCATGTATATGAATGATCCTGAAGATGATTCTGATTCAATAGAAACCATGGGGACCAAAGCCACTACCTTAAGGGAGGAACCCACTCGGGAGCTCAATGAAGGAGAATCAAGCAAGTACATAAATAAGGGGAAACAGAAGGAAACTTCCTCCGCCCCACAACCAAGTCAGTTAATGCCCTCTCGACCACCCAAACTAACTGAGACTCCCCAAGACAAGCCACGTGGGCCAAAAACCCTCAAGAAAAAGATTGGAACTTACCCAAACCCAGTTGAGGAGATTGAACAAGTGCAACACTTAAGGGGTTTGGTGGAAGAAACACAAAGAGAACTGGAGCCAAACCCAAGAAAAATCAAAATTCCAGACACAGTGTTTCCTACGCAAGTTCGGCCTCACAGGAACCATAAACCGTTAGCTATACCTAGTATCATTCGGGAAGAAAGTGAGGATAGGACATCAGGAAGTGGGCAAACACCCTTCTTGCTGGAAAGAATGTTTAGTGAGGGAATGCTTGACCCCATCGAAGAGGAAGTGATTCCATCTTCACCAATCCCTAGTCAAGGGGCGATGTCTCGAAAAGTACCGTTGAATGTGTCTAAGCTAATGGATTTCATGTCCTCTAAGATCAGAACCATGATCATATCCAAATTATACAGAGATCCGGAGATATTCTTAGATCTTCGGGCATTTCTCAATGGAGAACTAAAGGCAGGGTTACCACAATTTGCAAATATGGATAGACCCGACACGCTTCAAGATGAAGGGGAACATTGGGATCTACAACCCAACCTAGATGAAGACTCGGTCGTTGAAATACCTGTGAACAAGTTCGGACAGTACTTTGAAGGTGACGAATCTAATGCAACCCTCCCCATTACTACCAAGGGATTAACTCTAAAGGGAATCCTTGATGGAGGACCTTGATCTTAAGGTCCCTTAACATTCCAATAGGTTTAGCTATGGTTCCGTTTGCCATCTTAACCACTATGTTTGTGACTTCGAGGTGAGGTCTCCCCATAGATTCCCAACGGTTTTTAGTCACGATGCTCACTCCAGCACCAGGGATACAAGGTAAAACATACCTTCATTGTAATGGATTTCTCCAAGCATCCTATGTCATATCAAATGATCTTAGGACATCCTTTCATGAGGGAAGCACAAATGGTGCATGACTGGTCAAAAAACCATGACTATCTACAATTCCAGGACTCTGTCATTCGAGTTGATCTTGAGAATGGTCGTGCGCATCCTTTAGGAAGCAAGGTTATCATCGATAATCGATCGGATACCACTGTTCACTCCGCCCCATTAAGGTATTGCTATACATGCAAAAAAGAGACTGATGATGGGAAGGATTCTCCTTACATGGATGTCCTACCGGGTATGACTGAGTTGGATAAAGTGGATTGGGTACACCTAGCGGCAACCATAGACACATGGGGAAATAGAGGCACAAGTTGGGTAACACCTGCTGAGGGGCAAGATATGCCACCGTTAATGCCAATAAACATGATAGGTGTTATGGACTTGACTCTTGATGGCGAGAAAGTGGCAAACTCCACTAACACTGAAAGTAGCGAAGACTCTGACCAATGCAACTCTGAGTATGAATCTCAAGAAGAAACTGACCCTGAGCCTGATGGGGAAAATGAATCAAATATTCACTCAAATGTGGAAGCAAGGTGCTCAAGGCCTAGGACAGTGACCTCCTGCAGCTCATCCGAAAGTGAGGGGGACACAAGTGAAGATCGACCAAGTGAGTCCGAATCTGATAGAAACAAAAATCAAAAACTTGGTAAGAAGAAAACGAGACATAAGCGCCAACGCTATCGAGCTAATGTACGCACTGCAATAAACAAGGAAAGATCCACTGCAGACTGGCTCAGCTATGTAGGAGCCATTGATGCTCATCGGAAGATAGCAGATAATTGGGGACAATACCTCCAAAGTGTCATGTGGTGTATTCCGCAACCTCATGATGTCGCCCAATTAGAAATCGAAGAGAAGCCGAAACTAAGTCGTACTGCAAGAAGGCGGCAAAACCAAGAGTTGGCTCAACAACAAAAGGAGGCGGAATTAAAAGAAAAAAACCGGACACAACAAGAACCAGTAGACTTACACCCCACACCCGAGCATTTCAAATCATTCACCCACAGGGGAAGGTAAAGTAGTCTACACAAAAGCCCAACGAATGCCTACCAATGGGAGTAGTGGTGTCTACGATGGCCCTGCGGTAGTTAAGGAGATAGACTTAGCAGATCCGGGTGAGGAGTCTAAACCAGTTTTTATTGCTCAAGACCTCACCAAGGCGGAAGAAGCTGCACTTACGAAGCTTCTCAAAGAATTCAAGGACATATTTGCTTGGACATATCATGATATGAAGGGTGTTCCACCCTCGGTGGTGCAACACACGATTCCAATGATTAGCACTGCTAAACCAGTCGAGCAACGTCCCTACCCAATGAATCCTAAGTACGCAAAGATTGTACAAGAGGAAATTGAAAAGCTGGTAAAATGTGGATTCATATACCCAATTGAGCACTCAGAATGGGTTTCTCCGATAGTCATCGTGCCAAAGAAGAATGGGAAACTCAGAGTGTGCGTTGATCTCAAAAAGGTTAATGCAGTCACGAGAAGGGATCATTACCCCTTGCCATATTCTGAACATGTGCTTGAAAGAGTGGCAGGCAAGGAGGCATATAGCTTTTTAGATGGGTACTCGGGTTACAATCAGATCACAATTGCAGTCAAGGACCAAGCTAAAACAGCATTTATCACGGGGTTTGGAGTGTTTGCCTTTCGCGTCATGGCTTTTGGCTTGACCAATGCACCTGCAACGTTCCAACGATTGATAAACACGGCCTTTAAGGAATATCTAAGGGACTTCTGTGAAGCTTTCTTAGATGATCTTTGTGTTCATTCCTCTTGGGACGAGCACTTGATGTGTTTACGAAAAATATTTGAAAGGTGTAGATTATATCGCATCTCATTGAATCCTTTCAAATGCCAATTCTGGGTTAAACACGGAGTTATCTTAGGGCATATAGTGTCCAAAAATGGGATTTCCACTGACGAGAGTAAAATCAAGGTCATTTTGGAATTACCCCCACCCACCAACTACAAGGGAGTCCAACACTTTATGGACCACGTTGGTTATTATCGAAGGTTTATTCTCTTCTTCGCCGAGATAGCTCGACCATTGTATAAGCTTCTCATCGAGTTTATTTGGACCGAAGAATGTGACCGTGCCTATGAGCTATTAAAGAAGGCCTTGGCGAGTGCTCCAATCTTGAGAATGCCTAACTGGGATTTACTCTTCCATGTGCATATTGATGCATCAAACTTTGCTATTGGGTGTGTGTTAACTCAACCTGGAGAACACAAGCTAGACTACCCCATTAGCTTTGCCAGTCGCCAGTTGAACGATGCTGAGATGAACTACACCACTACGGAGCGAGAAGGGTTGGCAATGATATATGCAGTAAGGAAATTTTGTTATTACCTCCTTGCCACCAAGTTTTTTTTCTATGTGGATCATCAAGCATTGTTGTATCTGGTAAACAAACCATGCTCCACAGGAAGAATCACACGATGGCTATTGATTCTTCCTGAGTTTGATTTCACGGTTGTTGTGAGACCTGGCAAGAAACATGTTATGGCTGATCATTTGTCTCGCATACCCAATGGTGAGGCTCCTACAGGGGTTGATGATGACTTACCTGACACTTCCCTGTTCATGGTGGAGACAATGCCTGAATGGAGTGAGAAGATTGTTAACTTTTTGGTTAATGGCTTTCCACCCAAGGAGCTTCGTAAAGATCTAGCTCGAAAGCTGATCAAAGAATGCGAACCCTATTGCTTGATAGCCGGGACTCTTTATAAAAGAGGAAAGGATGACGTTCTTAGGCGTTGTGCCCGAGAGGATAAGTATCTATACATTTTGCAAGAGGCACATATGGGCGTAGCCGGTGGTCACTTCTCAGGAGACTTAACTGCGCGAAAGATCTTACAATCAGGGTATTGGTGGCCCACTATGTTCCAAGATGCATCACTCTTTGTGAAGGGTTGCGATGAATGCCAACGATACAAGAAACCCCAACGGAAAGATCAGATGCCCCTACATCCAATCAAAGTAAACCAACCATTTGAAAAGTGGGGTTTAGACTTTGTAGGTCCGATTAGCCCAGCGGCCCGAAATGCACAATCTCGCTATATTATTGTGGCCACAGACTATATGACCAAATGGGCTGAAGCGAAAGCGACACGTAAGGCAGATGCAAGGACAACAGCCAAGTTTCTCGTTGAAAATATAATCACACGCTTCGGTTGTCCTTTTGAACTCGTGAGCAACAATGGTACGCATTTTATAAATGAAGTGATTAAGGAGCTCACAACAAATTTCATGATATCCCATCATAAATCTACTCCTTACTATCCGCAAGCAAATGGCCAAGCTGAGAGTACCAACAAGACTTTAATCTCTGTTTTGACAAAGACAGTTGAAGCTCATCACACGGATTGGGATCTAAAGCTTACGACAGCTTTATGGGCCTATTGTACTGCGTACAAAGTGGCTATTAATTGCACACCATTCAAAATGGTATATGGCCAAGAAGCAGTCATGCCGTGGGAATTTGTCATTCCTAGTCTTCGTGTTGCTACTCAAGAGGGTTGGGATGGTAATCCCTTAGCAGAGCGTCTGTATATCCTTGAGCGGCTAAATGAAGAAAGACAATTGGCTGTGTACAATGCCCTTGTGGAGAAGGATAGAAGGAAAAAATGGTTTGATCGCCACCTAAAGGACAAGGACATCAAGGTTGGGGATAAATTCCTGATGTATGGAGTGCGTAACGAAAAGAAGAAGCTCAAATATGCTGGTAAGGGACCATATAGAGTATGTGAAATTACCCCGCAAGGTACCATTAGAGTGGAGACTCTCGACGGAGTTGAAACCATTGGATTCCTTAATGGGAGTAAATTCAAAAGATACTATGACCCCCTGAGCCAGGAGGAGTTACATGCAATCCATCAAAAGAAGGCAGCTAAAGAACAAGCTGAGCTTAAAAAGATACAAGAGAGAGTCGAAGCCAAAGAATATCAACAGCATGCTAGGCGACAACGAGAAGCCAACTTGGGGATTACACAAGCATTTTTCGAGGAGATAGACGAGGATTCACTGGAGTCTGACCCACCTCTAAGATACCCAATTGAGTTACAAAGTCCTTACGGGGAGGTGCTGTATAATGCATTATTGGATACAGGAGCTCAACACAATTTGCTATCATATGGCATGTGGTGTCAACTGGGAAAACCACCTTTATCCAAGAGTTCTATCCAAGTTCAAGGAATCAACAAGAAGAAAACCCCTGTCTCAGGAATTCTACACACTCCAGTTGCTTATGACAAGGGAACCATAATTCAAAGCTTTTTGGTTATGCCTGCTGGTACAATGGAAGGGACTGTAAACTTAGGGCGCAAATGGATGATGGCCACCAAATGCAATATCGATTGGGCAACCAGACGAGTCACAACACAAGAACCAACACTAGGTCTGACCGCTCAAAATCCCGCACCTAAGTCATCCACTCAAATATTAGATAATGAAAATTCACAAAGTCCAGTGGCAAAACCATCTTTGATTGTTTGCCATTCCTCTAATGCTTCAACGTCAAGAGTGGAAACATGCAGGGTGGTCTCTAAAGCTCCGCTTACTATGCCAAAGAGTATATACAAATGGGTCCCAAAAGCTTCGTTAACAGCTACTTCCCCTGCTCAATCTCGTTCAGCCACCAAGAAGCCTCGTAGGAAGAAAACAGCTACCCACCCGAGAAAGGGCAATGTAACATCACGATGGATCCCTAAAAAATTATTAGTAGCCCAAGGGTACTACGAGGGGAATGACCAGATTTGGGTCCCTAAACATAAGTTGAATCCCTCTACATCACCTGTAAAACCTTGCAAACCAATTGTTGCCACCCCAATGACAATTCAAGACCGTGGTAAGGGAAAGGTAATAGAGTGCTCCGCACCACTTCTTCCAGAGTTAGTTTGGATTCCCAAACGATATCGATCATTACCACCTAGCTCACGAAGGGGGGAGCCACATGAAGCTTCTAGCTCCTCATGCCAGGCACACACTCATATAGAAGTTTCTACATGCTCTACACCTACTCTTGTCAACACCCAACAAAAAACCGATGAGTCTACGTCTCCCCTTGTAATAGTATCGTCGAAAACCATTTCCTCCATTCGTCAATGGGAGCGTACACTACCATCTCTGCAATTGGATGTGGCCACAAGGGTCATAAAAAGCTATCTGCCCACATCACAACCTATGACCCGCTGGACAAATTGGTTCCAAGAGGCTGCAACATCATTGCAAATAATATGATCTACCCAAGGAAAGGGGGAGCATGTACTCACGCTCGACATTCTAATGCTTCCTCCTTAACCTTCTCCCCTGTGACCATGTAATTGCCAAATTCAAGGGGATGTATATATATAGCTTCATACATTTTTTTTAAAAAAAAACAAAGAAAAGAAAAACAAAAAATAGTAAAAAGAGCAAGAGCACAAAAACAAGAGAAATATCCGTATACAATCAAGAACTAGATTGACCTGTCTCATAAACCTACTGATGCTATATCTGTGTTTGCAGATATGGCAGATGCTCGATCATCATACACTTCATCCACTCCTACCTTTGGTGAGAGGTATCATCTGTACCTTTCTCAGATATTCCACATGTGCTATCGTGTAATTGAAACTGAATGGGATCATATAGATGTACTAGCCAGAGAGGAAAATGTTGAGGAATTAGAATGGCTAATTTGCCTATTGACCATGACTGACCCCTACTCGGTAGAGGACATATCCCCGATAGCCCAATGCTTTCCTTTTCCACAAGATGACTATCCTCGCATGGTTACATTTTTGATGAGTTTATGTGGATGGAAAAATGAAAAGGAAATATCTGACAATGATGAATGGACGGATGAAACTCATGGCACTACTGAGGTTGACTTTATTTATTTGGATGATGCGGATAGAGGCTTAGCCTTAGGGCTAGAGCCAGGACTCTACAACATCCTCTTACCGTATCCTCCGTAGTAGTGTGGTGACTGGTAGGTAGGTTAGTGTTTTCAAGTTTTTTCTAGTTTAAATTCCTTAAACAAGTCTTGAAATTTTTACACTGATGTGCCTCTCAAGGTATAGTGCTTGTTAGTTGATTGTACAGGTTGAAAAGTTTGAGGTGGGTTCGCTTTCAAGTCCTGAGACTGCCGCAACGTTCATCAAAATATATCTACATCAAATTGCGAGCTGTCTCGTCAAATCAAGGAGATCTCCAATTACAGGTGTAATTCTTCCATATCCACTCTCTTTCGTTTTTACTGTTCAATTAATTGTATAACTATAATGCATGACCACATGAAAATTGTCAATGTACTACTTAGTTTTTGAAGTTGCTTACATGCTAGTGTAAATCATTAATGAGCTTAACTTTATTGGAAATATTCCTAGGCAGCATGACGTCTTTAGTTAACCTTGGAATACGATTGTCTTAGAACTAGGGTCAAACCATCTTAATGTTTGACACCGGGCCATGTGTATGTTGACCTCTAGGACATAGCTATTACCCCTTTGTCGAAAGGATGCAAGACAAATTTAGTTCAGGAGCAAAGATCAAAAGAAATAGATTTTTTTTAAAAAAAAGCCTACAATAAATGGCAATACAAGTCTATGATGTGCTTTAATGTTGGCCTATCGCCTTATTGATACTTGGTAGGCGAGGAGTATTCTACTCCAGACCGATGCCTTGGTTGGTAGGGGATAGCCTTGCCTAAAGTGAGCTAATAGATTCCTGGATAATGCCTTGTGTTAAACATGGTACCAGGATCGATGATGTTAGTTTTGCCTTAGGAAGGTCGCCATTGTGTGTAAAAATTGTCACGTGCATTAAAAAAAAAAGGCAAAAAGCTCCTGTAACTCTGATGTTTCTTGTGTCCCTAGGCTTGTGGTATTAATTTGTTCTTAGAGTAGACACAGTGTGGTCATCTGTTTATTTATTAAGCTTGGTTATTTTCCTTGACTTAGGCCAGTTATAAACCTTGATTAACCTTTGATACCTTGCTTACTCTTGATTTACTTTCAATAATTTTAAACTCCTGTTAATTTGCTACACTAGCTCATTCATGTGACCCTTAAACTAAGTTCTCATAGCAACATCCATTGTGGTCTAACATGCTTGAATTTATACACTTTATATCTTTTGAATTCCAGCATACTTTCACTCTACTTCCCTGTTTTGCAAACGGTCAACAACAACCCTCTTGAGCTTACCATACCATAGCTTCCGAGGACGGAATCTACATCAGGAAGGGGGGCATGTTAACCTATGACGGACATTGAGACGTACTATGTTTTACGTCATTAATTTAAATACTCTGAGTCATGGGCCGGGCTTGTCGGCACCATATGTTAAGGATGAAGGGATTGGGTGATCGTCGATGAGAGGCGCACCTTGAATATTAGTAGGATAAGGGTTAGGATCGGCTGGCCATGTATGGGCGCCCAAGTGTGAACGGCCAAGTCACTATAAGAGTCAAATGTAACCCTAAAATCTTCATTCTCATGTGTTGTGAATACAAGAGTGCTCTTCCCTTATCTCCTTGGTTTCCTTCTCCTGCGTGTGTGTGTGAGAGAGAGAGAGAGAGAGAGTGAGAGAGCGATCGAGCGCACTGTGTAGAGGCACGGCGGCGGCGGCTAGCGGCACGGCGGCGGCGGCGAGGCGGTAGAGCGGCGACGGCGGCTCCTCCTTCATGGCTATGACGCGGGAATCCTTCAAGGCGGCAATTAAGTGGTGAGTGACACACCTTTTGCATTCTGTTTTGAGCTTCCTTCCCTGGTTGTATGCTTGCAGCCATTCGTGGCTCGCATACGGTGTCCGGCAAGTCCCCAGCTACGACCTGTGCGGCAAAAGCACACACTTGCCATTAGGGAGACTTGCCATAGCTCCCTGTCACTTCATATTGTAAAAGCCCCTTGTTTTTTTATCATTATGCTTAATCCACCATGTTAATCCTCTTTTGGGATCCACCTTCAATCACCTCTCTCTCTCTCTCTCTCTCTCTCTCTCTCTCTCACGCACACACACATCCCTATCTCACTCACTCACACACACACGCACACACACACACACACACACACACACACACACATCACATACACACCCCTCTCTCCCTCTCTCTCTCACACTTTCACACGCAAACACACATGCCTCTACCACTCTCTCTCTCACACACACACACCTCTCTCTCTTACATGCACACACGTACATCTCTCTCTCACATCACACACCCACCTCTCTCTCTCTCTCTCTCATCCAGTGACCTGGCACGCAGGAAGGTAGCATGGACGAGCTAAGGAAAGGGTGTGGACTGACATGAATGGGCTAGGGCGAGCGATCAATAGACGGGCGTGGACGAGCATGGCTGGGATTGATGGCTCCCACGATTTCGTGGGAGCCATCTGTTTTGGGCTTTCTTTTTAATACCCTAGACCGTCGCTTAAGCAATGTATGCTTAAGAAATGTCATTTAAGCGATGCTTTGTAGTTTACATAGCAACATCATACAAGAGACGGCAAAAGAGAAGCGTCGCATATGCAAGGAGTCATGCGATGCAGTGTTTTTAGCTCAAAAAATTGTCATTTATACAACATATATACAACATTTTTCATCACGTAAATGATGCTTTTGTAAAAACTTGTCATTTCAGGCTTGTCTCGTTAAAGGGGGGGTTGTGTTGTAGTGGTGTGTCCACAATGATCCTTCCAAAGGTTTACCTATGGAAACCTTGTTGGTGACTTCTCCTTCCTCTAAATGATAAGGCTTAATGAACTTCTCACAACGTCACCAGTGGCAAAGCACCAGCGTCACTGTGATCCAGAAACTTCATTGGACTATTCAATCTCAGTAGGAGCAATGGGCTATGTGTACAAAGAGCAAGGATGTAGTCAATGACTCGGGCTAACTAGGAATTTCTCATTGAAGATCAATAATTGCAATGATCTATGATCCCCATCACGAGATGAAATTTAAAGAGATTACCTGGGACAATTGGCCGAGGTGGTAAACTCATTGAATTCATCAATGTAATGCACGCGTGGAGCCCAAAAAATCTAAGGGCATCACAAACCTATTATTACCTCAAACTTCCATGGCCTAGACAGCTGTAGTCCCTCTAAAAAAGTTGACTACAAAGAAGATCCTTCATGTAAGTAGGCTGAGGTATCGTTCATTAATTGAATTAACTAGACAAATCGCTCCACCAACTAAGAATGGCCATGCACCACCACCCATAGAATCAAGAAAGAGCTCTTAATCTGTCAATCCTTGCTATGCTAGGACCTAGTAAGTTTCCCCATGTTGAGTCAAATAAAGCCGCACACTCCAGTCCTGGTGGTTCCCTCTTCCGTCAATTTCTTTAAGTTTGAGCCTTGTGCGTATACTCCCTTTGGAGCCCAAAAACTTTAACTTCTCACATAAGGTCCTGGCAGAGACATCAAAGTAACATTTGCCAACTCCCTAGTCGGTCAGCATCGTTTATGGTTGAGACTAGGACAGTATTTGCAAGCTCCCAACTTTCATTCTTAATTAATGAAAGCATCCCTGGTAAATGTTTTCACAGTAGATCGTCTTTCATAAATCCAAGAATTTCACCTCTGACAATGAAATATGAATGCCTCCAATTCTCCCTATTAGTCATTACTCTGGTCCTAAAGATCAACAGTGAACACAATTGGACCAAAGTCCTATCTCGTGGTATTCCATGCTAATATATTCAGATCATAGGCTTGCTTTGAGAACCCTAATTTTTTCAAAGTAGCCACCAAATCCACATCCCAACTAGTTAAGGCTAAGACCACATCCTTGATAGAAAGGGTGGAGTGACCAGTGCACACCAAAAGAGGCGGACTGCTCGGCCAACCATAGATCCAACTATGAGCTTTTTAACTCTTTTAACTACAACAACTTAAATATACACTATTGGAGATGGAGTTACCACAGCTACTAGCACTAGACTTGCTCTCCAATGGATCCTCGTTAAGGGATTTAGATTATACTCATTCCAATTACCAAACTTGAAAAAGCCCAGTATTTAGATTATACTCATTCCAATTAACAAACTTGAAAAAACCCAGTATTTTTATTTATTGTCACTACCTCCTTGTGTCGGGATATGGTAATTTGCATGCTTTCCTTCCTTGGATGTGGTAGCTACTTATTAGGCTCCCTTTCCAGAATCGAACCCTAACTCTTTGTCACCCGTGTCACCGTCATGGCCTCTATCCTACCATTAAAAGTTGATAGGCAGAAATTAAAGGCCGACGATTCCTTCACTGTGCTATCACGCAAGCCCGCATCAGCCTTTTATCTAATAAATGCATCCCTTCTAGAAGTCGAGGGTTGGTGCACGTATTAGCTCTAGAATTATTATGATTATCTGAGTAGCAAGGTACCATCGAAGAAACTATAACTGATTTAATATGTCATTTGTAGTTTCACAGTACAAGAGAGTTTATACTTACACATGCATGGCTTAATCTTTAAGACAAGCATATGACTTCTAGGAGGATCAACCAAGTAGCTATCCTCGGTCACATGAGCAGCCCGAAGGCTGCTTGTTCCGACTCCATGCTCTCGATGAGGCAATAAGTCGGAGCACCTCCTGTAAGGTTCCCAAACACAAGACGAAGGGGTGAGGGGGGTGTGCCTCAGCACTAAAGGGCACGGTGAAGTAACAAGCCCTTAACCATGGGATCAAGGGTGGAGGAGGTTTACAGGGGCGGTAGGATGTGGGGTTGCTGGTGCACGCAGTCTCTAACCTCGGCCTCTGAAGCTACAGGTATAGTGGGAGATTGCCGGTAGGCCCAAAAAATTGACTCAAAATTATTTAGAAGAGAAGCTCTTCTGCACGGTAGATAGAATGGTGTAACGGTTAGGTTCTTGCCTCCTCATGTGTGGGTTGCAGGTTTGATGCTCCAGTACTACACCTCTTTTTTGGTTTTTTTAAGTATTAAAAAACAACCAAGGCAAGTTCCCATGCCTATGCCCAGCCGAGTTTACCATGCCCATGCCCATGCCCATGCCCGATCGGCGAGCCCATGAAAGGATGACGCCCGAGTTTACTATATTTGTCCAAGTTCACTCCGCGCGATCCTACGACCTAAGCCACCCCCATTTTCGTGTCCCTTGTCCCCCACCCTAGATCCCATGGTGCAGGGCTTGTTAGTTCACTGTGCCCTTTAGGGCTGAGGGGGGGCGTGGACGGCCCATGTCGGTCACGAGCGTGAAAGTTTAGAGACCTTCCATGTCTTCCAAGATACACACAGAGTACGCATACATCATGATTGTTGTATTGATCGATATTGTGGCGTTACATAGCTGACGATTACCAAAGGGTGTGTCCCTTGGCATCATGGTTGATTATTCTAATGCATGACCTTAATCAGGTCTTAATTCCAATACTCCCCCTTAAGACTGGTTAAGGTCTTGAAGAGTAATAGAGCGGAATTTTATTTGATTGAGATGCACCCCCAAATTATGTGGTGCTTCACAGTTTATTCTACATGCTATAAGTATATATAATATGCAATGCATTCCTAATCTATCCAGGATCCAGTTCAGCATGGATTATGAGCAGCAAAATCAATTTTGTGTTTAGTTTTCTTCTGATAACTCCGTTATCATCCACTATCTTCATTTCTGGAGCTTGTTCAGTGACTCTCCCCCTCAAGCAAGAGAAATTGAAGATCATTGATGAAATCAACTTTGAAGTAACCGCTGCATCACTGTTTGGCTTGATTGGAAGATAAGCTACTAGCACTATCGAATCGCAGCTGCCATTTAGTACAACAAAGAAATAGGTCGTGTAGTGCATCTGGTTGCCTGTGTCAGAGTTGTGCCATCTCCGGTTCATCATCAATGCTGGGATCTGCTACATCGGAGGCTTCATCGATAGAAGCCTCTCTATCACCAACATTAGGTTGATCTCCATTAACAGTCTCATAAACTTCGTTATCCTCATAATCGATGCCCTGGTCATCAATATTTGTGATGTATTTGTCCTCTACAGCTTCTACATGATATTTTGATTCAGCCGCTTCTGGTGCTTCATCTTTATCTGCCTTGCCATAACGTCTTCCTCTAGTTTATCTTTGCCAAGATTTGTTGGACATGCATCAATCCATTCATCGATATTTCTTTGGGTTGCACCACAGTGATCTCCACATGCACGGTCGATGCTTTCTTCAAAGTTTTCTCGATTGCAACTATATTGATATGGAACGACGTTTTTTGCTTCGAGATTTTTCTTCTCACCTGGATGAAAAAGGAGCGCCAATGGTTAAGCAAAGAAACAATGAATTCTTTTTCTTTACCTCCCCATCGACTCTTCCATTTATGTCCATGGCATGAAATCCAATTTTCCGTTTTTGCCATTCCCCTTCATTTTGGGGGTGGTGTTGGTACACATCTTTTCCTCTTTTGATTTTGGAGGTGGCGTGTTTTAGCACCTTTTACTGCTCCTTCTGCCGGTCCTTCTATCGGATTGTTATGGTTTGGAAGGTTGATCAAGCCCTTTTCGTGCTCTGCTGTTTCAGGCAGCAGAAATGTCTTTTGCTTATGTCCTTTCTGCAGGCCGACGGGTTCTGCAGGTGTATTTTGCCCACCTTTTGGGGCTTGCAAGTCTCCAATTTCTGGCAGGAGATCATTGCCTTCTCCGATTCTAGGCTGGAGGGAGCCCCTTTGCAGGACGATGGGATCTGCAGCATCTCCTTGAGTTTGGAGGAGGATTTGAAGGCCCTTTTTCGCACGGAGCGTGGCTGGTTTGGGCCATCCCCAGCCTGATACCATGTGGAAGTTTAGAGACCTTCCATGTCTTCCAAGATACACACAGAGTACGCATACATCATGATTTTTGTATTGATCGATATTGTGGCGTTACATAGCTTCTTGTTGTGACGATTACCAAAGGGTGTGTCCCTTGGCATCACGATTACCAAAGGGTGTGTCCCTTGGCATCACGGTTGATTATTCTAATGCATGACCTTAATCAGGTCTTAATTCCAATAACGAGCAACGACCCGACAGCTCAAAAGTGCGGAATGGTCAAACAACGATAAGGGGGCCATTGTGCGACACCGTGCAATTGCCACCACGGAGGGTGTGGCCACCGCACAAAATTTGGTCTGTGGGATTTCTTCTTGGTTGGGGCTGATGCTACAAGGGAAAAGCCTCAAGACGATTCACAAGTGAGATGCTTGAAGACGGTTGATCACATAATGATTTGGGGTGGTTGCTTCTGATGTTTGTGCAATGAGTTTTGTGCTTTGTGGTGTGTGTGTGTCTGCGCACGCACGTGCAGAATAGATACTTTTGATGATAATCCCTCTCCCTTTTTGGAGTACAAGGGACAATTGTTCCAAGACACACGCACGCAAGAAGGTCAAGGATCGGATCTGCTGAAGCTCAAAGCATTCTATGGCATTTCTGGTAATCATATTCTGTTTACAAAGATTCTTGTCTTAGGGCAGAGGAATTATACGCATTTGAAGGAGACGGGAAGTTCAAGCCGCCTCTCATTATGACGTTGCTCAAAACACCTTGCCTGTAAGGAGAAATTCACTCATGTGCATAGGCCAAGGCTGAGTGTATGTTAATGGAGAGGAGTCTCTCTTGTGAGAGAAGTATGGGATTGATTCTAACTGCGAGGGCTCCATTTTCCTGGTATTGGGGATACATGTTTTGCGTAGTTTTTGTGAGGTACTTCTCTGGATGTGATCGACAGTATTTACCTGCTTAGTTGTCGCAAGGCACTTGCCTCTTCCTCTAAGCAAGATCGGCGGTATATGCGTAGGTTTTGCAAGGTACTGCTGCTTCTTCTCTAGACAAGGTCATGCGTAGGTTTTGCAAGGTACTGCTTAGTTTTCGCAAGGTACTTGCCTCTTCTTCTAGACAAGATCGACGGTATATGCGTAGGTTTTGCAAGGTACTGCTTCTTCTAGACATTAATCTACTTTACATGGATGTTTCAGGAATGAAGTGGCATTTGCCTTGTTTACTTGAAGGTACTGCTTCTTCTAGACGTGCGAGTTCGAGACCATTAATCTACTTTACATGGATGTTTCAGGAATGAAGTGGCATTTGCCTTGTTTACTTGAAGGGTTATTATGTTTTTGTGTGTTTCTTATGCTGTTCTACGCTATATGCTACATGAACAATGCAGGTGAGAGGAATCTCACTGTTCAGAATTGGCATTCTTGTTACACTAAACCAACCTCTATGAGATCCTTTTCAAAGTTTTGGCGATGCAAAGGTCGTTTCTATAAGCCTAGCAGGGCATGTCGTGACAGATTCAACCACATGTGCGAGAGAGAGAAAGAGACAGAGAGTGAAGGAGAGAGAGAGGTATAGGGATCTTGAACAGTACACCACACTAAGTTGGGAACATGCCCGGCCCTCTTTCAAGAATTTATTCAAGAACAATCCACGGGCACACTGGTCAAGATCAATACAATCAATGAATACAAAACAAACAGATATGCCAATTTAGGATATCCAAGTCGATGTCCATGTCGAGGCGCAAGATATTTGATGCCGAGCACACCATGGGGATGATCCACAAGTTTTTCTCACCAGGCTATTACGAGATCCAAAATCCGAGTCCAAGTTCCAAGTCCAAATCCCAAGTCCAACTCCCAAATCCAAGTTCCAAGTTCCAAGTCCAAGCTCCAAGTCCATATCCCAAGTCCAAGTTCTAAGTCCAATCCTAAGTCCAAGTTCCAAGTCCAAGTTCCCAGCCAAGTTCCAAGTCCAAGCTCCAAGTCCAAATCCCAAGCCAAGTTCCAAGTCTAAGCTCCAAGTCCAAATCCGAAGTCCAAACTCCAAATCTCGAATCTCAAAGATGGGCAATGGAGCTGGGTGGCAGCACTTTGGCTGACCTGAGCTAGGCGGTGGCGGTGAGTGGACGAAGAAGACAATGAGCTCCAAAATAATCTCCAGACTCTTTGTCTATGGATTCAAGAGGGATCCATGCTTCTTTTACACTTGAGGGAGGCCCTTGCTTTTTGACAACGGCAGGCGAAGCTTTGCTTTTTTCTTTTTGACTTTTAATAATGATAAAATATTACTCATCTTTTGCCAAAGTTCTTGATTTTTGCTTTTTTAGCTTTAGGGCCTTGCTTTTTGGCCTTGGAGCTCCTTTTTGGAAAAGTGGTCTTTAGCTTTTTGGAAAAGTGGCCTTTAGGTTTTTGGTTCGTAGTCTCCTCTTTCCAATGGTGCCCTTGTCTTGTGGTCAACTTAGTTTGACTTTTTGCTTTTTCCTACTTTTGACCAAAACTAGTGCTTTTTCTTGTGCCAACTTCATGAACCCTGTTTCTATGCTTTCATCAATCTTTCCATCTGCTTGCACATAAGTTCCATCATGCGAAAAAGAGCTAGGAGGGCCAAATAGTTACATCCCTCCCTCTGATATCATAGTTGTCCTCAACTGGTGGACTGCAAGTGTTCCAAGCAAATCCATATGTTCCATGTATTTCCATGTGTTCCATGTGTTCCAAGTACAACAACTACATCCATATGTTTCAAATCCATATGTTCCATGTATTTCCATGTGTTCCATGTGTTCCAAGTACAACAACTACATCCATATGTTTCAAATATTTCCCAGTACTAGTCCTATCGGGTGTGCTTTTTCATCTGTTCCATGTATTTCCATATGTTCCATGTATTTTCATATGTTCCATGTATTTCCATATGTTCCATGTATTTCCATGTGTTCCAAGTACAACAACTACATCCATATGTTTCAAATATTTCCTAGTACTAGTCCTGTCGGGTGTGCTTTTGCATCTGGTCTTTCCCCATATCTATGGTGTCATCTACTTGTCTGGCAATATCTCTATGCCTTATCTCTGACGAATGTCTTTGTTCTTGATTGTACTTCTTCAGGGCCTATCACCTGTGTTAGATATAATAAATGCATACTTACCCTCTGCAAAAACTAGACATAACCTAGTCAACAAACAAGTATGCATCATTCACATCTACTTGGTTCTCCGGGTACTAGCCAGGTATTATGGAGCCCAATGGACTATCACATGCCATAAATCCAAGCACTGTCTACACATCAAAAACAACACACAAAGTCAAAGAAGTTCAAACATACATCAATATGAAATGCACAAGTAATGATCCTTATGTTTATGGATTGTCCTGTTTGGTTTTATCAGAAACCATGCTAAGCTATCTTGCTCCTGAGGGACACCACTTAGACTATCGCTCAAGGCCATCTGGTCATTAAGACCGCCCAAGAGTTCGCTCAAGGCCATTTGGTCACTAGGACCACCCGAGAATTCACTCAAGGCCATCTAAGACCGCTCGAGAGTCCATCAATAGTCATATGGGCCATTTGGTCGCATTGATCGCCCGACTATGAGCCCGAGACTATGAAGTCCAATACAGTCATCTCAGCCATCTGGTCGCAATGACTGCCTGACTATGAAGTCCAAAATATCTAGCATCCTTGTCGTCCAATGGGTCATATGACATCGTTGCTTCCCATATACAAATCTTTTTCTGGCATCGTTGCCTCTCATATACAAATGTCGCTCCTTGGGCTATCGGGCATCACTGCCACCCAAATTAGAGCATGTCCAAAAAACTATTATTTAAGCAAAATAGTGATCAATTCCAGTCCAATATATATACAATGAAGAGAACTAGAGGCATATCCGTACTTTAAATACATCTGGACCAGCCACTTCCTCATACACTTGTAGTATATCTAGGTAGTCTTTGAAGTACTTCTTTGGCATCCATTTTGCATCCATTTCCAAGAGGAATTTTTCGACCACTTTCGTTCCTCTTTCTCTCATAGAATGATGGAACATAGTCTATTCTAGCTCTTCCACCCCTGGTGAATCCTCCAAAATAGGCTCCTTTGGGGATAACCTGTACATGGTTTCAATAAACTATCATGGAAGGCATTATGTGTCCTCCAATGATTTGAAAGGTCCAACCGATAACATACATGGTTGATCTTTTTGGTGTCCTGAAAAAGGTCCAAATATCATCATTCTATGACTTTGGCAATCCAAAGATAAAATCCATAACAATACTCTCCCATAGAACATTCAATGGGTGAAATAATCCTGTTGGTGTTTGTCAATCAAACTTGACCTTCTCACAAACTAAACATTCTCAAACATATAACTCAATGTTCTTTCTCATATAAGGCCAATAAAAGTAGCTTTCCAAAGCTTAAGTTGTAGTCATTATGCTTCTTTTCCCTACGTAAGGTGGAGCATGGCTTCTTTTTGTTCACTTTTGGCCTCAAATCCTTTGTTTCACATAAATGGGTTTGCTTCATAAAAGAATCTTTCTTGATGGCAAGAAAAGTCACAAAATTTCTATTCTAAAATCTATTCCAATATAATCCAAGAAATCCTCATCTAAGACTTTGATAGGCCACAACACACAGTACAAGACTTATCCAATAATACAATCTTCTCTTGACAAACTTCCTAGCAGAATGTCAATATGATGATTTTTCAATTTGTTTGGATTCTTGCTTTAGCTTGTCAAGATGGCAATTTGCAGCTATATGTTCCTTGTTTCCACATTGGAAACACTTCCTTTCGTTGGCATATTCCTCACTTTGCCTGAGGGACAATCTTCTTCGAAAGAGTGGAGGTTTGTCCTCACTCCGCTCCTTTAAACTTCTTCCTTTGAGGTGGATCCCGGTTGTCGTTCTTTGTCTTGTCTCATCCATCCAAGGCATGTACAAGTCCTCGGCTTGTAAAGCCTTGTCTTGGGCTTCTTCAAATGTTTTCCGTCGTCGAGTCACATATAAGCTACTTGCATAAGCTTAGGTTTTAATCCATTCACAAACTTACACGTCTCCATTAGTGGTGGAATGGGACTATATGAAGTAAAGTTCAAAGAAAATGCTGAAAATTTGTTAAGGTAAGATGCCACACTTTCACCAACTTTATGCTTTTAAATCTCATCCCATTCCTTCTACACATCTGCTTCAAAGTTTGTGGGTAGGAACTTCTTGTTGAACATAGTCTTGAAGTTGGTCGATGTCTTCAACTCGGTCCCTTCCTGTACCACTTTAAGCCACCAATTCAAGGCCGCATCCTTCAAATGCATACAAACCATTCAAAGCTTTGACTTTTTGGAGTAGTCATCTCCTCCAAAAGTGGCATCAAACTTGACACTCTTCTCTCCCGGTTTAAATTCCATCTTGTCGGCTGATGAAGGCTCCTTTGCCTTTCTTTTCTTTACCTGTCCCAAAGAAGCTGCTCTTCTCTCCTGGTTAAAATTCCATCTTGTTTGTTGATGAAGGCTCCTTTGCCTTTCTTTTCTTTACTCGTCCCAAAGAAGCTGCATTCGAGAGAGCAGGCCTAGGGATAGCCTGCCTATTTTCTCCATAAGAAATAGACCGGGTAGCTCTGGATCCTTCTGCAATGGCACGACTCCTTTGGCCCAAAGATAGACTTTAGCAGGCCTAGGGATAGCCTGCCTATTTCCTCCATAAGAAATAGACCGGGTAGCTCTGGATCCTTCTGCAATGGCACGACTCCTTTGGCCCAAAGATAGACTTTAGCAGCTAGGGATATCATGTATGTTTCCTCCATGAGAAATAGACCAGGTAGCTGTGGATCCTTCTGCAATGGTGACTCCTTTGGCTTGAAGATAGGATGTAGCAGCTTCAACTCCTTCATCTTCGGCGGCTCGATCCTTGATGAAATCTTCAGACATTTGAGCCCTTCTTTGGTCCTATTCCTTCTTGGCTCTTCAAGGTAGGAATTCTTCATCTTGAATAAAGTGTCTAAATTGTTGAAAATCTCGATACTCTGTGGATGTCATGGCTGGTGTCTCATGAGAAATAGACTGTCGGCCTTGGTTCCCATCTTGAAGTCTTGGATTGGCCTCATAGTTGTTCCCTTCATTAGGCCCTTGGTCTCCCTCTACTCTTGACATGGCTCTGTCATCCTAAGAAAGTTTCTTCAAGAGAAATCCTCTGATGCCACTATAAGCCTAGCGGGGCATGCTGCAGATTCAACCACATGTCCAAGATGTAGAAATAGAGAGAGAGAGAGAGAGAGAGAGAGGAAAATAAGGGTGTAGGGATCTTTCATAGTACACCACACTGAGCGAGGAACATACCCTGCTCCTTTTGAGGAATTTATTCAGGAACAATCCACAGGCACGCTGGCTAGGATCAATACAATTACAAAACAAAAAAATATGCCGATGTAGGATATCCAAGTCGATGTCGATGTCGAGGCGGCACAAGATCTCTGATGCCGAGCATACTACGGGGATGACCCACAAGTATCTCTCACCGGGCTAGTACCAGATCGAAAATCCAAATTCAAATCCCAAGTCCAAGTTCGAAATCGAAGCTCCAAGTCCAAATCCCAAGTCCAAGTTCCAAGTCCAAGCTCAAGTCCAAGTTCCAAGTCCAAGCTCCAAGTCCATATCCCAAGTCCAAGTTCCAAGTCCAAATCCTAAGTCCAAACTCCCAATATCGAGTCTCAAAGATGGGCAGCGGGCGGCTCTGGCCAGCAAAGGCTGAGCTGGGTGGCGCACCGACGAGTGGACGAAGATGATGAAGAAGATGACGAGCTCCAAAATAATCTCCACTCTTTGTCTATGGATTCAAGAGGGATCCATGCTTCTTTTATACTTGAGGGAGGCCCCTGCTTTTTGCCAATAACGGGCCAAGCTTTGTGTTTTCTTTGCTTTTGTCTTTTTGACTGTTAATATTAATAAAATATTACTCATCTTTTGCCAAAGTTCTTGATTTATGCTTTTCTAGCTTCAGGGCCTTGCTTTTTGGGCATGGAGCTGTTTTTTGGGCATGGAGCTGCTTTTTGGAGAAGCGGCCTTTAGCTTTTTGGTTCGACTCAGTCTTCTCTTTCCAATGGTTCCCTTGGCTCATGGTCAACTCAATTCAACTTTTTTGCTTTTCTTCGCTTTTGACCAAAACTAGTGCTTTTTCCTGTGCCAATGTCATGAACCTTGTTTCCCTGCTTTCATCAATATGTCCATGTGTCCGGGCATAAGTTCCGTTATGTAAAAAACAGCTATGGGCCAAATAGTTACAATTTCTGTAGTGTCTTATGTTTCTTGAATTGGTCTTGTTTATAGCTTTCTTGGCTTCATTTTGATTGTCCACAAGTCCAAAATTTTTTGGCAATATGAAGGTGTATTAACGACTGCAAATTCTTATTTTGCGTGCTATGATTTGTGAGTTTCTTTCTTTTGCTTGAGAACGTGGGTAGTGTAGATGTGGATTCCTGAACAGCTTTGCCATACATCAGATTTTTACTGTCTGGTAGGGATGATACGACTTATATTCATTTTTCCTAGCTTTTCTTAAAGTTTCTGTCTCCTCTTCACGTGTACAGGGTGAATGCCTGAGCGGCTTTGCCCTGTATTAAGCTCCTATTGCCTCATAGATGGGGTGCAATGTTTGAGTAGTGGCCACCTTTATGTGTTCAATTTCCCTATTGTTGCTTGTTTTTTTCTCCAATTAATTCTTTCCCTCCTCTTCATTATTTTCAATGCAATTTTATATTGTTCTAAGCCTAAGAGAGATACATGTATGTTTATAGTTGTTTTGTCTGATTGCTCTTCTTTTAATTAGCTTTTTGAAATGATGCACCTTTGCTGCACCACCTGTACTCAAGGTTGAAGCTTGCTGATTTTGGAATGATATAAACTTCTGAGTGTGGAAAGTGAGTTAGCAGTATGGCTGTGTAAACTTTGATTTTAGGGAACAAAAACTGCAAATACTTCGGAAGTGGCTGCACAAAGCAACAAGCGGCTGGAAATGTGACAAAGAATGAGACTTCAACATCAAATTCAAATGGAGCCTGAATACACTGCAGGCTATATCAAAGGCCAATCAGGAGTCGGAAAAACAAGGAAAAAAAAAACTTGCTGAGAAGCTGAGGAAAATTCATCATGTAGTAGCAGACATCTTCAGCTGGAGTAATCTTCACTTAGTCTATCAGTATTTTTATCTTGTTGAGCAGTTTACAATCATTGGGTGTTTTGTCGTATAGGTTGGTTAATCTGCAGCTCAGAGGTCGACAGCATCTCCTTCCTCTTCATTATCAACTTCTATTGCCCATGATAATAGTACAGTTCAAACATTGCGCTGGCAAACAATATGGGTGGAAGTATACCTACTTCTCACGCTCAGTAAAGTGCTGGACGATGGTGAGTGTTTGGATCCTTCACCATTTGCTTTGACAGATGCATTGCTTCTTGTAGGTGAATATAAATAAGCATGGAAAGGAATCATTCCAAATACTCCATATCCAGAGCTTGAAGCAGGTCAAATCAACAATCGGTTTTTTGATCCAGGCATGGGGATGGACGAGAAGAAACTCTTGAGGCCAAAAAGGCTATCTTTCCAGTTTTTAGTAGAAGGTGGCTTACCAAAGCAGGCCGAGATCTCAAGAATGGAGGTATCATTCTCCACCTGAACTTGTATGTCGCATACCAGAGAAGCAGTGAATGTTGGAGGTTGCATTGATTTCTTGTACAGGGTTGCATGTGAACATTTGGATAATTTATGTCTTTCACTTCATCTGCAGAGTCGTTTTGGTGGAGATAAATATGAAACAGGCTACAGTTGTGAGGCTAAAGCTGATATTGATCCTAATCAAATTGAGGTTTCAAGGTGATTTTCTATCAAGGAGAAGCACAAGGATCATACACCTGATTTGGAATGGTGGTAAGCATTTTTGGATCTGGGACTACAAAGTCAGTTTATTTTTTTCTCTGATTCGCAAATCTGATTTTCCTTTCTTGGATATCTAACAAGGACGTGGTTTTACCGTCTGGCAATTGTCCAAATGCTTTTGAAGGTGAGTCAAATGTGAAAATGGAAATGTAGAGCATCTTGTACCAATCGAACCACGTGCTGCCCCCAAAAGTGAAGAGCAATCTCATGAAAGTTCTGTTGGATATTAATGCATGTGTCCGCTCAGATATGAAAAGGCACGTGCACTACCTATAATAATGTAATGTTTCATAATAAAGACAACAAGAAGCTCCAGCGAATGTAACGTCTGTCTCATCGCCTCTGCATGCATCACTCTTTGTGTGTGTGTCTCTGAGAGAACCTAGAGTTACATGGCATCAGATGGGCTCTATCAGCGGCCTATGGGGTTCAATTCTTCCATGCCTTCCGCCCCTGCTCTGCTGCTTCTTGATAGCCGCCCTCAACAAGACGATGACCTGCAACATGCAGATACAAAGGACCTGCAGCACAGTTGTGTGAGGCAAGAAGATGTTGAGCAGCACGTCCTTGCTGAAGCAGAAGACAACCTCTGAAACATGGACATGATGAAAATATGGACCTGCAAACAAGCAGAGGACGGAAAGCTCCTACCAACAGATGGAGGAGAATCTGAAGGCAGCTGCCGTATGAAAAGCATGCCACAGCAAGGCAATTCGAGCCTTGCAGAGGTTGGCGACCTCAATCACCAAGAAGGTGCTGTAATTCCTCTTCCTTTCAGTCTGCTTCAAACCTTGCACGACGATGTACTTGTTTCCTTTCATCAGAATGATGTATCAACCCTTCTGGTTTTATCATTATGTCAGCCCAATCCTCTCCCACGTCTCAAAATGAAGAGTGAAATCCTGTGTTGCAATCTGGCATGCTTGATCCCGGCATAGTGAGGCTCGTCTTGGGTCTCTCCTTGCAAGATATTAAGCTTGGGCATGATAGAAACTTATTGGTCTATCATGAGCCCAGCATGATGCTCCTTTTCCTGCATTGCATAAGTCTAGGATTGGGTGAAGCACCATGAACCTTCGAAGGAAAATTCTGTGCCGCTGCAGAGTGGGAACAAGCTCATACAGGCCGAAATCTTGCACGAAAGCTAACACCAGCAGAGAGACGCAAGAAAAAGGCCACAGCTTTTGATGATCCAAATACTCTAGAGACTGTCGTATCCATTTATAGAGTAAACGACTTATCTCAGGCCCAAACAAGATTCAAAGTAGATATCAGCTCAAATGAGAACCTGCTCACTGGCTGTATAGTCATTTGTGACTCCTTGACTACAGTTGTAGCCGAAGGAGGATCAAAGTTTATCAAGAGATATGGGAAACTGATGCTACAATGCATAAATGGGGGCTGCTGTGTCAATAAAAGTGATGAAATAGTTAATGACAAAGGTCCTCAGAAAGTGAATAAGTGTGTCCTCATTTGGCAGGACAGTGTGCAAAGCCTAACTTTGAAAAATTTACCGTGCAGCCATTTTGAACTGAAGCTACTGCGCGCAAATTTCTTGTCACTATCCCCCACTGGATTATAAATACCCCCACTGGGTAACAAATTTCTTGTCACAATTAAAAGAATGTAACATCACACCAGCTTTATAATTTCATTACCTTAAAAAATTTGCTGATTATATCGCTTGAAGTTTTTTTTCAAATAAACTAATAAATTCTTTTTCTAGCTTGCCATGTATACTCAAGTAGTTTAAATCTTACAAACTTTTGTTTCTTTAGAAGCCGCTATTTGTGTAATAATAAAAAAATACAACATTGTATAAACATGGCTATTTTAAAGATGATTCAAGTACAAAAAAATTAATATATTTTGAAGGTAGTGCTTGGATTTACTTTAAGTTATTTAAAATTTAAGAAAATTTAAAATTTAGTCTTTTGTGAGAATCAAATTGTATATTTTTGTCTAATACTTAAAAAAGATATATATTTTCAATATTTGGAAAGGGAATCTTTCCACGTAGTCTAGGTCAACTACCTATTTAACTTGCAAACCTATTCATAACTGAATTTACCAAATAGTTGCTCTATTTTTTTATTTTGTTCCAATGGCAAACAGTCTCCATCGACATCTTTTGCGATGTCCTCTAAATCCGTACAGCGTGAAGCTGATAAGGCACATGCATAATAAGAGCAGAGTTCCATGTTAGTGTGTGAATTGTCGAGGCACTTACCTGCAGAGCAGACACGACGGCAATGTCATATCCCCAAGCTAGAGTTTGGAAGATGTCATGATGCACTGGTACCAGAGAGACAAGATCAACCTATGGTAAGTGATATTTCTTTTTCTAAGCATTCTAGACCGACTCATTCAAAGTCTATATGATCTTGATAGACAAAGTGATGTACAACATGCATCTAGGTACAATCATCGTGGCTAAACCTAGTTGTACATCTTTCTGATAATGACGATGGCTTTCATGGGCTTTATTGATCTATTCTTCCTGGCATGCACCACGGTCAAGCTTTTCTTCACTTATAGATGGAGGCATGTGTGTACCAATTACCTCTTGGTTCTCAATCCAAGACATCTGGTGATCATTCCTTACCCAGTCACCTACTCCCTCTCATAAAGACATATAATTGCAAACATTATGGCGGCTGGTTAGGTACATAACTTCTGGTTGATGGAGAGGTTTTCAGCTTCTAAGACATTATGGCAGCTGGTTGGATGCATCACTTTGCCGAATGGAGAGGTTTTCATCTTGTCGAGTGCTTGTGCTATGTGATCGTGCCATCTACGATCACGGATGGGGGTCAAGGTGTTTTTATTGCAAAGGATTTACATGTCCCACTTCACTCTGAGGTCACTCTTATGAAATTTTATGGACCTATCTATTCATGGGATCCATGGCATCATCTTTCTAACTACATCAAGAGTATGACATATGGGATATGTGCTAATGTTGTTGGAAGAGGAATTACTCATAACGAATCAGAGAGATTGTATATCGATAGCAGATCTTACACTCAAGGAAATATATCACGACTAATCAATAGTAAGCAGAGGGAGGAATAAAAGAACTAATTGTACTTTTGTGGAGTGTGACACTGGTCATGAGCGAGTGTGTTGACAATCCTAATATGGGATTGATCATGATGATAGAAATAAGATTAAGGTGGATTATGTGAACGGGAAGCTAGGTCCTCCACACTACACCGAGAGCTTCCCACCATAACCTCCGACGCTCCGAACGGCCGATGTCCTCTGACTGTCAGTGCCCTCCAACCACCAATGCGCTCCAACCGGGTCACTGTCGTCGGTGCCCTCTGATCCCCCCGCAACCGCCATCACCGCGGTGCCCTTCGACAGCTCCGATGTGCATGGCCAACTCTGATGGTACTCATGGAGGCAACACCTCTCTCCCTTTCCCGAGGGATGGTGAGATCCTCTTGAGCACCATCTTCCTTTTCCCGACGGAAGATCTTCCCTCTACGCTACATGACGAGGGTTGGGACTTCACGGAGAAGGAAACCCGAGGAGGAGGACACCAAAGGAGGAGATAAGGGGGAGAACTCTCTCGGCAGTGGAGGAAGGACTCCCTCTTGTAGCACATTCTAGCAGAGGGACTCTCTCTTGTATATGGCCAACTCCGATGGTACTCATGAAGGCAACACCTCTCTCCCTTTCCCGAGGGATGGCAAGATTCTCTTGAGCACCATCTTCCTTTTCCCACGACAGAAGATCTTCCCTCTACACTACATGATGAGGGTTTGGAGTTCGAGGAGGAGGACACCAAAGGAGGAGATTAGGGGGAGAACTCTCTCGGGAGTGGAGGAAGGACTTGCTCTTGTAGGACATTCTTTGTAGCACATTCTAGCAGAGGGACTCTCTTTTGTATAACATTCACTCTAGCACATTTGGTGGAGAGCACATTCTCTAGTGTATGACATTCTGTGTTGAAGCATAGTCTGTCTTGTATAATTCTTGTCTACAGTTTGGTATACAGTGTTGCACTCTAGTGATGTTTTTTCTCTCTCTCTGTGTGAGTGAGATGAGTGAGTGGTCAGTGCTGGGTGTGGTGTGAGTGAGAGGCCTGTAGGGATACTGTGGTGTGAGTGAGAGGCCTGTAGGGATACTGTGGTGCTAGGTGGTCGTCGGAGAGCATAGTACACAGTGTAGAGCATAGGTCTTGCATGTCTAGCCAGTGAGGTCAACTCATCCTTGGCGGGTATACTTCCCTGAGAGGATCTATGCTCCCTTTTCCCCAACCCTAGTGTTTTTATCAGTAGTCCTCAAGTTCCCTAGCGAAGACCGGCGGAGTCACCTTCAACTAAGACAAAATGTGGCAATCATGGTGTGACTCTCCTAGAGGTCAAGGATAGTCTCAAAACAAAATTCTTTTTCTTTTTGGCGATTTTTTTTCGTGGTGAGAGGAGTGCTGTGTATGCTCCCAAAGACTATAGGTGATTCACACCTTCATTCTCCGCTTCAAACTAGTTGTCGTAGGGTTCGTCCTCGTTGCCTTATTCTTCCCTCGGCATCTTCCTTTTCTAACCCTATGGCATCTCCAGGGCCAGAGCCATTGGCTACTCACCCTAACTGTGGCGCAAGTTAAACTACCAACCTTCAAAGGTACCATCACTGAAGATGTGAAAGACCATGTGCGGCGGTTCCTCACTATGTGTGACTCAAGAGGTCTAAACCAAGATGATGCACACTTGGTCCTTTTCCCGACAACGCTGGAAGAAAGTGCCGATCGGTGTGGTAGAGTCAATTTTCCCTCAACCACTTCTCGGATCAGGCTATAGTTCTTGGCTACCTTTTGGCCAAGGAACTACTTTGACCTCATTACTCAAGAGCTCAACCAACTCTCCGGGCGGGGAGTTAGTGGCCCAACTTATCACAAAAGCTAAAGTTTTGGTCGCTCGACTACCCCAAGATCCTAGAAACAACATGCTACAATAGTGGGTGCTTCGAGCACTCCCTACTCCCTACTCAAATGGCGATGAAGATGAGAGAGACCTTTCCACCCCAAGGCACCTTGCAAGACTTCCAAGATAGAGCTACACAACTGGAGAATGCTCGCCTCATGGTGGAGCGCAGTACCTCTTGGTCTCCAAGTATCCCTGGCATGTCTTTGGCTCCTCTAATTGTTCCTCTAGCCCAACGGTAGCTTCTATATCCGCTTCTATGGACGAGCTAGCAAAGCTCAAGAAGGATCTTGAAGATTTCAAAAGGTCACAACAAGAGGATGCGGTGGTGGTAGCGCTCCGGAAGGAGATTGAGTAGCTCAAGGTCAAAGATCCCAAGGCGAGTCCATGGTGCCCGGTATGTAGCTTGCAAGGCCATCTTCCAAATGATTGTCCCACCAAGAAATATTGCTCATTTTGGCGGGCCATGAGGACAAGGAGTGTTACTATGTCAAGGGACTCCACCTTACGCAACAACTTAAGCAAGGTTCCACCCCACTTAATCCCTTCCCCAAAGACTACAAGGTGACCCCAACCAGTAGTGCTTCAACTTTTGCCCAAGCCCCTAGCCACAAACCAAACCCAACACCCTTCTTGAATCCTCAATCAGCTGGAGTAGCTACCCCCAGTCCCAAGTCCCCAGTCCCAAGCGTATATTAACCCTGTCACCACTAGTCCGTCCTACTTAGCTGCCCCCCATGGCTACTTTTGTACAAGCCCCTTCACCGCCCCAGGCCACATCATCTGAACAGGGAGCTCAAGTAGCCACGGTAGCATACACCAGCACCGCTCAACCTAGAGCAACCCTAACATACTTGACTCCCTGCCTATGTAAATCCCATATCAAGTAGGCACTCTCCCAACCTATCAATCGTACCTCCCACCCGCGCTAGTCCCACAAGCACCTCAAGTTTATCAAAATCCACCCCTTGGTAGTCTATGAGGCAGCTCCTCTAGTACCTCTGGCCCCGCCAGCAACACGTATGGGGCCTGACCTAACCAAAGGTTTGCCAATCATCGTCCTCCCAAAAACCCCACCCGGCCTCTTATATGCTACCATTGTGGGAGGAGCGGTCACATGCAAGCTCAATGCACTGTACCATAGGACTCGCCCCCATTCCTCCATTGCCTGGAGAGATGAGACTACTACACCTGGGATTGTCCTAGAACCCCATTGGTTAACAGTCATACAGTCATGGTGTCTTGTTGGGTCACATTATTTCAATCAATGGTCTTTCTCTCTAGATCCTCACAAGATCATTGTTATTCTCAAATTAGGCCCTCCGTCCAATCCTAAGGCATGTAGGAATCGCTCGAGCATATTGGCTACCAACACATTAGGAATTTTTTGGACCTAAAGAGGGCCTCTTGGATTAACTTTTGATTAGGAATGGACCAATAGGAAGAGGGCTAGGTGCAAATTTTTTACTTCTTTGACCCTAGGGGGCCTAGGCTTTGGTTTGCTATGGGGCCTAATTACTACTCTTGTCCCCCCACCTCTCTTGGGCCCAAACTTAGAGGTCCCCCCACCTAGAATCGCGTAGATGAAAAACCCTAAAAAATAAAAAATTTAAATTTTTTCCCAAAAGTGTGTTTTCCCTCTCAAACTTCCCCCCAACATACTCTACGTTTGGAAAGCTCATTTTGAACCTCTTTCTTTCTCTTCTAAGCTCTCCATTGCTACAAAAACTCCATACCTCTCAAGCTCTCCCTCCTTGTCAAGCTCCCTTAGTCTCAAGCTTCCTCCTCCACTCTTCTGTTAAAACAAGCTTTTCTTTTACCTTCTTCTCTTTTCTTATCACCATGGCCTCTTCTAGTAATGTGAGAAGACCGGAGAAGGTGGAAGAGCTTGTGCTGCATAACACGAGATGAGAATGGAGTTTGGGCTCCAACAAGATTCAGGGTTGGGGCTTGGGTCTACATGCAGCCAAGCTCTAAGGGACCACATCGAGTGCGTCAAACAACTGTGGAGTATTCTACATCATTGGAAGGGGCGGCTACAAGGCTTCAAGTATACTAAGAAGGAAGGACCGATTTCCATAGTGCAACATGTGTATACCCTTGGAGCCCTATACATTCAAGGCCAACGACCAAGGTTTCCTTCAAATTGTCAGTGTAACATAAACACAGCTTTAACAACATGCTAATATTGGATTTTTTGTTTCAAATTTTCTTATGATTCTCCATTTTCTTTTGTCTCTGTGCAGATATTTTTCCCTCTAATTATGTTGAGGATCAACCACTCCGAAGCCTCACTAGAGTTTTCTATGCTATGCATCCATTGGAGAGGCAATGTTTGTATGTGAAAGCCCAAGTGATCTTGTACAGAACAATATCTTTTTCTTTTCTCACTCTTATTTTGTAGATAAAAAACCAGGTTTATTTGGCAAGCTAGAAGAGATCCCCAACTCCCCTCTTAACAATCCCGAATGGCCCAAACCTGATGCTTGGACCATCTTATGCTTAAAGTTTAAGATGGTAAGTGATATCAAGACATCACTCAAGTTTTCAAAGGCATCTAGGTCAATAGGGCTAAATTGGTTTTGTCCTTTACATGTTTTTGTGCACATATTCAATTCCATGCCAATGCACCAAACAAAAATAATATATATTTATAAGGAGGTATGGTCTGACCTCATTCAAGGATTACTAGGAGAGGGTTGGGAGGTTAATGAGGGGTCACATCAAGGTGATGTGTATAAGTGCAATGTAGTAGATTCTATAGTGTGTTTCAGGTTCTTGAAGGCACGCTCTATTTTGTACAAGCGTCTGCACTACCAAAGATGGATGCAAAAGCACGGGACATGGATCCCACTTCAAGCCTCAGAAGAAGAAATTATGCCTACTGAGGTAGCTATGATGATGCAAAATGGATGGATTGAGCGAGTGGCAGCAAGCAAGCATTGGAGCCTAACAGACCTGCGTCAACACTTTAGCATCATGGGCTTTGACAATGTGGAAGAGTCAAGTTTCAAGTTGATGAGAAGAAAGGTATATCTGATTCCACTGCATGTCTAGAGTTAACCCTTACACTTTCTGGTTATTGTGCCACTTTCTATATTTTTATAGATTGGAAATGTAAGGAGAGGACAACCATGGTCTTAGAATCATGGCAAATGGGGGACCTTGAATTTTCAGCAGCAAGGTGCATAGCCCTACCAACAGATAGTGGGCATGTGGAAGAGCTTGAAGATGAATTGAGTATATCGGAAAATAGTCTTTGTTCTGATGCACATGAGGGGCAAGAGTTTCAGGATGGAGGTGAAGGCAATGACAAGCTTTCAAGTCAACAAGGAGATGGAGATCAACATGAAGTAAATGCCACAAGAGGGGCAAAAAATGAAGACATTATAACAATTTTAGATTAGATAACATGCTTGTAATTTTGTAAGTAGGCTCTTTTTTAACTAATCTTTATTTAATTGAAATCTTAATATTTTTGCAAACTATAATTTTTTTGTCTAGAGGTCTAGTGTGAAAAGGCCAAACTTTAAATTTTAACTATAAATAGCCAAAGGTGCCTTCTTTCTCATTTTCACGTGATAGAAACCAAGCACGAGCTCACACTATCTCTTTGCATTCACATGGCTACCCACTTTGACAACTTTTGTGAGTTCCTCTCCACCACCCCATGGGCGGGCAAGAGCGAGCTCTTTGTCATGTTCTCTCGTGAAGTCGACTTTGAAAAGTCGCTTGCCCTTGACATTATGAGACGCAGATTGCATACGTGGAGCAATACTTGGCTCCCCACTCCATCTCCTTTCCACATTGCCCCAATGATCGATGGGTGCCTATTGAGTTTCTTAAGTACATTCAACAATATGCTCGCCCCTACATCCAGCGCCTTGAACGCTTCATCGACATCTACATCCCTGCAAGAGCTTACTGTACCTTCAATAAGCAGGAGGTAAAGAGGTTGGGGAAGGGAAATTTAGCCACGAGAGGAACTAGTTCCTCTCGTGGCTCGCCACTTTTGCATTCCTCATCATCCGATGAGGATTCGGATGAGGAGGTAGAGATGCCTGCATTGCAGTTGGCAGGGTATTTGAGGGATGACAAGGAAGTGAAGGCAGTAGGAACTAGTGCTGGTGTAGAAGAGCAGCTTGCATCATAGCGCTTTCCAGAGGGTGCACAATCTGTAGCTGAACAGCCCACTGTATTAGAAGATGTGGGGCCATCTTCCCTACACGAGGAGAGCAAGGTGCTGCTAGAGCTTAAGATCAATCTCTTGAGCACCATTGTGGTGGAAGGTGAAGAATACTTATTTCTTCATGACCTTGAAAAGACAGCTGGCTTGAGAATGGATGAATGCTTGGGCATTATATGCACATGATGTGAGGTGGACCTTGATACGTCCAACCTCATTTCTCACCTAGATAGTGCTATATTACCCCTTGAAGAATCTATCGTAGAGACAGTTGTTTTGGTCAAGGAAATTGTGGTTGAGACCATGGAGCAAGCCCTAGTTCCAGAGGAGGAATTCACAACCTTACAAGACAAGCTAGAGGCTGAAAAGGATATCACTGGAGTAATGGAGGAGACCAAAGCACCAAAAAAGGATGAGGCTAAGTCCTCGATTGACCTCTCCGTCCCCACCAGCACTTTGGCAAAAGAAGACATTGAGCAAGAGGTAATTATCGACCTTTTACAACCTGGAAACATTTGTAATTATGTATAGGAAAATATTTTGATTTTTCCTTTGATTGCAGAGGGTGGTTGAAATTGACGCATTTGCTGGGAGAGGCGACGGCAGCAAAGACCAGGCCAAGGTCCATGACATAATGCTACATTGGCACACTATCTTGGTTGACTTCCTGTGGATGGCATCGCCATTATCCATAGGGACTACATCCCTCAATCTGCCTTCACTCTCTTCTTTTTGAAAGCCATCTCTAAGGTGCTCTGTGTAGCCTCTATGGCACAGAGCACCAAATGTATAGTTCTGATTAAAAAATCCCTTGCCTTCGATGTTTTTGGTTCTGGATTTAGGGGTAAGCTTCTTGCTCGTATAGGTATAGCCAAAAGCATAGGCATAGAGGATCCTCAAGAAATAGCCCAATCACTCCTTGAGCACACTCTACCCAATAACAAGAGAAGGAAGCTCAATATTGTAAGAAAGCTTTTGTAAAGATGATGTATCATTTTTTATTATGAATACAATACAATTTTTACAAACTTATTTTCATCAAGTATATCATTGTTTTTTCTAGTTTGTACCATCAATGTTTTTGTGAATGCATCAGAAATGACCCTGGGAGCCTGGGGGGGAGTAGTGTCAGAATAGTGCGAATTTTGAGCCTGCACCGTTGCTGTAGAGCCCAAATTCGCACTGTTTTGGCATAGCTTCCTCAGCCCTTCAGGAGCAATTTTGATGTATTGGATGATAAAAATATATATTTTACACATAACACCATATTGGGGAATATGGGAATTTCCCACAAGTTTGGGACATGTGGTCAAAACTTTGGATTTTCCATAACTTGAACGCCATTAATCCAAAATGAGTGGTTTATGGCTCTTTAGATCCCATTTTTCAAGCGCTTTCCAATGATAGGTCACATGATAGGGCTTTGAGAAACTTACAAACATGTTATCCATGTCCCCCTTTTTTAGTATTCAAAAATGGAAATTGGGAGATTCCCAAATTCTCTAATATGGTGTTACATGATTAAAGGTATTTTTATCTTGAAAATTAATGTTTCTCATAATCAATGTACTCAACTTGATTATAAATGCATCAAAAATGATTCTGAGTGACAGGGGGAGTAGTGCCAGAACAGTGAAAATATTGAGCCTACACCCTTGCTGTAGAGCGCAAATTCGCACTCTTCTAGCATAGCTTCCCCAGCCCTCCAGGAGCAATTCTGATACGTTGGATGACAAATAATGTAATTTTACACATGATTAAAGCTGTTTTTATCTTATAAACTATTAATTCTCACAATTAGTGTACTCAACTTCATAATAAATGCATCAGAAATGATCTTGACTGGCTGGGGGAGCAGTGCCAGAACAGTGGGAATTTTGAGCCTGCACCGCCGCTGCAGAGCCTAAATTCGCACTGTTCTAGCATAGCTTCCCCAGTCCTCCAAGAGCAATTCTGATGCATTGGATGATAAATACTATATTTTTACACATGATTAAAGCTGTTTTCATCTTACAAACTATTGTTTCTCACAATTTGTGTACTCAACTTCATTATAGATGCATCAGAAATGATCCTGAGTGGCTGGGGGAGCAGTGCCAGAACAGTGCAAATTTTGATCCTGCACCGCCACCGCTGCAGAATCTAAATTCGCACTGTTTTTGGCATAGCTTTCCCAGTCCTCCCCAGGAGTAATTTTGATGCATTAGATGATAAACACTATATTTTTACACATGATTAAAGGTATTTTTATCTTATAAACTACTATTTCTCACAATTAGTGTGCTCAACTTCATTATAAATGCATCAGAAATGATCTTGAGTGGCTGGGGGAGCAGTGCCAGAACAGTGCGAATTTTGAGCCTGCACTGCCACTGCAGAGCCTAAATTCGCACTATTCTGGCATAGCTTCCCCAATCCTCTAGGAGTAATTCTGATGCATTAGATGATAAACGCTATATTTTTATACATCATTAAAGGTGTTTTTATCTTATAAACTACTATTTCTCACAATTAGTGTGCTCAACTTCATTATAAATGCATCAAAAATGATCCTGAGTGGTGGGAGAGCAGTGCCATAATAGTGTAAATTTTGAGCCTACACCGCCGATGTAGAGCCTAAATTCGCACTGTTCTGGCATAACTTCCCCAGTCCTCGAGGAGCAATTCTGATGTATTGGATGATAAACACTATATTTTTACACATGATTAAAGCTATTTTTATCTTATAAACTATTGTTTCTCACAATTAGTGTGCTCAACTTCATTATAAATGCATCAGAAATGATCTTGAGTGGCTAGGGGAGAAGTGCCAGAACAGTGCGAATTTTGAGCCTACATCGCCATTTTGCAGAGGCCAAATTCGCACTATTTTGGCACAACTTTCTCAGTCCTCCAGGAGTGTTTTTGATGCCTTGGGTGACAAACTGACACATGATAGACACTCCATGTTAAATAAACATGATGACACCGAGATATTGTAAGAGAAACTTAAAATTTTAATTATCAAAAGGTTACAAATGAAAGCTAGATAGGCTTGTTACAAAGGGGGGTTTGAAACAAAAGAGTTGCTTCAAAAAAAAGGTTAACATCTAAGATCTCTAGATCGTGTCTCGCTCGCCTCGAATGCGCCCAGCTCGTTGCATGTCCTTGGCAGATATGGTAATCCTCTTTGCATGTATTTCAAGGAGGTTGGTGTCTTCAAAAAGCCCAACAATGTAAGCCTCGGAGGCTTCTTGCAATGCTTCAAGGGCAAACCCCTGCACACGGAACTATATCGTTGGAGAATCTCCTTCACTATGCAAGCAAAAGGGGCTCTTCTTATAGCAACTAATAAGTGTTCCTCTGATAAAACTTGATTTCTTGTAGAGCCCTATGCCCTTGGCACATCCTTCTCCTTGGAACTCTCTGTGTTGTGTTGGTGCATTGGCGAGGTTGGGACTTGCTTGGCTTGAAGAGCTTGACCTTTCTACGCTTGCGCGCACTTGTAGGAACCTCCTCTTGGTCTCTCTCATAGTCTGAATCCTCCTCCTCCCGTTGCCTCCTCCTGTTGCTGTGGTACTTGTGTATCAAGTTCCTCCCGGGTAGGTAGGGCACCCTGTCCTAGTAGTAGGGTCTTGCTACCTATGGTGCTGCGCAATGTAGGAATGTTTTCACCAACCCAGTCGAACTGCTCATCATTGGCCTCTCTGTCTTGATCTCTGGGGTGGCTGCATTGTGGGGTCTTCTTCACACGCTTGCTCCCACTAGAAGGGCCTACATGTGTATGTGTTGGTGTTGCTGTGGGAGAAGGATTGGACTCTGGTGATTCCATTGGGTGTGTCCTAGAATCCAAGGGGTCACTCTCTTCCGTGGTGTCGCCAGTATGTGGTCGTTGGGTGCCTTGCATTCTGTTTTGTGAAGGCATGGTAACATGTGCGGTGTTCTTGTTTGGTGCGTGCCATATCCATGTACGACTATGCTAAGGTGGTGATGTGCTCGTGTCTTTACGTGGGTGTCTACGTAGATCTTGAGCTCAAGCTCTCTAAAAAAGTGAAATGAAAATGAAGTGAGAGAAGGAACTATTAATAGTTTTTCTTAGGGAAAAAAAAACCTAACTAAACTTATTTTCTTAGCCTTATTACATCTAGATTTATGCTGGTGCGTGCACAACCCAACGTCTCCCGTGTCTCCTCATTCGTGCACGCCAAGCACCATGCCTATGGGGAGCATTGGTCTGCAACCATTCAAGCCGAGCATGACTTTTTGCAGCCTTGCGTGCCTCTTGCGCAAGCTTAGATTGTTGGGCCCGCTCCCTAACCAATACCCTTCCAAAGGTTGTGCGATAAAACCAATTGAACATCTCTTGTAGATAGTTTGTACGTGTTCCTTCTATAGAAGCTCCACCTCTATGTCTTGTATTTTTGAAATAAATCCCTCTTGCTTTATAATGTGATTTCTCCATCCCTTGGGTACTCCACATGTCGAGAGATCCATACTTATGCACCATTCGCATAAACTATGTGCTGTATACATGACAATAGAATTTAATTAGAAAAAGTCAAGGTTAAAACACCAGTTTATTTTTTTACTATACAACTTACCATATAGTGTGTTACTTTACTCTCTCCCCAAGCACCTAGCACACGTTTGGTGAATTCTATGACATGTTGTTGGAATGATGCTCATTCTTGGTGGGCAGTTGTGCTACTTTGATTCATAATGCGAAGCATGTTATTGAAATTTATCCAAAGCTGTTTGCACATATTTACAAGAGCTGGCATTGGACAATCTACATTTGTGGTGATTGCACACAGGTCTCTCCAGAGTCCCCAAGTCTTATTTGAATTCTCTATGTTTGCTGGCTTCTCCAAAAATCTCCTTGTCTTTGATCCAATCATGGAGACCTTTTGAGCAACCTCGTATGACATACCAGAGGCCTACTTATTCACTCGAATTTTCACGTTTCCACCATGGCAACCCAGAGAATTCAAAAGATGCTCTAATTTACCAAGGGCTACAACTTTCCTCTCTTGTGCAGGCATTGTGAATGCATAATCGATATGGCACTTAAGCAATCGATCAAAGATTCTCATGAATGCATGAAGTGTGCAAAAGTGAATATTCTTTAGTGAAAAATTAATGATGGGACTCCAATTTGAATTCCTGTTTGGTTCTCCTAGCATATCACGAGACATGACACCTTCCACCCATCTTGCATTTGGTTGTTCCTCATCTTCATCAGTTGACTCGGTTGGATCTACTGCATCTTCTTGTTGCTTCTTCTCTTTCTTGGGACCTTTCGAGGCATCCTTCGCAACAAAACCAACCTTCTGTATACTTTTTCCATTTGTCTTTTTCTCCCTAGGAATATCAATCTGAGATGGAGTATGGACAAGGCCATCTTGATGTCGCGCACAACCCATCATGCATTTAATTGTCTTCAAATCTCCCCTAAGATGCCAATCCACCATGAACTTTCCTATGTTTTCTACATCTAAAAGTTGACCATCAATTTGCTTTTTGATTACATCTGTTATTCAGGGAGTCCTTTCAAACATCCATATTAATACCTCATGTGTCTCCTTCGGTACCTCGAATGTACCAAGCCACCAGACCTCTTTCTCAGATTGCACACTAAGACTTGGTTTGGTAGTCTTTTTCCATGCACAAATCATAGCCTCATTCATTGAGCGTAATGCTTATATGTTCTAGCTTCCGACCTTTCACAATTTGGCACTCATCTAGCTTGACCACACTGTCAAGATGTGGTTTGTACGGAACCTACATAACCGGCTCTCTAAGCCAACAGTGTAGCTCAAATCTGGCCTGCTGATCATGACATAGATCAAACTCCCCAAAATCCGTAGTGGTCTACCATCACTGTTATGTTTCACCTTATACACACACTTACACCCAATAGCTTTCTTGCCTTCAGGTAATGGCACCAGATCCCAAGTCTCATTTCCATACAATGCGTCCATCCTCATCCATAGCTTTCTCCCAACACACATATCCAATAGCCTCATTAAAACATGTGGCTTCTATAGCATGCACAACGTTTGCCATATAAGCATAGTGATGTGCCACATAACCATCATACGTCAACCTCTGCATAGGGTTTTTGACTCTTCCAGATCTTTGTAACTTTGCATTCATGGATTCCATAGCCTTTTTCACACCAGGTGTCCTCATGCTGGAATCCCGAGCTCCTCATCAAGGCTCATCTCCGAGCCACTAGACTCTCCACCATCAACAAGAGAATGCCCTGTAGAGATATCTGGCATACCAAAACAAGGGGCTTAACCATTTTCTCTTTACCTTTATGTGATGTACCAACAACATTTCTAGAACTGGTATTATGATGCAGCCTGCCACTCCATGGTCTATCAACAGAACCACTGGATGAGGACTCTCCTGGTCCACTTAATGGTTGTGATTGCTCACTTGCATTCTGTGAAACCACGTTTTCACTTACATCAGCCCCAATAGTATCTTTTTCAGCAGCATACCAGCTACTCATCTCATCAAATACAACATCCCTGCTTACCCTCAATTCACGAATAGCAAGATTATAGCATCTATATCCCTTTTTCTCAAGGGAATACCCAATAAACACACATTTTTCTGCCTTTGGATCCAGCTTGGTATGCAACTCATTTGGCACATGCACATATGCAATACATCCATAAACTTTCAAGTGAGACAAATCAGGTTTCCTACTAGTAAACTTCTCCTCTAGCATTACATCATGTATGGCTGAAGTAGGATTCATGTTCATGATATAAAGTACTATAGACAGAGCCTCAACCGAATAGCTATGTGGAATTTTCTTCTCTGCCCCCATCAATGCCCGTGCTATCTCTGCAATGTGCATGTTTTTTTGCTCAGCAACTCCATTTTGCTACGGAGTGTATTTACATGTAAATTGTCTCCTAATGCCATTCTTTTCTAAGAATTCAGAGAACTCATTGGAGAAGTATTCTTCCCCTCCATCTGACCTTAGGTACTTCACATGATTTTCTGTCTATTTTTAACCCCATCACTTTGAAATTCTGAAAATGAGTGAACACTTCAGTCTTCTCCTTCATGAAATACACCCACAGTTTCCTCGTGTTGTCATCAATGAATGTTACATAGTACCTGTAGCCACCCATAGACATAGTCTTTGCAGGACCCCATACATCTGAATGCACAACATCTTTCCTACTCACATTTCTATCATGTGGCAATACATGCTTTGTTTTCTTTCCAAATTGACATGCTTCACATACTTTTTGCATACCTTCAACTTTAAACTTAGGCAGCCCTGTCACAATTTCTTTAGCCTGAATAGACTTCATTCTTTGCACATTTACATGCCCAATTCTCTTATGCCCAATGTTTGTATCTGCAACAACTCTTGAACCATTTGCAAACATTGTCGCACTCACTTCAAGCATATTTACATTCAATGTAAACATTCTGCTCACTCTGTTGCCTTTTGCAACAACTAACCTGCACTTATCTTTAAAGTCTTCTACATAACATTCATCATCAGGATTAAACCGAACTTGAAACCTTTCTCAATCATTTGGCCAATAGAAACCAGATTCTTTGTAATGTTCGGAACATGAAGTACATCTACAAGGTATTTTACCTTACCATCCTACATAGACAATGACACATCTCCAACATGGGCAATCGAATGAGCAGGGTCATCCCTTGTTTCAACAAAACCTGGTCTTTCAAGACTCTTCATTTCCTTGAACCACTCACCATGACTTGTCATGCGGTTCGAAGCACCTGAATCAACATACTATACATCATCTTTACATGCTGCTACATCATTTCCAAATATAACATTAATCACATGTTTTATAACAAACAACCTCTCATTATCCTCATTATTTTTGTTAGAGGATGCATAGTTGTTTTGGTTCACTTTTTCATTTTGCATGTCACTCTGCTTCTTCTAGCAATCTGCCTACACATGTTGAGGCTTACCATAGTAAAAACAACCTCTTGTACCATTATGCTACCTTTGCCAATTACTAAGGCCTCTTTGACTCCCCCTGTCTCTAAACTGGCCTCTTGTACTTGTGTGTTGTTGTCGTGAATCCCAGGACTATTCTTGTTGTGCTGACTATAGTTCTGATTACCTATTCGGCCACCACCTTTACCACATCCATGACCTCTACCTCTTCCTTTACCTGAACTTGTGTAGAAGGCCTGCTGCTTTGAACTGTTTTTGTTTTGTGAGTGAAGACTTTTGATCTTAAACCAAATTTGTCTATTCAATGATCAGCATTGACACCAAATTTGTGAAGTTGGGAATGTTCTCTCGATTCGGAATAACAGAAACACCAATTGATTTGCAAGGGATTCCATATTGCCCTTGATCTTCAAAGCATAATCATTCACAAAAATATTTTTCCTCTCCATAGTATGAAGCTCATTCTTCAATTGAACCTTTCGTGCCTTGGTGATAGTTTCATATACAGCTTCACCAAGGTGTCCCATGCCTCCTTAGGTGACTTGGCATCCTCTATATGCCCAATAATAGTGTCCTTTATGCTGATAGAAAGCCAATACGACTTTCCTTGGTCCTTGATTCCAATCCTTGAATGCTTTTACATCTGCAGCGGTTTGATTAATCTCCAGTATCTCTGGTACCTCCTCGTGTTCACCTTCAATGTAGTCCCAGTACCCTTTTACATCTGCAGCGGTTTGATTAATCTCCAGTATCTCTGGTACCTCCTCGTGTTCACCTTCAATGTAGTCCCAGTAACCTTTTCCCATCAGGAAATCAGTCAATCTAGACCTCCAAGCATGAAACTTGTTCTTGTCAAGCTTCTCTGCAATAATTTGGTGTATTCCATCATTCGACATCTTGTCTGCAACACAAACTCACCAAAAACAGTACCCTTGTTTGACTTGCATGAACTATTATATCTCTACAAACAACAATACTATACTACACCCAAACTGTCACAACCAGTGACCTCAATTTGCATAAATACACCCAATGGAAAATTTAAGACCTCTTTGCAGCACACACAGTGTGTGCACAACCAATCGCCCTTCTTGTAGTTCCAAAAACTGAGTTCTGTAGAGGTGAATTGAAAAACGGAGGTCCAGACGCGCTTGAAACGCATTTTTGACTCTGGAAAAATGTCGTCCAACAAATAGTATAGTTGCCCTATAGCTCTCTCCTTGTAAAGAAAGCTCCTTAATCGGAGTTCATTTTCTGGTGCCTCCTGAAGAGCTCCCAACAAGGGTACATAGTAGCCAACACAAAAGGGGAAGAGTAAATGAAGCTCTTACCCTTGTACCACTTCTTATGCTTCTCTTGCTTTTCGCTTAGCCCTTAGCATGAACCAGGCTCTAATACCATGAAAAGATGTAGAGGAGGAGAAGAGAGCTTGAGATCTTTCAAGGACACACACACACTCATACAAACCCTATAAGAGAACACACAAGGTGAGAGGCTAAAAATTCTTCTTCACACAACAACAAAAGAGGTCTTCAAAGGAGATAAAGTGTCTAACATACATAACAGAGTATATACAAGCGGTCCATAATGTGAACAAGCTAAGAGGAGTGGGTAGATGTGGACTAGTCAGTGTAGTCCACATGTAGAATCTCTGGCGAAGATATGTCGGTGCCAGCTACCAAGCCCACCAGTGATGTAAATGTCAAACGGTCATGCAGGCGCCTCGTGAGTGTCAGCTCAGATTGAGCTTGAAATCTCAACAAGAGAGGGCGTTCACTTTTCTCAAGCACATACTGGTGCGTGCTCTGGGCATGCTCTGGTACTCATTACCCCGAATTAGGAATTGATCATCCATGTGCACATGGATGCTAGTCAAATAGCAGTAGGAGCAGTGCTAGCGCAACCACATGTAGAACTGAAGATTGATAGGCCTATCCACTATGCAAGCAAGCGGGACGAGAGAAAATATTCCACCACAAAGCGAGAGGGTTTGGGCCATAGTATACTCATTTCAAAAATTCAGATATATTTATTAGGGCATCACCTTTTGGTGATCTCACGAACCATTAAGCCCTCAAGTATTTGTTGAATAAAGCCCAGGTGGCCAGGAGGATCAAGATATAGCTCCTTCTCTTTCAAGAATTTGACTTTGATATTATGGTCAGCTGCCAAGGAAGGACCATGTCATGGCTAATCATTTGTCCAGAATGCCAAGTGGGGAGCCAGCCTCTGAAGAAGGGATTTGTGATGGTCTCCCGCAAGGCATGTTTGCAGTGGATGCCACCCCTACTTTGGTATAAGGACATTGTGATGATGTTGAGCATAGCTAGGTTTCTCCATAATGTCGATGCCAAGGCAAAGAGGAGGCTTTTACTTAAGAGTAGGCCTTATGAGCTCATTGTCTAACATTGTACAAGAGGGGAAATGATAAAGTTTTAAGGAGATGTGTCAACCCTCATAAGGTTCCCCTCATCATGGAGGATGCGTATTTCGAACCAAATGGAGGTCACTGGCTTGGCCATGTCATCATCTAGAAGATCATGCAGTTTGGTCTATGGTGGCCCTCCCTGTTCTCTGACTGCCAAAAGTGGGTGCGACAATGCGACATATGTCAAAGGTTTGGACCCAAACCAGATAGTAGGGACTACTCACCTCTCCATGTTTCCCTTCGAGAAGTGGGGCATTAAATTTATGGGCACCATCACCCCAAAGTCCCACCCCACAGTGTGTGAGTACATTTTGGTGGCCACCGACCTTAGGGGGTTCATTATATGTAAACACTCTATATCACGTGCATTCAAGAACTATTTACACAAAACCCCCTATCTCTGAATTTATCACACCCTTTCTCTATTCAATATGTGAATACCCCCTTGAATGGTACCCTTGTGTATGTAAAAAATGCTCTATATCACGTGCATTCAGGAGCTATTTACAAAACCCCCTATCTCTAAACTTATCACATTAATAAATCATACCCTTTTTCTATTCAATATGTGAATACCCCCACTGAATGGTACCCTTGTGTATGAAAAAATGTGTAAAAAAGGGGTTTTAAAAATCCCTTCTATTGAACTCATGTGCTATGCTTACATATTTATGAGTGACCCTCCCTCCCCCCCTGGGCCATCGACTATGCGACCAAATGGGCCGAGGCCACAGCCACTCGAGACAACACTGCTCTCACAATGGTCAAGTTCCTATATGAGAGCATCTTCACCAGATTTGGGTGTCCCATAGAAATCAATAGTGACAGAGGGAAACATTTTGTGAATGACGTCATAGATAACCTGCTAGCACGTTATCAAATCTTCCACTGGAGGTCCTGTGCTTACTACCCCAGGGCTAGCTGACAAGTGGAGAGAGCACCAACAAGGTCTTGTGCAAGTACATGTTATGGGTAGCTAAGGAGCACTCACCAATGGGATCAAGCCCTCTTGGGTGTACTGTGGGCCTATCGCACAGCTTACAAGGCAACTACCTCGCACACTCCATTCCAACTTGCTTTTGGACTAGAGGTCGTATTACCTTTTAAACTTAATGCAAGATCATCTAGAGTTATAAGGTTCCTCCTCAGCCCTAGAAGATGTATAATCTCTCCTCTCACTCTTGTGTAATCATCCCCTATTTCAGAATGCAAGAAAACATTGTTTTTCTTGTTTTTGGTCTAGAGAGAGAAAATGTTCTAGAGAGAGATAATACAGTTTTGAGATATTTTGGGATATAAAGTTATCCCTTTTATTTAAGATGAATTCCCCTGAAAAAGAAGTTCAAAAAGAGTTTTCTAATATGTATTAGAAATTAATTGAATATGTGTTTTAGACGCCTTAGCCAAAGGGTCCATATATTCAGAAATTTTTGATTAATGTCCAAAGAGTGTTTTAAAGGGCCAATATGATTAATCCAAGTGTTTCAATAAGAAAAATGCAAAGAATAAAAGAGAATCCCCCAAAAATGAATAAATTTCCACATAAGATGAAGAGTTGACTAAGTACTGGGTTTATTAGTTAAAAAATAAGGTTTATTAGTAAAAAAAATAAAATTTTGACACCTCAATAAGGAGGAAGGGGGCTCATGAAGGAAGTGCCTATTTCACATCATTACTCTACATTTTTAATTCAAAAAAATGAGATATTTCATCTCTCCTTTCTCCTCTCTCCTCTTTCAAACTGGATCAGAAAAAAGTAAGCCAAACTGGTCCAAAACTTGTCCAAAATGGATCAAACTTAAGCTCGAAGCCTCTAAATCCAAGTTTGACTTGGTTGGTGCCCTCCATCATTTATAATTAGACCCTCATTCCTTTGTATTTTCATCTTTGTGTATTTACATGCCATTATAATCTTCAAATTAGTTAATTTTATTATCCCTCTATTTTGCCTCTTCTTTGGGAAGCTTTGGAGCTTCATTAATCTTCATCCTCTCTTGGAGATTACCCTCTACATCTTGGTGGCCAAGTTTTCTCTTGTGGACTTCACTTCTCTCTAAAGAATCAGGCCAAAAACCAAGGGTAAGCCTAAATCAATGGTGTTTTTCTATCTTTTTCAATGGTAATCTTCTTCCCAACCTCTCTAATGCTTGGGAAGCATTTTAATCAATGGTTTTTCTTAAAACCAAGCTTGTAGTGATTTATATTGTTTAAATGGTTTAATGCTAATCTTTCATGCTTAAATATAATGTTCTTGATTAGTAAATCTCTCTTTTAGAAAGATTACTCATCTTTTTGGTTGAATCCTTCTTAGAAAGATGGATCTTAGTATTAATCTCATTTTTTAATTCAAAACTCTAGGCTTAACAAGCTAGAGATAGATATTAAGCATTTTAATGATTTTTATTCAAAATAAAATAAGGATTAATTCATTCAGGCTTGTTTTATGATTAGAAAATTCATAATTATTCATTTTAAGTTGAAAGAGAGTTTATGCGAATATTTTTGTAATTATTTTCATATGGAAATGATAATGGAATATTTTTAAAAACAAACAAGAGGTTTAAATGTAATTATGCTTATAATTATGCTTAGGTATGCATAATAAATTTTTAGATTAAAAGAGAAAATCCCACCACATTTTAAATAATTAGGAGTAAATATTAAAAGTAGAATTTTTGAGTATTCTTAGAAAACACAGCGAAGCTATGGCAAAATGTTTAAAAAATTAATTTAATTTTGTGCATAAATTTGATAATGCAAAAAGAGGAATTCTCATCATATTCTAGGCATAGAAATTTTATTGCTAAAAGAAGGCTTTTTGTTACATTTTTTAAAATACTTTTAGAGTATTCTCATCATATTCTAGGCATAGGAGTTTTATTGCTAAAAGAAGGCTTTTTGTTACATTTTTTAAAATACTTTTATAGTATTTATGCATAAATGTTTAAATGGAGAAAGATGATTTTTTCTTATATTTATTTTTATATGTGCATACATAAAAATCTAGATGCAAAAAGAGAAATTTTCATGATATGCTATGTACAAACATTTTAAATATCAAATTGTCATATTTCAAAATAAGTATATTCATGGTATGTACATACATAAGTATTTATATTTATTTATCAAAAAGAGGAGTTTTTATTATACTTTTAATTAGAAAAATGCATCAATTAAAATTGGTACCAAAAGAGAAGGTTTCACCATATTTTACATAGATAATTTAGGGCATGTCAATGCCGAGGTTCAAATAGAGAAAATAAAATTTTAGTATAATTCTATGTGAACATTTTGTATACATATTCACAAAAAGGATCATTGTGGAAAAAGAAATATTCTTGTTAAATTCCATTATTTACAAAATGTACTATTTATAATTCTATTATGTCCAAGAAAGAATAAATTTTCATAATTTTGGATTTTTACCATTATGATTAGAAATCACGATTATTTTATCAAGTAAATAGGAGAAAAAACTTTAGGAAACAAATCTAGGATTAAATCCCAGTAATTCAGAGTTAGGAGATCATGACCGCTAGACCATGACCCCGTGAGAAAGGTGGGTCAATAAGATGCATGTCCATCTCTTAAATCAGAAACTAAGCCAAGTCTTGTGACCATTTCCATTTCTTCAGTACACGAAGAATGGATGACCGGCTGACTTAGAGAAGTCTTTCCCAAGACCAAAACCATCTAGAAATAGTTATAAATTCATTTGTAATTGATGGATAGATCACTTAGATACGTGATTCATAAAGCCTGGGTTGAAAATAAGGGAGCCTCGTGAAACCAAACTCAATGGGAAATTCTTACTTGCATAGAAACTCTGTTTTTTTGTTTATAGGACTATCTTATGCTAGAATGCTGGAGGAAGCATTTGACTTATGCTTTAATCTAAGGAGAGTTATGTTGCAACAGCTGTTAGAGAGTCATCGAAGGACGTCTCCCATGGCAAAGCCTGCCAAGGTCTTAACCAGCCTCGGTATGGTTGAAAATGGTGTGCATCTGGTACAATGGGCAAGAGCCGACGAAGCAGTCCTTGAGTGAAGTAATAGGACACCTAAGGAGGATTCTTTAGGGTTGTGACCAGGTGATCTGAGAAAAGGCAAATTCATATTAGGTATGTAAGTGGTATGTCTATTTTGTATTTTGCTGAGTGCCAGCTCCTAGGGGGATTGGGAAGTCTTTTCCCTAGTACAATCCGAGACAAAACACAACCAAATTTTTATAAAAAAAGAATCCCACCAATACAGTGGTTGGGTGGTTGGCTAACCCATGGGCCGATTGGCTGGATCGGTGGATTCCTACAACCAAGTTCATTTAAGATTAAGTTACGGTAGTTAAAGTAAGTCCGAGGAAGATTCTTGTTCTATGGGAAAGAATCAACGGCTGTGCCTCGCTTAAGGAAAAAAAAAAGCGGTGATTTCTATGAACCAAGTGCAAGTTCCTCCTTGATTCAGCCATGTGACCCACGGGTTCGGTCGGAATACAAAGGATAGATAAGGCCCTTGACTACATTAGAAGATTTTCTTGGAGGAATCGCCTATGATTTTTGGGCGAGGGAAGTTTTTTTTCGGGTTTGATTTTGGAAGAACCGCCAGATTAGTCTCTTATCTGGACATTTGTGGGCAAGGCCCCGAGTGGGAAGCTTTGCCCTGCATGCAAGGTTGCTACTTTTGCTACCCCCAGCACTCCAGAGTGCTGATGCGCAGAGGGGGCAGGGGTCTCATAGGTGGTATGAGAGCTTGTATTCACATGCTGTATTTTCATTCAAATTAAGCTTCATTGATGAAGACTTTTAATTGATGAATTGGATTTTATAGATGGATGCCTCGTATTTATTTGGTATCCCCAATCTTACTCAAACTCAAGATATGACTACTTTCGCTTTTTGAGCATATCCTCTCTTCTTCTACGACTCGAACGAGCAGGGTAAGGCTCGCTAATCATTTTTAGGAGCTATATTTTCTAGACCCAGCTGAGAGACGACAACATAAGTGGTTTATAGCACAATATATCCATGCCTCTTACAAAGCAGCGAGATGCTAACGCAGAATGTCTCATTAGCCATGGTCTTGTTAAGGTTAAAGGTGGTTCTTGGTGTTATCCTTTATTACCCCACACCTCGAGATTTTAAGGTTATGTGTCAACTTTTGAGACTTCTTAGCCATTTTATCCCAAGAAGTAAGATTGTAGCACCAATTGCGGCGGTAAGGGAACAATTGTATCGCGGCATGTCCATAGCCCAATATTGGCAGTGTCTCATGCGTTTACCATTGAGGCATTGATTTTTTGGAGCCATGTTGCTCTATGTATATATTGCAATCCTTATGTAAATAAATAATGTTTTGTAAAAATTTCCAGTTGTCTAAGTGATTTTGACTATCAGATATCGAGTTTAAAAAAATAAGATCTGTTTTCTCATACGTATGTCATAGATCTTTAGTAAGAACGATTACCTTGTTTAAGGTAATTACTTCTGAACTTCTTAAGTGTTAGGATCTCGAGAGACGAAGTCAAGTAGAAATTTAACGATGTATCGTTTTGAGACGTGCGAATCGTGGTAGATAGCCAGATTCTCTCATAGATGAGAAGGAGCTTGACCTTGGATGAACTTTTGGATACCCTGGTAAAGAATGCTAAACCAGTTTCAATGGCTGAAGCAGTGCGGATGGCGAAGGATTTTGCCAAGGCCTTTGTTGTAAAGGTCCCGCCAAAGCCACCTCCCTCGCCCTTGAAAAGATTCCAAACTCCAGGGAGCACTTCCAACTTTTAACCTCCTAAAAGATATCAAGGTCCCAATCAGAACCAGGAGACGGGAAGTTTCAAAACGAAAGGAAGGCCTTTTTCTCGGAGCACATTTTTTGGAACTCTGTCTCTTTTGAGGATGCAAAAGGATGAGCTTCAAAGTGAGAACATGTGTTTTGGATGTCAAGGTTTCGGACACTAGCTCAAGGATTGCTGAGAGCGACTCCTTCGTATCAACCTAATCAGGGTCCCTCTGGCCAAAATCAGGGCAACCGTAGAAGAGTGCCAGCTTAGCTTGCAGACTTAATGCAAAGTAATCTTAGAACTCCCTCCCAGAATTGGGAAAGCCAAAGAGAGATAGTCCCGCTCCAGCAGCCACCAAAGCAATCACAATAGCTGATGCAGTGGAGAAAGAAAGAGGAAAGATTTATGCTGCCATTGAACATGAAGGGTAGAATCGTTAGAATCATTATATTTCTCAGTCCTTCAAACTCCACAGAGTACAAGGGTAAGAACTTTAAGCTTTTGATAGATTCTGACAGTACACATTCTTTTATTTCCCATGGATGCTTGCGTAAGTTAGTCCTAGATGAGAAAACAGGGAAACCTATGCAAGTAGAATTGGCCAGTGGGAAGATTCTTTTCACAGACCATGAGACATACCACATTAAGTTTAATTTAGATGGGAATGCGACAGACTCCTAGTTCAGTCTTACCCTTGGAAATCTATGATGGAATCCTTGGAATGGATTGGTTCCATAAAAATCAGGCGGACACTCACTGTCACAATGGAACCATCTCTTTCCTCGACCTTCACGGAAATCAAGTTCAAGGAACTGGAATTTTCAGATCCCCAGTTTTGCAGTTAGTCAAAGCTTCTAAATTGCTGAAGGGACTCAGAAAGAGGCAAACTGTCTATGTCATTAAAATGAATCCAGGAGACAGAAAATGCAAGGCTAAGGAACCAGAATGGCTAAGTGAGTATGCTGATGTATTCCTAGAAGAACTGACCGAGATGACTTCGACTCATGAAGTAGATCATGAGATAGAGCTACCTCCCAGAGCTCATCCAATAGCCTAGCACACATACAAGATGCCAATTCCAAAAGCCATAGAACTAAAGGAGCAGTTAAAATAGCTGCTAGAGCAAGGATTCATAAGACCCAGTGTTTCATCTTTCGGTGCGTCCATTCTCTTTTAGAAAAAGGAAGATGGAACGTTAAGACTCTGTATTGATTACAAACAATTAAATCAGTTAACAGTAAGAGAGATGGAATGACTCTATATTGATTACAGACTCTGTATTGAGTACAAAGGATTAAATCAGTTACCAGTAAGAAAGATGGAATGTGAAGACTCTATATTGATTACAGACGATTAAAAAATAAATATCCTATTCCTAGGATTGATGAACTTTTGGATCGGCTAAGTGGAACCCAAATGTTGACAAAGATAGATCTCAAATTTGGATATTCCCAGATCAGAATTAAAGATCAAGATATCCCCAAGACAACCATCAATACTACTCGATATGGGCATTATGAATTTACAGTCATGCCATTCAGGTTGACAAATGTTAATCGCCTCGTGCAAGACATTCTCAGAGAATACTTGGTTGAATTTGTTCTTGTCTTCTTCGATGACATCCTGGTATACTCCAAGAATGCAGCTGATCATGAAGATCATGTGCGCAAAGTCCTAGAGATCCTACGGAAACACCAACTCTTTGCAAAAAAGAGTAAGTTCACTTTCTCTGTTTGACCATGTCAAATACTTGGGATTTATAGTATCTAAGGATGGGATTTCTCTTGACCCCAATAAAATCCAAGTAGTCTTGGATTGGTCAGAGCCCAAGATAGTAAAAGAAGTCAAAGAATTCCTAGGATTAACCGGGTGGTATAGAATCTTTATACCCAAGTATGCTCAAATATCCCCTTTGACTAACCTTCTCAAGAAGAGCACCGTATTTCATTAGACCACTATGTGTCAGAGTGCTTTTGATAAGCTGAAGACAGCTTTAGTAACCAACCCTATCTTTAATTACCATATTTTTCCTTACCCTTTGAGGTAGTGACAGATGCCAATGGTTTTGCCCTAGGAGGTGCACTTCTGTAGGAAGGTCATGCAGTAGCCTATGAATCCAAAAAACTCAGAACGCATAAGAGGAATTATGCTATCCATGACTTGGAGTTACTCTCAGTACTTTATGCTCTAAAGTTGTTGGAGACATTATCTCTTAAGATAGAGATTCACCTCGATGACAGATCATCAAAGTTTGAAGTGGATCTTCACCCAAAGGGATCATCAAAGTTTGAAGTGGATCTTCACCCAAAGGGATCTCAACATGCATCAAAGAAGGTAGATGCAGACGCTGGAGGAATTTGACTTTGAGATAAAGTACTGATGACCAGGGAAAGAAAATGTGGTAGTCGATACGCTCAATAGGAAAGCCTCCTTGCTTGCAATAACATTAGTGTCAAATCCATTAATCAGTGAAGCAAGAGTGAAGATCATGCAGGATAGATTCTTTGCCCCTATTGCTACCCTACTACTGATGTACGAAAGCAAGGCTCCTCAGGAAATGAATCGAGTTCTTGGATACAAATTGGACGAAGGATGCATGTATTACAATAATCGGCTATGCATTCCTAATGATAAGGAAACAAAGGAAAAAATTTTGAGAGAAGCCCATGATAGCGTGATAGCTAGACATCAAGGGTTTATAAAGACCTACATGTTTATAAAGAAGAGCTTCTTTCTAGCCAGGACTCAAAAGGGATGCACTCAATCATGTATGTCAGTGCTTAATATGTCAAAGAGTCAAGGCAGAAAGGGTTAAGATGCCAAGAAAGCTACATCCATTAGACATTCCACAAATGAAGTGTGAATGTATTAGTATGGATTTTGCTACTAGATTACCATCAGTGCAATCAGGTTACAACTCCATTTTTGTGGTAGTTGATAGATTAACCAAGGTTGCCCATCTGATTCCAGTAAAAGAAACCTACTCCATAGTGGATGTTGCGAGAGTCTTCCTCAAGGAGATTTTCAGGCTGCATGGCTTGCCCAGAAGAATAGTGAGGGACAGAGACTCTAAGTTCACATCGAGGTTCTGGACTGCATTCTTTGAAGCAATGGGAACTTCCTTAGATCTCAGTACAACTTATCATCCCAAGACAGATGGCTAGACTCAAAGAGAACCAATTAATTGAAGATATTCTTCGGGCATGCTGTGCAGAGAACCCAAGAAGTGGCTAAGCTACTTACATCTAGTAGATTTTGCTTATGATGCCTCTTATCTCACTGAAGTATTGGGATGAGTCCTTTCAAAGCTCTCTATGGACAAGATTGCCTCACACCATTAACTTGGTTCGACCCATTGATTAGGGTCGAGATGTCCAAACATATTCTTGATGATATGGAGTAGTAAATGCAGGCAATTCACAAAGATATTAAGGCTACCTACTAGGACAAACAAAAGCAGTATGCAGACAAGAAAAGAATGGAGAGAGATTTTGAGGAATTAGAGATGGTCTTCATTCATGTACGACCCAAGAGAAGTTCTTTATCTCTCTAGGGAAGTACAAAAAGCTATCTCCAAGATACTGCGGGCCGTACGCCGTTACTTAGAAAGTAGGAGATCTAGCTTATGAACTTCTTCTGCCTCCCCATCTCATAGTATATAATATATTCCATGTCAACTTACCTAACAAGTATGTACCTAGCCCGAGTCATGTGTTAGATGATGAACAATTGACTTCTTAGACTCAAGGCCAGATGGAACTCCAACCCGAAGAAATCCTTGATGTTCGGGAGAAGGCTCTCAGGAACAGAGTCCTTAGAAAGTTTCTGGTCAAGTGAAAGTTGTATCCTGTAGAGCACGCCACTTAGGAGAAAGAAGAAGAGCTAATAAAGGACTACCCCACCTTTCCGAGATGAGGACATCTCACATTTTTCAAGTGGGAGAGGATGTAAGGTTCCTTCTCAGCCCTAAAAGATGTATAAGCTCTCCTCTCAGTCCCCGGTAATCATCCCCTATTTCAGAATGCAAGAAAACATTGTTTTTCTTGTTTTGGTCTAGAGAGAGAAAATATTCTAGAGAGAGATAATACAATTTTGAGATATTTTTGGATATAAAGTTATCCCTTTTATTTAAGATGAATTTTTCTAAAACAGAAGTTCAAAAAGATTTTTCTAATATGCATTAGAAATTAATTGAATATATGTATTAGACACCTTAGCCTAAGGGTCCACATTTTCAAGAAAATTTGATTAAGGTCCAAAAAGTTTTTTAAGAGACCAATAGGATTAATCCAAGTGTTTCAATAAGTAAACTGCAAAGAATAAAAGAAAATCTCCCAAAAATGAGTAAATTCTCACATAAGATAAAGAATTGACTAAGTAGTGGGTTTATTAGTTAAAAAATAAGGTTTATTAGTAAAAAAATAAATTTTTGACACCTCAATAAGGAGGGAGGGGGATCATGAAGGAGGTGCCTGTTTCAAATCATTACTAAATATTTTTAATTCAAAAAAATTGAGATATTTCATCTCTGCTCTCTCCTCTTTCAAACTGGATCAAAAAGTGAGCCAAACTAGTCCAAAACTTATCCAAAATGGATCAAACTTAAGCTCGAAGCCTCTAGATCCCAGTTGGACTTGGTTGGTAGCCTCCCTCACCTATAATTCATTCCTTTGTATTTTCATCTTTGTGTATTTACATGCCATTATAATCTTCAAATTAGTGTAGTTTTATTATCCCTTTATTTTGCCTCTTCTTTAGGAACTCTAATTTTATATTCACGTGATCACAAAATTTTTTTTGTTAATAACATGTGTTAACATGTTATTAACATGTTCACATGTTAACATGTTCTCAAAAAAGCCGGTAGCAAGCGACCTGGTAACCGGATAAAATCTCGCCGGGCTTTTGCTATACCCGGCGGGCCCGCCGGGACACAGCAAAACCCGGCGGGTCCCTGCGGGGTCGTCATCTAGCCCGGTGGGGTACAATTTCCTATATATATGGGCCCGGGGGGCCCTTTGGGAGTGCGTAACCACAGAGATGATAAAGGAAATATGGCCATGTCCAGATGGCAAGATTAAGAAGGGAAGATGGAAGAAGAGAGAATTTCCTTACAACAAATCACTGTTATATGTATTCATTGTTATATGCTGTGTCAAACTTCTACGGGAAAGAAGAGAGAATTTCCTTACTGTTTCGAAAAAGTGCTGACCCAAACAGACACAAGAAGAGGGTCTCACAATGCGCCCTATTTGGTAAACCCTCCGGCTGCCATTTTTGCAGACTAGTTTTCCACTTCCATTTTGCTTGCATTAAGGTCGTGCTATTTGATGTCTTGCAGCGGTTGCAACTCTCTGTCACTAAAGCTTGCCTGGATCTGGGTGTGGGCGGAGACATTGAGTTGGAGGAAGAGATCGGGCAGGTGTGGAATGTAGGGCTAAAACATCCGAGCAGTGGGAGCTTCATTTGCAAAGGATGGAAAAAGTTCGCCCGCTCTACTACAAGCTCCAAGTGGGGGATATCGTGAAGATGAAGATAGTGAGCCAGCATCGAATCTTAGTGCAGATCAGGCGACCCCCTCATAACGCCACCACCTGCATGCGGCCGTCAATATACAACTTAAGAGGACCAGCACGACTCTCCAATCCAACAACAGCCCATAATGCAAAATACAACTCAAGAGAAAAATGACCACCCTCCCATCCAAGCGCCCATAAGGAGGAAGGTGTAGAAGTTGCTCAGAGCTCAGAGTTGGCAACGGCACCCATTATCTCAAAAAGACATCCCCTATGCTACATAAAACTAAAGGCTTCTAACGTCAAAAAGCCCTTCATCATTGTAAGTAGCCGAGCGCATTTTCTTGGAGGTGTACGGCCGTCCTCTCCATAACGCCGACGCTCCACTGTATTTTGCTAAAATGCTATATGCTCACTTTATACTGGAAACTCCAGTGGACTTCGCCTCCAGAGAGGCCATTGTCAACACCCACGACATACGTGAAGAGACAGTTACATTCACAAGAGAAGAACTTGCTCTCATGGTGGAGGGCGCCGGACTGGAGTTAAACCAGGTCAAAGAAAGCTCCACTGTACACGATCATCATCATTATTATAGAAAGTGTTTACCACTTTATAAAAATCTTGCACCACCTCAACGTTGGACATCAAATCCATATTCCAATATTCAGGATCTAACATGTAAGCAGCACTGTGTAGTGGTGAATGCGCTCCAATCCATCTAGCATGAAAGTACTTCAACAGAACTTTTCTTTGTCTACTAGAGAATGGTACACGCCATTGCTTTTCCACCACTGAATGCTCTAATTTCTCAGGACACTCCAAACTCCGCTGGACAGTCCACCATTGCATCCATGCTTTTCCGAGATTAGGCGCTCTTTGATCAAGGCTTCGTACAGCATACATAACAGGCATCATTACATGGTATGCATCCATCACACTGTTCCACCAACTTCTTCTCGTAAGCGCTGCCTTCAAGACTTTGATTTTCTCTTTCACTTTTTCAAGTTGAGTGTTCTCCCAGTCATGAAATGCCATGCATGTAAATGTTTCACAAACTGCATCTTTATTTCTAAGAAGAGACTCAAAAGTGTAAAAGTGAGTGCAAAACCTAGTCTCCGCTGGAAGCTTTAACATAACTGACATGCGAGGTCGAAACATATCCAAAACTCTCTGTCTCTTGAGCATGAATTTCACAAGCTGGCGAGCAGTGTCGAAGATTGAGGCAAACCATTTGGTATCATCAGATTTATACCAATCTTTTAATACAAGATTCAAACTATGAGTATTACAGCCTATCGGAAAAATATGTGGATATTGTCGCTGTAGGATTCTGGATGCATTTTTACAATTTTTTGCATTGTCCATGACGACTTGGACTACATTTTTGGCACCCACTTCCTCTATCACAGAGCTAATGACTTGAGCAATGTAAGCCCCAGTTTTGATTGAACCAGCTGAATCCACGGCACGGATGAAAGTCTCACCTCTAGGTGAAATAACCATTACATTAATTAATGGTTTTCTTTGCACATTAGACCATCCATCACTTACTATACTACATCCAGAAAGCTCTATATTGCTAAGAATTATTCTTTGTACACGTTCTTTTACCTGCGCATAACATTTCTCTAATAGATCATTTCGCATAGCATGGTACGTAGGCGGTGAAAACCCTGGTCCAAACTCACCAATTTTCTTCCATGCTCTCTTCCAATGCTCACTGTCCACCATCATCATAGCACTCCCAGAAAAGTAAATCGCTTCAGCAAGGACGAGTTGTGCATCATCGAGTCGACCTTGACGTAGGCTTTCTTGCAATGAAGTTTGACGCATGGGTATATTTCCTACGTCAAAGTTTTGCTTGCAAGAAGATGCACTGGGTAGATTACTTTCTGGCTGCATATTGCCGTTCGAGGTACAAGTAGGCGATGTAGCGGGAGTTTGATGATTAGAACAACAGTGTTCTTGCTGCCTTGATACATTAACGGTAGGAGTGTCATGTTTTCTTGAATCTTTCTTTTGAATTTCTTCTCTTATGCGTTTGGCCACTATAGGTGCAGAGGGGTGGGTACATGACTTTTTCTTCGGTCCGCCTAAAAAGTGTTCTCTTAGTCGAGGCGTCCCACCTGATTTTACTGCATGGCATAGCTTACACTCCCAATCTATGAATCGATCACCAACGTTAATTGCATATTGCCACTCTATCCCAGGTGCCTTTTTTTTCCTGCTATTTGAAATTTGGACTCTATTGGAGGTATCACTGGATCCAACATTGTCCTCCATCTCAACAAATAACCTATTCAACCAAGCATATAACAATGAATACACAAATGAAAAAACAACAAATCACTCACGTATAACAAAACATACATCTGCAGACAAAGTACTTCGAAACTATCTTGACAAATACAAAAGATCATCACATAACACAAAACTATTTCAAACTATCTTGCAAGGTCTTACTACAAAACTACTTCGAAACTATCATGCACATTGCACCCCCAATGAAGGATGCCTTTTGTACCCAATTAAGGATACTTTACACAATCAAAGATCTATGCTTGCCCAATACTCTAGTATAGGACAATAGACCTTCTCTAACATTCACAAAAAAAATCAAAGATCTATGCTTGCCCAATACTCTAGTATAGGACAATAGACCCTTGTCTACTCTAAACTATATCAAGTATCAAGAACCAATACAAGCCCCTAAGCAGGACTCTTGGCTCCATCAAACCATTCATAAAGCAGAATGAGGTAGATTACGTACGTGGCTCAAATGCAAAGCTGAATGACTCCAAATTTGTCCCTAAATCTCCGCAAGTATTAGCTACGAACCACACCCTGCCCCCAGTTCAAAGAACTAAGGACGAGTGGCCCAATAGCCTTAGGAGTGCCTACAAGGAAAGACGACAGCCCCTAAAATAAGGACGTTCTTCCCAAGAGGACACTTCTAGCAACTCGAGAGCTCTACAAGTACTTTGAGGAGAGATATCACGCCCCCAAAACAAGGACTATCTTCCCAAAAGTTGTACGATGGGTGTCGGGCAGTGTTTATATACAGAATAATATCCCGCCGGTGTTTCTTGTTTTTCCCGGCGGTCCCGCCGGGCTTTTACCTTTCCCGGCGGGCCCGCCGGGAAAACCTCATACCCCGGCGGGCCCGCCGGGAATGGTAGAAGCCCGGAGGTGTTACTGGAATAGTGGGTTCCGGCAGGTCATTTCTCAGGTCATGTGAATATACAATGTGATCACAAGTTTTAATATGTTAACAATAGGTTTTGTTAACGTGATCACGAAATTGTGAAGACGTTAATGAAATCCCTGTTTAGGAAGCTTTGGATCTTCATTAATCTTCATCCTCTCTTGGAGATTACCCTCTACATCATGGTGGCCAAGCTTTCTCTTGTGGGCTTCACTTCTCTCTAAAGAATCAAGCCAAAAACCAAAAGTAAGCTTAAATCAATGGTGTCTTTCTATCTTTTTCACAACGGTAATCTTCTTCCCAACCTCTCTAATGCTTGGGAAGCATTTTAGTCAATGGTGTCTTTCTATCTTTTTCACAACGGTAATCTTCTTCCCAACCTCTCTAATGCTTGGGAAGCATTTTAGTCAATGGTGTCTTTCTATCTTTTTCACAACGGTAATCTTCTTTCCAACCTCTCTAATGCTTGGGAAGCATTTTAGTCAATGCTTTTTCTTAAAACCAAGCTTCTAGTGATTCATATTGTTTAAATGGTTTAATGCTAATCTTTTATGCTTAATGGATCTTAGTATTAATCTCATTTTTCTTAATCAAAACTCTAGGCTTAACAAGCTAGACATAGAGATAGAGCATTTTTATGATTTTTATTCTAATTAAAATAAGGATTAATTCATTCAAGCTTGTTTTATGATTAGAAAATTCATAATTATTCATTTTAAGTTGAAAGAGAGTTTATGCTAACATTTTTGTAATTATTTTCATATGGGAATGATAATGGGATATTTTTAAAAATAAATAAGATATTTAAATATAATTATGCTTAGGTATGCATAATAAATTTTTAGATTAAAAGAGGAAACCCCACCATATTTTAGACAATTATGAGTAAATATTAAAAGTAGAATTTTTTAATATTCTCAAAAAATGCAACGAAGCTATGCAAAAAAATAGAAAAAATAAATTTAATTTTATGCATACGTATGATAATGTAAAAATAGGAATTCTCATCATATTCTAGGCATAAACATTTTAATGCTAAAAGAAGGATTTTTGGTACATTGTTGAAAATACTTTTATAGTATTTATGCATAAATGTTTAACTAGAGAAAAGAGGAATTTTTGCTATATTTATTTTTATATGTGCATGCATAAAAATCTAGATGCAAAAAGAGAAATTTTCACGATATTCTATGTAAAAACATTTTAAATATCAAAAGAGGAATAATTGTCATATGTCAAAATAAGTATATTCATGGTATGTATATACATGAGTATTTTTATTTATTCATGGTATGTCAAAATAAGTATATTCATGGTATGTATATACATGAGTACTTTTATTTATTTATCAAAAATAAATAAGTATATTCATGGTATGTATATACATGAGTATTTTTATTTATTTATCAAAAAGAGAAATTTTTATCATACTTTTTATTAGGAAAATGCATAAATTAAAATTAGTAACAAAAGACAAAGTTTAACCATATTTTACGTAGATAATTTAGGGCATGTCAATGTCGAGGTTCAAATAGAGAAAAGAAAATTTTAGTATAATTTTATGTGAACATTTTAAATTAATTGATGTATACATATTCACAAAAAGGATCATTGGAAAAAGAAATATTCATGTTAAATTCCATTATTCATGGTGAATAGAATTATTTATAATTCTAATATGTCTAAGAAAGAATGAGTTTTCATAATTTTGGAGTTTTACCATTATGATTGGAAATCATAGTTATTGCGAGAGCCAATGAAGCGGTCCCTAAGTGAAGTACTAGGACACCTAAAGGAGGATCCTAGAGGGTTCTTACTAGGGCGATGCACGGGCTCGCTGGCTGCTAGGACACCCATGCGTATGTTGAGGAAGGTATTTATGGATTGGCAAGAAATTATCTAAATGAACTGGAAACTTGAAATTGGATCTCGTTGGTTGACTAGCTGGTCTTTAATATGGAGAGTCCGGATGACAATTTGATTGTAAAACAATGGAACTGGAATTTTGAGGATTATGATGGAAACACTGTGGTTTTATTCCAATTCTGTTTGAAGGTAGTTGAATCTGAGAAAAGAAAATTTCATAATAGGTGCGTAAGTGGTGTGTCTATTTTGTATTTTGCATGAGTGTCGCCTAGGGGACCTGGGAACTCTTTTCCCTAGTACCCGGGATAAAACACAACTAAATTTTTATAAAAAGGAATCCCACCAATACAGTGGTTGGGTAGTTGGCTAACCCATGGGCCAGTTGGGGTTAGGTTGGATCGGTGGATTCCTACAACCAAGTTCAGTTAAGATTAAGTTATCCTAGTTAAAGTAAGTCCTAGGAAGATTCTTGTTCTATGGGAAAGAATCAACGGATGTGCCTCGCTTAAGGGGAAAAAATCGATGATTTCTATGAACGAAGTGCAAGTTCCTCCTTGATTCGGCCATGTGACCCACAGGTTTGGTTGGAATACAAAGGATAGATAAGGCCCTTGACTATGTTAGGAGATTTTCTTGGTGGAGGAATTGCCTGAAGGAATTGCCTATGCTTTCTAGGCAAGGGAAGTTTTTTCCAGGTTTGGTTTTGGAAGAACCGATGGATTAGTATCTTATCCGAACATTTGTGGGCAAGGCCCCGAGTGGGAAGCTCTGCCCTGCGCGCAAGGTTGCTACTTCTACTACCAGCACTCCAGAGTGTTGATACGTAGAGGGGACAAGGGTCTCACAAGAGTGGGATAGCCAAGGCTCCCACCTATCACTCATCAGCATACTCCACTTGGTAGGAGTAGCTCGAAGTATTGGAAGAGTCCCACCAACTTGCTCAGGGCCATAGAGGTGGAGCAACTTCGACGTAAAGCATGTCATGATTGACACTTGATACTTTCCCAATCCTCTGAAGGTGACTTAGCTTTGGTCTACAATTCTAAATATTTTAAAAAGGCTCAGAAGTTTGTGTATGCTTGGCACAGTCCCTTCAGCAGGTAGTTGAGATCTTTCCCATGGGTGCCTCCCTTCCGTTGGTGAATGGCTCTAGGGTGAAGAAGTATTGGCCTCCTTAGGTGTGACAAGCTAGTAAGCGCTCATGGGGATGACACGGGTTGTACATATTATATTAAAAAACTTTTTTCTCACTTTATTGTTTTTCTTTGCATATTTCTTTTTCTCCTTTCTTTTTCTCTCATGGGTAACATGGTGGCCTCAATCTCCACCCATCATCCTTCCCCCTTCCCTTTCACTTCTCCCCTTGGCCTTCCTCACCGACCAAACCATCCCCCCTCCCCCCCCTTCTCACCGATTAAAACTCAAATAAAATAAATCCCCCCTTAGTATTTTGTATGTTTTTAATTTTATTTATTTTAAAAAAACCCCCCTTCGTTTTTTTCCAAAAAAACCCTTAGTTTTTTTTTTCTCAAAAAACCCCCTCTTAGTTTTTTTTTTCCATTTAGAAACAGAAAGAAAACAAAAAAAGGACCCCCTTCGTCACATTTTTTGTTTCTTCTTTCCCACAAAAAGAAAAAAAACATGTCTAGTCCCCCTTTCTTTCTCTCTCTCTCTCTCTCACTCACTCACTCACACCCCCCTCTCTCCCTAACCCCAGTGACCACCCTCTCACCCCACCCTTCTCTCCCTCTCCCTCACCAACCACACACTCCCCCACCCCCTTCTCTCTCTCTCTCTTGCTCTCTCTCTCTCTCTCTCTCTCTCTCCCCCCCTCACCGACCCCCCACTCCCCACCCTCTCGGCCCCCTTCACCAACTACTCCTCTCGGACCTCACCCCCTCCCTCACCGACGAACCCCCCTCACCTCACCCTCTCCCTTCTCTCTTGTGACCCCACCAGCCCCCCTCTTCTTCATTGTCAACTACCCCCCCCTTGGTCACTCACCCACCCCCCCTCTCTCGCTCACGACCCCCATCATCCTTCCCTTTTGTTCGCTCCCCCTTCGCCACCCAACCTTCTCCCCTCTCACTTGTTTGCAGCACTCCCACTCACAGATATACACCCCCTCTTATCTGTGCGTAGCACCCCCCCACCCAATCCCCCTTGTGTGCACTCACCACCCCCACCCTCCCTTCTCTCCCCCTTCACTGCCTCACCGCCTCCCTCTCACTCAACCCCACACCCTCTCCTTGCCACCCCACCTTCTCTCCCTTGCACCCACACCCCCTCTCGCCGACCACCCCCCACGCCCCCTCTCTCCTCATGCCACACCGACCAGCGCCACCCCCCACCCCTTGCTCACCCAATCTACACCTTCCCCTTCTCACTGTGCCTTATCTCTCTCACCCCACCCATCATCCTTGCCTTTCACCAATCACCCCCTCTCTCTCACTCTCACCCCCCCTTCACTAACCACACCTCCCCGTTATCTCTCTCAACCCCCCCCCTTCAATGACCACCCTCTCTCCCTCGCTCTCACCCACTCCACACTCACCCCTGCTCAAACCGACCCCCTCCCCCACTCTTTCTCTCCTCCGCACCTCCCTACTCATCTCTTGCTCTCTATCTCTCTCTCACAATCGCCACCCCTTCTCCCTCACTCTGACCCACTCCACACCCCCTCTTCTCACTGACCCCCCTCACTTTCTCTCTTGCACACCCCCCCACTCATCTCTTTCTCTCTCTCTCTCATAGTTGCCACTGCCTCTCTCTCTCTCTCCTGTGCACCCACTCCACACCTCCCTTCTCACCGACCCCCTCTCCCTCTCTTTCTCTCCTGCACACCCCCCCCACTCATCTCTTTCTCTCTCTCTCTCTCTCTCTCTCTCTCTCTCGGAGTCGCCACCCCACCCCCATTATCATTTTATGAAATAGGTATAGCCATTCCAGAAAATTGATTGATTCTCTCACATGGTGTATTTGGTGCTAATTCGAGAACATGTTTATTATAGGTCATTTTGAAGGTTCGCTGGTTCTGTACACAATACAAAGGCAAAGATGCTATCGTAAAAGAGAGCCCATGGATTTTTGGTCTATTGACTCCTCCAAGTTGCTACGAGCAAGCAAAGAACCTTACCTTCTTCCAATGCATTGTGAACAAAAATTCTTTTACAAGAATCCAGATGGGGGACGAGGGTGCTACAATAACTAAGGGGTGGTGATGAAGAGAAGAGAGGGCAATCGTCCCAAGTTGATGTCAAATGAGTAACCATAAAATGCAGCCGCATAGCTATAGAAATGTTGAGCCAACAATATAAACCATATATCTCCATGTGGGTACTGATTCTTTCCTAGAAACCATGGGTCTTTATGCAATAGAGCTTGTACAACAAGTACAACTCTCTATTTAGCCAGTACAACAAGTACAATGGTTGGCATAATAGGTACAATAGGTACGATGGCTGGTACAACAAGTACAATGGCTAGTATAGCAAGTAAAAGGGTTGGTATAGTCGTACAATGGGACCGGTACATCTGATATAATAAGTACGAGGGCTAGTACACCATGTATAGTGGCTGGTACAACCGTTATAGTGGCTGGTATAGTAGGTACAACAAGTACAAGGGATGGTACAAGAGGAATAGTGGCTGGTATAGTAGGTACAACAAGTACAAGGGATGGTACAAGAGGAATAGTGGCTGGTACAATCGATACAATGGTTGGTACAATAGGTATAGCAAGTATAGTAAGTGCAAGGGCTAGTACAACAAGTACAATGGCTAGAAATCATAATAAAATGATTAAATATCCTTGCCTTCAATATTTCTTGGCATAGGTACTTTGGCAACTCTTGGTATCTGCTCAATTCTAGATGTAAATATGTGCACCTTGGTTTATTATAAAAGCTTTTCTCAGCAAAAAGAAGTTCCTATGGGAGACTTGCCGTTTCGGCTTAGCGTGGTGTTTTTATATTGTATATATGTTTCTTCCGTTGTGCTTCCATGCTCTATCTAGTATTTGAAGTGTTGGGTCTATTATTGTTTCGGGTTCCCTACTTGTGACATTGGTATCAGAGCAAAGGCTTTCTCGGAAGCAAGAAGCTTCCTTCCAAAAATGAGAAAGATAGAAGATCAAAAGTGGGTACTACACTCACCAACACTTTATATGGCCTCAGTGTGTTGGTTGGCTACTTGTGAAGGTTGTGGGCATGCTAGAATTTTCCAACAACTGGCATTAAATGCCCAGTCAACTGATTTAGGCATGTCCGATTGATTTATACCTACTATCGGGCTGTTGTTGGTGCTCTTTGTCGGGTAGCTGGTCGGGCTATAGGGCTAGTTGGCTTGCTGGCCGACTAGTTGTCTTACCTAGTTGACCCAGACTGGCTTGGCCAACTTATGGTCAGGCCTTACCAACTGTTACCTAAGCCCACCAAAGGGCTGGCCCCGATTTCCCTAGGTGTATTGCAAGGGTTTTGATACCCTTTACAAGGCTAGCCCACATTAGAGTTGGACCCTTCTATAAGAAATGGTTCTAAAAATTCCTAATCATACATCTATGGCTATGGCTGAAATCTACCTGCACCTGCATGATGAATTCTCCAAGTGGGTTATGAGGAGTGACACTTGATTGACCTGTAAGGCTCGGAGGTTGACCTACATAGCTTGTGCATGATTGTCCTTGGATTGAGGGCTCACAATGTGGTCATGAGATATGACAAATATTCCTCAAAAGGGTGCTACTTTTGTACAAATGTTGCATTGATGATCATCCCAATGTTTCATTGTGTATCCCAGTGCAGGGTGTCACGTGCATCTTGCACTTACATGCCATGTAGACATATCTGAACAAGAAGGTGCAAGACCTAGAGTGGAAAAATGGTCCCATGTGAGCCCTATCCAAGATGAGTCAGCTAAGGTTCCACTCTATGTGTCCGAGGTCAGGTGTGCATTGTCTTGCACACAAAGCAATGCCAGTCCATACTGTGAGTCTCCCTCTGGAATGATGGCAGATGATCTGCGAATCTGGTTTGTAACTAGATTCCAGACTTTTGTAGTGCATGTAGGTTTACATGTAGAAAAGGGGTCAACCCATAGGGCTACCCCCCCAAACCAGAGCCTAAGTCTTACAGTGGGCATGGAGCAGCTTAGAGCCACCCCAAGGGGCCAGGAAGGTCCCAAGTTGTGCCCACCAACCCTTGCATGGGCTGGGGCTATCAGCCACACCAGCCCTAGGGGCCCCAGCCACGTAGTCGATAGGGCCTAAGTCCCTGCCTAGTCAATTGGTTATGTGGGGCACTCCCACAGAATTTGTGCATGGTTGCTTATAGCAGCCTCGACACCCCCTTGTTCATGCACACGACTAGATAGGTTCTCTCCAGTGTGAAAAGATGGCAAAAAGGTGCATTAAATGCCCTTTAACCTAGTCGTGATGAATATTCAGCATTAAAAAATCTCAACTATGAATTCAATCCATGATCTCATTATTCACAATGGATTGACGCTTCCCATGGGACATGAAAGACAAGGGGCTAGGACTTGTCTCATGTGATCCCAGTCTAGGGACGAGTCAGCTAGGGTTCCACTCTATGCGTCTAAGGTAAGGTCTACATTGTCGTGCACATGAAGCAATCCCAGTCCGTGTACTCTGAGTATCCCTCTAGAATGAAGTCAGATGATTTGTGTATATGATCTGGAACTGGATGCCAAAGTTCTATAGTGCATGTAGGTTTGCATGTAGAAAAGGGGCCAGCCCATAGGGCTAGCCCAGAGTAGAGTGTAAGGCTCTTGCAATGAGCATGGGTAGCTTAGAGCCACCCCAAGGGACCAGGAAGGCCCTCAGCTGTGCTGCCCACTAACCCTTTCATGGGCTAGGTAAGCTATTGGCCAGCCCTAGGGACCCTAGTTGTAAGATTCCTCCTAGGGCAGCTGAATATTTAATAAGTCTCTACTTCAATCCCTTGTAATCATTCTATGTTTCTGAATACGAGAAAATATTATTTTTCCTTGCTTTGCCTAGTGAGATAAAAATTTCTAGAGAGTGGTAGATCAATATTGGGATATTTTTGGATAAATAAATTCTACAGATATCAAAAAAATGTTTCCCTGAAACAGAAAATCAAAATAGATTTTCCAAGGTGCAATTGGAATTAATAAAAATTGATTTAGAAGACCTTAGCCTAAGGGTCAAGAATTTCGAAAAAAATTTAATTATGGTCCAATTAAGGTTCCTATGGACCAATAAGATTAATCCAAGTGTTGGGAGAAGATAAATCCAAAGAATAAAAGAAAATACCCAAAAATGAGTAAATGCCCACCTAAGATGAAGAGTTGACTAAGTACTAGGTTTATTAGTTAAAAATTATGAAGTATTAATTAAAAAATGAGATATTTTGGAGTAATCATTCATTTTTGACACATGGGTAAGGAAAAGGGGGCCCTTCAAGGAGGTGCCTATTTCACATGTGTAGATGAGTTTTGAACTCAAAAATAATAGGATATTTTTATCTCTCCTCTCTCCTAGATCAAACCAAATAAAAAAGGGAGCCAAACTAGTCCAAAACTTGTCCAAATTCAGCCAAACTGAAACTGGAAAATTCTAGAACTCAGTTGGACTCAGATAGTGGCCTCCCTCACCTATAAATAGACCCTCATTCCTTTGTATTCTCATCTGTGAACTAAACTATGCCGGTATTACTCTAAGTTAAGCTTATTTTCTATTATCCTCTAAAAACCCTCTACAAATTGAAGAGATTGGAGCTTCCCTCTCTCTTCAATCTTCCTTGGAGATTCCAACAACATACCAAACCAATTGATTGTTTGGGGGCCTCTACTGTGATCAAAGAATCAAGTAATTTAGGAGGTAAAGTGTGGATTATTGTCTTCTTTTTCTTAAATCTCCAAATGTTTCTCTTCTCAACCCCTCTCAAGCTTGAGAAGCATTAATTTGAATGGCTTTTGAATACTATTTAAGTTCTTTAATGTATTGTAATGAAGAAACACATTAATTTCTATTTATGCTTAATTTATAATGGTTTTTAAGCATTTCTCTCTCTCCCCCAAAGAATGGTCATTCCTATGACCTATTCTCAATTCAAATGAAGCTTCTCATGAAGCATTTCTCTAATCTAAAAGTAATTCTATGCTTGTCTAATTGGAGGCCAAAATAATGGCAACACATAAATCATTTTCATTTATATTATGAAAGAGGACTTCCTACCATATTCTGGGAATAATCATCCTAGATTAATTGAATGATTCTCATTATAATCATGGAAAATTGTTTTTTATGTTTATGCATAAATATTTAATTACGAAAAAGAGAAATTTCTAGTAATCCAATTTTTTTGTTTAAAGAGTAATCCCCATGACAATGGAAATCCATGTACTCTAATAAAGTAAGAGAAAAAATGTGCTGCTAAAATAATAAATATTTTATTTAAAAATTAAAGAAGGATTTTAGTTAAGTTTATCTTTTTGCATGGATAAATTTTAAATGATGAAAGAAAAATTTTCACTATATTGGAATCCAAATATTTAAATGAGGAAAGTGTAATTCCTAGTGTAAAGAAATTAATGAAGATTTTGATTTAAATTTTAAGAGAAAATTTAGTTAATTTATCTTTTTGTATAGATAAGATTAAATGATGAAAGAGGAATTCCCACCATATTGGAATTCAAATGTATAAATGAGAAAAGTGGAATTTTTAGCTTAATGGAATTAATGGAAATTTTTATATAATTTTTAAGAAGAATTTTAAGTAGATCTAATTTATGGTAAAAGAGGAATTCCCATGATAATTGGATTGCACTCATTGAAATGAGAAAATTTTAAAAAAATAGGTATTGATATTTTAGTTAAAAGAAGAATTTTTATGATATTTAAGAGAAGATGGATTTGAATTAAATTTTAGTGTCAAAAGGTGGATTTCCACCATAATTCTACCTAATGAATTAAGGCTAAGAAATTAGGTGGCATAAAGAATATCTTTGGATATTTTAATTGGTAAAATCACTAAAAAAATCTGGATGTTTAGTTGAAGGAAATCCTTGTAGAACTATTTCCGAATGAATTTGGTTAGACTATGTGAGGGACGCACAGTAAACCTAATTGTCCTTCTCTCGATCTGAATCAGACAAAAACTTCGTGACCAATTCCAGTTACTAAATCCAAAGAATAGACTATCAAAACTAATCTAGTTTTTCCTTGACCAAACTCACCAAGAATCTAGTTGGACAAATGGACAAAATGATGGGTAGATTACTCTCATGAGAGATCAAGGATCCTCATTATGAAAATGGGAATTATGGAAAAAGGGTTGTCGGAACCAATCTCAAACTGGAATTTTACTTGTATTGGAACCTCTGTTTTTTTCATTCAAAGGATTGTTTTACACCAAAATGCTGGAGGAAGCATTTGGCTTATGGTTTTCTAAGAGGAGGTTTGTTTTGGAACAACTAGCGGGGAGTCGTCTCGTGGACATTGCTCGTAGGCAAAGCCTGCCAAGGTCTTGACCAACCTCGTACGGTTAAAATGGTGCGCTTCCGGTACGATGGGTGAGAACCGACGAAGCGGTCCTGAGTGAAGTGCTAGGACACCTAAGGAGGATCCTAGAGGGTTTTGATGACCAAGCAATGCACGAGCTCGCGGTTGCTAGGACACCCATGCCTACGTCGAGAAAGATTTTGGATAGACAAAAAGGAAAGATTTTTGAGAACCAAATTTTGATACTAGATCTCGTTGGTTGGCCAGCTGGTCTTCAACGGAGAGTGCAGAGGATACATTTTTATAATACAATGGACTCAGAATTTTGGAAAATGATGATCAGAAATATTATGATTTCTATTGAAGGATTGTTTTTAAAGCCATCCAAATCTGTTATAAATGGTAATTTCATATTGGGTGTGTACGTGGTATGCCTACCTTGACTTTTGCATGAATCGCCACGGCTAGGGGCCTAGGAACTCTTTTCCTCTCGGTACTCGGTCAAAAACCCAACCAAATCTTTATAAAGGAATCCAACCAATTCAGTGGTCGGGTGGTTGGCTAACCCATGGGCCGGATAGGGTAGGCTGGATTGGAGGATTCTTGAGAAACAACAAGATACGATTAGTTACGTTATTAAGTTTTAAATCCTGAGAAGACCTTGTTCTGTGGGGGAGGGGATCATCCGTTGTGTCTCGTAAATGAGGAAAAAAGCAGTGATTCCATGGACCAAGTGTAAGTCTCTTCTTGATCTGACCATGTGACTTCAGGTTTGGTCAGATTAGTTTATCTAGTTAAGACTTGACTCATTAGAGTAATTTCCCTGTTAAAAGATTTTTCCCAATTGGCGGAATCGCCCATGCCTTCTGGGTGAGGGGAGTCTTCCAAGCCCGGTCTCGGAGGGGCCACCTAGGCTAGCCTCTCATCCCCCGGACATCCGCGGGCGAGGCCCTGAGTGTGTGGACCTTGCCCCGTGTGTGGGAGGCCAATGCCGCTTCCGCCGCTGCGGCAAGAGCCCCGAAGCAGGGGCGGGGGGGACCTCACACTAGCTGGATAGGGCCCATGGCCCTACCCAGCCAGTGGGCTGAGTGTGGGGCAGGTCGCACACTGTTTTTGCATGGCTACACAGTAGCCTAGAGACCTCCTTGTTCATGTGCAGAGCTCAACAAGTTTTGTTGAGTGTGAAAAGATGGCAAAAAGGTACATTAAATGCCCTTTAACCTGCTGGTCGAGAGGAATATTCGGCATTTAAAAAGCCCAGACATGAATTCAATCCATTACCTCATTATTCACAAGCAATTGATGCTTCCAAGTGCTAGGATAGCAAAAGGGACATCTCCAATCAAGGTGAACATTGCAGGTCAAGATTCAGTTTTTATTTATTGATTTGCATCACTCTAGTAAAGCAAATACACCACTCGTGGTGGGTGCCGTACAAAGGGTATTTGGGACCCAATACTGCATCCGCTTCCCCCCCCCCTCTCTCTCTCTCTCTCTCTATTTTTTGCACATCTACTTTAGTTTTGTGTGTTATTATCATTGTGAATAATTGTTGAATTCTAAGCATTGAAGTTACTGATTTGACCAGGAAACTTCGCATATTAAAGAGGGTGCACGTGACATTTGCTTAAGGAAGTAGTATTGTGCTAAAATCATGAGCAGCACATAGCTTGGACTAAGGATTTATGGATTCAGAGAATTTATCCTCTGAATATGGAGTTGGCTTTATGTGCCCATGTTCAACACTTGAAGTGTTGGTCTCTTATTGTTATAGGTTCCCTACTTGGGGGGGGGGACAATTAACACATATGTTTATCCACTTAGTCTTTCAAACAAGGTTGCGTATTAATACCATGAATTATCTCTTCGATTTCTGAGTAAAATTGCACACTCCTGTACAACACCCTTGTGGCACCGAACTCTCGCGAGACGAGCTGTGTGAGGATAAACTTCTTGCTGACTCGTCCTAGTCTCTGCATTTAAATGAAAACTTTTTTTTTAGTGAGTTCATTTACAATTTACAACAATCTCATGTTATAATCAAAGGTCTCTTACCCCCATAGCTTGTGAACCTTAGGCATATAGAGGTCCATGAGATCTTGAAGCCGACGATGACAGAAAACCTTTCCTCTGCCTCGGTCCACTCTGTGTCCTGGCTCGTCGATGGAGAACTCTATGCCCACATCCCCTATACAAAATCATGGCATCAATGGCACTGAGAATGGCTGCTCGAGCGGATTTGTGACACTCTGCTCATCACTCATAGAAGGAAATTAAAACAAATAGTTATTAGACCTTGAAATTAAATCAAATAGTTATTAGACATACTTCATACCTATGTTGACGATGCTTCTACACTTAGACTCCTTGGTGACATAACCAGGACCATTCAACCTCTCCTCTGTGTCCTGAACAATTGACCAAATATAAGTATTATAGAAATTTTTAAACAAATGATAGCTCAAAAGAGACAAATGATAGAAATTATACATACTCATTTGGTGACCTGGTGCCATGTCCTGCTCCTGATCCTCTAGCACCATATCCAGCTCCTACTCTTGATCCTCCAAGGTTAGATCCAGCTCCTGACCCTGACCCTCCTCCTCTTTACCCTCCTCTTGAACCTCTTGCTCTAGATCCTCCTCCTCCTCCAAGGGATCTAGAGGTGCCCTCATCAGGGACTACGGGCCACAAGGAGAAAGAAAGTCGAGTGAAGATAGCCTCCAGCTCATCAACGCTCAAAATACTCTCCCATTCCTCCTCTATCTCCTCTCTACTCAAACTGAGACTCGCAACTCTCTTGATGGCTTTCAAGAGACCTAACTTCCTTGAGTCTGCCATGGATGTCTATACACATGCAAGAAGGAGATTGTATCTAAACCTATAAGCTTACAGTCACAATCCACTAGTACATATACTTAAGATAACAGATGCACACAATGACCATCATCACATTCTAAGTAAAATAAAACATACTCAAATACAACTCCAAATTGAGTTGAATCTATTAACTGATATTGTTTCCACTCAGTGATGGCCTCTGAAAGCTTCATCTTCACTTTATTCACGTCAACTAGAGTTGTCCTGCCATGCACTAGTGTGCCCCGAACAAGGTTTGCAACATATTGTTTTTTGAGAATTGTTGTGCGGTAAGCATCGTTATTGTCTTCATATGTTCACACCAACATCATATCATTGACAATAGTTATCAATGTCTTGAGTCTGGCCATTGAATATAAACTTGTGCAAATTAATTACTTTGATTAAGCATTGATGGATTTTCCCACATAATAAGCATTGATGGATTTTCCCACATAATAAACTATGACTAGTACGTTGCACTATCTTGCACCTTATTGCTATTGAATATAAACCTATGGAAATTAATAACTTTGATTAATAACTATCTAATAAATTATCCAAGTGGATTAAGAGTACTGGCACTTGACTGAATGGTGCATTGATGAAGAGCTAAAAGCATGGTTACTACTACCCTCCTACCACCTAGAAATTGGCTGTAGAGACGGGCCTAGACACCTTGGTTTTGCCTAGGGTTTTTCCTGGTGATAGTATAATATATATACTAGATGGTCATGATGTCAACTTACCAATTGTAGTCCTATTCTGGTTGTGTGGACCTACTGAAAATGACAACTTTGCATGTTGTATACTACTTATAGCTTGCCTTGTCGCTCACTTTTTTTACCTATCCCAGTGGGACCTACACGTCCAAACTCATCAAAAAAATTTGACTCACATGTATACATATTGGTTATACTCATCGGAGTATCAAAACCCATGTCGATGTCATCTATAACATCAAAAATAACAGAAACAACAAAAACAAAGCTATTGTAAACTACAGTCCCTGTTCCTCTACTACTGTCAAATAGACCATGGTTGTATATGGGCCTAGAAACCTTGGTATTACTTAGGGTTTATCTTGGTGATAGTCTAATGATGCTCATGATGTCAGCTTACCAATTGCACTCGTATTCTGGCTATGCTGTGGACCTGGTGAAAATGACAACTTTGCATGTTGTACACTACTTGTAGCCTACCCTGCTACTTAATGTTTTGGCATGTCCCAGTGGGAGTCCAAACTCTTTATGGCTCACATGTATACACATTGGGTATAATCATCCAGTTATCAAAACCCATGTTGATGTCATCTGTAACATTTAAAACATTAGAGCTATTGTAAACTACAGCCGCCCTCATGTCCATGTTGCCACCTGGACCATGTTGATGTCATCTGTAACATTTAAAACATTGAAAACAGAGCTATTGTAAACTACAGCCGCCCTCATGTCCATGTTGCCACCTAGACCATGGGTGTAGATGGGACTAGACACCTTTATTTTGCCTAGCATTTGTCTTGGTGATAGTCCAATATATTTACTAGACGCTCATGAATTTAGCTTACCAATTGCACTCCTATTCAAGTTGTGCAGACCTGGTGAAAATGACAACTTTGCGTGTTCTACACTACTTTGTAAGCTTGCCATGTTGCTCACTGTTTTGACCTATCCCAGTGGGACCCCCATGTATAAACTCTTTAGGTGATGACGTCTCACTTGTATACACAATCGATATACTCATCCTAGTATCTACTCTAGATGTCATCTCTGTAATATCAAAAACAGAATGGTTGATGCATGGTAGTATCTAGTGGCATGCATTGGGAACACCTAACATGCATTGCGAGATCCTCATGCATGCCAGTAGCTACTGGCATGCATAACGAGCTATTGGCATGCACTAAGAGCTCACGATAGTGTACTCGTGATTCAGAAGGACGAACCATCTTTCTTCTTAGATGTTGATTCTCCGTACTCTGATCTAGACCACACAGGGGATGATACTTCTTACTCATTATTGGCAGGGGAATTGATCGCGTATTCCCCCAAGAAACATGTTGAGGTTCTCTGGTTATGTGCGTAGCATACACTAGGGAGATATGAACACAACACAAAATAGACATTGGCCACAAACTATGGTGATCGCCTATACTGAAAGAAGCACAAAAATACGCGATGACTTAAAAGACAACCTTACTCAATAATATATATAAACGGAGATGAATATGCAGAGACGCAATCAGGGAAAGCGCATATATAGAAAAGAAGAAAAATCTTGCTTTATTCCAGACAAAAAATATGATACAATTGGTAGCCAGCCTTGAAAAGCTCAAGATCCATCCTTTTATACAGCCAGCTTAGAGTATTTGTTGGTATTGTGATTCCCTTAGTATTCAGGTGCACCAAATGGGTGTTAAGGAAGATTTGTTCTTGTAATAAAGTACTCTAGCTAACATTTGGCTCCAATTAGTGGTGCTGACATGCAGGGAAGCTACCTAATGTTACGGCTTTGGACCATGGCACAGGCTGGCTAATGGCCAACACTTGGCACGCTCGATGGGTCAGATTCTTAATCTGACAACTCGAACCCAAAAAATTTAGTCTTTCACAAAGTTAGATCCTCCTTAGCATTTTGTCGATGGCAATTACCCAGAGATGGGCATCATGTTAGATGCTCCATAGCATTCTAAGTGAGTTCTGATCAGAGTTAGCAGAGGTTTTACCCATGACTTCTAGTAGAGGCTTTACTGATGATCTAGTGGGTGGGCACATTTAGGCCTTTGATGTAGAAGAATGGATCCAGAAGGCAGAAGATGAAGCATGCCTTCCACGAGGTGAATTCCGAGGATGGATTTTTGGAAATAGACTTTTCGAAGAAAAATTCCAAGGTAGTATTGGCTTCTTCCTAGAGAGCTTGCCTTGAGTTCCTTGATGTGAGTGAGGATCTCATCTCGCTATCTTTCATGTCACTCTGTTGTTGCTGTTTGTAGGACATCATCATGGTGATTAACCAATCATGCAGCTGGTCATAGTGTTTCTAGAGAGTTGTGGCATAATCCTTTAGTAGAGCTAATAGTTGTAGAATTCCCATGTGAGTGAGGATCTCATCGGGGTTTGACTTGGCCAGGTCCTGGAAAGAACTCTCCGGATCAACCAAAATAGACCTTGATGTTGTAGGCATTTTCGTTTCTCTCCTGTCTGCCACTTTCCTAATTTCACCACTTACTTTAGAGGTCAAAGTGATGCTCTCTTTGTGCCAAGGTGAGGATGGCTCTGTGCCTCTTTGAGTGATATACCTGCTATATTTGATAGCAGCACCCGATAGGGGAGGCACAGGAGCTGCCCATGATCCTTGAATATGAGCCCAAGTGGTTGGTTGATCCTCCATGCTACTATTGCTTCTAGTAGCTTCATAACCATGCTGGCTTCTTGCCGCTGGTCTTCTACTACCATGGCTTCTCATCCTCCATCTTTCAGAATGCTAGCTTCTTTGGCCTCTCCCTTCAGAGTAATTTCTCCTGTCACCACCACAATCTTGACTGCCTTGCGGCAAATGACCATAGCCAGAAGTGGGCCTTTGGAACCTACCCTTTGATCTCTAGTCCTGCAAAGAAGACAATGCTCTTTGTGGCCCACCTTGTCCTCTCTAGTTGTTGTAAATGTCTCAGCCGCCACCACCAAACGACTGGCCTTCATTGTAAAAAACCCTCTAAGGACCTCAAAAGCTACTGTAGGTGCCGTCTTCTTCTTCAGGGTAATGGTAACCTCTGCTGTTATACCTAGAACTAGAAAGAGAAACTCGGCTTTGTGGGACTTTTTGGATTTTATTGTACCTCAGGGGGTGCAGGTGTACATATGGGCGGTACTTTGGCTTCAACAGTTGGAGCGAGGTTTTCTTGAGTTAGTAGTTGGTCCTTTTTCTCATGTGTGTTGCTCCTGTGAAACAGACGGTGTTTGTGGTGTCCCACCCACTCTGCTGCATCGACAATGTTGGAAGGTGCAAAGAGTAACTTCTCTTGTCACCACCAGAGTCTCGCTTGCCTTGCGCGGTAGCAAATCACCATAGCCAATGTGGGCCTTTGGAACCGACCCTTTGATCTCTAGTCCTGCAAAGAAGACAATGCTCTTTGTGGCCCACCTTGTCCTCTCCAGTTGTTATAAATGTCTCGACCGCCATCGTCAAAGGACTTGCCTTCATTGTAAAAACCCCTTTGAGGACCTCAGTAGCTACCACGGTGCCGACTTCTTCTTCAGGGTAATGGTAACCTCTGCCACTATAGCCAGAACCAGAAAGAGAAACTCGGCTCTGTGGGACTTTTGGATTTTGTTGTACCTCAGGGTGTGCAAGTGTACATATGGGTGGTACTTTGGCTTCAATAGTTGGGGCAAGGTTTTCTTGAGTTAGCAACTGGTCCTTCTCATGTGTGTTGCTCTTGTGAAAGTAGAGGATGTTTGTGGTGTTACGCCCACCACTGTGGTGCATTGAGAGTGTCGGAAGGTGCGAAGAGTAACTTCTCCTATCACCATACCCACCATAGTCTTGACTTCCTTATGGCAAATCACCATAGCTAGAAGTGGGCCTTTGCAGCCTACCCTTTGATCTCTAGTCGTGTGAAGAAGACAATGCTCTTTGTGGCCCACCTCGTCCTCTCCAGTTGTTATAAATGTCTTGACTGCCATCGTCAAAGGACTGGCCTTCATTGTAAAAACCCCTCTGAGGACCTCAGTAGTAGCTACCGTGGTGCCGTCTTCTTCTTCAGGGTAATGGTGACCTCTACCTCTATAGCCAAAACTAGAAAGAGAAACTCGGCTCTGTGGGACTTTTGGATTTTGTTGTACCTCAGGGGGCGCAAGTATACATATGGGTGGTACTTTGGCTTCAACAGTTAGGGCGAGGTTTTCTTGAAAGGTACAGCTCAAACTTAAGTTTGAGCCTCACCCCTACACTAGGATATGTAGTAAGTGTAATTTCTTAATAGTAAGTGTGCATCATCATTTGTATTAGGCTCAAACTTAATTTTGAGCCTCACTGCTACACTAGGATATGGAGTAATATCTTAATAGTAAGTGTGCATTATCAATTGTACCAGACGTTGGCATGAAATAAAGGATATTTAGAATAGAAATATTCACTTTAATAGAAAAATGTTAAAAGTGAATCCAAAAAAGCTAATGTATTAATCAAAAGACTAATAATTATTTCAACAAATCCACACTTTGAACAAGACCTATGCTAATATTAGTTGTTGATAAGCTCCTTTCAATGATCACCATTCGTTGTACATTCATAAGCACTATCAATGCACTTTTCTACCTTTCTTTGGTTGAGAGCTTGATGGGCTATGAGCATGGAAAGCCTTGTTGACATCTGTATCCCCAATCTTCTCAACGGCCATAGCAACCCCAACATTTGAAGCTTCCATGGCTTTTGCAGTATCTAATATATCATCACCATTCCCGCCTTCATCATCATTTTCATGCCTTCCAATATCTTCAAAATTGTCTTCGGCATCCTCATTGAATAGAGCATCATTCCCTTGGTCCTCTTCATTCCTTTGCCCTGCATCTTCAAAGTCTATAGCATCCCCAACTTCTTTATCATCATCTATGTCATTTTTGTTGTCAATATCATCACCTTCGTCTTCCTCCTCTGTACTTAGCGGGTCGTCAATGTGAAGATTTTGAAGGTTCTCTTTTTTTGCATCATCTAGTGTTTGCTTTTTTGTGCCACCACTTGCACCACACCACTCTTGTAAAGGATGGGTGACCGTCTAAAAGAGCAGAGCACTTTCATTCTAATGCCATCGCTTCCAAATCATCTTTGCATAAAGCAATACATCGTCTCTTCTTAAGCAAGCTCTCCTCTAGCACAACTCCACCACAATATATCTCTACAACATAGCTGTGTTCAGGACAAAACCGTGTAATGAGACTATCAATAAAGCCTTTGTCGATGAATTCTCTATTTTGGCCACTAGAGCCTGAGATGAATACATTTTTTTTAAGAACCTTATCAATGGCCTCAAACTTGTCAACCTTGCTGAATGAAAAGAATAATAGTTGTAATCTCAACTATTCCAGATGTCGAGGCATCATCTTTTTGTGTGTGGATCACGCGAAATTCATAGTGCACCTTTGTTGTGACTGGCTAGAAATCCCTTCGATAAGAATTCCAATGGTGATGAAATCAACAAAACACACAAGAATATATTCATATTGTGAGTTTAGTGTGTTCAAAGCAAGTGCCAACTTGGAGAAAAATTCTGACGAGAGCTGCTCCTTTGTACCATGTAGGTCCATGATTGCCAGTTGAAATGGTACATGATGCTCTTCACTACAGAAGGCTATAATCTTTGTCATATCAAAACCCACCCCCCTAATTGTCCAAGGAATAGACTCTTGTTGAGATACAATACCCGTATAGATGCTCTATATAGGTGATTCAGTAAAGTTACTACACTTTTTGGACGTGAAGGATTTCTTTTTGAACGATTGAGAGCATCCCTAAATCTCCTTAATTGATTATAATCATACTCCCCTAGCTTATATGTCTCACACACCTGTTCCCAAGTCATCTTTTCCCTTGTTAGATCAAAATAGAAGGCGGTTATTGCATCTTTGAGCACTCGATATGTTTTTAGCTTCTAAGCCATCTTCTCCATATCCATTCTTTGATGGGTTTGCTTTCCCTTCTATTGTCAATATTCTATTGTCAAGAAGTGCTGTTTGAATGTCCAAAACTTCACTCTTTTGAAGGCCTAAAATGCACTTAAACAATGTTGGGCCTAGCGTGATTGTACCTGGTGCTTGCTGAATTTGCCAACTCTTCAAAGTTGGAAGTTCAGGATTTTGATCAAGACCTTTAGTTTGAGTTTCGCCCTTTGTATTTGGTAGCAAGCCTTTTGCATATAGCCTCATGATCTTAACCTAATTTTGCCATGCATCATCATCACATAGAAGCAAGTGTAAATCATTTTTGATAAAATTCTTATGTAGTGTGTGCTCCGTGGTCTCCACAAATGCCTTCAAAGTTGCAAAGTAAGAAGTTAGCCCCATTACTATAGATATCACAAAATATTAGGAGGAATCATGCATCTATAGGTTTTCAATCATTTCCAACTTATGCTCAAACTTGAGTTTGAGCCTCACTTGCCAGTGCTAAACTAGTATATAATGGTGATGCTGGATCTTAGGTTTGAGCGTCACCTCCGTATGCAAATCTAGCAATTGCAAGTGAGGCTCCAACTTAAGTTGGAGCCACAATTAGATATGCAAGTGCTACACCATCACAGAGAGGTGAGGCTTGAAGTTCAATTTCAAACCAAACTATTAAGTTTATGTAGTTTGAGAAGAGAAGAAGTAATGTATGTCTATGATTTACCAAGATATAGCAAAGAATCAAAAGAGTACCTTCCAAGACTCATCCATCTTGAGTTGATTGACACCAGGCAAAGGTTTACTAGGACGACCGTTTGCATGCCATTGTGCTCAAGCTTGTAGAAGTTGATCGGGGAATGGCTCCTTTTGCATTGACTTTGCAACAGATAAATTTGCATCCTTGAAAATGTCACGAGAAATCTTGGGCGAGCAATTTACAATTATTTTTGATCTCCTGAACCTAAATTGTTGACGTAATTGAGGGGTCACTTTAGCCATATTTAGAGCCTACAAGCTTTTTGCAGCACTAATGGAGTGTGGAGTGTTGACCAGAGATAATCCAATATTCAAGTTTATGAATATCTTCTTTTGCCAGTTTATCAAGGGGTTGTTTCGTAGCACAATTACAGGGCATCAAAATTGCAAGTATCTCCTCTTGCTTTGGGTCCTCAATAAAGTCTTGGGTCAAAATACGAACCTAATCCTTATTTAACCTTCTATACACATAGTTTAAAGAAGCAGGATAACATTTCATCACATCAATGCTGAAGACCTCATTCAGACCAAAGGGCTAATATCCCTTCTTTATTTCTAATGAGATCATTGCTTTGTTACCCTTGTTTGGAGTCTCAACCTCCATTAGCTCGTCATCGGACGCATCTATCTCCTTTGAGCCACTTGCTGGTTTTGTCCTTTGCCTCTTTGAAGAGATTTCTTGAACCTGTGTAGAGTGCTTTGCCTTTCTCTTCTTTGCAAGTGCTTGCTCCTCTTTTTGCACCTTAGAGCCTGCCATGTCTTGAGCTACTATTGTGCTTACATCAAGGACTTTTGTTTTCTCACCCTCCTTTTTATGTTTTGAAGAATTTGCACTAGCATTTCTAGATACTTCAAGTGCACTCTTTACTACTATGGCCCTGCCTTGTTCTCCATAATTTTCCTAACTTGAGTGGTTGTTCTCTCCTTTTCAGGTATGGACTTTTTTTGTGAATCCAAAGCCTTCTTTGCATGCCTCACCGCTTTCACCAGGTCCTCCACATTATCCACCCCTGAGTCTTCTTGATTGGAAAACTCAATGATCTTTAATCCTAGCTTTACAATAGAATTGTCCTTTCCTAGTTTACTGCCAGTTATGTCTGCAGGGTGAAAAGTGTCCAATGATAAGCAAAACTTATTTGATTTTGTAGTTTCTCCTTCTGGTAATACATTGCATGTGAAGCATGGGTTTGCTCTTGCATCCACATCATCCTTAGCACCTACCATAGTCTCCATATCTCCATATGATGTATCACCTTGAGATAGAAACAAATGGAGGACTCCTTTGAAGTTTGCACTAGCATCGTAGCTATCCACAAACCATTTTACGCCTTCTTGGTTACTCAATTCGAAGGTTTTATCCACCTTAATTCTAGGAGTGACACTTTTAGCTTGAGTTGCTATTTCGAGAGCGTCTAGAGTAAAAATTGGTGCACCATGTGGTTGCGAGGTGGCGGGCACTCTGCTAGCTTCCATTCCTGTGAAGCACAAAAAAAGGTTTTAAAACCTTAGAAAAAAATGGATTTAAATGCTACATATCAAATCAAAACCTATCAAACTTAAGAAACTTAATGCATGCTACAATTATTAATGCTTCACTTAGTTTTCTTGAATAGCGGGGGCCTCACTTGCATTTACTTAATCCATACAGAAGCTCAAATTAAGCTAGAGCCTAGATCCAAGTTGTGCACTCATATGATAGGGGTGCGCTAGCATAGAGAGGCAAGGCTCAAAGTCAAGTTTGAGCCTTAAGGTGAAGTTCCATGTATGGGAGGCTTGAACTTAAGGTGGAGTCTAGATCCAAGTTGTGCACTCATATGCCAGGGGTACACTAGTATATTGGAGCCTTAAGGCCAAGTTCCATATAGGGGAAACCCGAACTTAAGCTTGAGCCTAGATCCAAGTTGTGCACTCATATGACAGGGGTACACCAGCATATAGAGACAAGGCTCAAGCTCGAGTTCGAGCTTTAAGGCCAAGTTTAATGTAAGAGAGGCTCAAACTTAAGCTAGAGCAGCCTAGATCGAAGTTGTGCACTCATGCTAGGGATACGCTAGCATAGATAGGCAAGGCTCGACTCAAGTTGGAGCCTTAAGGCCAAGTTCCATGTAAATTTAAGCATGGAGCATGAGCCTTAACACATAAGTTCCATGTAGGGGAGGTTCAATATGAAGTTGGAGCCTTAAGACCGGTGTACACTAGCATCGAGAGCAAAGGCTCCAACTCAAGTTTGAGCCTTAAGGCCGGGATACACTAGCATGGAGGACGAAGGCTCAATATGAAGTTCGAGCGTTAAGGCCAGGGTGCACTAGCATGGAGAGCAAAGGCTCAAAATCAAGTTCGAGCCTTAAGGCCGGGGTACACTAGCATGGAGAATGAAGGCTTAATCTGAAGTTCGAGCCTTAAGGCTGGGGTGCACTAGCATGGAGAGCAAAGGCTCAAACTCAAGTTCGAGCCTTAAGACCGCGGTGCATTAGCATGGAGAGCAAAGACTCAAACTCAAGTTCGAGCCTTAAGGCCGGGGTGCACTAGCATGGAGAACGAAGGCTCAATCTGAAGTTCGAGCATTAAGGCCGGGGTGCACTAGCATGGAGAGCAAAGGAGCAAAGGCTCAAACTCAAGTTCGAGCCTTAAGGCCAGGGTACACTAGCATGGAGAGTAAAGAAGCAAAGGCTCAAACTCAAGTTCGAGCCTTAAGGCCGGGGTGCACTAGCATGGAGAACGAAGGCTCAATCTGAAGTTCGAGCATTAAGGCTAGGGTGCACTAGCATGGACAGCAAAGGAGCAAAGGCTCAAACTCAAGTTTGAGCCTTAAGGCTGGGGTGTACTAGCATGGAGAGTAAAGGAGGAAAGGCTCAAACTCAAGTTCGAGCCTTAAGGTCAGGGTGCACTAGCATGGAGAGCAAAGGCTCAAACTCAAGTTCGAGCCTTAAGGCCAGGGTGCACTAACACGGAGAACAAAGACTCAATCTAGGTCGAGCGTTAACACATAAGTTCTATGTAGGGGGGAGAATGGGGGGAGGCTCGAACTTAAGGTAGAGTCTATATCCAAGTTGTGTACTCAGATATGTGACACATATACCATGTTTATATAGGAAACCCTTGTCATTTAGATTATATAATGTGCACAAAGATCAGTTTTACAGGTTCTCGACATATGTGAAGATACAAAAGAGAGCAGCAAGAAGTGCAAACAATCTACGACAAGCAATGATTAACAAATGGCACACTTAGCATGCAATCAAGTAAGTGTTTATATTGATATAAACAATCAATTAAAAGACTTACTTGTTGCGTAAAGTATTCAATTAGATGAGGGAACACACGAAACGCAGATGGGCGCACGAAAGTCTCTGATGTCACACAGATGTAATGGATGCTTGAAGTCTTCGATGGCGTGTGGGCATGATGGTTTTGTAGGAAATAGAGGTCGGAACCAATGCAGATGTGTCGATTGTGGGAGGAAAAGAACTTGTTTGAAATGCAAGAGGACGCAAGGCTGAGCGAGTACTTCAGAGACACGAAAAAGAGATGATTATTGCATACAATGGCGATTACAAGCAGCGTATGCTCACCACACAAAATCGCTTGTGCTTTGGGTGTAGAATCATGTTAATCACGTTTAGGGTTCGCAGGTCCTTTGGGTTGGTTCAAACGCGAGGTTGGTTTTTTAATGAAAGAGACGTGTGAGGTCGGTCATTCTTTTTTTTTTAAACGTGGATGGAAAATTTGAATTTCAAAAACGGGCACCGAGCAGATAGTTGGGGAGAAATTTGAAATTTGAATTTGGAGGGGGGCGGGTGGCACTGCGGCTGCACGCGAGGGGGGGCGGGGTGCTACAGAGGGAGAGGGGCGGCGGGGCGCCGCTGTGCATGAGAGGGAGAGAGGGGGACGACTGTGAGAAGGAGAGGAGAGAGGGGGGCGGCTGTGCACGAGAGGGAGAGAGGGGGGCGGCTGCGAGAGGAGAGGAGAGGGGGGCGCTGCAGAGGGAGAGGGGGCCGATGGCGAGAGAGAGAGGAATCTGGCGAGAGAGAGAGGGGACTGGCGATGGCGCGAGAGAGAGGGGGACTGGCGATGGCGCGAGAGAGTGAGGGGGGGCGATGGATGCTGCGAGAGAGAGAGGGACACTACAGAGGGAGAGGGGGCTGGTGAATAGCGAGAGAGGAGAGGGGGGTGAATGGCGAGAGAGAGGGGGGTGCATGTGTCGTTATGCAGAAAGAAATTTTGATTTCGATTTCATTCCCCAAGCCCAAGCCCAAGCCCAAGACCAGGCCCCAGGCCCCAGGTCCCAGGTTTTTTGATTATAGTTAGTTTCACTTTTGTTTATATACCCTTCTTCACCCACACCCCACTTGTTGTCTGGGATTATCCTAGCTTCCCTCTCTATTCCTACTTGCTTGTGTAATAGACAAGGCTCAAACTCAAGTTTGAGCCTTGAGCTTGAGCTTGAGATTTCTTCTTTTCTTCCCTCTTTCCCCATACACCCAAATATACGTTCAGGTTCCTATGACTTTACTTTCAGCTTCCTAGAAGCAAACTAGCATCCCCGCGGGTGAGGCTCAAACTCTTGTTGGAGGAGCCTACCCTTCTAGCTAACATATGCAAACTAATATATTATGCAAGTGAGGATGATAACTTTAAGTGGAGTCTCCTAGAAAACTAACATATGATGGTGAGGCTCATGGATCCTCCTACTAACGAGCTAGCATATGTAGGAAGCTTTAAACCACATTGTAGCAGAGAAGCTTAACAAGAACATTTTCCATGCTTAGAGGTTTAGATTGATAAATTTCATAATGGGAAAAGGTTACTACATTGAAGGTGAGCATGAAGAGGCACCAAAGATACTGGAGATTAATCCAACTGCTGTATAGATATAAAAGTGTTCAAGGATTGGAATCAAGAAGCAAGGAAAGTCATGTACTATCTTTCTATCAGTATAAAGGACACTATGATTGGGCATATACAGGATGCCAAGTCACCTAGGGAGGCATGGGACATCTTGGTGAAGCTGTATGAAACCAACACCAAGGCACGAAAAATTCAATAGAATAATGAGCTTCATACTGTGTGGAAAAGAAGAATATGTCTATGAATGATTATGCTTTGCAGATCAAGGGCATTGTGGAATCCCTTGCATCAATTGGTGTTTCTGTTGATGATGATGATAAGGTGAAAGTGTGTCTACATGGTCTCGGGCCACAATACAAGGCATTCAAGACGTCTATTTAGACTCAGGAGAACATTCCCAACTTCACAGATTTGGTGTCAATGTTGATCATTAAAGAGAAGAACCTCGGTGAAGATCAACAGTCTTCACAAAGCAGAAACAGTTCAGAGCAATACGACTTCTACATAGGTGCAGGTAGAGGATGAGGTAGAGGTCGTGGATGTGGCCAAGGTGGTGGCCAAACAGGTAATCAAAATTATGGTCAGCAGGCAACAACATTCCCAAGATTCACAACAACATATAGGTGGAAGAGGCCAGTTTAGAGATAGGGGGAGTCAACGAGGTCGTGGTAATTGGCAAAGGAAGCATAATGCTACATGAGGCTATTTTTACTGTGGTAAGTCTGGGCATGTGCAAATAGATTGCTATAAGAAAAAGAGTGATATGCGAAATGAAAAAGTGCAGCAAAACAACTATGCATCCTCTAGCAGAAATAATGAGGATAATGAGAGGTTGTTTGTTATGCAACATGTGGTTAATGGTGTGTGCGCTTTTGCCGCACAGGTCGTAGCTGGGGACTTGCCGGACACCGTATGCGAGCCACGAATGGCTGCAAGCATACAACCAGGGAAGGAAGCTCAAACAGAATGCCAAAGGGTGTGTCACTCACCGCTCAACCGCTGCCTTGAAGGATTCCCGCGTCGCAGCCGTGAAGGAGGAGCCGCAGTCGCCGCTCTACCGCCTCTCCGCCGCCGTGCCGCTACACAGTGCTCGATCGCTCTCTCACTCTCTCTCTCTCTCTCACACACGCAGGAGAAGGAAACCAAAGAGATAAGGCAAGAGCACTCTTGTATTCACAACACATGAGAATGAGGATTTTAGGGTTACATTTGACTCATATAGGTGACTTGGCCGTTCACACTTGGGCGCCCATACATGGCCGGCCGACCCTAACCCTTATCCTACTGATATCCAAGGTGCGCCTCTCATCGGCGATCACCCAATCCCTTCATCCTTAACATATGGTGCCGACAAGCCCGGCCCATGACTCAGAATATTTAAATTAATGACGTAAAATATAGTACGTCGCCATGTCCGCCATGGGTTAACATGCCCCCCTTCCTGATGTAGATTCCGTCCTCGGAAGCTATGGTATGGTAAGCTCGAGAGGGTGTTGTGGTAGACTGTCTGCAAAACAGGGAAGTAGAGTGAAGGTATGCTGGAATTCAAAAGATATAAAGTGTATAAATTCAAGCATGTTAGACCACAATGGATGTTGCTAGGAGAACTTAGTTTAAGGGTCACATGAGTGAGCTAGTGTAGCAAATTAACAGGAGTTTAAAATTATTGAAAGTAAATCAAGAGTAAGCAAGGTGTCAAAGGTTAATCAAGGTTTATAACTGGCCTAAGTCAAGGAAAATAACCAAGCTTAATAAATAAACAGATGACCACACTGTGTCTACTCTAAGAACAAGTTAATACCACGCATCTAGGGACACAAGAAACATCAGAGTTACAGGAGCCTTTTGCCTCTCTTTTTTTTTAATGCACGTGACAATTTTTACACACAATGGCGACCTTCCTAAGGCAAAAACTAACATCGATCCTGGTACCATGTTTAACACAAGGCATTATCCAGGAATCTATTAGCTTACTTTAGGCAAGGCTACCCCCTACCAACCAAGGCATCGGTCTGGAGTAGAATACTCCTCGCCTGTGAGATCCCTGTTCCCACCGTGCAACAGATTCGGGGTACTAGCAGTGGAAGTAGCACTTCATGCACGGGGCAGGGACCCACACTCGGGGCCTCGTCCACGGATATCCAGACAAGAGACTAATCCGTCGGTTTTTCCAAAACCGAACCCGAAAAATCTTCCCTTACCCGGAAAGCATGGGCGATTCCACCAGGATAACTCTTTACTCTAACGCAGTCAAGATCATTACAGATCAACTGATCTGACTGCACCTTTAACGGTACTTGGTCAAATCGAGGAAGAAACTTGCACTTGGATCATTGGGATCAACGCTTTTTTCCCCATCAAGAGGCACAGCCGTTGATTCCTATCCATAGAACAATTTCTATCCGGGATTTACTTCATCTATCGTAATAATAGAAATTAAATCTCGATTTACGGATCCATCAGTCCAGCCTAACCCCATCCGATCCCATGGGTTAGCCAACCGCCCAACCACTGTAGTGATGGGATCCAATTTGGAATTTGGTTAGGTTTTGTCCCGGGTACCAAGGAAAAGAGTTCCAAGGCCCCCTAGCCGAAAGTTCATGCAAACATAAAACTAGTCATACCACTTACACACCCAATATGAAATTGCCTTTTTCTTAGCATCAACTAGCTTTAAAACAATCCTTTAATAAAACCATTATGTCACTGATGACAATCCTCAAAGTCTCTGGTTGAATCCTTATTTCCAGTCATTCTTTCATCGGTATACTTATGGCATCATTGGCAACCAAAACGCTCACCACCTGTTCTCTCAGGGGCCTTTTCCATGGTTCCTAGCTCATAGTAACCGGCAATATATTCATATAATAGAATGGAGTCTCCGTGGAAGATCAGCAAGATCAACCCACAGATCCATATAAAAGAGCCATGGACTCATCTGTTGAGGACCAGCAAGGTCAATCAACCAGATCCATGCTCGGTTTCAGAAAACAACTCTTACTCCTTATTCCAATATCTTTCACGACGCACGTGTGGGTATCTTCGACGACCCAGAGCCCGAGCACCGTATGGTCAGCACCCTCTAGGATCCTTCGCAGGTGACCTAGCGCTTCACTCATAGGCCGCTTCCTTGGTCCCTCATCCACCGTACCGGAAGCTCACCATTTAAATCGAGCCGAGGCTGCTCAAGACCTCGATCGACCTTGCTACGCGAGACGTCCTTCATTGACTCTCCGTCAGCAGTTGCAACTTTATCAGTTCAATCTTCATGACCTTAATCCTCAAGACGGTCAAAATGCTTCTCCAGCATTCTTGACATAAAACAGTCATTTACAAACAGTCACAAATACAGTTTCTATAACGAACTCTTGTCTTTCCATATTATCCACTCTTGGACCACATTACTTATTCCACATTCCATTCAGTGTGTACTCGTTCTCATCCATTCACTCATATAGACTACATTATCTCACATACATCTTCATATTCATTATTCTACATACATATCCATGTTCGTACGTCCACATCATACATCCAATTTCACATTCATACATATGCATCTATATGCATACATCCACATCTACATTCATACATCCATACCTCCATTTCCACATCCACACATCCACATTCATATTCATACATCCACATTCACATGCATACATCCATTTTCACATCCTCATTCATACATCCACATTCACATACATACATCCACATCCGTATCTACATCCATACATCCACATCCACCTCTTCATTCACAATCACATCCATACATCCACATCTACATACATACATCCATTTTCACATCCTCATTCATACATACACATCCACATACATACATACACATCCGTATCTACATCCATACATCCACATCCACATCAACATTCCCATTCATACATATACATCTACATGTATACATCCACATCACATTCATACAACCATATTACACCCATTCTCGTCCTAACACATCCCATATACATCTTAACACATCCTAACCCATCTTAACACATTCTATCACATCTCATACACATCTTATCACATCTTTTTACATCTCATACACCTCTTATCACATCCTATCACTTTCCATACGCATCTTATTAAATCTTATCACATCTCATACACATCTTATCACATCTTTTTATACATAAATTCCATTTAAGGAGACTAACACTTTCGAAATTAAAATCAATCTTTTATGCATCTTCTTATGCATAAATTTAATTTGGTAGAAAATTACACTTTTAGAATAAAAGAATTTCTCTTATGCATCTAAGTCAAGCATAAAATCCATTTATGAGGAAAATCACACTTTTAGTATAAAAAGAATCTCTTTTATGCATACCTATATGCATGAAATCCAATATGATAAAAGCAACACTCTTACAATAAAATAATCAACTTTTATGCATACCTCTATGCATGAAATTCAATTATGATAAAAGTCACACTTTTATAATAAAATAATCAACTTTTATGCATACCTCTATGTATGAAATCCAATATGATAAAAGTAACACTTTTGATATAAAAAATTTTCCTTTATGCATACTTCTATGCATGAAAATTAAAAATGATAAAAGTAACACTTTTGATATAAAAAGTTTTCCTTTATGCATACTTCTATGCATGAAAATTAAAAATGATAAAAGTAACACTTTTGATATAAAAAATTTTCCTTTATGCATACTTCTATGCATGAAAATTAAAAATGATAAAAGTAACACCTTTGATATAAAAATTTTTCCTTTATGCATACTTCTATGCATGAAAATTAAAAATGATAAAAGTAATACTTTTGATATAAAAATTTTCCTTTATGCATACTTCTATGCATGAAAATTAAAAATGATAAAAGTAACACTTTTGATATAAAAATTTTTCCTTTATGCATACTTCTATGCATGAAAATTAAAAATGATAAAAGTAACACTTTTTATATAAAAATTTATCCATTATGCATACTTCTATGCATGAAAATCAAAATGGTAAAAATAACACTTTTGATATAAAAATTTATCCATTATGCATACTTCTATGCATGAAAATAAAAATGGTAAAAATAACACTTTTGATATAAAAATTTATCCATTATGCATACTTCTATGCATGAAATAAAAATGGTAAAAATAACACTTTTGATATAAAAATTTATCCATTATGCATACTTCTATGCATGAAATAAAAATGGTAAAAATAACACTTTTGATATAAAAACTTATCCTTTATGCATGATATTAAAATTCAATTTCTCCATGATTGTAATGAAATTCTTTCAATTAATCTAGGATGGTAATTCCTAGAATATGGTAGGAAGTCCTCTTTTTATGCTTTGAATGAAATTATTTTATGCATAATTTTTATAAAAATTTTACCATAGCTCCGCTGCTATGACTGATAAATCTCAATTTTTCTAAGGGATAATGCTTATCATTAAGGAAATAATTAAAATGATCTCTAATTGGACTATTAATCCATAATGGATTGAATCATCAATATACATAAACTAAAAGCATAGAAAAAAGCCATTAATTTGACCTCAAGCATAGCTTAATCTTGGGTTAAGGAAAAGCTTTATGAAAAGCTTGATTTGGATTGAGAACGGGTCATGAGTATGACCATTTCTTGAGTGAGAGAGAGAATTTACATAAAAATCATTAGAATTTAAACATAAATGAAAATTAACTTCAATAGCATTTATTAAATTATGTAACTCTTCACTACTATTCAAACTTCAATAGCATTTAGAAAACCATACCAATTAAACTTCTCAAGCTTGAGAGGGGTTGAGAAGAGAGAAACATTGAGAAATTATAGAAAGATCAATATTCACTAATTACCTTACAACTTGCTTGATTCTTTGTTCACGGTAGAGGCCCCCAACCAATCAATTGGTTAAGTATGTTGATGGAGCCACTAATGGGGATTGAAGAAAGAGGGAAGCTCCAAAAACTAGTGAATTATTAAATGAATTCACAGTTCTTGGCTTAGGTGGAGTAGAGTAACGATGCATAAACACTATCTATTTTTCAACAAGGGGGAGGCTTCTATTTATAGGAAAAATTGAGCTCCTAACCAAACAAACTGATTCTAGAATTTTCTAAATCAGTTTGGTCAATATTTGACCATTTTTAGGTCAGTTAAGCTAACTTTTTGGAACTAGACTTGAATGAGGAGAGAGGAGAGACGAAATATCTCAATTTTTATGAGTTTAAAACTCATTCAAGCATGTGAAATATGCACCTCCTTTAAAGAACTCCCCTTCCTTACATATGTCATATTTTTAATATTGCTCATAGTTTTTTACTAATAAACCTTGTACATTTTCAACTCTTCATCTTATGTGAAATATGCACCTCCTTTAAAGAACTCCCCTTCCTTACATATGTGAAATATGCACCTCTTCATCTTATGTGAAATATGCACCTCCTTTAAAGAACTCCCCTTCCTTACATATGTCATACTTTTAATATTGCTCATAATTTTTTACTAATAAACCTTGTACATTTTCAACTCTTCATCTTATGTGAAATATGCACCTCCTTTAAAGAACTCCCCTTCCTTACATATGTCATACTTTTAATATTGCTCATAATTTTTTACTAATAAACCTTGTACATTTTCAACTCTTCATCTTATGTGAAATATGCACCTCCTTTAAAGAACTCCCCTTCCTTACATATGTCATACTTTTAATATTGCTTATAATTTTTTACTAATAAACCTTGTACATTTTCAACTCTTCATCTTATGTGAAATATGCACCTCCTTTAAAGAACTCCCCTTCCTTACATATGTCATACTTTTAATATTGCTCATAATTTTTTTACTAATAAACCTTGTACATTTTCAACTCTTCATCTTATGTGAGCATTTACTCATTTTTGGGTATCTTCTTTTACAAATTGGATTTATCTCCTCCCTACACATGGATTGATGCTATTGGCCCATAGGAACCTTAACTGGACCATAATCCAAAAATTTCTGAAAATCTAGACCCTTAGACTAAGGTCCTTTATACACATTTCCAATTAATTCCAATTGCACATTGGAAAGTTCTTTTTGAATTTCTGTTTCAGGGGAACTTATTTTAATAAGATGAGATAATTTTCTAACCAAAAATATTAAAAATCTGAATGTTCTCTCTCTAAAATATTTTCTCTCTCTAGGTTAAAACAGTTAGAAACAAGTCTTTTATATTTCTGAAGAGGGATTGATTATAGAAGAAGATACTAGACATCAAAAGGGGGTTTGGGGGAGGAATCTTACATTGCCTACCAAGTATCAATAAGGCGATAGGCCAACATTAAAGCACATTAAGACTTGTATTGCCATTTATTGTAGGCTTTTTTTTTAAATCTATTTCTTTTGATCTTTGCTCCTGAACTATTATTTGTCTTGCATCCTTTCAACAAAGGGGTAATAGCTATGTCCTAGAGGTCAACACACACATGGCCAGGTGTCAAACATTAAGATGGTTTGACCCTAGACCTAAGACAATCGTATTCCAAGGTTAACTAAAGACATCATGCTGCCTAGGAATATTTCCAATAAAGTTAAGCTCATTAATGTTTTACACTAGCATGCAAGCAACTTCAAAAACTAAGTAGTACATTGATAATTTCCATGTGGTCATGCATTATAGTTTATGCAATTGATTGAACAGTAAAAACAAAAGAGAGTGGGTATGGAAGAATTACACCTGTAATTGGAGATCTCCTTGATTTGACGAGACAGCTTGCAATTTGATGAGATATATTATTTTGATGAATGTTGCGGCAGTCTCAGGACTTGAAAGCGAACCCACCTCAAACTTTTCAATCTGTACAATCAACTAACAAGTACTATACCTCGAGAGGCACATCAGCGTGAAAATTTCAAGACTTGTTTAAGGAATCTAAACTAGAAAAAACCTGAAAACGCTAACCTACCTACCAGTCACCACACTGCTACTGAGGATACGGTAAGAGGATGTTGTAGAGTCCTGGCTCTAGACCTAAGGCTAAGCCTCTATCCGCATCATCCAAACAAATAAAGTCAACCTCAGTAGTGCCATGAGTTTCATCCGTCCATTCATCATTGTCAGATATTTCCTTTTCATTTTCCCATCCACATAAACTCATCAAAAATGTAACCATGCGAGGATAGTCATCTTGTGGAAAAGGAAAGTATTGGGCTATCGGGGATATGTTCTCTACGGAGTAGGGGCCAGTCATGGTCAATAGGCGAATTAGCCATTCTAATTCCTCAATATTTTCCTCTCTGGCTAGTACATCTATATGATCCCATTCAGTTTCAATTACAGGATAGCACATGTGGAATATCTGAGAAAGGTATAGATGATACCTCTCACCAAAGGTAGGAGTGGATGAAGTGTATGATGATCGGGCATCTGCCATATCTGCAAACACAGATATAGCATCAGTAGGTTTATGACAGGACAATCTAGTTCTTGATTCTATACGGATATTTCTCTTGTTTTTGTGCTCTTGCTCTTTTTACTATTTTTTGTTTTCTTTTCTTTGTTTTTTTTTTAAAAAATGTATAAAGCTATATATATACATCCCCTTGAATTTGGCAATTACATGGTCAGGGGAGAAGGTTAAGGAGGAAGCATTAGAATGTCAAGCGTGAGTACATGCTCCCCCTTTCCTTGGGCAGATCATATTATTTGCAATGATGTTGCAGCCTCTTGGAACCAATTTATCCAGTGGGTCATAGGTTGTGATGTGGGCAGATAGCTTTTTATGACCCTTGTGGCCACATCCAATTGCAGAGATGGTAATGTACGCTCCCATTGACGAATGGAGGAAATGGTCTTCGATGATACTATTACAAGGGGAGACGTAGACTCATCGGTTTTTTGTTGGGTGTTGACAAGAGTAGGTGTAGAGCATGTAGAAACTTCTATATGAGTGTGTGCGTGGCATGAGGAGCTAGAAGCTTCATGTGGCTCCCCCCTTCCTGAGCTAGGTGGTAATGATCGATATCGTTTGGGAATCCAAACTAACTCTGGAAGAAGTGGTGCGGAGCACTCTATTACCTTTCCCTTACCACGGTCTTGAATTGTCATTGGGGTGGCAACAATTGGTTTGCAAGGTTTTACAGGTGATGTAGAGGGATTCAACTTATGTTTAGGGACCCAAATCTGGTCATTTCCCTCGTAGTACCCTTGGGCTACTAATAATTTTTTAGGGATCCATCGCGATGTTACATTGCCCTTTCTCGGGTGGGTAGCTGCTTTCTTTTTACGAGGCTTCTTGGTGGCTGAACGAGATTGAGCAGGGGAAGTAGCTGTTAACAAAGCTTTGGGGACCCATTTGTATGTACTCTTTGGCATAGTAAGCGAAGCTTTAGGGACCACCGTGCCTGTTTCCACTCTTGGTGTTGAAGCGTTAGAGGGGTGGCCTACAATCGAAGATGGTTTTGCCACTGGACTTTGTGATTTTTCATTATCTAATATTTGAGTGGATGACTTAGGTGCGAGATTTTGAGCGGTCAGACCTGGTGTTGGTTCTTGCGTTGTGACTTGTCTGGTTGCCCAATCGATATTGCACTTGGTGGCCATCATCCATTTGCGCCCTAAGATTACAGTCCCTTCCATGGTACCAGCAGGCATAACCAAAAAGCTTTGAATTATGGTTCCCTTGTCTTAAGCAACCGGAGTGTGCAGAATTCCTGAGACAGGGATTTTCTTCTTGTTGATTCCTTGAACGTGGATAGAACTCTTGGATAAAGGTGGTTTTCCCAGTTGACACCACACACCATATGATAGCAAATTGTGTTGAGCTCCTGTATCCAATAATGCATTATACAGCACCTCCCCGTAAGGACTCTGTAACTCAATTGGGTATCTTAGAGGTGGGTCAGATTCCAGTGTATCCTCTTCTGCTTCCTCGAAAAATACTTGCGTAATTCCCAAGTTGGCTTCTCGTTGTCTCCTAGCACGCTGTTGACGTTCCTTGGCTTCGACTCTCGCTTATATCTTTTTAAGCTCAGCTTGTTCTTTAGCTGCCTTCTTTTGATGGATTACATGTAACTCGTCTTGGCTCAGGGGGTCATAGTACCTTTTGAATTTACTCCCATTAAGGAATCCAATGGTTTCAACTCCGTCGAGAGTCTCCACTCTAATGGTACCTTGTGGGGTAATTTCACATACTCTATATGGTCCCTTACCAGCATATTTGAGCTTTTTCTTTTCGTTTCGCACTCCATACATCAGGACTTTATCCCCAACCTTGATGTCCTTGTCCTTTAGATGGCGATCAAACCATTTTTTCCTTCTATCCTTCTCCACAAGGGCATTGTATACAGCCAATTGTCTTTCTTCGTTTAGTCGCTCAAGGATATACAGATGCTCTGCTAAGGGATTACCATCCCAACCCTCTTGAGTAGCAACACGAAGACTAGGAATGACAAATTCCCATGGCATGACTGCTTCTTGGCCATATACCATTTTGAATGGTGTGCAATTAATAGCCACTTTGTACGCAGTACGATAGGCCCATAAAGCTGTCGTGAGCTTTAGATCCCAATCCGTGCGATGAGCTTCAACTGTCTTTGTCAAAACAGAGATTAAAGTCTTGTTGGTACTCTCGGCTTGGCCATTCGCTTGCGGATAGTAAGGAGTAGATTTATGATGGGATATCATGAAATTTGTTGTGAGCTCCTTAATCACTTCATTTATAAAATGCGTACCATTGTCGCTCACAAGTTCAAAAGGACAACCGAAGCGTGTGATTATATTTTCAAAGAGGAACTTGACTGTTGTCCTCGCATCTGCCTTACGTGTCGCTTTCGCTTCAGCCCATTTGGTCATATAGTCAGTGGCCACAATAATATAGCGAGATTGTGTGTTTCGGGCCGCTGGGCTAATTGGACCTACAAAGTCTAAACCCCACTTTTCAAATGGTTGGTTTACTTTGATTGGATGTAGGGGCATCTGATCTTTCCTCTGGGGTTTCTTATATCGTTGGCATTCATCGCAACCCTTCACAAAGAGTGATGCATCTTGGAACATAGTGGGCCACCAATACCCTGATTGTAAGATCTTTCGCGCAGTTAAGTCTCCTGAGAAGTGACCACCGGCTACGCCCATATGTGCCTCTTGCAAAATGTATAGATACTCATCCTCTCGGGCACAACGCCTAAGAACGTCATCCTTTCCTCTTTTATAAAGAGTCCCGGCTATCAGGCAATAGGGTTCGCATTCTTTGATTAGCTTTCGAGCTAGATCTTTACGAAGCTCCTTGGGTGGGAAGCCATTAACCAAAAAGTTAACAATCTTCTCACTCCATTCAGGCATTGTCTCCACCATGAACAGGGAAGTGTCAGGTAAGTCATCATCAACCCCCGTAGGAGCCTCACCATTAGGTATGCGAGACAAATGATCAGCCATAACATGTTTTTTGCCAGGTCTCACAACAACAGTGAAATCAAACTCAAGAAGAATCAATAGCCATCGTGTGATTCTTCCTGTGGAGCATGGTTTGTTTACCAGATACAACAATGCTTGATGATCTACATAGAAAACAAACTTGGTGGCAAGGAGGTAATAACGAAATTTCCTTACTACATATATCATTGCCAACCCTTCTCGCTCCGTAGTGGTGTAGTTCATCTCAGCATCGTTCAACTGGCGACTGGCAAAGCTAATGGGGTAGTCTAGCTTGTGTTCTCCAGGTTGAGTTAACGCACACCCAATAGCAAAGTTTGATGCATCAATATGCACATGGAAGAGTAAATCCCAGTTAGGCATTCTCAAGATTGGAGCACTCGCCAAGGCCTTCTTTAATAGCTCATAGGCACGGTCACATTCTTCGGTCCAAATAAACTCGATGAGAAGCTTATACAATGGTCGAGCTATCTCGGCGAAGAAGAGAATAAACCTTCGATAATAACCAACGTGGCCCATAAAGCGTTGGACTCCCTTATAGTTGGTGGGTGGGGGTAATTCCAGAATGACCTTGATTTTACTCTCGTCAGTGGAAATCCCATTTTTGGACACTATATGCCCTAAGATAACTCCGTGTTTAACCCAGAATTGGCATTTGAAAGGATTCAAGGAGATGCGATATAATCTACACCTTTCAAATATTTTTCGTAAACACATCAAGTGCTCATCCCAAGAGGAATGAACACAAAGATCATCTAAGAAAGCTTCACAGAAGTCCCTTAGATATTCCTTAAAGGCCGTGTTTATCAATCGTTGGAATGTTGCAGGTGCATTGGTCAAGCCAAAAGCCATGACGCGAAAGGCAAACACTCCAAACTCCGTGATAAATGCTGTTTTAGCTTGGTCCTCGACTGCAATTGTGATCTGATTGTAACCCGAGTACCCATCTAAAAAGCTATATGCCTCCTTGCCTGCCACTCTTTCAAGCACATGTTCAGAATATGGCAAGGGGTAATGATCCCTTCTGGTGGCTGCATTAACCTTTTTGAGATCAACACACACTCTGAGTTTCCCATTCTTCTTTGGCATGATGACTATCGGAGAAACCCATTCTGAGTGCTCAATTGGGTATATGATTCCACATTTTACCAGCTTTTCAATTTCCTCTTGTACAATCTTTGCGTACTTAGGATTCATTGGGTAGGGACGTTGCTGGACTGGTTTGGAACACCCTTCATATCATGATATGTCCAAGCAAATATGTCCTTGAATTCTTTAAGAAGCTTCGTAAGTGCAGCTTCTTCCGCCTTGGTGAGGTCTTGAGCAATAAAAACTGGTTTAGACTCCTCACCCGGATCTGCTAAGTCTATCTCCTTAACTACCGCAGGGCCATCGTAGACACCGCTACTCCCATTGGTAGGCGTTTGTTGGGCTTTTGTGTAGACTACTTTACGTTCCCCTGTGGTGAATGATTTGAAATGCTCGGGAGCGGGGTGTAAGTCTACTGGTTCTTGTTGTGCCCGATTTTTTTCTTTCAATTCCGCTTCCTTTTGTTGTTGAGCCAACTCTTGGTTTTGCCGCCTTCTTGCAGTACGACTTAGTTTTGGCTTCTCTTCGATTTCTAATTGGGCGACGTCATGAGGTTGCGGAATACACCACATGACACTTTGGAGGTATTGTCCCCAATTATCCGCTATCTTCCGATGAGCATCAATGGCTCCTACATAACTAAGCCACTCTACAGTGGATCTTTCCTTGTTTATTGCAGTGCGTACATTAGCTCGATAGCGTTGGCGCTTATGTCTCCTTTTCTTCTTACCAAGTTTTTGATTTTTGTTTCTATCAGATTCGGACTCACTTGGTCGATCTTCACTTTCGGATGAACTGCAGGAGGCCACTGTCCTAGGCCTTGAGCACCTTGCTTCCACATTTGCGTGAATATTTGATTCATTTTTCCCATCAGGTTCAGGGTCAGTTTCTTCTTAAGATTCATACTCAGAGTTGCATTGGTCAGAGTCTTCACTACTTTCAGTGTTGGTGGAGTTTGCCACTTTCTCGCCATCAGCAGGGGTCAAGTGCATAACACCTATCATGTTTATTGGCACTAACGGTGGCATATCTTGCCCCTCAGGTGTTACCCAGCTTGTGCCTCTATTCCCCCATGTGTCTATGGTTGCCGCTAGGTGTACCCAATCCACATTATCCGACTCAGTCATACCCGGTAGGACATCCATGTAAAGAGAATCATTCCCATCATCAGTCTCTTTTTTGCATGTATAGCAATACCTTAATGGGGCGGAGTGAATAGTGGTATCCGATCGATTATCAATGATAACCTTGCTTCCTAAAGGATGTGCACGACCATTCTCAAGATCAACTCGAATGACAGAGTCCTAGAATTGTAGGTAGACATGGTTTTTCGACCAGTCATGCACCATTTGTGCTTCCCTCATGAAAGGACATCCTAAGATCATTTGATATGACATAGGATGCTTGGAGAAATCCATTACAATGAAGGTATGTTTTACCTTGTATCCCAGGACCTTGATCTTGAGGTCCCTTAACATTCCAATAGGTTTAGCTATGGTTCCGTTTGCCATCTTAGCCACTATGTTTGTGACTTCGAGGTGAGGTCTTCCCATGGATTCCCAACAGTTTTTAGTCACAATGCTCACTCCAGCACCACCATCAAGGATTCCCTCTAGAGTTAATCCCTTGGTAGTAATGGGGAGGGTTGCATTAGATTCATCACCTTCAAAGTATTGTCCCAACTTGTTAACAGGTATTTCAACGACCGAATCTTCATCTAAGTTGGGTTGTAGATCCCAATGCTCCCCTTCATCTTGAAGCGTGTCAGGTCTATCCATATTTGCAAATTGTGGTAGCCCCGCCTTTAGTTCTCCATTGAGAAATGCCCGAAGAGCTAAGAATAGCTCAGGATCTCCGTCTAATTTGGATATGATCGTGGTTCTGATCTCAGAGGACATGAAATCCATTAGCTTAGACATATTCAACGGTACTTTTCGAGACATCACCCCTTGACTAGGGATTGTTGGTGAAGATGGAATCACCTCCTCTTCGATGGGGTCAGGCATTCCCTCACTAAACATTCTTTCCAGCAAGAAGGGTGTTTGCCCACTTTCGGATGTCCTATCCTCACTTTCTTCCCGAATGATACTCGGTATAGCTAACGGTTTATGGTTCCGGTGAGGTTGAACTTGCGTAGGAAACACTATGTCTGGAATTTTGATTTTTCTCGGGTTTGGCTCCAGTTCTCTTTGTGTTTCTTCCACCAAACCCCTTAAGTGTTGCACTTGTTCAATCTCCTCAACTGGTTTTGGGTAAGTACCAATCTTTTTCTTGAGGGTTTTTGGCCCACGTGGCTTGTCTTGGGGAGTCTCAGTCAGTTTGGGTGGTCGAGAGGGCATTAACTGACTTGGTTGTGGGGCCGAGGAAGTTTCCTTCTGTTTCCCCTTATTTATGTACTCGCTTGATTCTCCTTTATTGAGCTCCCGAGTGGGTTCCTCCCTTAAGGTAGTGGCTTTGGTCCCCATGGTTTCTATTGAATCAGAATCATCTTCAGGATCATTCATATACACGGGGTCGTCTCCTGTCCCTATGTTAGTCTTTGAACTAGGCTTGGAACTCGTGGCATTAAGCGATCTCTTTCGTCGTGTTTTCTTTTTCTTTGCCTGAGCGATTGATGCAGTATCCCTCTCTTCAAGAATGTAGTTTTGATTTTGAAGCATTGACTGTGTAACTACATTCGCGGGTACAACGGGTGTGGTTCCTCGTGCTTGGTTGGTGACCTCAACCAAATTCAATGGCGTAATCTTGGGTGCATTAGGATTATGTGGACATTGAGCGATCAAATGATCTATGCCACAACGATTACATGTAAGTACCGGCATTCCCGATGTGCTCCCTTGATTTGGTTGCATTTGAGTGGCGATCTTCTGTAGCCTATTAGGGCACTCCGCTACACGATGCGGTCCACCACACTCGTAACATTGAAGAGGTGGTCTCCTCGCCATGGTATTAAGGTTTTGCCCTCTTGTGGCGAGAGCAGCCGCTTGATATACAGGCTTGACTTGCCCGAAATGATCCTCCATGTAGTACTGGGGAATCATTTCAAACGTATCAATCCCGTATGGAACAGTGGGGTCTATCTCCTCTTCATAATCCCCACATGCACTATGTGACTCACAACCCATCTGGTTTACAGGGGTAATTCTTGGTGGATGTGGAGGTTGTGGTCCTAGCACTGGCGGTGGTAACGGCACAGACTGGACTACATTCGGATTCTTTGGAACTATGTGCTATGACGGTTGCTCGATAGGTTGTGCAGGCATTAGCGCGGGTACTTGAGGTGTGTTTGACCAAGCTAGTGGTGCCTGGTTTGCCAACATTCGCTTAAGTGTTAGGCAATCTTTAGATTGATGGCCATACTTACCACATGCATTGCAATTCCCATTGAATTTAACTCTGAATGTGGGACATTCACTCGTGCTATGTGGTCCTAAGCACACCGAACACCATTGTTGCTCTCTCCTTGGGTACATATGGCTATTCTGAGGAGCTCGATTACTCCTAAAGTATTCTTGGAGAGCCTTAGTAAGGTCGGTCACAGACATTTCAGATATCTTGGGCTCCTTGGCAATAGGTTTTACCGTCATTGGCTCGTGCCCAGATACTTGAGAACTAACAGATTTTGTTTCTGAAGACACCTTTTTACCTGCAATCATCAAGTTGTCTTCTAACTGGATTGCATTGGTCGTGACTGCTTCCCACGTTGTAAGACCTCTAATGACTAGGCCATTGTAAATGTCCTCGTGGCGCAATCCTCGGATGAATCTATCGAGGAGTTGGTTGTTATTGAAGCGTTCATCGGGAGTGCAGCGAGAATTTAGATGCTTCAATCGACTTATAAAGTCTCTCACTGACTCCCCTTCCTCGCGTTCAGCTTTTTGGAGTTGAGATGCTACTCCCCAAAGCACACCCTCACGTATGTATTCTTTCAAGAACAATCTCTTGAGAGTGGGGTAGTGAGTGCGCTCTTCAACCCTTAAGGTTCGATACCAATCTCCGGCCTTCCCACTCAAGGTTAAGCCTAAGGCTTTACACTTATGCAGCTCATTGTGCTCTTCCAAAGAATCACACACGTGTTCAAAGACTTCAATGTGCTTCCTAACATCCTCGTTACCACTGAAGTTTTGAGTGAGCTTAGCCCCTTGTACTGCCTTGCTTCTAGGTTCTCTCTCAGGCATGCCCCGCATGTTTTCCGCAATGGATCGTCCGATCGTCTGAGCAAACGTTGCGAGATCACCTAAGTGAGCAGGCATAGTTGGTGGAGGCACTTCTGGGATAGCCTGGCTGATAGGAGTTGGCGTTGGTCTGAGTATGTTGGCAAATGACGTAGGATATGATATGTGGCTAGGCCTAGCTCCTCTTGGATAATGGTTATGATAAGGTGGTCGTGGAGCAGACGCCATTGGCATACTAAGAAGCGTAGGAGCTACCTGAGCATGAGTAGCGATAGGTACAGAGGGTCGATAGGCACTGGCACGCACTGTTGCAGGTACTGTTCCACTAGGTAGCGGTGTCGTACTAACTACAGCGGTAACAGGTGCACTTTTAGCTATGCTCATCATTGGGGTAGGCATTGCGGATTCCCTAATGGAAAGTTGAGCCAAGGTTGGAAAGCTAAAGTTACTACTCGTGGGCTCAACCTGCATTGAGACTCCAGGCGAAACAACATATGAAGGGTCTATGGGACTCACCGAGGGAGTCTCCAATTGTGATAGGGTTGGTTGGTTGGCCTTGCCCGTATCCAAAAACCTCATAGGGCAAGTGGAAACTAGGTCCACTCCCCTATTTTGCCTCTCAATTTGGATAATTCTATGAATAACATCACATATCATTTGCTGTTGATCTTCTAGATTAGTGGCGCTAGATGTAGATCGTAGGACTTCTAACCAACCTACATGGTATGTGTAACCCGTGTATAGGTCCGTTAGAGTCTCTGTGTGTAGATCATATTCCCAATTTTCATTGAGAAATATCCCATCTAGACTTGGTGTGCCAAACGGTTCTCTTGAAGTGGACGCAATGTCACTTCTTATGGATTGGCTTCTAGGGACCTCTACTTTAGGAAGAGCATCGGAATGTGGTAGCTCAGTAGGGCCCTCATTAAACGAAGTGGGTAGAATATCCACATGGACACTCTTTGGGAGGGTAGGGTCTACATAAGATGTGAATGGCGAATCAACTACCCCTCCTTCTTCATTTACTTCGCTTGTCGCATGTTCAGAGCGTGTAGCTCTACTAAAAGTCTCTATTAGACGACTAAACATGCTAGATCCAGGTTGTGGGGCCCACACTGGCATGTTTTGGCTTGTCTCCTCAGGGTTCTTGGTAGGGTGTCCTTCCATGGCTTCTGAGTCAGAAGATGAGTCACTATCCATTATTCGTGGATCTTGTGTCGCACTCCCTTGGGTTCCAGCCGAAGGCCAAGATGCTAACGTGGAGGGATGGTGTGAGCCTGCGTAGACTGAAACGCTTTCTAGTGGCTCAGACTCCAGCACCCGACCAGAGCGTAGATGCATGTGACGTGGGTACCCTACGTGCGTTGGTAACTACCCTTGAAACTCACACAAGTGGTTTCTTAGGTGTTTCGCACCCCGTTTTTACTTGTTTTTGTGTTGTTTTTAACCCGTTTTTGACCCCCTTATTACTTACGGTCGAACTTGGACTAGGGCGTATGATAGCTCGAAACGAGTGTATCGTTCAAAGGGTCCTAGTGTGCTTTACAACACCGTGTTCGCCTATCTAGAGCTCCTGTAGTCCTCAAAACAGTCCGTTTCCCTTGGAGGGAAGGGGCAAAAGCCTATTTGCTTGTGGAGGAAAGGGTGAGGGCTTTATCCCACATACTCACTTTACTCCTTGGGGAGTGGACTACATATAGGGCACAACTTCCCATAAGCTCTCACTTGAAAGAAAGCTATGGAGGCTCACTCTCCTATATATATATATCAAAAGACCGAGACCGGGGCCGGGGTCGGGGTCGTGGGTCAATTGGGGTTCTTTCTTTTCAAAAAAATTTTCTCCAATTAGAAAATCTTTCCTCTCCACACGTTCGGTTCTTTCTTTGAAAATAAAATTTAATTTTTTCCTTTTTATTTTTTATAATTTTTTATTTTCTGTTTTTTTTTGTGAGATAAGTTTTCTAGGGTTTCCTTGGGTTCAGCCTTGGCCACGGCGCAGTTCGCACACAGCACGGGTCTGTGGGGATTCAGAAATCCCCCCTCACACGCAGAAAACCAGATAACAGATCACACGCCCACACGCGGAGCGGAAAAATAACAGAAATGCAGAAGACAAATTACAGAGATAGATTGCAAAAAACGGAAACAACTCAACAACACACAGTCGCTTTCCTACAGTGTATATTAAACTTCACGCAGCACAGCCGAGCTGCAAACTGGAGCTTGGTGCAGGGCAACTCCCCGGCAGCGGCGCCAAAAATGTGCGCTTTTGCTGCACAGGTCGTAGCTGGGGACTTGCCGGACACCGTATGCGAGCCACGAATGGCTGCAAGCATACAACCAGGGAAGGAAGCTCAAACAGAATGCCAAAGGGTGTGTCACTCACCGCTCAACCGCTGCCTTGAAGGATTCCCGCGTCGCAGCCGTGAAGGAGGAGCCGCCGTCGCCGCTCTACCGCCTCTCCGCCGCCGTGCCGCTACACAGTGCTCGATCGCTCTCTCACTCTCTCTCTCTCTCACACACACGCAGGAGAAGGAAACCAAAGAGATAAGGCAAGAGCACTCTTGTATTCACAACACATGAGAATGAGGATTTTAGGGTTACATTTGACTCATATAGGTGACTTGGCCGTTCACACTTGGGCGCCCATACATGGCCGGCCGACCCTAACCCTTATCCTACTGATATCCAAGGTGCGCCTCTCATCGGCGATCACCCAATCCCTTCATCCTTAACATATGGTGCCGACAAGCCCGGCCCATGACTCAGAATATTTAAATTAATGACGTAAAATATAGTACGTCGCCATGTCCGCCATGGGTTAACATGGTGTGTCTAGAAATGATGTAGCATCATGTAAGGATGATGTGTGGTAGGTTGATTTAGGTGCTTCAAACCACATGACAAGTCATGGTGAGTTGTTCAAGAAAATGAAAAGTCTTGAAAGACTAGGTTTTGTTGAAACTGGAGATGACATTGCTCATCCGATTGCCCATGTTGGGGATGTGCCTTGCAGATGTACTTCATGTTCTGAACATTACAAAGAATCTAGATTATGTTGGCCAGATGATTGAGCAGGGTTTGCATGTTCAATTGAACCTTGATGGTGGTTGTTATGTAGAAGACTTTAAAGATAAGTGCAGGTTGGTTGCAAAAGACAACAGAGTGGGTAGAATGTTTACATTGAATGTAAATATGTGTGAAGTGAGTGTTGCAATGTTTACAAATGGTTCAAGAGTTGTTGAAGATACAGACATTTGGCACAAGAGAATTGGGCATGTCAATGTGTAAAGAATGAAGTCTATGCGGCTAAAAAAATTGTGACAGGGCTGTCTAAGTTTAAAGTTGAAGGTATGCATAAATTTTGTGAAGCATGTCAATTTGGAAAGTAAACAAAACATTTATTTCCACATGACAGAAATGTGAGTAGGAATGTACTAGATGTTATGCATTCAAATGTTTGGGGTCTTGCAAAGACTATGTCTATGGGTAGTTACAGGTACTATGTAACATTCATTGACCACACGAGAAAAGTGTGGGTGTACTTTATGAAGGAGAAGAGTGAAGTGTTCACTCATTTTTAGAATTTCAGAATCATGGCTCAAAAATAGACAGGAAAGCATGTGAAGTACCTAAGGTCAGATGGAGGGGGAGAATACTTCTCTAATGAGTTCTCTGAATTCTTACAGAAGAATGGCATTCAGAGATAATTTACATATAGATACACTCCGTAGCAAAATGGAGTTGTTGAGCAAAAAAATAGGCACATTCCAGAGATAGCACGAGCATTGATGGGGCTGAGAAGAATATTTCACATAGCTATTGGACTAAGGCTGTGTCTACAATAGTTTATATTATGAACAGGACCACCCTACTACATCTATACATGATGTAACGGCCGAGGAGTTTACTGGGCAAGAAACCTGATTTGTCTCACTTGAAAGTTTTTGGATATATTGCATATATGCATGTGCCAGATGAGTTACTTACCAAGCTAGATCCAAGAGCAAAAAAATGTGTGTTTATTGGATATTCCCTTGAGAAAAAGGGATATAGATATTATAATGCTAGTACACGTGAATTGAGGGTAAGCAGGGATGTTGTATTTGATGAGATGAGTAGCTAGTATACTGCTGAAAAGGATGTTGTTGGGGCTGATGTAAGTGGAAATGTGGTTGCATAGAATGCAAGTCAGCAATCACAGTCATTGAGTGGACCAGGAGAGTCCTCATTGAGTGGACCAAGAGAGTCCTCATTGAGCGGTTTTCTTGAAAGACCATGGAGTTGCAGGCTACGTCATAATACTAGTCCTAAAAAAATGGCTGATACATCACATAAAGGCAAAGAGAAAGTGGTTGAACCCCTTGGTATGCCTGACCTTTTTGCAGGGCATTCTCTTGCTGATAGAGATTCTAGTGGCTCGGAGATGAGCCTTGATGAGGAGCTTGGGATTCCAACAATGAGGACACTTGGTGTGAAGAAGGCTATGGAAGCCATGAATGCAAAGTTACGAAGATCTAGAAGAGTCAAAAATCATGTGCAAAGGTTGACCTATGATGGTTATCTGGCACATCACTATGCATATATGGCAAAAGTTGTGTATAGGTTGTAGAACTGACATGTTTTCATGAGGCTATTGGAAATGTGATTTGGGAGAAAGCTATGGATGAGGAGATGGATGCATTGTATGGAAATGAGACTTAGGGTTTGGTGCCATTACCTTAAGGCAAAAAAGCTATTGACTGTAAGTGGGTGTATAAGGTGAAACATAACAGTGATGGTAGCCTAAGCAGGTACAAGGCTAGATTTGTAGCCAAAGGATATGCGCAAACATATGGGATTGATTATGAGGAGACATTTGCCCCAGTTGCAAAGATGGTAACTGTGAGAGTTGTGGTTGTGGTGGCTGTAGCTAAAGGCTGGTTTTTACATCAGATGGATGTCAAAAATGTATTTTTGCATGGTGACTTGCAAGAAGATGTGTATATGGATCAACCACTAGGATTTGAGGAGTACGTGTGTAAGCTTTGTAAGGCCTTGTATGGGCTGAAGCAAGATCCATGAGCATGGCATAACAAGATTGCTGAGTATCTTGTCACTATTTGTTTTCATATGGTAGATGCAGATCACTCTTTGTATGTGTGAAAGAGTGATAAGGGTATTGTGATCATCACCATATATTCAAATGATCTTATTATTGGGGGTGACAACTTGGAAGCAATTGAGCATGTGAAAAGTCTTCTCAAAAGGAAGTTTGAGATAAAGGATTTGGGAGATATGCGCTACTTTTTAACAATTGAGGTCATTTGCACACCTAAGGGTATTTGGCTATCATAGAGATAGTATGCATTGGACATTGTCCAAGTATGGGATGGCTGATTGTAAGTCAATATCGTTGCCATTAGATCAAAATGGCAAGCTTAGTGCGGATGTAGGTTATATGTTGGAGGATCCCCCTATGTAGTACAGGAAGATTGTGGGGAGTTTAATCTATGTCATGATCAGCTTACTAGATTTGAGCTACATTGTTGGCTTAGAGAGCTAATTTATGCAGGTTTCGCATAAACCACATCTTGACAGTGTGCAACACACGCTTCGGTATTTGAGGTCCACTATCGATTATGCATTATTTTATGCAGTAGGTGTACCATTGGAGCTATATGGGTACACGGATGAAGATTGGGTAAGTAGAATCTTTGACAGGAGATCTACCAATGGATTTATGTTTTCATTGGGGAGTGCTACTCTGACATGGAGCAGCAAGAAGCATCGCACAGTTGCCTTGTCAAGTACAGAGGCAGAGTACAGAGGAGCTGCAGTGGCAACGTGTGAGGTATCTTGGTTACACAAGCTACTGCTGATTTGGGATTGCACATGGAGAGAAAGATTGTCATATATAGTGACAATCTTAGAAATATATAGTTGGCTAGGATTCCAGTTTTTCATGCACGAACAAAACACATTGAGGTGCATTACCACTTCATCAGAGAGAGAGCCTTGGCAGGCAACATCAACTTGGCCTACATCAACACACATGATCAGGTTGCTAACAACTTCACAAAGGCCTTGGGAGCTGAGAAACTCCGTAGATTTTAAGATAGGCTTGGAGTTCATGAGCTGGAGTTGATCTTTAGGGGGAGTGTTGAGATGTCAAGCTCAATGTGAGCTAACACTCACGAGGCACTTGCATGATCGTTTGACATTTATATCACTGGCAGGTTTGGTAGATGGCACTGACATATCTTTGATAGAGATTCTAGAGCTGGACTACACTGACTAGTCCACATCTACCCACTCCTCTTAGAATGTTCACATTATGGACCGCTTGTATATACTCTATTATGTGTGTTAGTCACTTTATCTTCTTTGTAGACCTCTTTTGTTATGTGAACAAGAAGAAGAATTTTCAGCCTCTCAACTTGTGTGTTCTCTTCTACGATTTTTGTGAGTGTGTGTTCTTGCAAGAGCTTAAACTATCCTCTCCCCTATATCTTTTCACTCCACGTGTCTTGAGCCCTGACCAATTTTTTACTTTCATTGCACTAGCCACCCCCGAGCAAGCAGCCATGGCTAGAGCCTATTTTACCCATGGTGAGCCGAGTGTAGGCCCATCATCAACAACGACCATGGTTACACCTACACCCATACCATCCCCTACTCAACCCCCCCACCCTCAGGCCGTTCCTCCAACCACAGTCATGGTACGCATCGTAGGGGTGGTTGTAAGATTTCTCCCCAGCCTCTCAAAATGTCTAGCATATTCTCCTGTAATCAATTCCCTCTTCAAAAATATAAGAGATCTTGTCTCTGTCTGTTTTGGCATAGAGAGAGAAAATATTCTAGAGAGAGAATATTTAGATTATGAATATTTTTGGATAGAAAAATACATCTTATTAAAATAAGTTCCCCTGAAATAGAAATTCAAAAAGAATTTTCCAATGTGCAATTGGAATTAATTGGAAATGGGTATGAAGGACCTTAGCCTAAGGGTCTAGACTTTTAGAAATTTTTTGGATTATGGTCCAATTAAGGTTCCTACGACCAATAAGATCAAAATATGTGTGGGGAGGAGATAAATCCAATTTTGTAAAAGATGATAACCAAAAATGAGTAAATGCTCACATAAGATGAAGAGTTGAAAATGTACAAGGTTTATTAGTAAAAAAACTATGAGTAATATTAAAAATATGAGATATTTTGGGTATCCAAAAATGAGTAAATGCTCACATAAGATGAAGAGTTGAAAATGTACAAGGTTTATTAGTAATAAACTATGAGCAATATTAAAAATATGAGATATTTTGGGTATAATGATTCCATTTTGACACATATGTAAGGAAGGGGAGTCCATTAAAGGAGGTGCATATTTCACATGCTTGAATGAGTTTTAAACTCATAAAAATTGAGATATTTTATCTCTCCTCTCTCCTAATTCAAGTCTAGTTGCAAAAAGTTAGCTCAACTGACCTAAAAATGGTTAAAAATTGACCAAACTGAGTTGGAAAATTCTAGAATCAGTTTGTTTAGTTAGGAGCTCACTTTTTCCTATAAATAGAGACCTTCCCCTTTGTTGAAAAAAAACAATGTCTAATGCATTGTTACTCTACTCCACCCAAGCCAAGAACTATGAGTTTGTTAATAATTCATTAGTTTTTGACATTTCCCTCTTCCAAAGATTGGTGGCCACTCTTGTTCAAACAAGAGTTGAACCCTCAAACCATCAAGCCAAAGGAAGGCTATCAAAGTCATTAGTAAGTTGGTGGTTCTTCTTTCTTTCAATTATTTTATGGATTTTTATGGTTTTAAAATGGTTTTTATGCTTTATGTCTTCTCTATAATGTTAGGCCTCATTACAAAAGGCATTCCCCTCTCTTCTCTAACAAAACCAACCATTCTCTATCCTAGGTGAATGCACTACAAGGGATCGGGCTCATACTCGCGCTCCTAGCCGCTAAAAATGACTTGTGAAAAAAAGTAGCGGGCCCGTGTATCAGCGCGTGTATCATCGCGGCCACAGACATGCATGTAAAAGCGCGTGTATAGGACCTCTCAGACGCGCTTATACACGGGTGTATAGCCGTGTTCTTTTCACAGACGCGTTGGTACATGCGACTATACACGCCTTTCTTTAATTTAGACGCGCTTATACACGGGTGTATAGCCGCGTTTTGTTCAGTTCAGATGTCTCAGACGCGTTGATACCTGCGTCTATACACGCGTTTCTTTAATTTAGACGCGCTTATACACGCGTAATTGTCAATTTTGACGCATTAATACACGCGTATTTTACAGATTATCTGCGTAAATACACGCGAGTTTTAGCAATTCTGACGCGTTTATACACGCCAACAGAGAGCAAAAAAAATCCAGAGAGTGCTATTTGGTGCCTGAATACTGTTCCAGCATTCCAGCACCCAATAACACTCTCTGGATTTTTTTTTTTGTGCATTAGACCATCCACGAAGAACATATGCACGAGGGAGATTAAGACAAGAACGACATGAATGCATACATTGTCAATACACGATTCAAGACAGACATGAATGTAATACTATCGATTAATCAATTCAATATTACTATCAAAATTTCATACATGTATACAAGGGAGTCCATATCTCGAAGTAGCCCATGGCTTCAGTTTACAAAAAAATATATACAACCACATCCTCAATATGGAATGTGATACTATAAGTCTGAGTACTACTCAGACCCAGATGATGACTCGGTGCTCCCTCCATGCTCAGATGAGCTCACATCGGTCGGAATGTCCGATGAGTAGTGCTCACGTCCACCCTCTGCAGTGGCGGCGGGTGGATCATCAGCAGCTTGTGCCTGTTCAAGTAATATATAGTATATAAGTATATATATATGTAATTCAATAAACCAAAATCATTCGTTTAGAATTTTCAAGTACCTGTCCACCGTATGGTCTCATGGCCATCTCAAACTGCGCATCCGTAATACGTCCCTCGGCTCTGAAGATGGCCCACGTGTCACGTCTGCTATGCCGGCGAGCATACGCAGTATCGTGGGTTATGGGCTTCCTCCCCGTAACCCGTCTGTATCATAATCAACACAATTTGTAAGATTAAAACAATCATAGAATCAATGAATTAAGTAAACAATCAAATAAAGTGGCAAGATACTTACGAACTCTGCCTCCCATGACTCGACGCCGCCAGATCCGAAATGCAAAGATCCAATGGTCTCCATCTGGATCCGTCGTGCCTCCACACGCTGCCTGCTCTTCACGCCACCCTCTGCTCGTTTCTTTGCCTCCTTCCACTCGCGTTTGTGCGCAGTGGCAGGTTTCTCAGGAGGATAACCACCCGCAGCTACATTTAGCCGGTCATCGTACGCAAGTTTTTTAAGGTGAGATATTTTATTACTTCAGATCTCCCTTATTCGCGTCCTTCCCCATACATCCGAGAATGTAGCATGTGGGGGATTGGGGTACCGACTATGTACAGCCTCTATCACCTCCCCAACTAATCGGCTATTTTGATCTTTGAATTTAATAAAATAATTTCTATATGAGTTTGATACTACCCCACGCATGTACTCCATTACCTCCCTCCCCCTCGCATCCATCACTATCCCGCCCCTATCCGTCACATCATAGCAGACCACTCTCTCCATCTCTCTCATCTCCTTCTCTTCCGAACTGTCTCCTCTAACTCTTCTCCCTCTATCTCCTCTCTCACCGCATGCCCTACTACCTCCCCCACCTCCCCCACCTCCCCCACCAAAGCACCCACCGCATCCTCCACTCCCACTCTTCCTACTGCTGCGGGTGGAGTCACGACTGGGGGATTGTCTACGTGACGGTGGCTGTGAGCCCTGACGTGACGGTGGCTCTAAGGGAGCATGTGATGGTGGCTGTGAGGGTGTACGTGAGTGTGTCTGGGACGAGGTATGTCTCCTCGGTGGACGTGAAAGAGGAGAAGCTGCATGCCGTCTCGTCGGACTCGGAGGAATAGACGGCACTGGAGTGCCCTGGATACTCACGGTAGGGGTATAGACACCAGGTAGGGAAGGAGGGGGATGGGCATACATATACTCTGTAAGCTCAACTGGACCAGGATGGCGCCCAAAATGATTCAGCATCTCCATTAGCCAATTGCTGTACGCAAATGGATCGGATGAAGAACCTGGAATATCCATAAAGAACCTGCAACAAACATGTTCATGTACATCATGGGCTGTCTCTTGACTCACACAAATATCATCATTCAAGTCAGTTGTGTTGCCTGCAAATCATGAATTCTGAAACGCAGTCTCGTGTATACACCCGTCAAAAAATGCGTGTATACACTTGTCCAGAAACGTGTGTATATCCGCGTGAACAGACTCTGCAGACAGATTACACGCGCTTTTACACGCGTTTCCACACGCGACCTGCGAAATTTTTTTTTCAAAAGAACCGACCTCCGACAAAGACAAAGTGTCCTTATAAAAGGACCATTGTCGCCCCTGTCAGAATCATTCACCCAATCATGTGCACAGAAGCAAAAGGACGGAGACAAACCCAAAAAGCAAAGAGCAAATAGCATAAACAAATCTAAGGAAAGAGACAAGGCACAGGACAAACTGACTCACCTCTCAAAAAGTGTCTTCTCTGCTCCTTCTCTGCTCCCTCCTTCTCCCGTGTGTGCTCCTTCTCTGCTCCCTCCTTGCACTTAGGTTTCGTTACTGTTGGAAGAGGCGAAAACGAAAGCAGTGTTGATATGTTAGTTCAAAATCTATATTTGGGAAAGGCGGGCTATTTTTAGTTTAAACATACCGTCGCATTTATAAACGCGTGTATATTTGCGTGTATGATATTTTAGCTGCGTTTATACACACGTTTTGCAGGAATTACCCGCGTTAATACACGCGATTCTTAGGAAATAGCCGCGTTAATACACGCAATTTTTAGGAAATAGCCGCGTCAATACACGCGATTTTTATACTTTCATTAAAAACATATTATGATTTTGTGTTTTCTGATTTGTACATAGGATATCATCAACCTCTTCAAGCAGTTCTGGGGAAGATGAGACAATGCGTCATCGTAATCGCGATGTGTGGTTGGGACAACGGATCAAATGTATGTGTAATCGATGTCAAGGATGCATTGTACGAGCACGTCAAATTACCTTGAATCACATCTCCATGTATGGAGAATGGAATCAAACAGGTTTAGAGGTGAGTAGATGTAAATTGAGATGGTATTCAAATGACTCATGGTATCCAAATTAAATTAATAGAGTTGTAATATATAAACTCTAATTGAAGCAGGATGCAGTACCACACCCTAACATGGTACCCTACGCGCGACGAGAGCATGCAAAGCATCGACGAGATGATGCTGGAGCTTCGAGATCTATTGTCAGAGATGAGTGGGAAAGGGATGACAATAGCCCTGCACCCCACGAAGTTGTGGAAGAGGAGGTGCTTGATGATATGGTGCGGAATCTTTTTAAGGATGATCCCAAAGGTATGGATGACGATGATATGGAACAAGAGCATCTTTATAAGGCTTCATCGACACCGGTGTTTGAAGGGTGCACATTCTCTGTTTTACGTGCTTCACTTGAACTACTTAATATACAAACAGTTTATGGATGGAGCAATGCAAGTCTTGACGCATTATTAAAGTAAGCATTCTAACTTACAAATTTGAATTAGTGGTTTAAGGTTTAGGATTTAAGACTAATTATAATTGATGATATTGGATGCAGGCTATTATCAAACATGCTTCCAAAGGAAAATAGACTACCCACCTCAAGAGACATAGCGAGGCGCTATGTGACATCTCTTGGAGGACTGGATTATGATCGCATACATGCATGCGTCAATGATTGCATTCTCTTTCGTGGGACGCATAAGGAGGCTCTACATTGTCCCACTTGTGGTGAAGCAAGGTACAGAACAGATATGAAGAGTTTTGATGTACCTCGTAAAGTCTTGCAACACTTTCCTATAATTCCTCGCATCAAACACATGTTCAAGTGCAAATCCATAGCAGAGCTCATGTCATGGCATTTCTCACATCGATCGGATGATGGCATGTGGAGAATTCCCGCAGACACTCCTGCTTGGAAGCATATTGAAGATGAGTGGCCCAGCTTTAAAACAGAGCCCAAAAACTTGAGACTTGGCCTGGGTATGGATGGAGTGAATCCATTTGGTTTCAAAAGCACCGCATACAGCGTGTGGCCAGTTGTGTTGGTGAATTATAACCTTCCACCATCAATGGCGATCAAGAAGGGACATCTTATGTTATCCCTTCTAATTCCAGGGAAACATAAAGTCAAGCATATGGATGTTTATCTTGAACCATTGATTGATGAGTTGGAGGAACTATGGAGAGGTGTTGCGGTGGTGGACATTAGTAGGCCTCCCTCCTCTCGACACTTCGACTTAAAAGTAGTGTTGATGTGGACAATGCATGGAACAAGGAATAAGAGTTGTTTTCTGAAACCGGGCATGGATCTGGTTGATTGACCTTGCTGGTCCTCAATGGATGAGTCCATGGCTCTTTTATATGGATCTGTGGGTTGATCTTGCTGATCTTCCACGGAGATTCCATTCTATTATATGAATATATTGCCGGTTACTATGAGCTAGGAACTATGGAAAAGGCCCCTGAGTGAACAGCTGGTGAGCGTTCTGGTTGCCAATGATGCCATAAGTATACCGATGAATGAATGACTAGAAATAAGGATTCAATCAGAGACTTTGAGGATTGTCATCAGTGACATAATGGTTTCAAGGATTGTTTTAAAATTAGCTGATGCTAAGAAAAAGGCAATTTCATATTGGGTGTGTAAGTGGTGTGGCTAGTTTTATGTTTGCATGAACTTCCGGCTAGGGGGCCTTGGAACTCTTTTCCTTGGTACCCGAGACAAAACTTAACCAAATTCTTAATTGGATCCTATCACTACAGTGGTTGGGCAGTTGGCTAACCCATGGGACTGGATGGGGTTACGCTAGACTGATGGATCCGTAAATCGAGACTCAATTTCTGTTTACGATAGATAAAGTAAATCCCAAATAGTAATTGTTCTATGGATAAGAATCAACGGTTGTGCCTCTTAATGGGAAAAAAAGCATTGATCCCAATGATCCAAGTGCAAGTTTCTTTCTTGATCTGATCGAGTATCTTTATAGGTGCAGTCGATGGATCAGCATGATCAGCAATGATCTTGACTACGTTAGAGTAAAAAGTTATCCTGGTGGAATCGCCCGTGCTTTCTGGGTAAGGGAAGTTTTTCCGGGTTCGATTTTGGAAAAACCGACGGATTAGTCTCTTGTCCGGATATTCGTGGACGAGGCCCCGAGTGTGGGACTCTGTCCCGCGCAAGAAGTGCTACTTCCGCTACTAGTACCCCAAATCCGTTGCGTGGTGGGGACAGGGATCTCATAGTGGTGGTGGTGGTTGTGGTGGCAGTAGTGCCATGGATGCATTTACCCCTCCAAGAGCATCCACCCATATAGAGTGTGGCCGACACCCCCATCTCATTGTGTTGATCTAGTCAACATTTTGGTAGTAGACCTCTCCCTAATGCAGATCAACATCTTTACACTGTGTGGGAAGAGAAGGTCGTTCTTGATGATGTTGGTCAGGAGATGCAGAGTCGTGTGAGGGAACTATGTAAAATAGTATTCTCCCATGAAACTTTAACCAAACTCCTCTGCCTTCCATCCGAGAAGAAAACAAGAATTTTTAATCAACTCAAGAGTGAGTTCAAGCCTGCCTCAAGTAGCAAGGAAGTACCTAACAAGTGGTCTACAATCTCACAAGAGATTGTATGAAACACAAGAGGTCCGATGTCACCCAAGCAGTGAAAATGGGGGGAGAAAAACCTTGGTTCATTTACCAAGAGAGATGGGATGAGGAGGTGAGGAAGCACGCTGAAAACCCCTGATGATACTCAGCAAGAGGGAGAAGCGGCAAAGCAACTAGAGAGCGTGGGGAACTTGCACCTCAAGAGCGGTGGACGGGACTCATCTTATGAGTATTTTGTAAGTATCCATGCTTTCTGTAGCCTCTCATTTATATGTTAACTAGTGTATAGTTGTATGTTTTTATTTATGTTTTGTTTTCATCTATGCAGTAGTAGCGGGTGGTTGGATGCCAGGCTACCAAGTTGGAAGAGTGTTATGCATTCAAGCATGGAACTTATGCCTTTCTTGAGTGCATTGAGCACGACAATGAAAATATAGATTGGACAAGTGTGGTTTCGATAAGTATGTCATGCCATATGCCAATTTGAGGTTTTTGGTAAGTTTGTATATGCTAATTTGTGGGTATTGCATTGTTTTTACAGAGAGCAGTACCTAACCCTCCCCGTTGAGGCTAGTTCGTAGATTACACACCTACTTTAGCTAGCATAGTTTTCAAATTGTATAGATCTTTTTGGTTTTGGAATTGTACAAATATTTTTTTTCGCCCCTTTTGGGCATGTATAGGTCACTTGCATATGCGATAACTTTCTTGTATAAACATTTATTATATAAGTAGTCATATCATACAATTTGGATCAATGTCTCATTGTGGTTGACATCAAGTAATGAAACTTGATTTTGTACATCAATGTATCTTTATTTGTGGTGATTCTTTAAGTGTGTAAAATTTCACTTGAATGCAACAAAATCTTCAAATATTTAGCATAATGGTGTATATAGGTATAGAATTGTACTTGTATGCACCATAATGCTAAAAATATATATATACCTATATCCATTGGTATTTTAATTGGTATAAGCGTCAAAAGACACTTGCGTTTGTCATTATTTGAGTTCATATACATGTTAGAATGAATGTGGGGACTAGTGATGTTCCATTAAGTCGATTCCTGCACACATTAAATCAAGCATATTTTTATATGATTATTAATTCGCTATTTTTCGACGATGGTAACAGCATGTATATGGACTTTTGTAGCAACACTTTTTCCAACGTGAGTATTGCAATCACTATAAACAATGTATCTTGATTTTGTAGTTATTGCTTCTCCAAGACCTCTCCAGTTAACCAGATTTTCAAAAATGGTCTAGTTCCCATGGGGTAGCCACAAAAGTGTAGATAGGGTGATCATCACCAATTTGGGAACTTCTTGAATAATCAAAGTTTCCCATCATGTTATATATCATTGGAAAGGTCTCAATGAGTAGATTCCAAATGTGCAATACCCGCCTTTTGATTTGATTTTCAAAAATTTCACCATGAGCCCATTTTTCTAGAGAGAAAAGGTGTGGAAATCCTTAAGGGGAAAAAATGCGAGTCCATATTTTGCCTAAAGGTAGATGTAGGATACCAATGCCTCTTTCACTCTTTGGCATGCCCAATCTATCCCAGGAAAGCGAAGCTACCACTCTCATGTTACTACTCCTATTTCTCCATAGAAAGTCTCTTACATGCCCCATAATTTTCTTGACTTTTACCAAAGTTAAGCACTATGCATTGGAACATGATGTAGGCATTTAAAACAACATTACAAATGGTCACCCTGTCTTCAACTTCTGAATGAATCTCTCTAGGGCCCAATCACTTAGCTGTTTGTTTTTCACCTCCACTCCAAAAGGAATTCCTAGGTGTCCAATTATTTGACCTCTCCTAATTACCTCACATCCCCATCTTTCTAGGTCAAAGTCATTGTCTTCAGTCATACTAGCGATCTTGGATTTATGAATGTTACATCTGGACCCATAAGCTTTAGCGAATTCCCATATAATGGATAATGCTTGCCTCAAATTATCATTCTTTGCACTCAGGAAGAGCAATGATTCATCAGCAAAACATTGAATTACCGATTCCTCACCACTTCTCAGCTTTGGTCTAGTCACCCTTCCTTTTCCATAGGCATCTTCAAGGGCCACAATGAGGGGATGAGAGGCAATAGTAAAACATTGAATTACCAATTCCTCACCACTTCTCAGCTTTGGTCCAGTCACCCTCCCTTTTCCATAGGCATCTTCAAGGGCCACAATGAGGGGATGAGAGGCAATAGTAAAGAGCAAGGGGGCAAGAGGGCATCCATGTCTCACCGACACCTTGACCTCAACCCTCCCACAAGTCTTCCATTTTAAAGCAGTTTAGAGTGTCCCCCAAGCGTAATGGCATAAATACAGGAAACCATCTTAAATCAAAAGCCCAGTTTCTCCATTACCCTTACCACAAAAGACCAATGGATCCTATCATATGCTTTCTCCAAATCAAGTTGAAGCAGAATGCATTTCTGATCAGTATTTTGAGCCACATCCTTCCCTAACATAGCTGCAAATATGTTATCATATATGGATGTACCCTTAATGAAACCATATTGTTTCCTAGACACAATCTCTTGGAGAACAAGGGATATCCTCAAGGCAATGAATCTAGCAGGAATTTTGTAAAAAATCATAGAGTTAGTAAAGATATGGGTCTCCAATGGTTAAACCTATTCCATGCATCCTATTTGGGGATAAGTTTCACCACTCCCTCCTTTAGATCTTTATTGAGGATACCAATATTGAATGCCTCTCTCCATATATTCCATACTAGTTCCTTTAATGAAGGCCAAAAGGAAATGAATAATTCCACATATATCCCATCTTAATCAAGTGACTTCCCTTTCCCTAGCTTAAGTAGGGCCTCAGTAGGTGTGAGATCCCATTGCCCCCTCTGTGCACCGGATTCCCGAATGGTAGCAGCAGAAGTAGCTTCCTCTTGCGTGGGGCAGGGTTTCTCACTCGGGGCCTCGCCCTCGAATGTCCGGGCACTAAGCTGGTGGTCATTCCGAAAACCGAAACCGGAAAAATTTCCCATGCCTGGAAAACGAGGACGATTCCACCATTTTTTTTTCTTAACAAATTATTCTAATGAGGTCAAGATACTAAACTAACCTTCATCTGATTAAATCAGATAGAAGGGAAACTATTACAGACTTAACTTGAAGGAATCAACGCTTTTTTCCTAATTGAATCAGGCACAGCTGTTGATCTATTTATTAGAGAAGTCTTTAGGCTTTTATTTAACTACTCGAGTTCTAAACGTATTCCTATTAATCAATTTTATTATTAAAACTCTACTGATTCCAACCTAACCCCATCCGGCCCATGGGTTAGCCACCGCCCAACCACTGGAATTGGTAGAACCAAACAAGTACTCACCCACCCATAATCGAATGCCTTTCTTAACTTTTGCTTTAGAATATAGATACGCACACACTCCTCTTTAAACTTTAACTTTTAAAACAATCCATTGACAAACAATTATTGGTTACAGATGTTATAACTCAAAATTTCCTTTTAATTCTTGTTTCTCACAAAATAGTATCACTCTAGACTCTCCGTTGAGACCAGCATGTCAGCAAACCAAGATCCAGTAAAATAGATTACAATAATTTTCTCGTCTCATCATACATATATATATCTTCCACGACATACGCATGGGTGTCGTAAGCACTGCGAGCCCATGCATCGCCTGGTCAGAACCCTCCAGGATCCTCTTTAGGTGTCCTGGCACTTTACTCACAGACTGCTTCGTCAGCCCTCGCCCATCGTATATTGGAAGCACACCATTTTTCACCACACCCAGGCTGGTCAAGACCTAGGCAGGTTTTTGCCACATGAGCCATCCTTTGAACACTCCCTGCCAGCTGTTGCAACCGAACTTCCCTTAGAAAAACACATATACCACATTCTCCCTCCACCAGCATTCTAGCGTAAGACGATCCTTTAAGAAAACAAGGTTTCTATGCAAGTTTTCATTTTTGATTTTCTTTTGAATACAATGGGTATACCTTAAATCCGTATCCCAATACTTCTAGATTGCAGGTTTAAAATTCCAATAGAATTTCATGAAATCCGTAACCTTGATCCTGAGATCAAAATCAAGGGTCTTAACTTGATTTCAGATTCGGTGGGTGATTTGAGTGAATTTTCTTGAACTGGTCACATCGTCTTTTCTTGAAACTCCTGAAGGAGTTATGTCTTGGTGAGAGTCTGATTCAGGGTTTGAGTTTGGAGAGGTTGTCCTTGAACTATCTTTCTCAAAGGGTTATATTTCAATTACTACTTTTCATTCATTGAGTATTTTACTTAACTAAATTCAAAACTAATCACGAATTCCTATGAGAAATACATTAATCATGTATCTAAAATTCTGACTTCGATAGTTTTTTTGAATTTTCTCATTTACCATCCTAGAGAATATGAAACGGTAGAATTTTCTCTCATAGATTATTTACTTATTCATTTACCAATATTCATGGGTTTAAACATAGGATTAAAGAGAACTCTTATTTTGATATAAAAATTCTGTATACATCTATTTATGCATAAAATCCAACTTCTATAGAAATAACACTTTTATATAAAAGAAAATCCTTTTATGCATCTATTTATGTATAAAAAATCAATTTTGATGGAAGTAACACTTTTATAGTAAAAGAACTTCTTTTATGCATCATTTTATGAATAAAAATGAATATTGATGAAAGTAACACTTTTGTAATAAAAAAATACTTTTATGCATCATTTTATGCATAAAAATCAATATTGATGAAAGTAACACTTTTATAATAAAAAAAATTCTTTTATGCATCATATTATGCAAAAAAATTAATATTGATTAAATTAATATTTTTATAATTTAAATTTTTTTTTATGCATTATTTTATGCATAAAATTTAATATTGATGAAAGTAACACTTTTATAATAAAAAAATTCTTTTATGAATCATTTTATGCATAAAAATCAATATTCATGAAAGTAACACTTTTATAATAATAATAAAAAATTCCAATATGCATCTTTCTATGCATAGAATTTAAATCTAATGAAAATCACACGTTTATAATTAAAAAAATATCCAATATGCATCTTTCTATGCATAGAATTTAAATCTAATGAGAATCACTCTTTTATAATAATAAAAATATTCAATATGCATCTTTCTATGCATAGAATTTTATTTTAAAGAAAATAACACTTTTATAATAAAAATATTTCTACTATGCATTTTTCTATGGCTAGAATAAAAATAACACTTTTAGAATACACAAACAGTGGGGATTACTCTTTTTGAATAATAAAAGATAAAACTATTTCACAAAATTTAAGAGAATTTTGCCATAGCCTTCTTTGTATGGCTGACCATTTTTTAAATTTTTCTATCCTCAAGTTACTTAAAAATTATCCCAAATGGTTTAAAGCATTCGAAACTAATCAAATTCTACTTTTAAAAGAGAAACAATATGAAAAGTTTAATTCTAACAATTTGATGACTTGTCTAGGATAAAGAAAGGCTGAATTTAAGAATGAAGAGAGGGGGAAAGCCTTTCCAACAAGGCATAACATCATTTTTTTCATTTTAAGGAAAACAAAAACTAGAAAACCATTAAAAGGAATAAAGAAAAAGTAGGAGTTCTAGCTTACATGAATTTCTGTGAGCTTTCCTTTGGCTTGATGGTTTGAGGGATCTTCTCTTGTTTGCAACAAGAGTGGCCAGTGGCCATCAATTCTTTTGAAGAGAAAAAGGTCAAAAACTAATGAATTATCAATAAATTCACTATTTTTGGCTCTGGGGTGGTGGAGTAGAGTAACAGTGCATAAAACACTATTAAGCTTCTACAAAGGGGGAGGCTTCTATTTATAGGAAAATTGAAGTAGGAGAGAGGAGAGATGAAATATCTCAATATTTAAGACTTTAAAACTCCACCACACAGGTGAAATAGGCGCCTCCATGAGGGGGAATCCCCACTCTAAGGTGTCAAAAATTCATTTTCTTAGTATTTCCTTTGGTCCTTAGTTCACTCTTAATCTTTTCTGAGGATTTACTCATTTTTGGGAGGAGTTTCTTTATTTCTTCAATTTATCTCCTCCCTACATTTGGATTAATCTCATTGGCCCCTTAGAACCTTAATTTAAAATTTTCAGAAAATTTGGACCCTTAGGATAAGACCTTTTGAACACATTATAATTTATTTCTAATGCACCTTCTGGAAATCTTTTTGAACTTCTGATTCGGGGAAATTTATTTTAATAATAAGAGATATTTTTTCATCCAAAAATATCTAAATCTGAATAACCTCTCTCTAGAATATTTTCTCTATCTAAGCCAAATAGGTAAAAACAAGATCTTTTATTATTCTGAAGATGGAATTGATTACAGGGAAAAATACTGGACATCTTGAGGGGATGGGCTGGAATCTTACATTATCTCCTACTTGATTTGGCTTCTTTCTCCCAGGTGGCATCTTCAAAAGGATAGAACTTCCATTTAACTAATAATTCTCTCAGAATTCTATTCCTAAGAACCTTTTCTCGAACATCAAGGATTTCTTCAAGTTAGAGTTCCATCTGCCCTTGGGTTGAAGAAGTTAAGATTTCATTCATCAAGCACATAATTCCGACTTGGTCTATACTTTTTAAAAAGGTTGACATAAAATACATTATGTACTTTGAGATGAGGAGGCGGAAGAAGTTCGTAGGCTAAGTCACCTACTTTCTTTGTAATCAGATATGGCCCACAATATCTGGGGGATAACTTCTTGTACTTCCCAAGAGATAGAGAACTTCTTTTGGGGCGTACTCGAATGAAGACCATATCTGCTTCTTTGAATTTTTTGTCTGTCCTCTTCTTATCTGCATATTGTTTATGTCTATCCTAGGCTGCTTTTATATCTTTGCGAATTGACTGCATTTGCTGCTCCATGTCATCAAGCATCTGTCTGGACATCTCAACCCTAATCAATGGGTCAGACCAAGTTAATGGAGTTAACTTGGTCCATGTGACTGCATTTGCTGCTCCATGTCATCAAGCATCTGTCTGGACATCTCAACCCTAATCAATGGGTCAGACCAAGTTAATGGAGTTAAGCAATCTTGTCCATACACAAATCTTTAAAAGGGCTCATCCCAATCTTTGGTGATAAGAAGCATTGTAGGCAAACTCGACTAGGTGCAGATAACTTAGCCACTTCTCTTGGATTCCCTGCCATAGCATGACTGAAGTATATCTTCGATTACTTGGTTCACCCTTTCAGTTTGACCATTGGTCTCGGGGTGGTAAGCTATGCTGAGATTCAAGAAAGTTCCTAGTGCTTCAAAAAATGCAGTCCAGAATCTCGACGTGAATTTGGAGTCTCGATCACTTACTATTCTTTAGGGTAGGCCATGCAATCTGAAGATTTCTTTGAGGAGCACATCCACTGTAGTGTAGGTTTCTTTTACTGGAATCAGATGGACAACTTTGGTTAGTCTATCAACTACCACAAAGATGGAGTTGTAAACTGATTGCACTGAAGGTAATCCAGTAATAAAATCCATACTGATGCATTCCCACTTCATCTGGGGGATGTCTAATAGTAACTTCCCAAGAATTTTTACTCTCTCGGCCTTGACTTTCTGGCACGTCAAACATTGACATACATGATTAAGCACATCCTTTTTTAGACCAGGCCAAAAGAAGTTTTTCTTCAGAGACATGTAGGCTTTGATGAAACCTGGATGTCCTGCAATAAGGCTGTCATGGGCTTCATTCAGAATTTGACCCTTAGTTCCCTCATCATTGGGAATGCATAACCTGCGATTATAATACATAATTCCATCATCTAGGCTATACCGTTGAGCTCGGTTCAACTCATGTGGAGTTTTGCTTTCTTGCATAAGTAGGGTAGCAATAGGACCAAAGAATCTATCTTGCATGATCTTCTCTCTTGCTTCAATATTCAAAGGATTTGACACTACAATAATTGCAAAAAGCAAGGAGGCTTTTCTGCTATTGAGGGTATCTGCTACCACATTTTCTTTTCTTGGGCGGTACTTGATTTCAAAATCAAATTCTTGCGGGGTCTACATCCACCTTCTTTGGCAAGCATGTTGAGATCTTTCCTGAGTGAAGATCCACTTTAAGCTCTGATGATCTGTCATCAAAGTGAATCTTTGACCCAGTAGGTAATGTCTCCACAACTTCAGGGCATATACTACTAAAAGTAGTTCCAGGTTGTGGTGGACAACATCATTCCTCTCATGCGTTTTGAGTTTTCGGGATTCATAAGCCACTGTATGACCATCCTGCATGAGTGCGCCTCCCAGGGAAAAACCACTGGCATCAGTTTTACTACCTCAAAGGGTAGAGAGAAATCTGGAAACTTTCGAACGGGATTGGTTACCAAGGCGGTCTTCAGCTTATCTCAAAAGCACTCTGGCACCTAGCAGACCTTTAATTAAAACAATGTTTAAGTGCAAATCCATTGCAGGATTGATGACTTGGCACCATAACACTAGGTCCACAGATGGTGTTATGCGTATGCCAAGGCTCGCCATATTCGACTCAGACTAGCGATGGATGGAGTGAATCCATTCGATCTACGAAGTTCATCATGGAGTATATATGCCTGTTTGTCTAGTTAACTATAATCTTCCACCATGGATAGAGATAAAAAAGGGCATCTTTTATTATCTTTGATAGTTCCTGGAAAGTACAAGGTGAAGAACATGGATGTGTATTTATCCCCTTTAGTTGTGGAGCTTCCTGTTTTATGGGAGGGCATTGAAGTTCATGATATTTCCAAGAGGTTTAGACAATGTGTGCTAACATTAAGAGGAATACTTATGTGGACTATGCATGATTGTCCTGGCTATGGAGAGTGCTCAGGTAATACTTATGCGGACTATGCATGATTGTCCTGGCTATGGAGAGTGCTCAGGTAATACTTATGTGGACTATGCATGATTGTCCTGGCTATGGAGAGTGCTCAGGTAATACTATAGCTTGTTAACATATTATGTTAAATTATGATTGTCATCCAAACTTACCTCTGCTTGCTACAATCTTTTCTGATGTTCTACAGGGCTTTGAGTGTCAGGGTATAATGGATGTCCATTATGTGGACTGCAACTTGAGGCTTGGTACTCAAAGTCTATGAAGAATATAGTATACGAGGGCCACAAGAAGTATCTCCCAGTGGAACATCCTTTACATGAGGGATTTCTAGGGAGGTCTCCTCGATTCTCTACAGAACTTTGTTTTTGGAACTATAGGAAGGGGAATTGATTGTGCAAACACTGTGTATGCTGCAAAGAGGTCTCAAAGTTGCCATTGTGTGTATGTATGCAAAGTAAGGTCACTGGTTGTGATAGTTTGGGTGCAGTATAGTACCACTGCAAGAATACAATAGTTTGTGCAGTGCTATTGTTGGTAAATTTGTGTTACAGAAAAGATGTCAAATGATGGAATAAACCAGATTGTAGCAGAGAAGCTTAACAAGAATAACTTCCATGCTTAGAGGTCTAGATTGATAAATTTCATAATGGGAAAAGGTCACTAGGACTACATTGAAGGTCACTAGTAGGACTACATTGAAGGTGAACATGAAGAGGCACCAAAGATAGTGGAGATTAATCCAACTACTGTAGATATAAAAGTGTTTAAGGATTGGAATCAAGGAGCAAGAAAAGTCATGTATTATCTTTCTATCAGTATACATAGGACACTATGATTGGGCATTTACAGGATGCCAAGTCACCTAGGGAGGCATGGGACATCTTGGTGAAGCTGTATGAAACCAACACCAAGGCACAAAAAATTCAATAAAAGAATGAGATTCATACTGTGGAAAAGAAGAATATGTCTATGAATGATTATGCTTTGCAGATCAAGGGCATTGTGGAATCCCTTGCATCAACATTCCCAACTTCACAGATTTGGTGTCAATGCTGATCATTGAAGAGAAGAACTTCGATGAAGATCAAGAGTCTTCACAAAACAGAAACAGTTCAGAGAGCAACAAGATTTCTACATAAGTGCAGGTAGAGGATGAGGTAGAGGTCATGGATGTGGCCAAACAGGTAATCAAAATTATGGTCAGCAGCATTCCCAGGAGTCACAACAACATAAAGGTGGAAGAGGCCCGGTTTAGAGACAGGGGGAGTCAACGAGGTCGTGGTAATTGGCAAAGGGAGGATAATGCTACACGAAGCTATTTTACTATGGTAAGTCTGGGCATGTGCAAATAGATTGCTATAAGAAAAAGAGTGATATGCGAAATGGGAAAGTGCAGCAAAACCACTATGCATCCTCCTAGCAGAAATAATGATAATGAGAGGTTGTTTGTTATGCAACATTTGGTTAATGGTGTGTCTGGAAATGATGTAGCATCATGTAAGGATGATGTGTGGTATGTTGATTTAGGTGCTTCGAACCACATGACAAGTCAGGGTGAGTGGTTGAAGAAAATGAAGAGTCTTGAAAGACTAGGTTTTGTTGAAACTGGAGATGACACTGCTCATCCGATTGCCCATGTTGGGGATGTGCCATTGTCTATGCAGGATGGTAAGGTGAAGTACCTTGCAGATGTACTTCATGTTCTGAACATAACAAAGAATCTGGATTATGTTGGCCAGATGATTGAGCAGGGTTTGCATGTTCAGTTGAACCCTGATGGTGGCTGATGTAGAAGACTTTAAAGATAAGTGCAGGTTGGTTGCAAAAGGCAACAGAGTGGGCAGAATGTTTACATTGAATGTAAATATGCGTGAAGTGAGTCTTGCAATGTTTGCAAATGGTTCAAGAGTTGTTGAAGATACAGACATTTGGCACAAGAGAATTGGGCATGTCAATGTGCAAAGAATGAAGTCTATGCAGACTAAAAAAATTGTGATAGGGCTGTCTAAGTTTAAAGTTGAAGGTATGCATAAATTTTGTGAAGCATGTCAATTTGGAAAGTAAACAAAACATGTATTTCCACATGACAGAAATGTGAGTAGGAATGTACTAGATGTTGTGCATTAAAATGTTTGGGGTCTTGGGAGAAGTTGTTTGAATGTGAGCCAATCTCGAAGGGATCTAGTAGGTCATGTGCTCAATGCTCCCCACTAGGAAACGTGGGGTCATGCCCCTTGTTGAGATTACAATATTGATGATAGCTAGAGCCAAGCACAATATGTGTTGGCATGGTAGATAGTAGCATGTGTGTGACAATAAATGGCCGTGTCTAGCTGGCCACAGTGTGTGGACATTATATTTGTTGTGTGAACATAACACATGTAGTGTGTGGTGTGTATTCCTCTTCTATTATGCATTGTGTGAGAATGGATATGGCTTTCCTCTATGGTTAGGGTTACATTAATAAATTAGGATTTGCTCTCATGTGTGTGTGCTCTCTCATTATCAATCTTTTATCCTGGTATCAGAGCCTAGTGCTCTCTATTAGGGTTTTGTGAGTGAGTGAAGAAAAGGAAAATTTTTTGTTTTGGAGCTATCCATCATTGGAGCTTGGAGCACACACTTACTCAATAGATTTCTACAATCTTTTTTGATGTTCTACAGGGCTTTGAGTGTCAGGGTATAATGGATGTCCATTATGTGGAATGCAACTTGAGGCTCGATACTCACAGTCTATGAAGAATATAGTATAGGAGGGCCACAAGAAGTATCTCCCAGTGGACCATCCTTTGCATGAGGGATTTCTAGGGTGGTCTCCTTGCATATGGAAGAGCAGTGATTGGAGGACCTTATGGGAGCTAGATCCAACCTGCACACCTCCAAGAATGAATCGTTTATCCATTCTCCATCAACTTTCATAGTGGAATGACCTTCTAGTGAACCATCTTCTTGACCCAATGCACATTTTCAAGAATATAGCCAAGGTGCTTTGGAAAACCATTACAGGTGCAAAGGAGAACAAGGCACAACGAGATGATTTACAAGAGGTTCAATGCATGCAACAATTATGGACCCAAAATAGACCAGATGGGAAGGTGAAGCTACCAAAAGCACCTTGGGTCATGACAAAGGAAGAGCAAAGGCATGTAAAGAAGTGTATTTGTGAGTTTTATACCCCTACAAGATGCATGCATTTCTTGAAGGGAGAATTTACAAAGAACGATGAGCTTAGTGATTTGAAGTGTCATGATTGGCACAAATTCTTGCAATTCGTGCTTAGTATAGCCATTAAGGATTGCCTCAACGATGACATTAGAGCAACAATTTACAAAATTGGTATAGTGGTGCATTGGATATCAAGGAAAGATATTAGTAGAGACACATTGGAAGTAACAATGTTAAACTCCATTGAGGCCATTGCAATGGCTGAGAAATACTTTCCAACAAGTATTTTAACCATTCAATTACACTTGCTAGTTTATGTGGTTGAGATGAAGTTGCTGTGGTTAGGGTTGTCCATAGGCGATGGATGTTTTTCTTGGAGATATTTATGAAGGCAGTTAAAGAATTTGTTCGTCAAAGAGCTCATCCTAAAGGTAGTATGCCAGTAGGATGGCTTGTTCAAGAATCACTTGTATATATAACTGAACTTCTCATTATGTCTGATCGCGATATGCCAAGATTATGGATACAATTAGAAGATGATCGACTAGTTGGGGAAGAGCCACAAGGGAAAGGCCTTGTGAGAACAATGGATGTAGCATTGCGTGAGAAGATCAATAAATTTTGCATCTTAAACTCACATGCTATGGAGAAATGGATCGAGAGATATAACTTGGTGAAGGCTGAAAGGGACCAAGCTTGTTTGAGTTTTAGAAGGAGTCTAACAACCCACACACTATCATACCCAACAGAACTTGCACTTCTTTCAGACTTTCCTTCTAATAAATGGCTCGAGGAAACCATACTGCAAGCTAAACGCAGTGGTGAACCAATAAGTGATGAGGAAGAGGAGCTTGCATATGATTGTGATTTCCATGTATGTGAGTTTGAGATATCTATGCATAGTCTTTTATGTTGTGCTTTTGTGAATTTATACAATAAAAGTACTTATTTATTGTGCTTGCAGTATCGTAAGTTTGGGAAAATTTGGTCACACCAGTCACTTTTGAGTAGAAGGAATAGATAAAAAGAGAAGAACATTTGATTATGGTGTGAAGGCTAATCTTATGCAAGAAAGTCATTCAAGTGCAAGTGATGGCAATACTGAAGTAGGCATGCTAGATTATTGTGGAACAATCCAAGATATTATCAAGGTTGGATTAAGAAAGTTTAATATGTTCATTTTTGATGCAAAATGGTTCAAGTTGGTAACTCAAGGGGTGCAAGTAACTGTACGCAAAGACAAGTGTGGATTTCTTCAAGTAGACTGCACAAAGATATGGACTGACCAAAGGGACACATTTGTGCTACCAGAGCACTGTGAGAAGTCATCTTTGTGGAAGACCCGACAGATCATAAAGTGTTGTTTGTGATCCAAATAAATCCATGTGGAAAATAAATATTTGAAGAGGTGAAAATAGAAGTTGACTGTTTACCAGATGCTGAGGAACTCCCCCCAAATCATGTGATGGTTGAGCATACACCACTAGCACCTATTGAATAAAAAGAAGAACAAGAAGAACAAGAAGAAGACATAATAGTTGAGGAAGTAGGTGAGGCTCACACTGGATTAGGATCGGCGGATGAAGATGTACTCATTGAGAAAATACATCTTGAACAAGAAACAGACACTAGAGATAATCCAGAAGAAGAAGAGATTCAAGCTGAGTATGATCATGATGCATAGAGAACTCTCATGCTAGAGCTAAAAGAGGATGACGACATGGATGAATTACCTTCTACTACTACAAGACAATCTGTTCCACCAATTAACAACAATGATGGAGTATTTCTAGAAATAGATTTATTTGGAGCCATGGATCTCGCTGAGGATGAGCAAGTTGATGATGAACTTTAATTTCATTGTAAAATAGGGCACTTTCTTAATTGCACTTTAGTGATGAGGAGGAGGAGCTAGCATTTGTTCTCCTTCAAAGAGCGCGATGGAAGTTCTACCTTCCTCTCTCCCTTGCCCCCCCTCTCTCTCTCCCTATTTATCTCTCTTTCTCTCTGATCTCTCTCTCCTGACGGCGCTCCCGTAATGAGAACTTCACTTTTTTTTTACCCCACTGAACTTGATTGTGTTCTGAATTGTGCTACACCTTGGCTTGCCACAACCATGGACGACCCAACAAAAGATTGTATTCCTGATTGGAATCTTCCATATTAAGAACCACAAAAGACATCACAAATGGATTTCCCGCAAGTCTAATCACTATTCCCTTGGAAATGCCAAGAGGATGAACTCGACGCGTTGGTCAGCCATCTGTACCAAAAATGGGGCTAGTTCCCATTCCAACCATCCCATCTTCTCACAAGCCAACTGCATCGCAATATTGACACCTGCACCACCATCAATTAGAACTTGATCAATGTGAGTCCCATGATGAACCACCGAAATCTCTGGAATGCATGTGTTTGTCACTGGGAATGTCAGGGGCTAGTTCTTCTTGAGGTTAACCGGAGCCATTATGGGGGACACCATACCCAGATCAGCTATTGCCAATAGGGACTAGTGAAAATTTAGAACTAGCTTTAGCAATTGTCCCAACTTAATCTGAAGTGGTGCTTGCAAGAGTTCATCCTAGTCATGTCCTTCTGATTGTTGTTGTTGTGCTACTGAGGCAGTGTAGATCCTTCCGGCACCTATGGATTGCTTCTGGATGATGTGGAATAATCCGCAATCACTGTGACATTTTTTCAAAAATGAACCCCATTTGGGGTTTTCTCAACTTCAGTTTTAGGTACTTGCTCCTTTACCCAATTTGTAACTTGATGCCACACTTCTTCCTGTGTTGGCCAATCAATGCTAGCCTGTTCTTCTGCTTTAATTTGAGGTCGACTCTTCTTTCTAGAGCGAGTGACCATGCAAACTTCTGGATCTCCCTTCTTAGCAAGGGACTCAATTTGAACCATAGACACACTTGGTTGCTTCCTTGTTTCCTTTTCTTGCCTCTCTGCCTTCCTCTGCAGTCATACTCCTGCGCCTTTGGGCACTCCGATTGCCAATGCCCTTCCTCTATGTAGAACAAATAGATGCGCGGTTGATCGCCACCTCCGCCACTCTCGACCACGACCATGGCCACCTTCTCGACCGCGACCATGGCCACCTCCTCGACCGCGGCCTCCACTGGAGTAGCCATAAGCATTATCCAAACCTCCCGCTGTTTTAGCAAATGCCACCTCAAGATCTTTTTCTGCTTTATCCTTCCATTGAATGGGGCCTCTAGCCCATTGGCCCCACCAAAATAGAAAAAACTAGTATTATGAGAATTAGAAGTACAGATGGCACACCATTTCTCATTTAGTGCACACTCCATAGTAGGATGACCTGTATTGCAGCATGCGAGCACCAGACCTCTTTCAAAAACGACTTAGCAGTGGAGGATTCCCCAGACATTGCCGTGCTGACCTTCCCACCCTTGTGGGTCTTCCTGGTAACTTTCACTGGTTCGGCATCCGAATCTTTGCTACTACTGTCAGAAGAACGAATCTTCAGAGCTATTGTGATTCCTTCCATGAGATGAGCTTTTCCCTGACTTCTTTTTGGATTTTTGCCTATGGGGCATGTCTTCGTCCTCCAAGGATTCTTCAGCCAAGATCGCCCATGCAATCACATCTGCCACCACAGTGTTGTGGCAACCTTATTCACAATCGCTAAGGCTGTACGGAGATCCTTAGACAAGACTTTGAGAAAATAGTAATTCAGCACCTCCTCTGTGTGCTGGATGTTGGTTTTGAGGAACCCACTATAACATGACCCGAAACTGAGCTGCTGCCATAATCCTCCACTATGCGCTTGCCCTGCTTAAACATACGCAGCTTTTCCAAATTCTGAGTGACGGTATTTTCTACGCGAAAGCTCCACAAGAACATCGTCCTCACCACATCAAAAGTTTGAAAATGATCCACGGGGTATTTTGGCAACCATCGGGAAGCCTTCCCACTCAGAGTGGACTCGAACACAAATTCCATACATAATTGATCCAGTGGGGGTGGCACATTAAGATTGTATATCTTCTCAAGCTGCCAGATGTGAGCATTCAAATCCTCAAAAGATTTCTCGCAAAACCTTGCATACTTAATTTGTCCATGCAGCTGGGCCATCTGGGGAACTATGCTGTGTCGGTCCCAAGAACAACTGCCAAACTGCCGCAATAGGTGAGATCGGTGAAATTAGCGACCGCCTCTCTACCCCCACAGAACATGGGGAACAGTGTTGTCTCTCAGATGCGAAGGCAATGCTGAATTGTGTGAAAGATGGAAGTTAGTTGACTTTGACTACCAGCACAGGATACGCACTATCTTGGGGAGTATGCATTCGGCATACGAGGATCTCAGAGATGTCGCACCACCTTCTGCCGACTTACACCGTCTACAACTGTGGGACGCAACATGGAATGAGTAGAAGGTGAAGAGCAAACGTATGAAAGTTCTTTCTGTAGACACACTTCCTAAAAGAGTGCGCATCGCCCAAGATATAGCTGCTGCGCCGTCTGGACAACCAGATGTGACAGGGACGGGCGCAATCATGCGTACCATTTTCAACGAGCGATGTACACACCTTATCGGCATTCCGCATGAGGCCTTGATTGAGGGGCAAACAATAGGGTCAAGAGCTTTTGGCACAGTGAAGGAGTATAAGGTCCAAGGCGTCTCATTTCTTCCAAAGCACGTTACTTTTTGCGGAAAGCTTTACAAGGGAGAAGGCACCTTCAAGATTTGAGAGCTTTCAGGCTAAGCAGGGCATGCAGGTTCTACACCCGTCCATCGTGCGATGCATAGCCTTCACCAAGAAATCGTCGTGGATCGGCGCGGCTCGCTGGGTGACACGCTCCTGAAGGTGTCTTTCAGACACAGTGAGTTTACCAGAACGATGTATCACTTGGATGAGGGATGGAAAAAGCCCCCGCCTATTGACATACAATTAAGCCAGGTGCAACTCGCTCAGATAAAGGAGGTGGTTTTGAATATGCCTCACATTATGCATGCCCTGCTGGTGGATGGCCTAGAAGCCGCACACATGGCTAGCATCATTCACACTGACCTACATCCCTTCAATGTTGTGCTAGATTTTACAAAGGATTTAAAAGCACGCATTGGTATCATTGACTGGGGCCTTCTGCTGAGAGCACCCAAAAAGCGAGTATCGCTCAATTTTGTATTCGAAGCCAGTAAAAATCTGGAAAAGGTAGCAAAGGCTCAAGCTTATATCGACAGGGAGCAGAACAAGCGACCATGGATAGCTCCAGAGATTTTTGATCCTCTCTTGGAAGATGCATTCACTCCTACGAGCGATGTTTTCGCCTTGGGATATTTATTAGAGGTGTTATATGACTTTTGGAGGAAAATGCAGGAGTTGTGGATGGGCGGCATTACTCACGACAAAGCCACCATGGACGCAATTATATATAAAGTCAGAAATTGGATGTGCTTGCCTAATCGTGATGAGAGAAAATCTCTCTTGCAAGTAGAAGAATTTGTTAGATCACTTAAGACTGAACCAGCAAGGGCGCAACGTCCCCGGGCCGCTGGTGAAGCTTTCTGTATCTTTTAATCCTATAATGTAACTGAACATGGTGTCCTCCTTACTTTGAAGAATAACTAATGTTTTCTAGTGTGTGCAATGTTTTGAAGTATTTTTATGTTAAGTGCATACTTTCCGAGTCTTTGCATTTCATCTTTCATCCTGTGGTGTTTAAAATTAAGTTTTTGAGGATGATGAATTTATCGTACGTTTTATTTTATAGTTCATTAAAAGCCTAAAGTCATCTTTATTTGTCCTCTATTCGTGCAGACATGGGAGACACACAAGCCAACAAGCGCCATGAGCTGGCTAAGAAGTCGTACGAGTGCATGAAATCCCTTGCACACGGATTGACTGCTCGTGAAGCGACTAGAACGGCGTGCCGGTTGTCAAAATGGGCAAACCCTTCTTATGCCCAATGGAAAGACATCAACAAACAAATAACCATAGATATGATTAAACAGATATGGCCATGCCCAAATGGCGAGATCAAGAAGGGAAGGTGGAAGGTGTCACGGTGCAATCAAGCCGACATAAAAAATAATGCTGAATGAATATTCTTAGAAGTGTACAGTTGTTTTCTTCACAATGCAGATGCTCCATTGTATTTTGCCAAGATGCTGTATGATGCCTAGTTTGTCCTGCAAACGTCTGTGGACTTTGCTTCTAGAGAGGTCACTATCAACACCCACGATTTGCGTGAAGAGACAGTGACATTCACAAGAGAGGAGCTTGCGAAGGGGTTGGGCTAGAGCTGAACGAGGTCACACACAACCTAGGGGCAAAGCTTGCAGAGAAGGAGCAAGAAGCAGTGAGATTGTCACAGGCCCAAACTCCCCCCCGGCCAACAGAGAGGTTCAAGAGCAGCTTCCCCGGCTTAGCCAAGATGTGCAAGGACTATCTGCACGATTAAATCCTATGCGTCAAGGGAATCATATTTCACATTTTTTGATGCATCCTGAGCTTGTGAGGGCTGCTAGCAGTGCTACTAGTTTCTCCACCTCGCAATGTCCCACTACAAACCATTCGACGGTTGGAGTGGCCACTATGTTCTACCATGTGGCCACTACTATCACTTGATATGCTTGGTGAGACAGATGCAGAATGTGTCCACATGTGCATTGTGCAGCATAGCAATTAACCGTGGTATTTATGCTATGTTCGGTATGGCTAATGAATACAAACCATCAGGGTCACCCTCTGCTACTCCTAGTGTATTTCGCAATCTCTTTCAAGACGAAAGCTAAATGTACAAACACTTCTTGCGTAATGGCAATCTTTTTGTAATGACAAATTGTACTGACAAATTGTAATGACAAATTGAAATCTTTCATTTGAGTTGATAATTGATATAATGAAGTTAATTTTAAGTAAATTCAAGTTCCTTCTTCCCCTATGTCAACATCGTGCTCTGTCTACTCTCCCATCTGCTTGATTGAGCTCATCCGAGTCAATGCTCAGATTATCTTCTATCTCAAGGCTAGTCCACAACGTAGGTCCAATGTCAAAGTGCTCGTCTTCTACATCATCACAATCATACATCCATCTGGGCATATCTTCTTCATATTCTTTGCTTTCAATGTGTCGCAAGATTTTTTCATTGCAATACATGCAAACAAGTTTATCAGCTCGGTCTGTTTGTAAGAAGTCGATTGCGAATAGTGCTGTGAATATATTTGTACATGCTCCAGTTTCTTTTTGAACCTGAGTTCGAAGAACACTGGCCTAGAACCTTCATTGCAAGGTTGTGCAACAAAGCATATAGTTCTCACCACCATTCATCATCCACCACTTCCATGCAGGTTGCTCCTTAGCCATTTGTTGAACAAGGGAGTTGGAAAATAGACCTTCTTTCAATCGAAAACAGGACATCTCTTTTATACATTTTACACGATCATCAACATTGTCATAAAAAGTGTTAACCACTGTGTAGAAATCTTGAACCACCTCAACGTTAGACATCAAATCCATATTCTAGTATTCAGGATCTAGCATATAAGCAGCACTGTGTAATGGTGTATGCGCTCCAATCCATCTAGCATGGAAGTACTTCAATAGGACTTTTCTTTGTCGAGACTGGAGAATGGTACACGCCAATGCTTTTAACCACCGAATGCTCTAATTTCTTAGGACACTCTAAACTCTGCTGGATAGTCCACCCACCATTGTATCCATACTTTTCCAAGATTAGGCTCGCTTTGATCAAGATTTTGTATCGCATACATAACAGGCATCATTAAGTGGTACGCATCCATTACACTGTTCCACCAATTTTTCTTCATGAGTGCCGTCTTTAAGACTTTGATTTTCTCTTTTACTCTTTCAGTCTCAGTGCTCTCCCAATCATGAAATGCCATACATGTAAACGTTTCACAAACTGCATCTTTGTTTCCAAGAAGAGGCTCGAAAGTATAGAAGTGAGTGCAAAACCTGGTCTCCGCAGGAAGCTTTAACATAACTGACATGCGAGGCCGAAAAATATCTAACACTCTCGGTCTCTTAAGCATAAATCTCACAAGCTTGCGAACAGCATCGACGATTGAGGCAAACCATTTGGTATCATCACTTTTATACCAATCTTTCAATACAAGATTCAAACTATGAGTATTGGAGCCAAACGAGAAAACATGTGGATACTAAGTACTGCTTTAAGATTTTGGATGCATTCTTGCAATTTTTTGCATTGTCCATAAAAATTTGGGCTACATTTTTGGCGCCCACTTCTTCTATCACAAAGGCAATGATACCAGCAATATACGCCCCAGATTTTATTGCACCAGCCGAATCCACAGCACGCATAAAAATCTCACCTCTAGGCGAAACAACCATTATATTAATTAATGGTTTTCTTTGTGCATTGGACCATCCATCGCTGACTATACTACATCCAAAAAGCTCTATGTTGCTAAGAATTATTCTATGTACACATTCTTTCACTTGAGCATAGCATTTCTCCAATAGATCATTTCGCATAGCATGATACGAAGGCGGTGAAAACCCTGATCCAAATTCACCGATTTTCTTCCATGCTCTCTTCCAATGCTCACTCTCCACCATCACCATAGCACTCCCTAAAAAGTAGATCGCTTCAGCAAGGGCGAGCTGTGCATCATTGAGCAGACCGTTACGTAAGTTTTTCTGCAATGAAGTTTGATGCATGGGTATGTTAAAGTGGCGCTTGCAAGAAGATGCACTAGGTAGATAGCCGGCGATGCTTCCAGAGTTTGATGATTAGAAAAACAATGTTCTTCCTTCCTCGATACATTGGCAGTAAATGAGAACAATTTCCTTGCGTCTTTCTTCTGCATTTCGTCTCTTAAACGTTTGGCCACTGCAGGTGCAGAGGGGTGGGTACATCCTCGGCCTTTTTTCTTCACTCCACCTAAAAAGTGTTCTCTTAATTGAGGCACCCCACCTGATTTTACTGCATGGCATAGCTTACACTCCCAATCTATGAATCAGTCACCCACCGATGTTAATTGCATAATGCCACTCTATCCCAGGTGTCTTTTTTTTCTGCTCTTCTGATTTTGGGCTCTATTAGAAGTATCGCTAGGTCCAACATTTTCTTCCATCTCAAATAACCTATTCAAGCAAGCATACAATAATGAATACACAAATGAAGTAACAACAAAGCCACTCACATATTACAAAACATATATCACCACAGAAACATAGAAGCCTTAAAAAACCAAGTGATTACTGAAAAGCTAAAATGTAGCCAAGCAAAAATATGAAACTAGTTTGAATCGATTTTTACAAAAATAAAAGATCATCATATATGTTGATAATCATATATGTTGTTTATTGTTTTTATTTTAAAAGAGAAAGACATCCATGATGATTAATGCTATCTTCAAAGGATGATTGAAAGTTTTTTGCTTATAGGAATTTTATTTTTCAACTTACAGAATCGTAGATATTAATTTTTGCTAGACGAATGCATAAATGTGTATTCTAAGATTAAGATACATGTAATTGACAGCATGCATACAATGCACATTTCACCCCCGATGAAGGATGTCTTTCGTACCCAATTAAGGATACTTTAAACAAATCAAAGATCTATGATTGCCCAATACTCTAGTATAGGACAAAAGACCTTCTCTAAGACTCTGACATTGACAAAGCAAATCAAAGATCTATGTTTGCCCAACACTCTAGTATAGGACAATAGACCCTTGTCTAATAAAGACTATATCAAATATCAAGAACCAATACAAGCCCCAAGGAGGACTCTTGGCTCCATCCATTTATAGAGCAGAATAAGGTAGACTACCTGTGTTGCTCGAACGCAAAGTTGAAGTGACTCCAACTTTGTCCCTAAATCTCCGCGAGTACTAGCTACAAACCACACTCTGCCCACAATTCAAAGAATTGAGGACTAGTGGCTAGTGGCTCAGTAGCCTTAGGAGTGCCAACAAGGAAACATAATAGTCCCTAAGATAAGGACGTTCTTCCCTAGAGGACGCTCCTAGCCAACCGAGAGCTCTATAAGCACTCCAAGGAAAGATGTGACGCCCCCAAAACAAGGACAATCTTCCTGAAAAACCGGCTGAAGGGTGACGGGCACCTTTTATTATTAATAAGAAATATGCCCGCCGGGATTCTTTGTTTCCTAGCGGGCCCGCCGGGAAACAAAGAATCCCGGGCGGGTTTACAGGAATGGTAAGTTTTGGCCGGTAAGAGATCGTCTTGTGAATATATGTTGTGATCATCACATGTTTTAGAATGTTAATAACACGTTTTGTTAACGTGATCACAAATTTGTGAACACGTTTATGAAATCCCTGTCACCACCAGTTCTTCTCAATGTTATCATTGTTATCCTCTATATGTGAATAATATTACATACCTTGTGGCTCACATCCATTTTAAAAAATAATTGTATGGCCTCATCCGACACATGTTAAACTCACATTTAGTCCATACATCAATATACATTCTATTAAAATGATCCCACTATGAGAGGCAGGTACTTCCTTGAAGACATAAAATTGTTTACATGCTCCATTGACAAAAGGAGGAGATATTAAGAAAATGTTAGGGGGGGATCAAGAGAGATCAAGGGCGTTTCTCAGAGAGATGAAGAGAAATGTTATGGGGATATGAAAATGTGTCTCTTTTAAGGAGGAGCATGAGCTATGAGTCAAACTTGTTAATTTTTATCCATTTATTTCATAACGTACGGCATCATTTTAACCATTGACATAAGGGCATCCAGACAATAATTGTAACGTACCCATCTTCACTAATAAAGAAATGTCAATGTAATTATGAGTTTTTATGGTATAAATATCAATAATTTTATTATTTGAGTCATTTCCACTTAGAATCTTCAAATTCTGAGCCCAAATTTGGAATCTGCGCGCGATTTTACCCTAATATAGGATTTTACAGCATCCAAAACGGACACCGGATCAAGCTTATACGCTAATTTCAATCATTTTAGTTATAAAACGGCGACCTTTAAACCTTAATAAATGCATGACCGCACGTCCGTTTGACGAACGGTCTGAACCCCTGCGACCAGGAGAACCTCCCGGATAAAAAAAATTTTCGCCCCCCGGGGCAGTTCGGCACGCAAATCGAGGCGGGCGCCCCAAATTTGGGTACCCCGCCCCAAAATTTGGTCCGTACACACTTACTAGGGCGCCCGTACAATGGCCGCCCAAGAACCAAAGGACGGCCGCCCACTGTTTGGTCCACGCGTACCCTTGGGCGGACACCCAGACCGGATAAGGTACATGCGTACCACTCCTTTCCCAGACAACCGTCATCGTACCTTTCCCGTAGACCCATGCAGGCCACTGATCCATAGACTTTGAAGGTACACCGTCCTTTCGTCCCTGCTTTGCGCAGCGCCCGCACCCTCACCCCTCAGCTATATAAACCCCCGGGGTGCTCCTCAGTCGGCACGCACTTCTGTGTAGCGTATGCCCTGTTGTGCTGCCATCCGTACCGCCGTAGCGTACTTGCTGCGAGTACAGCCGCCCTTGCAGCCACCCCTCTCACAGCCCCTCATTTGGCTCTTTTCAGTTAAGCCAATTTTCCTCCATCCTCCTCTTGCCATGGACCAGTGTCCTTAACTCTTCTCCCCCCCCCCCCCCCCCCCCCCCCCCCCCCCGTGTGAATAGACTTACAGAGAGGCTTGCAGCCACCCCTCCCAGCCCTCTCCACGTTTTTGCCTTTGGCCTTAAGGACACCCTCACAATTCCCCCCCCCCCATTTGCGTAGACTTTAGTAAGGGATTTTTTACTCAAGCGAGGGTTCGTGCGCCATTTTCTTTTGCTCATACGGTGAGCAAACGAGCTCGGAATTCAGATCCGACTGAAGCGTTTCGATCGCAGCAGCGAGCTCTACAAGGAGACACCTACGATGGCCTCATCCCGGAGACGGCAAAATATTACCTCAAGAGGCGCACGTAACAACGAGATGGAGGGAGATGCGCCCAACGCGGCTCCAGTCCCTTTTCAAGCCGCTCAAGGAAACGGTGGCCAGGTTAGATTGGTTAATTTTCAAAAGAAGAGATTTTTTTCTTAAAATTAGTATTAATGAATGGTGTCTTTTCCTCTTAAAATGACGACATAAAAATTATATGAAATTATGAATTATGTGATGTTGTTTTCGATAAATTACGTTGAAATTGCTATCTTCATGAATTGTGAATGCTATACTTAGAAAATTGCATTGAAGATTATTATCTTTGGAATTCAAGATTTTTTTTTTGGCTTCAACGCTAACTCCGTTCCGTGCTTGTGTAGCCGGGCGGCGTCGTTAGCAAGGCCCGGTAATGGTCCAAGGTATCCCTCATACCTTTGGAAGAATAAGGATCGCCGATTGAGGCGAGAGATTATGAGGCTGCCTAGTTCTGAGGGCCCAGGCTAGTGCGGTAAATTAGCCCACCCTAGTGCGCAGACATCCCTCTGAGGGGCGGGAGGATCGAGCGATGGAGCCTGAGAGGGCGACAGGCCGGCTTGAGTCCTCGCCAGCAGCCGACGATGAGGTGTATGGTCCCGTAGGGTTTTGCCCAGCATGTAGAGGCTGGAAGGCCGAATTCTAGATCATCGGCAGAATAAGAATAAGAGAGCCGGATTGGTTTGTATGGAAATGGACTCATGTATAAACTTTTATATAATGGCATCTTGTCTTTGGTATGATTGTATTGTGTAAGAAGGCTGTTAGAACGAACCTCGTGAAGAAGGGCCCTAATTAAGAAATATGCTTATTTATGTCAAACAGTGTGGTAGTATTAATTAGAAAACAAATTGATGCGTGAGTAGGGTGGAAAGTGGGAGGATGGAATGCCCTGACGGCACCATCCTACGGATGGGTGGACCCGATTAGTCGGGTAGCTTTCCAACAAATCAAGTGAAAGCCCTACGTTAGATAGTTAGGTTCTTGGGCAACTCTATTCAAGAAGACTAGGCCAGCGGCTGTGCCTTGCATAAGATGAGGAAAAAAGCGTTGTCTCTAGACATCAAGTCTAGTAGTTGCCCAATTTTTGATCAATTGCCCTATGGGTGATTTGATGTTTAGGAAATCACGCTCCCCCTGCGGGATAGAGCTAAGTCATACCTATGAATCGTATCCTTGAATCTCTACAGGGTCAAGGTGTCGATGAATAGGAAATTTTTCCCAAGATAAGACTTAGCGGACTATCTTAAGTGTTTCTCCCATTTTTAAAGGGAGGAACCTTACAATTGGTATCAGAGCCTGTTTGGCTCCTAGGAATTGCTGTTTAAGGACTGTTTTGTAATAAATGTTTTACCTAACATAATTAGTAAAGACATCCTACTAAAACAAATAAATTAAATTGATGTTTGAATGATTGTAGGAAGAGGAAGATGCCTACTCCAAATTTCTAGTTTTCCAATGCATCTTCGAGACTGCTAGTCACTCCTCGAATTTCGAGTTCCGCGACACCATGGTGCAGATATTAGAGAAGATATCCCTCCCTCATTTCTCTCGTATTCAGAGAGGATGGGGCAGAGATTTCTGGAGTCGTGGGCCGAGATACTTCATCATCCGAGCAGATCAGATTGGGAACCTCACCACCGACCTTAAGCGGATTCGTTGGATTGAGAAGCTGAAGATGGTCCGCTTATTCTGGTTCGTCGGTACCCCTAGGGATGACACCTCGGTGACTATAGATGGGGTTCGCATACCTCAGGATCGTTGGGTGTATGACAAAGTGATGCAGGTCTTACCTGCTGATAGAGTAGCAGTGTTAGGACCCACCCCAATCCAGAGTTTACCACCCTTACCATCAGTTTTTAGAGTCTTAGAAACTACAGCGGAACCCCCATATTTCACATATGTGGACCGCTCTACCCTTATGTCACAGTGAAGCCTAGGAATTTCCCTTGATGTCAAATAAGACTAATTATATTAGTCTCAGATCTTTGTAATAAAACTTGTCCTTGTAAATATTTGGAAATAAAATAATTTCAATGTTTTACTCTCCAAAAATTAAGCGTTGTGCAAATATGAATCTTGTAATCTTAAAAATTGTTTTTACGATGATGGCCAGGACGACCACTCTCCACTTCCCAATGCGCTTTACACCGATACCCAGGAGAAGAAGCTCCTACTCAAGCAAATGCAACCTCCCTCCTTTAAAGGAGAAGGTTCAAAGGTTGAGAAGGATGCTGAAGTCTGGATTGAGGCGATGGACGATTATTTCTCTGCTGCCGGTACTGGAGTAGCAAATCAGTCTATGCTCGCACGGTTTCGCCTCACTGGAGATGCTAAACTCTGGTGGAAACAGTGGTGCCGTGACAAGGAAGTCACCGAGCATTCTCAAACGTGGGAAGACATCAAGCAGGCAGTGAAGGAAAGATATCTTCCTCCATTCCATGAGTCCATAAAGATGAATGAGTTTTTTAGTCTTAGACAGTGCACCTTAACTCTTGAGGATTATTATTCCAAATTTATTACCCTTCGGAAGTATGCCCCAGCTATGACTATTTCCCAGCAAGTGGCTCGTTTCTGCCAAGGGCTAAATGAACCCCTAGATTCCCGCCTTGAAGCAATGAGGCCAACCACTTTACAGGATGCTCTCATACGAGCAAAGCCCCTTGTGAAAGAAATGAAGGCTAACAAACCGAAGAATCAAAAGAGATCTTACCCTGAAGCAAACCTTAGAGATCAACCCTACAAGAAACCTCAACAGAATTTCCCCTACTACAACAGAGGGCGACAAGGCAACTCTTTTGCCCCCCGCTCGTATGCTGCTTCTTCTAGAGAAGGCCCTCTGTGTTTTGAGTGCAATGAACCGGGACACTTTAGAGCCAACTGTCCCAAGTTGGCAACATCATTCCCCCAAGGTAACAGAGGAAATCAAGGCCGTGGAACCCCTACCCACCAAGGTGCAAGAGGCAGTGGTCGTGGCAGAGGCCGCGGAGGAACAGTTGCTAGAACTGCCTGTGTTATAAGTGAAGAACCAACCTTGGAAGAGGCTGAAGAAGAGCGCGCCACCGTCCATGCGGCGGTAGAACACCAAGGTCCGAATAAACAATTTGGTGTAATCCAAACCCCCGCCACTCATCACGGTAAGCCATTTCAGCTTTTGATTGATTGTGGCAGTACCCATTCATTCCTTTCTCCTAGGTGCTTGCAAAAATTAAACTTGAGTCAAAAATCAGCTAGAAAAATGATTGTAGAGTTAGCCAGTGGGAAAGAAGTAATATCTCGCCACTCTATAGGAAACCTTGATTTTGAGCTGGGTAATGAGCAAACTCACGGTCACTTTAGAGTCTTGCCATTAGGAATTTATGATGGAATCCTTGGGATGGATTGGTTAATTGCGAACAAAGCTAGCATTCATTGTAACCAGGGGAGTATCACTTTTGAAAATGAGCATGGCCAAGTAATATCTGTTCAGGGAATCACAGGAAAACCTAAGTCTAGGGTAGTCAAGGCGAAACATCTTCTCAAGGGAACACGTAAGGGTCAGCAAGTTTTCTTAGTCAAACTCAACAAAGTCTTTGAACCTAGTATGGAGACAGAACCCTCTTGGCTCCAAGAATTCTCTGACATCTTCCCTGACGAGCTTACAGGGTTACCGCCTCCTCGAGAAGTCGACCATGAGATCGAGGTGATCCCTGGAGCTCAACCCGTCTCAAAAACTCCCTATAAAATGTCCCTTCCTGAAGCCATTGAACTTAAGGAGCAACTTTCCCAACTCATTGAACAAGGATTTGTACGCCCCAGTAGCTCTCCTTGGGGAGCACCTGTTCTTTTCCAAAAGAAGAAGGACGGGACTCTCCGCCTCTGCATAGATTATCGAGGGCTAAATCAAGTCACGGTCAAAAATAAGTATCCTATCCCTCGCATCGATGAACTTCTTGACAGGCTTCATGGGGCCAAAGTCTTCTCAAAAATAGATTTGAGGTCTGGTTACTATCAGATCAGAGTCAAGGAAGCAGATATACCCAAAACAGCCTTCAATACCTGTTATGGCCACTATGAGTTTACTGTAATGTCATTTGGGTTAACCAATGCTCCTGCAACCTTCAACCGCCTAATGCAAGATATATTTCGCCCATACTTGGATGAGTTTGTGCTTGTTTTCTTTGATGACATCCTAATCTATTCCAAATCAATGGAAGAGCATGAGGAGCATGTGCGTAGAGTTCTGCAATTGCTGCGCAGACACAAACTCTATGCCAAGAAGAGCAAATGTACCTTCTTTACTCATCAAATTGAGTATCTTGGATTCATCGTCTCCAAAGATGGCATCTCAGTAGACCCTGCCAAAGTTAAGGATATTCTAGAATGGCCACCCCCTAAATCAGTTCGTGAAGTTCGTGGATTCTTGGGAATCACGGGTTGGTATAGGATTTTTATCAAAGATTATGCCTTGGTAGCTGCACCCTTGACAGATCTTCTTAAGAAGGATTGCAAAATAGTGTGGCTGCCAATCCATCAAAGCAGCTTTGATCAGCTGAAAGTCATTATTACTTCTGCCCCAGTCTTAAAGCTTCCTGATTTCTCCAAGGAATTTGAAGTGGTTACCGATGCTAGTAGCCTAGCACTTGGTGGTGTCTTAGGCCAAGAAGGAAGACCAGTCGCTTATACTTCCCGCAAGCTGAAGCAATATGAAGCAAACTATGCCACCCATGATTTGGAACTCTTAGCAGTTGTTCATTGCCTCAAATTATGGAGACATTATCTCTTGGGAGGCAAATTCCAGCTTGTAACTGACCACAAAAGTCTAAAGTGGATCTTCACCCAGCCTAACCTCAACATGCGGCAAAGGAGATGGATTGAAATTCTACAAGAATATGATTTCGACATCAAATTCCGCCCTGGGAAAGATAATGTGGTAGCTGATGCACTTAGCCGCAAATCTTTCTTGAATGCAATTTCAATGCCAAATAATCCCATACTGGTCAAGGTGGAAGAAGTCTCATCTCATGACCCAGATTATCAAAGGATGATAAAGTTAGTAGAAGAAGGGGGACATTCAGAGAAAGAGAAGAATCTAATCAAGGGATACTCCACTCATGAAGGAAGCCTCTACTTCAATCACAGGCTATGTATCCCAAAGGACCCTGCTTTAAAGAAACTAATCCTCCATGAAGCTCATGATAGCGCTGCTGCAGGACACCCAGGTTATGCAAAAACATTAAATGCGGTAAGAAGGAGCTTTCATTGGGCAGGCTTGAAAAATGATGTGCTTCGGTACTTGAAACAATGTCTCTCATGCCAAAGGATCAAGGCTGAAAGGGTCAAGATGCCTGGAAAGCTTCAACCCTTAGATATTCCCCAAATGAAGTGGGAGTGCATTAGTATGGATTTTGTCACAAGTCTCCCCACTGTTCAAGGAGGATATGACTCCATTCTAGTAGTAGTGGACTTACTTACCAAAGTAGCTCACCTTATCCCAGCAAAGAAGACCTTCAAAGCTTCTGATGTTGCTCGTATATTCATCAAGGAAGTCTTCAAACTTCATGGTCTCCCAAAAAGAATAGTAAGTGATCGGGATTCTGACTTCACCTCAAAATTCTGGCAGTCTTAATTTCAAGCTCTGGGGACTCAACTTTGCTTTAGCACAGCTTATCACCCAGAGACCGATGGCCAGACTGAAAGAGTCAATCAAGTAATTGAAGACATTCTCAGAGCATACTGTGGACGGGAACCCAGAAGGTGGATTCAATACCTTCCTCTGGTAGAATTTGCCTACAATGCGTCTTATCATCAAAGCATAGGAATGTCACCATTCAAAGCACTCTATGGGCAAGAATGCGTCTCCTCTAAATTTCTCTGATCCGACCATAAGAGTTGAGGCATCCAGGAAAATGCTCGAAGAGATGGAGGAACAAACCAAAGCTATCCAAAGGGATATTAAAGCTGCCCAAGATCGACAAAAGCATTATGCTGACAACAAGAGGTCTGAAAGGATCTTCAAGGAAGGAGACAAAGTTCTTCTACGAGTGCGCCCCAAACGAAGTTCTCTATCACTTGGGAAATATAAGAAGCTCAGCCCTAGGTATTGTGGTCCTTATACAGTTATCAAGTGTCTAGGTAAAAGTGCCTATAAACTCCAACTTCCAGCCCATATCAAAGTCCATAATGTATTTCATGTAAGTTTGTTAAAGCCATATGTCCCCAGTCTCGATCATATTCTTGATGATGAACAAGTTGTAATCCCTACTCAAGGAGTCCTTGAATTACAGCCCAATAGCATCATAGATTCTAGGGAAAGGCAACTCCGAAATAGAACTCTTGTAGAACATCTAGTTCAGTGGAAAGATTACCCTGAAGAGGATGCAACTTGGGAAGATGAAGCTACACTCTTAAAAGATTATCCCCAATTCATGACGAGATGAGGACATCTCGATTTCTTTAAGGGGGGAAGGATGTAACGTACCCATCTTCACTAATAAAGAAATGTCCATGTAATTATGAGTTTTTATGGTATAAATATCAATAATTTTATTATTTGAGTCATTTCCACTTAGAATCTTCAAATTCTGAGCCCAAATTTGGAATCTGCGCGCGATTTTACCCTAATATAGGATTTTACAGCATCCAAAACGGACACCGGATCAAGCTTATACGCTAATTTCAATCATTTTAGTTATAAAACGGCGACCTTTAAACCTTAATAAATGCATGACCGCACGTCCGTTTGACGAACGGTCTGAACCCCTGCGACCAGGAGAACCTCCCGGACAAAAAAAAATTTCGCCCCCCGGGGCGGTTCGGCACGCAAATCGAGGCGGGCGCCCCAAATTTGGGTACCCCGCCCCAAAATTTGGTTCGTACACACTTACTAGGGCGCCCGTACAATGGCCGCCCAAGAACCAAAGGACGGCCGCCCACTGTTTGGTCCACGCGTACCCTTGGGCGGACACCCAGACCGGATAAGGTACATGCGTACCACTCCTTTCCCAGACAACCGTCACCGTACCTTTCCCGTAGACCCATGCAGGCCACTGATCCATAGACTTTGAAGGTACACCGTCCTTTCGTCCCTGCTTTGCGCAGCGCCCGCACCCTCACCCCGCAGCTATATAAACCCCCGGGGTGCTCCTCAGTCGGCACGCACTTCTGTGTAGCGTATGCCCTGTTGTGCTGCCATCCGTACCGCCGTAGCGTACTTGCTGCGAGTACAGCCGCCCTTGCAGCCACCCCTCTCACAGCCCCTCATTTGGCTCTTTTCAGTTAAGCCAATTTTCCTCCATCCTCCTGTTGCCATGGACCAGTGTCCTTAACTCTTCTCCCCCCCCCCCCCCCCCGTGTGAATAGACTTACAGAGAGGCTTGCAGCCACCCCTCCCAGCCCTCTCCACGTTTTTGCCTTTGGCCTTAAGGACACCCTCACAATTCCCCCCCCCCCCATTTGCGTAGACTTTAGTAAGGGATTTTTTACTCAAGCGAGGGTTCGTGCGCCATTTTCTTTTGCTCATACGGTGAGCAAACGAGCTCGGAATTCAGATCCGACTGAAGCGTTTCGATCGCAGCAGCGAGCTCTACAAGGAGACACCTACGATGGCCTCATCGCGGAGACGGCAAAATATTACCTCAAGAGGCGCACGTAACAACGAGATGGAGGGAGATGCGCCCAACGCGGCTCCAGTCCCTTTTCAAGCCGCTCAAGGAAACGGTGGCCAGGTTAGATTGGTTAATTTTCAAAAGAAGAGATTTTTTTCTTAAAATTAGTATTAATGAATGGTGTCTTTTCCTCTTAAAATGACGACATAAAAATTATATGAAATTATGAATTATGTGATGTTGTTTTCGATAAATTACGTTGAAATTGCTATCTTCATGAATTGTGAATGCTATACTTAGAAAATTGCATTGAAGATTATTATCTTTGGAATTCAAGATTTTTTTTTTGGCTTCAACGCTAACTCCGTTCCGTGCTTGTGTAGCCGGGCGGCGTCGTTAGCAAGGCCCGGTAATGGTCCAAGGTATCCCTCATACCTTTGGAAGAATAAGGATCGCCGATTGAGGCGAGAGATTATGAGGCTGCCTAGTTCTGAGGGCCCAGGCTAGTGCGGTAAATTAGCCCACCCTAGTGCGCAGACATCCCTCTGAGGGGCGGGAGGATCGAGCGATGGAGCCTGAGAGGGCGACAGGCCGGCTTGAGTCCTCGCCAGCAGCCGACGATGAGGTGTATGGTCCCGTAGGGTTTTGCCCAGCATGTAGAGGCTGAAAGGCCGAATTCTAGATCATCGGCAGAATAAGAATAAGAGAGCCGGATTGGTTTGTATGGAAATGGACTCATGTATAAACTTTTATATAATGGCATCTTGTCTTTGGTATGATTGTATTGTGTAAGAAGGCTGTTAGAACGAACCTCGTGAAGAAGGGCCCTAATTAAGAAATATGCTTATTTATGTCAAACAGTGTGGTAGTATTAATTAGAAAACAAATTGATGCGTGAGTAGGGTGGAAAGTGGGAGGATGGAATGCCCTGACGGCACCATCCTACGGATGGGTGGACCCGATTAGTCGGGTAGCTTTCCAACAAATCAAGTGAAAGCCCTACGTTAGATAGTTAGGTTCTTGGGCAACTCTATTCAAGAAGACTAGGCCAGCGGCTGTGCCTTGCATAAGATGAGGAAAAAAGCGTTGTCTCTAGACATCAAGTCTAGTAGTTGCCCAATTTTTGATCAATTGCCCTATGGGTGATTTGATGTTTAGGAAATCACGCTCCCCCTGCGGGATAGAGCTAAGTCATACCTATGAATCGTATCCTTGAATCTCTACAGGGTCAAGGTGTCGATGAATAGGAAATTTTTCCCAAGATAAGACTTAGCGGACTATCTTAAGTGTTTCTCCCATTTTTAAAGGGAGGAACCTTACAATTGGTATCAGAGCCTGTTTGGCTCCTAGGAATTGCTGTTTAAGGACTGTTTTGTAATAAATGTTTTACCTAACATAATTAGTAAAGACATCCTACTAAAATAAATAAATTAAATTGATGTTTGAATGATTGTAGGAAGAGGAAGATGCCTACTCCAAATTTCTAGTTTTCCAATGCATCTTCGAGACTGCTAGTCACTCCTCGAATTTCGAGTTCCGCGACACCATGGTGCAGATATTAGAGAAGATATCCCTCCCTCATTTCTCTCGTATTCAGAGAGGATGGGGTAGAGATTTCTGGAGTCGTGGGCCGAGATACTTCATCATCCGAGCAGATCAGATTGGGAACCTCACCACCGACCTTAAGCGGATTCGTTGGATTGAGAAGCTGAAGATGGTCCGCTTATTCTGGTTCGTCGGTACCCCTAGGGATGACACCTCGGTGACTATAGATGGGGTTCGCATACCTCAGGATCGTTGGGTGTATGACAAAGTGATGCAGGTCTTACCTGCTGATAGAGTAGCAGTGTTAGGACCCACCCCAATCCAGAGTTTACCACCCTTACCATCAGTTTTTAGAGTCTTAGAAACTACAGCGGAACCCCCATATTTCACATATGTGGACCGCTCTACCCTTATGTCACAGTGAAGCCTAGGAATTTCCCTTGATGTCAAATAAGACTAATTATATTAGTCTCAGATCTTTGTAATAAAACTTGTCCTTGTAAATATTTGGAAATAAAATAATTTCAATGTTTTACTCTCCAAAAATTAAGCGTTGTGCAAATATGAATCTTGTAATCTTAAAAATTGTTTTTACGATGATGGCCAGGACGACCACTCTCCACTTCCCAATGCGCTTTACACCGATACCCAGGAGAAGAAGCTCCTACTCAAGCAAATGCAACCTCCCTCCTTTAAAGGAGAAGGTTCAAAGGTTGAGAAGGATGCTGAAGTCTGGATTGAGGCGATGGACGATTATTTCTCTGCTGCCGGTACTGGAGTAGCAAATCAGTCTATGCTCGCACGGTTTCGCCTCACTGGAGATGCTAAACTCTGGTGGAAACAGTGGTGCCGTGACAAGGAAGTCACCGAGCATTCTCAAACGTGGGAAGACATCAAGCAGGCAGTGAAGGAAAGATATCTTCCTCCATCCCATGAGTCCATAAAGATGAATGAGTTTTTTAGTCTTAGACAGTGCACCTTAACTCTTGAGGATTATTATTCCAAATTTATTACCCTTCGGAAGTATGCCCCAGCTATGACTATTTCCCAGCAAGTGGCTCGTTTCTGCCAAGGGCTAAATGAACCCCTAGATTCCCGCCTTGAAGCAATGAGGCCAACCACTTTACAGGATGCTCTCATACGAGCAAAGCCCCTTGTGAAAGAAATGAAGGCTAACAAACCGAAGAATCAAAAGAGATCTTACCCTGAAGCAAACCTTAGAGATCAACCCTACAAGAAACCTCAACAGAATTTCCCCTACTACAACAGAGGGCGACAAGGCAACTCTTTTTCCCCCCGCTCGTATGCTGCTTCTTCTAGAGAAGGCCCTCTGTGTTTTGAGTGCAATGAACCGGGACACTTTAGAGCCAACTGTCCCAAGTTGGCAACATCATTCCCCCAAGGTAACAGAGGAAATCAAGGCCGTGGAACCCCTACCCACCAAGGTGCAAGAGGCAGTGGTCGTGGCAGAGGCCGCGGAGGAACAGTTGCTAGAACTGCCTGTGTTATAAGTGAAGAACCAACCTTGGGAGAGGCTGAAGAAGAGCGCGCCACCGTCCATGCGGCGGTAGAACACCAAGGTCCGAATAAACAATTTGGTGTAATCCAAACCCCCGCCACTCATCACGGTAAGCCATTTCAGCTTTTGATTGATTGTGGCAGTACCCATTCATTCCTTTCTCCTAGGTGCTTGCAAAAATTAAACTTGAGTCAAAAATCAGCTAGAAAAATGATTGTAGAGTTAGCCAGTGGGAAAGAAGTAATATCTCGCCACTCTATAGGAAACCTTGATTTTGAGCTGGGTAATGAGCAAACTCACGGTCACTTTAGAGTCTTGCCATTAGGAATTTATGATGGAATCCTTGGGATGGATTGGTTAATTGCGAACAAAGCTAGCATTCATTGTAACCAGGGGAGTATCACTTTTGAAAATGAGCATGGCCAAGTAATATCTGTTCAGGGAATCACAGGAAAACCTAAGTCTAGGGTAGTCAAGGCGAAACATCTTCTCAAGGGAACACGTAAGGGTCAGCAAGTTTTCTTAGTCAAACTCAACAAAGTCTTTGAACCTAGTATGGAGACAGAACCCTCTTGGCTCCAAGAATTCTCTGACATCTTCCCTGACGAGCTTACAGGGTTACCGCCTCCTCGAGAAGTCGACCATGAGATCGAGGTGATCCCTGGAGCTCAACCCGTCTCAAAAACTCCCTATAAAATGTCCCTTCCTGAAGCCATTGAACTTAAGGAGCAACTTTCCCAACTCATTGAACAAGGATTTGTACGCCCCAGTAGCTCTCCTTGGGGAGCACCTGTTCTTTTCCAAAAGAAGAAGGACGGGACTCTCCGCCTCTGCATAGATTATCGAGGGCTAAATCAAGTCACGGTCAAAAATAAGTATCCTATCCCTCGCATCGATGAACTTCTTGACAGGCTTCATGGGGCCAAAGTCTTCTCAAAAATAGATTTGAGGTCTGGTTACTATCAGATCAGAGTCAAGGAAGCAGATATACCCAAAACAGCCTTCAATACCCGTTATGGCCACTATGAGTTTACTGTAATGTCATTTGGGTTAACCAATGCTCCTGCAACCTTCAACCGCCTAATGCAAGATATATTTCGCCCATACTTGGATGAGTTTGTGCTTGTTTTCTTTGATGACATCCTAATCTATTCCAAATCAATGGAAGAGCATGAGGAGCATGTGCGTAGAGTTCTGCAATTGCTGCGCAGACACAAACTCTATGCCAAGAAGAGCAAATGTACCTTCTTTACTCATCAAATTGAGTATCTTGGATTCATCGTCTCCAAAGATGGCATCTCAGTAGACCCTGCCAAAGTTAAGGATATTCTAGAATGGCCACCCCCTAAATCAGTTCGTGAAGTTCGTGGATTCTTGGGAATCACGGGTTGGTATAGGATTTTTATCAAAGATTATGCCTTGGTAGCTGCACCCTTGACAGATCTTCTTAAGAAGGATTGCAAAATAGTGTGGCTGCCAATCCATCAAAGCAGCTTTGATCAGCTGAAAGTCATTATTACTTCTGCCCCAGTCTTAAAGCTTCCTGATTTCTCCAAGGAATTTGAAGTGGTTACCGATGCTAGTAGCCTAGCACTTGGTGGTGTCTTAGGCCAAGAAGGAAGACCAGTCGCTTATACTTCCCGCAAGCTGAAGCAATATGAAGCAAACTATGCCACCCATGATTTGGAACTCTTAGCAGTTGTTCATTGCCTCAAATTATGGAGACATTATCTCTTGGGAGGCAAATTCCAGCTTGTAACTGAATAAACCCCCGGGGTGCTCCTCAGTCGGCACGCACTTTTGTGTAGCGTATGCCCTGTTGTGCTGCCATCCGTACCGCCGTAGCGTACTTGCTGCGAGTACAGCCGCCCTTGCAGCCACCCCTCTCACAGCCCCTCATTTGGCTCTTTTCAGTTAAGCCAATTTTCCTCCATCCTCCTCTTGCCATGGACCAGTGTCCTTAACTCTTCTCCCCCCCCCCCCCCCCCCCCCCCGTGTGAATAGACTTACAGAGAGGCTTGCAGCCACCCCTCCCAGCCCTCTCCACGTTTTTGCCTTTGGCCTTAAGGACACCCTCACAATTCCCCCCCCCCCCATTTGCGTAGACTTTAGTAAGGGATTTTTTACTCAAGCGAGGGTTCGTGCGCCATTTTCTTTTGCTCATACGGTGAGCAAACGAGCTCGGAATTCAGATCCGACTGAAGCGTTTCGATCGCAGCAACGAGCTCTACAAGGCGACACCTACGATGGCCTCATCCCGGAGACGGCAAAATATTACCTCAAGAGGTGCACGTAACAACGAGATGGAGGGAGATGCGCCCAACGCGGCTCCAGTCCCTTTTCAAGCCGCTCAAGGAAATGGTGGCCAGGTTAGATTGGTTAATTTTCAAAAGAAGAGATTTTTTTCTTAAAATTAGTATTAATGAATGGTGTCTTTTCCTCTTAAAATGACGACATAAAAATTATATGAAATTATGAATTATGTGATGTTGTTTTCGATAAATTACGTTGAAATTGCTATCTTCATGAATTGTGAATGCTATACTTAGAAAATTGCATTGAAGATTATTATCTTTGGAATTCAAGATTTTTTTTTTGGCTTCAACGCTAACTCCGTTCCGTGCTTGTGTAGCCGGGCGGCGTCGTTAGCAAGGCCCGGTAATGGTCCAAGGTATCCCTCATACCTTTGGAAGAATAAGGATCGCCGATTGAGGCGAGAGATTATGAGGCTGCCTAGTTCTGAGGGCCCAGGCTAGTGCGGTAAATTAGCCCACCCTAGTGCGCAGACATCCCTCTGAGGGGCGGGAGGATCGAGCGATGGAGCCTGAGAGGGCGACAGGCCGGCTTGAGTCCTCGCCAGCAGCCGACGATGAGGTGTATGGTCCCGTAGGGTTTTGCCCAGCATGTAGAGGCTGGAAGGCCGAATTCTAGATCATCGGCAGAATAGGAATAAGAGAGCCGGATTGGTTTGTATGGAAATGGACTCATGTATAAACTTTTATATAATGGCATCTTGTCTTTGGTATGATTGTATTGTGTAAGAAGGCTGTTAGAACGAACCTCGTGAAGAAGGGCCCTAATTAAGGAATATGCTTATTTATGTCAAACAGTGTGGTAGTATTAATTAGAAAACAAATTGATGCGTGAGTAGGGTGGAAAGTGGGAGGATGGAATGCCCTGACGGCACCATCCTACGGATGGGTGGACCCGATTAGTCGGGTAGCTTTCCAACAAATCAAGTGAAAGCCCTACGTTAGATAGTTAGGTTCTTGGGCAACTCTATTCAAGAAGACTAGGCCAGCGGCTGTGCCTTGCATAAGATGAGGAAAAAATCGTTGTCTCTAGACATCAAGTCTAGTAGTTGCCCAATTTTTGATCAATTGCCCTATGGGTGATTTGATGTTTAGGAAATCACGCTCCCCCTGCGGGATAGAGCTAAGTCATACCTATGAATCGTATCCTTGAATCTCTACAGGGTCAAGGTGTCGATGAATAGGAAATTTTTCGCAAGATAAGACTTAGCGGACTATCTTAAGTGTTTCTCCCATTTTTAAAGGGAGGAACCTTACAATTGGTATCAGAGCCTGTTTGGCTCCTAGGAATTGCTGTTTAAGGACTGTTTTGTAATAAATGTTTTACCTAACATAATTAGTAAAGACATCCTACTAAAACAAATAAATTAAATTGATGTTTGAATGATTGTAGGAAGAGGAAGATGCCTACTCCAAATTTCTAGTTTTCCAATGCATCTTCGAGACTGCTAGTCACTCCTCGAATTTCGAGTTCCGCGACACCATGGTGCAGATATTAGAGAAGATATCCCTCCCTCATTTCTCTCGTATTCAGAGAGGATGGGGTAGAGATTTCTGGAGTCGTGGGCCGAGATACTTCATCATCCGAGCAGATCAGATTGGGAACCTCACCACCGACCTTAAGCGGATTCGTTGGATTGAGAAGCTGAAGATGGTCCGCTTATTCTGGTTCGTCGGTACCCCTAGGGATGACACCTCGGTGACTATAGATGGGGTTCGCATACCTCAGGATCGTTGGGTGTATGACAAAGTGATGCAGGTCTTACCTGCTGATAGAGTAGCAGTGTTAGGACCCACCCCAATCCAGAGTTTACCACCCTTACCATCAGTTTTTAGAGTCTTAGAAACTACAGCGGAACCCCCATATTTCACATATGTGGACCGCTCTACCCTTATGTCACAGTGAAGCCTAGGAATTTCCCTTGATGTCAAATAAGACTAATTATATTAGTCTCAGATCTTTGTAATAAAACTTGTCCTTGTAAATATTTGGAAATAAAATAATTTCAATGTTTTACTCTCCAAAAATTAAGCGTTGTGCAAATATGAATCTTGTAATCTTAAAAATTGTTTTTACGATGATCGCCAGGACGACCACTCTCCACTTCCCAATGCGCTTTACACCGATACCCAGGAGAAGAAGCTCCTACTCAAGCAAATGCAACCTCCCTCCTTTAAAGGAGAAGGTTCAAAGGTTGAGAAGGATGCTGAAGTCTGGATTGAGGCGATGGACGATTATTTCTCTGCTGCCGGTACTGGAGTAGCAAATCAGTCTATGCTCGCACGGTTTCGCCTCACTGGAGATGCTAAACTCTGGTGGAAACAGTGGTGCCGTGACAAGGAAGTCACCGAGCATTCTCAAACGTGGGAAGACATCAAGCACGCAGTGAAGGAAAGATATCTTCCTCCATCCCATGAGTCCATAAAGATGAATGAGTTTTTTAGTCTTAGACAGTGCACCTTAACTCTTGAGGATTATTATTCCAAATTTATTACCCTTCGGAAGTATGCCCCAGCTATGACTATTTCCCAGCAAGTGGCTCGTTTCTGCCAAGGGCTAAATGAACCCCTAGATTCCCGCCTTGAAGCAATGAGGCCAACCACTTTACAGGATGCTCTCATACGAGCAAAGCCCCTTGTGAAAGAAATGAAGGCTAACAAACCGAAGAATCAAAAGAGATCTTACCCTGAAGCAAACCTTAGAGATCAACCCTACAAGAAACCTCAACAGAATTTCCCCTACTACAACAGAGGGCGACAAGGCAACTCTTTTGCCCCCCGCTCGTATGCTGCTTCTTCTAGAGAAGGCCCTCTGTGTTTTGAGTGCAATGAACCGGGACACTTTAGAGCCAACTGTCCCAAGTTGGCAACATCATTCCCCCAAGGTAACAGAGGAAATCAAGGCCGTGGAACCCCTACCCACCAAGGTGCAAGAGGCAGTGGTCGTGGCAGAGGCCGCGGAGGAACAGTTGCTAGAACTGCCTGTGTTATAAGTGAAGAACCAACCTTGGAAGAGGCTGAAGAAGAGCGCGCCACCGTCCATGCGGCGGTAGAACACCAAGGTCCGAATAAACAATTTGGTGTAATCCATACCCCCGCCACTCATCACGGTAAGCCATTTCAGCTTTTGATTGATTGTGGCAGTACCCATTCATTCCTTTCTCCTAGGTGCTTGCAAAAATTAAACTTGAGTCAAAAATCAGCTAGAAAAATGATTGTAGAGTTAGCCAGTGGGAAAGAAGTAATATCTCGCCACTCTATAGGAAACCTTGATTTTGAGCTGGGTAATGAGCAATCTCACGGTCACTTTAGAGTCTTGCCATTAGGAATTTATGATGGAATCCTTGGGATGGATTGGTTAATTGCGAACAAAGCTAGCATTCATTGTAACCAGGGGAGTATCACTTTTGAAAATGAGCATGGCCAAGTAATATCTGTTCAGGGAATCACAGGAAAACCTAAGTCTAGGGTAGTCAAGGCGAAACATCTTCTCAAGGGAACACGTAAGGGTCAGCAAGTTTTCTTAGTCAAACTCAACAAAGTCTTTGAACCTAGTATGGAGACAGAACCCTCTTGGCTCCAAGAATTCTCTGACATCTTCCCTGACGAGCTTACAGGGTTACCGCCTCCTCGAGAAGTCGAGGTGATCCCTGGAGCTCAACCCGTCTCAAAAACTCCCTATAAAATGTCCCTTCCTGAAGCCATTGAACTTAAGGAGCAACTTTCCCAACTCATTGAACAAGGATTTGTACGCCCCAGTAGCTCTCCTTGGGGAGCACCTGTTCTTTTCCAAAAGAAGAAGGACGGGACTCTCCGCCTCTGCATAGATTATCGAGGGCTAAATCAAGTCACGGTCAAAAATAAGTATCCTATCCCTCGCATCGATGAACTTCTTGACAGGCTTCATGGGGCCAAAGTCTTCTCAAAAATAGATTTGAGGTCTGGTTACTATCAGATCAGAGTCAAGGAAGCAGATATACCCAAAACAGCCTTCAATACCCGTTATGGCCACTATGAGTTTACTGTAATGTCATTTGGGTTAACCAATGCTCCTGCAACCTTCAACCGCCTAATGCAAGATATATTTCGCCCATACTTGGATGAGTTTGTGCTTGTTTTCTTTGATGACATCCTAATCTATTCCAAATCAATGGAAGAGCATGAGGAGCATGTGCGTAGAGTTCTGCAATTGCTGCGCAGACACAAACTCTATGCCAAGAAGAGCAAATGTACCTTCTTTACTCATCAAATTGAGTATCTTGGATTCATCGTCTCCAAAGATGGCATCTCAGTAGACCCTGCCAAAGTTAAGGATATTCTAGAATGGCCACCCCCTAAATCAGTTCGTGAAGTTCGTGGATTCTTGGGAATCACGGGTTGGTATAGGATTTTTATCAAAGATTATGCCTTGGTAGCTGCACCCTTGACAGATCTTCTTAAGAAGGATTGCAAAATAGTGTGGCTGCCAATCCATCAAAGCAGCTTTGATCAGCTGAAAGTCATTATTACTTCTGCCCCAGTCTTAAAGCTTCCTGATTTCTCCAAGGAATTTGAAGTGGTTACCGATGCTAGTAGCCTAGCACTTGGTGGTGTCTTAGGCCAAGAAGGAAGACCAGTCGCTTATACTTCCCGCAAGCTGAAGCAATATGAAGCAAACTATGCCACCCATGATTTGGAACTCTTAGCAGTTGTTCATTGCCTCAAATTATGGAGACATTATCTCTTGGGAGGCAAATTCCAGCTTGTAACTGACCACAAAAGTCTAAAGTGGATCTTCACCCAGCCTAACCTCAACATGCGGCAAAGGAGATGGATTGAAATTCTACAAGAATATGATTTCGACATCAAATTCCGCCCTGGGAAAGATAATGTGGTAGCTGATGCACTTAGCCGCAAATCTTTCTTGAATGCAATTTCAATGCCAAATAATCCCATACTGGTCAAGGTGGAAGAAGTCTCATCTCATGACCCAGATTATCAAAGGATGATAAAGTTAGTAGAAGAAGGGGGACATTCAGAGAAAGAGAAGAATCTAATCAAGGGATACTCCACTCATGAAGGAAGCCTCTACTTCAATCACAGGCTATGTATCCCAAAGGACCCTGCTTTAAAGAAACTAATCCTCCATGAAGCTCATGATAGCCCTGCTGCAGGACACCCAGGTTATGCAAAAACATTAAATGCGGTAAGAAGGAGCTTTCATTGGCCAGGCTTGAAAAATGATGTGCTTCGGTACTTGAAACAATGTCTCTCATGCCAAAGGATCAAGGCTGAAAGGGTCAAGATGCCTGGAAAGCTTCAACCCTTAGATATTCCCCAAATGAAGTGGGAGTGCATTAGTATGGATTTTGTCACAAGTCTCCCCACTGTTCAAGGAGGATATGACTCCATTCTAGTAGTAGTGGACTTACTTACCAAAGTAGCTCACCTTATCCCAGCAAAGAAGACCTTCAAAGCTTCTGATGTTGCTCGTATATTCATCAAGGAAGTCTTCAAACTTCATGGTCTCCCAAAAAGAATAGTAAGTGATCGGGATTCTGACTTCACCTCAAAATTCTGGCAGTCTTAATTTCAAGCTCTGGGGACTCAACTTTGCTTTAGCACAGCTTATCACCCAGAGACCGATGGCCAGACTGAAAGAGTCAATCAAGTAATTGAAGACATTCTCAGAGCATACTGTGGACGGGAACCCAGAAGGTGGATTCAATACCTTCCTCTGGTAGAATTTGCCTACAATGCGTCTTATCATCAAAGCATAGGAATGTCACCATTCAAAGCACTCTATGGGCAAGAATGCGTCTCCTCTAAATTTCTCTGATCCGACCATAAGAGTTGAGGCATCCAGGAAAATGCTCGAAGAGATGGAGGAACAAACCAAAGCTATCCAAAGGGATATTAAAGCTGCCCAAGATCGACAAAAGCATTATGCTGACAACAAGAGGTCTGAAAGGATCTTCAAGGAAGGAGACAAAGTTCTTCTACGAGTGCGCCCCAAACGAAGTTCTCTATCACTTGGGAAATATAAGAAGCTCAGCCCTAGGTATTGTGGTCCTTATACAGTTATCAAGTGTCTAGGTAAAAGTGCCTATAAACTCCAACTTCCAGCCCATATCAAAGTCCATAATGTATTTCATGTAAGTTTGTTAAAGCCATATGTCCCCAGTCTCGATCATATTCTTGATGATGAACAAGTTGTAATCCCTACTCAAGGAGTCCTTGAATTACAGCCCAATAGCATCATAGATTCTAGGGAAAGGCAACTCCGAAATAGAACTCTTGTAGAACATCTAGTTCAGTGGAAAGATTACCCTGAAGAGGATGCAACTTGGGAAGATGAAGCTACACTCTTAAAAGATTATCCCCAATTCATGACGAGATGAGAACATCTCGATTTCTTTAAGGGGGGAAGGATGTAACGTACCCATCTTCACTAATAAAGAAATGTCCATGTAATTATGAGTTTTTATGGTATAAATATCAATAATTTTATTATTTGAGTCATTTCCACTTAGAATCTTCAAATTCTGAGCCCAAATTTGGAATCTGCGCGCGATTTTACCCTAATATAGGATTTTACAGCATCCAAAACGGACACCGGATCAAGCTTATACGCTAATTTCAATCATTTTAGTTATAAAACGGCGACCTTTAAACCTTAATAAATGCATGACCGCACGTCCGTTTGACGAACGGTCTGAACCCCTGCGACCAGGAGAACCTCCCGGACAAAAAAAAATTTCGCCCCCCGGGGCGGTTCGGCACGCAAATCGAGGCGGGCGCCCCAAATTTGGGTACCCCGCCCCAAAATTTGGTCCGTACACACTTACTAGGGCGCCCGTACAATGGTCGCCCAAGAACCAAAGGACGGCCGCCCACTGTTTGGTCCACGCGTACCCTTGGGCGGACACCCGGACCGGATAAGGTACATGCGTACCACTCCTTTCCCAGACAACCGTCACCGTACCTTTCCCGTGGACCCATGCAGGCCACTGATCCATAGACTTTGAAGGTACACCGTCCTTTCGTCCCTGCTTTGCGCAGCGCCCGCACCCTCACCCCTCAGCTATATAAACCCCCGGGGTGCTCCTCAGTCGGCACGCACTTCTGTGTAGCGTATGCCCTGTTGTGCTGCCATCCGTACCGCCGTAGCGTACTTGCTGCGAGTACAGCCGCCCTTGCAGCCACCCCTCTCACAGCCCCTCATTTGGCTCTTTTCAGTTAAGCCAATTTTCCTCCATCCTCCTCTTGCCATGGACCAGTGTCCTTAACTCTTCTCCCCCCCCCCCCCCCCCCCCGTGTGAATAGACTTACAGAGAGGCTTGCAGCCACCCCTCCCAGCCCTCTCCACGTTTTTGCCTTTGGCCTTAAGGACACCCTCACAATTCCCCCCCCCCCCATTTGCGTAGACTTTAGTAAGGGATTTTTTACTCAAGCGAGGGTTCGTGCGCCATTTTCTTTTGCTCATACGGTGAGCAAACGAGCTCGGAATTCAGATCCGACTGAAGCGTTTCGATCGCAGCAGCGAGCTCTACAAGGAGACACCTACGATGGCCTCATCCCGGAGACGGCAAAATATTACCTCAAGAGGCGCACGTAACAACGAGATGGAGGGAGATGCGCCCAACGCGGCTCCAGTCCCTTTTCAAGCCGCTCAAGGAAACGGTGGCCAGGTTAGATTGGTTAATTTTCAAAAGAAGAGATTTTTTTCTTAAAATTAGTATTAATGAATGGTGTCTTTTCCTCTTAAAATGACGACATAAAAATTATATGAAATTATGAATTATGTGATGTTGTTTTCGATAAATTACGTTGAAATTGCTATCTTCATGAATTGTGAATGCTATACTTAGAAAATTGCATTGAAGATTATTATCTTTGGAATTCAAGATTTTTTTTTTGGCTTCAACGCTAACTCCGTTCCGTGCTTGTGTAGCCGGGCGGCGTCGTTAGCAAGGCCCGGTAATGGTCCAAGGTATCCCTCATACCTTTGGAAGAATAAGGATCGCCGATTGAGGCGAGAGATTATGAGGCTGCCTAGTTCTGAGGGCCCAGGCTAGTGCGGTAAATTAGCCCACCCTAGTGCGCAGACATCCCTCTGAGGGGCGGGAGGATCGAGCGATGGAGCCTGAGAGGGCGACAGGCCGGCTTGAGTCCTCGCCAGCAGCCGACGATGAGGTGTATGGTCCCGTAGGGTTTTGCCCAGCATGTAGAGGCTGGAAGGCCGAATTCTAGATCATCGGCAGAATAAGAATAAGAGAGCCGGATTGGTTTGTATGGAAATGGACTCATGTATAAACTTTTATATAATGGCATCTTGTCTTTGGTATGATTGTATTGTGTAAGAAGGCTGTTAGAACGAACCTCGTGAAGAAGGGCCCTAATTAAGAAATATGCTTATTTATGTCAAACAGTGTGGTAGTATTAATTAGAAAACAAATTGATGCGTGAGTAGGGTGGAAAGTGGGAGGATGGAATGCCCTGACGGCACCATCCTACGGATGGGTGGACCCGATTAGTCGGGTAGCTTTCCAACAAATCAAGTGAAAGCCCTACGTTAGATAGTTAGGTTCTTGGGCAACTCTATTCAAGAAGACTAGGCCAGCGGCTGTGCCTTGCATAAGATGAGGAAAAAAGCGTTGTCTCTAGACATCAAGTCTAGTAGTTGCCCAATTTTTGATCAATTGCCCTATGGGTGATTTGATGTTTAGGAAATCACGCTCCCCCTGCGGGATAGAGCTAAGTCATACCTATGAATCGTATCCTTGAATCTCTACAGGGTCAAGGTGTCGATGAATAGGAAATTTTTCCCAAGATAAGACTTAGCGGACTATCTTAAGTGTTTCTCCCATTTTTAAAGGGAGGAACCTTACAATTGGTATCAGAGCCTGTTTGGCTCCTAGGAATTGCTGTTTAAGGACTGTTTTGTAATAAATGTTTTACCTAACATAATTAGTAAAGACATCCTACTAAAACAAATAAATTAAATTGATGTTTGAATGATTGTAGGAAGAGGAAGATGCCTACTCCAAATTTCTAGTTTTCCAATGCATCTTCGAGACTGCTAGTCACTCCTCGAATTTCGAGTTCCGCGACACCATGGTGCAGATATTAGAGAAGATATCCCTCCCTCATTTCTCTCGTATTCAGAGAGGATGGGGTAGAGATTTCTGGAGTCGTGGGCCGAGATACTTCATCATCCGAGCAGATCAGATTGGGAACCTCACCACCGACCTTAAGCGGATTCGTTGGATTGAGAAGCTGAAGATGGTCCGCTTATTCTGGTTCGTCGGTACCCCTAGGGATGACACCTCGGTGACTATAGATGGGGTTCGCATACCTCAGGATCGTTGGGTGTATGACAAAGTGATGCAGGTCTTACCTGCTGATAGAGTAGCAGTGTTAGGACCCACCCCAATCCAGAGTTTACCACCCTTACCATCAGTTTTTAGAGTCTTAGAAACTACAGCGGAACCCCCATATTTCACATATGTGGACCGCTCTACCCTTATGTCACAGTGAAGCCTAGGAATTTCCCTTGATGTCAAATAAGACTAATTATATTAGTCTCAGATCTTTGTAATAAAACTTGTCCTTGTAAATATTTGGAAATAAAATAATTTCAATGTTTTACTCTCCAAAAATTAAGCGTTGTGCAAATATGAATCTTGTAATCTTAAAAATTGTTTTTACGATGATGGCCAGGACGACCACTCTCCACTTCCCAATGCGCTTTACACCGATACCCAGGAGAAGAAGCTCCTACTCAAGCAAATGCAACCTCCCTCCTTTAAAGGAGAAGGTTCAAAGGTTGAGAAGGATGCTGAAGTCTGGATTGAGGCGATGGACGATTATTTCTCTGCTGCCGGTACTGGAGTAGCAAATCAGTCTATGCTCGCACGGTTTCGCCTCACTGGAGATGCTAAACTCTGGTGGAAACAGTGGTGCCGTGACAAGGAAGTCACCGAGCATTCTCAAACGTGGGAAGACATCAAGCAGGCAGTGAAGGAAAGATATCTTCCTCCATCCCATGAGTCCATAAAGATGAATGAGTTTTTTAGTCTTAGACAGTGCACCTTAACTCTTGAGGATTATTATTCCAAATTTATTACCCTTCGGAAGTATGCCCCAGCTATGACTATTTCCCAGCAAGTGGCTCGTTTCTGCCAAGGGCTAAATGAACCCCTAGATTCCCGCCTTGAAGCAATGAGGCCAACCACTTTACAGGATGCTCTCATACGAGCAAAGCCCCTTGTGAAAGAAATGAAGGCTAACAAACCGAAGAATCAAAAGAGATCTTACCCTGAAGCAAACCTTAGAGATCAACCCTACAAGAAACCTCAACAGAATTTCCCCTACTACAACAGAGGGCGACAAGGCAACTCTTTTTCCCCCCGCTCGTATGCTGCTTCTTCTAGAGAAGGCCCTCTGTGTTTTGAGTGCAATGAACCGGGACACTTTAGAGCCAACTGTCCCAAGTTGGCAACATCATTCCCCCAAGGTAACAGAGGAAATCAAGGCCGTGGAACCCCTACCCACCAAGGTGCAAGAGGCAGTGGTCGTGGCAGAGGCCGCGGAGGAACAGTTGCTAGAACTGCCTGTGTTATAAGTGAAGAACCAACCTTGGAAGAGGCTGAAGAAGAGCGCGCCACCGTCCATGCGGCGGTAGAACACCAAGGTCCGAATAAACAATTTGGTGTAATCCAAACCCCCGCCACTCATCACGGTAAGCCATTTCAGCTTTTGATTGATTGTGGCAGTACCCATTCATTCCTTTCTCCTAGGTGCTTGCAAAAATTAAACTTGAGTCAAAAATCAGCTAGAAAAATGATTGTAGAGTTAGCCAGTGGGAAAGAAGTAATATCTCGCCACTCTATAGGAAACCTTGATTTTGAGCTGGGTAATGAGCAAACTCACGGTCACTTTAGAGTCTTGCCATTAGGAATTTATGATGGAATCCTTGGGATGGATTGGTTAATTGCGAACAAAGCTAGCATTCATTGTAACCAGGGGAGTATCACTTTTGAAAATGAGCATGGCCAAGTAATATCTGTTCAGGGAATCACAGGAAAACCTAAGTCTAGGGTAGTCAAGGCGAAACATCTTCTCAAGGGAACACGTAAGGGTCAGCAAGTTTTCTTAGTCAAACTCAACAAAGTCTTTGAACCTAGTATGGAGACAGAACCCTCTTGGCTCCAAGAATTCTCTGACATCTTCCCTGACGAGCTTACAGGGTTACCGCCTCCTCGAGAAGTCGACCATGAGATCGAGGTGATCCCTGGAGCTCAACCCGTCTCAAAAACTCCCTATAAAATGTCCCTTCCTGAAGCCATTGAACTTAAGGAGCAACTTTCCCAACTCATTGAACAAGGATTTGTACGCCCCAGTAGCTCTCCTTGGGGAGCACCTGTTCTTTTCCAAAAGAAGAAGGACGGGACTCTCCGCCTCTGCATAGATTATCGAGGGCTAAATCAAGTCACGGTCAAAAATAAGTATCCTATCCCTCGCATCGATGAACTTCTTGACAGGCTTCATGGGGCCAAAGTCTTCTCAAAAATAGATTTGAGGTCTGGTTACTATCAGATCAGAGTCAAGGAAGCAGATATACCCAAAACAGCCTTCAATACCCGTTATGGCCACTATGAGTTTACTGTAATGTCATTTGGGTTAACCAATGCTCCTGCAACCTTCAACCGCCTAATGCAAGATATATTTCGCCCATACTTGGATGAGTTTGTGCTTGTTTTCTTTGATGACATCCTAATCTATTCCAAATCAATGGAAGAGCATGAGGAGCATGTGCGTAGAGTTCTGCAATTGCTGCGCAGACACAAACTCTATGCCAAGAAGAGCAAATGTACCTTCTTTACTCATCAAATTGAGTATCTTGGATTCATCGTCTCCAAAGATGGCATCTCAGTAGACCCTGCCAAAGTTAAGGATATTCTAGAATGGCCACCCCCTAAATCAGTTCGTGAAGTTCGTGGATTCTTGGGAATCACGGGTTGGTATAGGATTTTTATCAAAGATTATGCCTTGGTAGCTGCACCCTTGACAGATCTTCTTAAGAAGGATTGCAAAATAGTGTGGCTGCCAATCCATCAAAGCAGCTTTGATCAGCTGAAAGTCATTATTACTTCTGCCCCAGTCTTAAAGCTTCCTGATTTCTCCAAGGAATTTGAAGTGGTTACCGATGCTAGTAGCCTAGCACTTGGTGGTGTCTTAGGCCAAGAAGGAAGACCAGTCGCTTATACTTCCCGCAAGCTGAAGCAATATGAAGCAAACTATGCCACCCATGATTTGGAACTCTTAGCAGTTGTTCATTGCCTCAAATTATGGAGACATTATCTCTTGGGAGGCAAATTCCAGCTTGTAACTGACCACAAAAGTCTAAAGTGGATCTTCACCCAGCCTAACCTCAACATGCGGCAAAGGAGATGGATTGAAATTCTACAAGAATATGATTTCAACATCAAATTCCGCCCTGGGAAAGATAATGTGGTAGCTGATGCACTTAGCCGCAAATCTTTCTTGAATGCAATTTCAATGCCAAATAATCCCATACTGGTCAAGGTGGAAGAAGTCTCATCTCATGACCCAGATTATCAAAGGATGATAAAGTTAGTAGAAGAAGGGGGACATTCAGAGAAAGAGAAGAATCTAATCAAGGGATACTCCACTCATGAAGGAAGCCTCTACTTCAATCACAGGCTATGTATCCCAAAGGACCCTGCTTTAAAGAAACTAATCCTCCATGAAGCTCATGATAGCGCTGCTGCTGCAGGACACCCAGGTTATGCAAAAACATTAAATGCGGTAAGAAGGAGCTTTCATTGGGCAGGCTTGAAAAATGATGTGCTTCGGTACTTGAAACAATGTCTCTCATGCCAAAGGATCAAGGCTGAAAGGGTCAAGATGCCTGGAAAGCTTCAACCCTTAGATATTCCCCAAATGAAGTGGGAGTGCATTAGTATGGATTTTGTCACAAGTCTCCCCACTGTTCAAGGAGGATATGACTCCATTCTAGTAGTAGTGGACTTACTTACCAAAGTAGCTCACCTTATCCCAGCAAAGAAGACCTTCAAAGCTTCTGATGTTGCTCGTATATTCATCAAGGAAGTCTTCAAACTTCATGGTCTCCCAAAAAGAATAGTAAGTGATCGGGATTCTGACTTCACCTCAAAATTCTGGCAGTCTTTATTTCAAGCTCTGGGGACTCAACTTTGCTTTAGCACAGCTTATCACCCAGAGACCGATGGCCAGACTGAAAGAGTCAATCAAGTAATTGAAGACATTCTCAGAGCATACTGTGGACGGGAACCCAGAAGGTGGATTCAATACCTTCCTCTGGTAGAATTTGCCTACAATGCGTCTTATCATCAAAGCATAGGAATGTCACCATTCAAAGCACTCTATGGGCAAGAATGCGTCTCCTCTAAATTTCTCTGATCCGACCATAAGAGTTGAGGCATCCAGGAAAATGCTCGAAGAGATGGAGGAACAAACCAAAGCTATCCAAAGGGATATTAAAGCTGCCCAAGATCGACAAAAGCATTATGCTGACAACAAGAGGTCTGAAAGGATCTTCAAGGAAGGAGACAAAGTTCTTCTACGAGTGCGCCCCAAACGAAGTTCTCTATCACTTGGGAAATATAAGAAGCTCAGCCCTAGGTATTGTGGTCCTTATACAGTTATCAAGTGTCTAGGTAAAAGTGCCTATAAACTCCAACTTCCAGCCCATATCAAAGTCCATAATGTATTTCATGTAAGTTTGTTAAAGCCATATGTCCCCAGTCTCGATCATATTCTTGATGATGAACAAGTTGTAATCCCTACTCAAGGAGTCCTTGAATTACAGCCCAATAGCATCATAGATTCTAGGGAAAGGCAACTCCGAAATAGAACTCTTGTAGAACATCTAGTTCAGTGGAAAGATTACCCTGAAGAGGATGCAACTTGGGAAGATGAAGCTACACTCTTAAAAGATTATCCCCAATTCATGACGAGATGAGAACATCTCGATTTCTTTAAGGGGGGAAGGATGTAACGTACCCATCTTCACTAATAAAGAAATGTCCATGTAATTATGAGTTTTTATGGTATAAATATCAATAATTTTATTATTTGAGTCATTTCCACTTAGAATCTTCAAATTCTGAGCCCAAATTTGGAATCTGCGCGCGATTTTACCCTAATATAGGATTTTACAGCATCCAAAACGGACACCGGATCAAGCTTATACGCTAATTTCAATCATTTTAGTTATAAAACGGCGACCTTTAAACCTTAATAAATGCATGACCGCACGTCCGTTTGACGAACGGTCTGAACCCCTGCGACCAGGAGAACCTCCCGGACAAAAAAAAATTTCGCCCCCCGGGGCGGTTCGGCACGCAAATCGAGGCGGGCGCCCCAAATTTGGGTACCCCGCCCCAAAATTTGGTCCGTACACACTTACTAGGGCGCCCGTACAATGGCCGCCCAAGAACCAAAGGACGGCCGCCCACTGTTTGGTCCACGCGTACCCTTGGGCGGACACCCGGACCGGATAAGGTACATGCGTACCACTCCTTTCCCAGACAACCGTCACCGTACCTTTCCCGTGGACCCATGCAGGCCACTGATCCATAGACTTTGAAGGTACACCGTCCTTTCGTCCCTGCTTTGCGCAGCGCCCGCACCCTCACCCCTCAGCTATATAAACCCCCGGGGTGCTCCTCAGTCGGCACGCACTTCTGTGTAGCGTATGCCCTGTTGTGCTGCCATCCGTACCGCCGTAGCGTACTTGCTGCGAGTACAGCCGCCCTTGCAGCCACCCCTCTCACAGCCCCTCATTTGGCTCTTTTCAGTTAAGCCAATTTTCCTCCATCCTCCTCTTGCCATGGACCAGTGTCCTTAACTCTTCTCCCCCCCCTCCCCCCCCCCGTGTGAATAGACTTACAGAGAGGCTTGCAGCCACCCCTCCCAGCCCTCTCCACGTTTTTGCCTTTGGCCTTAAGGACACCCTCACAATTCCCCCCCCCCCCCATTTGCGTAGACTTTAGTAAGGGATTTTTTACTCAAGCGAGGGTTCGTGCGCCATTTTCTTTTGCTCATACGGTGAGCAAACGAGCTCGGAATTCAGATCCGACTGAAGCGTTTCGATCGCAGCAGCGAGCTCTACAAGGAGACACCTACGATGGCCTCATCCCGGAGACGGCAAAATATTACCTCAAGAGGCGCACGTAACAACGAGATGGAGGGAGATGCGCCCAACGCGGCTCCAGTCCCTTTTCAAGCCGCTCAAGGAAACGGTGGCCAGGTTAGATTGGTTAATTTTCAAAAGAAGAGATTTTTTTCTTAAAATTAGTATTAATGAATGGTGTCTTTTCCTCTTAAAATGACGACATAAAAATTATATGAAATTATGAATTATGTGATGTTGTTTTCGATAAATTACGTTGAAATTGCTATCTTCATGAATTGTGAATGCTATACTTAGAAAATTGCATTGAAGATTATTATCTTTGGAATTCAAGATTTTTTTTTTGGCTTCAACGCTAACTCCGTTCCGTGCTTGTGTAGCCGGGCGGCGTCGTTAGCAAGGCCCGGTAATGGTCCAAGGTATCCCTCATACCTTTGGAAGAATAAGGATCGCCGATTGAGGCGAGAGATTATGAGGCTGCCTAGTTCTGAGGGCCCAGGCTAGTGCGGTAAATTAGCCCACCCTAGTGCGCAGACATCCCTCTGAGGGGCGGGAGGATCGAGCGATGGAGCCTGAGAGGGCGACAGGCCGGCTTGAGTCCTCGCCAGCAGCCGACGATGAGGTGTATGGTCCCGTAGGGTTTTGCCCAGCATGTAGAGGCTGGAAGGCCGAATTCTAGATCATCGGCAGAATAAGAATAAGAGAGCCGGATTGGTTTGTATGGAAATGGACTCATGTATAAACTTTTATATAATGGCATCTTGTCTTTGGTATGATTGTATTGTGTAAGAAGGCTGTTAGAACGAACCTCGTGAAGAAGGGCCCTAATTAAGAAATATGCTTATTTATGTCAAACAGTGTGGTAGTATTAATTAGAAAACAAATTGATGCGTGAGTAGGGTGGAAAGTGGGAGGATGGAATGCCCTGACGGCACCATCCTACGGATGGGTGGACCCGATTAGTCGGGTAGCTTTCCAACAAATCAAGTGAAAGCCCTACGTTAGATAGTTAGGTTCTTGGGCAACTCTATTCAAGAAGACTAGGCCAGCGGCTGTGCCTTGCATAAGATGAGGAAAAAAGCGTTGTCTCTAGACATCAAGTCTAGTAGTTGCCCAATTTTTGATCAATTGCCCTATGGGTGATTTGATGTTTAGGAAATCACGCTCCCCCTGCGGGATAGAGCTAAGTCATACCTATGAATCGTATCCTTGAATCTCTACAGGGTCAAGGTGTCGATGAATAGGAAATTTTTCCCAAGATAAGACTTAGCGGACTATCTTAAGTGTTTCTCCCATTTTTAAAGGGAGGAACCTTACAATTGGTATCAGAGCCTGTTTGGCTCCTAGGAATTGCTGTTTAAGGACTGTTTTGTAATAAATGTTTTACCTAACATAATTAGTAAAGACATCCTACTAAAACAAATAAATTAAATTGATGTTTGAATGATTGTAGGAAGAGGAAGATGCCTACTCCAAATTTCTAGTTTTCCAATGCATCTTCGAGACTGCTAGTCACTCCTCGAATTTCGAGTTCCGCGACACCATGGTGCAGATATTAGAGAAGATATCCCTCCCTCATTTCTCTCGTATTCAGAGAGGATGGGGTAGAGATTTCTGGAGTCGTGGGCCGAGATACTTCATCATCCGAGCAGATCAGATTGGGAACCTCACCACCGACCTTAAGCGGATTCGTTGGATTGAGAAGCTGAAGATGGTCCGCTTATTCTGGTTCGTCGGTACCCCTAGGGATGACACCTCGGTGACTATAGATGGGGTTCGCATACCTCAGGATCGTTGGGTGTATGACAAAGTGATGCAGGTCTTACCTGCTGATAGAGTAGCAGTGTTAGGACCCACCCCAATCCAGAGTTTACCACCCTTACCATCAGTTTTTAGAGTCTTAGAAACTACAGCGGAACCCCCATATTTCACATATGTGGACCGCTCTACCCTTATGTCACAGTGAAGCCTAGGAATTTCCCTTGATGTCAAATAAGACTAATTATATTAGTCTCAGATCTTTGTAATAAAACTTGTCCTTGTAAATATTTGGAAATAAAATAATTTCAATGTTTTACTCTCCAAAAATTAAGCGTTGTGCAAATATGAATCTTGTAATCTTAAAAATTGTTTTTACGATGATGGCCAGGACGACCACTCTCCACTTCCCAATGCGCTTTACACCGATACCCAGGAGAAGAAGCTCCTACTCAAGCAAATGCAACCTCCCTCCTTTAAAGGAGAAGGTTCAAAGGTTGAGAAGGATGCTGAAGTCTGGATTGAGGCGATGGACGATTATTTCTCTGCTGCCGGTACTGGAGTAGCAAATCAGTCTATGCTCGCACGGTTTCGCCTCACTGGAGATGCTAAACTCTGGTGGAAACAGTGGTGCCGTGACAAGGAAGTCACCGAGCATTCTCAAACGTGGGAAGACATCAAGCAGGCAGTGAAGGAAAGATATCTTCCTCCATCCCATGAGTCCATAAAGATGAATGAGTTTTTTAGTCTTAGACAGTGCACCTTAACTCTTGAGGATTATTATTCCAAATTTATTACCCTTCGGAAGTATGCCCCAGCTATGACTATTTCCCAGCAAGTGGCTCGTTTCTGCCAAGGGCTAAATGAACCCCTAGATTCCCGCCTTGAAGCAATGAGGCCAACCACTTTACAGGATGCTCTCATACGAGCAAAGCCCCTTGTGAAAGAAATGAAGGCTAACAAACCGAAGAATCAAAAGAGATCTTACCCTGAAGCAAACCTTAGAGATCAACCCTACAAGAAACCTCAACAGAATTTCCCCTACTACAACAGAGGGCGACAAGGCAACTCTTTTTCCCCCCGCTCGTATGCTGCTTCTTCTAGAGAAGGCCCTCTGTGTTTTGAGTGCAATGAACCGGGACACTTTAGAGCCAACTGTCCCAAGTTGGCAACATCATTCCCCCAAGGTAACAGAGGAAATCAAGGCCGTGGAACCCCTACCCACCAAGGTGCAAGAGGCAGTGGTCGTGGCAGAGGCCGCGGAGGAACAGTTGCTAGAACTGCCTGTGTTATAAGTGAAGAACCAACCTTGGAAGAGGCTGAAGAAGAGCGCGCCACCGTCCATGCGGCGGTAGAACACCAAGGTCCGAATAAACAATTTGGTGTAATCCAAACCCCCGCCACTCATCACGGTAAGCCATTTCAGCTTTTGATTGATTGTGGCAGTACCCATTCATTCCTTTCTCCTAGGTGCTTGCAAAAATTAAACTTGAGTCAAAAATCAGCTAGAAAAATGATTGTAGAGTTAGCCAGTGGGAAAGAAGTAATATCTCGCCACTCTATAGGAAACCTTGATTTTGAGCTGGGTAATGAGCAAACTCACGGTCACTTTAGAGTCTTGCCATTAGGAATTTATGATGGAATCCTTGGGATGGATTGGTTAATTGCGAACAAAGCTAGCATTCATTGTAACCAGGGGAGTATCACTTTTGAAAATGAGCATGGCCAAGTAATATCTGTTCAGGGAATCATAGGAAAACCTAAGTCTAGGGTAGTCAAGGCGAAACATCTTCTCAAGGGAACACGTAAGGGTCAGCAAGTTTTCTTAGTCAAACTCAACAAAGTCTTTGAACCTAGTATGGAGACAGAACCCTCTTGGCTCCAAGAATTCTCTGACATCTTCCCTGACGAGCTTACAGGGTTACCGCCTCCTCGAGAAGTCGACCATGAGATCGAGGTGATCCCTGGAGCTCAACCCGTCTCAAAAACTCCCTATAAAATGTCCCTTCCTGAAGCCATTGAACTTAAGGAGCAACTTTCCCAACTCATTGAACAAGGATTTGTACGCCCCAGTAGCTCTCCTTGGGGAGCACCTGTTCTTTTCCAAAAGAAGAAGGACGGGACTCTCCGCCTCTGCATAGATTATCGAGGGCTAAATCAAGTCACGGTCAAAAATAAGTATCTTATCCCTCGCATCGATGAACTTCTTGACAGGCTTCATGGGGCCAAAGTCTTCTCAAAAATAGATTTGAGGTCTGGTTACTATCAGATCAGAGTCAAGGAAGCAGATATACCCAAAACAGCCTTCAATACCCGTTATGGCCACTATGAGTTTACTGTAATGTCATTTGGGTTAACCAATGCTCCTGCAACCTTCAACCGCCTAATGCAAGATATATTTCGCCCATACTTGGATGAGTTTGTGCTTGTTTTCTTTGATGACATCCTAATCTATTCCAAATCAATGGAAGAGCATGAGGAGCATGTGCGTAGAGTTCTGCAATTGCTGCGCAGACACAAACTCTATGCCAAGAAGAGCAAATGTACCTTCTTTACTCATCAAATTGAGTATCTTGGATTCATCGTCTCCAAAGATGGCATCTCAGTAGACCCTGCCAAAGTTAAGGATATTCTAGAATGGCCACCCCCTAAATCAGTTCGTGAAGTTCGTGGATTCTTGGGAATCACGGGTTGGTATAGGATTTTTATCAAAGATTATGCCTTGGTAGCTGCACCCTTGACAGATCTTCTTAAGAAGGATTGCAAAATAGTGTGGCTGCCAATCCATCAAAGCAGCTTTGATCAGCTGAAAGTCATTATTACTTCTGCCCCAGTCTTAAAGCTTCCTGATTTCTCCAAGGAATTTGAAGTGGTTACCGATGCTAGTAGCCTAGCACTTGGTGGTGTCTTAGGCCAAGAAGGAAGACCAGTCGCTTATACTTCCCGCAAGCTGAAGCAATATGAAGCAAACTATGCCACCCATGATTTGGAACTCTTAGCAGTTGTTCATTGCCTCAAATTATGGAGACATTATCTCTTGGGAGGCAAATTCCAGCTTGTAACTGACCACAAAAGTCTAAAGTGGATCTTCACCCAGCCTAACCTCAACATGCGGCAAAGGAGATGGATTGAAATTCTACAAGAATATGATTTCAACATCAAATTCCGCCCTGGGAAAGATAATGTGGTAGCTGATGCACTTAGCCGCAAATCTTTCTTGAATGCAATTTCAATGCCAAATAATCCCATACTGGTCAAGGTGGAAGAAGTCTCATCTCATGACCCAGATTATCAAAGGATGATAAAGTTAGTAGAAGAAGGGGGACATTCAGAGAAAGAGAAGAATCTAATCAAGGGATACTCCACTCATGAAGGAAGCCTCTACTTCAATCACAGGCTATGTATCCCAAAGGACCCTGCTTTAAAGAAACTAATCCTCCATGAAGCTCATGATAGCGCTGCTGCTGCAGGACACCCAGGTTATGCAAAAACATTAAATGCGGTAAGAAGGAGCTTTCATTGGGCAGGCTTGAAAAATGATGTGCTTCGGTACTTGAAACAATGTCTCTCATGCCAAAGGATCAAGGCTGAAAGGGTCAAGATGCCTGGAAAGCTTCAACCCTTAGATATTCCCCAAATGAAGTGGGAGTGCATTAGTATGGATTTTGTCACAAGTCTCCCCACTGTTCAAGGAGGATATGACTCCATTCTAGTAGTAGTGGACTTACTTACCAAAGTAGCTCACCTTATCCCAGCAAAGAAGACCTTCAAAGCTTCTGATGTTGCTCGTATATTCATCAAGGAAGTCTTCAAACTTCATGGTCTCCCAAAAAGAATAGTAAGTGATCGGGATTCTGACTTCACCTCAAAATTCTGGCAGTCTTTATTTCAAGCTCTGGGGACTCAACTTTGCTTTAGCACAGCTTATCACCCAGAGACCGATGGCCAGACTGAAAGAGTCAATCAAGTAATTGAAGACATTCTCAGAGCATACTGTGGACGGGAACCCAGAAGGTGGATTCAATACCTTCCTCTGGTAGAATTTGCCTACAATGCGTCTTATCATCAAAGCATAGGAATGTCACCATTCAAAGCACTCTATGGGCAAGAATGCGTCTCCTCTAAATTTCTCTGATCCGACCATAAGAGTTGAGGCATCCAGGAAAATGCTCGAAGAGATGGAGGAACAAACCAAAGCTATCCAAAGGGATATTAAAGCTGCCCAAGATCGACAAAAGCATTATGCTGACAACAAGAGGTCTGAAAGGATCTTCAAGGAAGGAGACAAAGTTCTTCTACGAGTGCGCCCCAAACGAAGTTCTCTATCACTTGGGAAATATAAGAAGCTCAGCCCTAGGTATTGTGGTCCTTATACAGTTATCAAGTGTCTAGGTAAAAGTGCCTATAAACTCCAACTTCCAGCCCATATCAAAGTCCATAATGTATTTCATGTAAGTTTGTTAAAGCCATATGTCCCCAGTCTCGATCATATTCTTGATGATGAACAAGTTGTAATCCCTACTCAAGGAGTCCTTGAATTACAGCCCAATAGCATCATAGATTCTAGGGAAAGGCAACTCCGAAATAGAACTCTTGTAGAACATCTAGTTCAGTGGAAAGATTACCCTGAAGAGGATGCAACTTGGGAAGATGAAGCTACACTCTTAAAAGATTATCCCCAATTCATGACGAGATGAGGACATCTCGATTTCTTTAAGGGGGGAAGGATGTAACGTACCCATCTTCACTAATAAAGAAATGTCCATGTAATTATGAGTTTTTATGGTATAAATATCAATAATTTTATTATTTGAGTCATTTCCACTTAGAATCTTCAAATTCTGAGCCCAAATTTGGAATCTGCGCGCGATTTTACCCTAATATAGGATTTTACAGCATCCAAAACGGACACCGGATCAAGCTTATACGCTAATTTCAATCATTTTAGTTATAAAACGGCGACCTTTAAACCTTAATAAATGCATGACCGCACGTCCGTTTGACGAACGGTCTGAACCCCTGCGACCAGGAGAACCTCCCGGACAAAAAAATTTTTCGCCCCCCGGGGCGGTTCGGCACGCAAATCGAGGCGGGCGTCCCAAATTTGGGTGCCCCGCCCCAAAATTTGGTCCGTACACACTTACTAGGGCGCCCGTACAATGGCCGCCCAAGAACCAAAGGACGGCCGCCCACTGTTTGGTCCACGCGTACCCTTGGGCGGACACCCAGACCGGATAAGGTACATGCGTACCACTCCTTTCCCAGACAACCGTCACCGTACCTTTCCCGTAGACCCATGCAGGCCACTGATCCATAGACTTTGAAGGTACACCGTCCTTTCGTCCCTGCTTTGCGCAGCGCCCGCACCCTCACCCCTCAGCTATATAAACCCCCGGGGTGCTCCTCAGTCGGCACGCACTTCTGTGTAGCGTATGCCCTGTTGTGCTGCCATCCGTACCGCCGTAGCGTACTTGCTGCGAGTACAGCCGCCCTTGCAGCCACCCCTCTCACAGCCCCTCATTTGGCTCTTTTCAGTTAAGCCAATTTTCCTCCATCCTCCTCTTGCCATGGACCAGTGTCCTTAACTCTTCTCCCCCCCCCCGTGTGAATAGACTTACAGAGAGGCTTGCAGCCACCCCTCCCAGCCCTCTCCACGTTTTTGCCTTTGGCCTTAAGGACACCCTCACAATTCCCCCCCCCCCCCATTTGCGTAGACTTTAGTAAGGGATTTTTTACTCAAGCGAGGGTTCGTGCGCCATTTTCTTTTGCTCATACGGTGAGCAAACGAGCTCGGAATTCAGATCCGACTGAAGCGTTTCGATCGCAGCAACGAGCTCTACAAGGCGACACCTACGATGGCCTCATCCCGGAGACGGCAAAATATTACCTCAAGAGGCGCACGTAACAACGAGATGGAGGGAGATGCGCCCAACGCGGCTCCAGTCCCTTTTCAAGCCGCTCAAGGAAACGGTGGCCAGGTTAGATTGGTTAATTTTCAAAAGAAGAGATTTTTTTCTTAAAATTAGTATTAATGAATGGTGTCTTTTCCTCTTAAAATGACGACATAAAAATTATATGAAATTATGAATTATGTGATGTTGTTTTCGATAAATTACGTTGAAATTGCTATCTTCATGAATTGTGAATGCTATACTTAGAAAATTGCATTGAAGATTATTATCTTTGGAATTCAAGATTTTTTTTTTGGCTTCAACGCTAACTCCGTTCCGTGCTTGTGTAGCCGGGCGGCGTCGTTAGCAAGGCCCGGTAATGGTCCAAGGTATCCCTCATACCTTTGGAAGAATAAGGATCGCCGATTGAGGCGAGAGATTATGAGGCTGCCTAGTTCTGAGGGCCCAGGCTAGTGCGGTAAATTAGCCCACCCTAGTGCGCAGACATCCCTCTGAGGGGCGGGAGGATCGAGCGATGGAGCCTGAGAGGGCGACAGGCCGGCTTGAGTCCTCGCCAGCAGCCGACGATGAGGTGTATGGTCCCGTAGGGTTTTGCCCAGCATGTAGAGGCTGGAAGGCCGAATTCTAGATCATCGGCAGAATAGGAATAAGAGAGCCGGATTGGTTTGTATGGAAATGGACTCATGTATAAACTTTTATATAATGGCATCTTGTCTTTGGTATGATTGTATTGTGTAAGAAGGCTGTTAGAACGAACCTCGTGAAGAAGGGCCCTAATTAAGAAATATGCTTATTTATGTCAAACAGTGTGGTAGTATTAATTAGAAAACAAATTGATGCGTGAGTAGGGTGGAAAGTGGGAGGATGGAATGCCCTGACGGCACCATCCTACGGATGGGTGGACCCGATTAGTCGGGTAGCTTTCCAACAAATCAAGTGAAAGCCCTACGTTAGATAGTTAGGTTCTTGGGCAACTCTATTCAAGAAGACTAGGCCAGCGGCTGTGCCTTGCATAAGATGAGGAAAAAAGCGTTGTCTCTAGACATCAAGTCTAGTAGTTGCCCAATTTTTGATCAATTGCCCTATGGGTGATTTGATGTTTAGGAAATCACGCTCCCCCTGCAGGATAGAGCTAAGTCATACCTATGAATCGTATCCTTGAATCTCTACAGGGTCAAGGTGTCGATGAATAGGAAATTTTTCCCAAGATAAGACTTAGCGGACTATCTTAAGTGTTTCTCCCATTTTTAAAGGGAGGAACCTTACAATTGGTATCAGAGCCTGTTTGGCTCCTAGGAATTGCTGTTTAAGGACTGTTTTGTAATAAATGTTTTACCTAACATAATTAGTAAAGACATCCTACTAAAACAAATAAATTAAATTGATGTTTGAATGATTGTAGGAAGAGGAAGATGCCTACTCCAAATTTCTAGTTTTCCAATGCATCTTCGAGACTGCTAGTCACTCCTCGAATTTCGAGTTCCGCAACACCATGGTGCAGATATTAGAGAAGATATCCCTCCCTCATTTCTCTCGTATTCAGAGAGGATGGGGTAGAGATTTCTGGAGTCGTGGGCCGAGATACTTCATCATCCGAGCAGATCAGATTGGGAACCTCACCACCGACCTTAAGCGGATTCGTTGGATTGAGAAGCTGAAGATGGTCCGCTTATTCTGGTTCGTCGGTACCCCTAGGGATGACACCTCGGTGACTATAGATGGGGTTCGCATACCTCAGGATCGTTGGGTGTATGACAAAGTGATGCAGGTCTTACCTGCTGATAGAGTAGCAGTGTTAGGACCCACCCCAATCCAGAGTTTACCACCCTTACCATCAGTTTTTAGAGTCTTAGAAACTACAGCGGAACCCCCATATTTCACATATGTGGACCGCTCTACCCTTATGTCACAGTGAAGCCTAGGAATTTCCCTTGATGTCAAATAAGACTAATTATATTAGTCTCAGATCTTTGTAATAAAACTTGTCCTTGTAAATATTTGGAAATAAAATAATTTCAATGTTTTACTCTCCAAAAATTAAGCGTTGTGCAAATATGAATCTTGTAATCTTAAAAATTGTTTTTACGATGATGGCCAGGACGACCACTCTCCACTTCCCAATGCGCTTTACACCGATACCCAGGAGAAGAAGCTCCTACTCAAGCAAATGCAACCTCCCTCCTTTAAAGGAGAAGGTTCAAAGGTTGAGAAGGATGCTGAAGTCTGGATTGAGGCGATGGACGATTATTTCTCTGCTGCCGGTACTGGAGTAGCAAATCAGTCTATGCTCGCACGGTTTCGCCTCACTGGAGATGCTAAACTCTGGTGGAAACAGTGGTGCCGTGACAAGGAAGTCACCGAGCATTCTCAAACGTGGGAAGACATCAAGCAGGCAGTGAAGGAAAGATATCTTCCTCCATCCCATGAGTCCATAAAGATGAATGAGTTTTTTAGTCTTAGACAGTGCACCTTAACTCTTGAGGATTATTATTCCAAATTTATTACCCTTCGGAAGTATGCCCCAGCTATGACTATTTCCCAGCAAGTGGCTCGTTTCTGCCAAGGGCTAAATGAACCCCTAGATTCCCGCCTTGAAGCAATGAGGCCAACCACTTTACAGGATGCTCTCATACGAGCAAAGCCCCTTGTGAAAGAAATGAAGGCTAACAAACCGAAGAATCAAAAGAGATCTTACCCTGAAGCAAACCTTAGAGATCAACCCTACAAGAAACCTCAACAGAATTTCCCCTACTACAACAGAGGGCGACAAGGCAACTCTTTTTCCCCCCGCTCGTATGCTGCTTCTTCTAGAGAAGGCCCTCTGTGTTTTGAGTGCAATGAACCGGGACACTTTAGAGCCAACTGTCCCAAGTTGGCAACATCATTCCCCCAAGGTAACAGAGGAAATCAAGGCCGTGGAACCCCTACCCACCAAGGTGCAAGAGGCAGTGGTCGTGGCAGAGGCCGCGGAGGAACAGTTGCTAGAACTGCCTGTGTTATAAGTGAAGAACCAACCTTGGAAGAGGCTGAAGAAGAGCGCGCCACCGTCCATGCGGCGGTAGAACACCAAGGTCCGAATAAACAATTTGGTGTAATCCAAACCCCCGCCACTCATCACGGTAAGCCATTTCAGCTTTTGATTGATTGTGGCAGTACCCATTCATTCCTTTCTCCTAGGTGCTTGCAAAAATTAAACTTGAGTCAAAAATCAGCTAGAAAAATGATTGTAGAGTTAGCCAGTGGGAAAGAAGTAATATCTCGCCACTCTATAGGAAACCTTGATTTTGAGCTGGGTAATGAGCAAACTCACGGTCACTTTAGAGTCTTGCCATTAGGAATTTATGATGGAATCCTTGGGATGGATTGGTTAATTGCGAACAAAGCTAGCATTCATTGTAACCAGGGGAGTATCACTTTTGAAAATGAGCATGGCCAAGTAATATCTGTTCAGGGAATCATAGGAAAACCTAAGTCTAGGGTAGTCAAGGCGAAACATCTTCTCAAGGGAACACGTAAGGGTCAGCAAGTTTTCTTAGTCAAACTCAACAAAGTCTTTGAACCTAGTATGGAGACAGAACCCTCTTGGCTCCAAGAATTCTCTGACATCTTCCCTGACGAGCTTACAGGGTTACCGCCTCCTCGAGAAGTCGACCATGAGATCGAGGTGATCCCTGGAGCTCAACCCGTCTCAAAAACTCCCTATAAAATGTCCCTTCCTGAAGCCATTGAACTTAAGGAGCAACTTTCCCAACTCATTGAACAAGGATTTGTACGCCCCAGTAGCTCTCCTTGGGGAGCACCTGTTCTTTTCCAAAAGAAGAAGGACGGGACTCTCCGCCTCTGCATAGATTATCGAGGGCTAAATCAAGTCACGGTCAAAAATAAGTATCCTATCCCTCGCATCGATGAACTTCTTGACAGGCTTCATGGGGCCAAAGTCTTCTCAAAAATAGATTTGAGGTCTGGTTACTATCAGATCAGAGTCAAGGAAGCAGATATACCCAAAACAGCCTTCAATACCCGTTATGGCCACTATGAGTTTACTGTAATGTCATTTGGGTTAACCAATGCTCCTGCAACCTTCAACCGCCTAATGCAAGATATATTTCGCCCATACTTGGATGAGTTTGTGCTTGTTTTCTTTGATGACATCCTAATCTATTCCAAATCAATGGAAGAGCATGAGGAGCATGTGCGTAGAGTTCTGCAATTGCTGCGCAGACACAAACTCTATGCCAAGAAGAGCAAATGTACCTTCTTTACTCATCAAATTGAGTATCTTGGATTCATCGTCTCCAAAGATGGCATCTCAGTAGACCCTGCCAAAGTTAAGGATATTCTAGAATGGCCACCCCCTAAATCAGTTCGTGAAGTTCGTGGATTCTTGGGAATCACGGGTTGGTATAGGATTTTTATCAAAGATTATGCCTTGGTAGCTGCACCCTTGACAGATCTTCTTAAGAAGGATTGCAAAATAGTGTGGCTGCCAATCCATCAAAGCAGCTTTGATCAGCTGAAAGTCATTATTACTTCTGCCCCAGTCTTAAAGCTTCCTGATTTCTCCAAGGAATTTGAAGTGGTTACCGATGCTAGTAGCCTAGCACTTGGTGGTGTCTTAGGCCAAGAAGGAAGACCAGTCGCTTATACTTCCCGCAAGCTGAAGCAATATGAAGCAAACTATGCCACCCATGATTTGGAACTCTTAGCAGTTGTTCATTGCCTCAAATTATGGAGACATTATCTCTTGGGAGGCAAATTCCAGCTTGTAACTGACCACAAAAGTCTAAAGTGGATCTTCACCCAGCCTAACCTCAACATGCGGCAAAGGAGATGGATTGAAATTCTACAAGAATATGATTTCAACATCAAATTCCGCCCTGGGAAAGATAATGTGGTAGCTGATGCACTTAGCCGCAAATCTTTCTTGAATGCAATTTCAATGCCAAATAATCCCATACTGGTCAAGGTGGAAGAAGTCTCATCTCATGACCCAGATTATCAAAGGATGATAAAGTTAGTAGAAGAAGGGGGACATTCAGAGAAAGAGAAGAATCTAATCAAGGGATACTCCACTCATGAAGGAAGCCTCTACTTCAATCACAGGCTATGTATCCCAAAGGACCCTGCTTTAAAGAAACTAATCCTCCATGAAGCTCATGATAGCGCTGCTGCTGCAGGACACCCAGGTTATGCAAAAACATTAAATGCGGTAAGAAGGAGCTTTCATTGGGCAGGCTTGAAAAATGATGTGCTTCGGTACTTGAAACAATGTCTCTCATGCCAAAGGATCAAGGCTGAAAGGGTCAAGATGCCTGGAAAGCTTCAACCCTTAGATATTCCCCAAATGAAGTGGGAGTGCATTAGTATGGATTTTGTCACAAGTCTCCCCACTGTTCAAGGAGGATATGACTCCATTCTAGTAGTAGTGGACTTACTTACCAAAGTAGCTCACCTTATCCCAGCAAAGAAGACCTTCAAAGCTTCTGATGTTGCTCGTATATTCATCAAGGAAGTCTTCAAACTTCATGGTCTCCCAAAAAGAATAGTAAGTGATCGGGATTCTGACTTCACCTCAAAATTCTGGCAGTCTTTATTTCAAGCTCTGGGGACTCAACTTTGCTTTAGCACAGCTTATCACCCAGAGACCGATGGCCAGACTGAAAGAGTCAATCAAGTAATTGAAGACATTCTCAGAGCATACTGTGGACGGGAACCCAGAAGGTGGATTCAATACCTTCCTCTGGTAGAATTTGCCTACAATGCGTCTTATCATCAAAGCATAGGAATGTCACCATTCAAAGCACTCTATGGGCAAGAATGCGTCTCCTCTAAATTTCTCTGATCCGACCATAAGAGTTGAGGCATCCAGGAAAATGCTCGAAGAGATGGAGGAACAAACCAAAGCTATCCAAAGGGATATTAAAGCTGCCCAAGATCGACAAAAGCATTATGCTGACAACAAGAGGTCTGAAAGGATCTTCAAGGAAGGAGACAAAGTTCTTCTACGAGTGCGCCCCAAACGAAGTTCTCTATCACTTGGGAAATATAAGAAGCTCAGCCCTAGGTATTGTGGTCCTTATACAGTTATCAAGTGTCTAGGTAAAAGTGCCTATAAACTCCAACTTCCAGCCCATATCAAAGTCCATAATGTATTTCATGTAAGTTTGTTAAAGCCATATGTCCCCAGTCTCGATCATATTCTTGATGATGAACAAGTTGTAATCCCTACTCAAGGAGTCCTTGAATTACAGCCCAATAGCATCATAGATTCTAGGGAAAGGCAACTCCGAAATAGAACTCTTGTAGAACATCTAGTTCAGTGGAAAGATTACCCTGAAGAGGATGCAACTTGGGAAGATGAAGCTACACTCTTAAAAGATTATCCCCAATTCATGACGAGATGAGGACATCTCGATTTCTTTAAGGGGGGAAGGATGTAACGTACCCATCTTCACTAATAAAGAAATGTCCATGTAATTATGAGTTTTTATGGTATAAATATCAATAATTTTATTATTTGAGTCATTTCCACTTAGAATCTTCAAATTCTGAGCCCAAATTTGGAATCTGCGCGCGATTTTACCCTAATATAGGATTTTACAGCATCCAAAACGGACACCGGATCAAGCTTATACGCTAATTTCAATCATTTTAGTTATAAAACGGCGACCTTTAAACCTTAATAAATGCATGACCGCACGTCCGTTTGACGAACGGTCTGAACCCCTGCGACCAGGAGAACCTCCCGGACAAAAAAATTTTTCGCCCCCCGGGGCGGTTCGGCACGCAAATCGAGGCGGGCGTCCCAAATTTGGGTGCCCCGCCCCAAAATTTGGTCCGTACACACTTACTAGGGCGCCCGTACAATGGCCGCCCAAGAACCAAAGGACGGCCGCCCACTGTTTGGTCCACGCGTACCCTTGGGCGGACACCCAGATCGGATAAGGTACATGCGTACCACTCCTTTCCCAGACAACCGTCACCGTACCTTTCCCGTAGACCCATGCAGGCCACTGATCCATAGACTTTGAAGGTACACCGTCCTTTCGTCCCTGCTTTGCGCAGCGCCCGCACCCTCACCCCTCAGCTATATAAACCCCCGGGGTGCTCCTCAGTCGGCACGCACTTCTGTGTAGCGTATGCCCTGTTGTGCTGCCATCCGTACCGCCGTAGCGTACTTGCTGCGAGTACAGCCGCCCTTGCAGCCACCCCTCTCACAGCCCCTCATTTGGCTCTTTTCAGTTAAGCCAATTTTCCTCCATCCTCCTCTTGCCATGGACCAGTGTCCTTAACTCTTCTCCCCCCCCCCCCCCCGTGTGAATAGACTTACAGAGAGGCTTGCAGCCACCCCTCCCAGCCCTCTCCACGTTTTTGCCTTTGGCCTTAAGGACACCCTCACAATTCCCCCCCCCCCCCATTTGCGTAGACTTTAGTAAGGGATTTTTTACTCAAGCGAGGGTTCGTGCGCCATTTTCTTTTGCTCATACGGTGAGCAAACGAGCTCGGAATTCAGATCCGACTGAAGCGTTTCGATCGCAGCAACGAGCTCTACAAGGCGACACCTACGATGGCCTCATCCCGGAGACAGCAAAATATTACCTCAAGAGGCGCACGTAACAACGAGATGGAGGGAGATGCGCCCAACGCGGCTCCAGTCCCTTTTCAAGCCGCTCAAGGAAATGGTGGCCAGGTTAGATTGGTTAATTTTCAAAAGAAGAGATTTTTTTCTTAAAATTAGTATTAATGAATGGTGTCTTTTCCTCTTAAAATGACGACATAAAAATTATATGAAATTATGAATTATGTGATGTTGTTTTCGATAAATTACGTTGAAATTGCTATCTTCATGAATTGTGAATGCTATACTTAGAAAATTGCATTGAAGATTATTATCTTTGGAATTCAAGATTTTTTTTTTGGCTTCAACGCTAACTCCGTTCCGTGCTTGTGTAGCCGGGCGGCGTCGTTAGCAAGGCCCGGTAATGGTCCAAGGTATCCCTCATACCTTTGGAAGAATAAGGATCGCCGATTGAGGCGAGAGATTATGAGGCTGCCTAGTTCTGAGGGCCCAGGCTAGTGCGGTAAATTAGCCCACCCTAGTGCGCAGACATCCCTCTGAGGGGCGGGAGGATCGAGCGATGGAGCCTGAGAGGGCGACAGGCCGGCTTGAGTCCTCGCCAGCAGCCGACGATGAGGTGTATGGTCCCGTAGGGTTTTGCCCAGCATGTAGAGGCTGGAAGGCCGAATTCTAGATCATCGGCAGAATAGGAATAAGAGAGCCGGATTGGTTTGTATGGAAATGGACTCATGTATAAACTTTTATATAATGGCATCTTGTCTTTGGTATGATTGTATTGTGTAAGAAGGCTGTTAGAACGAACCTCGTGAAGAAGGGCCCTAATTAAGAAATATGCTTATTTATGTCAAACAGTGTGGTAGTATTAATTAGAAAACAAATTGATGCGTGAGTAGGGTGGAAAGTGGGAGGATGGAATGCCCTGACGGCACCATCCTACGGATGGGTGGACCCGATTAGTCGGGTAGCTTTCCAACAAATCAAGTGAAAGCCCTACGTTAGATAGTTAGGTTCTTGGGCAACTCTATTCAAGAAGACTAGGCCAGCGGCTGTGCCTTGCATAAGATGAGGAAAAAAGCGTTGTCTCTAGACATCAAGTCTAGTAGTTGCCCAATTTTTGATCAATTGCCCTATGGGTGATTTGATGTTTAGGAAATCACGCTCCCCCTGCGGGATAGAGCTAAGTCATACCTATGAATCGTATCCTTGAATCTCTACAGGGTCAAGGTGTCGATGAATAGGAAATTTTTCCCAAGATAAGACTTAGCGGACTATCTTAAGTGTTTCTCCCATTTTTAAAGGGAGGAACCTTACAATTGGTATCAGAGCCTGTTTGGCTCCTAGGAATTGCTGTTTAAGGACTGTTTTGTAATAAATGTTTTACCTAACATAATTAGTAAAGACATCCTACTAAAACAAATAAATTAAATTGATGTTTGAATGATTGTAGGAAGAGGAAGATGCCTACTCCAAATTTCTAGTTTTCCAATGCATCTTCGAGACTGCTAGTCACTCCTCGAATTTCGAGTTCCGCAACACCATGGTGCAGATATTAGAGAAGATATCCCTCCCTCATTTCTCTCGTATTCAGAGAGGATGGGGTAGAGATTTCTGGAGTCGTGGGCCGAGATACTTCATCATCCGAGCAGATCAGATTGGGAACCTCACCACCGACCTTAAGCGGATTCGTTGGATTGAGAAGCTGAAGATGGTCCGCTTATTCTGGTTCGTCGGTACCCCTAGGGATGACACCTCGGTGACTATAGATGGGGTTCGCATACCTCAGGATCGTTGGGTGTATGACAAAGTGATGCAGGTCTTACCTGCTGATAGAGTAGCAGTGTTAGGACCCACCCCAATCCAGAGTTTACCACCCTTACCATCAGTTTTTAGAGTCTTAGAAACTACAGCGGAACCCCCATATTTCACATATGTGGACCGCTCTACCCTTATGTCACAGTGAAGCCTAGGAATTTCCCTTGATGTCAAATAAGACTAATTATATTAGTCTCAGATCTTTGTAATAAAACTTGTCCTTGTAAATATTTGGAAATAAAATAATTTCAATGTTTTACTCTCCAAAAATTAAGCGTTGTGCAAATATGAATCTTGTAATCTTAAAAATTGTTTTTACGATGATGGCCAGGACGACCACTCTCCACTTCCCAATGCGCTTTACACCGATACCCAGGAGAAGAAGCTCCTACTCAAGCAAATGCAACCTCCCTCCTTTAAAGGAGAAGGTTCAAAGGTTGAGAAGGATGCTGAAGTCTGGATTGAGGCGATGGACGATTATTTCTCTGCTGCCGGTACTGGAGTAGCAAATCAGTCTATGCTCGCACGGTTTCGCCTCACTGGAGATGCTAAACTCTGGTGGAAACAGTGGTGCCGTGACAAGGAAGTCACCGAGCATTCTCAAACGTGGGAAGACATCAAGCAGGCAGTGAAGGAAAGATATCTTCCTCCATCCCATGAGTCCATAAAGATGAATGAGTTTTTTAGTCTTAGACAGTGCACCTTAACTCTTGAGGATTATTATTCCAAATTTATTACCCTTCGGAAGTATGCCCCAGCTATGACTATTTCCCAGCAAGTGGCTCGTTTCTGCCAAGGGCTAAATGAACCCCTAGATTCCCGCCTTGAAGCAATGAGGCCAACCACTTTACAGGATGCTCTCATACGAGCAAAGCCCCTTGTGAAAGAAATGAAGGCTAACAAACCGAAGAATCAAAAGAGATCTTACCCTGAAGCAAACCTTAGAGATCAACCCTACAAGAAACCTCAACAGAATTTCCCCTACTACAACAGAGGGCGACAAGGCAACTCTTTTGCCCCCCGCTCGTATGCTGCTTCTTCTAGAGAAGGCCCTCTGTGTTTTGAGTGCAATGAACCGGGACACTTTAGAGCCAACTGTCCCAAGTTGGCAACATCATTCCCCCAAGGTAACAGAGGAAATCAAGGCCGTGGAACCCCTACCCACCAAGGTGCAAGAGGCAGTGGTCGTGGCAGAGGCCGCGGAGGAACAGTTGCTAGAACTGCCTGTGTTATAAGTGAAGAACCAACCTTGGAAGAGGCTGAAGAAGAGCGCGCCACCGTCCATGCGGCGGTAGAACACCAAGGTCCGAATAAACAATTTGGTGTAATCCATACCCCCGCCACTCATCACGGTAAGCCATTTCAGCTTTTGATTGATTGTGGCAGTACCCATTCATTCCTTTCTCCTAGGTGCTTGCAAAAATTAAACTTGAGTCAAAAATCAGCTAGAAAAATGATTGTAGAGTTAGCCAGTGGGAAAGAAGTAATATCTCGCCACTCTATAGGAAACCTTGATTTTGAGCTGGGTAATGAGCAAACTCACGGTCACTTTAGAGTCTTGCCATTAGGAATTTATGATGGAATCCTTGGGATGGATTGGTTAATTGCGAACAAAGCTAGCATTCATTGTAACCAGGGGAGTATCACTTTTGAAAATGAGCATGGCCAAGTAATATCTGTTCAGGGAATCACAGGAAAACCTAAGTCTAGGGTAGTCAAGGCGAAACATCTTCTCAAGGGAACACGTAAGGGTCAGCAAGTTTTCTTAGTCAAACTCAACAAAGTCTTTGAACCTAGTATGGAGACAGAACCCTCTTGGCTCCAAGAATTCTCTGACATCTTCCCTGACGAGCTTACAGGGTTACCGCCTCCTCGAGAAGTCGACCATGAGATCGAGGTGATCCCTGGAGCTCAACCCGTCTCAAAAACTCCCTATAAAATGTCCCTTCCTGAAGCCATTGAACTTAAGGAGCAACTTTCCCAACTCATTGAACAAGGATTTGTACGCCCCAGTAGCTCTCCTTGGGGAGCACCTGTTCTTTTCCAAAAGAAGAAGGACGGGACTCTCCGCCTCTGCATAGATTATCGAGGGCTAAATCAAGTCACGGTCAAAAATAAGTATCCTATCCCTCGCATCGATGAACTTCTTGACAGGCTTCATGGGGCCAAAGTCTTCTCAAAAATAGATTTGAGGTCTGGTTACTATCAGATCAGAGTCAAGGAAGCAGATATACCCAAAACAGCCTTCAATACCCGTTATGGCCACTATGAGTTTACTGTAATGTCATTTGGGTTAACCAATGCTCCTGCAACCTTCAACCGCCTAATGCAAGATATATTTCGCCCATACTTGGATGAGTTTGTGCTTGTTTTCTTTGATGACATCCTAATCTATTCCAAATCAATGGAAGAGCATGAGGAGCATGTGCGTAGAGTTCTGCAATTGCTGCGCAGACACAAACTCTATGCCAAGAAGAGCAAATGTACCTTCTTTACTCATCAAATTGAGTATCTTGGATTCATCGTCTCCAAAGATGGCATCTCAGTAGACCCTGCCAAAGTTAAGGATATTCTAGAATGGCCACCCCCTAAATCAGTTCGTGAAGTTCGTGGATTCTTGGGAATCACGGGTTGGTATAGGATTTTTATCAAAGATTATGCCTTGGTAGCTGCACCCTTGACAGATCTTCTTAAGAAGGATTGCAAAATAGTGTGGCTGCCAATCCATCAAAGCAGCTTTGATCAGCTGAAAGTCATTATTACTTCTGCCCCAGTCTTAAAGCTTCCTGATTTCTCCAAGGAATTTGAAGTGGTTACCGATGCTAGTAGCCTAGCACTTGGTGGTGTCTTAGGCCAAGAAGGAAGACCAGTCGCTTATACTTCCCGCAAGCTGAAGCAATATGAAGCAAACTATGCCACCCATGATTTGGAACTCTTAGCAGTTGTTCATTGCCTCAAATTATGGAGACATTATCTCTTGGGAGGCAAATTCCAGCTTGTAACTGACCACAAAAGTCTAAAGTGGATCTTCACCCAGCCTAACCTCAACATGCGGCAAAGGAGATGGATTGAAATTCTACAAGAATATGATTTCGACATCAAATTCCGCCCTGGGAAAGATAATGTGGTAGCTGATGCACTTAGCCGCAAATCTTTCTTGAATGCAATTTCAATGCCAAATAATCCCATACTGGTCAAGGTGGAAGAAGTCTCATCTCATGACCCAGATTATCAAAGGATGATAAAGTTAGTAGAAGAAGGGGGACATTCAGAGAAAGAGAAGAATCTAATCAAGGGATACTCCACTCATGAAGGAAGCCTCTACTTCAATCACAGGCTATGTATCCCAAAGGACCCTGCTTTAAAGAAACTAATCCCCCATGAAGCTCATGATAGCCCTGCTGCAGGACACCCAGGTTATGCAAAAACATTAAATGCGGTAAGAAGGAGCTTTCATTGGGCAGGCTTGAAAAATGATGTGCTTCGGTACTTGAAACAATGTCTCTCATGCCAAAGGATCAAGGCTGAAAGGGTCAAGATGCCTGGAAAGCTTCAACCCTTAGATATTCCCCAAATGAAGTGGGAGTGCATTAGTATGGATTTTGTCACAAGTCTCCCCACTGTTCAAGGAGGATATGACTCCATTCTAGTAGTAGTGGACTTACTTACCAAAGTAGCTCACCTTATCCCAGCAAAGAAGACCTTCAAAGCTTCTGATGTTGCTCGTATATTCATCAAGGAAGTCTTCAAACTTCATGGTCTCCCAAAAAGAATAGTAAGTGATCGGGATTCTGACTTCACCTCAAAATTCTGGCAGTCTTAATTTCAAGCTCTGGGGACTCAACTTTGCTTTAGCACAGCTTATCACCCAGAGACCGATGGCCAGACTGAAAGAGTCAATCAAGTAATTGAAGACATTCTCAGAGCATACTGTGGACGGGAACCCAGAAGGTGGATTCAATACCTTCCTCTGGTAGAATTTGCCTACAATGCGTCTTATCATCAAAGCATAGGAATGTCACCATTCAAAGCACTCTATGGGCAAGAATGCTTGTCTCCTCTAAATTTCTCTGATCCGACCATAAGAGTTGAGGCATCCAGGAAAATGCTCGAAGAGATGGAGAAACAAACCAAAGCTATCCAAAGGGATATTAAAGCTGCCCAAGATCGACAAAAGCATTATGCTGACAACAAGAGGTCTGAAAGGATCTTCAAGGAAGGAGACAAAGTTCTTCTACGAGTGCGCCCCAAACGAAGTTCTCTATCACTTGGGAAATATAAGAAGCTCAGCCCTAGGTATTGTGGTCCTTATACAGTTATCAAGTGTCTAGGTAAAAGTGCCTATAAACTCCAACTTCCAGCCCATATCAAAGTCCATAATGTATTTCATGTAAGTTTGTTAAAGCCATATGTCCCCAGTCTCGATCATATTCTTGATGATGAACAAGTTGTAATCCCTACTCAAGGAGTCCTTGAATTACAGCCCAATAGCATCATAGATTCTAGGGAAAGGCAACTCCGAAATAGAACTCTTGTAGAACATCTAGTTCAGTGGAAAGATTACCCTGAAGAGGATGCAACTTGGGAAGATGAAGCTACACTCTTAAAAGATTATCCCCAATTCATGACGAGATGAGGACATCTCGATTTCTTTAAGGGGGGAAGGATGTAACGTACCCATCTTCACTAATAAAGAAATGTCCATGTAATTATGAGTTTTTATGGTATAAATATCAATAATTTTATTATTTGAGTCATTTCCACTTAGAATCTTCAAATTCTGAGCCCAAATTTGGAATCTGCGCGCGATTTTACCCTAATATAGGATTTTACAGCATCCAAAACGGACACCGGATCAAGCTTATACGCTAATTTCAATCATTTTAGTTATAAAACGGCGACCTTTAAACCTTAATAAATGCATGACCGCAGGTCCGTTTGACGAACGGTCTGAACCCCTGCGACCAGGAGAACCTCCCGGACAAAAAAATTTTTCGCCCCCCGGGGCGGTTCGGCACGCAAATCGAGGCGGGCGCCCCAAATTTGGGTACCCCGCCCCAAAATTTGGTCCGTACACACTTACTAGGGCGCCCGTACAATGGCCGCCCAAGAACCAAAGGACGGCCGCCCACTGTTTGGTCCACGCGTACCCTTGGGCGGACACCCAGACCGGATAAGGTACATGCGTACCACTCCTTTCCCAGACAACCGTCACCGTACCTTTCCCGTAGACCCATGCAGGCCACTGATCCATAGACTTTGAAGGTACACCGTCCTTTCGTCCCTGCTTTGCGCAGCGCCCGCACCCTCACCCCTCAGCTATATAAACCCCCGGGGTGCTCCTCAGTCGGCACGCACTTCTGTGTAGCGTATGCCCTGTTGTGCTGCCATCCGTACCGCCGTAGCGTACTTGCTGCGAGTACAGCCGCCCTTGCAGCCACCCCTCTCACAGCCCCTCATTTGGCTCTTTTCAGTTAAGCCAATTTTCCTCCATCCTCCTCTTGCCATGGACCAGTGTCCTTAACTCTTCTCCCCCCCCCCCCCCGTGTGAATAGACTTACAGAGAGGCTTGCAGCCACCCCTCCCAGCCCTCTCCACGTTTTTGCCTTTGGCCTTAAGGACACCCTCACAATTCCCCCCCCCCCCATTTGCGTAGACTTTAGTAAGGGATTTTTTACTCAAGCGAGGGTTCGTGCGCCATTTTCTTTTGCTCATACGGTGAGCAAACGAGCTCGGAATTCAGATCCGACTGAAGCGTTTCGATCGCAGCAACGAGCTCTACAAGGCGACACCTACGATGGCCTCATCCCGGAGACGACAAAATATTACCTCAAGAGGCGCACGTAACAACGAGATGGAGGGAGATGCGCCCAACGCGGCTCCAGTCCCTTTTCAAGCCGCTCAAGGAAATGGTGGCCAGGTTAGATTGGTTAATTTTCAAAAGAAGAGATTTTTTTCTTAAAATTAGTATTAATGAATGGTGTCTTTTCCTCTTAAAATGACGACATAAAAATTATATGAAATTATGAATTATGTGATGTTGTTTTCGATAAATTACGTTGAAATTGCTATCTTCATGAATTGTGAATGCTATACTTAGAAAATTGCATTGAAGATTATTATCTTTGGAATTCAAGATTTTTTTTTTGGCTTCAACGCTAACTCCGTTCCGTGCTTGTGTAGCCGGGCGGCGTCGTTAGCAAGGCCCGGTAATGGTCCAAGGTATCCCTCATACCTTTGGAAGAATAAGGATCGCCGATTGAGGCTAGAGATTATGAGGCTGCCTAGTTCTGAGGGCCCAGGCTAGTGCGGTAAATTAGCCCACCCTAGTGCGCAGACATCCCTCTGAGGGGCGGGAGGATCGAGCGATGGAGCCTGAGAGGGCGACAGGCCGGCTTGAGTCCTCGCCAGCAGCCGACGATGAGGTGTATGGTCCCGTAGGGTTTTGCCCAGCATGTAGAGGCTGGAAGGCCGAATTCTAGATCATCGGCAGAATAAGAATAAGAGAGCCGGATTGGTTTGTATGGAAATGGACTCATGTATAAACTTTTATATAATGGCATCTTGTCTTTGGTATGATTGTATTGTGTAAGAAGGCTGTTAGAACGAACCTCGTGAAGAAGGGCCCTAATTAAGGAATATGCTTATTTATGTCAAACAGTGTGGTAGTATTAATTAGAAAACAAATTGATGCGTGAGTAGGGTGGAAAGTGGGAGGATGGAATGCCCTGACGGCACCATCCTACGGATGGGTGGACCCGATTAGTCGGGTAGCTTTCCAACAAATTAAGTGAAAGCCCTACGTTAGATAGTTAGGTTCTTGGGCAACTCTATTCAAGAAGACTAGGCCAGCGGCTGTGCCTTGCATAAGATGAGGAAAAAAGCGTTGTCTCTAGACATCAAGTCTAGTAGTTGCCCAATTTTTGATCAATTGCCCTATGGGTGATTTGATGTTTAGGAAATCACGCTCCCCCTGCGGGATAGAGCTAAGTCATACCTATGAATCGTATCCTTGAATCTCTACAGGGTCAAGGTGTCGATGAATAGGAAATTTTTCCCAAGATAAGACTTAGCGGACTATCTTAAGTGTTTCTCCCATTTTTAAAGGGAGGAACCTTACAATAATACCAACCCTTAATACCGAGACAAGTATACTGACTGTAAAAAAATTAGCATCAACATTTACACTAATGACAAAGAATTAAGAAACAGGATATGTTTTGTGAGTTGTTTTTGTTTTGAACTCAAAAAACCCAAAAGTCTCATGCCTCTTTCTCTCAAAAAAAAACAAAACACCCCAAAAGGCTCTTGCCTCTCTCTCTCTCTCTCTCTCTCTCTCTTTCAAATATTTCCAACACTCTTTCACCTCTTTCCCATCTCTCTCACACCTTGTACTATGGACTTTGTGTACCTTATCCTCCTAGTCACACATAAGTACAGCTTCTTCGAGGCCTACATATACTGACTCACTAATCTAATAGCATAGCTCAAATCTGGCCTATTGATAGTCATGTAAATCAAACTTCTTACAATGTGCATGCACAATGTAGGGTCCTCCAAAAGATTACCTATATATGTAGCAAAATTTTATGCTCTTTGCTCTAATGGCACTAAGATTATATTACAACCTATTATTTAAACCTTTGATAACATATGTCTAAAGCATACTGCCTTTGTAAAAGTCAAATCGCATCACATGATCTAATCACCTCTATACCACCTAGAAAGTATGGAAGAATCATGGCTCACGTGAATATTTTACTCCAAACTTCTTCTTGAGGAGCATATTCACCTCATAAATGTAAACATCAATGTCCCTTGTGACAATCAAGTTATTAACATATATGACTACTAGCATAATGCCCTTGTGAGTAAAGTGCAAAATCTATAGATATCTAAAATCCATAGTAACAAGATACTATCATATCTTATTTGACCATACTCTAGGTGCATGCTTCAAGCCATATAGGGTCAAAGCAAGAGTTAGGTGGTTCAAAAAGTGGTGTCATTGACATTCCTTTGTTAAGTGCTAACAAGGAGAGGTTAAAGGTAATAACAAACTAGTAAGAAAGAATATTAAGAATTGTAAAAATAAATACTCAGAATTTAAGGCTGAATAGTTACCATGAAAAGAATATTTAGAATTCATGCTATCATGGAAAGTTCACGCAGCCATGGGAGCATGCTCGTGTGTGTTAGGAAATTTTGGAGCATGATCATGCATGTGCCATGCTCTCTCTCTCTCATATGATTATCTTAATACAATAGAGCTCTCTCTCTCTCTCTCTCTCTTCTCATATGATTATCTTAATACAATAGAGCTCTCTCTTTCTTTCTCCTCATACGCTTGTCTTAACATATCTATGGAGATGACAAGAGAACATGCTGCACATAAAATCTATCTATTTCTAGTTTTCTCTTTCCAAATCTTCATGATCTCATGAGACGAATTATTCTAGCATGGCAGACACTTATTTTTCTTGTGCTCAGCTTCTTCATCTATCTCCCTGTGGCTCGACAATGTAGAGGTGCAAGAAAATGGAGGTAGGTTTATTCTTGGTCAGGAAGGCATTGAGAAAATAAAACATTATTGGGTTGCAAAGCAAAGGGAGATTTGATAAAAAGCCAAGGAGAAGTAAAGGGCTAAAGTGAATAGGTCCATCTTGAGGATGAGAAGGAAAGAAAGAAGATTTGTAGAGTTGTAGCTTGTTGAGATATCGAGCTCGTCTAGTGAGGCGATGGACACTGATGACCCGCTTGGGGGATAGGCCCCACACTTACACCACTGGCATGGTTGGTGAGATCTTGGGTGATATGCGGCCAGTGGGATGACAGGTTGTGTGACAGCCATTCTAGAGACTGGCATAGTTATAGTGCCAGCTCATTTAATCGGGTTCACACTATAGAGAACCCGTGTATGTATTGGTTGAGTACCTTTCATATTATGTGTACTCTTATCTTGTATATGGTGTGTTGAGTATTGAGTGAAGAAGAAGAAGACTTTCAACCTCTCACCTTGTGTGTTCTCTATTAGGGTTTTGTGAGTGTGTGTGTGTGCTTGTAAGAGCTCAAGCTCTCTTCCCCCCTGCATCTTTTCATGGTATCAGAGCCTGGTTCATGCTAAGGGCTGAGCTGCAAGCAAGAGAACCACAGGAAGCGGTACGAGGGTAAGAACTTCAACTACTCTTCCCTATTTATGTTGGTGACTACACCCTTGTCTCGGGAGCTCTACGGGAGGCACCGGCAAATGATCTCTGATTGAGGAGCTTTTTTCACGAGAGTAAAGCTATAGGGAAACTATACTATCCTATTGGGCCTCCATTTCTGGGCCGAAAACGCGTTTCGGGCGCATTTGGACCTCCGTTTTTCAGAAAGCAGGCAATTTCGAGCACTGCGCGAGTAAGTCATCGATTCTCTGTAGAACTTTGTTTTAAGAATTGCAGGAAGACAGATTGACAGTGCAGACACTGTGGGTGCTGCAAAGAGGTCAACAGTTACCATTGGGTGTATGTATGCACATTGAAGTCACTGGTTGTGACATTTGAGAGTTCTACAGTACCGCTGCAGAAAATACAGCAGTTTGTGGAGGGCAAATTAGAGTGTTGTTTCTGGTAAAATTGTGTGTTTACCAAGACGTCAAATGATGGGATAACTCAGATTGTGGCTGAGAAGCTTGATAAGAATAACTTCCATGCTTGGAAGTTCAAGTTAATGAATTTCCTGATGGGAAAGGGCTATTGGGACTACATAGAAGGTGAGCATGAAGAGGCACCAGAGATACCGGACATAAATCCGACTGCTAAAGATGTGAAAGAATTTAAAGACTGGAACCAAGGAGCTAGGAAAGTTATGTATTGGCTTTCCATTAGTATACAGGACACCATGATTGGGCACATTCAGGATGCCAAGTCCCCCAAGGAGGCATGGGACACCTTCGTAAAGCTCTATGAAACAAATACCAAGGCACGTAAGATACAGTTGAAGAATGAACTTCATACTGTGGAGAAAAAGAGCATGTCTGCTGTGAATGACTATGCGTTGAAGATAAAGGGTATTTCACAGGCAGGGGGAGTCAAAGAGGCCGTGGAAATTGGCAAAGGCAATATAATGATGCACGTGAATGCTATTATTGTGGTAAGCCTGGACATGTGCAGGCAAAATGTTATTATTGTGGCTGACATGCAAAATGGCAAAGTGCAGCAAAACAACTATGTATCCTCAAGCAGAAATAACGAGGATAATGAAAGGTTGTTTGTTATGTAGCATGTCGTGAATGCCATGTCTGCAAATGTTGAAGCAACACAAAAAGATGATGTGTGGTATATGGATTCAGATGCTTCGAACAACATGACAAGTCATGGGGAGTGGTTCAAGGAGATGAAAAACTCGGAAAGATTAGGTTTTGTGGAAACAGGGGATGACACTGCTCATCCAATTGCCCATGTTGGAGATGTGCCATTGTCTATGCAGGATGGCAAAGTGAAGTACCTTGCAGATGTACTTCACGTTCCGAACATAACAAAGAATCTGGTTTCAGTTGGCCAGATGATTGAGCAGGGTTTGCAGGTTTGGTTTAACCCTGATGGTTATGTTGAAGATTTTAAAGACAAGTACAGGTTGGTTGCAAAAGGCAACAGAGTGGGCAGAATGTTTACGTTGAATGATTTTCTGTGACAACATTAGCAGTATACAGTTGGCCAGGAGCCCAATTTTTCATACTCGCACGAAGCATATAGAGGTCCACTACCACTTTGTCAGAGAGAAGGTCTTGGTAGGAGACCTTGACCTTGTTTATGTCAGCACAGAGGATCAGGTAGCTGACATCTTCACCAAAGCATTGGGTACATAGAAGCTCCGCAGATTCACGGCTTCGCTTGAGATGGACACTACAAGGGATCGGGCTCATACCCGCGCTCCTAGCCCCTAAAAATGACTTGTGAAAAAAAGTAGCGGGCCCGTGTACCAGCGCGTGTATCATCGCGACCACAGACATGCGTGTAAAAGCGCGTGTATAGGACCTCTCAGACGCGCTTATACACGGGTGTATAGCCGCGTTCTTTTCACAGACGCGTTGATACAAGCGGCTATACACGCCTTTCTTTAATTTAGATGCGCTTATACACAGGTGTATAGCCGCGTTCTGTTCAGTTCAGATGTACTCAGACGCGTTGATACCTGCGTCTATACACGCGTTTCTTTAATTTAGATGCGCTTATACACGCGCAATTGTCACTTTTGACACATTAATACACGCGTATTTTACAGATTATCCGCGTATATACACGCGAGTTTTAGCAGTTTTGACGCGTTTATACACGCGAACAGAGAGCAAAAAAAAAATCCAGAGAGTGCTATTTGGTGCCTGAATACTGTTCTAGCATTCCAGCACCCAATAACACTCTCTGGATTTTTTCTTTTGTGCATTAGACCATCCACGAAGAACATATGCACGAGGGAGATTAAGACAAGAATGACATGAATGCATACATTGTCAATACACGATTCAAGAAGACAGACATGAATGTAATACTATTGATTCACGATTCAATATTACTATCAAAATTTCATACATGTATACAAGGGAGTCCGTATCTCGAAGTAGCCCATGGCTTCAGTTTACAAAAAAAATATATACAACCACATCCTCAATATGGAATGTGATGCTATAAGTTTGAGTACTACTCAGACCCAGATGATGACTCGGTGCTCCCTCCATGCTCAGATGAGCTCACATCGATCGGAATGTCCGATGAGTAGTGCTCACGTCCACCCTCTGCAGTGGCGGCGGGTGGATCATCAGCAGCTTGTGCCTGTTCAAGTAATATATAGTATATAAGTACATATATATGTAATTCAATAAACCAAAATCATTGGTTTAGAATTTTCAAGTACCTGTCGACCGTATGGTCTCATGGCCATCTCAAACTGTGCGTCCGTAATACGTCCCTCGGCTTTGAAGATGGCCCACGTGTCACGTCTGCTATGCCGACGAGCATACGCAGTATCGTGGGTTGTGGGCTTCCTCCCCGTAACCCGTCGCTGTATCATAATCAACACAATTTGTAAGATTAAAACAATCATAGAATCAATGAATTAAGTAAACAATCAAATAAAGTGGCAAGATACTTACGAACTCTGCCTCCCATGACTCGACGCCGCCAGATCCGAAATGCGAAGATCCAATGGTCTCCATCTGGATCCGTCGTGCCTCCACATGCTGCCTGCTCTTCACGCCACCCTCTGCTCGTTTCTTTGCCTCCTTCCACTCGCGTTTGTGCGCAGTGGTGGCAGGTTTCTTCGCAGGATAGCCACCCACAGCTACATTTAGCGGGTCATCGTACGCGAGTTTTTGAAGGTGAGATCTTTTATTACTTAAGATCTCCCTTATTCGCGTCCTTCCCCATACATCCGAGAATGTAGCATGTGGGGGATTGGGGTACCGACTATGTACAGCCTCTATCACCTCCCCAACTAATCGGCTATTTTGATCTTTAAATTTAATAAAACAATTTCTATATGAGTTTGATACTACCCCACGCATGTACTCCATTACCTCCCTCCCCCTCGCATCCATCACTATCCTGCCCCTATCCGTCACATCATAGCAGACCACTCTCTCCATCTCTCTCATCTCCTCCTCTTTTGAACTGTCTCCTCTAACTCTTCTCCCTCTATCTCCTCTCTCACCGCGTGCCCTAATACCTCCCCCACCTCCCCCACCAAAGCACCCGCCGCATCCTCCACTCCCACTCTTCCTACTGCTGCGGGTGGAGTCATGACTGGGGGATTGTCTACGTGACAGTGGCTGTGAGCCCTGACGTGACGGTGGCTCTGAGGGAGCACGTGATGGTGGCTGTGAGGGTGTACGTGAGTGTGTCTGGGACGAGGTATGTCTCCTCGGTGGACGTGGAAGAGGAGAAGCTGCATGCTGTCTCGTCGGACTCGGAGGAATAGACGGCACTGGAGTGCCCTGGATACTCGCGGTAGGGGTAGAGAAGGAGGGGGATGGGCATACATATACTCTGTAAGCTCAACTGGACCAAGATGGCGCCCAAAATGATTCAGCATCTCCATCAGCCAATTGCTGTACGCAAATGGATCGGATGAAGAACCTGGAATATCCATAAAGAACCTGCAACAAACATCTTCATGTACATCATGGGCTGTCTCTTGACTCACACAAATATCATCATTCAAGTCAAATGTATTGCCTGCAAATCATGAATTCTGAAACGCAGTCTCGTGTATACACCCGTGCAGAAACGCGTGTATACACCCATCCAGAAACGCGTGTATATCTGCGTGAACAGACTCTGCAAACAGAGTACACGCGCTTTTACACGCGTTTCTACACGCTACGTGCAAAATTTTTTTTCCAAAAGGACCGACCTCCGACAAAGACAAAGTGTCCTTATAAAAGGACCATTGTCGCCCCTGTCAGAATCATTCACCCAATCGTGTGCACAGAAGCAAAAGGACGCAGACAAACCCAAAAAGCAAAGAGCAAATAGCATAAACAAATCTGAGGAAAGAGACAAGGCAGAGGACAAACTGACTCACGTCTGAAAAAGTGAGTCTTCTTTCTTGCTCGGTTTCCTCCCGTGTGTGCTCCTTCTCTGCTCCCTCCTTGCACTTAGGTTTCGTTTCTGTTGGAAGAGGCGAAAACGAAAGCAGTGTTGATATGTTAGTTCAAAATCTATATTTGGGGAAGGCGGGCTATTTTTAGTTTAAATAGACCGTCGCGTTTATAAACGCGTGTATATTTGTGTGTATGATATTTTAGCTGCATTTATACACGCGTTTTGTAGGAATTACCCACGTTAATACACGCGATTTTAAGGAAATAGCCGCGTTAATACACGCAATTTTTAGGAAATAGCCGCGTCAATACACGCGATTTTTATACTTTCATTAAAAACATATTATGATTTTGTGTTTTCTGGTTTGTACATAGGATGTCATCAACCTCTTCAAGCAGTTCTGGGGAAGATGAGACAATGCGTCGTCGTAATCGCGATGTGTGGTTGGGACAACGGATCAAATGTATGTGTAATCGATGTCAAGGATGCATTGTATGAGCACGTCAAATTACCTTGAATCACATCTCCATGTATGGAGAATGGAATCAAACAGGTTTAGAGGTGAGTAGATGTAAATTGATGGTATTCAAATGACTCATGGTATCCAAATTAAATTAATAGAGTTGTAATATATAAACTCTAATTGAAGCAGGATGCAGTACCACACCCTAAGATGGTACCCTACGCGCGACGAGAGCACGCAAAGCATCGACGAGATGATGCTGGAGCTTCGGGATCTATTGTCAGAGATGAGTGGGAAAGGGATGACAATAGCCCTGCACCCCACGAAGTTGTGGAAGAGGAGGTGCTTGATGATATGGTGCGGAATCTTTTTAAGGATGATCCCAAAGGTATGAACGACGATGATATGGAACAAGAGCATCTTTATAAGGCTTCATCGACACCGGTGTTTGAAGGGTGCACATTCTCTTTTTTACGTGCTTCACTTGAACTACTCAATATACAAACAGTTTATGGATGGAGCAATGCAAGTCTTGACGCATTATTGAAGTAAGCATTCTAACTTACAAATTTGAATTAGTGGTTTAAGGTTTAGGATTTAAGACTAATTATAATTGATGATATTAGATGCAGGTTATTATCAAACATGCTTCAAAAGGAAAGTAGACTACCCACCTCAAGAGACATAGCGAGGCGCTATGTGACATCTCTTGGAGGACTTCGCTTGGTGTACATGAGATGGACACTACAAGGGATCGGGCTCATACCCGCGCTCCTAGCCGCTAAAAATGACTTGTGAAAAAAAGTAGCAGACCTGTGTACCAGCGCGTGTATCATCGCGGCCACAGACATGCGTGTAAAAGCGCGTGTATAGGACCTCTCAGACGCGCTTATACACGGGTGTATAGCCGCGTTCTTTTCACAGACGCGTTGATACAAGCGGCTATACACGCCTTTCTTTAATTTAGACGCGCTTACACACGGGTGTATAGCCGCGTTCTGTTCAGTTCAGATGTACTCAGATGCGTTGATACCTGCGTCTACACACGTGTTTCTTTAATTTAGATGCGCTTATACACGCGCAATTGTCACTTTTGATGCATTAATACACGCGTATTTCATAGATTATCCGTGTATATACACACGAGTTTTAGCAGTTCTGACGCGTTTATACACGCGAACAGAGAGCAAAAAGAAAAATCCAGAGAGTGCTATTTGGTGCCTGAATACTGTTCCAGCATTCCAGCACCCAATAACACTCTCTAGATTATTTTTTTTTGTGCATTAGACCATCCACGAAGAACATATGCACGAGGGAGATTAAGACAAGAACGACATGAATGCATACATTGTCAATACACGATTCAAGACAGACATGAATGTAATACTATCGATTCACGATTCAATATTACTATCAAAATTTCATACATGTATACAAGAGAGTCCATATCTCGAAGTAGCCCATGGCTTCAATTTACAAAAAAATATATACAACCACATCCTCAATATGGAATGTGATACTATAAGTCTGAGTACTACTCAGATCCAGATGATGACTCGGTGCTCCCTCCATGCTCAGATGAGCTCACATCGGTCGGAATGTCCGCTCACGTCCACCCTCTACAGTGGCGGCGGGTGGATCATCAGCAGCTTGTGCCTGTTCAAGTAATATATAGTATATAAGTATATATATATGTAATTCAATAAACCAAAATCATTGGTTTAGAATTTTCAAGTACCTGTCGACCGTATGGTCTCATGGCCATCTCAAACTGCGCGTCCGTAATACGTCCCTCGGCTCTGAAGATGGCCCATGTGTCACGTCTGCTCTATGCCGGCGAGCATACGCAGTATCGTGGGTTGTGGGCTTCCTCCCCGTAACCCGTCGTCGCTGTATCATAATCAACACAATTTGTAAGATTAAAATAATCATAGAATCAATGAATTAAGTAAACAATCAAATAAAGTGGCAAGATACTTACGAACTCTGCCTCCCATGACTCGATGCCGCCAGATCCGAAATGCGAAGATCCAATGGTCTCCATCTGGATCCGTCGTGCCTCCACATGCTGCCTGCTCTTCACGCCACCCTCTGCTCGTTTCTTTGCCTCCTTCCACTCGCGTTTGTGCGCAGTTGGCAGGTTTCTCGGCAGGATAGCCACCCGCAGCTACATTTAGCCGGTCATCGTACTACGCGAGTTTTTTAAGGTGAGATCTTTTATTACTTAAGATCTCCCTTATTCGCGTCCTTCTCCATACATCCGAGAATGTAGCATGTGGGGGATTGGGGTACCGACTATGTACAGCCTCTTTCACCTCCCCAACTAATCTGCTATTTTGATCTTTAAATTTAATAAAATAATTTCTATATGAGTTTGATACTACCCCACGCATGTACACCATTACGTCCCTCCCCCTGGCATCCATCACTATCCCGCCCCTATCCGTCACATCATAGCAGACCACTCTCTCCATCTCTCTCATCTCCTCCTCTTCCGAACTGTCTCCTCTAACTCTTCTCCCTCTATCTCCTCTCTCACCGCGTGCCCTACTACCTCCCCCACCTCCCCCACCTCCCCCACCCAAAGCACCCGCCGCATCCTCCACTCCCACTCTTCCTACAGCTGCGGGTGGAGTCACGACTGGGGGATTGTCTACGTGACGATGGCTGTGAGCCCTGACGTGACGGTGGCTCTGAGGGAGCACATGATGGTGGCTGTGAGGGTGTACGTGAGTGTGTCTGGGACGAGGTATGTCTCCTCGGTGGACGTGGAAGAGGAGAAGCTGCATGCCGTCTCGTCGGACTCGGAGGAATAGACGGCACTGGAGTGCCCTAGGGAAGGAGGGGGATGGGCATACATATACTCTGTAAGCTCAACTGGACCAGGATGGCGCCCAAAATGATTCAGCATCTCCATCAGCCAATTGCTGTACGCAAATGGATCGGATGAAGAACCTGGAATATCCATAAAGAACTTGCAACAAACATCTTCATGTACATCATGGGCTGTCTCTTGACTCACATAAATATCATCATTCAAGTCAGTTGTGTTGCCTGCAAATCATGAATTCTGAAATGCAGTCTCGTGTATACACTCGTGCAGAAACGCGTGTATATACCCGTCCAGAAACGCGTGTATATCTGCGTGAACAGACTCTATAGACAGAGTACACGCGCTTTTACACGCGTTTCTACACGTGACCTGCGAATTTTTTTTTTAAAAGGACCGACCTCCGACAAAGACAAAGTGTCCTTATAAAAGGACCACTGTCGCCCCTGTCAGAATCATTCACCCAATCGTGTGCACAGAAGCAAAAGGACGAAGACAAACCCAAAAAGCAAAGAGCAAATAGCATAAACAAATCTGAGGAAAGAGACAAGGCACAGGACAAACTGACTCACCTCTGAAAAAGTGAGTCTTCTTTCTTGCATGATTTCCTCCCGTGTGTGCTCCTTCTCTGCTCCCTCCTTGCACTTAGGTTTCGTTTCTGTTGGAAGAGGCGAAAACGAAAGCAGTGTTGATATGTTAGTTCAAAATCTATATTTGGGGAAGGTGGGCTATTTTTAGTTTAAACAGACCGTCGCGTTTATAAACGCGTGTATATTCGCGTGTATGATATTTTAGCTGCGTTTATACACGCGTTTTGCAGGAATTACCCGCGTTAATACACGCAATTTTTCAAAAATAGCTGCGTTAATACACGCAAATGTATGTGTAATCGATGTCAAGGATGCATTGTACGAGCACGTCAAATTACCTTGAATCACATCTCCATGTATGGAGAATGGAATCAAACAGGTTTAGAGGTGAGTAGATGTAAATTGATGGTATTCAAATGACTCATGGTATCCAAATTAAATTAATAGAGTTGTAATATATAAACTCTAATTGAAGCAGGATGCAGTACCACACCCTAACATGGTATCCTACGCGCGACGAGAGCACACAAAGCGTCGACGAGATGATGCTGGAGCTTCGGGATCTATTGTCAGAGATGAGTGGGAAAGGGATGACAATAGCCCTGCACCCCACGAAGTTGTGGAAGAGGAGGTGCTTGATGATATGGTGCGGAATCTTTTTAAGGATGATCCCAAAGGTATGGACGACGATGATATGGAACAAGAGCATCTTTACAAGGCTTCATCGACACCGGTGTTTGAAGGGTGCACATTCTCTGTTTTATGTGCTTCACTTGAACTACTCAATATACAAACAGTTTATGGATGGAGCAATGCAAGTCTTGATGCATTATTGAAGTAAGCATTCAAACTTACAAATTTGAATTAGTGGTTAAGGTTTAGGATTTAAGACTAATTATAATTGATGATATTGGATGCAGGCTATTATCAAACATGCTTCCAAAGGAAAATAGACTACCCACCTCAAGAGACATAGCGAGGCGCTATGTGACATCTCTTGGAGGACTGGATTATGATCGCATACATGCATGCGTCAATGATTGCATTCTCTTTCCTGGGACGCATAAGGAGGCTCTACATTGTCCCACTTGTGGTGAAGCAAGGTATAGAACAGATATGACGAGTTTTGATGTACCTCGTAAAGTTTTGCGACACTTTCCTATAATTCCTCGCATCAAACACATGTTCAAGTGCAAATCCATAGCAGAGATCATGTCATGGCATTCCTCACATCGATCGGCGGATGATGGCATGTGGAGAATTCCCGCAGACACTCCTACTTGGAAGCATATTGAAGATGAGTGGCCCAGCTTTAAAACAGAGCCCAGAAACTTGAGACTTGGCCTAGGTATGGATGGAGTGAATCCATTTGGTTTCAAAAGCACCGCATACAGCGTGTGGCCAGTTGTGTTGGTGAATTACAACCTTCCACCCATCAATGGCGATCAAGAAGGGACATCTTATGTTATCCCTTCTAATTCCAGGGAAACATAAAGTCAAGCATATGGATGTTTATCTTGAACCATTGATTGATGAGTTGGAGGAACTATGGAGCGTGTTGCGGTGGTGGACATTAGTAGGCCTCCCTCTTCTCGACACTTCGACTTAAAAGCAGTGTTGATGTGGACAATGCATGACTTTCCAGGATACAGCGATTGTTCTGGTAAGAATTCTAATTACCTCCCTACTCTATTACTATTGGCTATATATATTAATTATACATATTGACTTTATTATTCTAACTTTTATTTATATTTTAACAGGTTTGAAAACATCGGGTAAACATGCATGTCCTGTTTGTGGCCCTTCGTTAGTACATGAGTATGCTGACGGTTTGTGTAAGACTATATTCCATAATCATCATCGATTTCTCCCCTCAGATCATCCTAAATATGTTGCTAGTAAGAGTAACATTCCTCCACAAACACTTCGTGCAAAAGATTGGAAGCGTATTTGGGAGTCTACAACTATTTTTCCTCCAGATGGCATGAACAGGTATAGTAATGTTTTTTCAATCTTGTTTTGTGTAGTCTCTAATTGGATTAAAGGTCACATAGAGCAATCCCTTGTGTAGGTACTCCATTTTTTTTCAGCTGCCATATTGGACCCATCTTAAGATCAACCGTCTTCTTGATCCCATGCACATCTTCAAGAATGTGGGATCTGGTATTTGGGAACATATTATTGGTAAACGAGACAATGTTAGCGTACGTGAGGACTTACGGGTCGCAGGACGTATGCGTCAAGCTTGGCCACGAGAGGTGGGTGGGCACGTTCGTCTTCCGCCTGCACCATGGATTATATCAAAGAAAGAGGAGAAGCAGGTAAAGCAGGCCATCACCACTTTGCGTACTCCCACTGGATGCATGAGATCATTGAAGGGAGCCTTTACAACCACTAAGAAAAGAGGCGTTGAGCAACTATATGGGTTGAAGTCCCACGATTGGCACAAGATGCTTCAAGTAAGTGTTTTCCAAGTCTTGTACGTACGTTGAAATTAAATTTTGTAATGCCATAACCCATACATACATGTGCTCTTATGTGCGCAGTTCATACTACCTACTAGCATCGACCATTATGCAAAGAAGAGTTTGAAAAAATGTATTTATAAGATGGGCGAGCTTGTGAGGTATGTAAAACCCATGCTCAGATCACCCTTCATTATACCTTGCAAAATGAATGTGCATGAGGTATAACGTACTATTTATTTATTTTTCAGATATGTTAGTTCCAAAGCAATTGATCCAGCCATGTTGGATGATGCGCGTGTTATGGCAGTGGAGGTGGTTTGTTTGGTAGAGGAGACTTTTCCGCGAACCATTCTCACAAGTCAACTACATCTCATTGTGCATTTAGTGGATGAAATCGCTTTATGTGGTACTGTGCATGCACGTTGGATGTTCTTCCTAGAGCGCTTCATGAAGACCTTAAAAGACTTTGTGAGGCAAAGTGCAAGGCCTGAAGGAAGCATGGCCGAGGGTTGGTTGATACAAGAGTCTCTTGTATATATTTCAAAATTTCTTGGTCAGGTGGACAGCTCTTTGCCACGACTATGGAGCAATGAAGAGGACTTGAGGATGACCTCTATTGTGCCTCAAGAAAAAGGACAGAGTAAAGTAATTGATAGAACATTGATTGATGATCTCAATTTCACTTGTATCCTTAATAGTGATGTGATGAGCAGATGGGTTACAAGATATGAGGATGCAAAGGCAAAAAGGCAAGCAGAAAGAGCTCTCTTTCGGAGGCAACATGGCTCTCGGAAGGCGTACCCTAAGCATATAGCAACACTTCCGAATGATATCCATGTTGATTGGTTGCATGAGGAAATGGAGAGAGCAGAGAGCGACGAGGGGCTGCATATCACGGCGGAAGAATGGGAGTATGCACGAGGATGCATGTCAAAGGTACATAGAACTAATGTTTTGCATTAGTTGTAAGTGATTTGCTTTTAATATTTATTCACATTGCTTACACGAATATTGCTTCTATTTTGGTCCAGTGCACTATGCTCAATGCTATATGGTGTGAAGGCAAGCATTTTTGAACACAAAGAATTGATGAAAAGAGAAATACACAAGATTGCGGTGTCATTAGTAGCTTTGAGGGAGCTAATGGAAAAATGGATGATTATTGTGGCATAATCCAAGACATATTTAGGCTTGACTTTCGTCGCTTCTTTGTGTATGTTTTGGATGTCAAATGGCAAATGAACGTGGTGGAAAAAGGACCTGATGCAACGATAAAACGCCATGCAAGTGGATATGTAACTATTGACTTTACAAAGTTTTGGCAAACAAAGAAAGATAGGCTCGTATTGCCACAACAATGTGAGCAGGTATGCATTTTTTTACTAATGTGTTTCATGTACATATATATCTAAGCTCGCGTACCCCTTGACTTTTGATATGCTAATTAATTACTGTACTATGTGTATTTGAGTAGGTTATCTATCTACCAATGGTGCATGACATTAAATGGTGGTACGTCATCCCTATTGCACCACGTTCCAAAGTGATGTATAATACATTCACTGATATGGAGCATATGGAGGATGTAACAAGTCGCAATGAAGATGATGTCGAACATGCCATTGAAGATGTTGTGATCGATGATCAAGAAATAAGAGATGATCATGATAATGAGGATGAGCATGCAATTTCTCATGATTATGAGAATGACCCTACCATTGAGGATGATGGTGATGTTGATGAGGATGATCAGGACATCGATACCATTATCAATGGAGTACAGAATATCGATAGTGGAATAAATTTAATCGTAGCCTTACAAATTGATCAAATGGATATTGATGTTGATCGTTTGGCAAGGATGGATCTTATTGAAGATGAGATCGCACCCTAACCAATCCGTCACTGTACGTTCTAAATTGATGACATTTTTATCATCTCATATGCATGATTTATTTTTGAATATATTTCATTGTTGTAAATGCATATATTTCTTCAGTTTTTCTTCAGTTTTTCTCTGCCATGCGTGTATTAATCCGTGTATAGTGGCGTGTATTAATCCGTGTATAATAGCGTGTATTAATCCATGAATATTAGCATGTATAGATGCGTGTATTACTGCGTGTATTACTACGCGTTTATACACGCCTTGATAAATGCAAATATACACGCGAACTTAAATGCTAAAATACACGCGCCCGATTAGAATTCAAATACAAGCGCGACCATACACGCGCTCGTAATTTATCGCGTGTATGAAACGCGTGTATGGCAGCATTGTCTTGTAGTGGGAGTTGAGCTTGAGGGGGAGTGTTGAGATATCGAGCTCGTCTAGTGAGGAGGTGGACACTGATGACCCGCCTGGGGGATAGGCCCTACACTTACACCACTGGCATAGTTGGTGAGATCTTGGGTGATATGCGGCCAGTGGTATGATAGGCTATGTGACAGCCATTCTAGAGAGTGGCATAGTTATAGCGCCAGCTCATTTAGTTGGGTTCACACTATAGAGAATCCGTGTATGTATTGGTTGAGTACCTTTCATATTATGTGTACTCTTATCTTGTATATGGTGTGTTGAGTGTTGAGTGAAGAAGAAGAAGACTTTCAGCCTCTCACCTTGTGTGTTCTCTATTAGGGTTTTGTGAGTGTGTGTGTGTGTGTGCTTGCAAGAGCTCAAGCTCTCTTCCCCCCTGCATCTTTTCATAGCTAACTCTTGGTATGAGAAGATGAAGGGCCTCGACAAAGCTACCCCACAAGAAAATATTTGAATAATTCCTCCTCCATCCCAATTGCAAGAAAGCTTGAAGAAATGGGTTGCGAAAGAGTTGTGCTGGCCAACATTCGTAACACTTTGACACTAGTCAAAGTGCCCTCATCAAAAGATGAGCTTTTCTTGAAGAGGTCATCTCTAATGATAGAACTTAATGTTTATGATTTCAATGGACATGGTGGCAATAGAAAATCTATCAGCTTACCAAAGGCACCAAAGGTTCTAGTTATCCACAAGAGAATCCTTGCTGCCTAATCCTTGCCTATAAATAGAAGAGGATGAAGTCTTTCCCCTGCAAACATGCCAAAGATAGAAACCTCAAAGTAGCATCATGACACATAAAGTTAAAGATTTTTTTTTTGCATTTTGGAGATTAGAGACATGAGTCTCCCCCAACAAAAGAGATGTGTGTAGCAAGTCGATAGGGAGATGTGCTATTGTAAAGCATCCTATACATTTACGACAAGCCTTAGTTTTGTACCCTACTTTTATCAAAGTCAGATTTAAAACACTCCTAGAGCACCTTAAGACACTCTCAAACTTGTATAAAGTAGAGTTAAAGTACTTTATACAGTGGCCCTAAAACATTTTTAACAGATTTGAAGCACTTTTAGGTGGTCCTATAGAACTTTTAATATTACAAAATAACTTATTTTAAAGTGATAGTGAAACACTTCCAAATGGTCCCAAAGTAATTATACATCATGGTCCTAGATGTAAAGCACTTTTAGGTGGTCCTACATAGATTTCAATGGCACAAAAGCACTTGGTGCAAGTATTTTAAAGTGATATTGAAAGGCTTCCAAGCACAAAAGAACTTGTTAGTACCACTTGGAAGTACTCAATATTTAAAATACTTACAAGTTCTTTTGTGCCATTGAAACTTGAAGTAATCAATATCTATTTTCTTTTATGCCATTGAAACTTGAAGTAATCAATATCTATTTAAAATACAAGTTATTTTGTGTTATTGAAACTTTCCAAGTGGTACTAACAAGTTCTTTTTTTGTGCTTGGAAGCCTTTCAGTATCACTTTAAAATACATTCTTTTGTGCCATTGAAAGCTCTATAGGACCACCTAAAAGTTCTTTACAGCTACTAAAAGTATTTTAGGGCCTATGTAAATTACTTTAGGACCATGTATAAGTACTTATACTAGTTTATAAAGTCGTTCGCAAAGTCCATGAAGTACTTTTAAGAGCTCTAAAGCACTTTCAGGTGGTCCTAAAGTGTTTTTAATATAAAAAAAACTTATAAGTAATTGAAAGTGATCTAGAGTACTTCCAAGTGGTCCTATAACAAGGTCTCTATTAATTCACATGATGTTTTTAAAGCTTAAAGTACTCATGTACCACTTAATAGTACTTTTGCATCACTTGATAGTACTTTTGACCACTTATTAACAATATTGTTAGACCACTCATTAGAAGTTCAGAACCACTAAATAGTATTTGAGGACCACTTTAAAATAGTTCAAAACCAAGAAAAAGTAGTTTAGGACCACCTAAAAATAAAAAGGCTTTTTTAATGTAAAAATAACAAGGTAGATTTTTTTAACAAAAGGTGCCTAAATCATGACCATAAAAAAAGACTATGTTTTCAAAACCTTTTGGGCACTACATATTCTCTCTCAATGAATATCTTCTATATTAAAAATTTCTTCAAAATAAATATATTAAACTTTTTTTTTTCAAGCATTTCTTAAAGCCAAAAGGTGGCTTTCTTTCTAACAAAAGGGGGTTAATGTTTTTTACATAAATTCACACAATTTAAAGTTTTTATGTGATAATGAGAGAGAGAGAGAGAGAGAGAGAGAGAGAGAGAGAGAGAGAGCTCACGTGCTTATCAACATAAAAGACAAGTCTTGCAATTTTGAAGAAATGAAAATGTCAACCAAAGTAAAATTTCATGACACTTTTTAAGAATAATTGGTTAGAATGCCTCTACCTATGGTGGAAGTTTTTGGGGAAAGAAAATTATATATCTAGTACTTTCTTATTTTAAAATTGCTAAAAATAACATAAAAATATTGCAATAGCCTTACTTCAAGGATACCTATATAAAAAAGTGTTTCTTTATTAAGTGATATAATGGACATGCCAATATCCTATGCACATATAGAATAGTTTTTAATCATACAATTGTAGGTGTTGAAAAAGTATCTAATTTATTTACCTAAATCATGACTATGGAAGAATATGTTTGAAATGTTTTTGGCACTTATTCTGATCTCTCAATGAATATCTTGTGTTGATATTATTTTCTTGATATAAATTTCTTTGAAAAAATAAAAATAAAAAATTCTTAAACAAAAATTTCTTAAAGCCACAAAAGTGGTTTTTTTCTACAAGACTAGTGCTAATTTCTAATATATAAATCCACCCAATATGAAATTATTGTGATATTAAGAGAGAGAGAGAGAGAGAGAGGAGGGGGGCGCTACTATTGTATTCACTCACTTTCAAAAGATGCCTAAACTTAAATTATCATCTTAAAAAGCATAAAGATAGGGGCTTTCCCTTCAAGGATCATACTAACATTATAATAATAGAAATGGTAGACTAGATATAAGGGGTCGAATTTAGTGAGGAATAGGTGGGCTTTACATGTGCACCTATTAAAAGGAACAAAGAACCATCATGAAAATGTTGACTCTTAATATGCGATCAGTAAAACTAGCTTAATAGATATTCAAATATTAATTTTTATATTTTCATTTATTCTGTTTAAGTAAAACCACTAGAGTGTTCCTTCTACAAAATCTATTCGAGCATTCCTTCTACAAAAATCGACTCTAGAAGAAGGAAGTAATGTCATAAGCATGAGATGATCCTAAATGGTGTATGTCACTATGGTGGAGTCACTGTGGTGGAGACCAAACAATTATTTATGTATTTCTCACATCTACATATAGGTGAAACAAAGTAGATTTAGAGAATGAAAAAGCAAACTAGAACAATTGACAATGTCTTGTGAAAAAAAAATATAGTCATGGAAAGTTGAAACATGTTATCTATTCTTCATGTTTTTTTGTGAAAAAATTGTCATGATCGTACTGTAGTAGTAGGCACAATATCCCATGCATATTGTATCCTAAATTGATTTTTTGGTTTGAGGGGGCACAAATCGAAATCGATTTTGGTTTCAAAGAAGACAGGAAAAATTATTCAATCTCGTGAGGTACAAGAGTCCCTATTTGTATATATTCGTAATAAAGAGTGCAAGATGAAAGCATGTACATATCCTTAATCCATCAAATCCATTCATACAAGATCATACGTTTATGACATAGTTAATCAAATTATGGCCACTATTAAAGCTCTTACCATTAATTCTCTTTTACAAGCTTTTCTCCTTAAGTAGAAAAGCTATTCATGCTATTAGTGACATGCACATAAAATATCAATATCATTAAGCATGAAGTGTGATATATATGTCCAAGAACATATTAAAGCGTCTCAAGTCTCTATCTATATATGATATTTGATTATACGTCTAAGGGTTGCTACCACCTTCTTTAGGGGTGATCCATGCGATACACGTCTAAGGACAATTATGCTTCAAATTAAAGTGTCTCAATCTCTAGCTAAATATGATATTTGACTATAATGTGCCAATTAGTGTGTTGTTACAACCTTCTCTGGAGGATCCAAGTGTGCAACAAGGGTCATTATAGTTTGATTGTTGCTCACCACACCACGGTGTAACGCGCTTTTGTACTTGCCATTGGTTAGCATCTATAATCAAAAAATAAAAAAGAGTCAATATATATATCAAGATGATATCCTAAATTTACAGTTTTACAAAAGAGAAGCATGGCACAAGGTGTTCACTAGTGTGTAGCCTAGTAGTAAAAGGAATTCATCTTTTAGAAAAGAGAAGCATGGCAAAAGTTGTTCACTAAAGTGTAGCAAGGAATTCACCTTGTAGGATGAGGACCCCCTACTAAGCTACATCTATTAGAGTGTAGCAAGGAATTAACCTTGTAGGATGAGGACCCCCTACTAGCTACATCTATTAGACATGATCTTTGGGTATCACTAAATATTTATAAACCTTTTTTTTAAAGACAACAATATGGCACAAGTTTGGTGGTTTTAAGTGTGTTAATGATGTGGCTCTTACAAACTGGTTAACTTAGGGCTGGAGGACTTTACCTGTAATTGATCACCAATATTGATGACTAATGCGTTGGGTATGGGATCCACTGCGAACCATTGGCCATCCTTGCACACTTGAAGTCCATCCATATCTTTGTCTTGTAGTAGAACCGTCATGCATCCATGGTCCTTGTGTCCATGTGTCCCAAGAACAAGGTCAGGTTGAGGGCAAGGAGGGTAGTAGTTTGCTCGGAAGAACAAGTTGTAATGTTGAAAAGCCTTCTCTAGATGGTCATCCGTCATACCAAGGCTTTTGGACACTGCGGCGAGAAAACTTTTGAAAAGGTTCTGTAGCTCGGTGCCGTAGGAACCCACCATGCCCCTAGAGTGGTCACATCACAAAGTGGTGTTGGGCCATGTGATATAATGGAAAAAAAAGTGTGTGTGTGTCCGTGTGTAAGGGGGGGGGGGTGTATGTGTGTACTGTCTCTGAGAAAGAGACTGTGTGTGTGTGTGAGAGAGAGAGAGAGTGAGTGAGTGAGTGAGTGAGTCAGTGAGAGAGAGAGAGAGAGAGAGAAGGGGTTGGACCTTAATCCTTCGGGTTGGGAAGGCCACATGTCGAGTTTCTTCAATGAGGGGGGAGCCAGGTAGCCAAAGAGGGAGTCCATCCAGTCATTTGCGGCTCCTTGGAAGAAGTTAGTGTGGCCATATCCGAGCAAGCCTTCAGTGCTCTGATCCTTCACAGAGTAACCTTCCTTGTCGTCCATGGGGAGCTCAAAGAACTGCCTGGCTGCCTGTCTGGTCCCTTCAATAACGCTCGCGGGTATGCCATGGTTAACCACCTGCAGCACAGCAGCAAACAGTACAGACCACATCAGCTATACGCTTTTATCTCCTCTTCATTATTATCTAATCTTAAAAGCTAGCTAGCGCAGGCACGTTAATGTAATTAACCTACTTGGAAGAAGCCCCACTCCTCGCAGGCTTTGGCGATCTCTTTCAGGGTGTCCGCTTCCGAGTCTCCATGAAGGCCTGCCATATCCACGAAGGGAAGGAGGCCCGTGTTTCTTTGGGCGGGATGAGGCCGCTGCTCATGGGGGACCAAGAACTCCTGGGGCACCTCCGGCACGGCCATCTGGGATAATTTCTGCACAAGATGGCGTTTCTCGTGATCCGTCACCTTCTGTGCACTCTCCGGCACAGCTAGACGTTGGCTGGAGAAGATGGTGGTCATGGTAATTAACGACGTAATTAAGTGCTAATCGACGCTCAAGCAGAGAAGGCTTCCGAAATTCAGAGCAGATCTAATGCATTTATATAGATTGCTGATTGTGTAAAACCAGCAGGGAGCAGTGAAGCATGCGGCGCCCATCGGAGAAGGCGAGGTGGCCGGCGACATTGAAAAAATACGCTCCTAGCTTATTTTGATTGCGGTTGAAACTTTTTTGTTGTTGAAAAAAGGACAACAAACATTGATGTGTGGATTCTTGACTAGACGACAGGCCAATGCCAAGACGTCTCCTTAATTTGACCTAGTTGTTTGTAAATAATTTTATTAAATACTAGTTTCTTTCTTTCTTTTTCTTGGGAACAAGTAATTATATATATTAATATTAAAAAAAGACAGCCCTTTACAAAAAGTTCTCTTACAATCCTTCTCTTAGTTTTTTTCCTTTTTTAAGATCAATAATAGTTATATATATTAACTGAAACTGTTCAAAAACTGCAAATACAACCAAATCAGGGCTACAATGTCCATATTCACTACTCCTCAACTTCATTCAGAATTTTACACAAAAATTCCCATCTCTCTTCTTGATGCTCCAAAAGTATTCTGGCCTCCATCATAGCTTCTGTAGTGCATCCTCCAGGGGACTGTTTTTCCAGCATTCCCCCTTTCTTGGACCAAACTTTAATAGTGGGTCTGGTTCGCACCTGGTTTTCTACGAGGGCGACAAATGTACGATCAACTTGTTTTTCTTTACGGTACCACCTTAGAGTTTTTGGTCCAAACTTGGGAGGCCTTTTCTTCCCTTCCCAAAATCTCACCTGCAGCACCATATAGACCAAAGTTAGGGGTTTATTCCTAGTATGTTTGAAGCTCACCAAACTCTGAGGCAAAATTCAGATCATATTCGTTTGCAGGTTCTGAATCACCATATCCAGCTCAAAACATCTTATTTTATTCACATTACACACCGACCAGCACATGTAACACACTTATGCATCAAGTCTGACTCTTGCAAGCCTGTCATACTGCCTTCCTAAATACAATTGCATTCCTGCTAGACCAGATTTCCATCAAGATACAAGCTCTGATGATATTAAAAACCAAACCAATATATTCATTACTAATTGACCATTTACCCAAGCTCCAGTCCCCCCAACATGTTCGCATACCCAAGCTCTTCTCTATCCATTTACACATTTTGGACCAAGTACCCCTAATTGCTAGGCATTCCCAAAACACAAGTGATGACCTACACCTGGGACAAATGCCAATAGATACATTAGATTTTAAAGCCAGCGGAATCATCAACCATATAAAGATCCTCCAATTTACAATTAGGTAATCTGCACATGAGGTCCCACCTTTCATCTTCCCAAACAAAAGAACATTGTCCCCATGAAATGTGATATCCTAGCTGCATATAGGCAATCATCATGGCTTCAGAACTGCAGCCCTTAGGAGATTGCTTCTCTAGGACCTCTCCACTTGACTAGATCTTCCAAATTAGTCTGGTTCCCAGGGGGTTCATAATAAAAACCACAAAAGTCTAGACAGTGTGATGACGTGGCATGTAACATGCCACGTCTTCACCAATTTGGGGACTTCTTGAATAATCAAAATTTTCCATCATGATATATATACTTGGAAAGGTCTCGATGAATAGATTCCAAATGTGCAATAATCGCTAACTATTCATTTGATTTGCAAAAAATTCACCATGAGCCCATTTTTCTAGAGAGAGGAGGTGTGGAAATCCTTAAGGGACAAAAATGAGAGTCCAAATTTTACCTAATGGTAGACATAGGATACCAATGCCTCCTTCACTCTTTGGCATACTCACTTTGTCCCACGTAAGCAAAGCTACCACTCTCCTACTACTACACCTATTTCTCCATAGAAAGTCCCTTATTATAGGCCCCATACTTTTCTTGAGTGTTGCCAAAGTTAAGCACTAGGCATAGGAACATGGTGTAGGCATTTAAAACAACATTACAAATGGTCACCCTTTCATGAAAGGGAACCCTAACCCCCTCCCATTTATTCAAGTTCTAGATGAATCTCTCTAGGGTCCAATCACTTATTACAACCCTTCTCTTAGATACATTAGATTTTAAAGCCACCAAAATCCTCAACCATATAACATCCTCCAATTTACAATTAAGTAATGTGCATATGATGTCCCACCTTTCATCTTCCCAAACAAAAGAACATTGTCTCCATGAAATGTCACGAGACCCTTTTGTATTTCTTGAAGAAATTAATTTAAAAGAACTCACAAATTATTTCATAATTGAAACAAAGATGTGAATTAATTTAAAAAACCAGATAACATAGCATAACACAAGGCAAGAGAAATAAAATAACATCACCATCAAGAGTAAAAGGAGTAAAGGATAGTGAATACCACACAGAAGAAAAGAGTGGGTGCAATCTTTCCCCTCAAATGTGTAGCTCTACTTCCACCACTTGAGTATTTAGAGAATTTTATTCATAAAAATAGCCCAAGGAGCTTAGAATAGATGTGCGTACAAATTGGGCTTTCTTTTCCCCAATTCTGGGTATTGCTTTACATATTATTAACCATATGAAGTCTCCCTAAGGTTTGTACATATAAAAACCTTTACCCAAATATAATTGCTAATGGGCCTTGTTACATAAAATAACTTTGTGCACATTTGCACATATAATAATGTTATACACATTTGCACATTCCATTAAGTTGAATCCTGCACAAATTAAATTAGGCATATTTTTGGATGATTATTAATTCATCAAAATATGATAAAATATATACCTAACAATCCTCCCATTTGGGGAAGCAACTGTCCTCCGTTGTGTAAGAAAATCATCGAGAGAATAAGATTATGCTGTAGGTATTGATGCCATAACTTGTAAGGTAAACTCAGAGGTCCGAACATGGCTCAAAGGCACAAAGGCATGGCTCAGAGGTTCTTATGGACATGGGATACCAACAAGAAAACTCATGCGACACCTAAATTGGTGATCATCTCACTGATTATCAAATAAAAATAACATGCCTAAAAAGTCTAATACATGATTTACAAAACAAAAATGATCATCATCTTCACACCACCGCTCAATCCACTAGCCATACGACACCTCAATTGGTACCCTCGTATAGTGCGATACCTCAATCGGTACCCTCACACATCTCGTGCAGTGGGACACCTCAATCGATACCCTTTCGCTTTTCATTGGTTATACTCAGACACTGTCCACATTAGTTAAACAATTAATTGAACACATCAATTAATCCCAACTTTGTCTTGAGATATAGACAACCCATAAGTATTCAAATAACAGCCACACACATGTTTGCCAGGCGTAAGTAACCCGAGAATCACCCCTCCATACAAACCAATTGAAAAAAACAGTGGAGGCCCACAAGCATGCCATATACAGGCATCTCCGATATATAGTTGCATAAACGCATGAGAGGATGGCTTCATGATTGGTGTGGAAGACTAGATCTACACATAATGCATATGCAATGAACCAATCAAATGAATGTATGTAAGATGAGTCTAAGTGTCCCATACCACATAGGCACGTTGCACATACACGCATAGGATGGTAAAAGATAGAAGACCTAAATGTGTCTAGAGTAAGTATATAAAACCAATCTAATGTCCCATACCACCATACATCACTTCCTTCAGAATAGAAGTTTTAGGCGGAGTGGCCAGCTCCCTCTGAAACTTAAATTCTGACACAAATTTTCTCTATCTAGAAATTTTATTTAATTTAATGAACTTGAACGAATCTTAATGTTGAATCTATGGTTTAGTAATTAGGTTTTTATGTTGGAATAATATTATAGAAATACTTATGAAAAAATTGTATAAAAGGAAGTGAATATATACATACCTCCATCATTGGTGTCATTGAAATTATCTATCAAAATAATTTTGACACTCAAAGAGACACGAGTTTTTAAACAAAATTCACGACGAGAAGCTTAACATTATAACAGATAAATTGATTATGGATAGGAAATACTAACCTTGAGTTGAAAAGTTATTTGGAAGCATGTGAAATTATAAATGAAGAGTGGATAAATTTGATTTCTCAAGAGCTCAAGCAAAAATTAAATATGAATGACTAGTAACAATTCTAACAATCTTGATTAATTAAACAAGTCTAGATGATGAAAGCTTAATTTTCATTTGAAGTTAAAATAAACTTGAATAATAAATATGAATTTAGCCATCATAAGGTGGATCAAAATATAATTATTCTTCCAAACATAACTAGGGTTATATTAAATTATTAATTTATAAGAAATAAAACTTATAGTACTAATATGGTTTGAAATTCTATGCATAAATGATGATATGGAGCCACACATGCAAGAGGATATGGAGCCACATGTACAAGAAGATTTTGTGGAAGAGCTAATTGAAGCAATGTTTAAAGGTAATAGACACGATGGTCAAGACACAATGTCCCAAGAATTACATCTTCAAACTCTTGGATCAGTGTATTAGAATTATTCAAGTAATCTCTATATCCTCTTTCTCTTTCTTAATCTCGTCCTCTTCAAAAATAAACTAGCTAACAACACATCATGTGTCACAATTGTGCAAGGTTGTTGAAATGTATAATATTACTGGAGAGAGACTCCATGCCTAAGCCATGAGATGATGGAAAGAATATTCTAAGTTCCATTAGCATGGAACTTAGCATGTACTCCATTAGCATGGAGTACATGTGTATACATGTCTACCCCAATGATTATTTTCTCTTCCATGCAAACATCAACTCTTTCACCTCTTAGCTAATTGAGTTGCCCCGTTGTTGTTGCTTGCATGATGATAGCAGAATATCTTCATTGGCCATGTCACGCACCCTAGATTTTGTCAAATATAACTTAGTCTCCTATACATATTCAAGAACCTTGACATGGCAGCCAAGTTTGGTTGAGAGGACTCCTTTTTTGTATCATTTACTAACATCATTAAACTGGACCATTTGAAAAACAATTGATCTATAGATTTTGGCCACTTCACCATAGCAAGGCTATTGTGTACACCCCATAGGAGAGCTGCAACACTGTTCTCTTCATTCCCATATATGCCCCTCAAGGAGGGATGGCCAAGAAATCTCCTGAAAATGTCTCTTTTGATTTCTTCATCCATTCCAAGAGTCTGTCTCTGAAAATATCCAGCCATATTGCAAGATATCATCTGTCTGTTTTTGTCGTCATTATCATCCTATTTGAAGACTTCATATCTTGATATTGATTTCGTATGCTGCTCTCTTATCCTCTTTTCTTCATATTCCCTTATTATCCCACATTGTTCCATAGCACACTGTGTACAATCCATTGATGCAGCATTCTTACATTCGCAAGGATTTTGTTGAAGTAATTTTGTTGGAATATAGGCAATATTATCCATCACACCTCAACCCAAACAAATAAAACCTGAACAAAATTCAATCAAAAATTAAAATTGGGAGAAACTAAACCTTTCAATAGAATGTGGAGTCTGAGCGACGATAAACATTGGTCGTGATAGTGTATTCAATTGTGTATTGAGAGAGAGAGAGAGGGGGAGAGAAGTGCAAGTCGACTCTCCTACAGGCAAAACGAGGAGAGAAAAATGAAGACAATCATACTTGAATCAAAGAATGTGTTTAGTTGTGCATTGAGAGAGAGAGAGAGAGAGAGAGACCTGATAGAGTATTCAGTTGTGTATTATTGAGAGAGGGATAGTGAGAGAGAGTCACTGTAACTATGGGAGAGAGAGAGTCGATGTAACTAAGAGAGTCGATGGTTGAACGAAGCTTAATCTTGAAGGCATTGGCTTTCTTTTAGTATGAGAAGCTGAAAAATAGAGTAAACTGGGGTACTATGGGATGCAAAACAGTAGAGCAAACAGGGTGGGAAAGAAGGAGAAGTGGTTGGAAAAGAGAGAGAGAGAGAGAGACAGAAGGTGTTGTGGGGGAGATGGCCCAATTTTTTTCACCTAAAATAAAGGCTGTTTCAAATGCATAACTCCCAAAGAGGAGTGGGAAAAAAATGCATATAATTTTAAAAAAAGAAACAATTCAAGCTGTTTTTGCCACCACTAATAGCTTGTGTTTTTTAGTACTATGGGACACCACTATTTGTGCACCTTAGCATGCATATACCCTGTTATGTTTCACCTTCTACACCCACTTACATCCAATTGCTTTCTTGCCTTCAAAGCATTGGCACCAAATCCTAAGTCTCATTTCCATATAATGCATCTTTCTCCCAATACACATTTCCAATAGCCTCATCAAACATGTGGGCTCTATAACTTGAACACCTTTTGTCATGTAAGCAAAGTGAAGTGCCACATAACCATTGTAAGTCAACCTATGCACATGGTTTTTCACTCTTCTAGATCATCGTAACTTTGTGTTCATGGATTCCAAATCCTTCTTCACACCAGGTGTCCTTATTGTTGGTATCCCAAGCTCCTCATTAAGGCTCATTTCAGATCCACTAGACTCTCCATCAATAAGAGAATGCCATGCAGAAATATCAGGCATACCAAGGGGCTGAGCCACTTTCTTTTTTCTATTATGTGATGTACCAACTACATTTCTAGGACTGGTATTATGACGTAGCCTACCACTCCATGGTCTATCAATAGAACCGTTACATGAGGACTCTCCTAGTCCACTCAATGATTGTGATTGTTGACTTGCATTCTGTGCAACCACATTTCCACTTACATTAGTCCCAATAGAATCTTTTTCAGCAGCATACTAGCATTAGGAAAAATATGGACTCTCCATTTTGCCCCTTAAGGAGTGAATAAAAAAAGATTGGCCTGACGAATGAGAGAGCTGAGATTATAGATCCATGTAACATAGATCTGCTGGTCATATCTTTGCCCAAATCTCTTAAGACAATAAAATAATAGAGTCCATATCTTAAAAAAATAGAGAAATGTCAGATTCCATATCTTTCATGTCAGATGTACCTTGTGGTCAGCACATGGAAGTTTGAAAACCGAATTTCATTTTTTTCCTTTTTTTGATGTTTATCTTGTTACTCTCCCTCCTTTTACATTTCACTACCTTTTCAGTTCTCACCTTTTTTTAGCAAAATTTAATTTTGCCATATCTTCTACAACTCTAGTTCATTCTTCACGAAATTTTGCAGGTATATTGTTCTCCACCTTAGCTCTCTCTCCTCATAAAATTTTATCTCATTTAGACAAAACCTCTATGAGAGTTATGTACGTTTTCTCACATGAACTTTCTCTTCTTTGCGCCACAAATAGTATCTTGATTTGAAGAGGCATCAAATTCTTATGAGTAATGATCATATGTTTAGGGTTTGTCTATGTTTTGTCTTGATGTAAGATAGGTTTGTTTATGTTTTGTCTTGATGTGTTGTTGTTTATTTTCACAGGAGCAAGGTTGTGAGCAACAAGATTGTGCAAATCAAAGCAGTAAGTTGCTGTTTATTGCATGTTGTTTTAATCTTTATTGGTTTCTTATAATCTTTATTGGTTGCTTATAATCTTCTCTACACCACATATAACTATCTTGATTTTAAGTGGCATAAAATACTTGTGAGTAATGATCATAGGTTTAGGGTTTGTTTATGTTTTGTCTTGATGTGTTTATGTTCATTTTCATTAGTTGTAAGCAACAAGATTTGTCTTGCCTGCTGTGGGGCCATAAAAGGTTGTCTCACTAACAACATAAGGGATACAATATACAAGATTGGCACTGTGGTGCGTTGGATTTCATTGAAGGAGATAAGAAAAGACACTTTGGAATTAGACCGCTTAAATGCCATAGAATCAATTGCGTTGGTGGAGAAGTTTCTCCCAACCAGCATCTTAACCATAAAAATGCATATCCTAGTTCATGTTGTGGATGAGGTGGGTGTGGCAGGGGTCGTCCATTCACGTTGGATGTTCTTTTTGTAGAGATTCATGAAGATTCTAAAAGGGCTTGTTTGTCAAAAGAGATCACCTAGAGGGAAGTATGACAATGGGATGGCTTGTACAAGAATCCCTCATATACATCACAGAGTTTCTTAGTACCATAGACCTTGAAATGCCTAAACTGTGGTCAATGGAAGATGATGATAGGGTAGTTGGAGAACAGCCACAAGGATAAGGGATTGAGAGAAGCATGGATGTGGCCTTACGAGAGATAAGATCAATAAATTTTACATCTTAAATTCAAAGAGTATGCAAACGTGGATCGAGCAGCATGGAGAGGCCAAGAACGAAAGGAATCAAGCTCATCAAGCTTTTCAAAGGATTCGAACTACAACTCGCCAACCATACCGTTCATTGCTTACTATACTTCTAGACTTTCCACCAAGTAGATGGCTCCAACAAACCTTACAAGACACAAAACTTTGCGATAAAGTTATTACGGAGGATGAGGAAGTTGCATACAGTTGTGACTACTCGTTGCGATTTCCTAAAAGGAAATTAAGGGTCAACAATCTTGTGAATCTTGTGCTCAAGGATGATTTGTTTACTGCCTACATTGAAGAAGCCATAAGTAGATTAAGAGAGAGAGGGAACAAGGAAGGTTCATGGAGATCCTTTGCCAATGATATGCGAGGAATTATCAGAAGGGTTGGGAAATTGAGAGTCAATGAGAGAAGGTAGGAAAGGAGAAGATAGAGTGAACAACTAGAGGCTGTTCAAAGGAAAAGTCAAGTTGGGAAATTGAGAGTTAATGAGAGAAGGTAGGAAAGGAGAAGATGGAGTGAACAACTAGAGGCTATTCAAAGGAAAAGTCAGGTTGGGAAATTGATTGAGGAAGAGATAAGCCTACTAGAGGCTATTCAAAGGAAAAGTCAGGTTGGGAAATTGGTTGAGGAAGAGATAAGCCTTTATACTAGATCTCAAGAATGCTTTAAAAATGAAGATGACAAGCTTGCCAATGAAGGCCTTGGAGGAAAAAGATGGAGAATGTGCAACACCAGGAAAAAACCTGATAGATACTTATTTAGACTAGTAGAAGGTAAAGGAAATATGTAACTAGTGGGATAGATCAGGGATGAAAAAGGGCAAAACTTGGGGGAGATTGACTAGGTAGCAAAGAGATGGGTGGAGTTCCTAGGTTTTACTTTAAGCTTGAAAGAAGATTGTTAAAAAAAGGCTCCAAGCTAAGAACAAACTTTTAGGATTGATCAACCAGAGGGTGGATGCAAAAAAGGCTAGATGGCTAGAGAGAGAGGTTGAACTACATGATTGCTGGCTAGCCCTACTTAAGCTAGGGACAGTGAAGTCCCTAGGTTGGGATGGGCTATCTGTGGAATCCTTCATTGCCTTTTGGCCTTCATTAAAGGAATTGGTATGGAACATATGTAGAGAGGCATTCAATATTCGTATCCTAGATAAAGATCTAAAGGAGGGAGAGGTGAAACTTATCCCCAAACAGGCTCCATGCAATAGGTTTAACCATTGGAGACCCATAACTTTACTAACTAATGATTTACAAAATTCTTACCAAAGTCATTGCCTTGAGGATCTCTCCTATTCTCCAAGAGATTGTGTCTCTATGAAACAATAAGGTTTCATTATGGGTAGATCCATATATGATAACATATTTGTAGCTATGCTAGGGAGGGATGTGGCTCACAAGACTAATTAGAAATGCATTCTGCTTCAGCTTGGTTTGGAGAAATCATATGATTGGATCCATTGGTTTTTGTGGTGGCAAGGGTAATGAAGAAAATGGTCTTTGGATTTAAGATGGTTTACTGTATTTATGCACTCACCCTTGGGGGACACTCTAAACTGCTTTTAAATAGAAGACTTATGTGAGGGTTTAAGGTGAGGAGGTCTATGAGATGGGGATGCCCTCTTTCCCCCTTGCTCTTTGCTAGTACCTCTCTCATCCCCTCATTGTGGCCCTTGAAGATGCCTATGAAAAAGGGAGGGTGACTGGACTAAAGTTGCGAAGTGGTAAGCAATAGGTAATTCAATGTTTTGCTGATGAATCATTGCTCTTCCTGCTGCTGAGAGCAGAGTGATAATTTGAGGAACACTACAAGGGATCGGGCTCATACCCGCGCTCCTAGCCGCTAAAAATGACTTGTGAAAAAAAGTAGCGGGCCCGTGTATCAGCGCGTGTATCATCACGGCCACAGACATGCGTGTAAAAGCGCGTGTATAGCACCTCTTAAACGCGCTTATACACGGGTGTGTAGCCGCGTTCTTTTCACAGACGCGTTGATACATGCCGCTATACACGCTTTTTTTTAATTTAGACGCGCTTACACACGGGTGTATAGCCGCGTTTTGTTCAGTTCAGATGTCTTAGACGCATTGATACCTGCGTCTATACACGCGTTTCTTTAATTTAGATGTGCTTATACACACGTAATTGTCAGTTTTGACGCATTAATACACGCGTATTTTACAAAGTATCCGCGTAGATACACGCGAGTTTTAGCAGTTCTGACGCGTTACACGCGAACAGAGAGCAAAAAAAAAAATCCAGAGAGTGCTATTTGGTGCCTGAATACTGTTCTAGCATTCTAGCACCCAATAGCACTCTCTGGATTTTTTTTTTGTGCATTAGACCATCCACGAAGAACATATGCACGAGGGAGATTAAGACAAGAACGACATGAATGCATACATTGTCAATACACGATTCAAGACAGACATGAATGTAATACTATCGATCAATCAATTCAATATTACTATCAAAATTTCATACATGTATACAAGGGAGTCCATATCTCGAAGTAGCCCATGGCTTCAGTTTACAAAAAAATATATACAATCACATCCTCAATATGGAATGTGATACTATAAGTCTGAGTACTACTCAGACCCAGATGATGACTCGGTGCTCCCTCCATGCTCAGATGAGCTCACATCGGTCGGAATGTCCGATGAGTAGTGCTCACGTCCACCCTCTGCAGTGGCGGCCGGTGGATCATCAGCATCTTGTGCCTGTTCAAGTAATATATAGTATATAAGTATATATATATGTAATTCAATAAACCAAAATCATTCGTTTAGAATTTTCAAGTATCTCTCGACCGTATGGTCTCATGGCCATCTCAAACTGCGCGTCCGTAATACGTCCCTCGGCTCTGAAGATGGCCCACGTGTCACGTCTGCTATGCCGATGAGCATACGCAGTATCGTGGGTTGTGGGCTTCCTCCCCGTAACCCGTTGCTGTATCATAATCAACACAATTTGTAAGATTAAAACAATCATAGAATCAATGAATTAAGTAAACAATCAAATAAAGTGGCAAGATACTTACAAACTCTGCCTCCCATGACTCGACGCCGCCAGATCCGAAATGCAAAGATCCAATGGTCTCCATGTGGATCCGTCGTGCCTCCACATGCTGCCTGCTCACGCCACCCTCTGCTCGTTTCTTTGCCTCCTTCCACTCGCGTTTGTGCGCAGTGGCAGGTTTCTCGGCAGGATAGCCACCCGCAGCTACATTTAGCCGGTCATCGTACGCGAGTTTTTTAAGGTGAGATCTTTTATTACTTAAGATCTCCCTTATTCGCGTCCTTCCCCATACATCCGAGAATGTAGCATGTGGGGGATTGGGGTACCGACTATGTACAGCCTCTATCACCTCCCCAACTAATCGGCTATTTTGATCTTTAAATTTAATAAAACAATTTCTATATGAGTTTGATACTACCCCACGCATGTACTCCATTACCTCCCTCCCCCTCGCATCCATCACTATCCCGCCCCTATCCGTCACATCATAGCAGACCACTCTCTCCATCTCTCTCATCTCCTCCTCTTCCGAACTGTCTCCTCTAACTCTTCTTCCTCTATCTCCTCTTTCACCGCGTGCCCTACTACCTCCCCCACCTCCCCCACCTCCCCCACCAAAGCACCCGCCGCATCCTCCACTCCCACTCTTCCTACTGCTGCGGGTGGAGTCACGACTGGGGGATTGTCTACGTGACGGTGGCTGTGAGCCCTGACGTGACGGTGGCTCTGAGGGAGCACGTGATGGTGGCTGTGAGGGTGTACGTGAGTGTGTCTGGGACGAGGTATGTCTCCTCGGTGGACGTGGAAGAGGAGAAGCTGCATGCCGTCTCGTAGGACTCGGAGGAATAGACGGCACTGGAGTGCCCTGGATACTCGCGGCGGTAGGGGTATAGACACCAGGCAGGGAAGGAGGGGGATGGGCATACATATACTCTGTAAGCTCAATCGGACCAGGATGGCGCCCAAAATGATTCAGCATCTCCATCAGCCAATTGTTGTATGCAAATGGATCGGATGAAGAACCTGGAATATCCATAAAGGACCTGCAACAAACATCTTCATGTACATCATGGGCTGTCTCTTGACTCACACAAATATCATCATTCAAGTCAGTTGTGTTGCCTGCAAATCATGAATTCTGAAACGCAGTCTCGTGTATACACCCGTCACAAAACGCGTGTATACACTCGTCCAGAAACGCATGTATATCCGCGTGAACAGACTCTGCAGACAGATTACACGTGCTTTTACACGCGTTTCTACACGCGACTTGCGGAAAATTTTTTTCAAAAGGACCGACCCCTGACAAAGACAAAGTGTCCTTATAAAAGGACCATTGTCGCCCCTGTCAGAATCATTCACCCAATCGTGTGCAGAGAAGCAAAAGGATGGAGACAAACCCAAAAAGCAAAGAGCAAATAGCATAAACAAATCTGAGGAAAAAGACAAGGCACAGGACAAAGTGACTCACCTCTGAAAAAGTGAGTCTTCTCTGCTCCTTCTCTGCTCCCTCCTTCTCCCGTGTGTGCACCTTTCTCTGCTCCCTCCTTGCTGTTGGAAGAGGCGAAAACAGGCGAAAACGCAAGCAGTGTTGATATTGTTGAAATATACAAGTAAATAGGGTGTGTGTGGGAACAAGCTCTTGGGTAGAGGCTGTAAAAGAGGAGATGTAATTGTGAAAGAACCTGTGAAAAGGTTAGAAGAATCTACTGGGAGAGAATAATGGGTAGCATGAGGGAATTTAGGAGTGTGGAGTTATTCTAGGAGATAATCAGGGAAAAGAGAAGAGGTGGAGAGAATCAGGCAAAAGGTGGAGATATTCTGGGAGTGAATCATGGAGAAATCAATGGGATTTGATGCTTGATGTAAACACTATAAATTGAGGCATAGCCCTAATGAGAATTTGCTGATTTTTGAGTATCCATGCCTACATTAATCTATTTGCTAATTATTCACTAATTACGTCTTAATCACTTGCTAATCACTTTGTTAATCATGTTGATTCTAGTCTATGATCCACCATAGCTCATCATTATGCTCAAATTTCAACATGGTATCAGAGCCATGCCTAGAATCAACCAGATTTATGAGCCCATTAGTGAATTAATTAGGATTAGTAAAATAATTAGCAAAAAATCAAATTTTTAGTAAGCTTTCACTCTTCCCCTTCACCCCCAGCCAGTGCAGGGTCTCTAGCATCTAGCACAGTTAAAATTAGGTCTTGTGCTTCTAACACAAGCTAGCTAAGGTCCTTGGCTTCAAGCCCATCTATTCCACGCATCAAACCGCCGACGGCAGCAGCAGATTTTTGCAGATTTCTAGGCGCCGTTTTTCTGAAGTAGAATGAAGATTTCTTCAAGCTCAGTTCAAATGTCTTCAATTCCTCTTAGTCCAAGGTGTAATCAAGCATGCTCTACAAGCTGGTGAAGACAGAAATCAATTTCATCAAGTCTACAGAGAGATCCAAGCTCTTCATCAAATCTGCAGGTGACTTTGGTAAAACAGAGATTAAGCTTTCATTATTTGGTCAAATCTTGTGTTTCTTGGCTTAATCCTCTACTAGACTCATTGCTATTGATGCCTTTGAAAGCATTTGAGCTCATTTGAAGTGGAAGGCACCAGATCTGAGCTCCCTGCATACTCTGTTTTCTGCACACAAACCAGAGCATTAATTTGCTAATCAGTGATTAATCAGTGCTAATCACTGTACTTTGGTGCAATTGAGGGTTCAAATTAACCATTAGGTATCTGATACAGATCCCTATAACTTCAGATTTCAAATCGGAGTTGGTTTGATACTCCAACCATCCTGTACAAATTGGTTACCCTTGATTCAGTGTAATTTCTGGTAAAATTGTGCTGATAAAATTGTGAAAATCATCATTTTGCATTTAACCCTTGGTTAATTCCTATAAATCTCACTCAAATTCAAGATTATTCACAGCCAGAGTTGCATTTGGAATGTGCATGAGAATGAATGCTATACGCATTATGTATTGGGCACATTTTATCAGTGTAAAAATGGGAACAGACACTGCCCTTGTCCAGATTAAGGCAAGAGGTAAGACCTCCCGCATAAATTTGGGTTTGCATTGCATAATGATACAAAATAAACATAAAAAGCCCAAAGGAACTATCAGCAAAACATTGAAACATGTTGCTCACATGGAGCAAAATGACCTGACGGACGAGCTCATGGCCCCAGCCATGAAAGAAGAAGAATATCTCTTCCCAAGAAGAGGATCCACACCGAGAAGAAGACCTGAAGGAAGACATGGACACGAGAAGAGAAGCTGCCACAAGAAGAGAAGCTGCCCCGAGAAGAGAAGCTGCCCCGAGAAGACTGAAAGAAGAGACGGACACATGGAGAGATGCTGCCACGAGAAGAAGACTCAAGAAAAGAGAAGATGTGAGGCTCCAAAGAGTGAGGAGCCATGTGAAAATCTCTGAGAGAGAGAGAGAGAGAGAGAGAGCCCACAACCCAATGTAACCTGCCCCAATAAAGTAAAACCACCTCTGAGCCACCGATGATGTAGGCCACGTGGTAGATGTAAGTGTGAGCACTTTAGTCAAGGTCGCGGGCAACTATAGTAAGCCTTGGACACATAGAGAGAGAGAGTGTCAAGGACTATGGGTTTAGGGATCTGAGGCACTGGTCGCGGACTGTCAAGTAAGAAAGAAACTTGATACAGGGTCCAGGTGTGCTGAGATAACTTGAGGGGAGGAGTAGACACTGGTCGCGGACTACCAAGTAAAGGGAGGCAAACTTGGTATAGGGTCTAGGTGTACTAGGAGTATTCACTTGAGGGGAGGTGTTGAAATATACAAGTGAATAGGGTGTGTGTGGGAACAAGCTCTTGGGTAGAGGCTGTAAAAGAGGAGATGTAATTGTGAAAGAACCTGTGAAAAGGTTAGAAGAATCTACTGGGAGAGAATAATGGGTAGCATGAGGGAATTTAGGAGTGTGGAGTTATTCTGGGAGATAATCAGGGAAAAGAGAAGAGGTGGAGAGAATCAGGCAAAAGGTGGAGATATTCTGGGAGTGAATCATGGAGAAATCAATGGGATTTGATGCTTGATGTAAACACTATAAATTGAGGCATAGCCCTAATGAGAATTTGCTGGTTTTTGAGTATCCATGCCTACATTAATCTATTTGCTAATTATTCACTAATTACGTCTTAATCACTTGCTAATCACTTTGTTAATCATGTTGATTCTAGTGTATGATCCACCATAGCTCATCATTATGCTCAAATTTCAACATGGTATCAGAGCCATGCCTAGAATCAACCAGATTTATGAGCCCATTAGTGAATTAATTAGGATTAGTAAAATAATTAGCAAAAAATCAATTTTTTAGTAAGCTTTCACTCTTCCCCTTCACCCCCAGCCAGTGCAGGGTCTCTAGCATCTAGCACAGTTAAAATTAGGTCTTGTGCTTCTAACACAAGCTAGCTAAGGTCCTTGGCTTCAAGCCCATCTATTCCACGCATCAAACCGCCGACGGCAGCAGCAGATTTTTGCAGATTTCTAGGCGCCGTTTTTCTGAAGTAGAATGAAGATTTCTTCAAGCTCAGTTCAAATGTCTTCAATTCCTCTTAGTCCAAGGTGTAATCAAGCATGCTCTACAAGCTGGTGAAGACAGAAATCAATTTCATCAAGTCTACAGAGAGATCCAAGCTCTTCATCAAATCTGCAGGTGACTTTGGTAAAACAGAGATTAAGCTTTCATTATTTGGTCAAATCTTGTGTTTCTTGGCTTAATCCTCTACTAGACTCATTGCTATTGATGCCTTTGAAAGCATTTGAGCTCATTTGAAGTGGAAGGCACCAGATCTGAGCTCCCCGCATACTCTGTTTTCTGCACACAAACCAGAGCATTAATTTGCTAATCAGTGATTAATCAGTGCTAATCACTGTACTTTGGTGCAATTGAGGGTTCAAATTAACCATTAGGTATCTGATACAGATCCCTATAACTTCAGATTTCAAATCGGAGTTGGTTTGATACTCCAACCATCCCGTACAAATTGGTTACCCTTGATTCAGTGTAATTTCTGGTAAAATTGTGCTGATAAAATTGTGAAAATCATCATTTTGCATTTAACCCTTGGTTAATGCCTATAAATCTCACTCAAATTCAAGATTATTCACAGCCAGAGTTGCATTTGGAATGTGCATGAGAATGAATGCTATACGCATTATGTATTGGGCACATTTTATCAGTGTAAAAATGGGAACAGACACTGCCCTTGTCCAGATTAAGGCAAGAGGTAAGACCTCCCGCATAAATTTGGGTTTGCATTGCATAATGATACAAAATAAACATAAAAAGCCTAAAGGAACTATCAGCAAAACATTGAAACATGTTGCTCACATGGAGCAAAATGACCTGACGGACGAGCTCATGGCCCCAGCCATGAAAGAAGAAGAATATCTCTTCCCAAGAAGAGGATCCACACCGAGAAGAAGACCTGAAGGAAGACATGGACACGAGAAGAGAAGCTGCCACAAGAAGAGAAGCTGCCCCGAGAAGAGAAGCTGCCCCGAGAAGACTGAAAGAAGAGACGGACGCATGGAGAGATGCTGCCACGAGAAGAAGACTCAAGAAAAGAGAAGATGTGAGGCTCCAAAGAGTGAGGAGCCATGTGAAAATCTCTGAGAGAGAGAGAGAGAGAGAGAGCCCACAACCCAATGTAACCTGCCCCAATAAAGTAAAACCACCTCTGAGCCACCGATGATGTAGGCCACGTGGTAGATGTAAGTGTGAGCACTTTAGTCAAGGTCGCGGGCAACTATAGTAAGCCTTGGACACATAGAGAGAGAGAGTGTCAAGGACTATGGGTTTAGGGATCTGAGGCACTGGTCGCGGACTGTCAAGTAAGAAAGAAACTTGATACAGGGTCCAGGTGTGCTGAGATAACTTGAGGGGAGGAGTAGACACTGGTCGCGGACTACCAAGTAAAGGGAGGCAAACTTGGTATAGGGTCTAGGTGTACTAGGAGTATTCACTTGAGGGGAGGTGTTGAAATATACAAGTGAATAGGGTGTGTGTGGGAACAAGCTCTTGGGTAGAGGCTGTAAAAGAGGAGATGTAATTGTGAAAGAACCTGTGAAAAGGTTAGAAGAATCTACTGGGAGAGAATAATGGGTAGAATGAGGGAATTTAGGAGTGTGGAGTTATTCTGGGAGATAATCAGGGAAAAGAGAAGAGGTGGAGAGAATCAGGCAAAAGGTGGAGATATTCTGGGAGTGAATCATGGAGAAATCAATGGGATTTGATGCTTGATGTAAACACTATAAATTGAGGCATAGCCCTAATGAGAATTTGCTGGTTTTTGAGTATCCATGCCTACATTAATCTATTTGCTAATTATTCACTAATTACGTCTTAATCACTTGCTAATCACTTTGTTAATCATGTTGATTCTAGTCTATGATCCACCATAGCTCATCATTATGCTCAAATTTCAACATGGTATCAGAGCCATGCCTAGAATCAACCAGATTTATGAGCCCATTAGTGAATTAATTAGGATTAGTAAAATAATTAGCAAAAAATCAATTTTTTAGTAAGCTTTCACTCTTCCCCTTCACCCCCAGCCAGTGCAGGGTCTCTAGCATCTAGCACAGTTAAAATTAGGTCTTGTGCTTCTAACACAAGCTAGCTAATGTCCTTGGCTTCAAGCCCATCTATTCCACGCATCAAACCGCCGACGGCAGCAGTAGATTTTTGCAGATTTCTAGGCGCCGTTTTTCTGAAGTAGAATGAAGATTTCTTCAAGCTCAGTTCAAATGTCTTCAATTCCTCTTAGTCCAAGGTGTAATCAAGCATGCTCTACAAGCTGGTGAAGACAGAAATCAATTTCATCAAGTCTACAGAGAGATCCAAGCTCTTCATCAAATCTGCAGGTGACTTTGGTAAAACAGAGATTAAGCTTTCATTATTTGGTCAAATCTTGTGTTTCTTGGCTTAATCCTCTACTAGACTCATTGCTATTGATGCCTTTGAAAGCATTTGAGCTCATTTGAAGTGGAAGGCACCAGATCTGAGCTCCCCGCATACTCTGTTTTCTGCACACAAACCAGAGCATTAATTTGCTAATCAGTGATTAATCAGTGCTAATCACTGTACTTTGGTGCAATTGAGGGTTCAAATTAACCATTAGGTATCTGATACAGATCCCTATAACTTCAGATTTCAAATCGGAGTTGGTTTGATACTCCAACCATCCCGTACAAATTGGTTACCCTTGATTCAGTGTAATTTCTGGTAAAATTGTGCTGATAAAATTGTGAAAATCATCATTTTGCATTTAACCCTTGGTTAATGCCTATAAATCTCACTCAAATTCAAGATTATTCACAGCCAGAGTTGCATTTGGAATGTGCATGAGAATGAATGCTATACGCATTATGTATTGGGCACATTTTATCAGTGTAAAAATGGGAACAGACACTGCCCTTGTCCAGATTAAGGCAAGAGGTAAGACCTCCCGCATAAATTTGGGTTTGCATTGCATAATGATACAAAATAAACATAAAAAGCCTAAAGGAACTATCAGCAAAACATTGAAACATGTTGCTCACATGGAGCAAAATGACCTGACGGACGAGCTCATGGCCCCAGCCATGAAAGAAGAAGAATATCTCTTCCCAAGAAGAGGATCCACACCGAGAAGAAGACCTGAAGGAAGACATGGACACGAGAAGAGAAGCTGCCACAAGAAGAGAAGCTGCCCCGAGAAGAGAAGCTGCCCCGAGAAGACTGAAAGAAGAGACGGACGCATGGAGAGATGCTGCCACGAGAAGAAGACTCAAGAAAAGAGAAGATGTGAGGCTCCAAAGAGTGAGGAGCCATGTGAAAATCTCTGAGAGAGAGAGAGAGAGAGAGAGCCCACAACCCAATGTAACCTGCCCCAATAAAGTAAAACCACCTCTGAGCCACCGATGATGTAGGCCACGTGGTAGATGTAAGTGTGAGCACTTTAGTCAAGGTCGCGGGCAACTATAGTAAGCCTTGGACACATAGAGAGAGAGAGTGTCAAGGACTATGGGTTTAGGGATCTGAGGCACTGGTCGCGGACTGTCAAGTAAGAAAGAAACTTGATACAGGGTCCAGGTGTGCTGAGATAACTTGAGGGGAGGAGTAGACACTGGTCGCGGACTACCAAGTAAAGGGAGGCAAACTTGGTATAGGGTCTAGGTGTACTAGGAGTATTCACTTGAGGGGAGGTGTTGAAATATACAAGTGAATAGGGTGTGTGTGGGAACAAGCTCTTGGGTAGAGGCTGTAAAAGAGGAGATGTAATTGTGAAAGAACCTGTGAAAAGGTTAGAAGAATCTACTGGGAGAGAATAATGGGTAGCATGAGGGAATTTAGGAGTGTGGAGTTATTCTGGGAGATAATCAGGGAAAAGAGAAGAGGTGGAGAGAATCAGGCAAAAGGTGGAGATATTCTGGGATTGAATCATGGAGAAATCAATGGGATTTGATGCTTGATGTAAACACTATAAATTGAGGCATAGCCCTAATGAGAATTTGCTGGTTTTTGAGTATCCATGCCTACATTAATCTATTTGCTAATTATTCACTAATTACGTCTTAATCACTTGCTAATCACTTTGTTAATCATGTTGATTCTAGTGTATGATCCACCATAGCTCATCATTATGCTCAAATTTCAACAGATATGTTAGTTCAAAATCTATATTTGGGGAAGGCGGGCTATTTTTAGTTTAAACATACCGTCGCGTTTATAAACACGTGTATATTCGCGTGTATGATATTTTAGCTGCGTTAATACACGCGTTTTACAGAAATTACCCGCGTTAATACACGCGATTTTTAGGAAGTAACCGCGTGAATACACACAATTTTTAGGAAATAGCCGCGTCAATACACGCGATTTTTGTACTTTCATTAAAAACATATTATGATTTTGTGTTTTCTGGTTTGTACACAGGATGTCATCAACCTCTTCCAGCAGTTCTGGGGAAGATGAGACAATGCGTCATCGTAATCGAGAGGTGGGTGGGCACGTTCGTCTTCCACCTGCACCATGGATTATATCAAAGAAAGAGGAGAAGCAGGTAAAGCAGGCCATCACCACTTTGCGTACTCCCACTCGATGCATGAGATCATTGAAGGGAGCCTTCACAACCACTAAGAAAAGAGGCGTTGAGTACCTATATGGGTTGAAGTCCCACGATTGGCACAAGATGCTTCAAGTAAGTGTTTTCCAAGTCTTGTACGTACGTTGAAATTAAATTTTGTAATGCCATAAACCATACATACATGTGCTCTTATGTGCGTAGTTCATACTACCTACTAGCATCGACCATTGTGCAAATAAGAGTTTGAAAAAATGTATTTATAAGATGGGCGAGCTTGTGAGGTATGTAAAACCCATGCTCAGATCACCCTTCATTATACCTTGCAAAATGAACGTGCATGAGGTATAACGTACTATTTATCTATTTTTCAGATATGTTAGTTCCAAAGCAATTGATCTAGCCACGTTGGATGATGCGCGTGTTATGGCAGTGGAGGTGGTTTGTTTGGTAGAGGAGACTTTTCCGTGAACCATTCTCACAAGTCAACTACATCTCATTGTGCATTTAGTGGACGAAATTGCTTTATGTGGTACTGTGCATGCATGCTGGATGTTCTTCCTAGAGCGCTTCATGAAGACCTTAAAAGACTTTGTGAGGCAAAGTGCAAGGCCTGAAGGAAGCATGGCCGAGGGTTGGTTGATACAAGAGTCTCTTGTATATATTTTAGAATTTCTTATTCAGGTGGACAGCTCTTTGCCACGACTATGGAGAAATGAAGAGGACTTGAGGATGACCTCTATTGTGCCTCAAGGAAAAGGACAGAGTAAAGTAATTGACAGAACATTGATTGATGATCTCAATTTCACTTGTATCCTTAATAGTGATGTGATGAGCAGATGGGTTACAAGATATGAGGATGCAAAGACAAAAAGGCAAGCAGAAAGAGCTCTCTTTCGGAGGCAACATGGCTCTCGGAAGGCGTACCCTAAGCATCTAGCAACACTTCCGAATGATATCCATGTTGATTGGTTGCATGAGGAAATGGAGAGAGCAGAGAGCGACGAGGGGCTGCATATCACGGCGGAAGAATGGGAGTATGCACGAGGATGCATGTCAAAGGTACATAGAACTAATGTTTTGCATTAGTTGTAAGTGATTTGCTTTTAATATTTATTCACATTGCTTACACAAATATTGCTTCTATTTTGGTCCAGTGCACTATGTTCAATGCTATATGGTGTGAAGGCAAGCATTTTCGAACACAAAGAATTGATGAAAAGAGAAATACACAAGATTGCGGTGTCATTAGTAGCTTTGAGGGAGCTAATGGAAAAATGGATGATTATTGTGGCATAATCCAAGACATATTTAGGCTTGACTTTCGTCGCTTCTTTGTGTATGTTTTGGATGTCAAATGGCAAATGAACGTGGTGGAAAAAGGACCTGATGCAACGATAAAACGCCATGCAAGTGGATATGTAACTATTGACTCTACAAAGTTCTGGCAAACAAAGAAAGATAGGCTCGTATTGCCACAACAATGTGAGTAGGTATGCATTTTCTTACTAATGTGTTTCATGTACATATATATCTAAGCTCGCGTACCCCTTGACTTTTGATATGCTAATTAATTACTGTACTATGTGTATTTGAGTAGGTTATCTATCTACCAATGGTGCATGACATCAAATGGTGGTACGTCATCCCTATTGCACCACGTTCCAAAGTGATGTATAATACATTCACTGATATGGAGCATATGGAGGATGTAACAAGCTGCAATGAAGATGATGTCGAACATGCCATTGAAGATGTTGTGATCGATGATCAAGAAATAAGAGATGATCGTGATAATGAGGATGAGCATGCCATTTCTCATGATCATGAGAATGACCCTACCATTGAGGATGATGGTGATGTTGATGAGGATGATCAGGACATCGATACCATTATCAATGGAGTACAGAATATCGATAGTGGAATAAATTTAATCGTAGCCTTACAAATTGATCAAATGGATATTGATGTTGATCGTTTGGCAAGGATGGATCTTATTGAACATGAGATCGAACCCTAATCAATCCGTCACACTGTACGTTCTAAATTGATGACATTTCTATCATCTCATATGCATGACTTATTTTTGAATATATTTCATTGTTGTAAATGCATGTAGTGGGATTGTGTAATGATGTATACTGTAATGTACTATGAGATGGTTTAAAGAAAATAGTTTTTAATTTTGTAAAGGAATTCAGTTTTTCTTCAGTTTTTCTCTAACATGCGTGTATTAATCCGTGTATAGTGGCATGTATTAATCCGTGTATAATAGTGTGTATTAATCCGTGAATATTACCGTGCATAGATGCGTGTATTACTGTGTGTATATAAACACGTTTATACACGCGTTGATAAATGCAAACATACACGTGAACTTAAATGCTAAAATACACGCGCCCGATTCTATTCAAATACAGGCGCGACCATACACGCGTTCGTAATTTATTGCGTGTATGAAACGCGTGTATGGCAGCATTGTCTTGTAGTGGAAGCACTATCCATTATATAGGAATTTGCTGAAGGTTTTGGGTCCAGATGCAACATTCATAAATCCAAGATCATAAGTCTGACTGAAGACAATGACTTTGATTTGTACACTTGGGAATTCCTTTTGGAGTGGAGGTGAAAAACAAACAGCTAAGTGATTGGGCCCTAGAGAGATTCATCTAGAAGTTGAAGAGAGGGTGACCATTTGTAATGTTGTTTTAAATGCCTACATCATGTTCCTGTGCCTAGTGCTTAACTTTGGTAAAAGTCAAGAAAATTATGGGGCCTGTAAGGGACTTTCTATGGAGTAATAGGAGTATTAGCATGAGAGTGGTAGCTTGGCTTTCCTGGGACAAACTGTGTATGCCAAAGAGTGAAAGAGGCATTGGTATCCTACATCTACCGTTAGGTGAAATATGGACTCTCATGTTTTCCCCTAAAGGATTTTCACACCTCCTCTCTCTAGAAAAATGGGCTCATGGTGAATTTTTGTCAAATCAAATCAAACGTTGGCAGAGATTGCACATTTGGAATCCATTCATCGAGACCTTTCCAGTGATATATATCATGATGGGAAATTTTTATTATTCAAGAAGTCCCCAAATTGGTGAAAACATGGCATGTTACATGCCATGTCATCACAATGTCTACAGTTTTGTGTCTTTTATTGAGAAGCCCCTGGAAACGAGACTAGTTGTGAAGATCTAGTCAAGTGGAGAGGTCCTGGAGAAGAAATCTCCCAAGGGCTAGTTCTGAAGCCATGATGATTGTCTGTATGCAGCTAGGATATCACATTTCATGTCATGGGACCCTTTTGTACTTCTTGAAGAAAATAATTTAAAAGAACTCACAAATTAAATCATAACTAAAACAAAGACTTGAATTAATTTGAAAAACCAAATAACATAGCATAACACAAGGCAAGAGAAATAAAATAACATCACCATTAAGAGTAAAAGGAGTAAAGGATAGAGAATACCACACAGAAGACAAGATTGGGTGCAATCCCCCCCTCAAGTGTGTAGCTCCACTTCCACGACTTGAGTATTTAGAGAATTTTACTCATAAAAATAGCCCAAGGAGCTTAGAATAGATGTGCATACAAATTGGGCTTGCTTCTCCCCACTTTTGGGTATTGCTTTACATATTATTTACCATATGAAGTCTCCCTAAGGTTTGTACATATAAAAATCTTTGCCCAAATATAATTGCTAATGGGTCTTGTTATATAAAATATCTTTATGCACATTTGCACATATAATAATCTTGTGCACATTTACACATTCCATTAAGCTGAATCCTGCACAAATTAAATTAAGCATATTTTTGTACGATTATTAATTCATAAAAATTATAATAAAACATATATCTATAATAGTGTGTGTGTGTGTATGTGTGTGTGTATATATATATATATCCATCGTCAATCCTAGGTCGATGGCCATGAATGCACGAATATAGAGTGGCACAGGTTTTTAAAATTAAAGGTAAATGTTTAGGAGGACTCCATGTCTCTTACATGCTAGCTGCTTTATAACCTTTAGTGGTTTTACCTCGAAACTAAAATTCAAGCTTTTAATAGCTTTAATAATCTTTCTAAAAAGCTTAGATAAAACCTAGGAAAAACTTATTACTATAAGCTTCAAAAATCTTAATACCAATATAAATATAAATCTAGGGTACACACTTTAAATTTTTATAACACCAAATATTTTCATAGACCCAAAGAGAAAGGAAAAGAAAAGTCTTGTAAAATGACCATTGTAGGGTTAGACAAGTAGTCTAGTGAAGCCTACATTAAACTATCCAATTTATCACTCCCGCAAAAGAAAACATTTATAAACTTATCCTCAAGATCCCTCAACTCACCTCATCTCTAATTTAATTATACTGACTACTCATATGTTTTATTCTTTCTTCATCTTAACAAATTTTCAGTGCCTTCTCACTATGTTTAATAGTAAAGCATAGCATATAAATAGGGGTAGTTAAAAATTATGCTTTTTGTTCAATTGTTATTTTTTTTTCTTGATTGAATGTTTAAGAGACGCTTACCTAAAAATTTAGATAAAATACATTTACTTACAAGCTTCTTTGTCTTGTAAAGTTCAACTATTTTGGGCTTAAAATCAATATCGGTAAAATGGCTGGACAACCCTCGACCCGACCACTTTTATTGGTCCTCAGAGAGACTTCTGGACCACATATCTATCTTCTAGTATAGAAACTCACCAACCATGAACCTCCCCCATGGCCATTCTGTGAGGGATGGACTTCTATCACTCTATGGGTGGAAGGAATCGTTAGGGACTCAACAACAAAAGTCATGGATTTGGACATCACGGTAGTTACCCATAATACCTTTCTTGATGCCTTACCTAAGGTGTACAATCTATACTTTTTTGACATGGTTTCTAAGCTGTACAATCTATACTTTTTTGACATGGTTTCTAAAATTTATATCCACGTACCCAACTATTTGGAACACCATATTAGATAATTTGGGAAAAATCCCATTCCCATTTGAAAAATGGGATCATGGTGAACCTATCCAAGCTTTTCAAAACCCCATCATGTGACATATCATTGGAAAGATCTTGAAGAGTAAGATCTAAATCTATAGCCGACAAATTTGGAGTTAATATGCTCAAGATATGCCAAAACTATGTTAAAAAGGTAATTCCCAAAGTATGAGATTTTTCCCAAATTATCTAATATTGTCTTTTGGCAGCATTCTCCATACTAGCTATTACAAACCTCATGAATACTTTTCCCCTACATCTTTTTAGACTGTTTGAGTAGGACTCCTGGCATCCTTAGTCCTAGACAAAGGATGTAATTAAATTTATTTTGTCTTGAAATTGTGTTCCTTCCTTTCGTCTTTTTTTCAATCTAGATTGTTAAAATTGCTATTAGTTTTTCATTGTATTTAAATCATAATAGTGCATAACCTTAAGACTCTCAAAAAAACCAAAATTAATTACACAACATCGCACCAACTACACTCAACAAGTCCTCATGACAATTTGTTTTTTTAACTATAGCATTATGACAATTTGTTTTTTTGACTATAGCATTATGACTTGATCATCATCTCATGATCCTCATACATCTTTGGAGCTCATGTGACTCATGACACAATGCACCCATTTAGCATATATATCTGAATGAAATCATGCTAATTTTCAACAGCTACTACGACCGACAACAAGATGAATGGTCAAAGATCTGGATGCATGATGATGAAGAATGTTTTGTTTTCATAGCCATTGGAAACACCACAGTTTTTACTCCAAACATATGCTTTTGTCACCTTCTAAAGCGGATCGACATCATACGTGGATATTCTATAGAAGATGATTCATCTCGATAATAATAGATGAAGAGTTTATTAATCGACTCCATTACCTTAGAACCAAATTAACCCCTGAGAAAATGATAATAGCTGACCATACCTGCATCATTAGAAGAATGTAAATATTGTTCGACTTCTTGTATTCATTTCTCTTGTTATTTTATAACTTTTTTTTGAAGTTGGTATCTCTTTATCTTTTTCACCATAGCAAATTGTTTCTCCATTTTCCATAATTTTAATCTTCATAGAAAAATATGCTTGTAGTATTTGTGTCCTTTTCAATAATGTATCTTGTAGCAGAACTAGTCAACACCTACATTATAACCTAGTAAATAATTCTTCCAATATTTCTATGTAAGTTTTTTCTTTCTGACAGTGATTCAAACACCTTCCAAGTAAGTTTCTCATTTATATCCTTACAATAATGATCACGCTTAAATATTTATGCATAGAATTTCAAACCATATTACTATAAGTTTTATTTCTTATAAATTCATAATTTAATATAACCCTAGTTACATTTGGAAGAATAACTATATTTTGATCCATTTGCATTGCTTTCTCATTTTTCTCAACATAGAACATCATGGCAATCGAATATATGTAAGGTACGATCCTCTTACACCTAACTCAACCTTATGATGGCGAAATTCATATTTATGATTCAAGTTTATTTTAACTTCAAACGAAAATTAAGCTTTCATCATCTAGACTTGTTTAATTAATCAAGATTGTTAGAATTGTTACTAGTCATTCATATTTAATTTTTTTTTAAGCTCTTGAGAAATCAAATTTATCCGCTTTTCATTTATAATTTCACATGCTTTCAAACAACTTTTCAACTCAAGGTTAGTATTTCCTATCCATAATCAATTTATCTGTTATAATGTTAAGCTTCTGTTAAGCTTCTCGTGAATTTTGTTTAAAAACTCGCGTCTCTTTGAGTATCAAAATTATTTTGATAGATAATTTCAATGACACCAATGATGGAGGTATGTATATATTCACTTCCTTTTATACAAATTTTTCATAAGTATTTCTATAATATTTTTCCAACCTAAAAACCTAATTAATAAACCATAGATTCAACATTAAGATTAGTTCAAGTTCATTAAATTAAATAAAATTTCTAGATAGAGAAAATTTGAGTCAAAATTTAAGTCTCAAAAGGAGCTAGCCACTCCGCCTAAAACTTCTATTCTGAAGGAAGTGATGTATGGAATTAATCTGGTGGTATGGGACATTAGATTGGTATACTTACTCTAGACACATTTATGTATTCTATCGTTTACCATCCTATGCGTGTATGTGCAACGTGCCTATGTGGTATGGGACACTTAGACTCGTCTTACATACATTCATTTGATTGGTTCATTGCATATGCATTATGTGTAGATCTAGTCTTCCACACCAATCATCATGAAGCCATCCTCTCATGCATTTATGCAACTGTATATCGGACATGCCCATATATGGCATGCTTGTGGGTCTCCACTGTTTCTTTCAATTGGTTTGTATAGGGGTGATTCTCGGGTTACTTATGCCTAGCAAACATGTGTGTGGTTGTTATTGAAATACTTGTGGGTTGTCTATATCTCAAGATGAACTTCGAAATGCATTTTCGGCCCCCAAAATGTATAGGACAACAGAGTTGCCCTAGCACAGCTTTAGTCTCGCGAAGAAAGCTCCTCAATCAGAGATCGTTTGCTGATGCCTCCCATAGAGCTCCCGACAAGGGTGTAGTCGCCAACACAAATAGGGAAGAGTAGTTGAAGCTCTTACCCTCGTACCGCTTCCTATGCTTCTCTTGCTTGCAGCTTAGCCCTTAGCATGAACCAGGCTCTGATACCATGAAAAGATGTAGGGGAGAAGAGAGCTTGAGCTCTTGCAAGCACACACACACTCACAAACCCTAAAAGAGAACACACAAGGTGAGAGGCTGAAAATCTTCTTCTTCTTCACACAACACTCAACACACCATATACAAAGATAAGAGTACACACCATATGAAAAGGTACTCAACCAAATACATACTAGGGTTCTCTATAGTGTGAACCTAACTAAATGAGCTGGCGCTATAACTATGCCAGTTTCTAGAATGGCTGTCACACAGCCTGTCATCCCACTGGCCGCATATCACCCATCTCACCAACCATGCCAGTGGTGTAAGTGTGGGCCTATCCCCCAGGCGGGTCATCAGTGTCCACCGCCTCACTAGATGAGCTCGATATCTCAACAACCAACTATCGTATGGTACTTTTATCAATAGCTCAAGAGCATTGGTAAAATAAGCTAGAATGGATTCTCTCTAAATGTACTTCATATGCATGTATTATGAGATTAAGCATTGTATATGAAAAGGTCATGTATGAGCCTTGGGTGCTTGATCTACCATAGTTTAAGTATGCGTGAACACACTTACGCAACATAGTCTCCCATTGTGCAATCAAGTCTTTCTCTTACTAATGTTCTTCTCTAATGCATGCTAGTGAGTGTGTGTGTGGCATGAGGTGAGAGGAGGAACAAGGACCTGTAGTCCAACTGAATAGTGTGACAATGCTTGCCACCTAGGAGACAATGATAGAAATAGCTACCCAATGAGGTGTGGAGCTCTTGAAGTGGTGTGCTTGAGCTCATTGCTACTTAACCTAGGCCATTAGAAATATCCACATGATGATGATTATGGGATTAATTGATGTATTCAATTAATTGTTTAACTAATGTGGACAGTGTCTGAGTATAGCCAATGAAAAGTGAAAGGGTATCGATTGAGGACAGTGTCTGAGTATAGCCAATGAAAAGTGAAAGGGTATCGATTGAGGTGTCTCACTGCATGAGATGTGAGAGGGTATCAATTGAGGTGTCACACTATATGAGAGTACCAATTGAGGTGTCGTATGGCTAGTGGATTGAGTGGTGGTGTGAAGATGATGATCATTTTTGTTTTGTGAATCATGTATTAGACTTTTTATGCATGTTATTTTTTATTTGATAATCAGTGAGATAATCACCAATTTAGGTATCGCAAGAGTTTTCTTGTTGGTATCCCATGTCCATAAGAACCTCTGAGCCATGCCTTTGTGCCTCTGAGCCATGTTCAGACCTCTGAGTTTACCTTTCAAGTTATGACATCAATACCTACAGCATAATCTTATTCTCTCGATAATTTTCTTACACAACCGAGGATAGTTGCTTCCCCAAATGGGAGGACTGTTTACAGGTATAGATTTTATCATATTTTTGATGAATTAATAATCATCCAAAAATATACTTAATTTAATTTGTGCAGGATTCAGCTTAATGGAATGTGCAAATGTGCATAAGATTATTATATGTGCAAATGTGCACAAAATTATTTTATGTAACAAGGCCCATTACCAAATATATTTGGGTAAAGGTTTTTATATGTACAAACCTTAGGGAGACTTCATATGGTTAATAATATATAAAGCAATACCCAAAATTGGGGAAAAGAAAGCCTAATTTGTACGCACATCTATTCTAAGCTCCTTGGGCTATTTTTATGAATAAAATTCTCTAAATACTCAAGTCGTGGAAGTAGAGCTACACATTTGAGGGGGAAGATTGCACCCACTCTTTTCTTCTGTGTGGTATTCACTATCCTTTACTCCTTTTACTCTTGATGGTGATGTTATTTTATATCCCTTGCCTTGTGTTATGCTATGTTATCTGGTTTTTTAAATTAATTCACGTCTTTGTTTCAATTATGAAATAATTTGTGAGTTTTTTTAAATTAATTTCTTCAAGAAGTACAAAAGGGTCTCGTGACATTTCATGGAGACAATGTTCTTTTGTTTGGGAAGATGAAAGGTGGGATATCATATGCAGATTACTTAATTGTAAATTGGAGGATGTTATATGGTTGAGGATTTTGGTGGCTTTAAAATCTAATGTATCTAAGAGAAGGGTTGTAAGTGATTGGACCCTAGAGAGATTCTTCTAGAACTTGAATAAATGGGAGGGGGTTAGGGTTCCATTTCATGAAAGGGTCACCATTTGTAATGTTGTTTTAAATACCTACATCATGTTCCTATGCCTAGTGCTTAACTTTGGCAAAACTCAAGAAAAGTATGGGGCCTATAATAAGGGACTTTCTATGGAGAAATAGGTGTAGTAGTAGGAGAGTGGTAGCTTTGCTTACGTGGGACAAAGTGAGTATGCCAAAGAGTGAAGGAGGCATTGGTATCCTATATCTACCATTAGGTAAAATTTGGACTCTCATTTTTGTCCCTTAAGGATTTCCACACCTCCTCTCTCTAGAAAAATGGGCTCATGGTGAATTTTTTGCAAATCAAATGAATAGTTAGCGATTATTGCACATTTGAAATCTATTCATCGAGACCTTTCCAAGTATATATATCATGATGGGAAATTTTGATTATTCAAGAAGTTCCCAAATTGGTGAAGACGTGGCATGTAACATGCCACGTCATCACACTGTCTAGACTTTTGTGGCTTTTATTATGAACCCCCTAGGAACTAGACCAATTTGGAAGATCTAGTCAAGTGGAGAGGTCCTGGAGAAGCAATCTCCTAAGGGCTGCAGTTCTAAAGCCATGATGATTGCCTGTATGTAGCTAGGATATCACATTTCATGGGGACAATGTTCTTTTGTTTGGGAAGATGAAAGGTGGGAAGGTCCTGGAGAAGCAATTTCCTAAGGGCTGCAGTTCTAAAGCCATGATGATTGCCTGTATGTAGCTAGGATATCACATTTCATGGGGACAATGTTCTTTTGTTTGGAAAGGTGGGACCTTATGTGCAGATTACCTAATTGTAAATTGGAGGATCTTTATATGGTTGATGATTCCGCTGGCTTTAAAATCTAATGTATCTATTGGCATTTGTCCCAGGTGTAGGTCATCACTTGTGTTTTGGGAATGCCTAGCAATTAGGGGTACTTGGTCCAAAATGTGTAAATGGATAGAGAAGAGCTTGGGTATGCAAACATGTTGGGGGGACTGGATCTTGGGTAAATGGTCAATTTTAGTAATGAATATATTGGTTTGGTTTTTAATATCATCAGAGCTTGCATCTTGATGGAAATCTGGTCTAGCAGGAATGCAATTGTATTTAGGAAGGCAGTATGTACAGGCTTGCAAGAGTCAGACTTGATGCATAAGTGTGTTACATGTGCTGGTTGGTATGTAATGTGAATAAAATAAGATGTTTTGAGCTGGATATGGTGATTCAGAACCTGCAAACAAATATGATTTGAATTTTGCCTCAGAGTTTGGTGAGCTTCAAACATACTAGGAATAAACCCCTAACTTTGGTCTGTATGGTGCTGCAGGTGAGATTTTGGGAAGGGAAGAAAAGGCCTCCCAAGTTTGGACCAAAAACTCTAAGGTGGTACCGTAAAGAAAAACAAGTTGATCGTACATTTGTTGCCCTCGTAGAAAACCAAGTGCGAACAAGACTCACTATTAAAGTTTGGTCCAAGAAAGGGGGGATGCAGGAAAAACAGTCCCCTGGAGGATGCACTACAGAAGCTATGATGGAGGCCAGAATACTTTTGGAGCATCAAGAAGAGAGATGGGAATTTTTGTGTAAAATTCTGAATGAAGTTGAGAAGGAGTAGTAAATATGGACACTGTAGCCCTGATTTGGTTGTATTTGCAGTTTTTGAACAGTTTCAGTTAATATATATAACTATTATTGATCTGAAAAAAGGAAAAAAACTAAGAGAAGGATTGTAAGAGAACTTTTTGTAAAGGGCTGTCTTTATTAATATTAATATATATAATTACTTGTTCCCAAGAAAAAGAAAGAAAGAAACTAGTATTTAATAAAATTATTTACAAACAACTAGGTCAAATTAAGGAGACGTCTTGGCATTGGCCTGTCTTCTAGTCAAGAATCCACACATCAATGTTTGTTGTCCTTTTTTCAACAACAAAAAAGTTTCAACCGCAATCAAAATAAGCTAGGAGCGTATTTTTTCAATGTCGCCGGCCACCTCGCCTTCTCCGATGGGCGCCGCATGCTTCACTGCTCCCTGCTGGTTTTACACAATCAGCAATCTATATAAATGCATTAGATCTCCTCTGAATTTCGCAAGCCTTCTCTGCTTGAGCGTCGATTAGCACTTAATTACGTCGTTAATTACCATGACCACCATCTTCTCCAGCCAACGTCTAGCTGTGCCGGAGAGTGCACAGAAGGTGACGGATCACGAGAAACGCCATCTTGTGCAGAAATTATCCCAGATGGCCGTGCCGGAGGTGCCCCAGGAGTTCTTGGTCCCCCATGAGCAGCGGCCTCATCCGGCCCAAAGAAACACGGGCCTCCTTCCCTTCGTGGATATGGCAGGCCTTCATGGAGACTCGGAAGCGGACACCCTGAAAGAGATCGCCAAAGCCTGCGAGGAGTGGGGCTTCTTCCAAGTAGGTTAATTACATTAACGTGCCTGCGCTAGCTAGCTTTTAAGATTAGATAATAATGAAGAGGAGATAAAAGCGTATAGCTGATGTGGTCTGTACTGTTTGCTGCTGTGCTGCAGGTGGTTAACCATGGCATACCCGCGAGCGTTATTGAAGGGACCAGACAGGCAGCCAGGCAGTTCTTTGAGCTCCCCATGGACGACAAGGAAGGTTACTCTGTGAAGGATCAGAGCACTGAAGGCTTGCTCGGATATGGCCACACTAACTTCTTCCAAGGAGCCGCAAATGACTGGATGGACTCCCTCTTTGGTTACCTGGCTCCCCCCTCATTGAAGAAACTCGACATGTGGCCGTCCCAACCCGAAGGATTAAGGTCCAACCCCTTTCTCTCTCTCTCTCTCTCTCTCTCTCTCTCTCTCTCACTCACTCACTCACTCACTCACTCACTCACTCTCTCTCTCACACACACACACACACACACAGTCTCTCTATCAGAGACAGTACACACATACACCCCCCCCTCCCTTACACACGGACACACACACACTTTTTTTTCCATTATATCACATGGCCCAACACCTCTTTGTGATGTGACCACTCTAGGGGCATGGTGGATTCCTACGGCACCGAGCTACAGAACCTTTTCAAAAGTTTGCTCGCCGCATTGTCCAAAAGCCTTGGTATGACGGATGACCATCTAGAGAAGGCTTTTCAACATTACAACTTGTTCTTCCGAGAAAACTACTACCCTCCTTGCCCTCAACCTGACCTTGTTCTTGGGACACATGGACACAAGGACCATGGATGCATGACGGTTCTACTACAAGACAAAGATATGGATGGACTTCAAGTGTGCAAGGATGGCCAATGGTTCTCAGTGGATCCCATACCGAACGCATTAGTCATCAATATTGGTGATCAATTACATGTAAAGTCCTCCAGTCCTAAGTTAACGAGTTTGTAAGAGCCACATCATTAACACACTTAAAACCACCAAACTTGTGCCATATTGTTGTCTTTAAAAAAAAGGTTTATAAATATTTAGTGATACCCAAAGATCATGTCTAATAGATGTAGCTAGTAGGGGGTCCTCATCCTACAAGGTTAATTCCTTGCTACACTCTAATAGATGTAGCTTAGTAGGGGGTCCTCATCCTACAAGGTGAATTCCTTGCTACACTTTAGTGAACAACTTTTGCCATGCTTCTCTTTTCTAAAAGATGAATTCCTTTTACTACTAGGCTACACACTAGTGAACACCTTGTGCCATGCTTCTCTTTTGTAAAACTGTAAATTTAGGATATCATCTTGATATATATATTGACTCTTTTTTATTTTTTGATTATAGATGCTAACCAATGGCAAGTACAAAAGCGCATTACACCGTGGTGTGGTGAGCAACAATCAAACTATAATGACCCTTGTTGCACACTAATTGGCACATTATAGTCAAATATCATATTTAGCTAGAGATTGAGACACTTTAATTTGAAGCATAATTGTCCTTAGACATATATCGCATGGATCACCCCTAAAGAAGGTGGTAGCAACCCTTAGACGTATAATCAAATATCATATATAGATAGAGACTTGAGACGCTTTAATATGTTCTTGGACATATATATCACACTTCATTCTTAATGATATTGATATTTTATGTGCATGTCACTAATAGCATGAATAGCTTTTCTACTTAAGGAGAAAAGCTTGTAAAAGAGAATTAATGGTAAGAGCTTTAATAGTGGCCATAATTTGATTAACTATGTCATAAACGTATGATCTTGTATGAATGGATTTGATGGATTAAGGATATGTACATGCTTTCATCTTGCACTCTTTATTACGAATATATACAAATAGGGACTCTTGTACCTCACGAGATTGAATAACTTTTCCTCTCTTCTTTGAAACCAAAATCGATTTCGATTTGTGCCCCCTCAAACCAAAAAATCAATTTAGGATACAATATGCATGGGATATTGTGCCTACTACTACTAGCACGATCATGACAATTTTTTCACAAAAAACATGAAGCATAGATAACATGTTTCAACTTTCCATAACTATATATTTTTTTTACAAGACATTGTCAATTGTTCTAGTTTGTTTTTTTCATTCTCTAAATCTACTTTGTTTCACCTATATGTAGATGTGAGAAATACATAAATAATTGTTTGGTCTCCACCATAGTGACATACACCATTTAGGATCATCTAATGCTTATGACATTACTTCCTTCTTCTAGAGTCGATTTTTGTAGAAGGAATGCTCGAATAGATTTTGTAGAAGGAACACTCTAGTGGTTTTACTTAAACAGTATAAATGAAAATATAAAAATTAATATTTGAATATCTATTAAGCTAGTTTTACTGATCTAATATTAAGAGTCATTATTTTCATGATGGTTCTTTGTTCCTTTTAATAGGTGCACATGTAAAGCCCACCTATTCCTCACTAAATTCGACCCCTTACATCTAGTCTACCATTTCTATTATTATAATGTTAGTATGATCCTTGAAGGGAAAGCCCCTATCTTTATGCTTTTCAAGATGATAATTTAAGTTTAGGCATCTTTTGAAAGTGAGTGAATACAATAGTAGCACCCCCCTCCTCTCTCTCTCTCTCTCTCTCTTAATATCACAATAATTTCATATTGGGTGGATTTATATATTAGAAATTAGCACTAATCTTGTAGAAAAAAACCACTTTTGTGGCTTTAAGAAATTTTTGTTTAAGAAAATATTTTCTTTTTGTTTCAAAGAAATTTATATTAGGAAAATAATATCAACACAAGATATTCATTGAGAGATCATAATAAGTGCCAAAAACATTTTAAACATATTCTTCCATAGTCATGATTTCGGTAAATAAATTAGATACTTTTTCAACACCTACAACTGTACGATTAAAAACTATTCTACATGTGCATAGGATATTGGCATGTCCAATATATCACTTAATAAACAAACACTTTTTCATATAGGTATCCTTGAAGTAAGGCTATTGCAATATTTTTATGTTATTTTTAGCAATTTTAAAATAAGAAAGTACTAGATATATAATTTTCTTTTTCCAAAAACTTCCACCATAGGTAGAGGCATTCTAACCAATTATTCTTAAATAGTGTCATGAAATTTTACGTTGGTTGACATTTTCATTTCTTCAAAATTGCAAGACTTGTCTTTTATGTTGATAAGCACGTGAGCTCTCTCTCTCTCTCTCTCTTTATCATAAAAACTTTATATTGTGTGAATTTATGTAAAAAACATTAACCCCCTTTTGTTAGAAAGAAAGCCACCTTGTGGCTTTAAGAAACGCTTGAAAAAAAAAATATTTTTTAGTATATTTATTTTGAAGAAATTTTTAATATAGAAGATATTCATTGAGAGAGAATATCTAGTGCCTAAAAAGTTTTGAAAACATAGTCTTTTTTTATGGACATGATTTAGGCACCTTTTGTTAAAAAGTCTACCTTGTTATTTTTACATTAAAAAAGCCTTTTTATTTTTAGGTGGTCCTAAACTACTTTTTATTGGTTTTGAACTATTTTAAAGTGGTCCTCAAATACTATTTAGTGGTCCTGAACTTCTAATGAGTGGTCTAACAATATTGTTAAGTGGTCAAAAGTACTATCAAGTGATGCAAAAGTACTATTAAGTGGTACATGAGTACTTTAAGCTTTAAAAACATCATGTGCATTAATAGAGACCTTGTTATAGGACCACTTAGAAGTACTCTAGGATCACTTTCAATTACTTATAAGTTTTTTTATATTAAAAACACTTTAGGACCACCTGAAAGTGCTTTAGAGCTCTTAAAAGTACTTCATGGACTTTGCGAATGACTTTATAAACTTGTATAAGTACTTATACACGGTCCTAAAGTAATTTACATAGGCCCTAAAATACTTTTAGTAGCTGTAAAGAACTTTTAGGTGGTTCTATAGAGCTTTCAATGGCACAAAAGAATGTATTTTAAAGTGATACTGAAAGGCTTCCAAGCACAAAAGAACTTGTTAGTACCACTTGGAAAGTTTCAATAACACAAAATAACTTGTATTTTAAATAGATATTGATTACTTTAAGTTTCAATGGCACAAAAGAAAATAGATATTGATTACTTCAAGTTTCAATGGCACAAAAGAACTTGTAAGTATTTTAAATAGATATTGAGTACTTCCAAGTGGTACTAACAAGTTCTTTTGTGCTTGGAAGCCTTTCGATATCACTTTAAAATACTTGCACCAAGTGCTTTTGTGCCATTGAAAATTATGTAGGACCACCTAAAAGTGCTTTACATCTATTAAAGATATTTTAGGGCCAGTGTAAAGTAATTTAGGACCATGATGTATAATTACTTTAGGACCATTTGGAAGTGTTTCACTATCACTTTAAAATACTTACAAGTTATTTTGTAATATTGAAAGTTATATAGGACCACCTAAAAGTGCTTCAAGTCTGTTAAAAATGTTTTAGGGCCACTGTATAAAGTACTTTAACTCTACTTCATAGTAGTCTGAGAGTGTCTTAAGGTGCTCTAGGAGTGTTTTAAATTTGACTTTGATAAAAGTAGGGTACAAAACTAAGGCTCGTCGTAAATGTATAGGATGCTTTACAATAGCACATCTCCCTATCGACTTGCTATACACACATCTCTTTTGTTGGGGGAGACTCGTGTCTCTAATCTCCAAAATTCAAAAAAAAAATCTTTAACTTTATGTGTCATGATGCTACTTTGAGGTTTCTATCTTTGGCATGTTTGTAGGGGAAAGACTTCATCCTCTGCCCATCAATATTCATCCTGAAATGAGGTGAAAATATTGTATTAGAATATTCTAGCCCTAACCAACCATACTCTACAAGTTTCTTTGACCTTAAAAGATTATTCAGAAAATAGGTATTCAGGTTCAATGGGTGTGGTGGTGTGTTTTAGAAAGAGATAGGGAGAGAGAGAGAGAGAGAGAGAGAGAGAGAGAGAGAGAGAGAGAGAGAGAGAGAGATTGAATGTAGTACATCTCCTTGCAGCCATCTAGCTATCTTAGGAGGAAAGACCATAGGGAGAGAAGTGGAGGGAGATACACTTTGTGTGTGTGTGTGTGTGTGTGTGTGTGTGTGTAGCATAAAGATAGAAAGAACTCATGAATGTAGCACAACTCTTGTGAGCCACATGAACATAGATGAAGAAGCTGAGCACAAGAGAAATAAGAGTCTGCCATGCTAGAATAATTCATCTCGTGAGATCATGAAGATTTGGGAAGAGAAAACTAGAAATAGATAGATTTTATGTGTAGCATGTTCTCTTGTCATCTCCCTAGATATGTTAAGACAAGCGTATGAGGAGAAAGAAAGAGAGAGCTCTATTGTATTAAGATAATCATATGAGAAGAGAGAGAGAGAGAGAGAAAGAGAGAGAGCATGATACATGCATGATCATGCTCCAAAATTTCCTAACACACACGAGCATGCTCCCATGAGTGCGTGAACTTTCCATGATAGCATGAATTCTAAATATTCTTTTCATGGTAACTATTCAGTCTTAAATTTTGAGTATTTATTTTTACAATTCTTAATATTCTTTCTTACTAGTTTGTTATTACCTTTAACCTCTCCTTGTTAGCACTTAACAAAGGAGTGTCAATGACACCACTTTTTGAACCACCTAACTCTTGCTTTGACCCTATATGGCTTGAAGCATGCACCTAGAGTATGGTCAAATAAGATATGATAGCATCTTGTTACTATGGATTTTAGATATCTATAGATTTTTCACTTCACTCAGAAGGGCATTATGCTAGTAGTCATATATGTTAATAACTTGATTGTCACAAGGGACATTGATGTTTACATTTATGAGGTGAATATGCTCCTCAAGAAGAAGTTTGAGTAAAATATTCAGGTGAGCCATGATTCTTCCATACTTTCTAGGTGGTATAGAGGTGATTAGATCATGTGATGCGATTTGACTTTTACAAAGGCAGTATGCCTTAGACATATGTTATCAAAGGTTTAAATAATAGGTTGTAATATAATCTTAGTGCCATTAGAGCAAAGAGCATAAAATTTTGCTACATATATAGGTAATCTTTTGGAGGACCCTACATTGTGCATGCACATTGTAAGGAGTTTGATTTACATGACTATCAATAGGCCAGATTTGAGCTATGCTATTAGATTAGTGAGTCAGCATGTGTAGGCCTCGAAGAAGCTCTACTTATGTGTGACTAGGAGGATAAGGTACACAAAGTCCATAGTACAAGGTGTGAGAGAGAGTTAGCAAGGTGTGAGAGAGATGGGAAAGAGGTGAAAGAGTGTTGGATATATTAGAGAGAGAGAGAGAGAGAGAGAGAGAGGCAAGAGCCTCTTGGGGTGTTTTGTTTTTTTTTAGAGAAAGAGGCATGAGACTTTTGGGTTTTTTGAGTTTCAAACAAAAACAACTCACAAAACATATCCTGTTTCTTAATTCTTTGTCATCAGTGTAAATGTTGATGCTAATTTTTTTACAATGTCAGTATACTTGTCGGTATTAAGGGTTGGTATTATTGTCAACAACTATGGATGCCCTTATGTCAATGGTTAAAATGACGCCGTAAGTTATGAAATAAATGGATAAAAATTAACAAATTTGACTCATAGCTCATGCTCCTACTTAAAAGAGACCCACATTTTCATATCCCCATAACATTTCTCTTCATCTCTCTCAGAAATGCCCTTGATCTCTCTTGATCCCCCCTAACATTTTCTTAATATCTCCTCCTTTTGTCAATGGAGCATGTAAACAATTTTATGTCTTCAAGGAAGAACCTGCCTCTCATAGTGAGATCATTTTAATAGAATGTATATTGATGTATGGACTAAATGTGAGTTCAACATGTGTCGGATGAGGCCATACAATTGTTTTTTAAAATGGATGTGAGCCACAAGGTATGTAATATTATTCACATATAGAGGATAACAATGATAACATTGAGAAGAATTGGTGGTTGATGATATGGAGCCACACATGCAAGAGGATATGGGGACACATGTATAAGAATATTTTGTGGGTGAGCTAATTGAAGCAATGTTTAAAGTAATAGACAGGATTGTAAAGGCACAATGTCCAAAGAATTACATCTTCAAACGCTTGGATCAGTTTCTTAGAATTATTCAAGTAATCTCTATTTCCTCTTTCTCTTTCCTAATCTCATCGTCTTCAAAAATAAACTAGCTAACAACACATCATGCATCATAATTATGTAAGGTTGTTGAGATGTATGATATTAAACTCCATGCCTAAGTCACGAGATGATGGAAAGAATATTCTAAGTTCCAATAGCATGGATTACATGTGTATACATGTAGGATCCAATGATTATTTCCTCTTCCATGTGGGGATGCTGGTGAATGCTCACTCACTTACATGTCCAAAATGTGTGTAAAATCTGGTGCTCATAGTGATATGACAAGATTTCCAAGGTGGAACCATTATTCTAAGGCATTTTCTAATCATTCTAAGAATCCAACACATGTTCAAGTGCAAGTCGCTAATGACTTAGTATGCTAAAAAACTCGATCCATTGATGGCATCTTATACAAACCTTGTTGCATATGGAGACACATTAAGGATACATGGCCTAAGTTTAAAGAAGAGCCTCATATGCCTAGATTTGGCAATGGATGGTGTTAACTGTTATGTGGACTGCACACTACAAGATCGCACACCGCAAGTACGGACTGCAAGTGTAATGCCACATGCGTACCTTAAATGAATAGTCATTACGAGATCTCAAGGGGTGTAAATGGGAGGTTGTGTGCCTGTCTGAATCCCATGACCATGTAGCTGTTTTAAAGGCTGTATACATGTGTATTCAAGGGCCATCAATGAGTCAATCAATCATCCTTTCATGCAAAAATTTAGCAGTCTTCTGTGTTAATGAAGCATTAATCATGTCGCACTGTGTATGATCAGTTATGTATTCATTTATCAGTATAGGTTACCTTTTCAATTAATAATATATGCTAAGTGGGTAATCATTCTTGTATTACTGTACTAGTGCTTAAGAACATAATACACTTGGCAACCATGATGTTCTCTTGATGATGTGGTTGCATGCGCATGCGTTCTCAGGGACCTCCTGATTTGGTGGTTCCTACTATGGGCGGCCGCGGCGTCGTCGTTCGAAGGATGATTGGTGATAATGCGGCAAATGATTCTCCTTCTTTTTCTTCACAGTTTTTAGGGTGGGATGCAACTCCCAGAGTCAATCACTAGGAGCGCAGCCGTTCCTTCCCCCCTCCCCATGTTCCGTGGGTAGAGAGGCGGTTGCTAATTTCACCGATCTCACCTACTACGGTAGTTTGGCAGTTGTTCTTGGGACCGACACAGCCAGCCTCAAAGAGCTCTTTCCATAGATATGTCACATGATATGGTTTTGCCCACTCAATTTTAAATTCAATTTTGGCGGAAAACTTTGAAATTCAAACTTCTAGCCATTTGAAGAATAAGAAGGTATCTAGCCATTTGAAGAATAAGAAGGTATCTAAAGTCAAAGAAACTTAACATTTTAACAAAAAGTCATTAAAATCATAATATGGCAGCTTAAAGGACCCCTATAGACCTCAACCTTCCCCTAATGGTACATTTACAAATATGGAGCATATGGAGGATGATCATGGCCATGGAGGTGATGATGACCGTGATACGAGAGAGGAGGATGATCATGTGATAGGAGATACAGATATTGAGGCCATTACCCCTGAGGACGAGCCTACCATTGGTGATGCTGATTTCGATGAGCACATGAGTAGCACAAGTAGTAGTGGGTTGAATGTATTTGTCGATCTAAACAATTGTTTGGATTTTGAAGTAGATAGTCTGGCAAGGGTTGATCTCATTGAGGATGAGATTGAACCGTAGCCCATCATTGATATTGGCTAAACTATTTTACATATTGTCTCATTCTCCTCACCTCACTTATTTTTGTATATGTGGGTTTGCAAAAAAGCATTGATGTTTTTGTTAAAATTATGTGCTTTGGTAATCATGGGCAATTTTTGGAAAGCAGTGATGTACATTTACCAGCCTACACCAAAAGCTCACTTTTTGTACTCTCTGTTTTGCGTCTAAATACGCGTCTAATTCTCAGTGTAGATGCACTAATAACGCCCTAATACATGCGTCAATAGATGCCCTAATACACGTGTAAATAGACGCGATGTTAGACGCAATGTTAGATTCTCAGTGTAGACGTCCTAATAGACGCATCAATACATGCGCAAATACACGCGCTATTAGACGTGGCTGTAGATGCACCCATAATTTCTCTATTCAAGCAACGCCTATAGACGCGCCTATTATTTTGCACATCTATCAAGCGCGTCTATAGTTGCTTTGCGTTGTTGTGCATGGAGATAGATAGGCCAGGTCTTTGAAGACCTGGCATGACGAGCTGCCTTGTCTGCGCAGACCTGGCAAAAGTAAAAACTCCTTGGGTGTGAACCCTCATCTTTCTAGACCTTTGACAGTTCTGTGAACTCCAACACCCGCAGATAGGCCAAGTATTAATAGCATGAAGACCTGCCTTATCTGTGTAGACCTTGTGCTAGTAGTGGTGGTGATGCTTGGGTATTGGCAAGGTGAGGGTCGGAGTGGCACAATGGTGTTGATGCTCGATGTTGCAAGGTGGTGTTGGGAATGGTGGTGGGCTGCTGGTTTGGTGCCATGCTGGTGTGCCACGAGACCTTGCACAAATGTTTGAACTTTGGCACCCACAGACACGGCAAGTGTTAATAGCATGAAGTCTTGCCTTGTCTATGCAAACCTTGTGGAGAAAAAGCTTCTGGCTAGGCAGTGGCAGTTTGGGCTGGAGAAGCGCGATGGTGGTGATGCTGCTCGATGTTGGGCAAGGTGGTGTTGGGCATGGTTTGGTGCCATGCTAGTGTGCCACGAGACTGCTGCAATAGGGCATTCAAAGTAGTTGTAGTAGAATTTCATATGGTGGATCACTTCAAGGGTTTCTGTTAGTAGGTGTTGTGTTTAGTTTGTTGCTGTAGTTGAGACCTAATGGCTCCTAGAGGTTAAAAGCTTTCAGTTTACAATGTCTAATTGCATGTAATATGTAGTTATTTTGACATAGGACGAATTGTTTTGCCGAGTATGTACTTCTTACATTATGATATTAGCTTTAGAAATTGTATGGTTGTGCCTGTGCTTTCCCTCTTAAGGACGGCTTTGCATTTGCAGAAGAAGAGATGATGGGTCTTAACTTTGAATCTTATTAATTTCATTGAGTGAGTTTTAACCTTATTAACTCTGATGGGCCTTAACTTTAAATCTTTTTATTTTTTAGCAGATGTCTACATCTAGCCGAGGTGATCGATACCCCCTCAGGTCCCAATGAAACCCAAAGGTTGCTAAAGCTGCAAATCCACATGGTAAGCAATTAGAGGTCTCCTCAGCTCACACCTCTACCCTACCTCACCCTGTCCTTGAAGTGCAAGAAGAACATACGCAAAGGTCTCAAGGAGTAAGACAAAGTGTTATTCATGAATTACCTCCACAAAGTTTGGGATCATTGGGTGAAGCATCAGGTAGTCACCAACTCATTGAACATCAAGATAATGCTTCTAGTCCACCACAAACAAGAAAAATGGATGCAGGGGTGGCAAGATTCAGGAGGCACATTCAAATGGACATACTGTAGAAATGTATGGAGTCCATAACTGTTTGGGTTGAAATTGAACCACCTTATGTCCCTTTATGTCGTCTTATACCTAATCCTTCAATGAGAACAAATTGGAGCCAATATTACACTTCTGGCTTCCAATTTTGACTCCTAGGATTATGATCCAACAAGGGGAGACTTTCTTGTGTAATTGAGTAGGATAGAGAAACAAAAAATGCTACTATCAGATGATGATGTTGCCAGTTGGGGCAGTTGGGGGGGCCAGTTTGGCAGAGTGTAAATCAAGTGTTTGAGGTTGATCTTATAAGAAAGCGTGAGTGGCACATCTAAGTGGAAACAAGTTCCTTGTATATGGGATGGAAACCATAGGTTGAAAGCATGGGGAAACCAAATTAGGAGAGGTAAGATTTTAGTTTCTTTTACTTATCATAATATCGTAAATTAGTAAAGAATTGTGCTCACAATTTGTTTTTCCTTTTTATAGTGTGGAGGGAAAACAAAAAAAAAGAGGCATGTACGAGTACGATGCAAGTTTCTCTCCTTTGATGTTCGTCACACGAAGGAGAGGTCCTTCTAACTCTTACAGAAGTAAATAGCCTAATCTTTCCGCATCCATATCGTAGGAATCCCACCTATCTTCGTATCTTTCTGCCCGCTCTGTTTATTATCCGTATCTGCTTCTGTTTGTTCCTCCCCTTCCAACTATGCTGGGTTTTCTATATCGATCTCACATTGGATGGTGCACCACAAAGTTTTTCCCTTTGTTTCATGTACATGCAAAAACATAGTCAATAAATATGTTGATGTTCCTATAGGTTGGTTTGTACTCATGTGCCACATACTCTTCCACACCAATGACATCTTTCTCATGTGTAAGTTTGGTCCATCTAGAATGGATACTCTTATGCACTATTTTAGTGAGGAAGAATTGATGGATCAATCAAATTTTAGCACAAGAGAGATTGGCTAGAACAAAGCATTGGTACAATATGTCAATGTCAACACTCTCTCAATTTGTACTTAGAGTAAGTAACATGTTTGTTCTCTTTATTTTTCCTCTTACTCTTAAATTCATTTACTTTCTTGTTTGCATTATCTCACTGCATTTGGTGCTTTCTTTCAGGAGGAGCTCAACAAAAAATGTGAAAAAGAAATGTCAAAAATTGACTTTACGACTCTATCCTTGGAAGAGTGCAAGGAAACAAGAACCAAGGCAATGAAAAAGGTAAAGGACAAGGTGAGGATTAAAGGATACAAGCAAGCATCCTTAGAAAACCCAAAAAATGGTGAAGGATTTTTCCAAGTTCCATACTGAGTGAATTGGGAAAAGGCAAAGGCAGTCACAGAGGACAAGCTTGGAATGCTTGCAGCGGTAAAAATCTCATGCGAGAAGTGGGTTTTCTTATTCATTTGAATTAAGTGGACTTTAAGGACATTGTTGGGACTCTCTTATGTATGAATAATTCTTTTGTTAACATGTTGTAGGAAAAAGAGATCTTGATTGTCCTCCTCACTAAGGATGAGAGGGAACAACTGGATTGGGGCCTGCCAAGGGACAACATATCTTGGAGGCAGTACATTTCTAAGGAAACATACTAGTCCCAAATGATAGACCTTGCACGTGATCTAGTTATGCAACTTGATGTGGATGTTAATGGAAGGGGAGTACAAGTTCTAGGTGATGCAGTTAAGTACTTTAGGTCTTGTCGACAGTTGCATTTCCATGAGGCATTTGTAGAACTTGTAAGTGAGATGAAGAGCTCTGCTGCTTCGGAGAAGTAACCATAGATTCAAATGTCGGTACATTGTCTTGTGTATAGGTAATCTCAAAGTATTGATGCTTTTTTGTCTCCATGTATTTGTAGCATGTTCTTACTTGCCGTTATAGTTTTTGGGTGGTTGCCTAAAATGCATGTTGAGGGAAATCTTGATGAGCAGCAGGTCTGGGAAGTGGAGAAGGGTCCACAGACCATGTTTCTAGATGCGTGGTAGGAAGAAGGAGGCCTCACACAATGGTTACACCATGGTGGCTTGAGTATCCTTCTAGAAATGTTTATTAAAGTGAAGAAGGTTGACGTAAAGGTAGCGACTTCATTAAACTTCTGTAACAAATGTAAGAACATCATTTAGTACTGATAGTTATTTTTTATTATTATTTTCATAAGACTTTCAGAGCTATACTCAAAAGCAAAAAGGAAAGCTAGAAGACCAGTCTTCAACAAAGAAGATGAAAAGGAGAAGAGAGATTGAGAGAAGGGCTTGGACAAACCAGCCACAAAAAGGGGCTTGAACCTTGAGAAAGACATTGAGACCTCACCAAGAGATGAACATTTTGAAGACGAGGAGAACTTGGATTATGATCAAGGTGACATGTCCAACACAAAAGTAGTATTCATTTCATTTTATGTAATGTACACTGATGTGTTTTGCTAAGAAGGTCATGGGGGTGATAGTGGGGAAGAAGACAACTCACCCCAAGTTTATCATGTTGCTATAAAAGCAAACATTTTAACAACATCTGAGTTCATTTCTTCTCTTCGACCACATCGGTGAGTGTAGAAAAGAAAGAGGCTAAATAGGTTAAAGAAACTATGATAAACCTATGGGATCTAATTTGATGCCCATGTGTGAGTTGTGTAGGGTGTTAAAGAAGCTCTTTAAAAATGTGGAACACCCCTATGTGTACAAAGGACACAATACTGTATTTTCTACAAGCTTATTATGGGCTGACTTTCCCACATCTACGAGAGTAGAGAAATTTTGGAGTTCTCATGTGATTCCCACTAAATGGAATGTCTTTACCCCCCTGAGCTTGCCATAGTAGTAACAACAACATTTGTGCCGATTATGTAGTTCCAGGTTGGGGTTGGCTCATTTGTACTTGCTTGCCACCACAACTAATGCATGATGTGCAAAAGTGAGCAATGGAGAAAGGATTTTTTCTTCTTCACACTATATATGGTGGTGTATGTCGAGAGTGGATACTCACAAAGTTGTCCATAAGAGGAGGTAAGGGAATTGGCTATAGTGAGGTTGTTCATGGTAGAAGTAGACATGATCACACTATGTACTAACCTCCACTTTGAATGGGTGGGTGAATTGGTTGGTGCTCAGTATGTTTATACGTGATGGTTGTCAGCCATCTTGTTACAAGAGCATAGTTGTGTGAAAGGGTCAAATTGGATTAGGGAGTGTGATTTTGGTGGCGGTCATCCATCAACTCATGAAGGGAAGCATGTACGTGGTGGGGCCGAATGTCAAATAGAACTAAGCAGGTTTGTTACGCAACTACTTTTTTTTATAAAGATGCTTATAATCATACATCAAGCCAATAAAAACCTGATTGATTTTTTTTGGGGAGGGGAGATGTTATCAAAAACCACAATGGCCAATGCGAATGTAGCGGGAAGGCAACAAAAGAAAGACAGAGAGCACGTGTCTCTCTTGTGATCAACACAAGAGATAGTGGTTGCCGTGGAGTGAGTCGGCCGTGTTGCGGGTGAATAGTTCGGATGGTGGACGGTGGTGCGCTAGAAAGGACAGAGTCAGGTTGGAGAGATCGGCCACTATGCGTAGAAGAGACCGGGGCCGACCACCAGGCGGCGGGCCTGCTTGGGCGATGCCTTGCAGGCGGTTGGCTGTGAGGCGTCATGATGATGGAGCCGCCGTCCATGGTCGGCCAAGCACACGGCTGGGTGCGGTTCGCAGTGCTTAATTCGCTCCTTGTGCAGAGGTGCTCGCGCTGTCCATGCATTTGCGGTCCTCTGCCTGTAGGCCCATGCTACCATGCAGGCTCTTCATTAGGGCTTAGCGATCACTTCCCCCAGAAAGAGAGAGAGACAAAAGAGACAGAGAAACGCAGCTTGTCAAGGTGTCAAGAAAATAAAATATTAAAGAAAGGAGGGGGCTTATGAAATTGTCTATGATTGATTGATGTTCTATTTAATACTATTTCAAAGATAATCAAATCATAGAGGAATCTATTTGATGTTTAGGACAAAGTTTGAGATGCGGGATGGTCCAACACGTAGGAGATGGGGCTTGGAGCAGTATAAGAATTTTATTTGCTGGGTTGAACGTTTGGATAGTAATATGGTGGTTGATAAATCAATACGTTTTATCCCTTTGGAACCAATCAAGTCCTCCCAAAGAGCGCTTCCCACATTTTTGAATATATGTTTGGGATTTAAAAGATGATGAATTAGAAAATCACTCTAATAAGGGAGTTGATAAAAGATAGAGAGCATCGTCATTCCAACTCAAGGTAAATTAAGACATTGTTCCAATAAGGGTGTTGATGAAAGGAGTTTGAACTTTTTGCCCCTTCTCCTGTGCAAACCTTACTCTCATCTCCTACCCCCTAAGCTCCAACCATTATGTGCTTGCTCCACTAACAAAAAGGTAAGCTCCCAATCCTAGCCCTGATCTTTTGTTATTTTGTAATTTGTTTTTTAAAGTTCTTCAAATTTTCTTGTTTATGGTATTTTGTGTGCACTTTACAGGACTCCTCTCCTTTCATGCTCATTTTCTCCGTCTCTCCCTTGTAAGCAGTTAAGTCTCTTGTCCATGTTTATGGTTTTGTTTTCCCTTAGATTCTACTAGTTTTTTGTAATTTGTGTCTTTTTTCAATTTGTGCAGATTTAGTCTCTCTCTCTCTCGTTCCCTAAAGTCCTTAATGCATAGTCCTTAATATATGCATGGGGTCTCTGCTCCCATGTATGTGCCTTGTGCATAGGCCTCATGCATACATTATGGATGATGCATTCTATGTGTGGCCAGTAATAGAATGCATTAAGGGCTATGCATAAGCATATCCTCTATGCATAGGGTTTATGCATGGCTCATACCAAAGCCTATGCATAGGGAATATGCTTATGCATAGCTCTAAATTCATGGCTGTCCTTACTCGCATGCATGTTGTTGTGGGCCTCTTTAAACTCTGGAATTAATTTCTTTCGCTTTCATTGCATTACAGTTTGAAATAGAGGAACCAGAACATGTCCTTACATGACATAGAAGTTAGGCACAATTTATGGTTCCTCATAATAGTCATTGTTGACTTCCGACTAGAGAGAAAATTCACTTTCTTCTAATGGTTCCTCAATTAACACGCGGTTGATTTTGGGGTGAGCTTAGGTGGTGGGGGCTATGGTGGTAGATTTGTGGTGGCATATGTAAAACAACTAGTACCCTATATATCCCTCGGTGAGGGTATGGTACACCTTGTTTAGCCTAGCCAATGGCAACATTGGCTTGAGTCACTGGTGTTGCTAAAGATAAAGATGCTCTTGGTGTTGCTAATTATGCTACAGTTTAGGCTCTTGGGTATTTACACATGGAAGTTTTATGATTTTCCAATCACAAACAATGTGCACAATAGAGAAATTATCTAGGCCTGCGATGAGGACATTCAATGCTATGTGATTTTATCTTCAAAAATACCACCAACTCAACTTTCTGTGAGAGTAAAGATAAGAATTCTCTAATGTCTCCCTTACCTCCTTAATCCTTAGCTTTTCCAAAATGGACATACTTAATTCTTCAACCGTCATTCCACTAAACTAGTTTATCACGATTACCCAAGTCATGGCAGCTCGAGACTCGTGATGGTGGAATCACAAATGGCATCTTGGCATCCTCTGGTTGTGGTAATTCTTGCATATATTGTTTTCAAATTCAAAGGTCAACTTGCAACATGGATGGACAAAAACAAATAATCATGCATCTTTGTATCCCGTACTCGCTTTTAGAAACATGGTAATAACTGATATCATCATTCAACCTCTCTAAACTTTTACAATAAGAATTTGAGAGACGTAGTATCTCATGGACTCGTGCTTGTGCTGCTTAATATTGTGGAGTTGTGCTACTGGGTCCACTTATCACCACTTCTTGTAAAGCATGTACGAACACATTTTTCAATGGAGTGAAGTTAACTTTATCCTAAGGTTTCAAGGTTCTATACCATTGTTGAGTCTTTCCATCTAATGTTAGGGAAAAGAATGAATCTTCATAATATCATCAACTAGCCCACAAGTCTCACAAGTTGACTCAAATATCTCTATATGTTGCATGGGGTCACCATCCTTAATGAATTTCTTCATGAGCTTTGTGATATGATGTGGTTTTCTCTTAATCTCTTCTTGTGCCATTGATTTCGATCCCTCCTTGGGATCTTCACAAATTATCTCTAAAGGGGAAATTCCCTCTATCTGTTGCCTCGGCAATGTGATTTATTGTGTCATTAGGAGTTTTCCCTTCTTTTTTATGCAACCTTACCAAAAGTAACTTGTCGAGTTCCATATGTTCAACAGTAATTTTGCGTGTGTCTAGCTCTTGTTTTTTTATTTTTAGCATGCATAATTGATGATAGGCATCTCTAAGTTTAAATCCAATGTCTAGCTCCTCCAAAGTGGGGAAAAAGACTTCTCTGATTCTTAAAGCACTTGATTTGTCTTTCCTCAATGTAGGGGTAATACCACTAGGTCTCAACAGGTTTATTTCTCTTGAGCCAAAAGCTTGCACCTATGGTGGTGTTTGCACAATAGTCCCTACAAACATGGATATAAATTCATTTCTTGTTGCTAGATCCTTATTCATTGAGTGAGTTCAATAGTCCTTTTGCTATATCCAATAAACTAAAGGATTTAGTTGGAGAAGAGGTCACCCTCTCCTTTGCATGTTTTGGGATTCCTAGAGTTTCTTCCATGGATTCCTTGCTACTAGTGTCTATGGATGTTAGGTCTCATTAGGTAAAAGTACTCAATTAAGTGCTTGTTGAATGTCCTGAGCCAATAATTATTTGGTTAGGAAGATCCTAGATGATTCAATGCACTTGTTGGGTTGTGAGGCATCCGGAGATTGGACAACCACCGAGCCAGAAAGCCATCAGAACGTCAGATCCAACATACTTAAACACCAATTAATTAGGTCAATATTACTTCTATAAATTAGCGCTTATCAAAGCACAAGGGTACTTTTGTACCACTCTATGACCGCGCGTATGTAGTATAAAAGATGTAATCAAAACTCTGACAAGGCTATTACATATTGCTATTCCTGTAATATTTTTCTTTGTGAATCAAAGGAGAGCGTTCTGTATCATTTTTGTATATTCGTCGTGTCTATCTTTCTTTTATGTATATCCATCCTGTCTATTATATAATGTGAATCCATCTGTTAAGTTATCTAAATCTTCCGTTACAATCCATATTTTACGCATGAGTCGATCAATCTTAAGTAATCATCTCCATTTGCATAGTCACTTGTAACCGATAAGCTATTTCTGTGTCGTCTTCTTGTGCATGTTTTGTTATAGACTAGTGTATTACTGCCTACATAACCAGAGACACTCAGTAGGTTGATCAGGGTAGCAAACAACTCTCAACAACAACAGACACACTCAGTAGGTTGATTAGTGTAGCAATCAACTCCCGAAAACACTTTGGCGACCACGATATGTCTTGCTACATGTTTCAAATGATGCTTCACTTGTTGCTTGATTTTCTTTGTGTTCAAATCAATCCTTCATGTGAGCACATGAACTGCACTACTTGGCGTAGCTTGAATCTTAGAAACTCTAGTTCGCTAGACCCAAAGAAGAATCGATAACTCCACCACCACTACCAGTATTCATACCACCACCACCACCACAACCCCCACTACCACTGCCACCGCCACCGCCACCAAACCACCTCCCTGTGGAAATATATGATGTACAAGTGAAAGAGTGAGAGAAAGAGGTCATGTATGTGTGAACACACCCCAAATAAAGCATGTGGGTGGAAAAGGGATCTAGGGTCGGCCCAACCCTAGCCCTTGGTGAACCCTATATAAAGGGCAGGAGGCTTCACTTTTTGTAAAACAAGTAACACAATCAAGACATCTCCTCATAATAATCATAGAGAACGCAATCATTAGGCACCACCAGGTCATTAGGCTTATCCACAAAATCTTTAAGGACAACATTTGCCCTTTGCATAATCTTTTCTCCAGAGTGACCTCTTTTCGAAGCCAGCTTCAAATAAAAAAGAAATCACATCACAAAGTAAAGTATGCATATTACATATTTGCAAAAATTGTAAACAACTAAACACAACAAGTAATAGAAAACCATGACTTACTGTCTATAGATATGATCTCCACACACAAGGCTAAAAATATTTTTGGTTGTTTTGTTTGCCTCCAAAAAACCCAACCAAAAGATTTTGGACTCTATCGTCGATACATCACACAATGCTAATAAATTCAGCTTCTCCAGTGTTGCAAAGCTATCCACATCCCACTTTAAGGACCACACTTTTTTCCGCCATGCATCTCCATGCTTAGGATCAATATTGCTAAGGATCTACACAAATGGAAACCATTCTTAATTTACTATGTCAAAATTTAATATTGTCTTTAAACACAATTAGAAATACACTATATTAATCTTATTAGTCATGCAATTCACCATTGCAAAACACACTACAAATTACCTTCCCTATGCGGTCACCATATCTCATGGCCAATTCCTCTCTCCTTAGCTTCAATTTTTTCCACCTCATCTTCTTCCATGGCCAAGTGCACTTGCTCAAGATTTTTGTTCAAGGATTGATTAATTTGAACCTTCACATAACATCGAATCTCATCACATGACAATTTAAAGCAAAGCTTAAGCTAATAAATACTCACATTATAAACAAGCTTTACCAAGCACCTACAAGTAAGAGAGTACCGAGGCTCAATTCCCTTTGTGTTCTTCTTTCTAATAAAAGTAATTAACTTTCTATCGCTCTCTAGCAAATCTTTTGTGTAATCATCATGATTGGCAGCACTAATGTTGGCATAGTTTACAATCACATCCCACAAGGTTGTGGGTTACCAAAGCATGTGTGAATAAGCTTTAAAAAACGAACACAAAAAACTATAATTTGAATGAGCAAAACACCACATTATCAAGGTCTCAAACATAAATTTATATACAACTTACTAATTCATCCTTTGCAGGCTTTCCAAGAGAGTGATCTCGCTCACACATGAAGGATCAATGATCGTACAGAATACATGATGGTGCTTTGCTCTTGTTTGAGAAAATCATTCTTTATTGGCTGTTGTCCAAGCCACCATATGATGGTTTCACTCCCACATGTAAAACATCCTACCCTCAAGCATTTTCAACTTTGGTCTACTTCTAACCTCCTCCTCAAATTCCCTGTTAATGTCATGCCAAATTGCATCCCATCCACTAGTAATCTCATCATTAACAGGTAGTCTCTTTTTCACATGTCCAAAGAGAAACTATAAGGTATTGAAATATATGATGTACAAGTGAAAGGGTGAGAGAAAGAGATCATGTAGGTGTGAACACACCCCAAATAAAGTGGGCATGTAGGTGGAAAAGGGATCTAGGGTTGGCCCAATTCTAGCCCTTGGTGAACCCTATATAAAGGGCAGGATGCTTCACTTTTTGTAACACAAGTAACACAATCAAGACATTCATAAAGTGAAGGTCAAGCCAACTTTGGGGTGGCTGAAATAGAAGGTAATATAGAAGCTTTCTATACATCTTGTGTTCTTGCTCTCTCTCATATATGTTGCTCTATTTTGCCATCAACTATTGCTTCCGTTGTGCATACTCCCCATGATTTTGACACTCCCCACTTTCTACATTACAACATGCTTCAACGATCAGCTGTCTCATGGACAAGTATCCAAAATTATTTGGGAAATCCAAAGAGGATGTAGTAATCACATCTGTCTCTTTAACAATGCCTGGCACATGAACATCCTCGGCCCCATGGATCGGAACTTCAAGAAAGCCACTTTTGTCCCAACTTTACAAAAATGTGCCGCTCTTTGGGTTGCTTAGTATGCTCATTTCCCCACATATGATGTAATCAAGGATGCCTTTCTTCAAAGATTCAGGGAAGATAAAACCTCCATACATGTGCTTGATAAGATATGTCGGATGAACCAAAAAAGCCTCACGGCTATGCTGCTAAGTTTTGGAAGCTTCTCCAAAGACTGGATGCGTCTAATTGGCTCACGGAGGAGAACCTCAATTCCTATTTCATGAAGGGATTAAGCAAGCAGTTGAAAAGGGTAGTGACTAGTTCTGATCTCGCCACAATGACTCTGGATGGTTGAAAAGGGTAGTGACTAGTTCTGATCTCGCCACAATGACTCTGGATGGTTGAATCAGCTCTCATGGTAGAGTGCATGTTGGTAGGGTCCATCAAGAGCAAAGGCAAGAGCAAGAGCAAGTGGAAGTCTAAAAGGTCCTCTTCTTCCGACTCTGAGGAGGAGAAGGAGGATGATTTTGATCACTCAACTTCAAGTGAGGAATCAAAGGAGGAGAAGGAGGATGATTATGATCATTCAACTTCAAGTGAGGAATCAAAGGAGGACGAGGAAGATCGCAAGGCAAGGTCAAAGAGCAAGAAGGCAAGAAAGACAACCAAGGAACTGATTGAGCCATGGCTCAATTGACGAGTGATGGAGTGAAGTCCCCTAGTCAGGCACTTGGTGTGTTCGAGGTGTCAGAATCATGGCTCTTGTGTGCCATTTGTAGAATCACCACACATACCACAAAGGCATGCAAATACAATGGGAGGAAAGCACATGTAGTCTAAGCAAACATTGTGGAAAGCTCAACCCGCCCCACTAATGGCTCCACAGGATTCATACAGAGAAGGCCACCAATCCACCCACGTGGGAATTTTCCTCCCAGGTATGTGCCTGGAGCTCAACGACCCACTTTCACATGGTTCTATTACATTGCCCCAGGTCTTCGCAAATCTTACTCTGAGATTTGGAGGAAGCATAGGGTAGAGGTGGAAGAAGCCTAGGCTTCAGTATCATGCCTACAGGCAGTAAATCTTATGGAAATCGAGGCTCTAGATGAGCAAGAATTAATCAAGCCGACCATAGAGGTGGCAGAATCATCCGCTCTATGGTGGTGACAAGATCCTTGCAACCCGAGACTCCAAAGGTGGGGAAAGAACCAACCTTGGATAAGAGGGGGAAGCAAAAAGGTTGTCACCTGGCAAGAGTAGAACAAGGTATGAACGGAGGTGCCCAATTAGGTGGAAATGTAGCAGGATCGAGAGACATTGCAAAAAAGGAGCCAGAAAGGCCAAGGCCGATCTACTATCAGCAACAAGAAGCCAAAGTCATCATATTACCGATGAACCCAAATGAGGGAGGCAAAGTGCCCTCACCATAACCAGATGGGAATCAGGAGACGCTACCACATAATTTGTGGGAAGATCTTAAGTGGTAGCTCCTCACATTAGTGCCGAACTTCATGGAGTAGCTACTATGCCGCCTGATGCCCTAGGAGGAGAAGATGGCACCCTCATAGCCTCTGGAAGCCATGCACATTGAGAGGACAAAAACTCTCTCCCAGGGAAGCCCCTATTTATGATGAAGCCATCTTGATGATCCAAGTCAAGTTGGCCAGAGTGGACATAAAAGAAATACTGGTTGATGGTGTATTAGGACTCAACATTTTATGGATACGACATGCAAAATGCTTGGGTTGAGTAGATGGGATCTAGCCCCGTTTGCCATGAAAAAGGTGGATCAAAGGTGAGTTCAGCCACACAGATTAATCCGCGACCTCACACTGTAATTCTCTAGATTAACTTTTGATATTGCAGTAGTGGTGCTCCACTTGGAGGACATAAAAGGTGCCTACTTGATGTTACTGGGCAAACCATGGCTTAGGTAGGAAAGGAGTAAGCAAGACTAGGATGTGGAAAGGATAACTATCTAGCGCGAGGAAATAAGAAAGTCAAGATTTTTGTAGTCGGTCAAAGGAAAGTGGAGAATCCTTCTCAATCAAAAGTAGCTGAGGGAGTAAACATGCTTGACAGATTAGACCTCAATGAAGAGGAAGAATATCTCCAGTAGAATGCAAATATGATCAGCCTGTTTGAGGTTGATGTGGTTTGAATCATGGAGAGACATTGACAAACCCTTCATCACAAGAATGAAGCCACAGCAAGGATGAGCCCAATCCACTGAGTGAAGGAAAATTTTATGATTAGGTTGAAGAGTTTTATGAAGCCTTAGCAAATGATGGCAATACATTGAGTTTGCAACAAATCATTACAGCAGTAGACAAAGCCTTTGAAAGAAACCTAAAGTGGCCCAAACGTGTCAGAGAAGATGAAACACTGAGTCATGGAAAATGTTCACAGTCGTGCAAACGTTCACTCGACTCCATTTTGTTGAAATTTAAGCATTGTGATGAGCTATGGTGGTGGATCAAACACTAGAATCAACATCATTAACAAAATGATTAGCAAATAAATTAAGACCTGATTAGGAAATAAATTAAGACATAATTAGTGGGTAATTAGCAAATAGATTAATGTAGGCATGGATACTCAAAAACCAAAAAATTCTCATTCGGGCAATGCCTCAATTTATAGAGTTTACATCAAGCATCTAATCCCACTGATTTATCCATGATTCACTCCACCTCTTTTCCCTGATTCTCTCCACCTCTTCACTTTTCCCATAATATCTCCTAGAATATCTCCACACTTCCTAAATCTTCTCATGCTACCCTTTATTCTCTCCCAGTAGATTCTTCTCACCTTTTCACAGGTTCTTTCACATTTACTCAATCTCTTTTACAGCCTCTTCCCGCACACACCCTTCACTTGTATTAAGTTCAACACCTCCCCTCAAGTGAATACTCCTAGTACACCTAGACCCTATACCAAGTTTGCCTTTTCCTTAATTGATAGTCCGCGACTAGTGTCTACACCTCCCCTCAAGTTAACTTAGCACACCTGGACCCTGTACCAAGTTTCTCTCTTACTTGATAGCCCGCAACCAGTGCCTCAAGTCCCTAAACTCCATAGTCCTTGACACTCTCTCTCTCTATGTGTCCAAGGCTACTATAAGTGCCAGCGACCTTGACTAAAGTGCTCACACATACATCTACCACGTGGCCTACATCATTGATGGCTCAGAGGTGGTTTTACTTTGTTGGGGCAGGTTACATTGGGTTGTGGGGTCTCTCTCTCTCTCTCTCTCTCTGAGATTTTCACATGGCTCCTCACTCTTTGGAGCCTCACATCTTCTCTTGTCTTCAGTCTTCTTGTCGTGGCAGCTTCTCTCCATGCGTCCGTCTCTTCTTTCAGTCTTCTTGTGGGCAGCTTCTCTTCTTGTGGTAGCTTCTCTTCTCATGTCCATGTCTTCCTTTAGATCTTCTTGGTGTGGATCCTCTTCTTGGAAAGAGATATTCTTCTTCTTCCATGGCTGGGACCATGAGCTTGTCCGTCAGGTCTTTTTGCTCCATGTGAGCAACATGTTTCAATGTTTTGCTGATAGTTTCTTTGGGCTTTTGATGTTCATCTTGTGTCATTATGCAATGCAGACCCAAATTTATGGGGGAGGTCTTACCTCTTGCCTTATTCTGGACAAGGGCAGTGTCTGATCCCATATTTACACTGATGTAATGTGCCCAATACATAATGCGTATAGCATTCATTCTTATGCACATTCCCAAACGCAACTTTGGCTATGAATAATCTTTATTTTGAGTAAGATTTACAGGCATTAACTAAGGGTTAAATGCAAAATGATGATTATCACAATTTTATCAGCACAATTTTACCAAAAATTACATTAAATCAAGGGTAACCAATTTGTACGGGATGGTTGGAGTATCAAACCAACTCCGAATTGCAATCTAAAGTTATAAGGATCTGTATCAGATACCTAATGGTTAATTTGAACCCTCAATTGCACCAAAATATAGTGATTAGCACTGATTAATCACTGATTAGCAAATTAATCCACTGTTTTGTGTGCAAAAAATAGAGTATGCGGGGAGTCCAGATCTGGTGCCTTAGACTTCAAATGCGCTCAAATTCTTTCAAAGGCATCAATAGCAATGAGTCTAGTAGAGGATTAAGCCAATAAACACAAGATTTGACCAAATATTGAAAGCTTGATCTCTGTTTTACCAAAGTCACCTACAGATTTGATGAAGAGCTTGGATCTCAGTGTAGACTTGATGAAACTGAATTCTGTCTTCACTAGCTTGTAGAGCATGCTTGAAAACACCTTGGGCTAAGAGGAATTGAAGCAATTTGATTTGATGAAGTGGTAATGTCAAAAACTCCTCAAAAAAAAGGTGCCAACGAAATTCGCGATTTCTTCCTCATTCCTTGGCGGTTTGTGCTTTTGTTTGGATGAGCTTGAGGAGCATAGAGTTGGCTATCATGTGCTAGAAGGATTTGGCCTAATTTTTTGTGTGCAAGGTGAATGAGTTCCTCCACTAGCTGGGGGTACAGAGGTGAGTTGAAAAAAGAGGAAAAATTATAATTTTCTACTAATCCTAATTAGCAAAGTAATTAGCAAGATAATGAGCTAACAAATTAGCATGGCTCTGATACCACATTGAAATTTGAGCATTGTGATGAGCTATGGTGGATCAAACACTAGAATCAACATCATTAACAAAGTGACTTGCAAATAAATTAAGACGTAATTAGCAAATAGATTAGTGGGTAATTAGCTAATTAGTGGGTAATTAGCAAATAGATTAATGTAGGCATGGATACTCAAAAACTAGCAAATTCTCATTAGGGCAATGCCTCAATTTATAGAGTTTACATCAAGCATCTAATCCCACTGATTTCTCCATGATTCACTACACCTCTTTTCCCTAATTCTCTCCACCTCTTCACTTTTCCTAGAATATCTCCACACTTCCTAAATCTTCTCATGCTACCCTTTATTCTCTCCCAGTAGATTCTTCTCACCTTTTCACATGTTCTTTCACATTTACTCATTCTCTTTTACAGCCTCTAACCAAGGGCTTGTTCCCGCACACACCCTATTCACTTGTATTTTCAACACACTTTTGGGAAAAAAACCAAAAATTACCTTTTTCAAATTTGTGGAGACAAAAGACATACATTCATGTCAAACATTTTAAAAAAACCACTACTTTTGTGGAAAAACATGCATAAAACATTACTTACATTTTACTCTAAATCCAAAAACATCCAATTTGAAAAAAGAATTACAAAGGAGAAGAACTCTTCCAATCAACTAGAAGAATCATTGGACCTTTTGCTTAAAAATATCAATTGTTTTCTAGCACAAGTGTCCATAAGTTTTTAACTTAAATCCATACACAAGAATTTCTATATCATACAAATTAAGCATGTCCACATGTTGACGAATTACACTTTTCTTTCCTTTTTTGCTTTCAATTGTTTAAGCATCTCTAGATCATACTTTGTCTTGAGCATAAATACGTTTTGCACCAATACACGTTTCTAGACTCCGTGTTATATGTAGCATGTTATCTACAAACTGATAGGTGGTAAAATTGACATTACTTTTAGACCCAATATAATTTGATGAAACTCTCTTACATTGGACTAGTGCATTATCTAAGAAAATAAAATTTCTTTGTATACAAAGTTGATCCAATGTTTGAATTTAAGTATATTTTGATATTAAGGTAGGTAGGTATATGGAGTCCATGGCCATAGAAGAGGTTGAAGGCAAAGATGTCTCTAGATTGAGATAGAAATCCAACGATCCAAACGGTCAAATTTTAGATGGTAGTGATTACTACAATTTTTCACTTTACTTTATTTTGATCTAATAGCTCGATTGTGAGTTATAGTCTTTGCAAAAACACAGCTTTTAGTTTATAACAGTTAAATTTTAAGCCATGAAAATGATAAAAGTTATTGTTTTAAAAAATTGATGAAAATTTGGATTCTAGAATCCACTTTGTTGATTTTGGAATCCAATATTCCGTGACAAACTGAAGTTTCTATCATGCTAGTGAAATTTTCGTCCAAAAAAAAGAGATTTTCGTCCATAATAATTTTACTTTTATTAGACGAAAAATTTAGTCCATCGGTGGAAAACATTTTCATCAACAGAATTTTTTCCGTTGTTGATGGAAAAAAATTCCGTCGATGAGAATTTGGATTCCAGAATCCAAGTAGAATTTGGATTCCAGAATCCACTTGGATTCTGCAATCTGAATTTCCGTCGATGGTTTGAAATTTCTGTCACCAAAAAGTTTTTCCATCAAAAATTTTATTGACGATAAAAATTCCATCGATGGAAAAAATTCCCGTAAAAAATTCCATCGAGGGAATCCAAATTCTCATCAACAAAAAACTTTTACATCGAAAATTGCATCGTCAAAAATTCCGTCGATGAAAAAATTTCCGTGGATAAAAATTTGGATTCTAAAATCCAAATTTTATCGACGAATTTTTTTTTATTGATGGAAAAAAAATCCGTGGATGAGAATTTGGATTCTAGAATCCAAGTCCTGATCGCGACAAAAAAATTTACGTTGAAAATTTCATGGACGGAAAATATTTTCGTCAAAAATTCCGTTGATGAAAAAATTTCCATGGATAAAAATTTGGATTCTAGAATCCAAATTTTATCGACGGAATTTTTTTCCATCGCCGATGAAAAAGAAAATCCGTCGCGATGAGAATTTGGATTCTAGAATCCAAATTTCCGTCGACAAATTGACATTTACATTGTTGGATTGAAACTTTCGTCGACGAAAATTTGGATTCCAGAATCCAAGTGCATTCTAGAATCCAGATTTTTTTCCCCATCGACGGCCTTTTTTTATCAACGGAAATTTTATTCTCGATAAGCTTGATTTTTTGTCTTGTAAAAGTAAAATTTTTATTCATAATGGACCAAAATTTCTCTTTTTCGGATGGAAATCTCACTCTCATGATAGAAAGGTTAGTCTTTTGGATTCCAGAATCTACTTTGTAAATAAAGTGGATTCTATAACCCAAATTTCTATCAATTTTTCAAAATGACAACTATTGTCATTTTCATGGTCCAAATCTAAATGTTATAAACTAAAATTTATGTTTTTGCAAAGACTATAACTCTAAATCGAACTACTAGATCAAAATAAAGTAAAACTAATAAATTATAGTACTCACTACCATCTAAAATTTGACTGCCTGGATCGTTGGTTTTCTATCTGAATCTAGAGAAATCGTTTCGTTCAATAAGCCTCTTCTATGGCCATGGACTCCATATACCTTCTTATCTTGATATCAAATATATGCTCTAATTCAATGATTGGGATAAAGTGCAATGATTGGGATGAAGTTAGTAAATTCTTGTAGAAGAAAAGGCACATTTTTGTAATTCTAAGTAAAGAATGTATTATAGATTACATAGACATGCGTGAATTATTAGTAGTTTTAAAGAATATTAGATCTTGTCTCATTGACCTTGTTTTTCATGACTCACGAACATTTTTCAGGACTCGCTGAACATTTTTCATGACTCGCTGTTATGAACTGATGGAGATGAATGTGCTAAAAGACATGGTGTGAGCTTAATGATTGAATGAATCAAACAATGGAAATGATCATCACATAAGCAAACTCACACCAATAGTAACACATACTACAACTTAGATAATAATGAGATGTAACCAATGAGAAATAGAGTATACTCAAGGTCACCACAAGCATCAAATAAACACAAGCTAATGGAAAATGCAAAGAGGAGAGTATTTCCACAAAGAACCACTTAGTATATTTATCACTAAGCAAGTACAAAAAGCATAGTCATTACACTCTCCACTTAGCTCTCTAGTTAGCTCTCAAGTGTGAGTAGTATACCTTGTTTATATAGGCTCAAGAGAAGGAGGCGCCTAGGGCCCATGAATCTCTTCACCTCCCTTAGATTTCTCACTAGACTCACCTAAATAGTGATGCGTCAATCATTGGAAATTATCTACTAGACCTACACTCAGTTACCCGGGTGAACTCCTAAGAAACCATATGTATCACGTGTGTTTAAGGGGTATTAAAAAAAACCCTTACCTATGAATTTTTCATGAATAAAATGACCCCTTTTTCTTTAAGGACTTATAGGTTTTTTTTCAAAATTGATTTAAAAGACCCCTTCGATAAATGTATTTTTGTAAATGTACTTTATAAATTTAAATTAAAAAACCCCTTCATTTGAACTCACGTGGTATATACTTATGTATTTTTGGGTGAACCCCCCGAGCTTAGTTACTCGAGTAAATGAGCCTTCTAACCTTAGAACCAGACACTCCAAGGTATCACTAAGGATATCACACTAAGAATAGATATCCTTAGTGTGATATCACACTAAGAATGGATGCTAGATCACATATCTTTTAACATCCTCCCTTGATCAAGAAGTACCCCATGGGCTATAAAAAGTACCCCACGGGCTATAAAAAGTCATACATAACAACTGAAAAAATAAGGAGTTGGAGAAGTTTGCATCCTCCTTCTCTGGTTACTTTGCCTTGCCCTTCTCTTTCTCCTCTTCATCCTTCTTCCTTTTGAAGAAATCTTTTGATGATGTGGCCCTTGTTTTTACAATAGTACCAAGTCCTAGGAGCCTTGGTCTTCTTGTCCTTGGCTGTAGTGGAATAGACATGCTCCACTAGAACTGGTGTTAAAGAAGCTGAATCTTTGGAACCCTCCATGCGGGTTTCCTACAGGAATGAGGGGAGAAGTCGATGAGGTAAGAGTATGATTGGTTTGACTGGCTATCATTGAGACACACTGTTCATAATAAGGAGGCATTCTAGAGAGCAACACATAGATGGCATCCTCTTCATCATCAATGGTAGCACCTGCACCATTGAGTTGATCAATCATACATCGAATGTGATTGACATGAGAAGAAACACTAGCTTTGTCATTCTTTTCCATTCTGTAAACAAAAAAATGTTTTGCTGAAGGGGTGAAGGACTGCTATAAGTCTCTTCACACCACGGGGGCGGGGGGGAGAAGAGTTAAGGACACTGCCTCCTAGCAAGAGGGGGATAGAGGAAAATTGCCTCCTAGCAAGAGGGGGATAGAGGAAAATTGCCTCCTAGCAAGAAAAGTGGCAAATGAGGGGGTGTGGCTATAAGGGACAGCTATACTACAGCAAGTACACTACATTGGGACAGACGGCGGTACGGACAACGGCACAACAGAGCATAAGCTACGCAGAAATGCATGTTGCCCATGGAGCACCCCGAGGGTTTATATAATTGTGGGGTATGGGTATGGGCGCTGTGCAAAGCAAGGACAAAAGGATGGTGTACCAGCAAAGGCTGTAGATCAGTGGCCTGCATAGCTCACGGGGAAAGATACGATGTCGGTTAATAGGGAAAGGAGTGGTATGCATGTACCTTATTTGGTCATGGGCAGCATGGGTGTCCATGTAACGATACGTGTGGACCACACAGTGGGCGGCCGTCCTTTGGTTCTTGTGCGGCCATCGTACGAGAACCCTGGTAAGTGTGTACGGTCCAAATTTTGGGACAAAGTCCCCAAATTTGGGGCACTGGCCTTGATTTGCATGCCGGACCTCCCCGAGGGGCGATTTTTTTATATCTCGGATGTTCTCCTGGTCGTTGGGGTGAAGACTATTTGTCAGTTGACGCCCGGTCGTGCATTTATCAAGGTTTAAAGGTCATCGCTTTTTAACTAAAAATTACTGAAATTTGCGTATAAGCTTGATCTCGTGTCCGTTTTGGATGCTGTAAAATCCTATATTAGGGTAAAATCACGCGCATATTCCAAATTTGGGCTCAAAATTTGAAGATTCTAAGTAGAAATGACGCATTTAATAAAATCATTGATTTTTACATCATAAAAACTCATAAATTTATCTATTACATGGACATTTCTTTATTAGTGAAGATGGGTATGTTACAGTTTCAGAAAGTAACACAAAGCTTGGATTAAACACAAAGTGCATATAATAATGTTAAAGCTCTCCTACACAACAGAAGGTGGTGAGACCCTTCTTTTATAGGCTCAATGAAGGGTCTCTCATCCACTTTCCCACTTTCCCACTTGCCCCTCTCATGCCACCTAGAAGTGGTACCTTTAACGAACCATGGGTTATAAGCTAACCCATGGTGTACACCTTTGCCTAACCCTTAGCATAAATGTATTAAATCCAATGATACAAACTAAGTGATGGATGTAGATCAAGCTATTCTCAACACCCTCTCTTGATCTACGTACCACGTAAGGTGTGTAGATCAAGGAGTCACGTAGTCACATAGTATCACAAAGAAATTAAAAAGATCAATCTGAATCCGAACAATATTAGCCTCCTCCTCACATTTATGTTTTCCTTTGTCTTTCGCGCCTCCCTTCATTGAGCCTATAAAAGTAGGGTCTCAACAAATAGAGCATGGACAAAGTTTAGTCAAGAACCCCATCACTTAAAACATGGTCTTGGTCTTGATCGAATCAATCCATTTTCGCATAGATCAAGGAAGTGGTTAACTTGGCCGGTAGTGCTTATCAATTACAACAACCTACCACCATTCATGTACATAAAGAAGAAGCATCTAATATTGAGTTTATGGATTCCAAGTACACATGCACAAGCAACATGATCTGAAATTATATCCACCCAACATGTTTATACTTCTTGAATACTCTGATTTGATACAACACTGTGATGGAGGAAAACGACAAGTAAAAGAAATCAATGTGTACATGGCACCACTCATCAATGATCTACAACAACTATGGAAAGAGATAAAAGTGCTTGACGTGTCCAAGCCTACAAGCAAACAAAACTTTGAGGCTTGTGGCATTCTAATAGGGACTATTCATGACTATCTTGCCTATGGTTATTCTTCAGTATAGAGTTACTTTGTTTGGATTTGAAAGTGATCTAGAATAACAATTGCACTAAGACTTTGATTGTTTGTAGATCTATCAACAAAGGATTACAAGGCATGTCCACCATGTAAGGATTGGCTACGATCAAAATATAGCAAGAATCTCAACAAGAGTATATATCTCCAACATAGAAGATTTTTGCCTGAAGTACACATATTGCAATCGAAAGAACAAGCAAGACATTTCAATAGAAGGATTGAGAGTGGAGTGTGCCCTATACGTATGACTCCTATGGATTGGTATAGAAAAATGGACAATTGGGCCTATTATTGATCCAAATGCAGAGCCCACAAGCTCATATATTGCGATCAAAATAACAAGAAAGACATTTCAATAGAAGGATTGAGAACTGTGGAGTATGAGTGGAGTGTGCCCTATATGAATGACTCCTATGGACTGGTATAGAAAAATGGACAATTGGGGGGGCTATTATATATCCAAATGTAAAGCTCACAAGCTCATATTGTGATCGAAATATTAAGAAAGACATTTCAATAGAAGGATTAAGTGTCGAGTGTGCCTTATATGAATGACGTCTATGGCTTGGTGTAGAAAAATGGACGATTGGGCCTATTCTAGATCCGAATTCAGAGATCACAAACGATGAGGAAGACGAGGATTGTCATAGAGATAGAGAGAAAAATTTGATGTCACCTGAGATTTCAATATTGTGTAGTTTGGAATATTAGAAAGAATTGAAAATCACACATATTCTTGATTCCATGCATATTTTAAAAAATGCTAGACACTCACTTTGGAAACATCTTGTGGGTATCAAAGATACAGAGGTTGTGAGGGCCGATTTAAAGAAGCAAAACTATAAACCATCTTTACGGCCTATTGTAAGTCCTAAAACGGGAAAGATAACTTATCGTCATATGCACCATGGGTACTGACAAAGGGTGAGATGAATACGATCAATGATAGGATGAGATCGATACGTATACCTACAAGATATGGTGCATCATTGGGAAACCTGTTTACTATGGATGACAACACTTTTTCTGGATTAAAGATACATGGCATAACTTCCTAAAGGTAGGCCATGGCTATGAATCTTATTCTTGACAGTTGTTAATTTGTGTGGATACTAACATCAAATGTGGACTATTTGCAGCATATCTTGCTACTTGTAATTGATGGATGCTTAACCGAGGGCATTCAAGATATCATATACCATTTGGGGGGTCACTTGCGAGGTATTGCTTCTTCAAAAATGCATCTAGGGTTCTTCTTTGCAATTTAAGTTAGTTATCGATTGGTGTTTTTTTAGTTTCTAGGTGGATCAGGTCAAAGAAAATAGACACTCGGGAGATTCCACAAAAACGTTAGATTGCATGGAGTTTCTATGCTTGATGGAAAAAGAATTTCCTACATCCTTTTTTGACATCCAAACCCATGTGCTTATGCACCTTGTTGAGGAGGTAGAGTTTGTTGGAGTTGTAACAACACGATTGATATTTTGGATTGTAAAATTTATATGAATCTTGAAGGGTCTTGAAAGATCCAAAGCATCTCCAACTGCCAGCTTGTAGGCATCTCAGAGGGCTGATGGAGGCCTATTAAAGGAAATTAGAGTTGGAGCATGGTGTATGAAAAGATGCAAGGGGAAAGAGAGCTTGAGCTCTTGCAAGCACACACACACACTCACAAAAACTCTTATAGAGAACACACAAGGTGAGAGGCTGAAAATTTTCTTTATCTCTACTCAGCACTCAACACACCATATACAAGATAAGAGTACACGCAATATGAAAGGTACTCAACCAATACATACACGGGTTCTCTATAGTGTGAACCCGACTAAATGAGCTGGCGCTATAACTATGCCAGTCTCTAGAATGGCTGTTACACAGCCTGTCATCCCACTGGCCGCATATCACCCAAGATCTCACCAACCATGCCAGTAGTGTAAGTGTGGGGCCTATCCCCCATGCGGGTCATGAGTGTCCACCGCCTCACTAGATGAGCTCGATATCTCAACACTCCCCCTCAAGCTCAACTCCATCTCATGTACACCAAGCGAAGCCCTGAATCTGCGGAGCTTCTCTGTACCCAATGCTTTGGTGAAGATGTCAACTACCTGATCCTCTGTGCTGACATAAACAAGGTCAAGATCTCTTGCCAAGACCTTCTCTCTGACGAAGTGGTAGTGGACCTCTATGTGCTTCGTACGAGCATGAAAGACTGGGTTCCTGGCCAACTGTATAGTGCTAATGTTGTCACAGAAAATGACAACTTGTCTATCCACTGATAGACCCAAATTTGCAAGTAGCTTTCTCAACCAAGCTACCTCACATGTTGCCATAGTAGCTCCTTTGTACTCGGCCTCTGTACTCGATAGAGCAACCGTAGGCTGCTTCTTGCTGCTCCAAGTCACAGCAGCACTCCCCAAAGAAAACATGAATCCACTGGTAGATCTTCTATCTGAGATACTACCAGCCCAATCAGCATCTGTGTACCCATGTACACATATCTCTATCCCAGTCTCATAGAATAGTCCACAATGCAAAGTAGACTTCACATACCTCAGTATGCATCTCACTGCATCCAAATGCGGTTTTCGTGGAACCTACATAAACTGACTCACCAACCCAACAACATAGCTCAAATCTGGTCTGGTGATCGTCATGTATATCAAACTTCCTACAATGCTCCTGTACATAGTAGGATCCTCCAAGATCTCTCCTGAATCTGCACTCAACTTGCCATTCTGATCCAATGGCATAGAAATAGGTTTACAGCCTGTTATACCATACTTGGACAACATGTCCAAGCCATACTGTCTCTGCAGTAATCCAATACCATGTGGTGACCTAATCACCTCAATGCCCAAGAAATATCTAAGCTCCCCCAGATCCTTCATCTCAAACTTCTGTCTTAGCAAGATCTTTACATCAATGATCTCTGCATCATGGTCCCCCGTAATGATCAAGTCATCTACATAGATGACAACAAGCACAACCCCTTTATCACCATGTCTCACATACAGCGAGAAATCTGCATTGGCTACATGAAAGCCAATAGTGGCAAGATATTCAAAAATCTTGTCAGACCATGCTGTTGGTGCTTGTTTTAAGCCATACAAGGCTTTCTTCAACTTGCAAACATGCTCGGGGTGACCCACATCCTCATATCCAAGTGGCTGCAACATATACACCTCTTCTTGCAAATCCCCATGCAAGAATGCATTCTTTACATCCATATGATGTAAAGACCATTGCTTTGACGCAGCCACTGCTATCACAACTCTCACCGTTGCCATCTTGGAAACTGGGCTGAAAGTTTCCTCATAATCAATCCCATATGTCTGCGCATATCCTTTGGCTACCAATCTAGCCTTGTACCTGTTTATGCTTCCATCACTGTTATGTTTAACTTTGTACACCCACTTGCATCCAATGGCTTTCTTGCCTTCAGGCAATTGCACTAAATCCCAAGTTTCATTTCCATATAGTGCATCCATCTCCTCATCCATAGCTTTCTCCCAACACACATTTCCAACAGCCTCATCAATGCATGTGGGCTCTACAACCTGCACAACCTTTGCCATATATGCATAGTGATGTGCCACATAACCATCATATGTAAATCTCTGCACAGGGTTCTTCACTCTCCCTGATCTTTGCAGCTTTTCATTCATGGCTTCCATAGCCTTCTTTACACCAGGTGTTCTCATAGCTGGGATCCCAAGCTCCTCATCAGGGCTCATATCTGAGCCACTAGACTCTCCATCAACATGAGAATGCCCTGCAGAAATGTCAGGCACACCAAGGGGCTCAACCACTTTCTCTTTTCCTTTACGTGATGTAGTAATCACATTTGCAGGGCTGGTATTATGACGCAGCCTGCCACTCCATGGTCTATCAACAGACCCACTAGATGAGGACTCTCCTGGTCCACTCAAAGACTGTGATTGCTGACCTGCATTCTGTGCAACCACAGTTCCACTCACATCAGCCCCAACAGCTTCTTTTTCAGCAACATACGAGCTGCTCATCTCATCAAAGACAACATCCCTGCTTACCCTTAGCTCACATGTAGCAGGGTTATAACACCTGTATCCCTTTTGCTCAAGGGAGTATCCAATAAACACACATTTTTCAGCTTTTGGATCCAGCTTAGTTCTCAGCTCATCTGGCACATGCACATATGCAATGCATCCAAAAACTTTCAGATGAGACAAATCTGGTTTCCTGCCAGTAAACCTCTCCTCTGGAGTTACATCATGTATGGCTGTAGTTGGAGTCCTGTTCATGATGTATACTGCTGTAGAAACAGCCTCAGCCCAATAGCAATGCGGCATATTCTTCTCTTCTATCAATGCTCGCGCAATCTCAGCAATGTGCCTGTTTTTTCGCTCAGCAACTCCATTTTGTTGCGGAGTGTATCTGCATGTAAACTGTCTCCGAATACCATTCTTCTTCAAAAATTCAGAGAACTCATTGGAGAAGTACTCTCCCCCTCCATCTGACCTTAGGCACTTTACATATTTCCTTGTTTGCTTTTCAACTAAAACTCTGAAATTCTGAAAGTGAGTGAACACCTCACTCTTCTCCTTCATGAAATATACCCACACTTTCCTTGTGTGGTCATCAATGAAAGTCACATAATATCTGCAGCCTCCATAGATATGGTCTTTGTAGGACCCCATACATCTGAATGCACAACATCTAGTGCATTTCTGCTCACATATCTGTTACGTGGAAACACATGCTTTGTTTGCTTCCCAAATTGGCATGCTTCACATATTTTCTGCATACCTTCCACTTTAAATTTTTGGCGGCCCTGTCACAATTCCTTTTGTTTGCATAGACTTTAATCTCTGCACATTTACATGTCCAATCCTTTTATGCCAAATGTCTGTGTCTGTAACAATTCCTGAACCATTTGCAAACATCGCAGCACTCATTTCAGGCATGTCTACATTCAACGTAAACATTTTGCCCACTCTGTTGCCTTTTGCAACCAACCTGCACTTATCTTTGAAATCTTCAACATAACACCCATCAGGGTTAAACCGAACCTGCAAACCCTACTCAATCATCTGGCCAACTGAAACCAGATTCTTTGTTATGTTTGGTACATGAAGTACATCTGCAAGGTACTTCACTTTGCCATCCTGCATAGACAATGGCACATCTCCAACGTGGGCAATTGGATGAGCAGTGTCATCCCCTGTTTCCACAAAACCTGGTCTTTCTGGGTTTTTCATCTCCTTGAACCACTCCCCATGACTCGTCATGTGGTTCGAAGCGCCTGAATCCACATACCATACATTATCTTTTTGTGCTGCATCAACATTTTTAGACATGGCATTCACGACATGCTGCATAACAAACAACCTTTCATTATCCTCATTATTTTTGCTTGAGGATACATAGTTGTTTTGCTGCACTTTCCCATTTTGCATGTCAGCCTGCTTCTTATAACATTCTCTCTGCACATGTCCAGGCTTACCACAATAATAGTATTCATGTGCATCATTATACTGCCTTTGCCAATTTCCACGGCCTCTTTGACTCCCCCTACCTCTGAATTTGCCTCTTCCACCTGCGTGTTGTTGGTGTTGTTGTTGATTCTGGGACTGTTGTTGTTGCTGCTCTGCTGGCCATAATTCTGATTACCTGTTCGGCCACCTCCTTGACCGCGTCCTCCTCTACCTCGTCCTCTTCCTGAACTCCTGTAGAAGGCCTGTTGCTCTGAACTGTTTTTGCTTTGTGAATACTGTTGGTCTTCACCCAAGCTCTTCTCTTCAATAATCAGCATAGACACCAAATCTGTAAAGTTGGGAATGTTTTCCCGAGTCTGAATAGACGTTTTGAACGCCTTGTATTGTGGCCCGAGACCACGTAGACAGACTTCCACCTTGTCATCATCATCTACTGACACACCAATAGATGCAAGGGATTCCACAATACCCTTTATCTTCAGCGCAGAGTCACAGACATGCTCTTTTTCTCCACAGTATGAAGTTCATTCTTCAACTGTATCTTACGTGCCTTGGTATTTGTTTCATAAAGCTTTACCAAGGTGTCCCACGCCTCCTTGGGGGAATTGGCATCCTGAATGTGCCCAATCATGGTGTCCTGTATACTAATGGAGAGCCAATACATAACCTTCCTGGCTCCTTGGTTCCAGCCTTTAAACTCTTTCACATCTGCAGCAGTCAGATTTACCGGTATCTCCGGTGCCTCTTCATGCTCACCTTCTATGTAGTCCCAATAGCCTTTTCCCATCAGGAAATTCGTCAACCTGAACCTCCAAGCATGAAAGTTATTCTTATCCAGCTTCTCAGCCACAATCTGTGTTATGCCATCATTAGACATCTTGCCAAACACACAATTTTACCAGAAACTGCACTCTGGTTTTTCTACACAAACTGCTGTATTTTCTGCACAGCGGTACTGTAGTACTCTCAAATGTCACAACCAGTGACTTCAATGTGCATACATACACCCAATGGCAACTGTAGACCTCTTTGCAGCACCACCCATAGTGTCTGCACAGTCAATCTGTCTTCCTGCAGTGCTTAAAACAGAATTCTGCAGAGAATCGATGACTTACCCGCAGTGCTTGAAATCGCATGCTTTCTAAAAAACAGAGTTCCAGACGCGCCCGAGACGTGTTTTCTGCCCGGAATTTCTGTATAGTTGCCCTATAGCTTTACTCCCGTGAAGAAAGCTCCTCAATCAGAGATCGTTTGCCGGTGCCTCCCGTAGAGCTCCCGACAAGGGTGTAGTCACCAACACAGTAGGGAAGAGTAGTTGAAGCTCTTACCCTCGTACTGCTTCCTGTGGTTCTCTTGCTTGCATCTCAGCCCTTAGCACAAACCAGGCTCTGATACCATGAAAAGATGCAAGGGGAAAGAGAGCTTGAGCTCTTGCAAGCACACACACACACTCACAAAACCCTAATAGAGAACACACAAGGTGAGAGGCTGAAAATCTTCTTTATCTCTACTCAACACTCAACACACCATATACAAGATAAGAGTACACGCAATATGAAAGGTACTCAACCAATACATACACGGGTTCTCTATAGTGTGAACCCGACTAAATGAGCTGGCGCTATAACTATGCCAGTCTCTAGAATGGCTGTCACATAGCCTGTCATCCCACTGGCCGCATATCACCCAAGATCTCACCAACCATGCCAGTGGTGTAAGTGTGGGGCCTATCCCCCAGGCGGGTCATCAGTGTCCACCGCCTCACTTGATGAGCTCGATATCTCAACAGTGTACAGGTGGACCAGAGGTAGAGGATGTCTCCCATCAAGTTTGGTAGTGTTTGGACAAGTGGAAGTGGTTGTCGGCCATGGGGTAAACCCCTTGGGGTTGATTAAGGCTAACAAATGTACCAGCATTCATGCAGTCATTTTGTACCATATGAATAAAAAAATTCATGACACCCAAACTTTCTCCTCTGTCTTAATCATCTTAATTCAACATCAATGTTCTTAATCAAGATTAGGGATATGGATAAGTATAGCAACAACACCCAAAGACACTTCTATATGAGGCTACCGAAGCTAGCTACCTAAGGGATGGCTTGAGGTGCTTCCAAGCTTGAAGTAAGCTAGCTGCAAATGTGTCCTCAAAAAATGGGCTAAATCTATGGGCCCACATCTCTATGAAGATCCATATGGTACTCTGCAGCCAAGGGCCCTCTAGGCTTAGGGTAAATGCTGAAATCCAGGCCAAGAGGAAGTCCTTTTAAGGCTCACCACCGGGAGGGTGTCCTCTAACAATTAGCTTGCCCAACAGGGCGTGGCTCTAAATAGCACGATCAATGATGCCTAGGCCCCCTTTTTTGCTTTGGCTGAATGATCACTCTCCATGCCACCTTGGCACGAGCACGCCTCCCATCACTACTGGCCCATAAGAAGTTCCAGATCAATTGATGTACCTAGCCAATGCATGCTGAGGAGAAGGCCCAACATGAAGTAATGTACCACATGGTGGCAAGAAGGACCTGGTTTCCACCACCACTCGACCGGCTAAGGAGAGCCTCGCAGAACTCCAGTACAAAAGCTTCATCAGAATTCTCACCAAGATAACAGAATGGAGTGCTCCTCGAGGTCCATTAGAAAGCCTCAACCATTAGGGGAAGGTTGAGGTCTATAGGGGCCCTTTAAGATGCCATGTGATTAAAAGGTTATTAAGGAAAAGGGCCAATCATGTGATGCCATGTATACAAAAATGTTGGGTGATTAAAGGTGGTCAAAAGATTCTCTAGAAGATGCCTTTTTGTACTTTTCATTCCCAAAAATTGGGGGAAAGTTTTTGAAATTTCGGACATCCATAACTTATACATATGAGCTCAAAATTTATCGGAGATTAGAGATCTAGAATCTACTCGCTGAGCTCTTTCCATAGATATGTCACATGATATGGTTTTGCCCACTCAATTTTAAATTCAATTTTGGCGGGAAACTTTGAAATTGAAACTTCTAGCCATTTGAAGAATAAGAAGGTATCTAAAGTCAAAGAAACTTAACATTTTAACAAAAAGTCATTAAAATCATAATATGGCAGCTTAAAGGGCCCCTATAGACCTCAACCTTCCCCTAATGTAGGTGCCAAGTCAGGGCAGGTGCAGAGCCTACCCAAAAATCGCACAAATTATGCCAGTTGATCTACACTCTTGATGCACAACAAAAGATCTTGATCACCTCAGCAAATCTCTAGAGATTTCCCATATCTCCTTATAGGTATGCTGTTGTGTTATCTGCTACAAACTCTGAGTGCAGCAGGTTCTCGTCTATGGAGGGGAAGACGCAATCCCTGGAGTCCTGTCTCCTGAGCTGAGAGAAAATTACTCATGGCCTTGGTGACTGTCCCGTGTACACCCATGCTTTTTAACTCAAATCCATACACAATAATTTCTACATCTTGCAAATTAAGCATGTTCACACGTCAATGAATTCCACTTTTCTTTCATTTTTTGCTTTGTTTAAGCATCTCTGGATCATACTTTTCCTTGAGTGCATCGGTTGAAAAAGTTTTATACCAGTGTACTTCCACATAAGTAACAAAATTGCCCTCATGGATAAGTTTTGTGACTTTGGCCAACCAAAATGGATGATTGTTCTCATCATCTGTAAGTACGAACTACAATCATTGTGCCCTCATTTATCTCATTTACATTACCCTCCCACATTTCTTTCTCTTGTAGATGACGCTTGGTTGATTTTCGAGGCCCAACATACATTTCCCTTGTTTCTCCATGGACCATTGCTAATAACTCTTCTCCAACTGGCATTTCATTGATTGTGTTATAAAGTTCACTTTCCCACCACACAAATGGTACATTGAGCTAAATTGCATCATTTTTAAACTCCTCAATGAGTCTCTCCTGCTTTGCAAAAAAAAATTGCCACCATTGTAGAGGACTTGCCGGAAAATATACCTATGTACCCCACACTATCTCCCTTATTTCATTCAAACAGTGTAGAAAATCAATTGAACAATTACCTTTTTAAGACCTTGCTATCTCATTTTTGGAAGAGAGCAACATGTGCTTAGTTCATCCTATTCCACATGCAGGAATGGATAATAAGAACTTGAATCCATCTCTTGGGAGTCATGTTTCAGAGTTAGAATACTTTTTGCTCCACATGAGTGTCTTTTCCTTCTTTTGCTCTATTTTAAACTAAAGCTGAAAGCTATGATCATTGAGCTTCAGGAATGATGGGTCATAGATACCTTCTCTAGTTGCATATTATTTGAAATCATATGTCTCCTCAATTACTTAAATTCTAGGCATTGGAATATATGCATCTTGTAGCACACTCTCGCGGGGTTTAACTCAAAAAATGTTAGTGTACCACATGCGTTCAACAATAGGGGTTTTTTAATTAGATACATTGAGAAAAGTTAACACAATTACATTAACAGGAGGGGTTTTTTAATTCAATTTTAGAAAAAAATCATTTAGTTCATAAGTAAAGAGGGGTTTTTTTATTGGGAGGAAAATTTTAGTTAAGGGGTTTTTAAAATACCTCTTGAATGCACATGATACCTAGGGTTTTCTAGGAGTGCACCCCCTGAGAGCACACTACAAATCTGCAAAAGATTAACTTTACCTTGTGCTTTGCCAACTTTTTCCTTTATATGCTTTGTTGCTCTCTATGAATCTTTAAAGCCCTTAAAAAACGATTGTGCAATGTATGAGAAAAATGCACAAAAGATGAAAATAATTTCATAATTTCAAGTATGTAGCTTAAAAACATAATAAAAATTTCTTTGGACAACTTGATGTACTCACCCTTATCTTCGTTGGTCTTTGCGATGTCTCTTTTTGTTTTCAACTCTACACAAATTTGACAAACACCCATCCTACTCTTCTTAGGAATTTTCACATGAGAGAATATTGCCTCCTGACTCTCAAGAATGAGGGCAAGGAGAGAACCTTTCTCATACTCTCCTTGAACAAATCTACATAGATATTGTAGACTTCTTTCTTTGTGAAACTATCAGGAAAATGAGTGAATTTAGAATTTGGAAGGACTTCTCCATTGAGCAACACAAAACTTTTAAGACATTGCCTCAACAATGAAAGATGCGATGTTTCTTGCAAACTCAAAGCTACTTAAAACTCCTCAAGTCCTTTGCTTGAAATTTTTTTCCCCATTCTTAAGTTTCCAAGGGAAAATTTTTTTATGAAGCTTACTCTACACACCACCACATCACCAACAAAGTACTTGGTTGCTAAGGAGGATCACGCTGTCACTAAAGTCCTCAAGAAGAAATTTTGTTGTGCTCTTTTCAACCTAAAGAAATGCTACCGTTCTTGATGGATTTTTTGAAATCCTAGTGACCTCAAACGGTTTTGGTTACAACAAAATGCTCTACTTGCATCACGTATGGAAATCATTGAAAGCATCCTTGCCTTCCTTGCACCTCTTGAATTTCTTTGCTTTGTGTTGTTGGGGTCGATGCTCAATGTGCATGCTGATTGTCGAGATTAAAGTCTACTGGAGAAGGTGGTCCGGTTGATCACTTCAATATCCATGCTAAAAGTGGAGTTTTTGAAGGAGATCGACAAAAAAGGGAGGACTTGCTAGGAATGCTCATGAGCTCCATGTTATCACTCTCTCCATGAGCCTTGGCTAGAGTTTATCTAAACTTTGCTTTAGATTTTTATACTTAAATTCTAAAAATTATATAAATAATCAATTTAAGCTCATGAGCATGCTAGAATCAATTTCACGAGTGTGCACATTTTTTTGCAAGTTCTAAGTCAAGGTTGTTCTTTGTCTTGTCTTCTTTAGTTTAAATTTAAAAAATGTAGGCTTTAAGAAAAACATTTTAGGTAATTTGTGGTTAATCTCTTGGGATTCCACGAAGATAATTTTAATGGCAATTGCAAACTTTGGGAAAAAAGTTACAATTTTCTGTCAATTTGAGGTGCGTCGCTATTTTTGAGAGAAAACTCTTTATTGCAAAATTTTGCTTATTTGTTCATAATTTCAAAATGACAATTATATGTAAAAAGTACACAACACCTAAAAAAGTGAAGGTTTCATTTCTCAATATCACTCCTCCATTCTAAAAGAAAAAAAATTAGGATTCTAGAATCCAAATCTTGGAAGTCTTGCTCTTGATAAATGGTCCTTTTGAAAACTGGTGTAAAGGAAATTAGGATTCCAATTGACATCAATCTTGGGTTTTGGATTCTAACCCTTAGTCTTAGATGGTTTCTAGAATACAACTTTTCTCTTACTTGGATTATGGAATCCCAATTGTAATTTATATCTTCTTTTTTCGAGTTTCTTTTATTTTGGTGGATTTTAGAGTTTTGGTCAAGCATTTTTGGAGCACATGGATAGTATTTTTGGTGATCCGGATTCTACAAGTAGCTCTAATGAAGATGACATGGAAGAAGATGTGGACACAAAAATGCAAAGCGAAGATGAGCCACTTGAAGAAGAAACTACTCCCCTTGAACCTCATGTAGAAGATACAAGCAAGAAAGGTCGTAAAGACTCAAAAAAATAAGGAGAAACAATTCTTAAGTTAAGTTGAGATTATGCCTTCAGGTCTAGGTGCACCCTTACCACTTCCACGGGATAAGACTTCAGATAATGCTATCCAAGAGATGTGCAAGATGACAAAGATGGTTGATCCTTTAATACCTCTTGTAAGCCGCATGTTAGTTATATTGATCAACCTCCCATTGATCCCCAAATAGGAAAAAGACCAGTTCAACTACAAAGTGTCAATGAGGTGCATGTTTCTAACCTCAAGATCAATGTCCTACCAAGGACTCATGGAGAAAGTCTAGAGCAAATTCTTACAAGTATTATGTTCTAGGTGGAACCCACACATTGCTTGCAAAAAAATAAGTTTGCCAAGAATATGACCATATTGATAGTTATAAGACAGCTCTTTGTTGGGTTTATGCGGGTTTGACTGATGTGATGAGTGTACAATTTTATCCATGGATCACAACATTGACTCAGATTATCGCTTACAAATGATGTTCCTTCAAAAAATGAGGTTCTTTTAGAGTGGGTTAAGCAACAAAAATAACACCGAAACATTGATGAGAACTTTCGAGTTACACATTGTAAGAGATGTGGTCTACAAGTATAGAAAAAGAGCTCACGTGGTGTTGACCAAAAGCCAAACATCAAGCCTTATGATAATTTTTTTCAATTGGCTTTTCATGATGGGGAGATCTGGGAGATGCAAAAATAGATTTTCTATTTATGGGAGAAAGGAAAGTTGAAAGGTCAAAAGATGTTGAAGACTCATTCAAGCTCTCGTGGGAAACCCAAGGTAGATGAAGTTATAAAGCCTCTTCCTGAAGACATGAAGATAAATCCCTTGTGATCATTGCAAGGAATCTGTGATATATCTCTAATAATGAGAATTCTTGCACATGTGAAGGCCGGAAACATCTCCTTGGAAGAGATGGGAGTAGAATTTGAAAGGTATATGTTTGTTGTTTTCTCTCTTTTTCACTCAACAACTTGTTTTTAGATTTTTAACGAAAATAGCTTTGTCTTTGTAGGAATAAAATCCTATTTGCACATGCAAAGAATTATGATAGAAAAGCTGAACTGCAATGATTGGGATGAAGTTAGGAAATACCATCTTGATTCAAGTAACCCAAAGGAGCATGAGAGATTCTTACTTCTTTTTGAAAAATGTGTCTCCATCTTAAGGTCTCATGGGTCCTCTTTGGATTCTAGAATCCACCTTGTAGTCTAATCAAGACTTACTTTGGTTTCTGGAATCTAGCTGAAGGTCATGTGTGAGATTCTAAAATCCACATTGGTTTTTAAAGACTTAACATTCTAAATTCTTGTCATATGTTATGTTTTAGATTTTTAAATGTAAATTCTTTAATTTTGTTTTAATTTTCAAGTATCCTAGGTCTTACTTAATATCTGTGGAATACAGAATTGAGACCCTCGTGTTAAGTTGAAGGAAATTCCACAACCCTTTGAACAATTTTTGTCTCATTGTGAGACAGAGAGGAAAAGAAGAGAGCAAGAACAAACGATTCAAAATGTTCTTGGCCTAAACAAATACATTCTTGATTATGTGGATGAGCCTCCTTTACTTTGGATAGTTCATGAACAATGAGTAGAGGAAATGGACACATTTTACAGGTTGTTCTTATACATTAGCATTAGCTAATGCTCCATACCAAATGACCCTGCTTTCCACAAAAGTACCAGTGACATTGTCCTATCTTTTGCACTGTAGCAAGTGTGTGATCCTATCCACTAGGAGGGAACCTTACCTTCTCTCTATAGCAACAAGGACACATGATTCCTCCAAGGAGGAAACCCATATCCATGGCAATATCAAACCTCCACAAGAAAGCCTTTGTGCCATAGATGATCTCAGCATTCCACCACCAATCTCTAAAACTTCTGCACAAAAGTCCTCTGAAAAACACGCACTGAGAGGGGAGGGAAGTTGGGGAAGACGATGAATAGCAATGAGAGCCACTTTTCACGCTGCACCACAAGTAAGAAACATGCCTCTGGTGGCTACAATCCAAGCTGCAAAAATAGCCCACTGATTACCATCGAAGCCTTCCCTCTAGATTGGACCTTGAACTCCACGTGGAAAACTCAGAGCAGGAGCACCACAAGAGAAAACACTCATGAAGAAGAGGCATCACTATAGAAAACGTTGATCCAGCAAATGAAGAAAATGTAGCCACCTTCAAGATCTAGAAACGAAGTGCCACGAGGTAGAAAAGAGCACATATGGGTAGCAAGGTACCTAGGTGTCAGATACCACAAAGATAAACTCACTCAGAACATGGAGGCCCCAAACTTGCAAAAAACACTGTTGTAAACACAGCAACTAGCCACTTCACCTGCTCCAAAATCCACCAAAAAATGCAAGATGCAAACAACTCCACTAGAAAAACGCACAAGTGTTGGACAACCACTTGAAGCCTTCAGGGTGGGCCAATTTGCAAAAAACACAGATGGAGGAGAGAGGACAACAAAAGGACGTCAACAAGAAATGAGAGGACAACAACAAGAAATGAGAAGGAGGGCCAGATCAACAGGGAACCTGGGTGATGATGTCAGGATAAAGCTGCACAATGCGGAAGCAAAATATAGAAGAGAGAGAGAGAGAGAGAGAGAGAGAGAGAGAGAGAGAGAGAGAGAGAGAGAGAGAGAGAGAGAGAGAGAGAGAGAGAGAGATGAGACAATGAACATCATCTTATTATAGCATGAGGCTTTACCTGGCAATACTAGCCAGCACATGGGTGAAGTACAAGTGCTTGTGAATTAGTGTTGGATAACAAGTGAGTGGAAAAGATTTCCTTATATAGGGATGCAAGGAACTTGCCAACTATATCACAGGAGAGAGAGAGAGAGAGAGAGAGAGAGAGAGAGAGAGAGAGATCAGACAATGAATATCATCTTACTATATCATAAGGCTTTACATGGAAATACCAACAAGAAAATGGGTGTAGTACAAGTGCCTATGAATTATTGTTGGATAACAAGTGAGTGGAAAAGAGTTCCTTATATAAGGAGGCAAGGAACTGGCCAACTGCCATCAAGAAACTGGCCAACTGCCATCAAGGAACTGGTTGACTGGCCAACTGCCATCAAGGAACTGGTCGACTGGCCAACTGCCATCAAGGATATGGTCGACTGGCCCATGTAGCTGGCCGACAACAGTAAATTACCCCATGACTAGGCAAAACATGAGAAATATATATGTATCCAATAAAAGACCACGTCCCACAACACATGAGATGCACAAATTCTAACAGCGGTCTCAGAGGAAGAGGGAACTCCTATAGACAGCGTCGGAGGCGAGGATGGGGGAGGAGGAGGGGCGGAGAAGAGGGAGATGGGAGAGGTTGGGAGTGATCCATCAGAGAGGGAGGGTGCTGGGAGGGACTCCCTGGGGGTTCAATGGGACCAACTGGCCTCACTGAGAAGTGAGAACTAGAGGAGGAGTCTCAACGGGGTAGGCTGCCAAACCAAAAGGGCCGGAGGGACCCTTGCATTGACTAGAGGGGTACCATCATCTCAATGGGTGGGTGCTGCGATAAATGCTCAAAATGGTTCTCTAATAGAAATGAATCCTCCTGTACTTTGACAGCCTGGCGTGTGTGACAGTGGCGCTCAACTCTGGTAGTCGACTGAGACGGCCTGAGGACGGCCTTGGCGTGGGCCAACAGTCTATCATTCTCTGGTAGCATAGCCATTTGGTTGGTTCGTGGTGCTTAGCTTCCTAATGAGCAAGCTTTGGCAAGGTGGCCCATCTTCTTGCAAATGAAACACTGGCCGGGAAGGCTTGAGTACTCCACTCACTGAATGATGGGGTATCCCTTAAGGCAAGGAATGGCTATGACATGGGGCACTATCTCCGGGGCGAGGTAATACAAATGCATAGGGATGGAATCTCGGCTGCTTCTGCGAGGGACGAAGCGGCCATGGGGGATTCCCTCCATACACTTAATAATTGCTGAAAGCAACTACTTGGGATTCCTCCCAAGTCATTGGGGCACAAGCACATCAAAGGAATCAACAAATTTCAAACCAAACTGTTGGCGGGCAACACACTTAACTGACGCCATTTTTTGAAAGGGAAATCTAGATCTACAAGCAACTGGTGCAAATCTCTCTAGTTCCTCTTGGCCCCGGGGGTTTTCTGGTGTGCTCTAAAAATTGGTAACTTCAATATTTTTATTTTATTCCTCTAGCATAGAGATCTCATCCTGTGTGCTTCATAAAAAGGTACTTTAGTGAAAGTGCTCTTAATCCATGATTATCTCATCAAATCTCATCCTGTGTGCTTCATAAAAAGGTACTTTAGTGAAAGTGCTCTTAATCCATGATTATCTCATCAAATCTCATGCTTTTAGGCTTTAGTCATAACTAGACATACTACTATACTGCATCCAAAATAGTGATTAATTTTTACTAATCATGGATTAATTAGCCCTAATCCCAACCATTGGGCACAATTGATGGTTTAATCTTGCTGTTAACCTATGACGGACATTGAGACGTACTATGTTTTACGTCATTAATTTAAATATTCTGAGTCATGGGCCGGGCTTGTCGGTACCATATGTTAAGGATGAAGGGATTGGGTGATCGTCGATGAGAGGCGCACCTTGAATATTAGTAGGATAAGGGTTAGGATCGGCCGGCCATGTATGGGCGCCCAAGTGTGAATGGCCAAGTCACCTATAAGAGTCAAATGTAACCCTAAAATCTTCATTCTCATGTGTTGTGAATACAAGAGTGCTCTTGCCTTATCTCCTTGGTTTCCTTCTCCTGCGTGTGTGTGAGAGAGAGAGAGAGAGAGTGAGAGAGCGATCGAGTGCACTCTGTAGCGGCACGGCGGCGACGGCGAGGCGGTAGAGCGGCGACGGCGGCTCCTCCTTCACGGCTGCGACGCGGGAATCCTTCAAGGTGGCAGTTAAGCGGTGAGTGACACACCTTTTGCATTCTGTTTTGAGCTTCCTTCCCTGGTTGTATGCTTGCAGCCATTCGTGGCTCGCATACGGTGTCCGGCAAGTCCCCAGCTACGACCTGTGCAGCAAAAGCGCACATTTTTGGCGCCGCTGCGGGGAGTTGCCCTGCACCAAGCTCCAGTTTGCAGCTCGGCTACTGCGTGAAGTTTAATCTACACTGTAGGAAAGCGACTCTGTGTTTGTTGTTGAGGTGTTTCTGTGTTTTGCAATCTGTTTCTGCAATTTGTCTTCTGCATTTCTGTTTCTTTTGTTATTTTTCCGCTCCGCGTGTGGGTGTGCGTTCTGTTATCTGGTTATCTGCGTGCGGGGGGGGGGATTTCTGAATCCCCAGATCTGTGCTGTGTGCGAACTGCGCCGCGGCCAAGGCTGAACCCTAAAGAAACCCTAGAAAACTTATCTTTAAAAAAAAACAGAAAATAAAATTTAAAAAATATAAAAAATAAAAAATAAAAAATTAAATTTTATTTTTAAAGAAAGAACCAAATGTGTGGAGAGGAAAGATTTTCTAATTGGAGAAAAAAAATTTGAAAAGAAAGAACCCCAATTGACCCACGACCCACGACCCCAGCCTCGGCCTCGGTCTCGGTCTTTTGATATATATATATAGGAGAGTGAGCCTCCATAGCTTTCTCTCAAGTGAGAGCTTATGGGAAGTTGTGTCCTATATGTAGCCCACTCCCCCCAAGGAGTAAAGTGAGCATGTGGGATAAAGCCATCACCCTTTCCTCCACAAGCAAATAGGCTTTCGCCCCTTCCCCCCAAAGGAAACGGACTGTTTTGAGGACTACAGGAGCTCTAGATAGGCGAACACAATGCTGTAAAGCACACTAGGACCCTTTAAACGATACGCTCGTTTCGAGCTATCACACGCCCTAGTCCAGGTTTGACCATAAGTAAGGGGTCAAAAACGGGTTAAAAACAATCTAAAAACAAGTAAAAACAGGGTGCGAAACACCTAAGAAACCACTTGTGTGAGTTTCAAGGGTAGTTACCAACGCACGTAGGGTACCCACGTCACATGCATCTACGTTCTGGTCGGGTGCTAGAGCCTGAACCACTAGAAAGTGTTTCAGTTTATGCAGGCTCACACCATCCCTCCACGTTAGCATCTTGGCCTTCGGCTAGAACCCAAGGGAGTGCAACCCAAGATCCACGAATAGTGGATAGTGACTCGTCCTCTGACTCAGAAGCCATGGAAGGGCACCCTACCAAGAACCCTGAGGAGACAAGCCAAAACATACCAGGTTGGGCCCCACAACCCGGATCTAGCATGTTTAGTCATCTAATAGAGACCTTTAGTAGAGCTACACGCTCTGAACATGCGACAAGTGAAGTAAATGAAGAAGGTGGGGTAGTGGATTCGCCATTCACATCTCATGTAGACCCTAGCCTCCCAACGAGTGTCCATGTGGATATTCTACCCACTTCATTTAATGAGGGCCCTACTGAGCTACCACATTCTGATGCTCTTCCTAAAGTAGAGGTCCCTAGAAGCCAATCCATAAGAAGTGACATTGCGTCCACTTCAAGAGAACTGTTTGACACACCAAATCTAGATGGGATATTTCTCAATGAAAATTGGGAATATGATCTACACACAGAGACTCTAACGGACCTATACACGGGTTACACATACCATGTGGGTTGGTTAGAAGTCCTATGATCTACATCTAGTGCCACTAATCTAGAAGAGCAACAACAAATGATATGTGAGGTCATTCATAGAATTATCCAATTTGAGAGGCAAAATAGGGGAGTGAACCTAGTTTCCACTGGCCCTATGAGATTTTTGGATACGGGCAAGGCCAAACAACCAACCCTATCACAATTGGAGACTCCCTCGGTGAGTCCCATAGACCCTTTGTATGTTGTTTCGCCTGGAGTCTCAATGCAAGTTGAGCCCACGAGTAGTAACTTTAGCTTTCCAACCTTGGCTCAACTTTCCATTCAGGAATCCACAATGCCTACTCCAATGATGAGCATAGCAGAAAATGCACCTATTACCACTGTAGTTAGTACGACACCGCTACCTAGTGGAACAGTACCTACAACAGTGCGTGCCAGTGCCTATCAACCATATGTACCTATCGCTACTCATGCTCATGTAGCTCCTACGCCTCTTAGTATGCCAATGGCATATGCTCCACGACCACCTTATCATAACCATTATCCAAGGGGAGCTAGGCCTAGTCACATATCATATCCTACGTCATTTGCTAACATACTCAGACCAACGCCAACTCCTATCAGCCAAGCTATCCCAGAAGTGCCTCCACCAGCTATGCCTGCTCACCTAGGTGATCTCGCAGCGTTTGCTCAGACGATCGGACGATCTATTGCGGAAAACATGCAGGGTATGCCTGAGAGAGAACCTAGAAGCAAGGCAGTACAAGTGGCTAAGCTCACTCAAAACTTCAGTGGTAACGAGGATGTTAGGAAGCACATTGAAGTCTTTGAACACGTGTGTGATTCCTTGGAAGAGCACAATGAGTTCCATAAGTGTAAAGCCTTAGGCTTAACCTTGAGTGGGAAGGCCGGAGATTGGTATCAAACCTTAAGGGTTCTAGAGCGCACTCACTACCCCACTCTCAAGAGATTGTTCTTAAAAGAATACATACGCGAGGGTGTGCTTTGGGGGGTAGCATCTCAACTCCAAAAAGCTGAACGCGAGGAAGGGGAGTCAGTGAGAGACTTTATAAGTCGATTGAAGCATCTAAATTCTCGCTGCACTCCCGATGAACGCTTCAATAACAACCAACTCCTCGATAGATTCATCCGAGGATTGCGCCACGAGGACATTTACAATGGCCTAGTCATCAGAGGTCTTACAACGTGGGAAGTAGTCACTGCCAATGCAATCCAGTTAGAAGACAACTTGATGATTACAGGTAAAAAGGTGTCTTCAGAAACAAAATCCGTTAGTTCGCAAGTATCTGGGCACGAGCCAATGACAGTAAAACCTATTGCCAAGGAGCCCAAGATATCTGAAATGTCTATGACCGACCTTACTAAGGCTCTCCAAGAATACTTTACGGGTAATCGAGCTCCTCAGAATAGCCATATGTACCCAAGAAGAGAGCAACAATGGTGTTCGGTGTGCTTAGGACCACATAGCACGAGTGAATGTCCCACATTCAGAGTCAAATTCAATGGGAATTGCAATGCATGTGGTAAGTCATTAGGAAGTGAATGGGGTCTTCTTGGGCCCTTTAATTTGCCCAAGCCTAATCAAGGTGATTAATGAATAGCCAAATGGGGGGTTGCCATGTGGACTGAAATGTTGGGTTTGTAAGAGAGGTGTAAGAGAGGTCAAAGGGTGCACTTTTTTCCCCAAAAAGGGGGGAGGCAATTTTACAATTTTCGGACCTCCATAACTTCTACATACAAGCTCCGATTTGAGCGGAGATTATAGATCCGTGATCTACGCATCAAGAGCTTTCCATAGATATGTTACATGATATGGTTTTGTCCGCTAGATTTTAAATTCCATTTTCCCTCCAAAATTCAAATTCGAATAAAGTAGCCGTTTTGAAGCTTCTAATTAGAAAACGTTTCTTCTTAAGAGAAAAGGTTTGACTCCTTAAACTAGCAAATAAAAGGGCCCAAGAAGCCTTCCCTAATGTATGGCCATCAATCTAAAGATTGCCTAGTACTTAAGCGAATGTTGGCAAACCAGGCACCACTAGCTTGGTCAAACACACCTCAAGTACCCGCGCTAATGCCTGCACAACCGATCGAGCAACCGTCACAGCACATAGTTCCAAGGAATTCGAATGTAGTCCAGTCTGTGCCGTTACCACCGCCAGTGCCGCTAGGACCACAACCTCCACATCCAAGGATTACCCCAATAAACCAGATGGGTTGTGAGTCACATAGTGCATGTGGGGATTATGAAGAGGAGATAGACCCTACTGCTCCATACGGGATTGATACGTTTGAAATGATTCCCCAGTACTACATGGAGGATCATTTCGGGCAAGTCAAGCCTGTATATCAAGCGGCTGCTCTCGCCATAAGAGGGAAAAACCTTAATACCATGGCAAGGAGACCACCTCTTCAATGCTATGATTGTGGTGGACTGCATCGTGTAGCGGAGTGCCCTAATAATAGGCTACAGAAGATCGCTACTCAAATGCAACAAAATCAAGGGAGCACATCGAGAATGCCGGTACTTACATGTAATCGTTGTGGCATAGATCATTTGATTGCTCAATGTCCACATAATCCTAAAGCACCCAAGATTACGCCATTGAATTTGGTTGAGGTCACCAACCAAGCACGAGGAACCACGCCCGTTGTACCCGCGAATGTAGTTACACGGTCAATGCTTCAAAATCAAAACTACATTCTTGAAGAGAGGGATACTGCATCAATCGCTCAGGCAAAGAAAAAGAAAACACGACAGAAGAGATCGCTTAATGCCACGAGCTCCAAGCCTAGTTCAAAGACTAACATAGGGACAGGAGACGACCCCATGTATATGAATGATCCTGAAGATGATTCTGATTCAATAGAAACCATGGGGACCAAAGCCACTACCTTAAGGGAGGAACCCACTCGGGAGGAGCTCAATGAAGAAGAATCAAGCAAGTACATAAATAAGGGGAAACAGAAGGAAACTTCCTCCGCCCCACAACCAAGTCAGTTAATGCCCTCTCGACCACCCAAATTGACTGAGACTCCCCAAGACAAGCCACGTGGGCCAAAAACCCTCAAGAAAAAGATTGGAACTTACCCAAACCCAGTTGAGGAGATTGAACAAGTGCAACACTTAAGGGGTTTGGTGGAAGAAACACAAAGAGAACTGGAGCCAAACCCGAGAAAAATAAAAATTCCAGACACAGTGTTTCCTACTCAAGTTCGGCCTCACAGGAACCATAAACTGTTAGCTATACCTAGTATCATTCGGGAAGAAAGTGAGGATAGGACATCAGGAAGTGGGCAAACACCCTTCTTGCTGGAAAGAATGTTTAGTGAGGGAATGCTTGACCCCATCGAAGAGGAAGTGATTCCATCTTCACCAATCCCTAGTCAAGGGGCGATGTCTCGAAAAGTACCGTTGAATGTGTCTATGCTAATGGATTTCATGTCCTCTGAGATCAGAACCATGATCATATCCAAATTATACAGAGATCCTGAGCTATTCTTAGATCTTCGGGCATTTCTCAATGGAGAACTAAAGGCGCGGTTACCACAATTTGCAAATATGGATAGACCCGACACGCTTCAAGATGAAGGGGAACATTGGGATCTACAACCCAACCTAGATGAAGACTCGGTCGTTGAAATACCTGTGAACAAGTTCGGACAGTACTTTGAAGGTGACGAATCTAATGCAACCCTCCCCATTACTACCAAGGGATTAACTCTAAAGGGAATCCTTGATGGTGGTGCTGGAGTGAGCATCGTGACTAAAAACCGTTGGGAATCTATGGGGAGACCTCACCTCGAAGTCACAAACATAGTGGTTAAGATGGCAAACGGAACCATAGCTAAACCTATTGGAATGTTAAGGGACCTTAAGATCAAGGTCCTGGGATACAAGGTAAAACATACCTTCATTGTAATGGATTTCTCCAAGCATCCTATGTCATATCAAATGATCTTAGGACATCCTTTCATGAGGGAAGCACAAATGGTGCATGACTGGTCAAAAAACCATGTCTATCTACAATTCCAGGACTCTGTCATTCGAGTTGATATTGAGAATGGTCGTGCGCATCCTTTAGGAAGCAAGGTTATCATCGATAATCGATCGGATACCACTGTTCACTCCGCCCCATTAAGGTATTGCTATACATGCAAAAAAGAGACTGATGATGGGAAGGATTCTCCTTACATGGATGTCCTACCGGGTATGAGTGAGTCGGATAACGTGGATTGGGTACACCTAGCGGCAACCATAGACACATGGGGAAATAGAGGCACAAGTTGGGTAACACCTGAGGGGCAAGATATGCCACCGTTAATGCCAATAAACATGATAGGTGTTATGCACTTCACTCCTGATGGCAAGAAAGTGGCAAACTCCATTAACACTGAAAGTAGCGAAGACTCTGACCAATGCAACTCTGAGTATGAATCTCAAGAAGAAACTGACCCTGAGCCTGATGGGGAAAATGAATCAAATATTCACTCAAATGTGGAAGCAAGGTGCTCAAGGCCTAGGACAGTGACCTCCTGCAGCTCATCCGAGAGTGAGGGGGACACAAGTGAAGATCGACCAAGTGAGTCCGAATCTGATAGAAACAAAAATCAAAAACTTGGTAAGAAGAAAACGAGACATAAGCGCCAACGCTATCGAGCTAATGTACGCACTGCAATAAACAAGGAAAGATCCACTGCAGAATGGCTCAGCTATGTAGGAGCCATTGATGCTCATCGGAAGATAGCAGATAATTGGGGACAATATCTCCAAAGTGTCATGTGGTGTATTCCGCAACCTCATGATGTCGCCCAATTAGAAATCGAAGAGAAGCCGAAACTAAGTCGTACTGCAAGAAGGCGGCAAAACCAAGAGTTGGCTCAACAACAAAAGGAGGCGGAATTAAAAGAAAAAAATCAGGCATAACAAGAACCAGTAGACTTACACCCCACACCCGAGCATTTCAAATCATTCACCCACAGGGGAACGTAAAGTAGTCTACACAAAAGCCCAACGAATGCCTACCAATGGGAGTAGCGGTGTCTACGATGGCCCTGCGGTAGTTAAGGAGATAGACTTAGCAGATCCGGGTGAGGAGTCTAAACCAGTTTTTATTGCTCAAGACCTCACCAAGGCGGAAGAAGCTGCACTTACGAAGCTTCTTAAAGAATTCAAGGACATATTTGCTTGGACATATCATGATATGAAGGGTGTTCCACCCTCGGTGGTGCAACACACGATTCCAATGATTAGCACTGCTAAACCAGTCCAGCAACGTCCCTACCCAATGAATCCTAAGTACGCAAAGATTGTACAAGAGAAAATTGAAAAGCTGGTAAAATGTGGATTCATATACCCAATTGAGCACTCAGAATGGGTTTCTCCGATAGTCATCGTGCCAAAGAAGAATGGGAAACTCAGAGTGTGCGTTGATCTCAAAAAGGTTAATGCAGTCACCAGAAGGGATCATTACCCCTTGCCATATTCTGAACATGTGCTTGAAAGAGTGGTAGGCAAGGAGGCATATAGCTTTTTAGATGGGTACTTGGGTTACAATCAGATCACAATTGCAGTCAAGGACCAAGCTAAAACAGCATTTATCATCACGGAGTTTGGAGTGTTTGCCTTTCGCGTCATGGCTTTTGGCTTGACCAATGCACCTGCAACATTCCAACGATTGATAAACACGGCCTTTAAGGAATATCTAAGGGACTTCTGTGAAGCTTTCTTAGATGATCTTTGTGTTCATTCCTCTTGGGACGAGCACTTGATGTGTTTACGAAAAATATTTGAAAGGTGTAGATTATATCGCATCTCATTGAATCCTTTCAAATGCCAATTCTGGGTTAAACACGGAGTTATCTTAGGGCATATAGTGTCCAAAAATGGGATTTCCACTGACGAGAGTAAAATCAAGGTCATTTTGGAATTACCCCCACCCACCAACTACAAGGGAGTCCAACGCTTTATGGACCACGTTGGTTATTATCGAAGGTTTATTCTCTTCTTCGCCGAGATAGCTCGACCATTGTATAAGCTTCTCATCGAGTTTATTTGGACCGAAGAATGTGACCGTGCCTATGAGCTATTAAAGAAGGCCTTGGCGAGTGCTCCAATCTTGAGAATGCCTAACTGGGATTTACTCTTCCATGTGCATATTGATGCATCAAACTTTGCTATTGGGTGTGTGTTAACTCAACCTGGAGAACACAAGCTAGACTACCCCATTAGCTTTGCCAGTCGCCAATTGAACGATGCTGAGATGAACTACACCACTATGGAGCGAGAAGGGTTGGCAATGATATATGCAGTAAGGAAATTTCGTTATTACCTCCTTGCCACCAAGTTTGTTTTCTATGTGGATCATCAAGCATTGTTGTATCTGTAAACAAACCATGCTCCACAGGAAGAATCACACGATGGCTATTGATTCTTCTTGAGTTTGATTTCACGGTTGTTGTGAGACCTGGCAAGAAACATGTTATGGCTGATCGTTTGTCTCGCATACCCAATGGTGAGGCTCCTACAGGGGTTGATGATGACTTACCTGACACTTCCCTGTTCATGGTGGAGACAATGCCTGAATGGAGTGAGAAGATTGTTAACTTTTTGGTTAATGGCTTTCCACCCAAGGAGCTTCGTAAAGATCTAGCTCGAAAGCTGATCAAAGAATGCGAACCCTATTGCCTGATAGCCGGGACTCTTTATAACCTTTTACATCAAAAATTGCATCGTCAAAAATTCCGTCGATGGAAAAATTTCCGTGGATAAAAATTTGGATTCTAAAATCCAAATTTTATCGACGAATTTTTTTTTATTGATGGAAAAAAAATCCGTGGATGAGAATTTGGATTCTAGAATCCAAGTCCTGATCGCGACAAAAAAATTTACGTTGAAAATTTCATGGATGGAAAATATTTCCGTCAAAAATTCCGTTGATGAAAAAATTTCCATGGATAAAAATTTGGATTCTAGAATCCAAATTTTATCGACGGAATTTTTTTCCGTCGCTGATGAAAAAGAAAATCCGTCGCGATGAGAATTTGGATTCTAGAATCCAAATTTCCGTCGACAAATTGACATTTACATTGTTGGATTGAAACTTTCGTCGACGAAAGTTTGGATTCCAGAATCCAAGTGCATTCTAGAATCCAGATTTTTTTTCCCATCGACGGCCTTTTTTTATCGACGGAAATTTTTATTCTCGATAAGCTTGATTTTTTGTCTTGTAAAAGTAAAATTTTTATTCATAATGGACCAAAATTTCTCTTTTTCGGATGGAAATTTCACTCTCATGATAGAAAGGTTAGTCTTTTGGATTCCAGAATCTACTTTGTAAATAAAGTGGATTCTATAACCCAAATTTCTATCAATTTTTCAAAATGACAACTGTTGTCATTTTCATGGTCCAAATCTAAATGTTATAAACTAAAATTTATGTTTTTGCAAAGACTATAACTCTAAATCGAACTACTAGATCAAAATAAAGTAAAACTAATAAATTATAGTACTCACTACCATCTAAAATTTGACTGCCTGGATCGTTGGTTTTCTATCTGAATCTAGAGAAATCGTTTCATTCAATAAGCCTCTTCTATGGCCATGGACTCCATATACCTTCTTATCTTGATATCAAATATATGCTCTTATTCAATGATTGGGATAAAGTGCAATGATTGGGATGAAGTTAGTAAATTCTTGTAGAAGAAAAGGCACATTTTTGTAATTCTAAGTAAAGAATGTATTATAGATTACATAGACATGCGTGAATTATTAGTAGTTTTAAAGAATATTAGATCTTGTCTCATTGACCTTGTTTTTCATGACTCACGAACATTTTTCACGACTCGCTGAACATTTTTCATGACTCGCTGTTATGAACTGATGGAGATGAATGTGCTAAAAGACATGGTGTGAGCTTAATGATTGAATGAATCAAACAATGGAAATGATCATCACATAAGCAAACTCACACCAATAGTAACACATACTACAACTTAGATAATAATGAGATGTAACCAATGAGAAATAGAGTATACTCAAGGTCACCACAAGCATCAAATAAACACAAGCTAATGGAAAATGCAAAGAGGAGAGTATTTCCACAAAGAACCACTTAGTATATTTATCACTAAGCAAGTACAAAAAGCATAGTCATTACACTCTCCACTTAGCTCTCTAGTTAGCTCTCAAGTGTGAGTAGTATACCTTGTTTATATAGGCTCAAGAGAAGGAGGCACCTAGGGCCCATGAATCTCTTCACCTCCCTTAGATTTCTCACTAGACTCACCTAAATAGTGATGCGTCAATCATTGGAAATTATCTACTAGACCTACACTCAGTTACCCGGGTGAACTCCTAAGAAACCATATGTATCACGTGTGTTTAAGGGGTATTAAAAAAAACCCTTACCTATGAATTTTTCATGAATAAAATGACCCTTTTTTCTTTAAGGACTTATAGGTTTTTTTTCAAAATTGATTTAAAAGACCCCTTCGATAAATGTATTTTTGTAAATGTACTTTATAAATTTAAATTAAAAAACCCCTTCATTTGAACTCACGTGGTATATACTTATGTATTTTTGGGTGAACCCCCCGAGCTCAGTTACTCTAGTAAATGAGCCTTCTAACCTTAGAACCAGACACTCTAAGGTATCACTAAGGATATCACACTAAGAATAGATATCCTTAGTGTGATATCACACTAAGAGAACATATCTTTTAACATCCTCCCTTGATCAAGAAGTACCCCATGGGCTATAAAAAGTACCCCACGGGCTATAAAAAGTCATACATAACAACTGAAAAAATAAGGAGTTGGAGAAGTTTGCATCCTCCTTCTCTGGTTACTTTGCCTTGCCCTTCTCTTTCTCCTCTTCATCCTTCTTCCTTTTGAAGAAATCTTTTGATGATGTGGCCCTTGTTTTTACAATAGTACCAAGTCCTAGGAGCCTTGGTCTTCTTGTCCTTGGCTGTAGTGGAATAGACATGCTCCACTAGAACTGGTGTTAAAGAAGCTGAATCTTTGGAACCCTCCATGCGGGTTTCCTATAGGAATGAGGGGAGAAATCGACGAGGTAAGAGTATGATTGGTTTGACTGGCTATCATTGACACACACTGTTCATAATAAGGAGGCATTCTAGAGAGCAACACATAGATGGCATCCTCTTCATCATCAATGGTAGCACCTGCACCATTGAGTTGATCAATCATACATCGAATGTGATTGACATGAGAAGAAACACTAGCTTTGTCATTCTTTTCCATTCTGTAAACAAAAAAATGTTTTGCTGAAGGGGTGAAGGACTGCTATAAGTCTCTTCACACCACGGGGGTGGGGGGGAGAAGAGTTAAGGACACTACCTCCTAGCAAGAGGGGGATAGAGGAAAATTGCCTCCTAGCAAGAGGGGGATAGAGGAAAATTACCTTATCTGAAAAGTGGCAAATGAGGGGGTGTGGCTATAAGGGACAGCTATACTACAGCAAGTACACTACATTGGGACAGACAGGGGTACGGACAACGGCACAACAGAGCATAAGCTACGCAGAAATGCATGTTGCCCATGGAGCACCCCGAGGGTTTATATAATTATGGGGTACGGGTATGGGCGCTGTGCAAAGCAAGGACAAAAGGATGGTGTACCAGCAAAGGCTATAGATCAGTGGCCTGCATAGCTCACGGGGAAAGATACGGTGTCGGTTAATAGGGAAAGGAGTGGTATGCATGTACCTTATCTGGTCACGGGCAGCATGGGTGTCCATGTAACGATACGTGTGGACCACACAGTGGGTGGCCGTCCTTTGGTTCTTGTGCGGCCATCATACGAGAACCCTGGTAAGTGTGTACGGTCCAAATTTTGGGGCAAAGTCCCCAAATTTGGGGCACTGGCCTTGATTTGCATGCCGGACCTCCCCGAGGGGCGATTTTTTTATATCTCGGATGTTCTCCTGGTCGTTGGGGTGCAGACTATTTGTCAGTTGACGCCCGGTCGTGCATTTATCAAGGTTTAAAGGTCATCGCTTTTTAACTAAAAGTTACTGAAATTTGCATATAAGCTTGATCTCGTGTCTGTTTTGGATGCTGTAAAATCCTATATTAGGGTAAAATCACGCGCATATTCCAAATTTGGGCTCAAAATTTGAAGATTCTAAGTAGAAATGACGCATTTAATAAAATCATTGATTTTTACATCATAAAAACTCATAAATTTATCTATTACATGGACATTTCTTTATTAGTGAAGATGGGTATGTTACAGTTTCAGAAAGTAACACAAAGCTTGGATTAAACACAAAGTGCATATAATAATGTTAAAGCTCTCCTACACAACAGAAGGTGGTGAGACCCTTCTTTTATAGGCTCAATGAAGGGTCTCTCATCCACTTTCCCACTTTCCCACTTGCCCCTCTCATGCCACCTAGAAGTGGTACCTTTAACGAACCATGGGTTATAAGCTAACCCATGGTGTACACCTTTGCCTAACCCTTAGCATAAATGTATTAAATCCAATGATACAAACTAAGTGATGGATGTAGATCAAGCTATTCTCAACACCCTCTCTTGATCTACGTACCACGTAAGGTGTGTAGATCAAGGAGTCACATAGTCACATAGTATCACAAAGAAAAATTTTCACAAAGAAACTAAAAAGATCAATCTGAATCCGAACAATATTAGCCTCCTCCTCACATTTACGTTTTCCTTTGTCTTTCGCGCCTCCCTTCATTGAACCTATAAAAGCAGGGTCTCAACAAATAGAGCATGGCCAAAGTTTAGTCAAGAACCCCGGATCACTTAAAACATGGTCTTGGTCTTGATCGAATCAATCCATTTTCGCATAGATCAAGGAAGTGGTTAACTTGGCCGGTAGTGCTTATCAATTACAACAACCTACCACCATTCATGTACATAAAGAAGAAGCGTCTAATATTGAGTTTATGGATTCCAAGTACACATGCACAAGCAACATGATCTAAAATTATATCCACCCAACATGTTTATACTTCTTGAATACTCTGATTTGATACAACACTTTGATGGAGGAAAACGACAAGTAAAAGAAATCAATGTGTACATGGCACCACTCATCAATGATCTACAACAACTATGGAAAGAGATAAAAGTGCTTGACGTGTCCAAGCCTACAAGCAAACAAAACTTTGAGGCTTGTGGCATTCTAATAGGGACTATTCATGACTATCTTGCCTATGGTTATTCTTCAGTATAGAGTTACTTTGTTTGGATTTGAAAGTGATCTAGAATAACAATTGCACTAAGACTTTGATTGTTTGTAGATCTATCAACAAAGGATTACAAGGCATGTCCACCATGTAAGGATTGGCTACGATCAAAATATAGCAAGAATCTCAACAAGAGTATATATCTCCAACATAGAAGATTTTTGCCTGAAGTACACATATTACAATCGAAAGAACAAGCAAGACATTTCAATAGAAGGATTGAGAGTGGAGTGTGCCCTATACGTATGACTCCTATGGATTGGTATAGAAAAATGGACAATTGGGCCTATTATTGATCCAAATGCAGAGCCCACAAGCTCATATATTGCGATGAAAATAACAAGAAAGACATTTCAATAGAAGGATTGAGAACTGTGGAGTATGAGTGGAGTGTGCCCTATATGAATGACTCCTATGGACTGGTATAGAAAAATGAACAATTGGGGGGGCTATTATATATCCAAATGTAAAGCTCACAAGCTCATATTGTGATCGAAATATTAAGAAAGACATTTCAATAGAAGGATTAAGTGTCGAGTGTGCCTTATATGAATGATGTCTATGGCTTGGTGTAGAAAAATGGACAATTGGGCCTATTCTAGATCCAAATGCAGAGATCACAAACGATGAGGAAGACGAGGATTGTCATAGAGATAGAGAGAAAAATTTGATGTCACCTGAGATTTCAATATTGTGTAGTTTGGAATATTAGAAAGAATTGAAAATCACACATATTCTTGATGCCATGCATATTTTAAAAAATGCTAGACACTCACTTTGGAAACATCTTGTGGGTATCAAAGATACAGAGGTTGTGAGGGCCGATTTAAAGAAGCAAAACTTTAAACCATCTTTACGGCCTATTGTAAGTCCTAAAACGGGAAAGATAACTTATCGTCATATGCACCATGGGTACTGACAAAGGGTGAGATGAATACGATCAATGATAGGATGAGATCGATACGTATACCTACAAGATATGGTGCATCATTGGGAAACCTGTTTACTATGGATGACAACACTTTTTCTGGATTAAAGATACATGGCATAACTTCCTACTAAAGGTAGGCCATGGCCATGAATCTTATTCTTGACAGTTGTTAATTTGTGTGGATACTAACATCAATGTGGACTATTTGCAGCATATCTTGCTACTTGTAATTGATGGATGCTTAACCGAGGGCATTCAAGATATCATATACCATTTGGGGGGTCACTTGCGAGGTATTGCTTCTTCAAAAATGCATCTAGGGTTCTTCTTTGCAATTTAAGTTAGTTATCGATTGGTGCTTTTTTAGTTTCTAGGTGGATCACGTCAAAGGAAATAGACACTCGGGAGATTCCACAAAAACGTTAGATTGCATGGAGTTTCTATGCTTGATGGAAAAAGAATTTCCTACATCCTTTTTTGACATCCAAACCCATGTGCTTATGCACCTTGTTGAGGAGGTAGAGTTTGTTGGAGTTGTAACAACACGATTGATATTCTGGATTGTAAAATTTATATGAATCTTGAAGGGTCTTGAAAGATCCAAAGCATCTCCAACTGCCAGCTTGTAGGCATCTCAGAGGGCTGATGGAGGCCTATTAAAGGAAATTAGAGTTGGAGCATGGTGTATGAAAAGATGCAAGGGGAAAGAGAGCTTGAGCTCTTGCAAGCACACACACACACTCACAAAAACCCTAATATCGAACACACAAGGTGAGAGGCTGAAAATCTTCTTTATCTCTACTCAACACTCAACACACCATATACAAGATAAGAGTACACGCAATATGAAAGGTACTCAACCAATACATACACGGGTTCTCTATAGTGTGAACCCGACTAAATGAGCTGGCCCTATAACTATGCCAGTCTCTAGAATGGCTGTTACACAGCCTGTCATCCCACTGGCCGCATATCACCCAAGATCTCACCAACCATGCCAGTGGTGTAAGTGTGGGGCCTATCCCCCATGCGGGTCATGAGTGTCCACCGCCTCACTAGATGAGCTCGATATCTCAACACTCCCCCTCGAGCTCAACTCCATCTCATGTACACCAAGCGAAGCCCTGAATCTGCGGAGCTTCTCTGTACCCAATGCTTTGGTGAAGATGTCAGCTACCTGATCCTCTGTGCTGACATAAACAAGGTCAAGATCTCTTGCCAAGACCTTCTCTCTGACGAAGTGGTAGTGGACCTCTATGTGCTTCGTACGAGCATGAAAGACTGGGTTCCTGGCCAACTGTATAGTGCTAATGTTGTCACAGAAAATGACAACTTGTCTATCCACTGATAGACCCAAATCTGCAAGTAGCTTTCTCAACCAAGCTACCTCACATGCTGCCATAGTAGCTCCTCTGTACTCGGCCTCTGTACTCGATAGAGCAACCGTAGGCTGCTTCTTGCTGCTCCAAGTCACAGCAGCACTCCCCAAAGAAAACATGAATCCACTGGTAGATCTTCTATCTGAGATACTACCAGTCCAATCAGCATCTGTGTACCCATGTACACATATCTCTATCCCAGTCTCATAGAATAGTCCACAATGCAAAGTAGACTTCACATACCTCAGTATGCGTCTCACTGCATCCAAATGCGGTTTCCGTGGAACCTGCATAAATTGACTCACCAACCCAACAACATAGCTCAAATCTGGTCTGGTGATCATCATGTATATCAAACTTCCTACAATGCTCCTGTACATAGTAGGATCCTCCAAGATCTCTCCTGAATCTGCACTCAACTTGCCATTCTGATCCAATGGCATAGAAATAGGTTTACAGCCTGTCATACCATACTTAGACAACATGTCCAAGCCATACTGTCTCTGCAGTAATCCAATACCATGTGGTGACCTAATCACCTCAATGCCCAAGAAATATCTAAGCTCCCCCAGATCCTTCATCTCAAACTTCTGTCTTAGCAAGATCTTTACATCAAAGATCTCTGCATCATGGTCCCCCGTAATGATCAAGTCATCTACATAGATGACAACAAGCACAACCCCTCTATCACCATGTCTCACATACAGCGAGAAATCTGCATTGGCTACATGAAAGCCAATAGTGGCAAGATATTCAAAAATCTTGTCAGACCATGCTGTTGGTGCTTGTTTTAAGCCATACAAGGCTTTATTCAACCTGCAAACATGCTCGGGGTGACCCACATCCTCATATCCAGGTGGCTGCAACATATACACCTCTTCTTGCAAATCCCCATGCAAGAATGCATTCTTTACATACATATGATGTAAAGACCATTGCTTTGACGCAGCCACTGCTATCACAACTCTCACCGTTGCCATCTTGGAAACTGGGCTGAAAGTTTCCTCATAATCAATCCCATATGTCTGCGCATATCCTTTGGCTACCAATCTAGCCTTGTACCTGTTTATGCTTCCATCACTGTTATGTTTAACTTTGTACACCCACTTGCATCCAATGGCTTTCTTGCCTTCAGGCAATTGCACTAAATCCCAAGTTTCATTTCCATATAGTGCATCCATCTCCTCATCCATAGCTTTCTCCCAACACACATTTCCAACAGCCTCATCAATGCATGTGGGCTCTACAACCTGCACAACCTTTGCCATATATGCATAGTGATGTGCCACATAACCATCATATGTAAATCTCTGCACAGGGTTCTTCACTCTCCCTGATCTTCGCAGCTTTTCATTCATGGCTTCCATTGCCTTCTTTACACCAGGTGTTCTCATAGCTGGGATCCCAAGCTCCTCATCAAGGCTCATATCTCAGCCACTAGACTCTCCATCAACATGAGAATGCCCTACAGAAATGTCAGGCACACCAAGGGGCTCAACCACTTTCTCTTTTCCTTTACGTGATGTAGTAATCACATTTGCAGGGCTGGTATTATGACGCAGCCTGCCACTCCATGGTCTATCAACAGACCCACTAGATGAGGACTCTCCTGGTCCACTCAAAGACTGTGATTGCTGACCTGCATTCTGTGCAACCACACTTTCACTCACATCAGCCCCAACAGCTTCTTTTTCAGCAGCATACCAGCTGCTCATCTCATCAAAGACAACATCCCTGCTTACCCTTAGCTCACATGTAGCAGATCCCTTTTGCTCAAGGGAGTATCCAATAAACACACATTTTTCAGCTTTTGGATCCAGTTTAGTTCTCAGCTCATCTCGCACATGCACATATGCAATGCATCCAAAAACTTTCAGATGAGACAAATCTGGTTTCCTGGCAGTAAACCTCTCCTCTGGAGTTACATCATGTATGGCTGTAGTTGGAGTCCTGTTCATGATGTATACTGCTGTAGAAACAGCCTCAGCCCAATAGCAATGCGGGATATTCTTCTCTTCTATCAATGCTCGCGCAATCTCAGCAATGTGCCAGTTTTCTTGCTCAGCAATTCCATTTTGTTGCAGAGTGTATCTGCATGTAAACTGTCTCCGAATACCATTCTTCTTCAAAAATTCAGAGAACTCATTGGAGAAGTACTCTCCCCCTCCATCTGACCTTAGGCACTTTACATATTTCCCTGTTTGCTTTTCAACTAAAACTCTGAAATTCTGAAAGTGAGTGAACACCTCACTCTTCTCCTTCATGAAATATACCCACACTTTCCTTGTGTGGTCATCAATGAAAGTCACATAATATCTGCAGCCTCCATAGATATGGTCTTCGTAGGACCCCATACATCTGAATGCACAACATCTAGTGCATTTCTGCTCACATATCTGTTACGTGGAAACACATGCTTTGTTTGCTTCCCAAATTGGCATGCTTCACATATTTTCTGCATACCTTCCACTTTAAATTTTTGGCAGCCCTGTCACAATTCCTTTTGTTTACATAGACTTCAATCTCTGCACATTTACATGTCCAATCCTTTTATGCCAAATGTCTGTGTCTGTAACAATTCCTGAACCATTTGCAAACATCGCAGCACTCATTTCAGGCATGTCTACATTCAACGTAAACATTTTGCCCACTCTGTTGCCTTTTGCAACCAACCTGCACTTATCTTTGAAATCTTCAACATAACACCCATCAGGGTTAAACCGAACCTGCAAACCCTACTCAATCATCTGGCCAACTGAAACCAAATTCTTTGTTATGTTTGGTACATGAAGTACATCTGCAAGGTACTTCACTTTGCCATCCTGCATAGACAATGGCACATCTCCAACGTGGGCAATTGGATGAGAAGTGTCATCCCCAGTTTCCACAAAACCTGGTCTTTTCGGGTTTTTCATCTCCTTGAACCACTCCCCATGACTCGTCATGTGGTTCGAAGCGCCTGAATCCACATACCATACATTATCTTTTTGTGCTGCATCAACATTTTTAGACATGGCATTCACGACATGCTGCATAACAAACAACCTTTCATTATCCTCATTATTTCTGCTTGAGGATACATAGTTGTTTTGCTGCACTTTCCCATTTTGCATGTCAGCCTGCTTCTTATAACATTCTCTCTGCACATGTCCAGGCTTACCACAATAATAGTATTCATGTGCATCATTATACTGCCTTTGCCAATTTCCACGGCCTCTTTGACTCCCTCTACCTCTGAATTTGCCTCTTCCACCTGCGTGTTGTTGTTGTTGTTGTTGATTCTGGGAATGTTGTTGCTGCTGCTCTACTGGCCATAATTCTGATTACCTCTTCGGCCACCTCCTTGACCGCGTCCTCCTCTACCTCGTCCTCTTCTTGAACTCGTGTAGAAGGCCTGTTGCTCTGAACTATTTTTGCTTTGTGAATACTGTTGGTCTTCACCCAAGCTCTTCTCTTCAATAATCAGCATAGACACCAAATCTGTAAAGTTGGGAATGTTTTCCCGAGTCTGAATAGACGTTTTGAACGCCTTGTATTGTGGCCCGAGACCACGTAGACAGACTTCCACCTTGTCATCATCATCTACTGACACACCAATAGATGCAAGGGATTCCACAATACCCTTTATCTTCAGCGCAGAGTCACAGACATGCTCTTTTTCTCCATAGTATGAAGTTCATTCTTCAACTGTATCTTACGTGCCTTGGTATTTGTTTCATAAAGCTTTACCAAGGTGTCCCACGCCTTCTTGGGAAAATTGGCATCCTCAATGTGCCCAATCATGGTGTCCTGTATACTAATGGAGAGCCAATACATAACCTTCCTGGCTCCTTGGTTCCAGCCTTTAAACTCTTTCACATCTGCAGCAGTCGGATTTATATCCGGTATCTCCGGTGCCTCTTCATGCTCACCTTCTATGTAGTCCCAATAGCCTTTTCCCATCAGGAAATTCGTCAACTTGAACCTCCAAGCATGGAAGTTATTCTTATCCAGCTTCTCAGCCACAATCTGTGTTATGCCATCATTAGACATCTTGCCAAACACACAATTTTACCAGAAACTGCACTCTGGTTTTTCTACACAAACTGCTGTATTTTCTGCACAGCGGTACTGTAGTACTCTCAAATGTCACAACCAGTGACTTCAATGTGCATACATACACCCAATGGCAACTGTAGACCTCTTTGCAGCACCCATAGTGTCTGCACAGTCAATCTTTCTTCCTGCAGTGCTTAAAACAGAGTTCTGCAGAGAATCGATGACTTACCCGCAGTGCTCGAAATCGCATGCTTTCTGAAAAACAGAGGTCCAGACGCGCCCGAGACGTGCTTTCGGCCCGGAATTTCAGTCCGATAGGACTATATAGTTGCCCTATAGCTTTACTCCCGTGAAGAAAGCTCCTCAATCAGAGATCGTTTGCCGGTGCCTCCCGTAGAGCTCCCGACAAGGGTGTAGTCACCAACACAGTAGGGAAGAGTAGTTGAAGCTCTTACCCTCGTACTGCTTCCTGTGGTTCTCTTGCTTGCATCTCAGCCCTTAGCACAAACCAGGCTCTGATACCATGAAAAGATGCAAGGGGAAAGAGAGCTTGAGCTCTTGCAAGCACACACACACACTCACAAAACCCTAATAGAGAACACACAAGGTGAGAGGCTGAAAATCTTCTTTATCTCTACTCAACACTCAACACACCATATACAAGATAAGAGTACACGCAATATGAAAGGTACTCAACCAATACATACACGGGTTCTCTATAGTGTGAACCCGACTAAATGAGCTGGCGCTATAACTATGCCAGTCTCTAGAATGGCTGTTACACAGCCTATCATCCCACTGGCCGCATATCACCCAAGATCTCACCAACCATGCCAGTGGTGTAAGTGTGGGGCCTATCCCCCAGGCGGGTCATCAGTGTCCACCGCCTCACTAGATGAGCTCAATATCTCAACAGTGTACAGGTGGACCAGAGGTAGAGGATGTCTCCCATCAAGTTTGGTAGTGTTTGGACAAGTCGAAGTGGTTGTCGGCCATGGGGTAAACCCCTTGGGGTTGATTAAGGCTAACACATGTACAAGCATTCATGCAGTCATTTTGTACCATATGAATAAAAAAATTCATGACACCCAAACTTTCTCCTCTGTCTTAATCATCTTAATTCAACATCAATGTTCTTAATCAAGATTAGGGATATGGATAAGTATAGCAACAACACCCAAAGACACTTCTATATGAGGCTACCGAAGCTAGCTACCTAAGGGATGGCGTGAGGTGCTTCCAAGCTTGAAGTAAGCTAGTTGCAAATGTGTCCTCAAAAAATGGGCTAAATCTATGGGCCCACATCTCTATGAAGATCCATATGGTACTCTGCAGCCCTCTAGGCTTAGGGTAAATGCTGAAATCCAGGCCAAGAGGAAGTCCTTTTAAGGCTCACCACCGGGAGGGTGTCTTCTAACAATTAGCTTGCCCAACAGGGCGTGGCTCTAAATAGCAGGGTCAATGATGCCTAGGCCCCCTTTTTTGCTTTGGCTGAATGATCACTCTCCATGCCACCTTGGCACGAGCACGCCTCCCATCACTACTGGCCCATAAGAAGTTCCAGATCAATTGATGTACCTAGCCAATGCATGCTGAGGAGAAGGCCCAACATGAAGTAATGTACCACATGGTGGCAAGAAGGACCTGGTTTCCACCACCACTCGACTGGCTAAGGAGGGCCTCGCAGAACTCCAGTACAAAAGCTTCATCAGAATTCTCACCAAGATAACAGAATGGAGTGCTCCTAGAGGTCCATTAGAAAGCCTCAACCATTAGGGGAAGGTTGAGGTCTATGGGGGCCCTTTAAGATGCCATGTGATTAAAAGGTTATTAAGGAAAATGGCCAATCATGTGATGCCATGTATACAAAAATGTTGGGTGATTAAAGGTGGTCAAAAGATTCTCTAGAAGATGCCTTTTTGAACTTTTCATTTCCAAAAATTGGGGGAAAGTTTTTGAAATTTCGGACATCCATAACTTCTACATATGAGCTCAAAATTTATCGGAGATTAGAGATCTAGAATCTACTCGCTGAGCTCTTTCCATAGATATGTCACATGATATGGTTTTGCCGACTCAATTTTAAATTCAATTTTGGCGGGAAACTTTGAAATTCAAACTTCTAGCCATTTGAAGAATAAGAAGGTATCTAAAGTCAAAGAAACTTAACATTTTAACAAAAAGTCAATAAAATCATAATATAGCAGCTTAAAGGGCCCCTATAGACCTCAACCTTCCCCTAATGTAGGTGCCAAGTCAGGGCAGGTGCAGAGCCTACCCAAAAATCGCACAAATTATGCCAGTTGATCTACACTCTTGATGCACAACAAAAGATCTTGATCACCTCAGCAAATCTCTAGAGATTTCCCATATCTCCTTATAGGTATGCTGTTGTGTTATCTGCTACAAACTCTGAGTGCAGCAGGTTCTCGTCTATGGAGGGGAAGACGCAATCCCTGGAGTCCTGTCTCCTGAGCTGAGAGAAAATTACTCATGGCCTTGGTGACTGTCCCGTGTACACCCATGCTTTTTAACTCAAATCCATACACAATAATTTCTACATCTTGCAAATTAAGCATGTTCACACGTCAATGAATTCCACTTTTCTTTCATTTTTTGCTTTGTTTAAGCATCTCTGGATCATACTTTTCCTTGAGTGCATCGGTTGAAAGAGTTTTATACCAGTGTACTTCCACATAAGTAACAACATTGCCCTCATGGATAAGTTTTGTGACTTTGGCCAACCAAAATGGATGATTGTTCTCATCATCTGTAAGTAAGAACTACAATCATTGTGCCCTCATTTATCTCATTTACATTACCCTCCCACATTTCTTTCTCTTGTAGATGACGCTTGGTTGATTTTCGAGGCCCAACATACATTTCCCTTGTTTCTCCATGGACCATTGCTAATAACTCTTCTCCAACTGGCATTTCATTGATTGTGTTATAAAGTTCACTTTCCCGCCACACAAATGGTACATTGAGCTGAATTGCATCATTTTTAAACTCCTCAATGAGTCTCCTGCTTTGCAAAAAAAATTTGCCACCATTGTAGAGGACTTGCCGGAAAATATACCTATGTACCCCACACTATCTCCCTTATTTCATTCAAACAGTGTAGAAAATCAATTGAACAATTACCTTTTTAAGACCTTGCTATCTCATTTTTGGAAGAGAGCAACATGTGCTTAGTTCATCCTATTCCACATGCTGGAATGGATAATAAGAACTTGAATCCCTCTCTTGGGAGTCATGTTTCAGAGTTAGAATACTTTTTGCTCCACATGAGTGTCTTTTCCTCCTTTTGCTCTATTTTAAACTAAAGCTGAAAGCTATGATCATTGAGCTTCAGGAATGATGGGTCATAGATACCTTCTCTAGTTGCATATTATTTGAAATCATATGTCTCCTCAATTACTTAAATTCTAGGCATTGGAATATATGCATCTTGTAGCACACTCTCGCGGGGTTTAACTCAAAAAATGTTAGTGTACCACATGAGTTCAACAATAGGGGTTTTTTAATTAGATACATTGATAAAAGTTAACACAATTACATTAACACGAGGGGTTTTTTAATTCAATTTTAGAAAAAAATCATTTAGTTCATAAGTAAAGAGGGGTTTTTTTATTGGGAGGAAAATTTTAGTTAAGGGGTTTTTAAAATACCTCTTGAATGCACATGATACCTAGGGTTTTCTAGGAGTGCACCCCCCGAGAGCACACTACAAATCTGCAAAAGATTAACTTTACCTTGTGCTTTGCCAACTTTTTCCTTTCTATGCTTTGTTGCTCTCTATGAATCTTTAAAGCCCTTAAAAAACGGTCGTGCAATGTATGAGAAAAATGCACAAAAGATGAAAATAATTTCATAATTTCAAGTATGTAGCTTAAAAACATAATAAAAATTTCTTTGGACAACTTAATGTACTCACTCTTATCTTCGTTGGTCTTTGCGATGTCTCTTTTTGTTTTCAACTCTACACAAATTTGACAAACACCCATCCTACTCTTCTTAGGAATTTTCACATGAGAGAATATTGCCTCTTGACTCTCAAGAATGAGGGCAAGGAGAGAACCTTTCTCATACTCTCCTTAAACAAATCTACATAGATATTGTAGACTTCTTTCTTTGTGAAACTATCAGGAAAATGAGTGAATTTAGAATTTGGAAGGACTTCTCCATTGAGCAACACAAAACTTTTAAGACATTGCCTCAACAATGAAAGATGCGATGTTTCTTGCAAACTCAAAGCTACTTAAAACTCCTCAAGTCCTTTGCTTGAAATTATCTTCCCCATTCTTAAGTTTCCAAGGGAAAATTTTTTTATGAAGCTTACTCTACACACCACCACATCACCAACAAAGTACTTGGTTGCTAAGGAGGATCACGCTGTCACTAAAGTCCTCAAGAAGAAATTTTGTTGTGCTCTTTACAACCTAAAGGAATGCTACCGTTCTTGATGGATTTTTTGAAATCCTAGTGACCTCAAACGGTTTTGGTTACAACAAAATGCTCTACTTGCATCACGTATGGAAATCATTGAAAGCATCCTTGCCTTCCTTGCACCTCTTGAATTTCTTTGCTTTGTGTTATTGGGGTCGATGCTCAATGTGCATGCTGATTGTCGAGATTAAAGTCTACTGGAGAAGGTGGTCCGGTTGATCACTTCAATATCCATGCTAAAAGTGGAGTTTTTGAAGGAGATCGACAAAAAAGGGAGGACTTGCTAGGAATGCTCATGAGCTCCATGTTATCACTCTCTCCATGAGCCTTGGCTAGAGTTTATCTAAACTTTGCTTTAGATTTTTATACTTAAATTCTAAAAATTATATAAATAATCAATTTAAGCTCATGAGCATGCTAGAATCAATTTCACGAGTGTGCACATTTTTTTGCAAGTTCTAAGTCAAGGTTGTTCTTTGTCTTGTCTTCTTTAGTTTAAATTTAAAAAATGTAGGCTTTAAGAAAAACATTTTAGGTAATTTGTGGTTAATCTCTTGGGATTCCACGAAGATAATTTTAATGGCAATTGCAAACTTTGGGAAAAAAGTTACAATTTTCTGTCAATTTGAGGTGCGTCGCTATTTTTGAGAGAAAACTCTTTATTGCAAAATTTTGCTTATTTGTTCATAATTTCAAAATGACAATTACATGTAAAAAGTACACAACACCTAAAAAAGTGAAGGTTTCATTTCTCAATATCACTCCTCCATTCTAAAAGAAAAAAAATTAGGATTCTAGAATCCAAATCTTGGAAGTCTTGCTCTTGAGAAATGGTACTTTTGAAAACTGGTGTAAAGGAAATTAGGATTCCAATCCACTTGACATCAATCTTGGGTTTTGGATTCTAACCCTTAGTCTTAGATGGTTTCTAGAATACAACTTTTCTCTTACTTGGATTATGGAATCCCAATTGTAATTTATATCTTCTTTTTTCGAGTTTCTGTTATTTTGGTGGATTTTAGAGTTTTGGTCAAGCATTTTTGGAGCACATGGATAGTATTTTTGGTGATCCGGATTCTACAAGTAGCTCTAATGAAGATGACATGGAAGAAGATGTGGACACAAAAATGCAAAGTGAAGATGAGCCACTTGAAGAAGAAACTACTCCCCTTGAACCTCATGTAGAAGATACAAGCAAGAAAGGTCGTAAAGACTCAAAAAAATAAGGAGAAACAATTCTTAAGTTAAGTTGAGATTATGCCTTCAGGTCTAGGTGCACCCTTACCACTTCCACGGGATAAGACTTTAGATAATGCTATCCAAGAGTTATATTGATCAACCTCCCATTGATCCCCAAATAGGAAAAAGACCAGTTCAACTACAAAGTGTCAATGAGGTGCATGTTTCTAACCTCAAGATCAATGTCCTACCAAGGACTCATGGAGAAAGTCTAGAGCAAATTCTTACAAGTATTATGTTCTAGGTGGAACCCACACATTGCTTGCAAAACAATAAGTTTGCCAAGAATATGACCATATTGATAGTTATAAGACAGCTCTTTGTTGGGTTTATGCGGGTTTGACTGATGTGATGAGTGTACAATTTTATCCATGGATCACAACATTGACTCAGATTATCGCTTACAAATGACGTTCCTTCAAGAAATGAGGTTCTTTTAGAGTGGGTTAAGCAACAAAAATAACACCGAAACATTGATGAGAACTTTCGAGTTACACTTTGTAAGAGATGTGGTCTACAAGTATAGAAAAAGAGCTCACGTGGTGTTGACCAAAAGCCAAACATCAAGCCTTATGATAAATTTTTTCAATTGGCTTTTCATGATGGGGAGATCTGGGAGATGCAAAAATAGATTTTCTATTTATGGGAGAAAGGAAAGTTGAAAGGTCAAAAGATGTTGAAGACTCATTCAAGCTCTCGTGGGAAACCCAAGGTAGATGAAGTTATAAAGCCTCTTCCTGAAGACATGAAGATAAATCCCTTGTGATCATTGCAAGGAATCTGTGATATATCTCTAATAATGAGAATTCTTGCACATGTGAAGGCCGGAAACATCTCCTTGGAAGAGATGGGAGTAGAATTTGAAAGGTATATGTTTGTTGTTTTCTCTCTTTTTCACTCAACAACTTGTTTTTAGATTTTTAACGAAAATAGCTTTGTCTTTGTAGGAATAAAATCCTATTTGCACATGCAAAGAATTATGATAGAAAAGCTGAACTGCAATGATTGGGATGAAGTTAGGAAATACCATCTTGATTCAAGTAACCCAAAGGAGCATGAGATATTCTTACTTCTTTTTGAAAAATGTGTCTCCATCTTAAGGTCTCATGGGTCCTCTTTGGATTCTAGAATCCACCTTGTAGTCTCATCAAGACTTACTTTGGTTTCTGGAATCTAGCTGAAGGTCATGTGTGAGATTCTAAAATCCACATTGGCTTTTAAAGACTTAACATTCTAAATTCTTGTCATATGTTATGTTTTAGATTTTTAAATGTAAATTCTTTAATTTTGTTTTAATTTTCAAGTATCCTAGGTCTTACTTAATATCTGTGGAATACAGAATTGAGACCCTCGTGTTAAGTTGAAGGAAATTCCACAACCCTTTGAACAGTTTTTGTCTCATTGTGAGACAGAGAGGAAAATAAGAGAGCAAGAACAAACGATTCAGAATGTTCTTGGCCTAAACAAATACATTCTTGATTATGTGGATGAGCCTCCTTTACTTTGGATAGTTCATGAACAATGAGTAGAGGAAATGGACACATTTTACAGGTTGTTCTTATACATTAGCATTAGCTAATGCTCCATACCAAATGACCCTGCTTTCCACAAAAGTACCAGTGACATTGTCCTATCTTTTGCACTGTAGCAAGTGTGTGATCCTATCCACTAGGAGGGAACCTTACCTTCTCTCTATAGCAACAAGGACACATGATTCCTCCAAGGAGGAAACCCATATCCATGGCAATATCAAACCTCCACAAAAAAGCCTTTGTGCCATAGATGATCTCAGCATTCCACCACCAATCTCTAAAACTTCTGCACAAAAGTCCTCTGAAAAACACGCACTGAGAGGGGAGGGAAGTTGGGGAAGATGATGAATAGCAATGAGAGCCACTTTTCATGCTGCACCACAAGTAAGAAACATGCCTCTGGTGGCTACAATCCAAGCTGCAAAAATAGCCCACTGATTACCATCGAAGCCTTCCCTCTAGATTGGACCTTGAACTCCACGTGGAAAACTCAGAGCAGGAGCACCACAAGAGAAAACACTCATGAAGAAGAGGCATCACTATAGAAAACGTTGATCCAGCAAATGAAGAAAATGTAGCCACCTTCAAGATCTAGAAACGAAGTGCCACGAGGTAGAAAAGAGCACATATGGGTAGCAAGGTACCTAGGTGTCAGATACCACAAAGATAAAATCACTCAGAACATGGAGGCCCCAAACTTGCAAAAAACACTGTTGTAAACACAGCAACTAGCCACTTCACCTGCTCCAAAATCCACCAAAAAATGCAAGATGCAAACAACTCCACTAGAAAAACGCACAAGTGTTGGACAACCACTTGAAGCCTTCAGGGTGGGCCAATTTGCAAAAAACACAGATGGAGGAGAGAGGACAACAAAAGGACGTCAACAAGAAATGAGAGGACAACAACAAGAAATGAGAAGGAGGGCCAGATCAACAGGGAACCTAGGCGATGATGTCATGATAAAGCTGCACAATGCGGAAGCAAAATATAGAAGAGAGAGAGAGAGAGAGAGAGAGAGAGAGAGAGAGAGAGAGAGAGAGAGAGAGAGAGAGAGAGAGAGAGAGAGAGAGAGAGATGAGACAATGAACATCATCTTATTATAGCATGAGGCTTTACATGGCAATACTAGCCAGCACATGGGTGAAGTACAAGTGCTTGTGAATTAGTGTTGGATAACAAGTGAGTGGAAAAGATTTCCTTATATAGGGATGCAAGGAACTTGCCAACTATATCACAGGAGAAAGAGAGAGAGAGAGAGAGATCAGACAATGAATATCATCTTACTATATCATAAGGCTTTACATGGAAATACCAACAAGAAAATGGGTGTAGTACAAGTGCCTATGAATTATTGTTGGATAACAAGTGATGAGTGGAAGAGAGTTCCTTATATAAGGAGGCAAGGAACTGGCCAACTGCCATCAAGGAACTGGTCGACTGGCCAACTGCCATCAAGGAACTGGTCGACTGGCCCATGTAGCTGGCCGACAACAGTAAATTACCCCACGACTAGGCAAAACATGAGAAATATATATGTATCCAATAAAAGACCACGTCCCACAACACATGAGATGCACAAATTCTAACAGCGATCTCAGAGGAAGAGGGAACTCCTATAGACAGAGTCGGGGAGGTGAGGATGGGGGAGGAGGAGGGGCGGAGAAGAGGGAGATGGGAGAGGTTGGGAGTGATCCATCGGAGAGGGAGGGTGCTGGGAGGGACTCCGTGGGACCAACTGGCCTCACTGAGAAGTGAGAACTAGAGGAGGAGTCTCAACGGGGTAGGCTGCCAAACCAAAAGGGCCGGAGGGACCCTTGCATTGACTAGAGGGGTACCATCATCTCAATGGGTGGGTGCTGCGATAAATGCTCAAAATGGTTCTCTAATAGAAATGAATCCTCCTGTACTTTGACAGCCTGGCGTGTGTGACAGTGGCGCTCAACTCTGGTAGTCGACTGAGACGGCCTGAGGACGGCCTTGGCGTGGGCCAACAGTCTATCATTCTCTGGTAGCATAGCCATTTGGTTGGTTCGTGGTGCTTAGCTTCCTAATGACATGCCTCTCTCTCTACCCCTTGTGAGGACTGGAGGCAGCCTCCTTGGCACTGAGAGCAAGCTTTGGCAAGGTGGCCCATCTTCTTGCAAATGAAACACTGGTCGGGAAGGCTTGAGTACTCCACTCGCTGAATGATGGGGTATCCCTTAAGGAAAGGAATGGCTATGAGATGGGGCACTATCTCCGGGGCGAGGTAATACAAATGCATAGGGATGGAATCTCGGTTGCTTCTGCGAGGGACGAAGCGGCCATGGGGGGATTCCCTCCATACACTTAATAATTGCTGAAAGCAACTACTTGGGATTCCTCCCAAGTCATTGGGGCACAAGCACATCAAAGGAATCAACAAATTTCAAACCAGACTGTTGGCGGGCAACACACTTAACTGACGCCATTTTTTGAAAGGGAAATCTAGATCTACAAGCAACTGGTGCAAATCTCTCTAGTTCCTCTTGGCCCCGCGGGGGTTTTCTGGTGTGCTCTAAAAATTGGTAACTTCAATATTTTTATTTTATTCCTCTAGCATAGAGATCTCATCCTGTGTGCTTCATAAAAAGGTACTTTAGTGAAAGTGCTCTTAATCCATGATTATCTCATCAAATCTCATCCTGTGTGCTTCATAAAAAGGTACTTTAGTGAAAGTGCTCTTAATCCATGATTATCTCATCAAATCTCATGCTTTTAGGCTTTAGTCATAACTAGACATACTACTATACTGCATCCAAAATAGTGATTAATTTTTACGAATCATGGATTAAGTAGCCCTAATCCCAACCATTGGGCACAATTGATGGTTTAATCTTACTGTTAACCTATGACGGACATTGAGACGTACTATGTTTTACGTCATTAATTTAAATATTCTGAGTCATGGGCCGGGCTTGTCGGCACCATATGTTAAGGATGAAGGGATTGGGTGATCGTCGATGAGAGGCGCACCTTGAATATTAGTAGGATAAGGGTTAGGATCGGCCGGTCATGTATGGGCGCCCAAGTGTGAATGGCCAAGTCACCTATAAGAGTCAAATGTAACCCTAAAATCTTCATTCTCATGTGTTGTGAATACAAGAGTACTCTTGCCTTATCTCCTTGGTTTCCTTCTCCTGCGTGTGTGTGAGAGAGAGAGAGAGAGAGTGAGAGAGCGATCGAACGCACTTTGTAGCGGCACGACAGCGGCGGCGAGACGGTAGAGCAGCGACGGCGGCTCCTCCTTCACGGCTGCGACGCGGGAATCCTTCAAGGCGGCAGTTAAGCGGTGAGTGACACACCTTTTGCATTCTGTTTTGAGCTTCCTTCCCTGGTTGTATGCTTGCAGCCATTCGTGGCTCGCATACGGTGTCCGGCAAGTCCCCAGCTACGACCTGTGCGGCAAAAGCACACATTTTTGGTGCCGCTGCGGGGAGTTGCCCTGCACCAAGCTCCAGTTTGCAGCTCGGCTACTGCGTGAAGTTTAATCTACACTGTAGGAAAGCGACTGTGTGTTTGTTGTTGAGGTGTTTCTGTGTTTTGCAATCTGTTTCTGCAATTTGTCTTCTGCATTTCTGTTTCTTTTGTTATTTTTCCGCTCCGCGTGTGGGTGTGCATTCTGTTATCTGGTTATCTGCGTGCGGGGGGGATTTCTGAATCCCCAGATCTGTGCTGTGTGCGAACTGCGCCGCGGCCAAGGCTGAACCCTAAAGAAACCCTAGAAAACTTATATTTAAAAAAAATAGAAAATAAAATTAAAAAAATATAAAAAATAAAAAATAAAAAATTAAATTTTATTTGTAAAGAAAGAACCAAACGTGTGGAGAGGAAAGATTTTCTAATTGGAGAAAAAAAATTTGAAAAGAAAGAACCCCAATTGACCCACGACCCACGACCCCAGCCTCGGCCTCGGTCTCTGTCTTTTGATATATATATATAGGAGAGTGAGCCTCCATAGCTTTCTCTCAAGTGAGAGCTTATGGGAAGTTGTGCCCTATATGTAGCCCACTCCCCCCAAGGAGTAAAGTGAGCATGTGGGATAAAGCCCTCACCCTTTCCTCCACAAGCAAATAGGCTTTCGCCCCTTCCCCCCAAAGGAAACGGACTGTTTTGAGGACTACAGGAGCTCTAGATAGGCGAACACAGTGCTGTAAAACACACCAGGACCCTTTAAACGATACGCTCGTTTCAAGCTATCACACGCCCTAGTCCAGGGTCGACCATAAGTAAGGGGTCAAAAACGGGTTAAAAACAATCTAAAAACAAGGTGCGAAACACCTAAGAAACCACTTGTGTGAGTTTCAAGGGTAGTTACCAACGCACGTAGGGTACCCACGTCACATGCATCTACGTTTTGGTTGGGTGCTAGAGCCTGAACCACTAGAAAGTGTTTCAGTTTATGCAGGCTCACACCATCCCTCCACGTTAGCATCTTGGCCTTCGGCTCGAACCCAAGGGAGTGCAACCCAAGATCCACGAATAGTGGATAGTGACTTGTCCTGTGACTCAGAAGCCATGGAAGGGCACCCTACCAAGAACCCTGAGGAGACAAGCCAAAACATGCCAGGTTGGGCCCCACAACCCGGATCTAGCATGTTTAGTCGTCTAATAGAGACCTTTAGTAGAGCTACACGCTCTGAACATGCGACAAGTGAAGTAAATGAAGAAGGTGGGGTAGTGGATTCGCCATTCACATCTCATGTAGACCCTACCCTCCCAAAGAGTGTCCATGTGGATATTCTACCCACTTCGTTTAATGAGGGCCCTACTGAGCTACCACATTCTGATGCTCTTCCTAAAGTAGAGGTCCCTAGAAGCCAATCCATAAGAAGTGACATTGCGTCCACTTCAAGAGAACTGTTTGGCACACCAAATCTAGATGGGATATTTCTCAATGAAAATTGGGAATATGATCTACACACAGAGACTCTAACGGACCTATACACGGGTTACACATACCATGTGGGTTGGTTAGAAGTCCTACGATCTACATCTAGTGCCACTAATCTAGAAGAGCAACAACAAATGATATGTGAGGTCATTCATAGAATTATCCAATTTGAGAGGCAAAATAGGGGAGTGAACCTAGTTTCCACTGGCCCTATGAGATTTTTGGATACGGGCAAGACCAAACAACCAACCCTATCACAATTGGAGACTCCCTCGGTGAGTCCCATAGACCCTTCGTATGTTGTTTCGCCTGGAGTCTCAATGCAGGTTGAGCCCACGAGTAGTAACTTTAGCTTTCCAACCTTGGCTCAAATTTCCATTCAGGAATCCACAATGCCTACTCCAATGAAGAGCATAGCGGAAAATGCACCTATTACCACTGTAGTTAGTACGACACCGCTACCTAGTGGAACAGTACCTACAACAGTGCGTGCCAGTGCCTATCAACCATATGTACCTATCGCTACTCATGCTCATGTAGCTCCTATGCCTCTTAGTATGCCAATGGCATATGCTCCACGACCACCTTATCATAACCATTATCCAAGGGGAGCTAGGCCTAGTCACATATCATATCCTACGTCATTTGCTAACATACTCAGACCAACGCCAACTCCTATCAGCCAAGCTATCCCAGAAGTGCCTCCACCAGCTATGCCTGCTCACCTAGGTGATCTCGTAGCGTTTGCTCAGACGATCGGACGATCTATTGCGGAAAACATGCGGGGTATGCCTAAGAGAGAACCTAGAAGCAAGGCAGTACAAGTGGCTAAGCTCACTCAAAACTTCAGTGGTAACGAGGATGTTAGGAAGCACATTGAAGTCTTTGAACACGTGTGTGATTCCTTGGAAGAGCACAATGAGTTGCATAAGTGTAAAGCCTTAGGCTTAACCTTGAGTGGGAAGGCCGGAGATTGGTATCAAACCTTAAGGGTTGAAGAGCGCACTCACTACCCCACTCTCAAGAGATTGTTCTTAAAAGAATACATACGCGAGGGTGTGCTTTGGGGGGTAGCATCTCAACTCCAAAAAGCTGAACGCGAGGAAGGGGAGTCAGTGAGAGACTTTATAAGTCGAAATTGAAGCATCTAAATTCTCGCTGCACTCCCGATGAACGCTTCAATAACAACCAACTCCTCGATAGATTCATCCGAGGATTGCGCCACGAGGACATTTACAATGGCCTAGTCATCAGAGGTCTTACAACGTGGGAAGTAGTCACTGCCAATGCAATCCAGTTAGAAGACAACTTGATGATTACAGGTAAAAAGGTGTCTTCAGAAACAAAATCCGTTAGTTCGCAAGTATTTGGGCACGAGCCAATGACAGTAAAACCTATTGCCAAGGAGCCCAAGATATCTGAAATGTCTATGACCGACCTTACTAAGGCTCTCCAAGAATACTTTACGAGTACTCGAGCTCCTCAGAATAGCCATATGTACCCAAGAAGAGAGCAACAATGGTGTTCGGTGTGCTTAGGACCACATAGCACGAGTGAATGTCCCACATTCAGAGTCAAATTCAATGGAAATTGCAATGCATGTGGTAAGTCATTAGGAAGTGAATGGGGTCTTCTTGGGCCCTTTAATTTGCCCAAGCCTAATCAAGGTGATTAATGAATAGCCAAATGGGGGGTTGCCATGTGGACTGAAATGTTGGGTTTGTAAGAGAGGTGTAAGAGAGGTCAAAGGGTGCACTTTTTCTCCCAAAAAAGGGAGAGGCAATTTTACAATTTTTGTACCTCCATAACTTCTACATACAAGCTCTGATTTGAGCAGAGATTATAGATCCGTGATCTACGCATCAAGAGCTTTCCATAGATATGTTACATGATATGGTTTTGTCCGCTAGATTTTAAATTCCATTTTCCCTCCAAAATTCAAATTCGAATAAAGTAGCCGTTTTGAAGCTCCTAATTAGAAAACGTTTCTTCTTAAGAGAAAAGGTTTGACTCCTTAAACTACCAAATAAAAGGGCCCAAGAAGCCTTCCATTGAGGTCCTGATGTATGGCCATCAATCTAAAGATTGCCTAGTACTTAAGCGAATGTTGGCAAACCAGGCACCACTAGCTTGGTCAAACACACCTCAAGTACCCGCGCTAATGCCTGCACAACCTATCGAGCAACCGTCACAGCACATAGTTCCAAGGAATCCGAATGTAGTCCAGTCTGTGCCGTTACCACCGCCAGTGCCGCTAGGACCACAACCTCCACATCCAAGGATTACCCCAATAAACCAGATGGGTTGTGAGTCACATAGTGCATGTGGGGATTATGAAGAGGAGATAGACCCTACTGCTCCATACGGGATTGATACGTTTGAAATGATTCCCCAGTACTACATGGAGGATCATTTCGAGCAAGTCAAGCTTGTATATCAAGCGGCTGCTCTCGCCATAAGAGGGCAAAACCTTAATACCATGGCAAGGAGACCACCTCTTCAATGCTATGATTGTGGTGGACTGCATCGTGTAGCGAAGTGCCCTAATAGGCTACAGAAGATCGCTACTCAAATGCAACCAAATCAAGGGAGCACATCGAGAATGCTATATCGTTGTGGCATAGATCATTTGATTGCTCAATGTCCACATAATCCTAATGCACCCAAGATTACGCCATTGAATTTGGTTGAGGTCACCAACCAAGCACGAGGAACCACGCCCGTTGTACCCGCGAATGTAGTTACACGGTCAATGCTTCAAAATCAAAACTACATTCTTGAAGAGAGGGATACTGCATCAATCGCTCAGGCAAAGAAAAAGAAAACACTGCGGAAGAGATCGCTTAATGCCACGAGCTCCAAGCCTAGTTCAAAGACTAACATAGGGACAGGAGATGACCCCATGTATATGAATGATCCTGAAGATGATTCTGATTCAATAGAAACCATGGGGACCAAAGCCACTACCTTAAGGGAGGAACCCACTCGGGAGCTCAATGAAGGAGAATCAAGCAAGTACATAAATAAGGGGAAACAGAAGGAAACTTCCTCCGCCCCACAACCAAGTCAGTTAATGCCCTCTCGACCACCCAAACTGACTGAGACTCCCCAAGACAAGCCACGTGGGCCAAAAACCCTCAAGAAAAAGATTGGAACTTACCCAAACCCAGTTGAGGAGATTGAACAAGTGCAACACTTAAGGGGTTTGGTGGAAGAAACACAAAGAGAACTGGAGCCAAACCCGAGAAAAATCAAAATTCCAGACACAGTGTTTCCTACGCAAGTTCGGCCTCACAGGAACCATAAACCGTTAGCTATACCTAGTATCATTCGGGAAGAAAGTGAGGATAGGACATCAGGAAGTGGGCAAACACCCTTCTTGCTGGAAAGAATGTTTAGTGAGGGAATGCTTGACCCCATCGAAGAGGAAGTGATTCCATCTTCACCAATCCCTAGTCAAGGGGCGATGTCTCGAAAAGTACCGTTGAATGTGTCTAAGCTAATGGATTTCATGTCCTCTGAGATCAGAACCATGATCATATCCAAATTATATAGAGATCCTGAGCTATTCTTAGATCTTCGGGCATTTCTCAATGGAGAACTAAAGGCGGGGTTACCACAATTTGCAAATATGGATAGACCCGACACGCTTCAAGATGAAGGGGAACATTGGGATCTACAACCCAACCTAGATGAAGACTCGGTCGTTGAAATACCTGTGAACAAGTTCAGACAGTACTTTGAAGGTGACGAATCTAATGCAACCCTCCCCATTACTACCAAGGGATTAACTCTAAAGGGAATCCTTGATGGTTGTGCTGGAGTGAGCATCGTGACTAAAAACCGTTGGGAATCTATGGAGAGACCTCACCTCGAAGTCACAAACATAGTGGTTAAGATGGCAAACGGAACAATAGCTAAACCTATTGGATTGTTAAGGGACCTTAAGATCAAGGTCCTGGGATACAAGGTAAAACATACCTTCATTGTAATGGATTTCTCCAAGCATCCTATGTCATATCAAATGATCTTAGGACATCCTTTCATGAGGGAAGCACAAATGGTGCATGACTGGTCAAAAAACCATGTCTATCTACAATTCCAGGACTTTGTCATTCGAGTTGATCTTGAGAATGGTCGTGCGCATCCTTTAGGAAGCAAGGTTATCATCGATAATCGATCGGATACCACTGTTCACTCCGCCCCATTAAGGTATTGCTATATATGCAAAAAAGAGACTGATGATGGGAAGGATTCTCCTTACATGGATGTCCTACCGGGTATGACTGAGTCGGATAACGTGGATTGGGTACACCTAGCGGCAACCATAGACACATGGGGAAATAGAGGCACAAGTTGGGTAACACCTGAGGGGCAAGATATGCCACCGTTAATGCCAATAAACATGATAGGTGTTATGCACTTGACTCCTGATGGCGAGAAAGTGGCAAACTCCACTAACACTGAAAGTAGCGAAGACTCTGACCAATGCAACTCTGAGTATGAATCTCAAGAAGAAACTGACCCTGAGCCTGATGGGGAAAATGAATCAAATATTCACTCAAATGTGGAAGCAAGGTGCTCAAGGCCTAGGACAGTGACCTCCTGCAGCTCATCCGAAAGTGAGGGGGACACAAGTGAAGATCGACCAAGTGAGTCCGAATCTGATAGAAACAAAAATCAAAAACTTGGTAAGAAGAAAACGAGACATAAGCGCCAACGCTATCGAGCTAATGTACGCACTGCAATAGTTATAAACCTTGATTAACCTTTGATACCTTGCTTACTCTTGATTTACTTTCAATAATTTTAAACTCCTGTTAATTTGCTACACTAGCTCATTCATGTGACCCTTAAACTAAGTTCTCATAGCAACATCCATTGTGGTCTAACATGCTTGAATTTATACACTTTATATCTTTTGAATTCCAGCATACTTTCACTCTACTTCCCTGTTTTGCAAACGGTCAACAAAAACCCTCTCGAGCTTACCATACCATAGCTTCCGAGGATGGAATCTACATCAAGAAGGGGGGCATGTTAACCTATGACGGACATTGAGACGTACTATGTTTTACGTCATTAATTTAAATATTCTGAGTCATGGGCCGGGCTTGTCGGCACCATATGTTAAGGATGAAGGGATTGGGTGATCGTCGATGAGAGGCGCACCTTGAATATTAGTAGGATAAGGGTTAGGATCGGCTGGCCATGTATGGGCGCCCAAGTGTGAACGGCCAAGTCACTATAAGAGTCAAATGTAACCCTAAAATCTTCATTCTCATGTGTTGTGAATACAAGAGTGCTCTTCCCTTATCTCCTTGGTTTTCTTCTCCTGCGTGTGTGTGTGTGTGAGAGAGAGAGAGAGAGAGTGAGAGAGCGATCGAGCGCACTGTGTAGCGGCACGGCGGCGGCGGCGAGGCGGTAGAGCGGCGACGGGGCGGCTCCTCCTTCACGGCTGTGACGCGGGAATCCTTCAAGGCGGCAGTTAAGCAGTGAGTGATACACCTTTTGCATTCTGTTTTGAGATTCCTTCCCTGGTTGTATGCTTGCAGCCATTCGTGGCTCGCATACGGTGTCCGGCAAGTCCCCAGCTACGACCTGTGCGGCAAAAGCACACACTTGCCATTAGGGAGACTTGCCATAGCTCCCTGTCACTTCATATTGTAAAAGCCCCTTGTTTTTTTATCATTATGCTTAATCCACCATGTTAATCCTCTTTTGGGATCCACCTTCAATCACCTCTCTCTCTCTCTCTGTCTCTCTCTCTCTCTCTCTCATGCACACACACATCCCTATCTCACTCACTCACACACACGCACACACACACACACACACACACACACACACACACATCACATACACACCCCTCTCTCCCTCTCTCTCTCACACTTTCACACGCAAACACACATGCCTCTACCACTCTCTCTCACACACACACACCTCTCTCTCTTACATGCACACACGTACATCTCTCTCTCACATCACACACCCACCTCTCTCTCTCTCTCTCTCTCTCTCATCCAGTGACCTGGCACGCAGGAAGGTAGCATGGACGAGCTAAGGAAAGGGTGTGGACTGACATGAATGGGCTAGGGCGAGCAATCAATAGACGGGCGTGGACGAGCATGGCTGGGATTGATGGCTCCCACGATTTCGTGGGAGCCATCTGTTTTGGGCTTTTGTTGCATGACGAATGAAGATCAATACAAGGATGCAACAAAAAAGACACTTAGGGCTCTTGAAAAGAGTTCAAAGTTGTACATGAATGTGGGAGAGGGCTTGACAATAATCCCACATGGGAACTTTTGGGAGTTCTAGAATTTTTGTATAAAAGGTGGCCCATTTGAGAGAGGGGGCACTCTTTGGTCATTTGGTTGAGAGGCTCATAGAGAGAGCTTGCTCCATAGCTCCTTCTCAAGTGCTCTCCCAAGGCTCTCCATCTCCATTCTTGTTTCAATCTTGTACTCTCTATTCTCTACATTTTCAATGGTCAACACACTTGCTAATCTAGATTTCTTAATGATGTTTTGATTTGTGAGTTGTGCATGTGATGAAGCTTGTGCATGAAATGATGTGTAGTTGAGGCTTGTGTGATAGCTCTTTGCATATTAGGTTCCTTGCATAAGTTGCATTTGTGTGCTTAAGTGTAGCCTAATCTTGATGCTTTGATTATGTTAGATTGATGTGTTGATTGTGTTAGATTGATTGCTTGAGTGTTGAGAAGGATTGAGTAGGACTAGAAGTCATTAGTGTGTGGTTAACTCTTCTTCTCCCATTCGGGATAGCCTCTATGCGCTAACCGGGTTGCATTCACGGATTGACAAGTGTGTGGGTTGGAGTGTAGCCTCCGCTATGCTATGATGTCCCGAACAATGGCGCCGCTGCCGGGGAACGCACACCTAAGTTAGTGAAGGGTGTTAACCATTACTTCTTACTAAGTGCTCCATTGATTGCAAAATCGTGGATTAGAGTAGATTAGAGTAGGGTTTGCAAGGGCATTGAGTGTGTGATCTCAAGGGCGCCTTGTGTGCTTTCGTTTTTTTTTATTAGAAGCAAAAAAATAAAATAAAATTAATTAAAACCTCTTTGCGGTAGAGAAATCCCGCCACTAATCAGATTTAAGTACTTTTTGTTTTTGTATTTTTGACGGGGTTGGCGAGGGATAGATAGGAAGTGTTGGAGGCGGCCTTTCTTTTATTGTTTTGTTGTGTTGTTATTGTGTGGGGAGCCAACGCATCAATCGTAGCAAAGATATATATATATATATATATATATATATATATATACATGCACATGTAAGGCGGCCATTAAGCTCAATATGAGCTGTCCGTGCTCGAGAAAAAAATAAGGAATATTTATCTATTGCAGCATGACTAACCGATTTGCTTGAAAGAAACGGGCAACCAAGGGTGGCCTTAAGAAAAAAACTTATAAATCTATATATATATATATATATATATATATATATATATATTTGCGGGCTGCATCAAACGCTGCATCGGCTGAAAAGAGGCGTGCAGCAGACGGTTTTTTTTTTTAAAAACAATTATATATATATATATAATCGTTTTTTTACGATTGGTGTAGGCGGCCGGCGGCGTGGGCATAAGCGAGCGCAGAAGAAAAAAAAGGAAGAGCTGCCGGCGAGAGGTAGCTGCAAGAGCGCAGGCAAAGTCGGCGTCGGGTTCTGCGTTGAGGGAGTGTGAGCAGTTTGCAGCGGGTAGCAGCAGAAACGTCGGCGTAGGCGGACACTGGCCGACGTTGGCGTGGAGACTTGCAGTGGGTAGCAGCAGAAACGTCGGCGTAGGCGGCTGCTGGCCGATGTTGGCGTGGAGACTGGCAGCGCGGGTAGCAGCAAAAGGCATCCGAAGGCGGCTATAATATATATATATATATATATTAACGTGGAAGAGGTGGCGTTGGCATAGCCGACAGAAGAGCAGAGGCGGCGTTGGCATAGCCGACAGCAGAGCAGAGGCGGAGTGGCCGTCGGCAAAAACGCAGAGAAGCACAGGCATCTGAAGGCGCTGCAACAACTGAAGCGAGTGTCTCCAATAGAAGCGCAGGAAGAGGCGTGAAGTGGCTATAAAGGTGAAGGAACCAGCTGACTGGCGAAGAAGCACGTGAAGAGGCTAGCAGCGCGGCGACGAATCCGGAAGCAAGCGGGAGTCGGCGGATAAGGTAGGTGGAATTTTCATTTTTTTTGTTTTTATTAATTTTTCATGTTTTTTTATTTTTAAATTAAAAAAAAAACAAAAAAATAATATTTTTTTATTTAAAAAAAAAGAAAAAAAAGATTAAAAAGAAAAAGAAAGAAAAACAATTAAATTTAGAAAAAGAAATTTACAAAAAAGAAAGAAAAAAAATAGTAAAAAATTTAAAAAAAAGAGGAAAAACAATTAAAATTAAAAAAAAACAACAAATTTTATTTTTTTTGAATCCATTGTTCCTTATTTAAATTTTTGCATAAGTAAAGTAGTGTGCATTTTCTATTTTTATTTTTGTAATTACGTGCATAATTAGTATTTTTATATTTTTTGTAATTAGGCATGAAATTTAGTAGTTTAAAAAAAACAAACAAACAAATAAACAATTTAAAAAAAAACCAACAAAAGGAGAAAAAAAACAAAAGAAAATTTGAAAAAAAAAATCTATAAATTAAGTGTTTTTTTAAGAGTCTATTTTTTTTTGCATATTTTGTAATTCTTCATTTAAATTTTTTGCATAATTAGTATTTTCTTTCATTTTTTAATATTTGTAACTTTGTGCATAATTAGTATTTTTTTAGTGTGATTTATAATTTTTGTGTTTTAAAAAAAAAATAAAAACATAAAATAAAAACATAAAATCATTTAAAAAAATCATAATTAAATAAAAATAAAAAAATAGGATAGATAGTTATGCCACACATACTCATTTTAGTTGCATTTAGTGATTAGGTAGGTTAAAAATATATATATATATATACACATATATATATATATATATTTTATTTAAAAAAACAAAACAAAACAAAACAAAAACACAAAAAAAAAACCAAAAAAAATTTGACCTTATGCACTTGCGGTCGGGACGTCTTGTAGATACTGCCATAGGGCCTAGGGCACCTTCTAGAGTACCTACGCAGGAAAGTGGGACCCAATCGGTAGGAAATTTGGCAGATATTGCTGAAACCCTTTCTGAATCCCAATCCGATACCCTTTCCTCTAGAACAACTAGTTCATTGTCCATGGACAATCTAGGGCCGACAAATAGTCATCCCGTAGCCCCAAATAGGACACCCTCAAGATCCTTTAATCCATTTGAAGCCGACACCATGGGGTTAACACTCAATGTGAGACTCCAATATGTCTACACAAATGCTCAAGGAGTTGAGATCTTTAGGGATCCACAACAACGGTATCTTGTTAAGATCGCAGACATTTTCTCAGAACTTGATAGAGCACCTCTAGTCAATGACCAGGGTAACATGTACATGGGTGGAGATGGTGTTCGCTACGAAGTCACCTACCATCCAGAAAAAGGTAGACAAATTAGGGGAGCTCTCTAAAACCGAGTTCTTAAACTTATCAGAACTTTCCAGAGCAAGGGAGTCTAGAGATGACTGGCTCATTGAGCCGGACATGCCTGGACCATCCAATGCCCAGTCCTCAAAGCCATCCATAGATGATTTACTTCTTGTAGATCTAAATTTGGAAAGGGATAGGAAAGGCAAGAGCAAAATGGATCAGGGGGCTGAAAGCCAATGGGAGTTTGTACGACAAATTCCAGTGACAAAGGTCTTACAGGATGACCCACTTCAAGAGGTCTATAAGGACTCGTTAGAGGGATATTATGCCACAACTAGATTGCCACAGCTGGATCTTCCTCTAGCTCATGTGGTGGTAGTTGAGAAGCTTGCAGGACACATGAACAGAATAATTGATAAATGGGCCAATGAATACCGAACCTTAGATTGGACAGAGATTCAGGAACTCACGTGGAAAGGACAACCATTATTCATGGAAGTGTTCTCAACAAATACAGCCAAACCGGGAGAGACAGCCTTTCTTGGAGAAACTGTTGCTCCTCCCCTACGAGAGTCCATTAGAGAGGGACCCTCAACATCTAAGTGGACCACTGCTAATAGCCCAACTCTAGCACCAGGATATCGTCCTACACCAAATGTGCGACCACAGGTCACATCACCCCAACATCTTTCTCATTATAACAATCGGAGGGTAGGGGAGCCAACTCAGCATCCCATAAATGCACCTCCTGAAATGCGGGTGACAAGATCTTTGGAGGGGTTTGGTGAGGCTGGTAATAGGGTACCCACACCAATTTTGGAAACATGTGGACCATCTTTCCAAAGAGAGGAACAATTTCCACTGAGAGTGAGAGGCCGTAGGCCCTATGATGAGTATTCAAGACAAGTAAGGCCATCAACTCTTCAGAAACTGGTAAAGAAGTATGAAGGGTCGGGAGATCCATACGACCATGTAGCAGCATTTAGGCAAGCAGTTCGAGCTGAGCAAGTGGCTGATAAGCATACTCAAATTGAAGGATTTGGACTCACTCTTGAGGGAAAAGCCCTGGCTTGGTTTCAGGCATTAGAGGCTTCAGACAAATCTTGTTTACGAGTTTTGGAAGAGAGATTCATTGCTGCTTTTTCCTTGATGGGAATACAACATGACACGATAGCACACATCTACTCTTTCAAACAAGGCGAGAATGAGAGTGTTAGAGACTGTATAAATAGAATGAAGCAGTACATTAATCGTTGCCCAGAAGATGAGAAGCCCGCCCAAAGTCGATTAATTTCTCTCTTCTTAAAAGGACTCAAAAATTCAACACTGCATACACATCTCTATGCGAAGAAACATACAAATTTCAATGAGTGTAGCCTCCGCTATGCTATGATGTCCCGAACAAAGCCCAATATTTTTATTTATTGTCACTACCTCCTTGTGTCGGGATATGGTAATTTGCATGCTTTCCTTCCTTGGATGTGGTAGCTACTTATTAGGCTCCCTTTCCAGAATCGAACCCTAACTCTTTGTCACCCGTGTCACCATCATGGCCTCTATCCTACCATTAAAAGTTGATAGGCAGAAATTAAAGGCTGACGATTCCTTCACTGTGCTATCACGCAAGCCCGCATCAGCCTTTTATCTAATAAATGCATCCCTTCTAGAAGTCGAGGGTTGGTGCACATATTAGCTCTAGAATTATTATGATTATCTGAGTAGCAAGGTACCATCGAAGAAACTATAACTGATTTAATATGTCATTTGTAGTTTCACAGTACAAGAGAGTTTATACTTACACATGCATGGCTTAATCTTTAAGACAAGCATATGACTTCTAGGAGGATCAACCAAGTAGCTATCCTCGGTCACATGAGCAGCCCGAAGGTTGCTTGTTCCGACTCCATGCTGTCGATGAGGCAATAAGTCGGAGCACCTCCTGTAAGGTTCCCGAACACAAGACGAAGAGGTAAGGGGGGTGTGCCTCAGCACTAAAGGGCACGGTGAAGTAACAAGCCCTTAACCAGGGGATCAAGGGTGGAGGAGGTTGAGGCTACAGGAGCGGTAGGATGTGGGGTTGCTGGTGCACGCAGTCTCTAACCTCGGCCTCTGAAGCTACAGGTATAGTGGGAGATTGCCGGTAGGCCCAAAAAATTGACTCAAAATTATTTAGAAGAGAAGCTCTTCTGCACGGTAGATAGAATGGTGTAACGGTTAGGTTCTTGCCTCCTCATGTGTGGGTCGTAGGTTTGATGCTCCAGTACTACACCTCTTTTTTGGTTTTTTTAAGTATTAAAAAACAACCAAGGCAAGTTCCCATGCCTATGCCTAGCCGAGTTTACCATGCCCATGCCCATGCCCGATCGGCGAGCCCATGAAAGGATGACGCCCGAGTTTACTATATTTGTCCAAGTTCACTCCGCACGATCCTACGACCTAAGCCACCCCCATTTTCGTGTCCCTTGTCCCCCACCCTAGATCCCATGGTGCAGGGCTTGTTAGTTCACCGTGCCCTTTAGGGCTGAGGGGGGGCGTGGACGGCCCATGTCGGTCACGAGCGTGAAAGTTTAGAGACCTTCCATGTCTTCCAAGATACACACAGAGTACGCATACATCATGATTGTTGTATTGATCGATATTGTGGCGTTACATAGCTGACGATTACCAAAGGGTGTGTCCCTTGGCATCATGGTTGATTATTCTAATGCATGACCTTAATCAGGTCTTAATTCCAATACTCCCCCTTAAGACTGGTTAAGGTCTTGAAGAGTAATAGAGCGGAATTTTATTTGATTGAGATGCACCCCCAAATTATGTGGTGCTTCACAGTTTATTCTACATGCTATAAGTATATACAATATGCAATGCATTCCTAATCTATCCAGGATCCAGTTTAGCATGGATTATGAGCAGCAAAATCAATTTTGTGTTTAGTTTTCTTCTGATAACTCCGGTATCATCCACTATCTTCATTTCTGGAGCTTGTTCAGTGACTCTCCCCCTCAAGCGAGAGAAATTGAAGATCATTGATGAAATCAACTTTCAAGTAACCGCTGCATCACTGTTTGGCTTGATTGGAAGATAAGCTACTAGCACTATCGAATCGCAGCTGCCATTTAGTACAACAAAGAAATAGGTCGTGTAGTGCATTTGGTTGCCTGTGTCAGAGTTGTGCCATCTCCGGTTCATCATCAATGCTGGGATCTGCTACATCGGCTTCATCGATAGAAGCCTCTCTATCACCAACATTAGGTTGATCTCCATTAACAGTCTCATAAACTTCGTTATCCTCATAATCGATGCCCTGGTCATCAATATTTGTGATGTATTTGTCCTCCACAGCTTCTACATGATATTTTGATTCAGCCGCTTCTGGTGCTTCATCTTTATCTTCCTTGCCATAACGTCTTCCTCTAGTTTATCTTTGCCAAGATTTGTTGGACATGCATCAATCCATTCATCGATATTGCTTTGGGTTGCACCACACTGATCTCCACATGCACGGTCGATGCTTTCTTCAAAGTTTTCTCGATTGCAACTATATTGATATGGAACGACGTTTTTTGCTTCGAGATTTTTCTTCTCACTTGGATGAAAAAGGAGCGCCAATGGTTAAGCAAAGAAACAATGAATTCTTTTTCTTTACCTCCCCCATCGACTCTTCCATTTATGTCCATGGCATGAAATCCAAATTTCCGTTTTTGCCATTCCCCTTCATTTTGGGGGTGGTGTTGGTACACATCTTTTCCTCTTTTGATTTTGGAGGTGGCGTGTTTTAGCGCCTTTTACTGCTCCTTCTGCCGGTCCTTCTATCGGATCGTTATGGTTTGGAAGGTTGATCAAGCCCTTTTCGTGCTCTGCTGTTTCAGGCAGCAGAAATGTCTTTTGCTTATGTCCTTTCTGCAGGCCGAAGGGTTCTGCAGGTGTATTTTGCCCACCTTTTGGGGCTTGCAAGTCTCCAATTTCTGGCAGGAGATCATTGCCTTCTCCGATTCTAGGCTGGAGGGAGCCCCTTTGCAGGACGATGGGATCTGCAGCATCTCCTTGAGTTTGGAGGAGGATTTGAAGGCCCTTTTTCGCACGGAGCGTGGCTGGTTTGGGCCATCCCCAGCCTGATACCATGTGGAAGTTTAGAGACCTTCCATGTCTTCCAAGATACACACAGAGTACGCATACATCATGATTTTTGTATTGATCGATATTGTGGCGTTACATAGCTTCTTGTTGTGACGATTACCAAAGGGTGTGTCCCTTGGCATCACGGTTGATTATTCTAATGCATGACCTTAATCAGGTCTTAATTCCAATAACGAGCAACGACCCGACAGCTCAAAAGTGCGGAATGGTCAAACAACGATAAGGGGGCCATTGTGCGACACCGTGCAATTGCCACCACGGAGGGTGTGGCCACCGCACAAAATTTGGTCTGTGGGATTTCTTCTTGGTTGGGGCTGATGCTACAAGGGAAAAGCCTCAAGACGATTCACAAGTGAGATGCTTGAAGACGGTTGATCACATAATGATTTGGGGTGGTTGCTTCTGATGTTTGTGCAATGAGTTTTGTGCTTTGTGGTGTGTGTGTGTCTGCGCACGCACGTGCAGAATAGATACTTTTGATGATAATCCCTCTCCCTTTTTGGAGTACAAGGGACAATTGTTCCAAGACACACGCACGCAAGAAGGTCAAGGATCGGATCTGCTGAAGCTCAAAGCATTCTATGGCATTTCTGGTAATCATATTCTGTTTACAAAGATTCTTGTCTTAGGGCAGAGGAATTATACGCATTTGAAGGAGACGGGAAGTTCAAGCCGCCTCTCATTATGACGTTGCTCAAAACACCTTGCCTGTAAGGAGAAATTCACTCATGTGCATAGGCCATGGAAAGGAGTCTCTCTTGTGAGAGAAGTATGGGATTGATTCTAACTGCGAGGGCTCCATTTTCCTGGTATTGGGGATACATGTTTTGCGTAGTTTTTGTGAGGTACTTCTCTGGATGTGATCGACAGTATTTACCTGCTTAGTTGTCGCAAGGCACTTGCCTCTTCCTCTAAGCAAGATCGGCGGTATATGCGTAGGTTTTGCAAGGTACTGCTGCTTCTTCTCTAGACAAGGTCATGCGTAGGTTTTGCAAGGTACTGCTTAGTTTTCGCAAGGTACTTGCCTCTTCTTCTAGACAAGATCGACGGTATATGCGTAGGTTTTGCAAGGTACTGCTTCTTCTAGACATTAATCTACTTTACATGGATGTTTCAGGAATGAAGCGGCATTTGCCTTGTTTACTTGAAGGTACTGCTTCTTCTAGACGTGCGAGTTCGAGACCATTAATCTACTTTACATGGATGTTTCAGGAATGAAGTGGCATTTGCCTTGTTTACTTGAAGGGTTATTATGTTTTTATGTGTTTCTTATGCTGTTCTACGCTATATGCTACATGAACAATGCAGGTGAGAGGAATCTCAGTGTTCAGAATTGGCATTCTTGTTACACTAAACCAACCTCTATGAGATCCTTTTCAAAGTTTTGGCGATGCAAAGGTCGTTTCTATAAGCCTAGCAGGGCGTGTCGTGACAGATTCAACCACATGTGCGAGAGAGAGAAAGAGACAGAGAGTGAAGGAGAGAGAGAGGTATAGGGATCTTGAACAGTACACCACACTAAGTTGGGAACATGCCCGGCCCTCTTTCAAGAATTTATTCAAGAACAATCCACGGGCACACTGGTCAAGATCAATACAATCAATGAATACAAAACAAACAGATATGCCAATTTAGGATATCCAAGTCGATGTCCATGTCGAGGCGCAAGATCTTTGATGCCGAGCACACCATGGGGATGATCCACAAGTTTTTCTCACCAGGCTATTACGAGATCCAAAATCCGAGTCCAAGTTCCAAGTCCAAATCCCAAGTCCAACTCCCAAATCCAAGTTCCAAGTTCCAAGTCCAAGCTCCAAGTCCATATCCCAAGTCCAAGTTCTAAGTCCAATCCTAAGTCCAAGTTCCAAGTCCAAATCGGAAGTCCAAGTTCCCAGCCAAGTTCCAAGTCCAAGCTCCAAGTCCAAATCCCAAGCCAAGTTCCAAGTCTAAGCTCCAAGTCCAAATCCGAAGTCCAAACTCCAAATCTCGAATCTCAAAGATGGGCAATGGAGCTGGGTGGCAGCACTTTGGCTGACCTGAGCTAGGCGGTGGCGGTGAGTGGACGAAGAAGACAATTAGCTCCAAAATAATCTCCAGACTCTTTGTCTATGGATTCAAGAGGGATCCATGCTTCTTTTACACTTGAGGGAGGCCCTTGCTTTTTGCCAACGGCAGGCGAAGCTTTGCTTTTTTCTTTTTGACTTTTAATAATGATAAAATATTACTCATCTTTTGCCAAAGTTCTTGATTTTTGCTTTTTTAGCTTTAGGGCCTTGCTTTTTGGCCTTGGAGCTCCTTTTTGGAAAAGTGGTCTTTAGCTTTTTGGAAAAGTGGCCTTTAGCTTTTTGGTTCGTAGTCTCCTCTTTCCAATGGTGCCCTTGTCTTGTGGTCAACTTAGTTTTGGTTCGTAGTCTCCTTTTTGGAAAAGTGGCCTTTAGCTTTTTGGTTCGTAGTCTCCTCTTTCCAATGGTGCCCTTGTCTTGTGGTCAACTTAGTTTGACTTTTTGCTTTTTCCTACTTTTGACCAAAACTAGTGCTTTTTCTTGTGCCAACTTCATGAACCCTGTTTCTATGCTTTCATCAATCTTTCCATCTGCTTGCACATAAGTTCCATCATGCGAAAAAGAGCCAGGAGGGCCAAATAGTTACATCCCTCCCTCTGATATCACAGTTGTCCTCAACTGGTGGACTGCAAGTGTTCCAAGCAAATCCATATGTTCCATGTATTTCCATGTGTTCCATGTGTTCCAAGTACAACAACTACATCCATGTGTTTCAAATCCATATGTTCCATGTATTTCCATGTGTTCCATGTGTTCCAAGTACAACAACTACATCCATATGTTTCAAATATTTCCCAGTACTAGTCCTATCGGGTGTGCTTTTTCATCTGTTCCATGTATTTCCATATGTTCCATGTATTTTCATATGTTCCATGTATTTCCATATGTTCCATGTATTTCCATGTGTTCCAAGGACAACAACTACATCCATATGTTTCAAATATTTCCTAGTACTAGTCCTGTCGGGTGTGCTTTTGCATCTGGTCTTTCCCCATATCTATGGTATCATCTACTTGTCTGGCAATATCTCTATGCCTTATCTCTGACGAATGTCTTTGTTCTTGATTGTACTTCTTCAGGGCCTATCACATGTGTTAGATATAATAAATGCATACTTACCCTCTGCAAAAACTAGACATAACCTAGTCAACAAACAAGTATGCATCATTCACATCTACTTGGTTCTCCAGGTACTAGCCAGGTATTATGGAGCCCAATGGACTATCACATGCCATAAATCCAAGCACTGTCCACACATCAAAAACAACACACAAAGTCAAAGAAGTTCAAACATACATCAATATGAAATGCACAAGTAATGATCCTTATGTTTATGGATTGTCCTGTTTGGTTTTATCAGAAACCATGCTAAGCTATCTTGCTCCTGAGGGACACCACTTAGACTATCGCTCAAGGCCATTTGGTCATTAAGACCGCCCAAGAGTTTGCTTAAGGCCATTTGGTCACTAGGACCACCCGAGAATTCACTCAAGGCCATCTAAGACCGCTCGAGAGTCCATCAATAGTCATAGGGGCCATTTGGTCGCATTGACCGCCCGACTATGAGCCCGAGACTATGAAGTCCAATACAATCATCTCAGCCATCTGGTCGCAATGACTGCCTGACTATGAAGTCCAAGATATCTAGCATCCTTGTCGTCCAATGGGTCATATGACATCGTTGCTTCCCATATACAAATCTTTTTCTGGCATCGTTGCCTCTCATATACAAATGTCGCTCCTTGGGCTATCGGGCATCACTGCCACCCAAATTAGAGCATGTCCAAAAAACTATTATTTAAGCAAAATAATGATCAATTCCAGTCCAATATATATACAATGAAGAGAACTAGAGGCATATCCGTACTTTAAATACATCTGGACCAGCCACTTCCTCATACACTTGTAGTATATCTAGGTAGTCTTTGAAGTACTTCTTTGGCATCCATTTTGCATCCATTTCCAAGAGGAATTTTTCGACCACTTTCGTTCCTCTTTCTCTCATAGAATGATGGAACATAGTCTATTTTGGCTCTTCCACCCCTGGTGGATCCTCCAAAATAGGCTCCTTTGGGGATAACCTGTACATGGTTTCAATAAACTATCATGGAAGGCATTATGTGTCCTCCAATGATTTGAAAGGTCCAACCGATAACATACATGGTTGATCTTTTTGGTGTCCTGAAAAAGGTCCAAATATCATCATTCTATGACTTTGGCAATCCAAAGATAAAATCCATAACAATACTCTCCCATAGAACATTCAATGGGTGAAATAATCCTGTTCGTGTTTGTCAATCAAACTTGACCTTCTCACAAACTAAACATTCTCAAACATATAACTCAATGTTCTTTCTCATATAAGGCCAATAAAAGTAGCTTTCCAAAGCTTAAGTTGTAGTCATTATGCTTCTTTTCCCTACGTAAGGTGGAGCATGGCTTCTTTTTGTTCACTTTTGGCCTCAAATCCTTTGTTTCACATAAACGGGTTTGCTTCATAAAAGAATCTTTCTTGATGGCAAGAAAAGTCACAAAATTTCTATTCTAAAATCTATTCCAATATAATCCAAGAAATCCTCATCTAAGACTTTGATAGGCCACAACACACAGTACAAGACTTATCCAATAATACAATCTTCTCTTGACAAACTTCCTAGCGGAATGTCAATATGATGATTTTTCAATTTGTTTGGATTCTTGCTTTAGCATGTCAAGATGGCAATTTGCAGCTATATGTTCCTTGTTTCCACATTGGAAACACTTCCTTTCGTTGGCATATTCCTCACTTTGCTTGAGGGACAATCTTCTTCGAAAGAGTGGAGGTTTGTCCTCACTCCGCTCCTTTAAACTTCTTCCTTTGAGGTGGATCCCGGTTGTCGTTCTTTGTCTTGTCTCATCCATCCAAGGCATGTACAAGTCCTCGGCTTGTAAAGCCTTGTCTTGGGCTTCTTCAAATGTTTTCCATCGTCGAGTCACATATAAGCTACTTGCATAAGCTTAGGTTTTAATCCATTCACAAACTTACACATCTCCATTAGTGGTGGAATGGGACTATATGAAGTAAAGTTCAAAGAAAATGCTGAAAATTTGTTAAGGTAAGATGCCACACTTTCACCAACTTTATGCTTTTAAATCTCATCCCATTCCTTCTACACATCTGCTTCAAAGTTTGCGGGTAGGAACTTCTTGTTGAACATAGTCTTGAAGTTGGTCGATGTCTTCAACTCGGTCCCTTCCTATACCACTTTAAGCCACCAATTCAAGGCCGCATCCTTCAAATGCATACAAACCATTCAAAGCTTTGACTTTTTGGAGTAGTCGTCTCCTCCAAAAGTGGCATCAAACTTGACACTCTTCTCTCCCGGTTTAAATTCCATCTTGTCGGCTGATGAAGGCTCCTTTGCCTTTCTTTTCTTTACCTGTCCCAAAGAAGCTGCTCTTCTCTCCTGGTTAAAATTCCATCTTGTTTGTTGATGAAGGCTCCTTTGCCTTTCTTTTCTTTACTCATCCCAAAGAAGCTGCATTCGAGAGAGCAGGCCTAGGGATAGCCTGCCTATTTCCTCCATAAGAAATAGACCGGGTAGCTCTGGATCCTTCTGCAATGGCACGACTCCTTTGGCCCAAAGATAGACTTTAGCAGGCCTAGGGATAGCCTGCCTATTTCCTCCATAAGAAATAGACCGGGTAGCTCTGGATCCTTCTACAATGGCATGACTCCTTTGGCCCAAAGATAGACTTTAGCAGCTAGGGATAGCATGTATGTTTCCTCCATGAGAAATAGACCAGGTAGCTCTGGATCCTTCTGCAATGGTGACTCCTTTGGCTTGAAGATAGGATGTAGCAGCTTCAACTCCTTCATCTTCGGCGGCTCGATCCTTGATGAAATCTTCAGACATTTGAGCCCTTCTTTGGTCCTATTCCTTCTTGGCTCTCCAAGGTAGGAATTCTTCATCTTGGATAAAGTGTCTAAATTGTTGAAAATCTCGATACTCTGTGGATGTCATGGCTGGTGTCTCATGAGAAATAGACTGTCGGCCTTGGTTCCCATCTTGAAGTCTTGGATTGGCCTCATAGTTGTTCCCTTCATTAGGCCCTTGGTCTCCCTCTACTCTTGACATGGCTCTGTCATCCTAAGAAAGTTTCTTCAAGAGAAATCCTCTGATGCCACTATAAGCCTAGCGGGGCATGCTGCAGATTCAACCACATGTCCAAGATGTAGAAATAGAGAGAGAGAGAGAGAGAGAGAGAGAGAGAGAGGAAAAGAAGGGTGTAGGGATCTTTCATAGTACACCACACTTAGCGAGGAACATACCCTGCTCCTTTTGAGGAATTTATTCAGGAACAATCCACAGGCACGCTGGCTAGGATCAATACAATTACAAAACAAAAAAATATGCCGATGTAGGATATCCAAGTCGATGTCGATGTCGAGGCGGCACAAGATCTCTGATGCTGAGCATACTACGGGGATGACCCACAAGTATCTCTCACCGGGCTAGTACCAGATCGAAAATCCAAATTCAAATCCCAAGTCCAAGTTCAAAATCGAAGCTCCAAGTCCAAATCCCAAGTCCAAGTTCCAAGTCCAAGCTCAAGTCCAAGTTCCAAGTCCAAGCTCCAAGTCCATATCCCACGTCCAAGTTCCAAGTCCAAATCCTAAGTCCAAACTCCCAATATCGAATCTCAAAGATGGGCAGCGGGCGGCTCTGGCCAGCAAAGGCTAAGCTGGGCGGCGGCGCACCGACGAGTGGACGAAGATGATGAAGAAGATGACGAGCTCCAAAATAATCTCCACTCTTTGTCTGTGGATTCAAGAGGGATCCATGCTTCTTTTATACTTGAGGGAGGCTCCTGCTTTTTGCCAATAACGGGCCAAGCTTTGTGTTTTCTTTGCTTTTGTCTTTTTGACTGTTAATATTAATAAAATATTACTCATCTTTTGCCAAAGTTCTTGATTTATGCTTTTCTAGCTTCAGGGCCTTGCTTTTTGGGCATGGAGCTGTTTTTTGGGCATGGAGCTGCTTTTTGGAGAAGCGGCCTTTAGCTTTTTGGTTCGACTCAGTCTTCTCTTTCCAATGGTGCCCTTGGCTCATGGTCAACTCAATTCAACTTTTTTGCTTTTCTTCGCTTTTGACCAAAACTAGTGCTTTTTCCTGTGCCAATGTCATGAACCTTGTTTCCCTGCTTTCATCAATATGTCCATGTGTCCGGGCATAAGTTCCGTTATGTAAAAAACAGCTATGGGCCAAATAGTTACAATTTCTGTAGTGTCTTATGTTTCTTGAATTGGTCTTGTTTATAGCTTTCTTGGCTTCATTTTGATTGTCCACAAGTCCAAAATCTTTTGGCAATATGAAGGTGTATTAACGACTGCAAATTCTTATTTTGCGTGCTATGATTTGTGAGTTTCTTTCTTTTGCTTGAGAACGTGGGTAGTGTAGATGTGGATTCCTGAACAGCTTTGCCATACATCAGATTTTTACTGTCTGGTAGGGATGATACGACTTATATTCATTTTTCCTAGCTTTTCTTAAAGTTTCTGTCTCCTCTTCACGTGTACAGGGTGAATGCCTGAGCGGCTTTGCCCTGTATTAAGCTCCTATTGCCTCATAGATGGGGTGCAATGTTTGAGTAGTGGCCACCTTTATGTGTTCAATTTCCCTATTGTTGCTTGTTTTTTTCTCCAATTAATTCTTTCCCTCCTCTTCATTATTTTCAATGCAATTTTATATTGTTCTAAGCCTAAGAGAGATACATGTATGTTTATAGTTGTTTTGTCTGATTGCTCTTCTTTTAATTAGCTTTTTGAAATGATGCACCTTTGCTGCACCACCTGTACTCAAGGTTGAAGCTTGCTGATTTTGGAATGATATAAACTTCTGAGTGTGGAAAGTGAGTTAGCAGTATGGCTGTGTAAACTTTGATTTTAGGGAACAAAAACTGCAAATACTTCGGAAGTGGCTGCACAAAGCAACAAGCGGCTGGAAATGTGACAAAGAATGAGACTTCAACATCAAATTCAAATGGAGCCTGAATACACTGCAGGCTATATCAAAGGCCAATCAGGAGTCGGAAAAACAAGGAAAAAAAAAACTTGCTGAGAAGCTGAGGAAAATTCATCATGTAGTAGCAGACATCTTCAGCTGGAGTAATCTTCACTTAGTCTATCAGTATTTTTATCTTGTTGAGCAGTTTACAATCATTGGGTGTTTTGTCGTATAGGTTGGTTAATCTGCAGCTCAGAGGTCGACAGCATCTCCTTCCTCTTCATTATCAACTTCTATTGCCCATGATAATAGTACAGTTCAAACATTGCGCTGGCAAACAATATGGGTGGAAGTATACCTACTTCTCACGCTCAGTAAAGTGCTGGACGATGGTGAGTGTTTGGATCCTTCACCATTTGCTTTGACAGATGCATTGCTTCTTGTAGGTGAATATAAATAAGCATGGAAAGGAATCATTCCAAATACTCCATATCCAGAGCTTGAAGCAGGTCAAATCAACAATCGGTTTTTTGATCCAGGCATGGGGATGGACGAGAAGAAACTCTTGAGGCCAAAAAGGCTATCTTTCCAGTTTTTAGTAGAAGGTGGCTTACCAAAGCAGGCCGAGATCTCAAGAATGGAGGTATCATTCTCCACCTGAACTTGTATGTCGCATACCAGAGAAGCAGTGAATGTTGGAGGTTGCATTGATTTCTTGTACAGGGTTGCATGTGAACATTTGGATAATTTATGTCTTTCACTTCATCTGCAGAGTCGTTTTGGTGGAGATAAATATGAAACAGGCTACAGTTGTGAGGCTAAAGCTGATATTGATCCTAATCAAATTGAGGTTTCAAGGTGATTTTCTATCAAGGAGAAGCACAAGGATCATACACCTGATTTGGAATGGTGGTAAGCATTTTTGGATCTGGGACTACAAAGTCAGTTTATTTTTTTCTCTGATTCGCAAATCTGATTTTCCTTTCTTGGATATCTAACAAGGACGTGGTTTTACCGTCTGGCAATTGTCCAAATGCTTTTGAAGGTGAGTCAAATGTGAAAATGGAAATGTAGAGCATCTTGTACCAATCGAACCACGTGCTGCCCCCAAAAGTGAAGAGCAATCTCATGAAAGTTCTGTTGGATATTAATGCATGTGTCCGCTCAGATATGAAAAGGCACGTGCACTACCTATAATAATGTAATGTTTCATAATAAAGACAACAAGAAGCTCCAGCGAATGTAACGTCTGTCTCATCGCCTCTGCATGCATCACTCTTTGTGTGTGTGTCTCTGAGAGAACCTAGAGTTACATGGCATCAGATGGGCTCTATCAGCGGCCTATGGGGTTCAATTCTTCCATGCCTTCCGCCCCTGCTCTGCTGCTTCTTGATAGCCGCCCTCAACAAGACGATGACCTGCAACATGCAGATACAAAGGACCTGCAGCACAGTTGTGTGAGGCAAGAAGATGTTGAGCAGCACGTCCTTGCTGAAGCAGAAGACAACCTCTGAAACATGGACATGATGAAAATATGGACCTGCAAACAAGCAGAGGACGGAAAGCTCCTACCAACAGATGGAGGAGAATCTGAAGGCAGCTGCCGTATGAAAAGCATGCCACAGCAAGGCAATTCGAGCCTTGCAGAGGTTGGCGACCTCAATCACCAAGAAGGTGCTGTAATTCCTCTTCCTTTCAGTCTGCTTCAAACCTTGCACGACGATGTACTTGTTTCCTTTCATCAGAATGATGTATCAACCCTTCTGGTTTTATCATTATGTCAGCCCAATCCTCTCCCACGTCTCAAAATGAAGAGTGAAATCCTGTGTTGCAATCTGGCATGCTTGATCCCGGCATAGTGAGGCTCGTCTTGGGTCTCTCCTTGCAAGATATTAAGCTTGGGCATGATAGAAACTTATTGGTCTATCATGAGCCCAGCATGATGCTCCTTTTCCTGCATTGCATAAGTCTAGGATTGGGTGAAGCACCATGAACCTTCGAAGGAAAATTCTGTGCCGCTGCAGAGTGGGAACAAGCTCATACAGACCGAAATCTTGCACGAAAGCTAACACCAGCAGAGAGACGCAAGAAAAAGGCCACAGCTTTTGATGATCCAAATACTCTAGAGACTGTCGTATCCATTTATAGAGTAAACGACTTATCTCAGGCCCAAACAAGATTCAAAGTAGATATCAGCTCAAATGAGAACCTTCTCACTGGCTGTATAGTCATTTGTGACTCCTTGACTACAGTTGTAGCCGAAGGAGGATCAAAGTTTATCAAGAGATATGGGAAACTGATGCTACAATGCATAAATGGGGGCTGCTGTGTCAATAAAAGTGATGAAATAGTTAATGACAAAGGTCCTCAGAAAGTGAATAAGTGTGTCCTCATTTGGCAGGACAGTGTGCAAAGCCTAACTTTGAAAAATTTACCGTGCAGCCATTTTGAACTGAAGCTACTGCGCGCAAATTTCTTGTCACTATCCCCCACTGGATTATAAATACCCCCACTGGGTAACAAATTTCTTGTCACAATTAAAAGAATGTAACATCACACCAGCTTTATAATTTCATTACCTTAAAAAATTTGCTGATTATATCGCTTGAAGTTTTTTTTCAAATAAACTAATAAATTCTTTTTCTAGCTTGCCATGTATACTCAAGTAGTTTAAATCTTACAAACTTTTGTTTCTTTAGAAGCCGCTATTTGTGTAATAATAAAAAAATACAACATTGTATAAACATGGCTATTTTAAAGATGATTCAAGTACAAAAAAATTAATATATTTTGAAGGTAGTGCTTGGATTTACTTTAAGTTATTTAAAATTTAAGAAAATTTAAAATTTAGTCTTTTGTGAGAATCAAATTGTATATTTTTGTCTAATACTTAAAAAAGATATATATTTTCAATATTTGGAAAGGGAATCTTTCCACGTAGTCTAGGTCAACTACCTATTTAACTTGCAAACCTATTCATAACTGAATTTACCAAATAGTTGCTCTATTTTTTTATTTTGTTCCAATGGCAAACAGTCTCCATCGACATCTTTTGCGATGTCCTCTAAATCCGTACAGCGTGAAGCTGATAAGGCACATGCATAATAAGAGCAGAGTTCCATGTTAGTGTGTGAATTGTCGAGGCACTTACCTGCAGAGCAGACACGACGGCAATGTCATATCCCCAAGCTAGAGTTTGGAAGATGTCATGATGCACTGGTACCAGAGAGACAAGATCAACCTATGGTAAGTGATATTTCTTTTTCTAAGCATTCTAGACCGACTCATTCAAAGTCTATATGATCTTGATAGACAAAGTGATGTACAACATGCATCTAGGTACAATCATCGTGGCTAAACCTAGTTGTACATCTTTCTGATAATGACGATGGCTTTCATGGGCTTTATTGATCTATTCTTCCTGGCATGCACCACGGTCAAGCTTTTCTTCACTTATAGATGGAGGCATGTGTGTACCAATTACCTCTTGGTTCTCAATCCAAGACATCTGGTGATCATTCCTTACCCAGTCACCTACTCCCTCTCATAAAGATATATAATTGCAAACATTATGGCGGCTGGTTAGGTACATAACTTCTGGTTGATGGAGAGGTTTTCAGCTTCTAAGACATTATGGCAGCTGGTTGGATGCATCACTTTGCCGAATGGAGAGGTTTTCATCTTGTCGAGTGCTTGTGCTATGTGATCGTGCCATCTACGATCACGGATGGGGGTCAAGGTGTTTTTATTGCAAAGGATTTACATGTCCCACTTCACTCTGAGGTCACTCTTATGAAATTTTATGGACCTATCTATTCATGGGATCCATGGCATCATCTTTCTAACTACATCAAGAGTATGACATATGGGATATGTGCTAATGTTGCTGGAAGAGGAATTACTCATAACGAATCAGAGAGATTGTATATGGATAGCAGATCTTACACTCAAGGAAATATATCACGACTAATCAATAGTACACAGAGGGAGGAATAAAAGAACTAATTGTACTTTTGTGGAGTGTGACACTGGTCATGAGCGAGTGTGTTGACAATCCTAATATGGGATTGATCATGATGATAGAAATAAGATTAAGGTGGATTATGTGAACGGGAAGCTAGGTCCTCCACACTCCTCTGACTATCAGTGCCCTCCAACCACCAATGCGCTCCAACCGCGTCACTGTCGTCGGTGCCCTCTGATCCCCCGCAACCGCCATCACCGCGGTGCCCTTCGCGACAGCTCCGATGTGCATGGCGAACTCTGATGGTACTCATGGAGGCAACACCTCTCTCCCTTTCCCAAGGGATGGTGAGATCCTCTTGAGCACCATCTTCCTTTTCCCGACGGAAGATCTTCCCTCTACACTACATGATGAGGGTTGGGACTTCAAGGAGGAGGAAACGCGAGGAGGAGGACACCAAAGGAGGAGATAAGGGGGAGAACTCTCTCGGCAGTGGAGGAAGGACTCCCTCTTGTAGCACATTCTAGCAGAGGGACTCTCTCTTGTATATGGCCAACTCCGATAGTACTCATGAAGGCAACACCTCTCTCCCTTTCCCAAGGGATGGCAAGATTCTCTTGAGCACCATCTTCCTTTTCCCACGACAGAAGATCTTCCCTCTACACTACATGATGAGGGTTTGGAGTTCGAGGAGGACGACACCAAAGGAGGAGATAAGGGGGAGAACTCTCTCGGGAGTGGAGGAAGGACTTGCTCTTGTAGGACACTCTTTGTAGCACATTCTAGCAGAGGGACTCTCTCTTGTATAACATTCACTCTAGCACATTTGGTGGAGAGCACATTCTCTAGTGTATGACATTCTGTGTTGAAGCACAGTCTGTCTTGTATAATTCTTGTCTACAGTTTGGTATACAGTGTTGCACTCTAGTGATGTTTTTTCTATCTCTCTGTGAGATGAGTGAGTGGTCAGTGCTGGTTTGAGTGAGAGGCCTGTAGGGATACTGTTGTGCGGTGTCTTCGTGGGAGAGCATAGTACACAGTGTAGAGCATAGGTCTTGCATGTCTAGCAAGTGAGGTCAAATAATCCTTGGCGGGTATACTTCCCTGAGAGGATCTATGCTCCCTTTTCCCCAACCCTAGTGTTTTTGTCAGTAGTCCTCAAGTTCCCTAGCGAGGACCGACGGAGTCACCTTTTCCCTAAGACAAAATGTGGCAATCATGGTGTGACTCTCCTAGAGGTCAAGGATAGTCTCAAAACAAAATTCTTTTTCTTTTTGGCAATTTTTTTTCGTGGTGAGAGGAGTGCTGTGTATGCTCCCAAAGACTATAGGTGATTCACCCCTTCATTCTCCGCTTCAAACTAGTTGTCATAGGGTTCGTCCTCCTCGTTCCCTTATTCTTCCCTCGGCATCTTCCTTTTCTAACCCTATGGCATCTCGAGGGCCAGAGCCATTGGCTACTCACCCTAACTGTGGCGCAAGTTAAACTACCAACCTTCAAAGGTACCATCACTGAAGATGTGAAAGACCATGTGCGGCGGTTCCTCACTATGTGTGACTCAAGAGGTCTAAACCAAGATGATGCACACTTGGTCCTTTTCCCGACAACGCTGGAAGAAAGTGCCGATCGGTGTGGTAGAGTCAATTTCCCCTCAACCACTTCTCGGATCAGGCTATAGTTCTTGGCTACCTTTTGGCCAACGAACTACTTAAAGACCTCATTACTCAAGAGCTCAACCAACTCTCCGGGCGGGGGGTCAGTGACCCAACTTATCACAAAAGCTAAAGTTTTGGTCGCTCGACTACCCCAAGATCCTAGTAACAACATGCTACAATAGTGGGTGCTTTGAGCACTCCCCACTCCCTACTCAAATGGCGATGAAGATGAGAGAGACCTTTCCACCCCAAGGCACCTTGCAAGACTTCCAAGATAGAGCTACACAACTGGAGAATGCTCGCCTCATGGTGGAGCGTAGTACCTCTTGGTCTCCAAGTATCCCTGGCATGTCTTTGGCTCCTCCAATTGTTCCTCTAGCCCCAACGATAGCTTCTATATCCGCTTCTATGGATGAGCTAGCAAAGCTCAAGAAGGATCTTGAAGATTTCAAAAGGTCACAACAAGAGGATGCGGTGGTGGTAGCGCTCCGGAAGGAGACTGAGTAGCTCAAGGTCAAAGATCCCAAGCCGAGTCCATGGTGCCCGCTTGCAAGGCCATCTTCCAAATGATTGTCCCACCAAGAAATATTGCTCATTTCGGCGGGCCATGAGGACAAGGAGTGTTACTACGTCAAGGGACTCCACCTTACGCAACAACATAAGCAAGGTTCCACCCCACTTAATCCCTTCCCCGAAGACTACAAGGTGACCCCAACCAGTAGTGCTTCAACTTTTGCCCAAGCCCCTAGCCACAAACCAAACCCAACACCCTTCTTGAATCCTCAATCAGCTGGAGTGCTACCCCCAGTCCCAAGTCCCCAGTCCCAAGCGTATATTAACCCTGTCACCACTAGTCTGTCCTACTTAGCTGCCCCCCATGGCTACTTTTGTACAAGCCCCTTCACCGCCCCCCAGGCCACATCATCTGAACAGGGAGCTCAAGTAGCCACGGTAGCATACACCAGCACCGCTCATCCTGGAGCAACCCTAACATACTTGACTCCCTACCTATGTAAATCCCATATCAAGTAGGCACTCTCCCAACCTATCAATCGTACCTTCCACCCGCGCTCGTTAGTCCCACAAGCACCTCAAGTTTATCAAAATCCACCCCTTGGTAGTCTATGCGGCAGCTCCTCTAGTACCTCTGGCCCCGCCAGCAACACGTATGGGGCCTGACCTAACCAAAGGTCTGCCAATCATCGTCCTCCCAAAAACCCCACCCAGCCTCTTATATGCTACCATTGTGGGAGGAGCGGTCACATGCAAGCTCAATGCACTGTACCAGAGGACTCGCCCCCATTCCTCCATTGCCTAGAGAGCTGAGACTACTACACCTGGGATTGTCCTAGAACCCCATTGGTTAACAGTCATACAGTCATGGTGTCTTGTTGGGTCACATTATTTCAATCAATGGTTTTTCTCTCTAGATCCTCACAAGATCATTGTTATTCTCAAATTAGGCCCTCCGTCCAATCCTAAGGCATGTAGGAATCGCTCGAGCATATTGGCTACCAACATATTAGGAATTTTTTGGACCTAAAGAGGGCCTCTTGGATTAACTTTTGATTAGGAATGGACCAATAGGAAGAGGGCTAGGTGTAAATTTTTTACTTCTTTGACGCTAGGGGGCCTAGGCTTTGGTTTGCTATGGGGCCTAATTACTACTCTTGTCCCCCCACCTCTCTTGGGCCCAAACTTAGAGGTCCCCCCACCTAGAATCGCGTAGATGAAAAACCCTAAAAAATAAAAAATTTTAATTTTTTCCAAAAGTGTGTTTTCCCTCTCAAACTTCCCCCCAACATACTCTAGGTTTGGAAAGCTCATTTTGAACCTCTTTCTTTCTCTTCTAAGCTCTCCATTGCTACAAAAACTCCATACCTCCCAGGCTCTCCCTCCTTGTCAAGCTCCCTTAGTCTCAAGCTTCCTCCTCCACTCTTCTGTTAAAACAAGCTTTTCTTTTACCTTCTTCTCTTTTCTTATCTTCATGGCCTCTTCCAGTAATCTGAGAAGACCTAGGGAGAAGGTGGAAGAGCTTGTGCTGCATAACACAAGAGATGAGAATGGAGTTTGGGCTCCAACAAGATTCAGGGTTGGGGCTTGGGTCTACATGCAGCCAAGCTCTAAGGGACCACATCGAGTGCATCAAACAACTGTGGAGTATGCTACATCATTGGAAGGGGAGGCTACAAGGCTTCAATACAGCTTTAACAACATGCTAATATTGGATTTTTTGTTTCAAAATTTCTTATGATTCTCCATTTTCTTATGTCTCTCTGCAGATATTTTTTCCTCTAATTATGTTGAGGATCAACCACTCCGAAGCCTCACTGGAGTTTTCTATGCTATGCATCCATTGGAGAGGCAATGTTTGTATGTGAAAGCCCAAGTGATCTTGTACAGAACAATATCTTTTTCTTTTCTCACTCATATTTTGTAGATAAAAAACCAAGTTTATTTGGCAAGCTAGAAGAGATCCCCAACCCCCCTCTTAACAATCCCCAATGGCCCAAACCTGATGCTTGGACCATCTTATGCTTAAAGTTTAAGATGGTAAGTGATATCAAGACATCACTCAAGTTTTCAAAGGCATCTAGGTCAATAGGGCTAAATTGGTTTGGTCGTTTACATGTTTTTGTGCACATGTTCAATTCCATGCCAATGCACCAAACAAAAATAATGTATATTTATAAGGAGGTATGGTCTGACCTCATTCAAGGATTACTAGGAGAGGGTTGGGAGGTTAATGAGGGGTCACATCAAGGTGATGTGTACAAGTGCAATGTAGTAGATTCTACAGTGTGTTTCAGGTTCTTGAAGCGCTCTATTTTGTACAAGCGTCTGCACTACCAAAGATGGATGCAAAAGCACAGGACATGGATCCCACTTCAAGCCTCAGAAGAAGAAATTATGCCTATTGAGGTAGCTGTGTGATGATGCAAAATGGGATGGATTGAGCGAGTGGCAGCAAGCAAGCATTGGAGCCTAACAGACCTGCGTCAACACTTTAGCATCATGGGCTTTGACAACGTGGAAGAGTCAAGTTTCAAGTTGATGAGAAGAAAGGTATATCTGATTCCACTGCATGTCTAGAGTTAACCCTTACACTTTCTGGTTATTGTGCCACTTTCTATATTTTTATAGATTGGGAAGTGTAAGGAGAGGACAACCATGGTCTTAGAATCATGGCAAATGGGGGACCTTGAATTTTCAGCAGCAAGGTGCATAGCCCTACCAACAGATAGTAGGCATGTGGAAGATGAATTGAGTATATGGGAAAATAGCCTTTGTTCTGATGCACATGAGGGGCAAGAGTTTCAGGATCGAGGTGAAGGCAATGACAAGCTTTCAAGTCAACAAGGAGATGGAGATCAACATGAAGTAAATGCCACAAGAGGGGCAAAAAATGAAGACATTATAACAATTTTAGATTAGATGACATGCTTGTAATTTTGTAAGTAGGATCTTTTTTAACTAATCTTTATTTAATTAAAATCTTAATATTTCTGCAAACTGTAATTTTTTTGTCCAGAGGTCTAGTGTGAAAAGGCCAAACTTTAAATTTTAACTATAAATAGCCAAAGGTGCCTTCTTTCTCATTTTCACGTGATAGAAACCAAGCACGAGCTCACACTATCTCTTTGCATTCACATGGCTACCCACTTTGACAACTTTTGGGTGGGCAAGAGCGAGCTCTTTGTCATGTTCTCTCGTGAAGTCGACTTTGAAAAGTCACTTGTCCTTGACATTATGAGACGCAGATTGCATACATGGAGCAATACTTGGCTCCCCACTCCATCTCCTTTCCACATTGCCCCAATGATCGATGGCCCCTACATCCAGTGCCTTGAACGCTTCATCGACATCTACATCCCTGCAAGAGCTTACTGTACCTTCAATAAGCAGGAGGTAAAGAGGTTGGGGAAGGGCAATTTAGGAACTAGGTTCCTCTCATGGCTCGCCACTTTTGCATTCCTCATCATCCGATGAGGATTCGGATGAGGAGGTAGAGATGCCTGCATTGCAGTTGGCAGGGTATTTGAGGGATGACAAGGAAGTGAAGGCAGTAGGAACAAGTGCTGGTGTAGAAGAGCAGCTTGCATCATAGCACTTTCCAAAGGGTGCACAATCTGTAGCTGAACAGTCCACTGTATTAGAAGATGTGGGGCCATCTTTCCCACACGAGGAGAGCAAGGTGCTGCCAGAGCTTGAGATCAATCTCTTGAGCACCATTGTGGTGGAAGGTGAAGAATACTTATTTCTTCATGACCTTGAAAAGACAGCTGGCTTGAGAATGGATGAATGCTTGGTCATTATATGGATGTGATGTGAGGTGGACCTTGATACGTCCAACCTCATTTCTCACCTAGATAGTGTTATATTACCCCTTGAAGAATCTATCGTAGAGACAATTGCTTTGGTCAAGGAAATTGTGGTTGAGACCGTGGAGCAAGCCCTAGTTCCAGAGGAGGAATTCACAACCTTACAAGACAAGCTAGAGGCTGAAAAGGATATCACTGGACTAATGGAGGAGACCAAAGCACCAAAAAAGGATGAGGCTAAGTCCTCGATTGACCTCTCCGCCCCCACCAGCACTTTGGCAAAAGAAGACATTGAGCAAGAGGTAATTATCGACCTTTTACAACCTGGAAACATTTGTAATTATGTATAGGAAAATATTTTGATTTTTCCTTTGATTGCAGAGGATGGTTGAAATTGACGCATTTGCTGGGAGAGGCGACGGCAGCAAAGACCAGGCCAAGGTCCATGGACATAATGTTGCATTGGCACACTATCTTAGTTGACTTCCTGTGGTGGATGGCATCGCCATTATCCATAGGGACTACATCCCTCAATCTGCCTTCACTCTCTTCTTTTTGAAAGCCCTCTCTAAGGTGCTCTGTGTAGCCTCTATGGCACAGAGCACCAAATGTATAGTTCTGATTAAAAAATCCCTTGCCTTCGATGTTTTTGGTTCTGGATTTAGGGGTAAGCTTCTTGCTCGTATAGGTATAGCCAAAAGCATAGGCATAGAGGATCCTCAAGAAATAGCCCAATCACTCCTTGAGCACACTCTACCCAATAACAAGAGAAGGAAGCTCAATATTGTAAGAAAGCTTTTGTAAAGATGATGTATCATTTCTTATTATGAATACAATACAATTTTTACAAACTTATTTTCATCAAGTATATCATTGTTTTTTCTAGTTTGTACCATCAATGTTTTTGTGAATGCATCAAAAATGACCCTGGGAGCCTGGGGGGGAGTAGTGCCAGAATAGTGCGAATTTTGAGCCTGCATCGTTGCTGTAGAGCCCAAATGCGCACTGTTTTGGCACAGCTTCCTCAACCCTTCAGGAGCAATTTTGATGTATTGGATGATAAAAAAATATATTTTACACATGATTAAAGGTATTTTTATCTTGAAAATTAATGTTTCTCATAATCAATGTACTCAACTTGATTATAAATGCATCAAAAATGATTCTGAGTGACTGGGGGAGCAGTGCCGGAACAGTGCGAATATTGAGCCTACACCCTTACTGTAGAGCGCAAATTTGCACTGTTCTGGCATAGCTTCCCCAGCCCTCCAGGAGCAATTCTGATACGTTGGATGATAAATAATGTAATTTTACACATGATTAAAGCTGTTTTTATCTTATAAACTATTAATTCTCACAATTAGTACTCAACTTCATAATAAATGCATCAGAAATGATCCTGACTGATGCGGGAGCAGTGCCAGAACAGTGGAAATTTTGAGCCTGCACCGCCGCTGCAGAGCCTAAATTTGCACTGTTCTACCATAGCTTCCCCAGTCCTCCAAGAGCAATTCTGATGCATTGGATGATAAATACTATATTTTTACACATGATTAAAGCTGTTTTCATCTTACAAACTATTGTTTCTCACAATTTGTGTACTCAACTTCATTATAAATGCATCAGAAATGATCCTGAGGAGTGGCTGGGGAAGCAGTGCCAGAACAGTGCAAATTTTGAGCCTGCATCGCCGCCGTCGGTTGCTGCAGAATCTAAATTCGCACTGTTTTTGGCATAGCTTTCCCAGTCCTCCCCAGGAGTAATTTTGATGCGTTAGATGATAAATACTATATTTTTACACATGATTAAAGCTATTTTTATCTTATAAACTACTATTTCTCACAATTAGTGTGCTCAACTTCATTATAAATGCATCAGAAATGATCTTGAGTGGCTGGGGGAGCAGTGCCAGAAAAGTGCGAATTTTGAGCCTGCACCGCCCACTGCTGCAGAGCCTAAATTCGCACTATTCTGGCATAGCTTCCCCAATCCTCTAGGAGTAATTCTGATGCATTAGATGATAAACGCTATATTTTTATACATCATTACAGGTGTTTTTATCTTATAAACTACTATTTCTCACAATTAGTGTGCTCAACTTCATTGCATCAGAAATGATCCTGAGTGGTTGGGAGAGCAGTGCCATAACAGTGCAAATTTTGAGCCTGCACCGCCGATGTAGAGCCTAAATTCGCACTGTTCTGGCATAACTTCCCCAGTCCTCTAGGAGCAATTCTGATGTATTGGATGAAAAACACTATATTTTTACACATGATTAAAGCTATTTTTATCTTATAAACTATTGTTTCTCACAATTAGTGTGCTCAACTTCATTATAAATGCATCAGAAATGATCCTGAGTGGCTAGGGGAGAAGTGCCAGAACAGTGCAAATTTTGAGCCTACATCGCCGTTTTGCAAAGGCCAAATTTGCACTATTCTAGCACAGCTTTCTCAGTCCTCCAGGAGTATTTTTGATACCTTGGGTGACAAACTGACACATGATAGACACTCCATCTTAAACAAACATGATGACACCGAGATATTGTAAGAGAAACTTAAAATTTTAATTATCAAAAGGTTACAAATGAAAGCTAGATAGGCTTGTTACAAAGGGGGGTTTGAAACAAAAGAGTTGCTTCAAAAAAAAGGTTAACATCTAAGATCTCTAGATCGTGTCTCGCTCACCTCGAATGCGCCCAGCTCGTTGTATGTCCTTGGCAGATATGGTAATCCTCTTTGCATGTATTTCAAGGAGGTTGGTGTCTTCAAAAAGCCCAACAATGTAAGCCTCGGAGGCTTCTTGCAATGCTTCAAGGGCAAACCCCTGCACACGGAACTATATCGTTGGAGAATCTCCTTCACTGTGCAAGCAAAAGGGGCTCTTCTTATAGCAACTAAGTGTTCCTCTGATAAAACTTGATTTCTTGTAGAGCCCTATGCCCTTGGCACATCCTTCTCCTTGGAACTCTCTGTGTTGTGTTGGTGCATTGGCGAGGTTGGGACTTCCTTGGCTTGAAGAGCTTGACCTTTCTACGCTTGCGCGCACTTGTAGGAACCTCCTCTTGGTCTCTCTCATAGTCTGAATCCTCCTCCTCCCGTTGCCTCCTCCTGTTGCTGTGGTACCTGTGTATCAAGTTCCTCCCCCGGGTAGGTAGGACACCCTGTCCTGGTAGTAGGGTCTTGCTACCTATGGTGCTGCGCAATGTAGGAATGTTTTCACCAACCTAGTCGAACTGCTCATCATTGGCCTCTCTGTCTTGATCTTTGGGGTGGCTGCATTGTGGGGTCTTCTTCACACGCTTGCTCCCACTAGAAGGGACTGCATGTGTGTGTGTTGGTGTTGCTGGCTCCCACTAGAAGGGCCTGCATGTGTGTGTGTTGGTGTTGGTGTGGGAGGAGGGTTGGACTCTGGTGATTCCATTGGGCGTGTCCTAGAATCCAAGGGGTCACTCTCTTCCGTGGTGTCGCCAGTATGTGGTCGTTCTGGGTGCCTTGCATTCTGTTTTGTGAAGGCATGGTAACACGTGCGGTGTTCTTGGTGCGTGCCATATCCATGTACGACTATGCTAAGGTGGTGATGTGCTCGTGTCTTTACGTGGGTGTCTACGTAGATCTTGAGCTCAAGCTCTCTAAAAAAGTGAAATGAAAATGAAGTGAGAGAAGGAACTATTAATAGTTTTTCTTAGGGAAAAAAAAACCTAACTAAACTTATTTTCTTAGCCTTATTACATCTAGATTTATGCTGGTGCGTGCACAACCCAACGCCTCCCGTGTCCCCTCATTCGTGCACGCCAAGCACCATGCCTATGGGGAGCATTGGTATGCAACCATTCAAGCCGAGCATGACTTTTTGCAGCCTTGCGTGCCTCTTGCGCAAGCTTAGATTGTTGGGCCCACTCCCTAACCAATACCCTTCCAAAGGTTGTGCGATAAAACCAATTGAACATCTCTTGTAGATAGTTTGTACGTGTTCCTTCTATAGAAGCTCCGCCTCCATGTCTTGTATTTTTGAAATAAACCCCTCTTGCTTTATAATGTGATTTCTCCATCCCTTGGGTACTCCACATGTCGAGAGATCCATACTTATGCACCATTCGCATAAACTATGTGCTATATAATTGATAATAGAATTTAATTAGAAAAAGTCAAGGTTAAAACACCGATTTATTTTTTTACTATACAACTTACCATATAGTGTGTTACTTTACTCTCTCCCCAAGCACTTTTGGTGAATTCTATGATATGTTGTTGGAATGATGCTCATTCTTGGTGGGCCGTTGTGCTACTTTGATTCATAATGCGAAGCATGTTATTGAAATTTATCCAAAGCTATTTGCACATATTTACAAGAGCTGGCATTGGACAATCTACATTTGTGGTGATTGCACACAAGTCTCTCCAGAGTCCCCAAGTCTTATTTGAATTCTCTATGTTTGCTGGCTTCTCCAAAAATCTCCTTGTCTTTGATCCAATCATGGAGACCTTTTGAGCAACCTCGTATGACATACCAGAGGCCTGCTTATTCACTCCAATTTTCACGTTTCTGCCATGGCAGCCCAGAGAATTCAAAAGATGATCTAATTTACCAAGGGCTACAACTTTCCTCTCTTGTGTAGGCATTGTGAATGCATAATCGATATGGCACTTAAGCAATCGATCAAAGATTCTCATGAATGCATGAAGTGTGCAAAAGTGAATATTCTTTAGTGGAAAATTAATGATGGCGACTCCAATTTGAATTCTTGTTTGGTTCTCCTAGCATATCACGAGACATGACACCTTCCACCCATCTTGCATTTGGTTGTTCCTCATCTTCATCAGTTGACTCGGTTGGATCTACTGCATCTTCTTGTTTCTTCTTCCCTTTCTTGGGACCTTTCCAGGCATCCTTCGCAACAGAACCAACCTTCTGTATACCTTTTCCATTTGTCTTTTTCTGCCTAGGAATATCAATCTGAGCATTACAGTATGGACAAGGCCATCTTGATGTCGCGCCTTGAGCACAACCCATCATGCATTTAATTGTCTTCAAATCTCTCCTAAGATGCCAATCCACCATGAACTTTCCTATGTTTTCTACATCTAAAAGTTGACCATCAATTTGCTTTTTGATTACATCTGTTATCGAGGGAGTCCTTTCAAACATCCATGTTAATACCTCATGTGTCTTCTTCGGTACCTCGAATGCACCAAGCCACCAGACCTCTTTCTCAGATTGCACACTAAGACTTGGTTTGGTAGTCTTTTTCCATGCACAAATCATAGCCTCATTCATTGAGCGTAATGCTCATATGTTCTAGCTTCCGACCTTTCACAATTTGGCACTCATCTAGCTTGACCACACTGTCAAGATGTGGTTTGTACGGAACCTACATAGCCGGCTCTCTAAGCCAACAGTGTAGCTCAAATCTGGCCTGCTGATCATGACATAGATCAAACTCCCCACAATCCGTAGTGGTCTACCATCACTGTTATATTTCACCTTATACACACACTTACAGCCAATAGCTTTCTTGCCTTCAGGTAATGGCACCAGATCCCAAGTCTCATTTCCATACAATGCGTCCATCCTCATCCATAGCTTTCTCCCAACACACATATCCAATAGCCTTATTAAAACATGTGGCTTCTATAGCATGCACAACGTTTGCCATATAAGCATAGTGATGTGCCACATAACCATACATCAACCTCTGCATAGGATTTTTGACTCTTCCAGATCTTTGTAACTTTGCATTCATGGATTCCATAGCCTTTTTCACACTAGGTGTCCTCATGCTGGAATCCCAAGCTCCTCATCAAGGCTCATCTCTGAGCCACTAAACTCTCCACCATCAACAAGAGAATGCCTTGTAGAGATATCTGGCATACCAACAAGGGGCTTAACCATTTTCTCTTTACCTTTATGTGATGTACCAACAACATTTCTAGGACTGGTATTATGATGCAGCCTGCCACTCCATGGTCTATCAACAGAACCACTGGATGAGGACTGGTATTATGATGCAGCCTGCCCACTCCATGGTCTATCAACAGAACCACTGGATGAGGACTCTCCTGGTCCACTTAATGGTTGTGATTGCTCACTTGCATTCTCTGAAACCACGTTTCCACTTACATCAGCCCCAATAGTATCTTTTTCAGCAGCATACTAGCTACTCATCTCATCAAATACAACATCCCTGCTTACCCTCAATTCACGAATAGCAAGATTATAGCATCTATATCCCTTTTTCTCAAGGAAATACCCAATAAACACACATTTTTCTGCCTTTGGATCTAGCTTGGTATGCAACTCATCTGGCACCACATGCACATATGCAATACATCCATAAACTTTCAAGTGAGACAAATCAGGTTTCCTGCTAGTAAACTTCTCCTCTAGCAATACATCATGTATGGCTGAAGTAGGATTCATGTTCATGATATAAAGTACTATAGACAGAGCCTCAACCCAATAGCTATGTGGAATTTTCTTCTCTACCCCCATCAATGCTCGTGCTATCTCTGCAATGTGCATGTTTTTTTGCTCAGCAACTCCATTTTGCTACGGAGTGTATCTACATGTAAATTGTCTCCTAATGCCATTCTTTTCTAAGAATTGAGAGAACTCATTGGAGAAGTATTCTTCCCCTCCATCTGACCTTAGGCACTTCACATGATTTCCTGTCTATTTTTAACCCCATCTTTTTGAAATTCTGAAAATGAGTGAACACTTCAGTCTTCTCCTTCATGAAATACACCCACAGTTTCCTCGTGTGGTCATCAATGAATGTTACATAGTACCTGTAGCCACCCATAGACATAGTCTTTGCAGGACCCCATACATCTGAATGCACAACATCTTTCCTGCTCACATTTCTATCATGTGGCAATACATGCTTTGTTTTCTTTCCAAATTGACATGCTTCACATACTTTTTGCATACCTTCAACTTTAAACTTAGGCAGCCCTGTCACAATTTCTTTAGCCTGAATAGACTTCATTCTTTGCACATTTACATGCCCAATTCTCTTATGCCCAATGTTTGTATTTGCAACAACTCTTGAACCATTTGCAAACATTGTCGCACTCACTTCAAGCATATTTACATTCAATGTAAACATTCTGCTCACTCTGTTGCCTTTTGCAACAACTAACCTGCACTTATCTTTAAAGTCTTCTACATAACATTCATGGATTAAACCGAACTTGAAACCTTTCTCAATCATTTGGCCAATAGAAACCAGATTCTTTGTAATGTTCGGAACGTGAAGTACATCTACAAGGTATTTTACCTTACCATCCTACATAGACAATGACACATCTCCAACATGGGCAATCGAAGGAGCAGGGTCATCCCCTGTTTCAAGAAAACCTGGTCTTTCAAGACTCTTCATTTCCTTGAACCACTCACCATGACTTGTCATGCGGTTCGAAGCACCTGAATCAACATACTATACATCATCTTTACATGCTGCTACATCATTTCCAAATATAACATTAATCACATGTTTTATAGCAAACAACCTCTCATTATCCGCATTATTTTTGTTAGAGGATGCATAGTTGTTTTGGTTCACTTTTTCATTTTGCATGTCACTCTGCTTCTTCTAGCAATCTGCCTACACATGTTGAGGCTTACCATAGTAAAAACAACCTCTTGTACCATTATGCTACCAATTACTAAGGCCTCTTTGACTCCCCTGTCTCTAAACTGGCCTCTTGCACTTGTGTGTTGTTGTCGTGAATCCCGGGACTATTCTTGTTGTGCTGACTATAGTTCTGATTACCTATTCGGCCACCACCTTTACCACATCCATGACCTCTACCTCTTCCTCTACCTGAACTTCTGTAGAAGGCCTGCTGCTTTGAACTGTTTTTGTTTTGTGAGTGAAGACTTTTGATCTTAAACCAAATTCGTCTATTCAATGATCAGCATTGACACCAGATTTGTGAAGTTGGGAATGTTCTCTCGATTCGGAATAACAGAAACACCAGTTGATATGCAAGGGATTCCATAATGCCCTTGATCTTCAAAGCATAATCATTCACAAAAATATTTTTCCTCTCCATAGTATGAAGCTCATTCTTCAATTGAACCTTTCGTGCCTTGGTGATAGTTTCATATATAGCTTCACCAAGGTGTCCCATGCCTCCTTAGGTGACTTGGCATCCTCTATATGCCCAATAATAGTGTCCTTTATGCTGATAGAAAGCCAATACGACTTTCCTTGGTCCTTGATTCCAATCCTTGAATGCTTTTACATCTGTAGCGGTTTGATTAATCTCCAGTATCTCTGGTACCTCCTCGTGTTGTTCACCTTCAATGTAGTCCCAGTAACCTTTTCCCATCAGGAAATCGGTCAATCTAGACCTCCAAGCATGGAAGTTGTTCTTGTCAATCTTCTCTGCAATAATTTGGTGTATTCCATCATTCGACATCTTGTCTGCAACACAAACTCACCAAAAACAGTACCCTTGTTTGACTTGCATAAACTATTGTATCTCTGCAACAGTACTATACTACACCCAAACTGTCACAACCAGTGACCTCAATTTGCATAAATACACCCAATGGAAAATTTAAGACCTCTTTGTAGCACACACAGTGTGTGCACAACCAATCGCCCTTCCTGTAGTTCCTAAAACAGAGTTCTGTAGAGGCGAATTGAAAAACGGAGGTCCAGACGCGCTTGAAACGCATTTTTGACTCTGGAAAAATGTCGTCCAACAAACAATATAGTTGCCCTACAGCTCTCTCCCTGTAAAGAAAGCTCCTTAATCGGAGTTCATTTTTCGGTGCCTCCTGAAGAGCTCCCAACAAGGGTGTAGTAATGAACACAAAGGGGGAAGAGTAAATGAAGCTCTTACCCTTGTACCACTTCTTATGCTTCTCTTGCTTTTTGCTTAGCCCTTAGCATGAACCAGGCTCTGATATCATGAAAAGATGTAGAGAAGGAGAAGAGAGCTCGAGATCTTTCAAGCACACACACACACACTCATACAAACCCTATAAGAGAACACACAAGGTGAGAGGCTAAAAATTCTTCTTCACACAACAACAAAAGAGGTCTTCAAAGGAGATAAAGTGACGAACATACATAACAGAGTATATACAAGCGATCCATAATGTGAACAAGCTAAGAGGAGTGGGTAGATGTGGACTAGTCGGTGTAGTCCACATGTAGAATCTCTGGCGAAGATATGTCGGTGCCAGCTACCAAGCCCACCAGTGATGTAAATGTCGAACGGTCATGTAGGCGCCTCGTGAGTGTCAGCTCAGATTGAGCTTGAAATCTCAACAAGAGAGAGTGTTCACTTTTCTCAAGCACATACTGGTGCGTGCTCTGGGCATGCTCTGGTACTCATTACCCCGAATTGGGAATTGATCATCCATGTGCACATGGATGCTAGTCAAATAGCAGTAGGAGTAGTGCTAGCGCAGCCACATGTAGAACTGAAGATTGATAGGCCTATCCACTATGTAAGCAAGCGGGACGAGAGAAAATATTCCACCACAAAGCGAGAGGGTTTGGGCCATAGTATATTCATTTCAAAAATTCAGATATATTTATTAGGGCATCACCTTTTGGTGATCACGGACCATCAAGCCCTCAAGTATTTGTTGAATAAAGCCCAGGTGGCGGGGAGGATCAAGATATAGCTCCTTCTCTTTCAAGAATTTGACTTTGATATCATGGTCAGCTGCCCAAGGAAGGACCATGTCATGGCTAATCATTTGTCCAGAATGCCAAGTGGGGAGCCAGCCTCTGAAGAAGGGATTTGTGATGGTCTCCCGCAAGGCATGTTTGCAGTGGATGCCACCCCTACTTTGGTATAAGGACATTGTGATGATGTTGAGCATAGCTAGGTTTCTCCATAATGCCGATGCCAAGGCAAAGAGAAGGCTTTTACTTAAGAGTAGGCCTTATGAGCTCATTGTCTAACATTGTACAAGAGGGGAAATGATGAAGTTTTGAGGAGATGTGTCAACCCTCATGAGGTTCCTCTCATCATGGAGGATGCGTATTCTGAACCAAATGGAGGTCACTGGCTTGGCCATGTCATCACCTAGAAGATCATGCAGTCTGGTCTATGGTGGCCCTCCCTGTTCTCTGACTGCCAAAAGTGGGTGCGACAATGCGACATATGTCAAAGGTCTGGACCCAAACCAGATAGTAGAGACTACTCACCTCTCCATGTTTCCCTTCGAGAAGTGGGGCATTGAATTTGTGGGCACCATCACCCCAAAGTCCCACCCCACTGTGTGTGAGTACATTTTGGTGGCCACCGACCTTAGGGGGTTCATTATATGTAAACACTCTATATCACGTGCATTGAAGAACTATTTACACAAAACCCCCTATCTCTGAATTTATCACACCCTTTTTCTATTCAATATGTGAATACCCCCTTGAATGGTACCCTTGTGTATGTAAAAAATGCTCTATATCACGTGCATTCAGGAGCTATTTACAAAACCCCCTATCTCTGAACTTATCACATTAATAAATCATACCCTTTTTCTATTCAATATGTGAATACCCCCACTGAATATGTGAATACCCTTTTTCTATTCAATATGTGAATACCCCCACTGAATGGTATCCTTGTGTATGTAAAAAATGTGTAAAAAAGGGGTTTTAAAAATCCCTTCTATTGAACTCACGTGCTATGCTTACATATTTATGAGTAACCCCCCCTCCCCCCCCTGGGCCATCGACTATGCGACCAAATGGGCCGAGGCCAGAGCCACTCGAGACAACACCGCTCTCACAATGGCCAAGTTCCTATATGAGAGCATCTTCACCAGATTTGGGTGTCCCATAGAAATCAATAGTGACAGAGGGAAACATTTTGTGAATGACGTCATAGATAACCTACTAGCACGTTATCAAATCTTCCACCGGAGGTCCTGTGCTTACTACCCCAAGGCTAGCTGACAAGTGGAGAGAACCAACAAGGTCTTGTGCAAGTACATGTTATGGGTAGCTAAGGAGCACTCACGAATGGGATCAAGCCCTCTTGGGTGTATTGTGGGCCTATCGCACAGCTTACAAGGCAACTACCTCGCACACTCCATTCCAACTTGCTTTTGGACTAGAGGTCGTATTACCTTTTAAACTTAATGCAGGATCGTCTAGAGTTAGAAGGTTCCTCCTCAGCCCTAGAAGATGTATAATCTCTCCTCTCAGTCTCGTGTAATCATCCCCTATTTCAGAATGCAAGAAAATATTGTTTTTCTTGTTTTTGGTCTAGAGAGAGAAAATATTCTAGAGAGAGATAATACAATTTTGAGATATTTTGGGATATAAAGTTATCCCTTTTATTTAAGATGAATTCCCCTAAAAAATAAGTTCAAAAAGAGTTTTCTAATATGTATTAGAAATTAATTGAATATGTGTTTTAGACGCCTTAGCCTAAGGGTCCACATATTCAGAAATTTTTGATTAATGTCCAAAGAGTGTTCTAAAGGGCCAATACGATTAATCCAGGTGTTTCAATAAGAAAAATGCAAAGAATAAAAGAGAATCCCCCAAAAATGAATAAATTTCCACATAAGATGAAGAGTTGATTTACTGGGTTTATTAGTTAAAAAATAAGGTTTATTAGTTAAAAAAAATGAAATTTTGACACCTCATGAAGGAGGAAGGGGGCTCATGAAGGAAGTGCCTATTTCACATCATTACTCTACATTTTTAATTCAAAAAATGAGATATTGCATCTCTTCTCTCTCCTCTCTCCTCTTTCAAACTAGATCAGAAAGTAAGCCAAACTGGTCCAAAACTTGTCCAAAATGGATCAAACTTAAGCAAGACTCCATCATTTATAATTAGACCCTCATTCCTTTGTATTTTCATCTTTGTGTATTTACATGCCATTATAATCTTCAAATTAGTTAATTTTATTATCCCTCTATTTTGCCTCTTCTTTGGGAAGCTTTGGAGCTTCATTAATCTTCATCCTCTCTTGGAGATTACCCTCTACATCTTGGTGGCCAAGTTTTCTCTTGTGGGCTTCACTTCTCTGTAAAGAATCAGGCCAAAAACCAAGGGTAAGCCTAAGTCAATGGTATTTTTCTATCTTTTTCAATGGTAATCTTCTTCCCAACCTCTCTAATGCTTGGGAAGCATTTTAATCAATGGTTTTTCTTAAAACCAAGCTTCTAGTGATTTATATTGTTTAAATGGTTTAATGCTAATCTTTCATGCTTAAATATAATGTTCTTGATTAGTAAATCTCTCTTTTAGAAAGATTACTCATCTTTTTGGTTGAATCCTTCTTAGAAAGATGGATCTTAGTATTAATCTCATTTTTTAATTCAAAACGCTAGGCTTAACAAGCTAGAGATAGATATTAAGCATTTTAATGATTTTTATTCAAAATAAAATAAGGATTAATTCATTCAGGCTTGTTTTATGATTAGAAAATTCATAATTATTCATTTTAAGTTGAAAGAGAGTTTATGCAAACATTTTTGTAATTATTTTCATATGGGAATGATAATGGGATATTTTTAAAAACAAACAAGAGGTTTAAATGTAATTATGCTTATAATTATGCTTAGGTATGCATAATAAATTTTTAGATTAAAAGAGAAAATCCCACCATATTTTAAATAATTAGGAGTAAATAATAAAAGTAGAATTTTTGAGTATTCTTAGAAAACACAGCGAAGCTATGGCAAAATGTTTAAAAAATTAATTTAATTTTGTGCATAAATTTGATAATGCAAAAAGAGGAATTCTCATCATATTCTGGCATAGGAATTTTATTGCTATTTAAAAGAATGCTATTTGTTACATTTTTTAAAATACTTTTAGAGTATTCTCATCATATTCTAGGCATAGGAATTTTATTGCTAAAAGAAGGCTTTTTGTTACATTTTTTAAAATACTTTTATAGTATTTATGCATAAATGTTTAAATGGAGAAAAGATGTTTTTTCTTATATTTATTTTTATATGTGCATACATAAAAATCTAGATGCAAAAAGAGAAATTTTCATGATATGCTATGTACAAACATTTAAATATCAAATTGTCATATTTCAAAATAAGTATATTCATGGTATGTACATACATAAGTGTTTATATTTATTTATCAAAAAGAGGAGTTTTTATTATACTTTTAATTAGAAAAATGCATCAATTAAAATTGGTACCAAAAGAGAAGGTTTCACCATATTTTACATAGATAATTTAGGGCATGTCAATGCCGAGGTTCAAATAGAGAAAATAAAATTTTAGTATAATTCTATGTGAACATTTTATATACATATTCACAAAAAGGATCATTGTGGAAAAAGAAATATTCTTGTTAAATTCCATTATTTACAAAAAGAATTATTTATAATTCTATTATGTCCAAGAAAGAATAAATTTTCATAATTTTTGATTTTTACCATTATGATTATAATTCTATTATGTCCAAGATTTTCATTTGTAATTGATAGATAGATCACTTAGATACGTGATTCATAAAGCCTAGGTTGAAAATAAGGGAGCCTCGTAAAACCAAACTCAATGGGAAATTCTTCCTTGCATAGAAACTCTGTTTTTTTGTTTATAGGACTATCTTATGCTAGAATGCTGGAGGAAGCATTTGACTTATGGTTTAATCTAAGGAGAGTTATGTTGCAACAGCTATCAGAGAGTCATCGAAGGATGTCTCCCATGGCAAAGCCTGCCAAGGTCTTAACCAGCCTCGGTATGGTTGAAAATGGTGTGCATCTGGTACAATGGGCGAGAGCCGACGAAGCAGTCCTTGAGTGAAGTAATAGGATACCTAAGGAGGATCCTTGAGGGTTGTGACTAGGTGATCTGAGAAAATGCAAATTCATATTAGGTGTGTAAGTGGTATGTCTATTTTGTATTTTGTTGAGTGCCAGCTAGGGGGATTGGGAAGTCTTTTCCCTAGTACAATCCGAGACAAAACACAACCAAATTTTTATAAAAAAAGAATCCCACCAATACAGTGGTTGGGTGGTTGGCTAACCCATGGGCCGATTGGCTGGATCGGTGGATTCCTACAACCAAGTTCATTTAAGATTAAGTTACGGTAGTTAAGGTAAGTCCGAGGAAGATTCTTTTTCTATGGGAAAGAATCAACGGCTGTGCCTCGCTTAAGGAAAAAGAAGCGATGATTTCTATGAACCAAGTGCAAGTTCCTCCTTGATTCATCCATGTGACCCACGGGTTCGGTCGAAATACAAAGGATAGATAAGGCCCTTGACTACATTAGAAGATTTTCCTGGAGGAATCGCCTATGATTTTTGGGCGAGGGAAGTTTTTTTTCGGGTTTGATTTTGGAAGAACCGCGAGATTAGTCTCTTATCTGGACATTTGTGGGCAAGGCCCCGAGTGGGAAGCTTTGCCCTGCATGCAAGGTTGCTACTTTTGCTGCCCCCAGCACTCCAGAGTGCTGATGCGTAGAGGGGGCAGGGGTCTCATAGGTGGTATGAGAGCTTGTATTCACATGCTGTATTTTCATTCAAATTAAGCTTCATTGATGAAGACTTTTAATTGATGAATTGGATTTTATAGATGGATGTCCCGTATTTATTTGGTATCCCCGATCTTACTCAAACTCAAGATATGACTACTTTCGCTTTTTGAGCATATCCTCTCTTCTTCTACGACTCGAACGAGCAGGGTAAGGCTCACGAATCATTTTTAGGAGCTATATTTTCCAGACCCAGCTGAGAGACGACAACATAAGTGGTTTACAACACAATATATCCATGCCTCTTACAAGCAGCGAGACGCTAACGCAGAATGTCTCATTAGCCATGGTCTTGTTAAGGTTAAAGGTGGTTCTTGGTGTTATCCTTTATTACCCCACACCTTGAGATTTTAAGGTTATGTGTCAACTTTTGAGACTTCTTAGCCATTTTATCCCAAGAAGTAAGATTGTAGCACCAATTGCGGCGGTAAGGGAACAATTGTATCGCGGCATGTCCATAGCCCAATATTGGCGGTGTCTCATGCGTTTACCATTGAGGCATTGACTTTTTGGAGCCATGTTGCTCTATGTATATATTGCAAACCTTATGTAAATAAATAATGTTTTGTAAAAATTTCCAGTTGTCTAAGTGATTTTGACTATCAGATATCGAGTTTAAAAAAATAAGATCTGTTTTCTCAGACGTATGTCATAGATCTTTAGTAAGAACGATTACCTTGTTTAAGGTAATTATTTCTAAACTTCTTAAGTATTAGGATCTCGAGAGACGAAGTCAAGTAGAAATTTAACGATGTATCGTTTTGAGATGTGCGAATCGTGGTAGATAGCCAGATTCTCTCACAGATGAGAAGGAGCTTGACCTTGAACCTTTGGATACCCTGTAAAGAATGCTAAACCAGTTTCAATGGCTGAAGCAGTGTGGATGGCGAAGGATTTTGCCAAGGCCTTTGTTGTAAAGGTCCCGCCAACCAAAGCCACCTCCCTCGCCCTTGAAAAGATTCCAAACTCGAGGGAGCACTTCCAACTTTTAACCTCCTAAAAGATATCAAGGTCCCAATCAGAACCAGGAGACGGGAAATTTCAAAACGGAAGGAAGGCCTTTTTCTCGGAGCACATTTTTTGGAACTCTGGCTCTTTTCAAGATGCAAAAGGATGAGCTTCATAGTGAGAACATGTGTTTTGGATGTCAAGGTTTCGGACACTAGCTCAAGGATTGCTTAGACCAACTCCTTCGTATCAACCTAATCAGGGTCCCTCTCGCCAAATCAGGACAACCGTAGCAGAGTGCCAGCTTAGCTTGCAGACTTAATGCAAAGTAATCTTAGAACTCCCTCCCAGAATTGGGAAAGCCAAAGAGAGATAGTCCCACCCCAGCAGCCATCAGAGCAGTCATAATAGCTGATGCAGTGGAGGAAGAAAGAGGAAAGATTGATGCTGCCATTGAACATGAAGGGTAGAATCAATAGTTTTCTCAGTCCTTCAAACTCCATAGAGTACAAGGGTAAGAACTTTAAGCTTTTGATAGATTCTGGCAGTACACATTCTTTTATTTCCCATGGATGCTTGCGTAAGTTAGTCCTAGATCAGAAAATAGGGAAACCTATGCAAGTAGAATGGCCAATGGGAAGATTCTTTTCACAGACCATGAGACAGACCACATTAAGTTTAATTTAGATGGGAATGCAACAGACTCCGAGTTCAGTCTTACCCTTGGAAATCTATGATGGAATCCTTGGAATGGATTGGTTCCATAAAAATCAGGCTGACACTCATTGTCACAATGGAACCATCTCTTTCCTCAACCTTCACGGAAATCAAGTTCAAGGAACTGGAATTTTTGGATCCCCAGTTTTGCAGTTAGTCAAAGCTTCTAAATTGCTGAAGGGACTCAGAAAGAAGCAAACTGTCTATGTCATTAAAATGAATCCAGGAGACAGAAAATGCAAGGCTAAGGAACCAGAATGGCTAAGTGAGTATGCTGATGTATTCCTAGAAGAGCTGACCAAGATGCCTTCGACTCATGAAGTAGATCATGAGATAGAGCTACCTCCCAAAGCTCATCCAATAGCCTAGCGCGCATACAAGATGCCAATTCCAAAAGCCATAGAACTAAAGGAGCAGTTAAGATAGCTGCTAGAGCAAGGATTCATAAGACCCAGTGTTTCATCTTTGGGTGCGTCCATTCTCTTTTAGAAAAAGAAAGATGGAACGTTAAGACTCTGTATTGATTACAAAGGATTAAATCAGTTAACAGTAAGAAAGATGGAATGTTAAGACTCTATATTGATTACAGACTCTGTATTGAGTACAAAGGATTAAATGAGCTACCAGTAAGAAAGATGGAATGTTAAGACTCTATATTGATTACAGACGATTAAAAAATAAATATCCTATTCCTAGGATTGATGAACTTTTGGATCAGCTAAGTGGAACCCAAATGTTGACAAAGATAGATCTCAAATTTGGATATTCCCAGATCAAAATTAAAGATCAAGATATCCCCAAGACAGCCATCAATACTACTCGATATGGGCATTATGAATTTACAGTCATGCCATTCAGGTTGACAAATGTTAATCGCCTCATGCAAGACATTCTCAGAGAATACTTGGTTGAATTCGTTCTTGTCTTCTTCGATGACATCCTGGTATACTCCAAGAATGCAGCTGATCATGAAGATCATGTGTGCAAAGTCCTCGAGATCCTAAGGAAACACCAACTCTTTGCAAAAAAGAGCAAGTTCACTTTCTCTGTTGACCATGTCAAATACTTGGGATTTATAGTATCTAAGGATGGGATTTCTCTTGACCCCGCTAAAATCCAAGCAGTCTTGGATTGGTCAGAGCCCAAGATAGTAAAACAAGTCAAAGAATTCCTAGGATTAACCGGGTGGTATAGAATCTTTATACCCAAGTATGCTCAAATAGCATCCCCTTTGACTAACCTTCTCAAGAAGAGCACCGTATTTCACCCTTTGAGGTAGTGACAGATGCCAATGGTTTTGCCCTAGGAGGTGCACTTCTGTAGGAAGGTCATGCAATAGCCTATGAATCCAAAAAACTCAGAACGCATAAGAGGAATTATGCTATCCATGACTTGGAGTTACTCTCAGTACTTTATGCTCTAAAGTTGTTGGAGACATTACCTCTTAAGATAGAGATTCACCTTGATGACAGATCATCAAAGTTTGAAGTGGATCTTCACCCAAAGGGATCTCAACATGCATCAAAGAAGGTAGATGCAGACGCTGGAGGAATTTGACTTTGAGATAAAGTACTGATGACCAGGGAAAGAAAATGTGGTAGTCGATACGCTCAATAGGAAAGCCTCCTTGCTTGCAATAACATTAGTGTCAAATCCATTAATCGGTGAAGCAAGAGAGAATATCATGCAGGATAGATTCTTTGCCCCTATTGCTACCCTACTGATGTAGGAAAGCAAGACTCCTCAAGAAATGAGTCGAGTTCTTGGATACAAATTGGACGAAGGATGCATGTATTACAATAATCGGCTATGCATTCCTAATGATAAGGAAACAAAGGAAAAAATTTTGAGAGAAGCCCATGATAGCCTGATAGCTAGACATCAAGGGTTTATAAAGACCTACATGTTTATAAAGAAGATCTTCTTTGTGGCCAGGACTCAAAAGGGATGCACTCACAATCATGTATGTCAGTGCTTAATATGTCAAAGAGTCAAGGCAGAAAGGGTTAAGATGCCAAGAAAGCTACATCCATTAGGCATTCCACAAATGAAGTGGGAATGTATTAGTATGGATTTTGCTACTAGATTACCATCAATGCAATTAGGTTACAACTCCATTTTTGTGGTAGTTGACAGATTAACCAAGGTTGCCCATCTGATTCCAGTAAAAGAAACCTACTCCATAGTGGATGTTGCGAGAGTCTTCCTCAAGGAGATTTTCAGGCTGCATGGCTTGCCCAGAAGAATAGTGAGGGACAGAGACTCTAAGTTCACATCGAGGTTTTGGACTGCATTCTTTGAAGCAATGGGAACTTCCTTAGATCTCAGTACAACTTATCATCCCAAGACAGATGGCTAGACTCAAAGAGTAAACCAATTAATTGAAGATATTCTTCGGACATGCTGTGCAGAGAACCCAAGAAGTGGCTAAGCTACTTACATCTAGTAGATTTTGCTTACGATGCCTCTTATCTCACTAAAGTATTGGGATGAGTCCTTTCAAAGCTCTGTATGGACAAGATTGCCTCACACCATTAACTTGGTTCGACCCATTGATTAGGGTCGAGATGTCCAAACATATTCTTGATGATATGGAGCAGTAAATGCAGGCAATCCGCAAAGATATTAAGGCTGCCTACTAGGACAAACAAAAGCAGTATGCAGACAAGAAAAGAATGGAGAGACATTTTGAGGAATTAGATATGGTCTTCATTCATGTACGACCCAAGAGAAGTTCTTTATCTCTCTAGGGAAGTACAAAAAGCTATCTCCAAGATACTGCGGGCCGTATGTCGTTACTTAGAAAGTAGGAGATCTAGCTTATGAACTTCTTCTGCCTCCCCATCTCATAGTATATAATATATTCCATGTCAACTTACTTAACAAGTATGTACTTAGCCCGAGTCATGTGTTGGATGATGAACAGTTGACTTCTTAGACTCAAGGCCAGATGGAACTGCAACCCGAAGAAATCCTTGATGTTCGGGAGAAGGCTCTCAGGAACAGAGTCCTTAGAAAGTTTCTGGTCAAGTGAAAGTTGTATCCTTTAGAGCACGCCACTTAGGAGAAAGAAGAAGAGCTAATAAAGAACTACCCCACCTTTGCGAGATGAGGACATCTCACATTTTTCAAGTGGGAGAGGATGTAAGGTTCCTTGTCAGCCCTAAAAGATGTATAAGCTCTCCTCTCAGTCCCCTGTAATCATCCCCTATTTCAGAATGCAAGAAAACATTGTTTTTCTTGTTTTGGTCTAGAGAGAGAAAATATTCTAGAGAGAGATAATACAATTTTGAGATATTTTTGGATATAAAGTTATCCCTTTTATTTAAGATGAATTTCTCTGAAACAGAAGTTCAAAAAGAGTTTTCTAATATGCATTAGAAATTAATTGAATATATGTATTAGACACCTTAGCCTAAGGGTCCACATTTTCAAGAAAATTTGATTAAGGTCCAAAAAGTTTTTTTAGGGGCCAATAGGATTAATCCAAGTGTTTCAATAAGAAAACTGCAAAGAATAAAAGAAAATCTCCCAAAAATGAGTAAATTCTCACATAAGATAAAGAGTTGACTAAGTAGTGGGTTTATTAGTTAAAAAATAAGGTTTATTAGTAAAAAAATAAATTTTTGACACCTCAATAAGGAGGGAGGGGGATCATGAAGGAGGTTCTTGTTTCAAATCATTACTAAATATTTAATTCAAAAAAAATGAGATATTTCATCTCTGCTCTCTTCTCTTTCAAACTGGATCAAAAAGTGAGCCAAACTGGTCCAAAACTTGTCCAAAATGGATCAAACTTAAGCTCGAAGCCTCTAGATCCCAGTTGGACTTGGTTGGTAGCCTCCCTCACCTATAATTCATTCCTTTGTATTTTCATCTTTGTGTATTTACATGCCATTATAATCTTCAAATTAGTGTAGTTTTATTATCCCTTTATTTTGCCTCTTCTTTAGGAAGCTTTGGATCTTCATTAATCTTCATCCTCTCTTGGAGATTACCCTCTACATCATGGTGGCCAAGCTTTCTCTTGTGGGCTTCACTTCTCTCTAAAGAATCAAGCCAAAAACCAAGGGTAAGCTTAAATCAATGGTGTCTTTCTATCTTTTTCACAACGGTAATCTTCTTCCCAACCTCTCTAATGCTTGGGAAGCATTTTAGTCAATGGTTTTTTCTTAAAACCAAGCTTGTAGTGATTCATATTGTTTAAATGGTTTAATGCTAATTTCTTATGCTTAATGGATCTTAGTATTACTCTCATTTTTCTTAATCAAAACTCTAGGCTTAACAAGCTAGAGATAGAGATAGAGCATTTTTATGATTTTTATTCTAATTAAAATAAGGATTAATTCATTCAAGCTTGTTTTATGATTAGAAAATTCATAATTATTCATTTTAAGTTGAAAGAGAGTTTATGCTAACATTTTTGTAATTATTTTCATATGGGAATGATAATGGGATATTTTTAAAAATAAACAAGATATTTAAATATAATTATGCTTAAGTATGCATAATAAATTTTTAGATTAAAAGAGGAAACCCCACCATATTTTAGACAATTATGAGTAAATATTAAAAGTAGAATTTTTTAATATTCTCAAAAAATGCAACAAAGCTATGGAAAAAAAATAGAAAAAATAAATTTAATTTTATACATACGTATGATAATATAAAAATAGGAATTCTCATCATATTCTAGGCATAAACATTTTAATGCTAAAAGAAGGATTTTTGTTACATTGTTGAAAATACTTTTATAGTATTTATGCATAAATGTTTAACTAGAGAAAAGAGGAATTTTTGCTATATTTATTTTTATATGTGCATGCATAAAAATCTAGATGCAAAAAGAGAAATTTTCACGATATTCTATGTAAAAACATTTTAAATATCAAAAGAGGAATAATTGTCATATGTCAAAATAAGTATATTCATGGTATGTATATACATGAGTATTTTTATTTACTCATGGTATGTCAAAATAAGTATATTCATGGTATGTATATACATGAGTATTTTTATTTATTTATCAAAAATAGAAATTTTTAGCGTACTTTTTATTAGGAAAATGCATAAATTAAAATTGGTAACAAAAGAGAAAGTTTAACCATATTTTACGTAGATAATTTAGGGCATGTCATTGTCGAGGTTCAGATAGAGAAAAGAAAATTTTAGTATAATTTTATGTGAACATTTTAAATTAATTGATGTATACATATTCACAAAAAGGATCATTGGAAAAAGAAATATTCATGTTAAATTCCATTATTCATGGTGAATAGAATTATTTATAATTCTATTATGTCCAAGAAAGAATGAGTTTTCATAATTTTGGAGTTTTACCATTACGATTGGAAATCATAGTTACTGCGAGAGCCGACGAAGCGGTCCCTAAGTGAAGTACTAGGACACCTAAAGGAGGATCCTAGAGGGATCTTACTAGGGCGATGCACGGGCTCGCTGGCTGCTAGGACACCCATGTGTATGCTGAGGAAGGTATTTATTATGGATTGGCAAGAAATTATCTAAATGAAATGGAAACTTGAAATTGGATCTCGTTGGTTGACTAGCTGGTCTTTAATATGGAGAGTCTGGATGACAATTTGATTATAAAACAATGGAATTAGAATTTTGAGGATTATGATGGAAACACTGTGGTTTTATTCCAATTCTGTTTGAAGGTAGTTGAATCTGAGAAAAGAAAATTTCATATTAGGTGCGTAAGTGGTGTGTCTATTTTGTATTTTGCATGAGTGTCACCTAGGGGACCTGGGAACTCTTTTTATCCCTGGTACCCGGGATAAAACACAACTAAATTTTTATAAAAAGGAATCCCACCAATACAGTGGTTGGGTAGTTGGCTAACCCATGGGCCAGTTGGGGTTAGGCTGGATTGGTGGATTCCTACAACCAAGTTCAGTTAAGATTAAGTTATCGTAGTTAAAGTAAGTCCCAGGAAGATTCTTGTTCTATTGGAAAGAATCAACGGATGTGCCTCGCTTAAGGGAAAAAAAGCGATGATTTCTATGAACGAAGTGTAAGTTCCTCCTTGATTCGGCCATGTGACCCACAGGTTTGGTTGGAATACAAAGGATAGATAAGGCCCTTGACTATGTTAGGAGATTTTCTTGGTGGAGGAATTGCCTGGAGGAATTGCCTATGCTTTCTAGGCAAGGGAAGTTTTTTCCAGGTTTGGTATTGGAAAAACCGATGGATTAGTATCTTATCCGAACATTTGTGGGCGAGGCCCCGAGTGGGAAGCTCTGCCCTGCACGCAAGGTTGCTACTTCTACTACCAGCACTCCAGAGTGTTGATACGTAGAGGGGGCAAGGGTCTCACAAGAGTGGGATAGCCAAGGCTCCCACCTATCACTCAGCATACTCCACTTGGTAGGAGTAGCTCGAAGTATTGGAAGAGTCCCACCAACTTGCTCAGGGCCATAGAGGTGGAGCAACTTCGACGTAAAGCGTGTCATGAGTGATCGACACTTGATACTTCCCCAATCCTCTGAAGGTGACTTAGCTTTGGTCTACAATTCTAAATATTTTAAAAAGGCTCAGAAGTTGGTGTATGCTTGACACAGTCCCTTTAGGTAGTTGAGATCTTTCCCATGGGTGCCTCCCTTACGTTGGTGAATGGCTCTAGGGTGAAGAAGTATTGGCCTCCTTAGGTGTGACAAGCTAGTAAGCGCTCGTGGGGATGACACGGGTTGTACATACGACTGGCCTTCACTTTAAAAACCCCTATGAGGACCTCAGAAGCTACCATAGGTGCCGTTTTCTTCTTCAAGGTAATGGTAACCTCTGCTGCTATACCCAGAACTAGAAAGAGAAAGTCGGCTCTGTGGGACTTTTGGATTTTGTTGTACCTCAAGGAGTGCAGGTGTACATATGGGTGGTACTTTGGCTTCAACAGTTGGGGTGAGGTTTTCTTAAGTTAGCAGCTAGTCCTTCTTCTCATGTGTGTTGCTCCTATGAAAGAAGAGGGTGTTTGTGGTGTCTCACCCACTCGGTGCATCGATAGGGCCGAAAGGTGCAAAGGTCAACCATGGCGGGGTGCAAAGAAGGTGGTTTGCAAGAGATAATGTAGAAGGTGGTTGGAGACGAAAGGTTGAGGCTTTGAGCAAGAGGAGGTTCTACATGAAAATAGATAGAGACACAATAAGTAACTGGAGTTTGTAGTGATTAAAAAAAAGTTACTGTGTGTGTGACTGGCATGCAACAGTTGTGATAATACTTGATGGGGCTGCATCACATTGCTCACCACTCAAGACGAATCTTTCATGATGGCTCGAAGAGGTGCCATCTCATCAAGGTGATGGATACCTAGGTAGTGGGTTAGTGTTGTTGCCGCATCGATGAAGGGATTGGTTTGGCATCGGCACATGGTGATCCACATGAAAGGTAAACTTACTACTACTACCCAGTAAGTAGTGACAAAACTTGCTGACGAAGTAGATGATTCCAAGGGATTCCATGTGTGTTCTTGAGTAGTTCTGCTCAGCATCATCGAAGAGCCTTTGACTGGCGTAGTAGACTAGTTTGAACCATTTCTTCTCAATTTCCTGCATTAGAACACTGCCAATTGCCACATCACAGGCATCCACGAAGAAGTGAAAGGGAAATTCCTAGTTCCAGAGCTTGAACGACAGGTGCATTGGATATCATGAGCTTGAGATATCAGAATGCAATGTTGAATTCTCCAATCCAGTGGAGATATGTCTGCCACAGTCGCTGGGTTAAAGGTGTTTTGAGCTGCATCATCTGCTAGTTTAAGGGGAGTGCTACGTGAGCCAAATATTGGAGCATGCGACTATGCCATCTCACCTGGCCCAAAAACTGTTGAAATATACAAACGAATGGGTGTGTGCAGGAACAAGCCCTTAGCAAGAGGCTGTAAAAGAGAGTCTGTAAATGAGTGAGTAGCAGTGAAAAGATGGGAGGTATTTATTGGGAGAGAATAAAGGGTAGCATGAGAAGCTCTAGGATGTGTGGAGATATTCTTGGAAAAGTGAAGAGGTGGAGAGAATCAAGCAAAACAGGTGGAGTGAATCAAAGATGAGGTGTCCCCCGTATAAATTGAGGCATTTGCCTAATGAGTAATTTGCTAGTTTTTGAGTATCCATGCCTACATTAAGCTATCAGTTAATTTTTGCTCACTAATCTTATCTTAATATCACCATCTAATCACTTGCTAATGATGTTGGTTCTTGCACTTGATCCACTATAGCTCATCACTTTGCTTGCATTTTAACAAAAACCTTATGAGCTCTTTCACATTTATCGAAATAGGAGCTTTCCAGATTATCTCTACCTTCGCTAGGTCGACTGCAATTTCCTCCTTGGAGACAATGTGGCCTAGAATTATATCATTTTGGACGAAAAAGGCACACTTAGCTAGATTCGGGCTTAATCTAGAAACTTGACACTTGGCCAGGCACAATTGCAAGTGCATCAAACGTTGAGATGATTTCTTGAAAACACTAAAATCATCAATGTATACCCACATGAAAGTGGTCAAAAAATCGACAAAAATTTCCTAGACCATGCGTTGAAATGTGGTGGGAGCATTCTTGAGCCCAAAGGTCATGATGTTGGATGCAAAGGCTTCTCATTTTAAAATAAAACCTATTTTCTCCAGGGCCATTTGAACTTGATTATATCCATTGGATCCATCCAAGAAGGAGTACATCTCATGGGCCAGCTATCACATCAAGTAAGGAATCTGTCAATGGCAAAGGAAAAGGATCTGAGATGGTTATGGCATTTAGTTTTTTCGGTAATCCACATAGACCCGCAACTTCTGGTTTTTCTTTGGAAATAATCACTATCGGGGACAACCAGGTCTCCCAATCAATTAGATATATGAATCCTACTTAAAGCATCTTGTCCAATTTATCTTTCACACTTTTGGCATAGTTTGGATTCATTCGGTACCTCTATTGTGCCAGATAGGGATGGCATCCTCCTTCAGATTGATCTGATATTGGTAAAACCTTGGATCAATCCCTTTTATCTCGGTGTAGCTCCACGCAAACACATCCTTGAAGGACATGAGAAACACCTGGACTTCCTCTCGGAACTCAACATCCAATCTGGGCACCCGGACCATCTTGGGGTCATCATCAGTTCTTCCTAGATTTATCTCCCTGTGTGTCAAAATATTTTTCTACTACAATGAGCTGTTGTAGGCTCAAGGTACTGCCATCATTGTCTAGAGCCTCATAAAAATATTCAGCTTCATCTGGACTTTGTCCTGTGCTTTTCTGCAGATCAATCTGATCCTTGGTGACTTCATCCTTGTGTGAAAGGCTAGGTCGATATCTGTCCATTATCCATACTACATCACCTCAAACAAGTTGATCTCATCAATTTCTTCTTTCCACGCCAGATAGTGATCATATTTGCATCCCAATCTTCCTTTATCCATGCTTGCCAGAGACAAGGTCTACCGAGAAGCATCGAGTAAGCACCTTTGATATTATCCATCTGGACAACTACTACTATCTAGAAACTAAATCCGGATACTTCAAGAGTGAACTTGTGGATCAATCCAAGTGGCTGCACTCAGCGCTGACCCACCATTTTGACAGCGAATGTGCGGATTCCCATCTGCTCAAACTCAGCATGCGGCATGTTCAATTCGATAGGATGTTGACTTTGGAACTTCCATCCAACAAAACTTCTACTATACCAACGCGGCCAACTTGACCTCGATCATTGGGATGGCTTCATCATAGACAGGGGCTTCCCTTAGTGGGGTGTCTGCCTTCTAAGTATTCAAGGCTTCCAACAAGCGGCGGCTTCAAGGGTGGCATCTTCTCTCTTGAGGTTTCAAGAAACCCATTAGTATGATCATCAATTTTGGAGGAGCTCTCTTCCCGTTAACAGCAGGATTCAATTGTATGTGTAGCCATTCTGCAAATGGCGCACCAGAGTTCATTCAAGCCACATTCTTTGGCTCTATGTCCATGATTGTATGTTCATGATTGCAACACCCCTTACACCAAGTGCTTGATTGGATGGTTAGAGTGGACTTCGCACTTTCCATGGTCATCTGAACCATGGTTGCAACCATTTCCTTGGCTGCCAATATTGCCTTCTTGCTCTTTAACCATTCCTTGTGATCTTCGTCCTCCTCCTCTGATTCCTCGTGTAAGGTTCCTCCTCAGACCTAAAAATATGAATAATCTCTCCTCTTAGTCCCCTGTAATCATCCCCTATTTCGGAATACAAGAAAACATTGTTTTCCCTTGTTTTTGGCCTAGAGAGAGAAAACATTCTAGAGAGAGATAATTTAATTTTGAGATATTTTTGGATACAAAGTTTCTCCTTATATTTAAGATGAATTCCCCTAAAACAGAAGTTCAAGAAAAATTGTCCAATGTGCATTAGAAATTAATTGATTATGTGAATAAGAGACCTTAGCCTAAGGGTCCACATTTTCAAAAAAAAATTTATTAAGATCCAAATAAGATTCTAAAGGGCCAATAGGATTAATCCAAGTGTTTCAATAAGAAAAACATAAAAAATAAAATAAAAATCTCCCAAAAATGAGTAAATGCTCACATAAGATAAAGAGTCCCCCTCTGGTGTGCTCAATCATGGGCTCTTTTCTCAGCCCATAACTCCTTATCTTACCCCTCATTTGGATAAGATTGCACCTCCTGACACTCTTTGCCCATTTGCAAAGAACCATGGGATCTTCTCATCATCCCATTAAATATCAACCCTTCATCATTGAGTATTCTTCCATGCTCAATAACAAAAACTTGAGGCAAAATCACACTTTTACCTTCACAAAACTTTGTTGGCAGCTTCTTGATGATGGAAATATCCATCTCCAACTCCATTTACATCTTCCCTTGATGCAAATCTTCTCTTTGTTGCAAAACTCTATTTGAAACTCTCTTGGGCATCTTCTTTGATGTTTGATGAAGACTCCATAGTCTTCATGATGCTGAAATCTTGATTTTCAGCTTCCATGATGATGCAAGATTTCAGCTTCCATGATGATGAGCAGGCTTTCCATGTTGCAAAACTCCCATTTGCAACTCTCTTGGGCAGTTTCTATGCAACTTCCTTGTTGGAAATCTCCTCTAAAACTTGAGAATGGAAACTCCAAGTCTCTTTCAAATCCTCACAAATGCAAATCCAAATGATAATATGAGTGTGCATATTTTTTTTCCATATAACTAAAAATAATGCTTCATCAAAGATCTCATTAAAACCAAGAAAAACTATATATAAATATCCACCATGACCAAGAGCCCACCCAAGCTCTGATACCATGTTAACAATTCTAAAATGGGATTGATCATGGTGATAGACACAAGATTAAGCATAGATTAAGGTGGATTATACCACACTAAAAACTCCATAAGAGAGAGAGATTGCACACTCAACACAAGTTCTATTGCATATCACAAATGAACTAGACAATGATATAGGCTTTCTAGCCTTATCCCACTTTACATGCCATCATCCATGTGGCAACTCCTTTTCCACTCTTTTGGTCAACACTCACACACCATTCAATATTTCATGTGGCATTCCTATCTTGCCACAATATCTTGCACCTTTGGGGTGCTTTCCCACATACACACAACATCGCGATTACATCTCTCAACACACTTGAAACAAAAGAAACTCCTTGGAAAAGAGAAACTTAGACAGGCTCATGTGGAAGCCAAAGCTAGGGAAGCCAAAAGGAATTAAAGACTCTAGGGAAGAACTCTACATGTAGACATGGCTCGCTCACATTGCTAGAAGATGATAACCTAGATATTGAACCTCCACGCCTAAGTTTCCATGTCTCTATCAGTAAAAAAGAAAGCATTGCATTGATTATACAGGGTCAAGTCATAACTTCATTTCCTATGAAACTTGGGTAGCACTAGACAAACCACACCTAGAGGCAACTAACGCCTAGGTTCATAGTGTGCATTTGTCTATTACACAAACCATGGGGTTTTTTAATGTTAACATTTCCATCAAATAATCCCTTGGTTGGGAAGGTGTTTGTTATGCCTGTAGGTACAATGGAAGAGAAGAGATGATACTAGGAAAGTCCTGGATTTGCGTCACCAATTGTACCATCCAATGGGAGGAAAGGAAAGTGCAATGCAACCAAGGCAATGAAACCCTTACCATTCCATTGTGGAGTTCCCTGAATAAAGAAAAGCAATCAATTAAATGCAACATGGAGATGCCAATAACAAGCAAATCAGGAGAATCTAGCGTAAAGGCATCAACCTGTAACAAACCTCACCACTCAAGAGGACTGCCCACTGGACACTCTATGTCTCCACCGACAAGGAAATAGTGGATTCCAAAGTCTCAGCTTAAGGCCCAAGGATATTACAATAATGTCAACACCTCAAAGGTGTCATAACAACACAATAGGGATACAAGAAAGGGCTAAGGAAACAAACCCATCGAGAGGAAGCAGCAGCACAGATGAGCCCAAGCATCGTCAAGCATTCAAAAGAGGTGGGTGAGAAAAGACATACTAGCCACCCATGGAAACTATCAAGGAGCATCACAAGCATCAAAAGAGGTGGGTGAGAAAAGACATACTAGCCACCCATGAAAACTATCAAGGAGCATCACAAGCATGGTTACTAAAGGAAAGAAAAGAATTAAGTGTAGGTTTTACCTCAAAAAGAAAAGAAGAGAGAAAAGGGCACAAGTAGAATCAAGACCCAGCTATATCATGTGTCCTGGTAGCACCATGCTCAGTCTCGACGACGACGAGGAAGAAAGTAATTAACCCAAATAGACAAGAGAGTGCAACACCTACAGTAACGATGTCACCCATTAGGGAAATCAAGTGGGGACAAGATCTAGAAAAAGGTAAAACAAAAGTGTACCCACATGCATAAGAAGAACAACAGGTTCATGAAGATTCCGTAGATGTTCTCCTCCATTGGATGGAGGGGAAACTAAGGAGTTGTCATTCCAAACTAAGGCATCTACAACAACAAATACCAAGAAGCTCCAAGGTTCCAACTTGGCTCCACTAGAAATAATAGAAAAAGGGAAGGTGACAAAGGACGATTACCTAGATACCAAGGAAATGACTTCAATTTTCAATGGGTACAAGGTAGAGGGTTAAGCATTTCATGTCGTGAAATGTCTAAACCATCTCACGCCATGAAATAGGTTCATACGTTTCACGAGCACAGTATCTCTTCCTCTACATGCATATTTTTTGGACTTGGACTGAATGAGCATATAGAACCATCTAGGGTATCACCAATTGCATGAATAAGGGAAAGTTCTTCATGCCATGAAAACCTCAACTTAGCAGCATTTCACATTGTGAAATGCTACAAACCATTTCATGTTGTGAGAATCTAGGGTTTTTTACACCGTGAAATAGCCAGCAAGGTCTAGGAAATCAAATTTTTCCACGTGGAAGTCCCAATTAAGGTAGCCACCAGATAAAAAACAGGAATTTGTTTACCTTTAGCTAATCTCTCCTAGCTAACGAAGGAGTTTCCTTTCAAGTTTATTTTGTTGGAACATCACTTACAAAGTTGGGAATATAGTTGCATAATATGATTAAGCATTAGATAGTTAAAAGTCCTCATTTCCTTAGGTACAAAGTCAATGCATACACCCTATCCCAAATTTGGACTGATTCCATAAAATGCTAATATATTTTACAGATAAACTCATATGATATTCCCACTGTGGACCTTAGATCTTCACATATTTTAGAGATTAACTAGATTTTTTGAGAAAAGTTCAAGCTATTTGTCTATTTTCTTTAAATATTTCAAGGTCTTTAAAGTGTTATAATATATGCCACTTTTTGTACCCACAATAACAACCACTTAAAAAGCTCAATCTTGTAGATCAAAAGAGTGGTAGGTAGTGAGGCATTAGTCGAATGTGGTGGTTAGTTAAAACTGTAAATCCAATGGTTAGATTTTTAATGATCTCATTTCCAAAATTCTTCCAAGCTGTTAGAAGGCCTGTAAATATTAATAATCTAATTAGTAAAATTACATTTTTGATGTAAATCATCTAAAAACTATAGGAACTAGTGTACTTGTTATGGTGCATCTATGGCAATACGAGCCTATCTTTCTTTGTTTGCCAGAACTTTGTAGAGTCAATAGTTACATATCCACTTGCATGGCGTTTTATCGTTGCATCAGGCCCTTTTTCCACCACGTTCATTTGCCATTTGACATCCAAAACATACACAAAGAAGCGACGAAAGTCAAGCCTAAATATGTCTTGGATTATGCCACAATAATCATCCATTTTTCCATTACCTCCCTCAAAGCTACTAATGACACCGCAATCTTGTGTATTTCTCTTTTCATCAATTCTTTGTGTTCGAAAATGCTTGCCTTCACACCATATAGCATTGAACATAGTGCACTCGACCAAAATAGAAGCAATATTTGTGTAAGCAATGTGAATAAATGTTAAAAGCAAATCACTTACAACTAATGCAAAACATTAGTTCTATGTACCTTTGACATGCATCCTCGTGCATACTCCCATTCTTCCGCCGTGATATGCAGCCCCTCGTCGCTCTCTGCTCTCTCCATTTCCTCATGCAACCAATCAACATGGATATCATTCGGAAGTGTTGCTAGATGCTTAGGGTACGCCTTCCGAGAGCCATGTTGCCTCCGAAAGAGAGCTCTTTCTGCTTGCCTTTTTGTCTTTGCATCCTCATATCTTGTAACCCATCTGCTCATCACATCACTATTAAGGATACAAGTGAAATTGAGATCATTAATCAATGTTCTGTCAATTACTTTACTCTGTCCTTTTCCTTGAGGCACAATAGAGGTCATCCTCAAGTCCTCTTCATTGCTCCATAGTCGTGGCAAAGAGCTGTCCACCTGACCAAGAAATTCTGAAATATATACAAGAGACTCTTGTATCAACCAACCCTCGGCCATGCTTCCTTCAGGCCTTGCACTTTGCCTCACAAAGTCTTTTAAGGTCTTCATGAAGCGCTCTAGGAAGAACATCCAACGTGCATGCACAGTACCACATAAAGCAATTTCGTCCACTAAATGCACAATGAGATGTAGTTGACTTGTGAGAATGGTTCGCGGAAAAGTCTCCTCTACCAAACAAACCACCTCCACTGCCATAACACGTGCATCATCCAACGTGGCTGGATCAATTGCTTTGGAACTAACATATCTGAAAAATAAATAAATAGTACGTTATACCTCATGCACGTTCATTTTGCAAGGTATAATGAAGGGTGATCTGAGCATGGGTTTTACATACCTCACAAGCTCGCCCATCTTATAAATACATTTTTTCAAACTCTTATTTGCACAATGGTCGATGCTAGTAGGTAGTATGAACTGCGCACATAAGAGCACATTTATGGTTTATGGCATTATAAAATTTAATTTCAACGTACGTACAAGACTTGGAAAACACTTACTTGAAGCATCTTGTGCCAATCGTGGGACTTCAACCCATATAGTTGCTCAACGCCTCTTTTCTTAGTGGTTGTAAAGGCTCCCTTCAATGATCTCATGCATCCAGTGGGAGTACGCAAAGTGGTGATGGCCTGCTTTACCTGCTTCTCCTCTTTCTTTGATATAATCCATGGTGCAGGCGGAAGACGAACGTGCCCACCCACCTCTCGTGGCCAAGCTTGACGCATACGTCCTGCGACCCGCAAGTCCTCACGTACGCTAACATTGTCTCGTTTACCAGTAATATGTTCCCAAATACCAGATCCCACATTCTTGAAGATGTGCATGGGATCAAGAAGATGGTTGATCTTAAGATGGGTCCAATATGGCAGCCGGAAAAAAATGGAGTACCTGCACAAGGGATTGCTCTATGTGACCTTTAATCCAATTAGAGACTACACAAAACAAGATTGAAAAAACATCACTATACTTGTTCATGCCATCTGGAGGAAGAATAGTTGTAGACTCCCAAATACGCTTCCAATCTTTTGCACGAAGTGTTTGTGGAGGAATGTTACTCTTACTAGCAACATATTTAGGATGATCTGAGGGGAGAAATCGATGATGATTATCGAATATAGTCTTACACAAACCATCAGCATACTCATGTACTAACGAAGGGCCACAAACAGGACATGCATGTTTACCCGATGTTTTCAAACCTGTTAAAATATAAATAAAAGTTAGAATAATAAAGTCAAACCGTCTAATTAATATATATAGCCAATAGTAATAGAGTAGGGAGGTAATTAGAATTCTTACTAGAACAATCGCTGTATCCTGGAAAGTCATGCATTGTCCACATCAACACTGCTTTTAAGTCGAAGTGTCGAGAGGAGGGAGGCCTACTAATGTCCACCACCATAACACCTCTCCATAGTTCCTCCAACTCATCAATCAGTGGTTCAAGATAAACATCCATATGCTTGACTTTATGTTTCCCTGGAATTAGAAGGGATAACATAAGATGTCCCTTCTTGATCGCCATTGATGGTGGAAGGTTGTAATTCACCAACACAACTGGCCACACGCTGTATGCGGTGCTTTTGAAACCAAATGGATTCACTCCATCCATACCCAGGCCAAGTCTCAAGTTTCTGGGCTCTGTTTTAAAGCTGGGCCACTCATTTCAATATGCTTCCAAGCAGGAGTGTCTGCGGGAATTCTCCACATGCCATCATCCGATCGATGTGAGGAATGCCATGACATGAGCTCTGCTATGGATTTGCACTTGAACATGTGTTTGATGCGAGGAATTATAGGAAAGTGTCGCAAGACTTTACGAGGTACATCAAAACTCTTCATATCTGTTCTGTACCTTGCTTCACCACAAGTGGGACAATGTAGAGCCTCCTTATGCGTCCCACGAAAGAGAATGCAATCATTGACGCATGCATGTATTTTATCATAATCCAGTCCTCCAAGAGATGTCACATAGCGCCTCGCTATGTCTCTTGAGGTGGGTAGTCTATTTTCCTTTGGTGTTTGATAATAGCCTGCATCCAATATCATCAATTATAATTAGTCTTAAATCCTAAACCTTAAACCACTAATTCAAATTTGTAAGTTAGAATGCTTACTTCAACAATGCGTCAAGACTTGCATTGCTCCATTCATAAACTGTTTGTATATTAAGTAGTTCAAGTGAAGCACGTAAAACTGAGAATGTGCACCCTTCAAACACCGGTGTCGATGAAGCCTTATAAAGATGCTCTTGTTCCATATCATCGTCGTCCATACCTTTGGGATCATCCTTAAAAAGATTCCGCACCATATCATCAAGCACCTCCTCTTCCACAACTTCGTGGGGTGCAGGGCTATTGTCGTCCCTTTCCCACTCATCTCTGACAATAGATCCCGAAGCTCCAGCATCATCTCGTCGACGCTTTACGTGCTCTCGTCGCGCGTAGGGTACCATGTTAGGGTGTGGTACTACATCCTGCTTCAATTTATCAAATTATATGTTACAACTCTATTAATTTAATTTGGATACCATGAGTCATTTGAATACCATCAATTTACATCTACTCACCTCTAAACCTGTTTGATTCCATTCTCCATACATGGAGATGTGATTCAAGGTAATTCGACGTGCTCGTACAATGCATCCTTGACATCGATTACACATACATTTGATCCGTTGTCCCAACAACACATCGCGATTACGATGACGCATTGTCTCATCTTCCCCAGAACTGCTTCAAGAGGTTGATGACATCCTGTGTACAAATCAGAAAACACAAAATCATTATATGTTTTTAATGAAAGCACAAAAATCGCGTGTATTGACGCAGCTATTTCCTAAAAATTGCGTGTATTAACGCGGCTACTTCCTAAAAATCGCGTGTATTCACGCGGCTAATTTCTGCAAAACGCGTGTATAAACGCAGCTAAAATAACATACACGCGAATATACACGCATTTATAAACGCGAATATAAACGCGGCGGTATGTTTAAACTAAAAATAGCCTGCCTTCCCTAAATATAGATTTTGAACTAAGAAATCGACTGTGCATGCGTTTTCGCCTGTTTTCGCCTCTTCCAACAGCAAGGAGGGAGCAGAGAAAGGAGCACACACACGGGAGAAGGAGGGAGCAGAGAAGACTCACTTTTTCAGAGGTGAGTCACTTTGTCCTGTGCCTTGTCTCTTTTGTCAGATTTGTTTACTTTGCTCTTTGCTCTTTGGGTTTGTCCTTTTGCACACGGTTGGGTTACTGCATCCTGACAGGGGCGACAATGGCTGGTCCTTTTATAAGGACATTCTGTCTTTGTCGGGGGGTCGGTCTTTTCGAGAAAATTTTTTCACAGGTCGCGTGTACGAACGCGTGTAGAAGCGCGTGTAACCTGTCTGCAGAGTATGTTCACGCGGATATACACGCGTTTCTGGACGGGTGTATACACGCATTTTTTGACGTGTGTATACACGCGTTTCTACAGACAGAAAACTGCGGCGTTTCAGATTTCATGATTTGCAGGCAACAACTGACTTGAATGATGATATTTGTGTGAGTCAAGAGACAGCCCACGATGTACATGAAGATGTTTGTTGCAGGTTCTTTATGGATATTCCAGGTTCTTCATCCGATCCATTTACGTACAGCAATTGGCTGATGGAGATGCTGAATCACTTTGGGCGCCAACCTGGTCCGGTTGAGCTTACAGAGTATATGTATGCCCATCCCCCTCCTTCCCTGCCTGGTGTCTATACCCCTACCGCGAGTATCCAGGGCACTCCAGTGCCGTCTATTCCTCCGAGTCCGACGAGACGGCATGCAGCTTCTCCTCTTCCACGTCCACCGAGGAGACATACCTCGTCCCAGACACACTCACGTACACCCTCACAGCCACCATCACGTGCTCCCTCAGAGCCACCGTCACGTCAGGGCTCACAGCCACCGTCACGTAGACAATCCCCCAGTCGTGACTCCACCCGCAGCAGTAGGAAGAGTGGGAGTGGAGGATGCGGCGGGTGCTTTGGTGGGGGAGGTGGGGGAAGTGGGGGAGGTAGTAGGGCACACGGTGAGAGAGGAGATAGAGAGAGAAGAGTTAGAGGAGACAGTTCGGAAGAGGAGGAGATGAGAGAGATAGAGAGAGTAGTCTGCTATGATGTGACGGATAGGGGCGGGATAGTGATGGATGCGAGGGGGAGGGAGGTAATGGAGTACATGCGTGGGGTAGTATCAAACTCATATAGAAATTGTTTTATTAAATTTAAAGATCAAAATAGCCGATTAGTTGGGGAGGTGATAGAGGCTGTACATAGTCGGTACCCCAATCCCCCACATGCTACATTCTCGGATGTATGGGGAAGGACGCGAATAAGGGAGATCTTAAGTAATAAAAGATCTCACCTTAAAAAACTCGCGTACGATGACCGGCTAAATGTAGCTGCGGTGGCTATCCTACCGAGAAACCTGCCACTGCGCACAAACGCGAGTGGAAGGAGGCAAAGAAACGAGCAGAGGGTGGCGTGAAGAGCAGGCAGCATGTGGAGGCACGACGGATCCAGATGGAGACCATTGGATCTTCGCATTTCGGATCTGGCGGCGTCGAGTCATGGGAGGCAGAGTTCGTAACTATCCTGCCACTTTATTTGATTGTTTACTTAATTCATTGATTCTATGATTGTTTTAATCTTACAAATTGTGTTGATTATGATACAGCGAGACGGGTTACGGGGAGGAAGCCCACAACCCACGATACTGCGTATGCTCGCCGGCATAGCAGACGTGACACGTGGGCCATCTTCAGAGCCGAGGGACGTATTACGGACGCGCAGTTTGAGATGGCCATGAGACCATACGGTCGACAGGTACTTGAAAATTCGTAACGAATGGTTTTGGTTTATTGAATTGCATATATATATACTTATATACTATATATTACTTGAACAGGCACAAGCTGCTGATGATCCACCGGCCGCCCGCTGCAGAGGGTGGACGTGAGCACTACTCCTCGGACATTCCGACCGATGTGAGCTCATCTGAGCATGGAGGGAGCACCGAGTCATCATCTGGGTCTGAGTAGTACTCAGACTTATAGTATCACATTCCATATTGAGGATGTGATTGTATATATTTTTTTGTAAACTCAAGCCATGGGCTACTTCGAGATATGGACTCCCTTGTATACATGTATGAAATTTTGATAGTAATATTGAATTGATTGATCGATAGTATTACATTCATGTCTGTCTTGAATCGTGTAATGACAATGTATGCATTCATGTCGTTCTTGTCTTAATCTCCCTCGTGTATATGTTCTTCGTGGATGGTCTAATGGGATGGTCTAATGCACAAAAAAAAAAACCAGAGCTGGAATGCTGGAACAGTATTCAGGCACCAAATAGCACTCTCTGGATTTTTTTTTTTTGCTCTCTGTTCGCGTGTATAAACGCGTCAGAACTGCTAAAACTCGCGTGTATCTACGCGGATACCCTGGAAAATACGCGTGTATCTACGCGGATACCCTGGCAATTATGCGTGTATAAGCGCATCTAAATTAAAGAAACGCGTGTATAGACGCAGGTATAAACGCGTCTGGGACATTGGAACTAAACAGGATGCGGCTATACACCCGTGTATAAGTGCGTCTAATATAAGAAAAAGCGTGTATAGCCGCGTGTATCAACGCGTCTGTGAAAAGAACGCGGCTACACACCCGTGTATACGCGCGTCTGAGTGGTACTATACACGCGGTTTTACACGCATGTCTCTGGCCGCGATGATACACGCGCTGATACACGGGCCCGCTACTTTTTTTCACAAGTCATTTTTAGCGGCTAAGAGCGCGGGTATGAGCCCGATCCCTTGTAGTGATTGGTTGATCTTGCTGATCTTCCACGGAGATTCCATTTTGTTATGTGAATATATTGCCGGTTACTATGAGCTAGGAACTATCAAAAAGGCCCCTGAGTGAATAGGTGTGGTGAGCGTTCTGGTTGCCAATGATGCCATAAGTACACCGGTGAAGGAATGATTGCAAATAAGGATTCAACCAGAGATTTTGAGGATTGTGATCAGTGACACAATGGTTTCATTAAAGGACTATTTCAAAGATTGTTGATGCTAAGAAAAAGGCAATTTCATATTGGGTGTGTAAGTGGCGTGACTAGTTTTTATGTTTGCATGAACATCTGGCTAGAGGGCCTGGGAACTCTTTTCCCTGGTACCCGGGACAAAACCTAACCAAATTCCTAATTGAATCCCATCACTACAGTGGTTGGCTAACCCATGGGACTCGATGGGGTTAGGCTGGACTGATGGATCCATAATCGAGAACTCAATTTCTGTTTAGTTCGATAGATAAAGTAAATTTCGGACAAAATTTGTTCTATGGAAAAGAATCAACGGCTCTGCCTCGCAATGAGGAAAAAAGTGTTGGTCTCTATGATCCATGTACAATCTTTTTCCTTGATTTGACTATGGAACTTATGGGCTCGGTCAGATGAGCTCAATTAGTTAAGGCTTTTGACTACGTTAGGGAAAAGTTATCCTGGTGGAATCACCCATGTTTTTTGGGTAAAGGAAGTTTTTCCGGGTTGGGTTTTGGAAAAATTGATGGATTACTCTCTTATCCGGATATCCATGGGCGAGGCCCCGAGTGTGGGACCCTGCCTCGCACAAGAAGTGCTACTTTCGCTGCTAGCACCCCTGAATTTGTTGTGCGGTGGGGACATGGATCTTACAGCCTCCTTCATGAGGGGGAATTCCCACTCTGAGAGGTGTCAAAATTTTATTTTTTTAATGTTTCCTTTGGTCCTTAGTCCACTCTTCATCTTATGTGAGTATTTACTCAATTTTGGGGGGTTTTTCTTTATTTCTTTAATTTATGTCCTCCTACATTTGGATTAATCTTACTGGCTCCTCAGAACCTTAATCCAAAATTTTTAAAAAATCTGGACCCTTAGGCTAAGGTCTTTTGAGCAGATTATAATTTATTTCTAATGCACCTTAGGAAATTCTTTTTAAACTTCTGTTTTAGGGAAATTTATTTTAATAAGAAAGGATATTTTTCTATCCAAAGATATCTAAAAACTAAGTTATCTCTCTCTAGAACATTTTCTCTCTCTAGGCCAAAACAGGTAGAAACAAGATCTTTTAATATTCTGAAAAGGGGATTGATTATAGGGAAAGAAACTGGACATCTTGAGGGCTGGGGAGGAATCTTACATTCTCTCCCACTTGAAAAATGCGAGATGTTCTCATCTCACAAACTAGGGGGGGTAATCCTGCAATAGCTGGCTTCTTTCTCATAGGTGGCGTCTTCAAAAGGATAGAACTTCCATTTGACTAATAATTCTCTTAGAATTCTGTCCCTGAGAACCTTTTCTCGAACATCAAGGATTTCTTTAGGTTGGAGTTACATCAGCCCTTGGGTTAAAAAAGTTAAGAGTTCATCAAATGTTAAGCACATGATTCGGGCTTGGTACATACTTCTTAAGTAGATTGACATGAAATACATTATGTACTTTGAGAGGAGGAGGCAGAAGAAGTTCATAGACGAAGTCACCTACTTCCTTAGTAATCAGATATGGCCCACAGTATCTGGGGGATAACTTCTTGTACTTCCCAAGAGATAGAGAAATTATTTTGGGGCGTACTCAAATGAAGACCATATCTGCTTCTTCAAACTTTCTGTCTGACCTCTTCTTATCTGCATACTACTTCTGTCTATGCTTCTGTCTATCCTAGGCAGCTCTTAAATTTATGTGGATTGATTGCATCTGCTGCTCCATGTCGTCAAGCATCTGTTTGGACATCTTGACCCTAATCAATGGGTCAGACAAAGTTAATGGTGTTAGGCAGTCTTGTCCATAGAGAGCTTTGAAAGGGCTCATCCCGATGCTTCGCTGATAAGAGGCATTTGTAGGGCGAAATTGACTAGGTGCAGATAGCTTAGCCACTTCTTGGGTTCCCTCTGCTAGAGCATGACCAAAGTATATCTTCGATTACTTGGTTTACCCTTTCAGTTTGACCATCGGTCTCGCGGTGGTAAGATGTGCTGAGATCCATGGATAGGCCATGTAATCTAAAGATTTCCTTGAGAAACACTCTAGTCACATCCACGACAGTGTAGGTTTCTTTTACTGGAATCAGATGGGCAACTTTGGTTAGTCTATCAACTACCACGAAGATGGAGTTGTAACTTGATTGCATTGAAGGTAGTCTAGTAATAAAATCCATACTGATACATTCCCACTTCATTTGGGGAATGTCTAATGGATGTAACTTCCCAAGCATTTTTACTCTCTCTTCTTTGACTTTCTAACAAATCAAGCATTGACGTACATGATTAAGTACATCCTTTTTTAGTCCAGGCCAAAAGAAGCTTTTCTTTACAGACATGTAGGTCTTGATGAAACCTGGATGTCCTGCAATAAGGCTATCATGGGCTTCATTCAGAATTTGACCCTTAGTTCCCTCATCATTGGGAATGCATAGCCTGCTATTGTAATACATAATTCCATCATCCCAACTATACCCTTGAACTCGGTTCAACTCCTAAGGAGTTTTGCTTTCCTGCATAAGTAGGGTAGCAATAGGGCCAAAGAATCTATCCTGCATGATCTTATCTCTTGCTTCATTAATCAATGGAGTTGACACCATTGTGATTGCAAGCAAGGAGGTTTTTCTGCTGAGGGCATCTGCTACCACATTTTCTTTGCATGGGTGGTACTTGATTTCAAAATCAGATTCCTGCAGGGGCTACATCCACCTTCTTTGGCGCATGTTGAGATCCTTTTGAGTGAAGATCCACTTTAGGCTCTGCTGATGATCCGTCATCAAAGTGAATCTTTGACCCAGTAGGTAATGTCTCCACAACTTCAAGGCATAGACTACTGAACCAGGCCATGGACATCATAATTCCTCTCATGCGTTCTGCGTTTTAGGGATTCATAGGCCATTGCATGACCTTCCTGCATGAGTGCACCACCTAGGGCAAAACCACTAGCATCAGTTACTACCTCAAAGGGTAGAGATAAATCTGGCAATTTCAGAATGGGATTGGTTACCAAGGTGGTCTTCAGCTTATCAAAAGCACTCTGACACCTGGCAGACCATTGGAACGGGATATTCTTCTTGAGAATATTAGTGAGGGGGAAGCTATGAGAGAATACTTAGGTATAAAAATTCTTTACCAACCAGTTAATCCCAAGAATCCTCTGACTTCTTTCAGTGTCTTTGGTTCAAGCCAATCTATGACTGCTTGGACTTTTGCGGAATCTGGAGAAATTCCATCTTTGGATACCAGAAAGCCCAAGTATTCAACATGGTCGACAGAGAAAGTGCATTTACTCTTTTTTGCAAAGAGTTGGTGCTTCCTTAGAATCTCAAGAACTTTACGGACGTGAGCTTCTTGGTCAGCTGCATTCGGAAAGAGTCCTTAAATAATTAGCTTTCCCAACAGGGTGCAGCTATGAATAGCAAGGTCAATGATGCCTATCATTCTCCATGCCACCTTGGCCCAGACAGGCCCCTCGTCACACTGCTGGCCCATAAGAACTTATGGATCAACCGCTGTACTTGATAAATACATGCTAGGGAGAAGGCCCAAAAGGGGCCTCGGAGAGGGTGAGAGCCCCGTCGAGCCTAGGACCCTGTCACTCCATGAGGCGCCGTCGACGGAGGCGTCCTCGACGGACCGAGCCCAAGTCCACTCCATCTTGAGTCTCAAACCTTGCTTGCTTTAGCCAAGCAAAACATGCATCTTAAAACATGCTCTTTGCCCAAATGCAAGAGCCATGGGATCCACATATCCAAACAACCAGCAACCCTTTAACATTGAGCATTTTTCCATGCTCAAAACCAAAACTTTGAGGCAAAACTTCACAAAACCAACCTTCTTGAGACACCTTTGTCTCCTTGGCAGCTTCCTTGTTGACACCGAAGACTGCATAGTCTTCATACTTGCTAAAATCTCCATTTTTTTAGCCTGACCCCATCCAGTCCCGTGGGTTAGTCAATTGCCCAGCCACTGTAGTGATTGGATCCAATTAATAGAGGGAAGCATAAATGATAATACAAATGCCAATAATGGTGACAACATGATTCAAATGTTTAAATGTTTATTTATTTAAGGTGCCGTGCCGTGACGCCCCGTAAGCCCCCCCGTGCGATGCCATGATGCCCCACAGCTCGCGCCCCGCGCGGTGCCGTAAAACCCCTGCAGCCCCCCCGATCGCCGTGCCGTGACGCCCCGCAGCACCCCCCCGCCACCGTGCCGTGACGCCCCGTATGCCGTGATGCCCCGCAGCCCCCCCGGCGTCGTGCCGTGATGCCCCCGTAGCCCCCCGGTGTCGTGATGCCCCCGTAGCCCCCCGGTGCCGTGCCGTGACACCCCGTAGCCCCCCGCCCCCGCGGTGCCGTGATGCCCCCAGCCCCCCTGACGCCGTGCCATGACGCCCCCGTAACCCCCCCGACGCGGTGCCGTGACGCCCCACAGCCCCCCCGCGTGGTGCCGTCACGCCCTCGCAACCCGCCCCGGCGCCGTGACACCCCCGCAGCCCCGGTGCCGTGATGCCCCCGCAAGAAGTTGAAACTCTATAATTTTTTTTTGATGCAAGTATTACTCTACTAAACCAAAATTGCTTTCACATAGAGCTTGTAAACCAATGTGATATATCACCCATAATCTCACTAACTATAACCATAATATTAAATGATTTTATGTGTGAGAGTTTATGCATACTTGTGTGTGAACAGTTGTGTGATTTTTATATAAGTGGTGAGACATTTACATTTTATAGTCTTCTAGCTTTCAAGGCATGGCACGCACCAAGCAAAGTGCTAAGAGAGGAGCCCTACTAAGACTCGCCCGACACAGCCCCAGGTCAATATACCAACAGAGATTGATAGGGAGCGCACTTATCTGACAATCTAGGAGGCACTACTATAGGTACAATGCATCCACATCCGCCACATCACAAGAAGCAAAGATGGAGACCACACACTGATGCTCTTCAAGAAATAAGGAAGTATCAAAAAAGTACAAACTTAATCATACCGAGGGTGCCATTTGCAAGACTCGTGAGAGAGATATTGCAAGATCTCCAGCAAATGTCTCGTAATAGGTTCTATGCAAGACTTAGTTCTAGTCAACAATGTGCAGCGAAACCAAGCATTGCTAGCTCTTCAAGAAGTAGCTAAGGCATATTCGATGGAGCTCATGCATGATGGTGAGTTGGTAGCTATTCAAGCGAAGCACATCACTCTTATGGACAAGGATTTGAGACTTGTATGAAGGATTCATTTAATAATGGTGATGCCTTTAGTTTGAATATGAATAATATGATTTGAATAAATCATATGATGCATTGTAAACCTGTGTTTCAATGTACTTGTAATCTATGAGAAGTATTTTTAATACAAGTACAATTTGATGTTTCTTTCTCAATATCTTGGGTGTTTATCTTTTTCTCTTGTATAGTTTTTCAAGTTTATTGAAAGCATTTTTTTTATTGTAGGCCTCATATAGATTTAGGATTTTTCACACATGTATGCATGAAAGACTATAAGTGTATAAATTTCAATGAATTTAGAAATTTTAGAAATTTTATCTTTACTAAAAAAATATAATAAAAATTACTCTAAAAATTAGATTAACATGGAACAAAGTTCTAGAAACCCTAGGGAATTAGTGAGATGTTGCATCAGAGGGACTCTTATAAATAAGAAAATTAATAAACATAATAAAAATTACTAAAAAATTTAAGAGTTATTTATTTTCATTCTATAAAAATATAAATATAAGTCATGATCGTGCCATCATATCGGCCAATCTCAGTTACTTATGGAGGGACATCCATAGTGTCACAGTCAATAAGGTCTTCATCAATATCCCGGACAAGGTGCTGAGTAGTAGAGCTCTTCCTCCCTCAAATCCAAGACCTCAAGGACATCCTGCATGAGCAAGTACTCAACACCATCTATAGTGATGGAACTCAATGATGTAAGTTTTGCATTCTTAGTAGGATGGGTTGCCTCCTGGTGGATATTTGACAAGTCCAAAGACAAGCTATGTGCCTCCTCTTCTTGGTTATCTAGGACTGTCTCCTCTGGCTCCTTCTCCTCATAGGTGAGAAGAGGCACTATTGGCTCCTCATCATTCTCCTCATAATATATAAATAGCAAAGGAAATATTCCGCTCGATGAGATCGATCGATTTTTCCTCCTCAAACGTGAGGGGCACAGAGGTAGATAGGAAGGGGGGGGACATGTGCAAGTGCTCTTTCCAAACCTTTCTATGATGACAAGAGGAACTCTAGGGGTATCCCACCGAGCAATGGAGTCAGAGATAAAAAATGTGATATCATCACATCCCGCGCAAAAAAGTGCAAGCATTGAGCTATCGGGCTCTAGAGTCCTAAATATATTCTCTAGCTCAACACTATAAAAAACCTAGGGTAAATCTGGTCCCACATCTGACTATATAATGGGTTTCACTCATCCACTATCATGATTGATGAGAAGCCATGGTGAAGGCATAAAGGGAGCAGTTGTTGCTAGCAGAGCAGGAGTCGCTTCCTCTTGCGCGGGGTAGGGTTTCCCACTCGGGGCCTTGCCCTCCAATGTCTGGACACGAGAATAATCTCGTGGTCATTCCGAAATCGAAACCGAGAAAATTTCCCTTACCCAAAAAACGGGGACGGTTCCACCTTTTTGATTTTCTTAAGGAATTTTCTAACGGGTCATTCAAGAGATTAAACTATCCTTCACCTGATTAAACCGAATAGAAGGAAAACTATCACTGACTTAATTTAAAGAAATCAACGCTTTTTCCTAACGAAAATTGTGAGGTTCCTATCCCCACCGTGCACTGAATTCAGGGATGCTAGTAGTGCAAGTAGCACTTCTTGCACGGGGCAGGGTCCCACACTCGGGCCCTCACCCACGGATATCCGATTCTTCCAGGGATAATTTTTCTCTAACGTAGTCAAAAGCCTTAACTAACTGAACTGATTTGACCGAACCCGTAAGTCCCATAGTCAGACCAGGGAAAAGATTGTACTTGGATCATAGGGACCAATGCTTTTTTCTTCATTGAGAGACACAGTCGTTGATTCTTTTCCATAGAATAATTTTTGTCCTGGATTTACTTTATCTATCGAACCAAAACAGAATTAAGTCTCAATTTAGGGATCCATCAGTCCAGCCTAACCCCATTCAGAGTCCCATGGTATTTCTTTTAGATGCAAAAATGGGGGAAATTACTCTTTTGGAATAACATAAAAACAAACTTTCTTTTCCACAAAATTCTAGAATTTTTACCATAACCTCCTTTGTATGGCTGACCATTTCTCATTTTTATCATTCATTATTTAACTTAAATTAACCCAAATTAGATTCATAGGAGTCTAATCTACACAATTTTCTAAATTCAAGAGAGTAAACAATAAGAAGAGTTTAATTAATCTCTTAGTTAATCTTTCTAGGATTAAGAAAGGCTGGAATGTAAAGAAGAGAAGGGGGTGGCCTTTTCCTCAAAGGCATAGCATTTGAATTTAATTCAATCAGCTGTAAAACATAAAAATCAAGAAAACCATAGATTTAAATTTGTAAATAAGTAAAAAGTTTAACTTACATGGAGCTTATAAGCTCTCCTTTGACTTGAGGGATTGAGGGTTCTACTCTTGTTTGAAGCAAGAGTGGCCACCAATTCACTTTGGAGAGGATTAGGCCAAAAACAATTGAATTATTAAGAAATTCAATGTAGATGGCTCAAGACAAGAGTAGAGTAACAATTCGTAAACACCATTAAGCTTTTACAAAGGAGAAGGCTTCTATTTACAAGAAAAATTGAGCCTTTAACCAAGCAAACTGATTCTAGAATTTTTCAGATCAGCTTGGTCAATTTTTGACCATTTTTGGGTCAGTTCAGCTTACTTTTTGGATCTAGTTTTGAACAAGAGAGAGGAGAGATAAAAATATCTCATTTTATTGATTAAAAATTGGAGATAATGATGAGAAAAAAGGCACCTACTTCATGGGGGAAGATCCCCACTCTGAGGTGTCAAAATTTAATTTTTTTACTCTTTTCTTTGGTCCGTAGTCCATTCTTCATCTTATGTGAGCATTTACTCATTTTTGGGAGGTTTTTCTTTTATTATTCAATTTATCTCCTCCCTACATTTGGATTAATCTTATTGGTCCATAAGAACCTTAATCCAAAATTTATAAAAAATCTTGACCCTTAGGCTAAAGTCTTTTGTGCACATTATAATTTATTTCTAATGCACCTTAGGAATTTCTTTTTAAAATTCTATTTCACGGGAATTTATTTTAATAAGAAAGAAAATTTTTCCATCCAAAGATATCTAAAAACTGAATTATCTCTCTCTAGAACATTTTCTCTCTCTAGGCCAAAATAGGTAGAAACAAGATCTTTTATTATTCTGAAAAGGGGATTGATTATAGGGGAAGAAACTGGACATCTTGAGGGGCTGGGGAGGAATCTTACATACTCCGCCCCTTCAATGGTGATGGCATTCAATGAAGCTAGTGGTGGTGGGTCATGACTTTGGGTTTCTTAAGACTGAATGGATGTAATTTATACTTATGTTTATTATTGTACTTAAAATATCTATAAACTTATATTTATTTTTGTATCTTATGTTTATACTTTAGTAAATAAAGAATGCTTTAATAAAATATAATAAATAATAAATCATACTTTTATTTCTTGTTACATATTATTATATTATTATATTAATATCTTAGTTACAAAGTCACTTATATTATTATTTGCACTTAAATATATACTTAAAGTTATATTTAGTTTTATACTTATATCCATAGACTTAAAATTAATGACACTTCATTAAAATATAAGAAATCATAAATCATATTTATATTTCTAGAATAATTACCTATATTATTGTTTATACTTAAATATATATTTATAATTATAATTACTTATACTTATCTTTATTTTCTTACATATTAATAGGTTCGAAACAACACAGTAGACTTAAAAAAACCACTACAATTTATGAAAATGAAATAAAATGAAACCTACAACACTTTTAGAGAAACAGTTTTTAATATTCACTACATGGACTCTATAATTCCAAGGATGGGTGGAGCAACACATTGCTTGCATGTTTTGTAATGTTCACTTCGACTCCCAACCTTCCTACCATCCAAGGAGGATCATTGGACATGAGTTGGCTTTCCTGCTCTCAGAAAACTAAGGGGACAATGACTTGAAATAAAAATTACAAGGGGGATCATTGGACATGAGTTGGCTTTCCTGCTCTCAGAAAACTAAGGAGACAATGACTTTCTACATTAACGCTAAAAGGGTCATGACACTCCCAAAGAATATTCACATCACAATGAGTGCTGAATGTGTGCCATCTCGCATGTCTTGGTCCAAGCTGAGCCACTCCCCTCGTTAGAAGTTGCCACCTCCTATACTTGAAGTGAATGCACAAAGTTTGTCTTGCAATGAAGTGTGTACATGTTTCATAAAAGCCAAACAACCAACATAAAAACATATAAACACCAATAAAAAATAAACAACAAACATAAAAACATAAGAACATAAGAACATAAAAACATAAAAACAATAACAATCAACAATCGGTGTCTTGCAAATGAAGTACTTATGAATAAAAACTATAAACAATCAACAACACTGTATTCTTACCTAAAGGTAGCATCTGACACAATGATTCTGCACTCAATGATATCATCATGGGTGAGTTCTCTTGAGATGCCATGACTCACCTAGTAACTGAGTTATTTAATCCTCAGATGGGCACTTGCATTGATACATAATCTTAGTTTTCTTTACTACTTCACACCAAACAAATGTGTAAATAAACTAGTTGGAACAAACCAACTTAGATGCACATCTCTAGAGCTTGCGAAGGATTTCACGCAACATGAACATCAGTTTTTATCGTTACCCTACATGCTTTTGACATGTCTAAACCAGGATTATACCATTCCTGTGGCTAGACAATAGTGGTAGTGAAATGTACTCCAAACTATGTCTCTCCACCACATATGTGGTGGAATCATAAAAGTAAACATTCTAAGATGCCAATTTTCTTGCACTCTTGTTGTCATAGATGAAGGCACCTATCTCTACATGTAAAACATTTAGCTTTCCACTTAAGCACTCTACATTTTGCCATTTATATAGAGTTGATGGATATAAAGCTGCACAAACATGATTGTATTAAAACATGCTTGGACTCAAAGCACAAGAACACAAAGCATAGAGAAGACAAATTTAGGAATTTTGGGAATTATTCGAGTCCCATTTCTTATAGGATTGGTTGGAAACTTGGTATTTTTGTGTAGTTTGAGCTATCTATTTGTTGGTGCACTCTTTGTGCCATTAGATTATATCTTGACATAACTATTTGGCGTATTTGTTTGTAGTTGTATAGATACATACGTGAATGCAACAATATTGGAAGGACAAGGGAAACATGACACTAAACTTAATTGAGATTATACAACACCTTTCATATGAAGAAGATAATGTTAAATACAACACCTTTCATATGAAGATAATGTTAAAAACTATCTCTACTTTGAGACGTTGAAGTAAAAACATGGGCTTTATTTAATTTGCCAAAAGAATTCTAAATATCACTTTAAAAGGAACCTTAAAAATGAGAGATCTCTAAAGGGTGTGGTGTTAGAAACAACAAAACAAAAAGTAAATCTCAATGATAGTAACAATGTGCTAAGTTTACAATTGATCCACAGATAAAAACCCATCTTAGACACTATATCAAGATTATAAATCATTATATATATGCTCAAATTTGAGGGACATTGAAGTAAAAACATGGGATAATAATGCCAAAGAACACTTGGAAAAGGAACCTTAGAATTGAGGGATCTCCAAAGAGTGTGGTGTTTAGAAAGCAAGCAATCAAATTTCAATGAGATTGTTACATTCAAGTTTACAATTCATCCGAAGACAAAAACCCTTCGTAGACACTTTGTCAAGATAATAATTGAGTACAAATTGTATCTCAAACATAGCGTTTTCTCATGTATTGCTCCAATACATACAAAGTTTCTCTATCATAAGCTGCTTCATTTACTAAAGTGTTGCAAGTATACTCCCATTTGTTCTTTGCATAAATCCAACCAAGTACCATGCACTGATTGTTGTCTCCAAAAAACTTTGAAGCTCCTCTATATTTTGATTCCACATCTTTGGAAAAATCAAGTAGGTTCCGGGCATATTCCACATTACATTGTAGAGGGTATCATCAAAAATTAGCATGTTATTTCCATCCAGGTGATGAAAAATTCTCCATGCTACATCCAAGTTTTTGTGGTATACAAATCGATATCCAATTAGAAGATCCGTCTTTTGACATGCTACCTGCCCTGCTCTACAACCTTAAACTTTTGATGGTGTCGAGGAAAGCACAACTCAAGAATGCGTTGAGTCCTTTGTAGTCTATTAGATCCATACCTCAAACCATTGCATACAAAAATCAAGGAAAGTGAATGCATCTTTGCGAATCAAATGCCAAACACTTGTATTCTCTTCCACAAGATGCATATGTTTGGCCCAGTCGTCTGGACATACATCACCATGTTGCATCTTAATGGTCTTAAGTAAAACACCATTGAGTTCAAGTATCAATACTCTTCTTTGTTTCCTTATTGTATCTGGGGGTGGTGGAACTTTTTTGCTTCTAGGTACATGAGTCACCAATGATTAGTGCCACCTCAATAGTAAGTTTTTTTTACACTTGAAATCAAAGCTATATGCTTCAACATATCCTGTTGAAAACAAAATGTATGGTTAATGGACATTCAAAATTTTAAATAAATATATTATGTGCCAACAACAACATAAATTCATCCATGAGATGGATGGTTGGTCTTAAGCCTTCATAGACAAATGCTCCAATACCTCAGAAGTTCAACCAAAAAAATAAAAGAGCGAGTATATTGTCAATGCTAAATTTTATCAAATTTATTGAATATGATGTATAAAAGATTTTCAATGTTGAGATATTTGAGTCTATCCAAATTAAATTATAATATTCATAGCCTTACACCTTGACAAGGCAATATCTTCAATATAAAAACAAACACATCTTCATTGCAATCAAATTACAAATATTGACAAAAGAAATAATCAAATGATAGTAAGTTTGGAGGCATTTGATTGCTTGATACAATAGTGTAAAGATTTAGCTCGTACAATCCAAAAATTAAACCCATCTAAGCACATTGTTTTGGCCAAAGTCTAAGTCTATCTTATGGGCTTTTAGTATAAAATGGCTCCAAACATTCTGCACCCAACAAGTCTTGATATTTGTGCAGATTCCATACTCAAACTGCACGTTTAGACCTCAGAAATGGTTTCCTTCGACTTGAACAACCAGTATGGGTTAGGTTGGAATCTAATTATACTGTCACTCAATGTTTAATGAAACCAGACATTATCCTATCCATAACCTCAAGTAAGCCTTTTGTAGCCTTGATATGTATGCTTTTGCTGCAACTCCACTTATGAGATGACCACGATCATATCCCAAGCGGTAGCAGCTTTGGATGCCAACATTGCTAGATCCTTGCTTATGGATTCTACTTCTCTTTTTTTCCCTCTTGATTGGACATACTTTAGCTTATCACCATACAATGGTAAGTGTGAAGATGAGTTTTCCACTTCATCTAAATATTCATTGAGCTCTTCTCACAAAAATTGGGAGGGGAATTGGAGCCATTCTTCCAGTACATCTTGAAAATTGATAAATAAATTATGACCATGTGTGATAGGAGATTGACCTAGCCAATTAAGCAAAATCATAGACCTAATGTCATTTGTATTATTTAGATTTAAAAGGTAGGGTAGAAGGTCATTGCACAGTACGTAGTCGTGCCCTCCTTGAAAACTTTCAGGGAAGAGACAGTTGTCTTTTGGATTAACACATCCCTTGAAAGGGCTATCATCAATAAGCAATGTATTCTTCTTATTGCAAATATCTTGGCACTGATTCCAAACCTTGAGTAAAGGTTTAAACATAGCCTCAACAATAGGTTATCTGGCCTATACACTTTTTGAAGATTATGGATATAACATTCTTCTTGTCCCCACACCATAAAGAAATGATATTTCTTATGTGCATACTGTTCAAGACTTTTTACATAGGCACAAACATTTTTGTGTAGCATGGTGGACCAAATACCAACATGAAAGTACTGGCAAATCTCATCCAAAAATTCAAAACACCCGGGGCGAATAACAACTGTGGTGCGACCAATATCAATTCGAATACAATTTGTTTGTGGATGCCTCTTCTCTTCCTTGTTGAGTAAAACTCCATTAAGATCAAGTATAAGTGCATGTTTCTGATTGCACGAGGAATATTTTCTGCATACGATACAAAAGAATGATAACACTTTAATGTGTTTACATACTTAACAATGTTAAAACAAGTGATCCTATATTATCAATGAGAGCTAATTACAACAAAACATCCACACAAGTTTACTTTTGTTTCATGCTCCCATACTCATCTATGACGATGGCTCCTAGACTTGATTGCATTTCCCTATTGATTGGTGAAGATTGAAATACTAATCTATCTCCATCTCTCTCAAAAGAATATAAACTTCCTAGAGGCCTACTCTTTTGTGTATTGGAACGTAGCTCCTCAACACGTTGCTCTATTTCTTGCACACTTAACTTATGATTGTTAAAAGTAGCTGTACCTACAAAAACAACTCTCGCTGAGAAACATACTTTTTAACACACAAAATTGCTGAATAAATCATCTTAAATAACATCCTATTGAAAAAGATATACCTTTAGTTTTCTTGGCATCCTCTGCCACCGCAGAGTCCTTGATTTCAACTATTCTCTCTTTATTCATAGCATATGTAGCTTGTCAATTTCTTCAACACACTCTGCCCGCTAGAGAGTCCTTGATTTCAACTATTTTCCCTTTATTTGTAGCATATGTAGCCTCCTCAATTTGTTCGACAATCTCTTCTTGTCTCTCCTTGGTGTTGCAAAAGTCTCTTGAAGCTCTTCATTAACTTTATCTTTATTCTCACTAACCTCAACATTAACTTGCAAATTAGGAATGTCCTTAGTCTCTTTAGTCCTATCACTTTAAGGCCTTGAAGATGTCTACAAAGCTGAATCATCGATGTGATCTACCTCCACCATGTTGTCTTCATTATTTCTAGCTTTTGAATCATGAGAGTTGATCTCTCCAGTAGGGATTTCATGATGATGTTCTAGTTTAGCAATGTTATATTTGTCTTTCCCTTCTTTGTATATATCTGTAAGATTAAAATAAAATGCTATTACTTTTAGGATTTAAATAATACACGAAGGATAATACTAGTCATTTTTATATCTACACATATACTTTGTATCCAAACTTAGATTACTCAACATTGAGTGATGTACCATAATGAATTAGGTGCATCATCATTTGTATTAGGCTCAAACTTAATTTTGAGCCTCACTGCTACACTAGGATATGGAGTAATATCTTAATAGTAAGTGTGCATCATCATTTATACCAGACGTTGGCATGAAATAAAGGATATTTAGAATAGAAATATTCACTTTAATAGAAAAATGTTAAAAGTGAATCCAAAAAAGCTAATGTATTAATCAAAAGACTAATAATTATTTCAACAAATCCACACTTTGAACAAGACATATGTTAATATTTCAATAATTATTAATCAAAAGACTAATAATTATTTCAACAAATCCACACTTTGAACAAGACATATGTTAATATTAGTTGTTGATAAGCTCCTTTCAATGATCACCATTCGTTGTACATTCATAAGCACTATCATTAGGACCTCAATGGAAGGCTTCTTGGGCCCTTTTATTTGGCAGTTTAAGGAGTCAAACCTTTTCTCTTAAGAAGAAACGTTTTCTAATTAGAAGCTTCAAAACGGCTACTTTATTCAAATGAGATCATTACTTTGTTGCCTTGTTTGGAGTCTCAACCTCCATTAGCTCGTCATCGGACGCATCTATCTCCTTTGAGCCACTTGCAGGTTTTGTCCTTTGCCTCTTTGAAGAGATTTCTTGAACTTGTGTAGAGTGCTTTGCCTTTCTCTTCTTTGCAAGTGCTTGCTCCTATTCTTGCACCTGAGATCCTGCCATGTCTTGAGCTGCTATTGTGCTTACATCAAGGACTTTTGTTTTGTCACCCTCCTTTTTATGTTTTGAAGAAGTTGCACTAGCATTTCTAGATGCTTCAAGTGCACTCTTTACTACTATGGCCCTGCCTTTTTCTCCATAATTTTCCTAACTTGAGTGGTTGTTCTCTCCTTTTCATGTATGGACTTTTTTTGTGAATCCAAAGCCTTCTTTGCATGCCTCACCGCTTTCACCAGGTCCTCCACATTATCCACCCCTGAGTCTTCTTGATTTGAAAAGTCAATGATCTTTAATCCTAGCTTTACAATAGAATTGTCCTTTCCTAGTTTACTGCCAGTCATTTCTGCTGGGTGAAAAGTGTCCAATGATAAGCAAAACTTATTTGCTTTTGTAGTTTCTCCTTCTGGTAATACATTACATGTGAAGCATGGGTTTGCTCTTGCATCCACATCATCCTTAGCACCTACCATAGTCCCCATATCTCCATATGATGTATCACCTTGAGACAGAAACAAATGGAGGACTCCTTTGAAGTTTGCACTAGCATCGTAGCTATCCACAAACCATTTTACGCCTTCTTGGTTACTCAATTCGAAGGTTTTATCCACCTTAATTCTAGGAGTGACACTTTTAGCTTGAGTTGCTATTTCGAGAGCGTCGAGAGTAAAAATTGGTGCACCATGTGGTTGCGAGGTGGCGGGCACTCTGCTAGCTTCCATTCCTGTGAAGCACAAAAAAAGTTTCAAAACCTTAGAAAAAAATGGATTTAAATGCTACATATCAAATCAAAACCTATCAAACTTAAGAAACTTAATGCATGCTACAATTATTAATGCTTCACTTAGTTTTCTTGAATAGCGGGGGCCTCACTTGCATTTACTAATCCGTACAACAGAAGCTCAAATTAAGCTGGAGCCTAGATCCAAGTTGTGCACTCATATGATAGGGGTGCGCTAGCATAGAGAGGCAAGGCTCAAAGTCAAGTTTGAGCCTTAAGGCGAAGTTCCATGTATGGGAGGCTTGAACTTAAGGTGGAGTCTAGATCCAAGTTGTGCACTCATATGCTAGGGGTACACTAGTATATTGGAGCCTTAAGGCCAAGTTCCATATAGGGGAAACCCGAACTTAAGCTTGAACCTAGATCCAAGTTGTGCACTCATATGACAGGGGTACACCAGCATATAGAGACAAGGCTCAAGCTCGAGTTCGAGCTTTTAGGCCAAGTTTTATGTAGGAGAGGCTCAAACTTAAGCTAGAGTTTGAGCTTTTAGGCCAAGTTTTATGTAGGAGAGGCTCAAACTTAAGCTAGAGCCTAGATCCAAGTTGTGCACTCATATGCTAGGGATACGCTAGCATAGATAGGCAAGGCTCGACTCAAGTTGGAGCCTTAAGGCCAAGTTCCATGTAAAGTTAAGCATGGAGAATGAGCCTTAACACATAAGCTCCATGTAGGGGAGGTTCAATATGAAGTTGGAGCCTTAAGACTGGTGTACACTAGCATCGAGAGCAAAGGCTCCAACTCAAGTTTGAGCCTTAAGGCCGGGGTACACTAGCATGGAGAACGAAGGCTCAATATGAAGTTCGAGCGTTAAGGCCGGGGTGCACTAGCATGGAGAGCAAAGGCTCAAAATCAAGTTCGAGCCTTAAGGCCGGGGTACACTAGCATGGAGAATGAAGGCTCAATCTGAAGTTCGAGCCTTACGGCTGGTGTGCACTAGCATGGAGAGCAAAGGCTCAAACTCAAGCTCGAGCCTTAAGACCGGGGTGCACTAGCATGGAGAGCAAAGGCTCAAACTCAAGTTCGAGCCTTAAGACCGGGGTGGTGCACTAGCATGGAGAGCAAAGGCTCAAACTCAAGTTCGAGCCTTAAGGCTGGGGTGCACTAGCATGGAGAACGAAGGCTCAATCTGAAGTTTGAGCGTTAAGGCCGGGGTGCACTAGCATGGAGAGCAAAGGAGCAAAGGCTCAAACTCAAGTTTGAGCCTTAAGGCCAGGGTGCACTAGCATGGAGAGTAAAGAAGCAAAGGCTCAAACTCAAGTTTGAGCCTTAAGGCCGGGGTGCACTAGCATGGAGAACGAAGGCTCAATCTGAAGTTTGAGCATTAAGGCCAGGGTGCACTAGCATGGAGAGCAAAGGAGCAAAGGCTCAAACTCAAGTTTGAGCCTTAAGGCTGGGGTGTACTAGCATGGAGAGTAAAGGAGGAAAGGCTCAAACTCAAGTTCGAGCCTTAAGGCCAGGGTGCACTAGCATGGAGAGCAAAGGCTCAAACTCAAGTTCGAGCCTTAAGGCCAGGGTGCACTAACATGGAGAACAAAGACTCAATCTAGGTCGAGCGTTAACACATAAGTTCTATGTAGGGGGGAGAATGGGGGGAGGCTCAAACTTAAGAAAGAGATGATTATTGCATACGATGGCGATTACAAGCAGCGTACGCTCACCACAAAGAATCGCTTGTGCTTTGGGTGCAGAATCACGTTAATCACGTTTAGGCTTTGCAGGTCCTTTGGGTTGGTTCAAACGCGAGGTTGGTTTTTTAATAAAAGGGACGTGTGAGGTCGGTCATTCTTTTTTTTTAACGTGGATGGAAAATTTGAATTTCAAAAACGGGCGCTGAGCAGGTAGTTGGGGAGAAATTTGAAATTTGAATTTGGAGGGGGGGGCGGGCGGCACTGCGGCTACACGCGAGGGGGGGCGGGGTGCTACAGAGGGAGAGGGGCGGTGGGGCACCGCTGTGCATGAGAGGGAGAGAGGGGGATGGCTGTGAGAAGGAGAGAAGAGAGGGGGGCGACTAGGGTAGGGCGACTGTGCACGAGAGGGAGAGAGGGGGGCAGCTGCGAGAGGAGAGGAGAGGGGGGCACTGCAGAGGGAGAGGGGGCCGATGGCGAGAGAGAGAGGGGTCTGGCAATGGCAAGAGAGAGAGGGGTCTAGCGATGGCACGAGAGAGAGGGGTCTGGCGATGGCACGAGAGAGAGGGGTCTAGCGATGGGGCGAGAGAGAGGGGGACTGGTGATGGCGCAAGAGAGAGAGGGGGGCGATGGATGCTGCGAGAGAGAGAGAGGGGCACTACAGAGGGAGAGGGGGCTGGTGAATGGCGAGAGAGGAGAGGGGGGTGAATGGCAAGAGAGAGGGGGGTGCATGTGTCGTTATGCAGAAACAAATTTTGATTTCAATTTCATTCCCGAAGCCGAAGCCCAAGCCCAAGCCCAAGACCAGGCCCAGGCCACAGACCCCAGGTCCTAGGTTTCTTGATCATAGTTAGTTTCACTTTTGTTTATATACCCTTCGTCACCCACACCCCACTTGTTGTCTAGGATTATCCTAGCTTCCCTCTCTATTCCTACTTGCTTGTGTAATAGACAAGGCTCAAACTCAAGTTTGAGCCTTGAGCTTGAGCTTGAGATTTCTTCTTTTCTTCCCTCTTTCCCCATACACCCAAATATACGTTCAGCTTCCTATAACTTTACTTTCAGCTTCCTACTAGGAGCAAACTAGCATCCCCGCGGGTGAGGCTCAAACTCTTGTTGGAGGAGCCTACCCTTCTAGCTAACATATGCAAACTAATATATTATGCAAGTGAGGATGATAACTTTAAGTGGAGTCTCCTAGAAAACTAACATATGATGGCGAGGCTCATGGATCCTCCTACTAACGAGCTAGCATATGTAGGCAAGGCTCAAGCTTTAGATGGAGCCTAGCCTCCTAGCAAACTAGCATTGATAGGTGAGATTCAAACTTTGGCTGGAGCCTGAACTGATGTTGAGATTGAAATACATTTATAGTTTTGTGTACTACCGTAAAAACGTTGCTTCAATATTTCTTATTGAGATCTTGATTTTCTCAGGGATTGCAGGGTGTCTACAACAAGGTGCTTTAGTGTTTCTCATTGATGGTTCTGCAAGGAAGGCATGCGGGGTTATTCATTCCATTGATGCATCTAAAACATGTGGTTTTCAATTCATTGGTGAGACATGTGTAGCAATACATGTTCAACAAAGCTTTGATGACACATTTCTCATTCCATTTGCCACAATGGATGCAAGAACAATGTCTCAAGTAGTTGGAAGCATCATCAAATGGCCATTGGTCAACCTTGTTATGGACAAAGACATTACTAATACCAAAGAGGATAATTTTACGGAACTTCTTGTTGATCAAGAAGATCACTTTATAGATAGGGAGAGCTGGAAAGAGAAAAGTGTCATCCTCTAGGATGACAACAGATCTACAAAACTTGGCAATGGAGTAGAATTGCTGGTCCACCCATACGAGGCCATAAATTGGTGAGAACTAGGGGAGAGTAGCTTGGGTGTCATTATAGAAGGATCTTTGCATCCAAGTTCAAATTGTGTTTCAAGTCTGAATTTGGTTAGTTGGCCGATCAGGCAACTCACATTTGAGAATGGTGAACCATTAGTGAAGGACACAGAATCTTCTTCTATTGAGATGAGGGTATTCAAGATCACTTCATGCAAAAAAATATTGACAGCCTAAACAATTCAAGTGATGAAAAAGAGGATAATGATGTAGAGGGCAATGATGGCGATAGTTCTGATGAACAGACACCATGATGCCATGATCACTGACTATGATATCATTGAAGGGACAAATAAGAAAAGGAGCTATGTCCATAGGGTAAGGGTAATGAAAAATTACGATAAAAGCCATGGAGCTAGCAAAAAATGTGATGTTGCAAACATTCACAACGTCACAACCATTGATTGTTGCGAGAAGCGATGTTGTCAATTTGGAGATAGATCCAAAATCATGCAAGCTAGGATACACTTTTGGGGATAGAGCTATAGTACACGATACACATTTGTATTGGATTGCATGGGCATGGCCTATAGACAAGGTCAAGATGACGAGTGCTTTGAGTTCACATTTGATGGGAAGAAGGTTTGTAGTAAAGCATGGTATGTAATGCATGGCATTGGTAAGTCAACATTCTATAGGCTTAGAAAGAAGTTCTTGAATGGTGCATGTAATGTCAGTCATGGCAACAATGGGATAATACGGAAGGGCATGACATGTTGAGATGGCAAAATCAATCATACAGGGCTTCATAGATAATAATGCTGATCAAATGCCACATAGGTCAAGGACAACTATGCATGGAGCCTGTGAGACCCAACGTGTTCTACCCGCAATGTACAAACAGGTGGACATATTGCGTGAAGTGAATGACACACTTGTCTCATCGGCCACTGTCACAACCATCATTCTCAAGATTGTGGAACACAGAGTTCAAGACAGTTAGTTTATAAAAAACCAGCACCTTCTCAAAATGCGACATTTGTACGGCAATCAAGGTCAAGTTGGAATCAACAAAAAATCAAGAGGAGCGTGCCATATACATGGCACAAAGAAGGGCACACATGTTGTTGTAGAAATCTATACTATGCTTGGAGGAGCTCCTCCGAGCTTATTGAATTCAATTTCTATGCATGGAAAGATGCATAATAGAAAATTTTTTTAATTATAAAAGTGTTATTTTCATTGAATTCAATTTCTATGCATGGAAAGATGCATAATAGAAACTTTTTAATTATAAAAGTGTTACTTTTATTGAATTTAATTTCTATGCATGGAAAGGTGCATAATAGAAATTTTTATTATTATAAAAGTGTTATTTTCATAGAATTTAATTTCTATGCATAAAAAGATGTATAAATAAAGTCTTTTTATTTTAAAAGTGTTATTCCTATTAAATTGATTTTATGCATAAATAGATGCATAAAAGGGTTTTTCTTTTATATAAAAGTGTTATTTCCATTGAAGTTGGAGGTATTTGTGTATTATACATGATAAGATGGACCATAGCAAGACTGCCATACCACAAATTAAATCAGTTCCTAAATATCTCAATGAGAGGCTTCCACTATCCTTAACAGGAATGCTTTCTCATGGACATGGACAAATAGCTTATGGTCACATTGCCTTGGGGTTATGGCCAAGTGATCCCAACTTCACAATTTCATCTCTCTCAAAATGTTTAAGAAACTTAGAAAGAGGAGAGCAACACATGTATGGTGACTTGAGCTCACAAAACTCAGATACAGAACCACGAACAGATCTTTTTTATTGTGTTTTGTCTACTATGGCCCTGTATCAGCATATGGAAGTGCTAAAGGAGAGAAGCGCATATTGCAAGCAGAGCATTGAGGATGTAGATGCAAAGACACATGTAGAAACAAATGTGGATACAGAGGGAAATTGTTCGGGAAATTGTTCTTCACATATGCAATCAGTCTTTCATATGGAACTGCTAAAGGAGAGAAATGCATATTGCAAAGCAGAGCATTGAGGATGCAGATGCAGAGACACACATGTAGAAACAAATGTGGATATAGAGGAAAATTGTTCTTCACATATGCAGTCAGTCTTTGATACTAACACACATGTGCAGGAGGATGGGGGCAATGTCAATGCCTCAAGTTTAATGCCATCAAATTCAAGGACATTTTTCAAGAGGTTGCCAAGGACGTTGTTGTTGCAACTTGACAATTGTGGTTCTGAAAATAAGAATTGTTATGTATTTGCCTATCTATCCCTATTGGTTCCACGAGGAGTGTTTGACATGGTGTAGCGTGGTTTTATTATGGTTGGTCATACTCATGAAGATATTGATGCATTGTTTAGTCGCTTCTCTGAGAAGTTGAGGAAATAAACCATTTTTACATTTCCACATTTGATGAAGATCTTTAATGAGTGTGTTAGCATGCATCTAGCACCCTTTCTCCTACACTTGATGCAATACAAAGTACACCCCAAAAATGTTGATTGGTTACCAGAAAGCAGTATAGAGTTATGGAAGAGAAATGACCAGGGAGGACCCAAGCTTCCTGAAGGTTTTCCAAAAGTATTGCCACCCTTTGAGTATGTTAAAGAAAATGAGAAGGTTGTGGAGGGCTTACAAAAACATGTCAATTGGTGGAAAGAGAACTTGCAAGAGAAAGGAGACCAAAGTGATTATGCTAAGTGGATCAATCCAGTCCTTGCCTATTGGGAGGGCTTAGAAAAACATGTCAATTGGTGGAAAGGGCACTTGCAAGAGAAAGGAGACCAAAGTGATTATGCTAAGTGGATCAATCCAGTTCTTGCCTATTGGGAGAATCTTATGCTAAACATGAAAACCCTTAGTGCAAGGGAAGACATTGGATTTCATGACTTTTGGCCAAGGAGTGTATGCAAAAAAGCTGAGCCTCTTAACCTTTAAGTGGAGGAGGATGTAGATGAAAGGTTTGATGTAAATGAGGACCATTATTGTGGTCCAATGCACAACAGACCTACTGAAGAGTTTAACCCGAGTCTTGATGTGTCTAAAGGAGATTTTGTGTTTGTACAATCTTGTGATGCAAATTACCCAATATGGTTGGGAGTGACAACAAGTGATGTTGATCAAAACAACAACTCGATAAACTACCTACTACAACGTTAGATACAATATTGGGCACCGATTTCAAAGAAGAAGAATGCAAGTGATGTGGAGGTTTATAAGGATTGCTGGAACAAGTATAACAAAAATGATCCTCAGTGCTGGGAAGACACTAGCTGCATCATTTGGGCATGGAAGCCCAAGGGTGGACGACTTTCAAAGAAAATCAAGATTCCAAAGGCTATAATACTCAAGGCCAAACAGAATCAATTGAATCAACATGAAAGTGAGGCACCATCACATGTCAGTGCAGTTTAGCAAGAATGATTTGTTAGCAGCTTCGTAATCTTTTAACAATGTTGTATGAAGCTACCAAGCTCATAGTTCAATCATTATTCAGATTGTAAGGCTTTCTTAAGCTTTTAGATTTATGGTTCACCCATTGTTCAAGAATTTTGATTCAATACAGATGGTGATCTTTTTAATTCTATCACCTAGTCTTTCTTACAACTTAAAGTTACATTGAATATCCTTTCTTTGTTAAAGTTTCTATGTTTGATGGTCAATTGAGGCTATGTGATATAACAAACTTAATTCTTGGTGTGCATATATGTGTGTCAAATTTACATCCCACCAACATCATATATACTTGTTACAAATGTACAATAGTACATCAATCATTTTTCATTATTCAAATGCTTGTTGAGAACATCCAATGATAAATCTTGCATATCGCACAATAAACATTGTATTGGATCTAACAAAGAATTGTCCCAAAATTGTGCATATTTTCCAAAATTTCTAAATTTGAGTTAGAGATATAAACTTATTGTAAGGCCTATTTCTCGCACACTGAAGTTGTCATGATGCACTCAAATCTCTTTGTGCATATAAACATGCTGAATGAAAGCCTGTGTTATTGTACCATTGGTGCGTGCCTCTGTTATTGTACCATTGGTGCGTCTCCCAAAACTCTATGATTCTACCTTTCCATTGTTTGTTGGGGTCTCTTATATCTTTGAGCTAGACCTTGAAACTCCCATGAGTATTTGGTCTCATTAAAATCCAATTTAACTTACTGTATTGATCAAGGATCCAATTACCTTCATCATCTCTTCTATTAAACACCTCCACTATGTGAATATTACTGATATTCCTTCGCCTTGAAGACATCTTGTAAGATTCCTCCCTCCCAGCTTTTGAGGTATATAGGAGTAAGAATCTCCCTTAATAATCTTATAATTATGCCCCTCGCTGAAATAAAAGAAAGACTATGTTTTACCCTGTTTTGCCCTAGAGAGAGAAAATGTCTAGAGGGAGGTAGTCCAAAATTGAGATATTTTTGGATATAAAAATCCTCCTAGTGTCTAAAATGGGTTCCCTTGAAACAGAAACTCAAAAAGAACTTTCCAATGTGCAATTGGAATTAATTGGAAATAGGTATAAAGGACCTTAGCCTAAGAGTCTAGATTTTCATAAATTTTTGGATTATGGTCCAATTAAGGTTCCTATGGGCCAAAAGGATAAATCCATGTGTGGGGAGGAGATAAATCCAATTTTTAAAAGAAAGATACGCAAAAACGAGTAAATGCCCACATAAGAAGAAGAGTTGACTATGTACAAGGTTTATTAGTAAAAAACTATGAGTATTACTTAAGAAAAATGAGATATTTTGGGTATAATGATTCATTTTTGACACGTGTAAGGAAAAGGGGTCCCTTCAAGGAGGCGCCTATTTCACCTGTGTGGTGGAGTTTTAAACTAAAAAATATTGTGATATTTTTATCTCTCCTCTCTCTTGGATCAAACCAAATCAAAAGGGAAGCAAGCTAGGTCCAAATTTTATCCAAATTCAACTAAACTGAACCTGGAAAATTCTAGAAATTAGTTGGACTTGGTTAGAGGCCTCCCTCAGCTACTATAAATAGATCCTTAGTCGTTGTAAAAAAATATGAGAAATATACTATGCCAATATTATGCTGAAATAATGATAATTTTTACTGTCCTCTAAAAATCCTCTCCAAATTGAACAAATTGGAGCTTCCCTCTCTCTTTGAAAATCTTCCTTGGTGACTCCATCAACATATCAAACCAATTGATTGGTTGGGGGCCTCTACCGTGATCAAAGAATCAAGCAATTTGGAAGGTAAAGAGTGGATTATGATCTTTTTTCCATAATTTCTAAATGTTTCTCTCTTCTCAACCCCTCTCAAGCTTGAGAAGCTGAATTTAATACTATTGAAGTTCTTTGATGGATTGTAATAAAGAAACACATAAATTTTCATGTATGCTTAGTTTTAATGGTTTTATTGCATTTCTCTCTCTCCCCGAAAGAAAGGTAATTCCTATTACCTATTCTGAATACAAATGAAGCTTCTCATGAAGCATTTCTCTAATGCAAAAGTAATTTCTATGCTTGTCTAATTGGAGGCCAAAATAATGGCTTTTTAATGCTTTTATGCTATTTATTTCATAGAGAAATTATGAATCAGTCCATAATTGGATAATGATCCAATTAGTGGTCATTCTAATCTAGAATAGATGTGAAGGTGTATGTGGACGTATAGATGTATAGATGTGGATATGGATGAATGGATGTAAATGTGGATGTGGATGTGGATGTATGGATGTGGAAATGGATATGATATGGAATGTGCATGTGGATGTATGGATGTATGAATGTGGATGTGGATGTGGATGTGGATATATGAATGTGAATGTGGATGTGGATGTATGAATGTGGATGTGAAAATGGATGTATGAATGTGGATGTGGATATGGAAGTATGGATGTAGATGTGGATGTGGATGTATAGATGTGGATGTGGAAATGGATGTATGAATGTGGATGTGGATGTGGATGTGGATGTGGATGTATAGATGTGGATGTGGAAATGGATGTATGAATGTGGATGTGGATGTGTATGTATAGATGTGGATGTATGAATGTGGATGTGGATGTGGATGTATAGATGTGGATATGGATGTGGATGTCTAAATGCAGATGTGGATGTGGATGTATGGATGTATGGATGTGGATGTGTATGTGGAATAATGAATGCGAATGTGTATGTGAAAGGATGTGACGTCGATATGAGTAAATGGATGAGATGTGATGACATGTGAATCAGGACGTGTATGAATGATATTGGATGAGAATGAATGATATGTGATGTGAGGAATCTGATGTGATGAGATGGTAAATGATGCGATTGGATGAGAATGGGTACACATATGAATTGAATGTGGAATAAGTAATGTGGACTGATGAGGGATAAATGTGGAAAGACGAGAGTTCATTTTTATAAAAACTATAATTGTGACCTGGTTGTGTAAATGACTGTCTCAAGAATGCTAGGGAAGCATTTTGACCATCTTGTGAATAAGGTCGTGGAGACCTAACTGATAAAGTTACAACAGCTGATGGAGAGTCAACGAAGGACGTCTCGTGTAGCAAGGTAGGTTGAGGTCTTGACCAGCCTTAGTTTGATTTAAATCATGAGCTTCCGGTACGGTGGATGAGGGACTAAGGAAGTGGCCTATGTGAGTGAAGCGCTAGGTGACCTGTGAAGGATCTTAGATGGTGCTGACTATACGGTACTCGCGGGGCTCTGGGTCGCGGAAGATACCCATGCCTGCATCATGGAAGATATTGGAACAAGGAGTAAGAGTTGTTTTCTAAAACTAGGCATGGATCTGGTTTATTGACCTTGCTGGTCCTCAACGGATGAGTCCATGGCTCTTTTATATGGATCTGTTTGGTGATCTTGCTGATCTTCAACGGAGATTCCATCTTGAATTTTTTTTTAAGTGAATATATTGCCGGGTACTATGAGCTAGGAACTATCGAAAAGGCCCCTGAGTGGACAAGTGTGGTGAGCATTCTGGTTGCCAATGATGCCATAGATACTCCGATGAAGGAATGATTGGAAATTAAGATTCAACCGGATATTTTGGAGGATTGTGATCAGTGATACTATGGCTTCATTAAATGATTGTTTTAAAGATAGCTGAATCTGTGAAGAAAGCAATTTCATATTGGGTGTGTAAGTGATGTGACTAGCTTTAAGTTTGCATGAACATCTGGCTAGGGGGCCTGGGAAATCTTTTCCCTGGTACCCGAGACAAAACCTAACCAATTTCTTAATTGGATCCCATCACTACAGTGGTTGGGCGGTTGGGTAACCCATGGGACTGGATGGGGGATGGATCTTTAAAATGAGACTTAATTCTATTGTAGTACACTAGATGAAGTAATTCTCGGATAGTAATTGTTATATGGAAAGAAAAGGAATCAACAGCCGTGCCTCTCGATGGGGAAAAAAGCGTTGATGTCTATGATCCAAGTGCAAGTTCTTCTCGACCAAGTGACTTTAGATTCGGTTAGAACAATTTGGTCAGTAATGACCTTGACTACGTTAGAGTAAACTTATCTTAGAGGAATCGCTCGTGATTTCCAGGCAAGGAAAGGGATTAGTCTCTTGTGCGAATATCCGTGGGTGAGGTCTCGAGTGAGAGGACCTGCACCACGCAAGGAGTGCTTCTTTCGCTGTTGCTAGCACCCCCGAATCCGTTTGCATGGAGGGAGCAGGGATCTTTCAGCTGTTGCTGCTGGTATCAGAGCAAATTGACTAATGAGGATCAACTGAGAAGCCGAAAATGTCAAAAATTTATGAAGAAATAGAAAAAGGTTGGAATTATGTGATGAAATTCATACAAATTGGTATTCAGACTAAAATTCATAAATTGGTAATTGGGTCTTCACATGGAAGTACCACAATTGTATCAAATCCCTGACTTGCTTGAGGCCTAGACATGATGGTATTTACCTTATAATTCCAAGGACTGTGACTACCCGTATATACCGAGGGTATAACTGCAGCTCTTTACTGGCAGTATATACGAGTAAATGTAAGACCTTGAAATTATAAGCAAAAATACTATCCAGATGATGAATTCGAATGTGGTTGATATGATTTTTAAATTCTGGTTGAGAATTGATGAGTTGATTTGGATTCTGATTGGAAAAAGATGATTCTTGAATTTTGGTTAAAAAGCGTTAAGCTGAGAAAAAACCACAATAAGGATGAATAGGACAAATCCCTCTGATAATGTTCGTAAACTGGAATGATGATAATGACTTTAGCAAATCACTATGAGATTAGTGGATTGTGTTGTCAGATTGCTACTGTTAACACTTGACCTGGTGGATCAAGTTAAGGGATGACAAATTGAGAACTTGCTTGACTAAAATTCCCGTGGAGGAATGTTCACAGAAAGAAATTTTTCGGTCTAATGGACCATTATTGTGTTAAAGATATGAATGATATGATCTAAGTGAATTGTTATTTAATAATGAGTTCTATATAAGGGATATTTATCCCAGGATTCTATTGGGTTGACTAGAATATAAGGAACCCCAGAACAAGTCGGATCTTAAGGGAGAGAGTTGTCCTCTACTTTGCGAGATGAGGACATCTCGCATTTTTTTTAGTGGGGTAGGATGTAAGATTCCTTTCCCCCAGATTTTGAGGTATACAAGAGTAAGAATGTCCCTTTCTGATCTTATAATTATTCCCCTCTCTGAAATAAAAGAAAGATTCTGTTTTACCCTGTTTTGACCTAGAGAGAGAAAATGTCTAGAGAGAGGTAGTCCAAATTGAGATATTTTTGGATATAAAATTCCTCCTAGTGTCTAAAATGGTTTCCCATGAAACAGAAATTCAAAAAGAACTTTCCAATGTGCAATTGGAATTAATTGAAAATAGGTATAAAGGACCTTAGCCTAAGGGTCTAGATTTTCATAAATTTTTGAATGAATGTGATAAGATGAAAATAGGATGTGATAAGATGTGATGTGATGGAAATAGATGTAAATGTGATAAGATGAAAATAGGATGTGATAAGATGTGATGTAATGGAAATAGATGTAAATGTGAATAATGAGATGAGAGGATATGTGAAAGGGTGGGATGGGAAGTACGTGGATGTGAATGCACATGTATATGTGAAAGAAGGGATATGCATGTGGATGTGGATGTGTGTATGTGGATGTGTTTGTAAAAGAATAGATGTGAAGGTGTATGTGGACGTATAGATGTATAGATGTGGATATGGATGAATGGATGTAAATGTGGATGTGGATGTATGAATGTGGATGTGGATGTGGATGTATGGATGTGGAAGTGGATATGACATGGAATGTGCATGTTGATGTATGAATGTAGATGTGGATGTGGATGTATGAATGTGGATGTGAAAATGGATATATGAATGTGGATGTGGATATGGATGTATGGATGTAGATATGGTGTGGATGTGAAAATGGATGTATGAATGTGGATGTGGATGTGGATGTATGGATGTATGGATGTGGATATGGATGTGGATGTCTAAATGCGGATGTGGATGTGGATGTATGGATGTGGATGTACGAATGTGGATGTGTATGTGGAATAATGAATGCGAATGTATATGTGAAAGGATGTGACATCGATATGAGTGAATGGATGAGATGTGATGACATGTGAATCAGGACGTGAATGAATGATATGGGATGCGAATGAATATGTGATGTGAAGGAATCTGATGTGATGAGATGGAAAGTGATATGATTGTATGAGAATTGGTACACATATGAATTGAATGTGGAATAAGTAATGTGGGCTGATAAGGGATAAATGTGGAAAGACGAGAGTTCATTATAGAAACTGTAATTGTGACCTATTTATAAATGACTATTTTATTTCAAGAATGCTGGGGAAGCATTTGGACCATCTTGTGAATAAGGTCATGGAGACCTATAACTGATAAAGTTGCAACATCTGACGGAGAGTCAACGGAGGACGTCTTGCATAGCAAGGTCGGCCGAGGTCTTGACCAAACTCGGTTCAATTTAAATGGTGAGGTTCAGGTATACGGTGGATGAGGGACCAAGGAAGCGGCCTATGAGTGAAGCGCTAGGTGACCTGCGAAGGATCCTAGAGGGTGCTGATTGACCATACGGTGCTTCGCCAAAGATACCCACATGTGCATCGTGAAAGATATTGGAACAAGGAGTAAGAGTTGTTTTCTGAAACTGGTCATGGATCTGGTTGATTGACCTAGTCCATGGCTCTTTTATATGGATCTGTTGGTTGATCTTGCTGATCTTCAAAACGGAGATTCCATCTTGAATTTTTTTTAAGTGAATATATTACCGAGTACTATGAGCTAGGAACTATCAAAAAGGCCCCTAAGTGGACAGGTGTGGTGAGCATTCTGGTTTTGCCAATGATGCCATAGATACTCCGATAAAGGAATGATTGGAAATTAAGATTCAACTCGATATTTTGGAGGATTGTGATCAGTGATACTATGGCTTCATTAAATGATTATTTTAAAGATAGCTGAATCTATGAAGAAAGCAATTTCATATTGGGTGTGTAAGTGGTGTGACTAGCTTTAAGTTTGCATGAACATCCAGCTAGGGGACCTGGGAACTCTTCTCCCTGGTACCTCGGACAAAACTTAACCAAATTCTTAATTGGATCCCATCACTACAGTGGTTGGGCGGTTGCCTAACCCATGGGGCTAGATGGGGTTAGGCTGAACTGATGGTGGATCTATAAAATTCTTAATTGGATCCCATCACTACAGTGGTTGGGCGGTTGCCTAACCCATGGGGCTAGATAGGGTTAGGCTGAACTGATGGTGGATCTATAAAATGAGACTCAATTTTGTTGTAGTACGCTAGATGAAGTAAATCCCGGATAGTAATTGTTATATGGAAAGAAAAGGAATCAACGGCTGTGCCTCTCAATGGGAAAAAAAGCGTTGATCTCTATGATCCAAGTGCAAGTTCTTCTTTTATCCGACCAAGTGACTTTAGGTTCAGTCAGAACAGTTTGGTCAGTAAATTACCTTGACTACGTTAGAGTAAACTTGTCCTAGAGGAATCGCTCGTGCTTTCTGGGCAAGGGAAGTTTTTTCGGGTTCAATTTTTGGAAGAACTGAGGGATTAGTCTCCTTTCCGGATATCCGTGGGGTGGGCGAGGTCCCAAGTGAGAGGACCTGCACTGCGCAAGGAGTGCTTCTTCCACTGCTAGCACCCCCGAATTTGTTGCGCAGAGGGGGCAGGGATCTTTCACATCTACAATAAAAAACAAAGCACCAAATTAACAAAGTTAGACTGTATGATTAATAAATATCTATGTTAAGATTGTAAGCAACAAATAAACATTATAATAACAAGAAGTAAACAACAACATATTGCTTTGTGCCAATCATGTGATTTTAAGTCAGAGAGCTCGTTATCCTTTGTAAACGCCCCCTTTAGGTAGTGCATACATCCGATCAGAGTATGAAACTCCAAAGTGCACTTCTTGACTTGATCTTTATCTTATTTTGTCCATATGGAGGAGCTTTAGGTAATAGCAACTTACCATCACCTCTGGTTCGCAGCCATGTGTGTCGCATATGATCACTTATTTGTAAATCCTCCCTTTGGCCCTTGCTCTCTGTGACCCTATTAATAGTCTTCCAAAGCGCTATGGCTATATTTATAAAAATATACATTGGGTCGAGAAAATGGTTAATTAGAAGACCTTCCCAATATGGTACTCGGTAAAATATGGACAGTCGCTTCATTCCAAGGGGTGGAGACCCTTTGTTGTCGTCCCACATCCATGTTGGCTACCTTGTACTTCCTAGGGACTATTAATGAGAGAAAAAGATGTCACTTCTTTGTAGCTCCTCTATTAATGAGGCTAAATACACATCCATGTTGGCTACCTTGTACTTCCTAGGGACTATTAATGAGAGAAAAAGATGTCACTTCTTTATTGCTAATCACACTGGAAGATTGCAGTTCACAAGACAAACTGGCCATGTGCTCCATGTTGAAATTTTAAGACCAAATGGATTCACACCATCCATAGCTAGCCCAAGACGAATATTATGAGGTTCCTCATTAAAGTCTAGCCACTTCTCTTCAATATGTCTCTAGGCAGGGCAATCAGCCTAGCACATGCATAACATTGTACGTGGATGTAGTGGTTTGATGCCAAGACATCATAGAATTTACACTTGAACATGGTTTGAATCCATGGATTGACAGGGAAATGCCTGAGTACTTTTGCAGGAACCCTTTCTCCTTGGACATCTTTCCTATATCTGGATTCTCCACACTGTGGACATTGGGCAATGCATGAATGCTTGTGCCGAAAAAGAAAACAATCATTTGGACAAGCGTGGTAGGAATTGTAGTCCATACTAATGGATTGTAATATGGATTTTGCACACATACAGTCCACAGGCATCTGGTTGCCTTCTGACAATATTTGATCTCTTAATGACCTATCATATTGATTTAAAAAAGGTAAAAGAAAGAGATTTAAAATGGAAAGGGCGATACGTACTTACGCAAAAAGTTTTGATATACTAGTATCCAACCATCCAAATATTCATTGCAAGTTTAGCATTGCGAGGCATGTACGCAAAATAGATATACGTGCACCATGATACAGAGGCATACGAGCCACCCTACAAAACTCTTGCTCTTCTCTTGGAGGCCTAATCCATACTTCGATGGACACCTCCCATCTCCTGTGTTATTTCTCGCTCAATATCCTTCGTGTCATATAGGGCGTCTATCATGTCATCCATGTCTTGCTCCGAATATATCAGAGAGTCCACCATAGTCTCTTCTTCAACATAAGGATGACTAGTACTTGCTTGTGTCGTTATCTGTCTAGTACTCTGCTCGGGTTTAAGGTCAAGTAATCGATCTGTTGCTCATTTTGAGGAAACACATTTACAACACCAAGTAATTCATTTAGGTGCTCAACTGGAAATATACCATTTTTCTTTACGTGGTCATTGCAAATTCTTTGTCATCAAGAGATTTGGTACTTGCACCGATAGCAACGGCACAAGCATTTCCCCTCTACGTTCGGGTGTCTTGACGTGTTTGTAGTGTTCACACCATCCAAATGACTGTGAATTTATGTTTTTTGGGAAGGGAGGAATGGATCTTTATATATTATGCCATAGTCTTGGCGGCCAAAGTTTGAATTCTAATGGGAAAGGTGTCGAGGCAGGAAATTACAAAGCTTGTATACAATTTTACAATATAATATCTTTTGTTGTTGGCAAGTATGTCGTAAAACTCATCAGAACTAACATTTTTAAGGGTGTCGATAATATTCTGGACACACGTTCGGACTAATATACCGACGATTGTATAAACATTTTTAGGGATGCTTTTATTGACACAATCACACCAACTTATATTCTGACAACCAGGGATTTCATTAACGTCTTCACAATTTCGTGATCACGTTAACAAAACCTCGTGTTCACAAAAAAAATCTTGTGATCACATGCTATATTCACAAAGCTTCCACAAGGACCTAAAAAAACTATCTTCTCCAGGACTTTAAGATATTTTTAGGTGGCTGTTGACCTACTGTTATGTGAAGATGGTAACATAAGAACATGTGACTAGCTAGTTTCCATGTGTAGCCAAGCTTTTCAGGGGTTCCAAAACGGCGAGTGACCTGTTTATTTTGTGAACGGTAACATGTGAACATGTTAATAACATGTTAACACATGTTATTAACAAAAAAAAAGTTGTGATCACGTGAATATAAAATCATTGCTGACAACACTGTAAAAAATTATATAGCCGAACACGAACTCTATTTTTCTCATTTTTGGTTCTCTTCTTTTGTGCATGGTAAGTTAATCTCCCACCCCCCTATTTGCATGTCCTCTCTCTGTCTCTCTCCTACATCCCTACACTCTTCTACACTAGCATCTTGGTTCCTTTATGATTTTTTACAGATTTAATGTCCGAACTCTTTTTTTTGGGTTTTTTTTGGAGGTTTCATATCTTAAACCCCCCTTCCCCTCGATGACCTTTTGGTTGTCCTCTCTCTCTCTCTCTCTCTCATACATCTTTGCACTCTCCTACACCACCATCTTTCTTGCTTTCATGTTTTCTTACACTTGCATAGTGTTCTAATCTTTTTTTTTTGGCTTTGTTTTTGTAGGTTGTATATCTCTACTATCTATCCCTAATCTCTCAGAGGTAAGCCCCTTTTTCTCTCCTTAATCTCTTCGTATTATTTTGATTTTCTGCTTTTAAAATGTAGCTGATTAATTTGGGTTTTATGTTTTTGTGATGCACAAACTCTGACAACTAATCTCAGAGGTAAGCCCTCTGGTCTTATTCATTTTTTAAAAGTATATTTGTTGCATGTCATATGTTCATATGATCTTGCTTACATATCCACCTGCATAACCATATCCATGAACATATCACCTGCTTACATATCCATGAACATATGCAGATCAACACCTACTATCCCCCAACCAATTGTCTCACACTTACTCCATGTTGAGATGTTAAGCTCAACGTGAGCTCACACTCATGAGGCGTCTGCATGACCGTTCGACATTTATATCACTAGCAGGTTTGGTAGCTGGCAGTGACATATCTTTGTCAGAGATTCTACAACTGGACTACACTAACTAGTCCGCATCTACCCACTCCTCTTAGCGTGTTCACATTATGGACCACTTGTATATACTCTATTATGTGTTAGTCACTTTATCTTCTTTGTAGACCTCTTTTGTTGTGTGAAGAAGAAGAAGAATTTTCAGCCTCTTAACTTGTGTTCTCTTCTAGGGTTTTTGTGAGTGTGTGTGTGCTTGCAAGAGCTCAAGCTCTCTTTTCCCCTGCATATTTTCATTGTATCAGAGCTTGGTTCATGCTGCTAAGGGCTGAGCAGCAAGCAAGAGAAGTACAGGAAGAGGTACAAGGGTAAGAGCTTCATCTACTCTTTCCCATTTGTGTTGGCTACTACACCCTTGTTGTTGGGAGCTCTTCGAGAGCCCGACAAATGCATTCCAATTGAGGAGATTTCTTTGTAGAGAGGAGAGATGCAGGGCAACTATATTGTCCTTTTGTCCTTTGGATAATTTTTTCCTAGCCGAAAACGCATTTCGGGTGATTTTGGACCTCCATTTTTCAATTTGCAAGCATTGCGGATAAGTTTTGATTCTCTATAGAACTTTGTTTTTGGAACTATAGGAAGGGGAATTGATTGTGCAGACACTGTGTTGTATGCTGCAAAGAGGTCTCAAAGTTGCCATTGTGTGTATGTATGCAAAGTAAGGTCACTGGTTGTGACAGTTTGGGTGCAGTATAGTACCGTTGTAAGAATATAATAATTTGTGCAGGTCAAGCAAGAGTGCTATTGTTGGTAAATTTGTGTTATAGAAAAGATGTCAAATGATGGAATAAACCACATTGTAGCAGAGAAGCTTAATAAGAACAACTTCCATGCTTAGAGGTTTAGATTGATAAATGTCATAATGGGAAAAGGTTACTAGGACTACATTGAAGGTGAACATGAAGAGGCACCAAAGATACTAGAGATTAATCCAACTACTGTATAGATATAAAAGTGTTCAAGGATTGGAATCAAGGAGCAAGGAAAGTCATGTATTATCTTTCTATCAGTATAAAGGACACTATGATTGGGCATATACAGGATGCCAAGTCACCTAGGGAGGCATGGGACATCTTGGTGAAGCTATATGAAACCAACACCAAGGCATGAAAAATTCAATAGAATAATGAGCTTCATATTGTGGAAAAGAAGAATATGTCTATGAATGATTATGCTTTGCAGATCAAGGGCATTGTGGAATCCCTTGCATCAATTGGTGTTTCTGTTGATGATGATGATAAGGTGAAAGTGTGTCTGCATGGTCTCGGGCCACAATACAAGGCATTCAAGACGTCTATTTAGACTCAGGAGAACATTCCCAACTTCACAGATTTCGTGTCAATGTTGATCATTGAAGAGAAGAACCTTGGTGAAGATCAACAGTCTTCACAAAGCAGAAACAGTTCAGAGCAATAAGACTTCTACATAGGTGCAGGTAGAGGATGAGGTAGAGGTCGTGGATGTGGCCAAGGTGGTAGCCAAACAGGTAATCAAAATTATGGTCAGCAGCAGCAACATTCCCAAGATTCACAACAACATATAGGTGGAGGAGGCCAGTTTAGAGACAGGGGGAGTCAACGAGGTCGTGGTAATTGGCAAAGGGAGCATAATGCTACATGAGGCTATTTTTAATGTGGTAAGTCTAGGCATGTGCAAATAGATTGCTATAAGAAAAAGACTGATATGCGAAATGGAAAAGTGCAGCAAAACAACTATGCATCCTCTAGCAGAAATAATGAGGATAATGAGAGGTTGTTTGTTATGCAACATGTGGTTAATGGTGTGTCTAGAAATGATGTAGCATCATGTAAGGATGATGTGTGGTATATTGATTTAGGTGCTTCAAACCACATGACAAGTCATGTGGTACTTGTCATGTGGTATATTGATTTAGGTGCTTCAAACCACATGATAAGTCATGGTGAGTGGTTCAAGAAAATGAAGAGTCTTGAAAGACTAGGTTTTGTTGAAACTGGAGATGACATTGCTCATCCGATTGCCCATGTTGGGGATGTGCCTTGCAGATGTACTTCATGTTCTGAACATTACAAAGAATCTGGATTATGTTGGCCAGATGATTGAGCAGGGTTTGCATGTTCAATTGAACCCTGATGGTGGCTGTTATGTAGAAGACTTTAAAGATAAGTGTAGGTTGGTTGCAAAAGACAACAAAGTGGGAAGAATGTTTACATTGAATGTAAATATGCATGAAGTGAGTGTTGCAATGTTTACAAATGGTTCAAGAGTTGTTGAAGATACAGACATTTGGCACAAGAGAATTGGGCATGTCAATGTGTAAAGAATTGGGCATGTCAATGTGTAAAGAATGAAGTCTATGCGCAGACTAAAAAAATTGTGACAGGGCTATCTAAGTTTAAAGTTGAAGGTATGCATAAATTTTTTGAAGCATGTCAATTTGGAAAGTAAACAAAACATTTATTTCCACATGACAGAAATGTGAGTAGGAATGTACTAGATGTTATGCATTCAAATGTTTGGGGTCTTGCAAAGACTATGTCTATGGGTGGTTGCAGGTACTATGTAACATTCATTGACCACACGAGGAAAGTGTGGGTGTACTTTATGAAGGAGAAGAGTGAAGTGTTCACTCATTTTTAGAATTTCAGAATCATGGCTCAAAAATAGACAGGAAAGCATGTGAAGTACCTAAGGTCAGATGGAGGGGGAGAATACTTCTCTAATGAGTTCTCTGAATTCTTACAAAAGAATGGCATTCTGAGATAATTTACATATAGATACACTCCGTAGCAAAATGGAGTTGTTGAGCAAAAAAATAGGCACATTCCAGAGATAGCAAGAGCATTGATGGGGTTGAGAAGAATATTTCACATAGCTATTAGACTAAGGCTATGTCTACAATAGTTTATATTATGAACAGGACCACCCTACTACATCTATACATGATGTAACGACGGAGGAGTTTACTGGGCAAGAAACCTGATTTGTCTCACTTGAAAGTTTTTGGATATATTGCATATGTGCATGTGCCAGATGAGTTACTTACCAAGCTAGATCCAAAAGCAAAAAAATGTGTGTTTATTGGATATTCCCTTGAGAAAAAGGGATATAGATATTATAATGCTGGTACACGTGAATTGAGGGTAAGCAGGGATGTTGTATTTGATGAGATGAGTAGCTAGTATACTACTGAAAAGGATGTTGTTGGGGCTGATGTAAGTGGAAATGTGGTTGCACAGAATGCAAGTCAGCAATCACAGTCATTGAGTGGACCAGGAGAGTCCTCATCCAGCGGTTTTCTTGAAAGACCATGGAGTTGCACGCTGTGTCATAATACTAGTCCTAAAAAATGGCTGGTACATCACATAAAGGCAAAGAGAAAGTGGTTGAACCCCTTGGTATGCCTGACCTTTTTGCAGGGCATTCTCTTGCTGATAGAGATTCTAGTGGCTCGGAGATGAGCCTTGATGAGAAGCTTGGGATTCCAACAATGAGGACACTTGGTGTGAAGAAGGCTATGGAAGCCATGAATGCAAAGTTACGAAGATCTAGAAGACTCAAAAATCATGTGCAAAGGTTGACCTATGATGGTTATCTGGCACATCACTATGCATATATGGCAAAAGTTGTGTATAGGTTGTAGAACCGACATGTTTTCATGAGGCTATTGGAAATGTGATTTGGGAGAAAGCTATGGATGAGGAGATGAATGCATTGTATGGAAATGAGACTTAGGGCTTGGTGCCATTACCTTAAGGCAAAAAAGCTATTGACTGTAAGTGGGTGTATAAGGTGAAACATAACAGTGATGGTAGCATAAGCAGGTACAAGGCTAGATTTGTAGCCAAAGGATATGCGCAGACATATGGGATTGATTATGAGGAGACATTTGCCCCAGTTGCAAAGATGGTAACTGTGAGAGTTGTGGTTGTGGCGGCTGTAGCTAAAGGCTGGTTTTTACATCAGATGGATGTCAAAAATGTATTTTTGCATGGTGACTTGCAAGAAGATGTGTATATGGATCAACCACTAGGATTTGAGGAGTACGTGTGTAAGCTTTGTAAGGCCTTGTATGGGCTGAAGCAAGATCCATGAGCATGACATGACAAGATTGCTGAGTATCTTGTCACTATTGGTTTTCATATGGTAGATGCAGATCACTCTTTGTATGTGTGAAAGAGTGATAAGGGTATTGTGATCATCACCATATATTCAGATGATCTTATTATTGGGGGTGACAACTTGGAAGCAATTGAGCATGTGAAAAGTCTTCTCAAAAGGAAGTTTGAGATAAAGGATTTGAGAGATATGCGCTACTTTTTAGCAATTGAGGTCATTTGCACACCTAAGGGTATTTGGCTATCATAGAGACAGTATGCATTGGACATTGTCCAAGTATGGGATGGCTGATTGTAAGTCAATATCGTTGCCATTAGATCAAAATGGCAAGCTTAGTGCGGATGTAGGTTATATGTTGGAGGATCCCCCTATGTAGTACAGGAACATTGTGGGGATTTTAATCTATATCATGATCAGCTTGCTAGATTTGAGCTACACTGTTGGCTTAGAGAGCTAATTTATGCAGGTTTTGCATAAACCACATCTTGACAGTGTGCAACACATGCTTTGGTATTTGAGGTCCACTATCGATTATGCATTATTTTATGCAGTAGGTGTACCATTGGAGCTATATGGGTACACGGATGAAGATTGGGTAAGTAGAATCTTTGACAGGAGATCTACCAGTGGATTTATGTTTTCATTGGGGAGGGCTACACTCTGACATGGAGCAGCAAGAAGCATCGCACAGTTGCCTTGTCAAGTACAGAGGCAGAGTACAGAGGAGCTGCAGTGGCAGCGTGTGAGGTATCTTGGTTACACAAGCTACTGCTGATTTGGGATTGCATATGGAGAGAAAGATTGTCATATATAGTGACAATCTTAGAAATATATAGTTGGCTAGGATTCCAATTTTTCATGCACGAACAAAACACATTGAGGTGCATTACCACTTCATCAGAGAGAGAGTCTTGGCAGGCAACATCAACTTGGCCTACATCAACACACATGATCAGGTTGCTAACAACTTCACAAAGGCCTTGGGAGCTGAGAAACTCCGTAGATTTTAAGATAGGCTTGGAGTTCATGAGCTGGAGTTGATCTTTAGGGGGAGTGTTGAGATGTCAAGCTCAATGTGAGCTAACACTCACGAGGCACTTGCATGATCGTTCGACATTTATATCACTGGGGCAGGTTTGGTAGATGGCACTGACATATCTTTGATAGAGATTCTAGAGCTAGACTACACTGACTAGTCCACATCTACCCACTCCTCTTAGAATGTTCACATTATGGACCGCTTGTATATACTCTATTATGTGTGTTAGTCACTTTATCTTCTTTGTAGACCTCTTTTGTTGTGTGAACAAGAAGAAGAATTTTTAGCCTCTCAACTTGTGTGTTCTCTTCTAGGGTTTTGGTGAGTGTGTGTGTTCTTGCAAGAGCTTAAACTATCCTCTCCCCTATATCTTTTCACTCCACGTGTCTTGAGTCCTGACCAATTTTTTACTTTCATTGCACTAGCCACCCCCGAGCAAGCAGCCATGGCTAGAGCCTATTTTACCCATGGTGAGCTGAGTGTAGGCCCATCATCAACCACGACCATGGTTACACCTACACCCATACCATCCCCTACTCAACCCCCCCACCCTTAGGCCGTTCCTCCAACCACAGTCACGGTACGCATCGTAGGGGTGGTTGTAAGATTCCTCCCCAACCTCTCAAAATGTCCAGCATATTCCCCTGTAATCAATTCCCTCTTCAGAAATATAAGAGATCTTGTCTTTGTCTGTTTTGGCATAGAGAGAGAAAATATTCTAGAGAGATAATATTTAGATTATGAATATTTTTGGATAGAAAAATATATCTTATTAAAATAAGTTCCCCTGAAACAGAAATTCAAAAAGAATTTTTCAATGTGCAATTGGAATTTTTTGGAAATGTGTATGAAGGACCTTAGCCTAAGGGTCTAGATTTTTAGAAATTTTTTGGATTATGGTCCAATTAAGGTTCTTACGACCAATAAGATCAATCCATGTGTGGGGAGGAGATAAATCCAATTTTGTAAAAGATGATACCCAAAAATGAGTAAATGCTCACATAAGATGAAGAGTTCAAAATGTACATTAGTAAAAAACTATGAGCACTATTAAAAATATGAGATATTTTGGGTATCCAAAAATGAGTAAATGCTGACATAAGATGAAGAGTTGAAAATGTACAAGGTTTATTAGTAATAAACTATGAGCAATATTAAAAATATGAGATATTTTGGGTATAATGATTCCATTTTTCGGGGAGTCCATTAAAGGAGGTGTATATTTCACATGCTTGAATGAGTTTTAAACTCATAAAAATTGAGATATTTCATCTCTCCTCTCTCCTAATTCAAGTCTAGTTGCAAAAAGTTAACTCAACTGACCTAAAAATGGTCAAAAATTAACCAAACTAAGTTGGAAAATTCTAGAATCAGTTTGTTTAGTTAGGAGCTCACTTTTTCCTATAAATAGAGGCCTTCCCCTTTGTTGAAAAAAAACAATGTCTAATGCATTGTTACTCTACTCCACCCAAGCCTGAGTACGACAATGAAAATATAGATTGGACAAGTGTGGTTTTGGTAAGTATGTCATGCCATATGCCAATTTGAGGCTTTTGGTAAGTTTGTATATGCTAATTCGTGGGTATTGCATTGTTTTTGCAGAGAGGAATACCCAACCCTCCCCATTGAGGCTAGTTTGTAGATTACACACCTACTTTAGCTAGCATAGTTTTCAAATTGTATAGATCTTTTTGGTTTTGGAATTGTACAAATATTTTTTTTCACCCCTTTTGGGCATGTATAGGTCACTTGCATATGCGATAACTTTCTTGTATAAACATTTATTATATAAGTAGTCATATCATACAATTTGGATCAATGTCTCATTGTGGTTGACATCAAGCAATGAAACTTGATTTTGTACATCAATGTATCTTTATTTGTGGTGATTCTTTAAGTGTGTAAAATTTCACTTGAATGCAACAAAATCTTCAAATAATTAGCATAATGGTGTATATAGGTATAGAATTGTACTTGTATGCACCATAATGCTAAAAATATATATATATACCTATATCCGTTGGTATTTTAATTGGTGTAAGCATCAAAAGACACTTGCGTTTGTCATTATTTGAGTTCATATACATGTTAGAATGAATGTGGGGACTAGTGATTTTAACGATGTAGTTTGCCACGCTATTTTCAACGATGGTAACAGCATGTATATGGACTTTTGTAGCAACACTTTTTCCAACGTGAGTATTGCTGCAATCACTATAAACAACGTATCTTGATTTTGTAGTTATTGCTTCTCCAAGACCTCTCCAGTTAACCAGATTTTCACAAATGGTCTAGTTCCCATGGGGTAGCACAAAAGTGTAGATAGGGTGATCATCACCAATTTGGGAACTTCTTGAATAATCAAAGTTTCCCATCATGTTATATATCATTGGAAAGGTCTCAATGAGTAGATTCCAAATGTGCAATACCCGCCTTTTGATTTGATTTGCAAAAATTTCACCATGAGCCCATTTTTCTGGTGTGGAAATCCTTAAGGGGAAAAAATGAGAGTCCATATTTTGCCTAAAGGTAGATGTAGGATACCAATGCCTCTTTCACTCTTTGGCATGCCCAATCTATCCACGGAAAGCGAAGCTACCACTCTCATGCTACTACTCCTGTTTCTCCATAGAAAGTCTCTTACAGGCCCCATAATTTTCTTGACTTTTACCAAAGTTAAGCACTAGGCATTGGAGCATGATGTAGGCATTTAAAACAACATTACAAATGGTCACCCTGTCTTCAGCTTCTGGATGAATCTCTCTAGGGCCCAATCACTTAGCTGTTTGTTTTTCACCTCCACTCCAAAAGGAACTCCTAGGTGTCCAATTATTTGACCTCTCCTAATTACCTCACATCCCCATCTTTCTAGGTCAAAGTCATTGTCTTCAGTCATACTAGTGATCTTGGATTTATGAATGTTACATCTGGACCCATAAGCTTTAGCGAACTCCCATATAATGGATAATGCTTGCCTCAAATTATCATTCTTTGCACTCAGGAAGAGCAATGATTCATCAGCGAAACATTGAATTACCGATTCCTCACCACTTCTTAGCTTTGGTCCAGTCACCCTTCCTTTTCCATAGGCATCTTCAAGGGCCACAATGAGGGGATGAGAGGCAATAGTAAAACATTGAATTACCAATTCCTCACCACTTCTCAGCTTTGGTCCAGTCACCCTCCCTTTTCCATAGGCATCTTCAAGGGCCACAATGAGGGGATGAGAGGCAATAGTAAAGAGCAAGGGGGCAAGAGGGCATCCATGTCTCACCAACATCTTGACCTCAACACTCCCACAAGTCTTCCATTTTAAAGTAGTTTAGAGTGTCCCCCAAGCGTAATGGCATAAATACAGGAAACCATCTTAAATCAAAAGCCGAGTTTCTCCATTACCCTTACCACAAAAGACCAATGGATCCTATCATATGCTTTCTCCAAATCAAGTTGAAGCAGAATGCATTTCTGATCAGTATTTTGAGCCACATCCTTCCCTAACATAGCTGCAAATATGTTATCATATATGGATCTACCCTTAATGAAACCATATTGTTTCCTAGACACAATCTCTTGGAGAACAAGGGATATCCTCAAGGCAATGAATTTAGCAGGAATTTTGTAAAAAATCATAGAGTTAGTAAAGATATGGGTCTCCAATGGTTAAACCTATTCCATGCAGCCTATTTGGGGATAAGTTTCACCACTCCCTCCTTTAGATCTTTATTGAGGATACCAATATTGAATGCCTCTCTCCATATATTCCATACTAGTACCTTTAATGAAGGCCAAAAGGCAATGAATAATTCCACATATATCCCATCTTAATCAAGTGACTTCCCTTTCCCTAGCTTAAGTAGGGCCTCAGTAGGTGTGAGATCCCATTGCCACCTCTGTGCACCGGATTCCCGAATGGTAGCAGTAGAAGTATCTTCCTCTTGCGCGGGGCAGGGTTTCTCACTCGGGGCCTCGCCCTCAAATGTCCGGGCACTAAGCTGGTGGTCATTCCGAAAACCAAAACTGGGAAAATTTCCCATGCCTGGAAAACGGGGACGATTCCACCATTTTTTTTCTTAACAAATTATTCTAATGAGGTCAAGATAGTGAACTAACCTTCATCTGATTAAATCGGATAGAAGGGAAACTATTACAGACTTAACTTGAAGGAATCAATGCTTTTTTCCTAATTGAATCAGGCACAGCCGTTGATCTATTTATTAGACAAGTCTTTAGGCTTTTATTTAACTACTCGAGTTCTAAACGTATTCCTATTAATCAATTTTATTATTAAAACTCTACTGATTCCAACCTAACCCCATCCGGTCCATGAGTTAGCCACCGCCCAACCACTGGAATTGGTAGCAAGGATTTAATATTCACGTGATCACAAGATTTTTTGTGATAATAACACATGTGAACAAGTTATTCACATGTTCTCATGTTACCGTTCACAAAATAACAGGTCACTTGCCATTTGGGAACTCCTTAAAAGCTTGGCTACACATGGGAATAAGATATTCACATGTTCTCATGTTACCATCTTCACATAATAGCAGTTCAGTGGCCACGTAAGAAGATTTTTTATGCCCGACAAAGATAATTTTTTAAGGCCCTTGTGAAAGCTTTGTGAATATAACATGTGATCACAAGATTTTTTGTGTTATTAACATATGTTATTAACATGTTCACATGTTCTCGTTTACGTCAGTGAAATCCCTGATTGGTAGAACCAAACAAGTACTCACCCACCCATAATCGAATGCCTTTCTTAGCTTTTGCTTTAGAATATAGATACGCACACACTCCTCTTTAAACTTTAACTTTTAAAACAATCCATTGACAAACAATTATTGGTTACAGATGTTATAACTCAAAATTTCCTTTCAATCCTTGTTTCTCACAAAATAGTATCACTCTAGACTCTCCGTTGTTGAGACCAACATGTCAGCAAACCAAGATCCAGTAAAATAGATTACAATAATTTTCTCGTCTCATCATACATATATATATCTTCCACGACATATGCATGGGTGTCCTAAGCACTGCGAGCCGTGCATCGCCTGGTCAAAACCCTCCAAGATCCTCTTTAGGTGTCCTGGCACTTTACTCACAGACTGATTTGTCAGCCCTCGCCCATCGTATATCGGAAGCACACCATTTTTTACCACACCTAGGCTAGGTAGGTTTTTGCCACGTGAGCCGTCCTTTGAACACTCCCTGCCAGCTGTTGCAACCGAACTTCCCTTAGAAAAACACATATACCACATGCTCCCTCCACCAGCATTCTGGCGTAAGACAATCCTTTAAGAAAACTAGGTTTCTATGCAAGTTTTCATTTTTGATTTTCTTTTGAATACAATGGGTATACCTTAAATCCGTATCCCAATACTTCTAGATCGCAGGTTTAAAATTCTAACAGAATTTCTTGAAATCCGTAACCTTGATCCTGAGATCAAAATCAAGGGTCTTAACTTGATTTCAGATTCGGTGGGTGATTTGAGGGAATTTTCCTGAACTGGTCACATCGTCTTTTCTTGAAACTCATGAAGGAGTTATGTCTTGGTGAGAGTCTGATTCAGGGTTTGAACTATCTTTCTCGAAGGGTTATATTTCAATTACTACTTTTCATTCATTGAGTATTTTGCTTAACTAAATTCAAAACTAATCACGAATTCCTATGAGAAATACATTAATCATGTATCTAAAATTCTGACTTCGATAGTTTTTTTGAATTTTCTCATTTACCATCCTAGAGAATATGAAACGGTAGAATTTTCTCTCATAGATTATTTACTTATTCATTTACCAATATTCATGGGTTTAAACATAGGATTAAAGAGAACTCTTATTTTGATATAAAAATTCTGTATACATCTATTTATGCATAAAATCCAACTTCTATAGAAATAACACTTTTATATAAAAGAAAATCCTTTTATGCATCTATTTATGTATAAAAAATCAATTTTGATGGAAGTAACACTTTTATAGTAAAAGAATTTCTTTTATGCATAAAAATCAATATTGATGAAAGTAACACTTTTGTAATAAAAAAAATACTTTTATGCATCATTTTATGCATAAAAATCAATATTGATGAAAGTAACACTTTTATAAAAAAAAATTCTTTTATGCATCATTTTATGCAAAAAAAATTAATATTGATTAAAGTAATATTTTTATAATTTAAAAAAATTCTTTTATGCATTATTTTATGCATAAAATTTAATATTGATGAAAGTAACACTTTTATAATAATAAAAATTCTTCTATGCATCATTTTATGCATAAAAATCAATATTCATGAAAGTAACACTTTTATAATAATAAAAATAATTTCCTATATGCATCTTTCTATGCATAGAATTTAAATCTAATGAAAATCACACTTTTATAATTAAAAAAATATCCAATATGCATCTTTCTATGCATAGAATTTAAATCTAATGAAAATCACTAGTCTTTTATAATAAAAAAAATATTCAATATGCATCTTTCTATGCATAGAATTTAATTTTAAAGGAAATAACACTTTTATAATAAAAATATTTCTACTATGCATTTTTCTATGGCTAGAATGAAAATAACACTTTTAGAATACACAAACGGTGGGGATTACTCTTTTTGAATAATAAAAGATAAAACTATTTCACAAAATTTAAGAGAATTTTGCCATAGCCTTCTTTGTATGGCTGACCATTTTTTAATTTTTTCTATCCTCAAGTTACTTAAAAATTATCCCAAATGGTTTAAAGCATTCTAAACTAATCAAATTCTACTTTTAAAAGAGAAACAATATAAAAAGTTTAATTCTAACAATTTGATGACTTGTCTAGGATAAAGAAAGGCTGAATTTAGGAATGAAGAGAGGGGGAAAGCCTTTCCAACAAGGCATAACATCATTTTTTTCATTTTAAGGAAAACAAAAACTAGAAAACCATTAAAAGGAATAAAGAAAAAGTAGGAGTTCTAGCTTACATGAATTTCTGTGAGCTTTCCTTTGGCTTGATGGTTTGAGGGATCTTCTCTTGTTTGCAACAAGAGTGGCCAGTGGCCACCAATTCTTTTGAAGAGAAAAAGGTCAAAAACTAATGAATTATCAATAAATTCACTGTTTTTGGCTCTGGGGTGGTGGAGTAGAGTAACAGTGCATAAAACACTATTAAGCTTCTACAAAGGGGGAGGCTTCTATTTATAGGAAAAAGTGAGCTTCTAACCAAGCAAACTGATTCTAGAACTTTTTTAATTTTGACCATTTTTGGATCATTTTAGCTTACTTTTTGGAACTAGACTTGAATTAGGAGAGAGGAGAGATGAAATATCTCAATATTTGAGACTTTAAAACTCCACCACATAGGTGAAATAGGTGCCTCATTCATGAGGGGGAATCCCCACTCTAAGGTGTCAAAAATTCATTTTCTTAGTATTTCCTTTGGTCCTTAGTTCACTCTTAATCTTTTGTGAGGATTTACTCATTTTTGGGAGGAGTTTCTTTATTTCTTCAATTTATCTCCTCCCTACATTTGGATTAATCTGATTGGCCCCTCAAAACCTTAATTTAAAATTTTTAAAAAATTTGGACCCTTAGGATAAGACCTTTTGAACACATTATAATTTATTTCTAGTGCACCTTCTGGAAATCTTTTTGAACTTCTGATTTAGGGGAGTTTATTTTAATAATAAGAGATATTTTTTCATCCAAAAATATCTAAATCTGAATAACCTCTCTCTAGAATATTTTCTCTCTCTAAGCCAAAATAGATAAAAACAAGATCTTTTATTATTCTGAAGATGGAATTGATTACAGGGGGAAAATACTGGACATCTTGAGGGGCTGGGCAGGAATCTTACATTATCTTCTACTTGATTTGGCTTCTTTCTCCCAGGTGGCATCTTCAAAAGGATAGAACTTACATTTAACTAATAATTCTCTCAGAATTCTATTCCTGAGAACCTTTTCTCGAACATCAAGGATTTCTTCAAGTTAGAGTTCCATCTGCCCTTGGGTTGAAGAAGTTAAGATTTCATTCATCAAGCACATAATTCGGACTTGGTCTATACTTTTTAAAAAGGCTGACATGAAATACATTATGTACTTTGAGATGAGGAGGCAGAAGAAGCTCATAGGCTAAGTCACCTACTTTCTTTGTAATCAGATATGGCCCACAATATCTGGGGAATAACTACTTGTACTTCCCAAGAGATAGAGAACTTCTTTTGGGGCGTACTCGAATGAAGACCATATCTGCTTCTTTGAATTTTTTGTCTGTCCTCTTCTTATCTACATACTGTTTCTCTCTATCCTAGGCTGCTTTTATATCTTTGCGAATTGACTGCATTTGCTGCTCCATGTCATCAAGCATCTGTCTGGACATCTCAATCCTAATCAATGGGTCAGACCAAGTTAATGGAGTTAAGCAATCTTTTCCATACACAAAGCTTTGAAAGGGCTCATCTCCCAATCTTCGGTGATAAGAAGCATTGTAGGCAAACTCGACTAGGTGCAGATAACTTAGCCACTTCTCTTGGGTTCCCGGCCACATAGCATGACCAAAGTATATCTTAGATTACTTGGTTCACCCTTTCAGTTTGACCATTGGTCTCGGGGTGGTAAGCTATGCTGAGATCCAAGAAAGTTCCTAGTGCTTCAAAAAATGCAGTCCAGAATCTTGACGTGAATTTGGGGTCTCGATCACTTACTATTCTTCAAGGTAGGCCATGCAATCTGAAGATTTCTTTGAGGAGCACATCCACTGTAGTGTAGGTTTCTTTTACTGGAATCAGATGGGCAACTTTGGTTAGTCTATCAACTACCACAAAGATGGAGTTGTAAACTGATTGCACTGAAGGTAATCCAGTAATAAAATCCATACTGATGCATTCCCACTTCATCTGTCTAATGGATGTAACTTCCCAAGAATTTTTACTCTCTCGGCCTTGACTTTCTGGCAGGTCAACATTAACATATATGATTAAGCACATCCTTTTTTAGACTAGGCCAAAAGAAGCTTTTCTTCAGAGACATGTAGGCTTTGATGGATGTCCTGCAGCAATAAGGCTGTCATGGACTTCATTCAGAATTTGACCCTTAGTTCCCTCATCATTTGGGAATGCATAACCTGCGATTATAATACATAATTCCATCATCTAGGCTATACCGTTGAGCTCGGTTCAACTCATGTGGAGTTTTGCTTTCTTACATAAGTAGGGTAGCAATAAGACCAAAGAATCTATCTTGCATGATCTTCTCTCTTGCTTCAATATTCAAAGGATTTGACACTACAATAATTGCAAGCAAGGAGGGTTTTCTGCTATTGAGGGTATCTGCTACCACATTTTCTTTTCCTAGGCGGTACTTGATTTCAAAATCAAATTCCTGCGGGGTCTGCATCCACCTTCTTTGGCAAGCATGTTGAGATCCTTCCTGAGTGAAGATCCACTTTAAGCTCTGACGATCTGTCATCAAAGTGAATCTTTGACCCAGTAGGTAATGTCTCCACAACTTCAGGGCATATACTACTAAAAGTAGTTCCAGGTTGTGGTGGATAGTATCATTCCTCTCATGCGTTCTGAGTTTTCGGGATTCATAAGCCACTGCATGACCATCCTGCATGAGTGCGCCTCCCAGGGAAAAACCACTGGCATCAGTTTTACTACCTCAAAGGGTAGAGAGAAATCTGGAAACTTTAGAACGGGATTGGTTACCAAGGCGGTCTTCAGCTTATCTCAAAAGCACTCTGGCACCTAGCAGACCTTTAATTAAAACAATGTTCAAGTGCAAATCCATTGCAAGATTGATGACTTGGCACCGTAACACTAGGTCCACGGATGGTGTTATGCGTATGCCAAGGCTCGCCATATTCGACTCAGAGTAGCAATGGATGGAGTGAATCCATTCGATCTACGAAGTTCATCATGGAGAATATGGGCCTGTTTGTCTAGTTAACTATAATCTTCCACCATGGCTAGAGATTAAAAAAGGGCATCTTTTATTGTCTTTGATAGTTCCTAGAAAGTACAAGGTGAAGAACATGGATGTGTATTTATCCCCTTTAGTTGTGGAGCTTCCTGTTTTATGGAAGGGCATTGAAGTTCATGATATTTCCAAGAGGTTTGGACAATGTGCGCTAACATTAAGAGGAATACTTATGTGGACTATGCATGATTGTCCTGGCTATGGAGAGTGCTCAGGTTATACTATAGCTTGTTAACATATTATGTTAAATTATGATTGTCATCCAAACTTACCTTTGCTGCTACAATCTTTTCTGATGTTCTACAGGGCTTTGAGTGTCAGGGTATAATGGATGTCCATTATGTGGACTGCAACTTGAGGCTCGGTACTCAAAGTCTATGAAGAATATAGTATACGAGGGCCACAAGAAGTATCTCCCAGTGGAACATCATTTACATGAGGGATTTCTAGGGAGGTCTCCTCGATTCTCTACAGAACTTTGTTTTTGGAACTATAGGAAAGGGAAATTGATTGTGCAGACACTGTGTATGCTGCAAAGAGGTCTCAAAGTTGCCATTGTGTGTATGTATGCAAAGTAAGGTCGCTGGTTGTGACAGTTTGGGTGCAATATAGTACCATTGCAAGAATACAATAGTTTGTGCAGTGCCATTGTTGGTAAATTTGTGTTACAGAAAAGATGTCAAATGATGGAATAAACCAGATTGTAGCAGAGAAGCTTAACAAGAATAACTTCCATGCTTAGAGGTCTAGATTGATAAATTTCATAATGGGAAAAGGTCACTAGGACTACATTGAAGGTGAACATGAAGAGGCACCAAAGATAGTGGAGACTAATCCAACTATTGTAGATATAAAAGTGTTTAAGGATTGGAATCAAGGAGCAAGAAAAGTCATGTATTATCTTTCTATCAGTATACACAGGACACTATGATTGGGCATTTACAGGATGCCAAGTCACCTAGGGAGGCATTGGACATCTTGGTGAAGCTGTATGAAACCAACACCAAGGCATGAAAAATTCAATAGAAGAATGAGCTTCATACTGTGGAAAAGAAGAATATGTCTATGAATGATTATACTTTGCAGATCAAGGGCATTATGGAATCCCTTGCATCAACATTCCCAACTTCACAGATTTGGTGTCAATGCTGATCATTGAAGAGAAGAACTTCGACGAAGATCAAGAGTCTTCACAAAACAGAAACAGTTCAAAGAGCAACAAGACTTCTACATAAGTGCAGGTAGAGAATGAGGTAGAGGTCATGGATGTGGCCAAACAGGTAATCAAAATTATGGTCAGCAGCATTCCCAGATTCACAACAACATAAAGGTGGAAGAGGTTGGTTTAGAGACAGGGGGAGTCAACGAGGTCGTGGTAATTGGCAAAGGGAGGATAATTCTACACGAAGCTCTTTTACTATGATAAGTCTGGGCATGTGCAAATAGATTGCTATAAGAAAAAGAGTGATATGCGAAATGGAAAAGTGCAGCAAAACCACTATGCATCCTCCTAGCAGAAATAATGATAATGAGAGGTTGTTTGTTATGCAACATGTGGTTAATGGTGTGTCTGGAAATGATGTAGCATCATGTAAGGATGATGTGTGGTATGTTGATTTAGGTGCTTCGAACCACATGACAAGTCAGGGTGAGTGGTTGAAGAAAATGAAGAGTCTTGAAAGACTAGGTTTTGTTGAAACTGGAAATGACACTGCTCATCCGATTGCCCATGTTGGGGATGTGCCATTGTCTATGCAGGATGGTAAGGTGAAGTACCTTGCAGATGTACTTCATGTTCTGAACATAACAAAGAATCTGGATTATGTTGGCCAGATGATTGAGCAAGGTTTACATGTTCAGTTGAACCCTGATGGTGGCTGATGTAGAAGACTTTAAAGATAAGTGCAGGTTGGTTGCAAAAGGCAACCGAGTGGGCAGAATGTTTACATTGAATGTAAATATGCGTGAAGTGAGTGTTGCAATGTTTGCAAATGGTTCAAGAGTTGTTGAAGATACAGACATTTCGCACAAGAGAATTGGGCATGTCAATGTGCAAAGAATGAAGTCTATGCAGACTAAAAAAATTGTGACAGGGCTGTCTAAGTTTAAAGTTGAAGGTATGGATAAATTTTGTGAAGCATATCAATTTGGAAAGTAAACAAAACATGTATTTCCACATGACAGAAATGTGAGTAGGAATGTACTAGATGTTGTGCATTAAAATGTTTGGGGTCTTGGGAGAAGTTGTTTGAATGTGAGCCAATATCCAAGGGATCTAGTAGGTCATGTGCTCAATGCTCCCCACCAGGAAACGTGAGGTCATGCCCCTTGTTGAGATTACAATCTTGATGATAGCTAGAGCCAAGCACAATATGTGTTGGCATGGTAGATAGTAGCATGTGTGTGACAATAAATGGCCGTGTCTAGCTGGCCACAGTGTGTGGACATTATATTTGTTGTGTGAACATAACACATGTAGTGTGTGGTGTGTATTCCTCTTCTATTATGCATTGTGTGAGAATGGATATGGCTTCCCTCTATGGTTAGGGTTACATTAATAAATTAGGGTTTGCTCTCATGTGTGTGTGCTCTCATTATCAATCTTTTATCCTGGTATCAGAGCCTAGTGCTCTCTATTAGGGTTTTGTGAGTGAGTGAAGAAAAGGAAAATTTTTTGTTTTGGATGGAGCTATCCATCATTGGAGCTTGGAGCACACACTTACTCCAATAAATTTCTACAATCTTTTTTGATGTTCTACAGGGCTTTGAGTGTCAGGGTATAATGGATGTCCATTATGTGGACTGCAACTTGAGGCTCGATACTCACAGTCTATGAAGAATATAGTATAGGAGGGCCACAAGAAGTATCTCCCAGTGGACCATCCTTTGCATGAGGGATTTCTAGGGTGGTCTCCTTGCATATGGAAGAGCAGTGATTGGAGGACCTTATGGGAGCTAGATCCAACCTGCACACCTCCAAGAATGAATCGTTTATCCATTCTCCATCAACTTCCATAGTGGAATGACCTTCTAGTGAACCATCTTCTTGACCCAATGCACATTTTCAAGAATATAGCCAAGGTGCTTTGGAAAACCATTACAGGAGCAAAGGAGAACAAGGCACAACGAGATGATTTACAAGAGGTTCAATGCATGCAACAATTATGGGCCCAAAATAGACCAGATGGGAAGGTGAAGCTACCAAAAGCACCTTGGGTCATGACAAAGGAAGAGCAAAGGCATGTAAAGAAGTGCATTTGTGAGTTTTGTACCCCTACAAGATGCATGCATTTCTTGAAGGGAGAATTTACAAAGGACGATGAGCTTAGTGGTTTGAAGTGTCATGATTGGCACAAATTCTTGCAATTCGTGCTTAGTATAGCCATTAAGGATTGCCTCAATGATGACATTAGAGCAGCAATTTACAAAATTGGTATAGTGGTGCATTGGATATCAAGGAAAGAGATTAGTACAGACACATTGGAAGTAACAATGTTAAACTCCATTGAGGCCGTTGCAATGGCTGAGAAATACTTTCCAACAATTATTTTAACCATTCAATTACACTTGCTAGTTTATGTGGTTGAGATGAAGTTGCTGTGGTTAGGGTTGTCCATAGCCGATGGATGTTTTTCTTGCACTACAAGGGATTGGGCTCATACCCGCGCTCTTAGCCGCTAAAAATGACTTGTGAAAAAAAGTAGCGGGCCCGTGTATCAGCGCGTGTATAATCGCGGCCAGAGACATGCGTGTAAAAACGCGTGTACAATACCTCTCAGACGCGCGTATACACGGGTGTGTAGCCGCGTTTTTTTTTGCAGACGCGTTAATACACGCCAGTATACACGCTTCTTATTCTATTAGACGCGGTTATACACGGGTGTATAGCCGCATCCTGTTCAGTCCCAATGTCCCAGACGCGTTTTTACTTGCGTCTATACACGCGTTTCTTTTATTTAGATGCGCTTATACACGCGTTATTGCCAGTTTATACGCGTTTATACACGCGTAATTTCCAGTGTATCCGCGCAGATACACGCAATTTTTAGCAGTTTTGACGCGTTTATACACGCGAACAGAGAGCAAAAAAAAAAATCCAGAGAGTGCTATTTGGTGCCTGAATACTGTTCCAGCATTCCAGCACCCAATAGCACTCTCTGGTTTAGGGTTTTTGGTGCATTAGACCATCCCATTAGACCATCCACGAAGAACATATGCACGAGGGAGATTAAGACAAGAACGACATGAATGCATACATTGTCATTACACGATTCAAGACAGCCATGAATGTAATACTATCGATCAATCAATTCAATATTACTATCAAAATTTCATACATGTATACAAGGGAGTCCATATCTCGAAGTAGCCCATGGCTTGAGTTTACAAAAAAATATATACAATCACATCCTAAATATGGAATGTGATACTACAAATCTGAGTACTACTCAGACCCAGATGATGACTCGGTGCTCCCCTCATGCTCAGATGAGCTCGCATCGGTCGGAATGTCCGAGGAGTAGTGCTCACGTCCACCCTCTGCAGCGGCGGTCGGTGGATCATCAGCAGCTTGTGCCTGTTCAAGTAATATATAGTATATAAGTATATATATATATATATATGCAATTCAATAAACCAAAACCATTCGTTACGAATTTTCAAGTACCTGTCGACCGTATGGTCTCATGGCCAACTCAAACTGCGCGTCCGTAATACGTCCCTCGGCTCTGAAGATGGCCCACGTGTCACGTCTGCTATGCCGGCGAGCATACGCAGTATCGTGGGTTGTGGGCTTCCTCCCCGTAACCCGTCGCTGTATCATAATCAACACAATTTGTAAGATTAAAACAATTCATAGAATCAATGAATTAAGTAAACAATCAAATAAAGTGACAGGATACTTACGAACTCTGCCTCCCATGACTCGACGCCGCCAGATCCGAAATGCGAAGATCCAACGGTCTCCATCTGGATCCGTCGTGCCTCCACATGCTGCCTGCTCTTCACGCCACCCTCTGCTCGTTTCTTTGCCTCCTTCCACTCGCGTTTGTGCGCAGTGGCAGGTTTCTCGGCAGGATAGCCACCCGCAGCTACATTTAGCCGGTCATCGTACGCGAGTTTTTTAAGGTGAGATCTTTTATTACTTAAGATCTCCCTTATTCGCGTCCTTCCCCATACATCCGAGAATGTAGCATGTGGGGGATTGGGGTACCGACTGTGTACAGCCTCTATCACCTCCCCAACTAATCGGCTATTTTGATCTTTAAATTTAATAAAACAATTTCTATATGAGTTTGATACTACCCCACGCATGTACTCCATTACCTCCCTCCCCCTCGCATCCATCACTATCCCGCCCCTATCCGTCACATCATAGCAAACCACTCTCTCCATCTCTCTCATCTCCTCCTCTTCCGAACTGTCTCCTCTAACTCTTCTCCCTCTATCTCCTCTCTCATCCCGTGCCCTACTACCTCCCCCACCTCCCCCACCTCCCCCACCAAAGCACCCGCCGCATCCTCCACTCCCACTCTTCCTACTGCTGCGGGTGGAGTCACGACTGGGGGATTGTCTACGTGACGGTGGCTGTGAGCCCTGACGTGACGGTGGCTCTGAGGGAGCACGTGATGGTGGCTGTGAGGGTGTACGTGAGTGTGTCTGGGACGAGGTATGTCTCCTCGGTGGACGTGGAAGAGGAGAAGCTGCATGCCGTCTCGTCAGACTCGGAGGAATAGACGGCACTGGAGTGCCCTGGATACTCGCGGTAGGGGTATAGACACCAGGCAGGGAAGGAGGGGGATGAGCATACATATACTCTGTAAGCTCAACCGGACCAGGTTGGCGCCCAAAGTGATTCATCATCTCCATCAACCAATTGCTATACGCAAATGGATCGGATGAAGAACCTGGAATATCCATAAAGAACCTGCAGCAAACATCATCATGTACATCATTGACTCACACATTGTCATTACACAAGTCAAATGCCTGCAAACCATGAAATCTGAAACGCCGCAGTTTTTTGTCTGCAGAAACGCGTGTATACACCCGTTAAAAAACGCGTGTATATACCCGGCAAAAAACGCGTGTATATGCGCGTGGAAAAACTCTGCAGACAGGTTACACGCGCTCCTACACGCGTTCGTACACGCGACCTGCGAAAAAAATTTCTCGAAAAGACCGACCCCCGACAAAAACAGAATGTCCTTATAAAAGGACCAGCCATTGTCGCCCCTGTCAGGATGCAGCAACCCAATCGTGTGCAAAAAGACAAACCCAAAGAGCAAAGAGCAAAGTAAACAAATCTGACAAAAGAGACAAGGCACAGGACAAAGTGACTCACCTCTGAAAAAGTGAGTCCTCTCTGCTCCTTCTCTGCTCCCTCCTTCTCCCGTGTGTGTGCTCCTTTCTCTGCTCCCTCCTTGCTGTTGGAAGAGGCGAAAACAGGCGAAAACGCATGCACTGTTGATTTCTAAGTTCAAAATCTATATTTGGGGAAGGCGGGCTATTTTTAGTTTAAATATGCCGCCGCGTTTATGGGTGCGTTTATGTTCGCGTTTATCAACGCAGGTATTTTCGCGTGTACATGATTTCAGCTGCGTTTATACACGCGTTTTGCAGAAAGTAGCCGCGTGAATACACGCGTTTTTTAGGAAGTAGCCGCGTTTATACACGCAAGTTTTAGGAGATAGCCGCGTGAATACACGCGTTTTTGTGCTTTCATTAAAAATATATAATGAGTTTGTGTTTTCTGGTTTGTACACAGGATGTCATCAACCTCTTCAAGCAGTTCTGGGGAAGATGAGACAATGCGTCATCGTAATCGCGATGTGTGGTTGGGACAACGGATCAAATGTATGTGTAATCGATGTCAAGGATGCATTGTACGAGCACGTCGAATTACCTTGAATCACATCTCCATGTATGGAGAATGGAATCAAACAGGTTTAGAGGTGAGTAGATGTAAATTGATGGTATTCAAATGACTCATGGTATCCAAATTAAATTAATAGAGTTGTAACATATAATTTGATAAATTGAAGCAGGATGCAGTACCACACCCTAACATGGTACCCTACGCGCGACGAGAGCACGTAAAGCGTCGACGAGATGATGCTGGAGCTTCGGGATCTAATGTCAGAGATGAGTGGGAAAGGGACGACAATAGCCCTGCACCCCACGAAGTTGTGGAAGAGGAGGTGCTTGATGATATGGTGCGGAATCTTTTTAAGGATGATCCCAAAGGTATGGACGACGATGATATGGAACAAGAGCATCTTTATAAAGCTTCATCGACACCGGTGTTTGACGGGTGCACATTCTCAGTTTTACGTGCTTCCCTTGAACTACTTAATATACAAACAGTTTATGGATGGAGCAATGCAAGTCTTGACGCATTGTTGAAGTAAGCATTCTAACTTATAAATTTGAATTAGTGGTTTAAGGTTTAGGATTTAAGACTAATTATAATTGATGATATTGGATGCAGGCTATTGTCAAACATGCTTCCAAAGGAAAATAGACTGCCCACCTCAAGAGACATAGCGAGGCGCTATGTGACATCTCTTTTTCAGATATGTTTAGTTCCAAAGCAATTGATCCAGCCACGTTGGATGATGCGCGTGTTATGGCAGTGGAGGTGGTTTGTTTGGTAGAGGAGACTTTTCCGCGAACCATTCTCACAAGTCAACTACATCTCATTGTGCATTTAGTGGACGAAATTGCTTTATGTGGTACTGTGCATGCACGTTGGATGTTCTTCCTAGAGCGCTTCATGAAGACCTTAAAAGACTTTGTGAGGCAAAGTGCAAGGCCTGAAGGAAGCATGGCCGAGGGTTGGTTGATACAAGAGTCTCTTGTATATATTTCAGAATTTCTTGGTCAGGTGGACAGCTCTTTGCCACGACTATGGAGCAATGAAGAGGACTTGAGGATGACCTCTATTGTGCCTCAAGGAAAAGGACAGAGTAAAGTAATTGACAGAACATTGATTGATGATCTCAAAATCACTTGTATCCTTAATAGTGATGTGATGAGCAGATGGGTTACAAGATATGAGGATGCAAAGACAAAAAGGCAAGCAGAAAGAGCTCTCTTTCGGAGGCAACATGGCTCTCGGAAGGCGTACCCTAAGCATCTAGCAACACTTCCGAATGATATCCATGTTGATTGGTTGCATGAGGAAATGGAGAGAGCAGAGAGTGACGAGGGGCTGCATATCACGGCGGAAGAATGGGAGTATGCACGAGGATGCATGTCAAAGGTACATAGAACTAATGTTTTGCATTAGTTGTAAGTGATTTTCTTTTAATATTTATTCACATTGCTTACACAAATATTGCTTCTATTTTGGTCCAGTGCACTATGTTCAATGCTATATGGTGTGAAGGCAAGCATTTTCGAACACAAAGAATTGATGAAAAGAGAAATACACAAGATTGCGGTGTCATTAGTAGCTTTGAGGGAGCTAATGGAAAAATGGATGATTATTGTGGCATAATCCAAGACATATTTAGGCTTGACTTTCGTCGCTTCTTTGTGTATGTTTTGGATGTCAAATGGCAAATGAACGTGGTGGAAAAAGGGCCTGATGCAACGATAAAACGCCATGCAAGTGGATATGTAACTATTGACTCTACAAAGTTCTGGCAAACAAAGAAAGATAGGCTCGTATTGCCACAACAATGTGAGCAGGTATGCATTTTTTTACTAATGTGTTTCATGTACATATATATCTAAGCTCGCGTACCCCTTGACTTTTGATATGCTAATTAATTACTGTACTGTGGGTATTTGAGTAGGTTATCTATCTACCAATGGTGCATGACATCAAATGGTGGTACGTCATCCCTATTGCACCACGTTCCAAAGTGATGTATAATACATTCACTGATATGGAGCATATGGAGGATGTAACAAGCCGCAATGAAGATGACGTCGAACATGCCATTGAAGATGTTGTGATCGATGATCAAGAAATAAGAGATGATCGTGATAATGAGGATGAGCATGCCATTTCTCATGATCATGAGAATGACCCTACCATTGAGGATGATGGTGATGATGATGAGGATGATCAGGACATCGATACCATTATCAATGGAGTACAGAATATCGATAGTGGAATAAATTTAATCGTAGCCTTACCAATTGATCAAATGGATATTGATGTTGATCGTTTGACAAGGATGGATCTTATTGAAGATGAGATCGAACCCTAACCAATCCGTCACTGTATGTTCTAAATTGATGACATTTCTATCATCTCATATGCATGATTTATTTTTGAATATATTTCATTGTTGTAAATGTATGTAGTGGGATTGTGTAATGATGTATACTGTAATGTACTATGAGATGGTTTAAGGAAAATAGTTTTTAATTTTGTTAAGGAATTCAGTTTTTTTTCAGTTTTTCTCTGCCATGCATGTATTAATCCGTGTACAGTGGCGTGTATTTTTCCGTGTATAATAGCGAGTATTACCCCGTGAATATTATCGTGTATTTTTCCGTGTATAATAGCGAGTATTACCCCGTGAATATTATCGTGTATTTATGCGTGTATTACTGCGTGTATATAAACGCGTTTATACACGCGTTGATAAATGCAAATATACACGCGAAGTTAAATGCTAAAATACACGCGCCCGATTTTATTCAAATACAAGCGCGACCATACACGCGTTCGTAATTTATCGCGTGTATGAAACGCGTGTATGGCAGCATTGTCTTGTAGTGTTGGAGATATTTATGAAGGCACTTAAAGAATTTGTTCGTCAAAGAGCTCATCCTAAAGGTAGTATGCCAGTGAGATGGCTTGTTCAAGAATCACTTGTATATATAACTGAACTTCTCATTATGTCTGATCGCGATATGCCAAGATTATGGATACAATTAGAAGATGATCGACTAAAAGGGAAAGGACTTGTGAGAACAATGGATGTAGAATTGGGTGAGAAGATCAATAAATTTTGTATCTTAAACTCACATGCTATGGAGAAATGGATCGAGAGATATAACTTGGTGAAGGCTGAAAGGGACCAAGCTTGTTTGAGTTTTAGAAGGAGTCTAACAACCCACACACTATCATACCCAACAGAACTTGCACTTCTTTCAGACTTTCCTTCTAATAAATGGCTCGAGGAAACCATACTGAATTGAAATCTTTCATTTGAGTTGATAATTAATATAATGAAGTTAATTTTAAGTAACTTCAAGTTCCTTCTTCCCCTATGTCAACATCGTGCTCTGTCTACTCTCCCATCTGTTTGATTGAGCTCATCCGAGTCAATGCTCATATTATCTTCTATCTCAAGGCTAGTGCACAACGTAGGTCCAATGTCAAAGTGCTCGTCTTCTACATCATCACAATCGTACATCCATCTGGGCATATCTTCTTCATATTCTTCGCTTTCAATGTGTCGCAAGATTTTTTCATTGCAATACATGTAAACAAGTTTATCAGCTCGGTCTGTAAGAAGTCGATTGCGAATAGTGCTGTGAATATATTTGTACATGCTCCAGTTTCTTTCTAAACCTGAGCTCGAAGAACACTGGCCTAGACCATTCATTGCAAGGTTGCGCAACAAAGCATATAGTGCTCACCACCATTCATGATCCACCACTTCCATCCAAGTTGCTCTTTAGCCATTTGTTGAACAAGGGAGTTGGAAAATAGACCTTCTTTCAATCGAAAACAGGACATCTCTTTTATACATTTTACACGATCATCAACATTGTCATAAAAAGTGTTAACCACTGTGTAGAAATCTTGAACCACCTCAACGTTAGACATCAAATCCATATTCTAGTATTCAGGATCTAGCATATAAGCAGCACTGTGTAATGGTGTATGCGCTCCAATCCATCTGGCATGGAAGTACTTCAATAATAGGACTTTTCTTTGTCGAGACTGGAGAATTATACACGTCAATGCTTTTTAACCACCGAATGCTCTAATTTCTCAGGACACTCTAAACTCTGTTGGACAGTCCACCCACCATTGTATGTATCGCATACATAACAGGCATAATTAAGTGGTACGCATCCATTACACTGTTCCACCAATTTTTCTTCATGAGTGCCGTCTTTAAGACTTTGATTTTCTCTTCTACTCTTTCAATCTCAGTGCTCTCCCAATCATGAAATGCCATACATGTAAATGTTTCACAAACTGCATCTTTGTTTCGAAGAAGAGACTCGAAAGTATAGAAGTGAGTGCAAAACCTGGTCTCCGCAGGAAGCTTTAACATAACTGACATGCGAGGCCAAAAAATATCTAACACTCTCTGTCTCTTAAGCATAAATCTCACAAGCTTGCGAATAGCATCGACGATTGAGGCAAACCATTTGGTATCATCACTTTTATACCAATCTTTCAATACAAGATTCAAACTATGAGTATTGGAGCTAAATGAGAAAACATGTGGATACTACCGCTTTAAGATTTTGGATGCATTCTTGCATTGTCCATAACAATTTGGGCTACATTTTTGGCACCCACTTCTTCTATCACAAAGGCAATGATACCAGCAATATACGCCCTAGATTTTATTGCACCAGCCGAATCCACAGCACGCATAAAAGTCTCACCTCTAGGCGAAACAACCATTATATTAATTAATGGTTTTCTTTGTGCATTGGACCATCCATCGCTGACTATACTACATGTAGAAAGCTCTATGTTGCTAAGAATTATTCTATGTACACATTCTTTAACTTGAGCATAGCATTTCTCCAATAGATCATTTCGCATAGCATGATACGAAGGCGGTGAAAACCCTGATCCAAATTCACCGATTTTCTTCCATGCTCTCTTCCAATGCTCACTCTCCACCATCACCATAGCACTCCCTAAAAAGTAGATCGCTTTAGCAAGGGCAAGCTGTGCATCGTTGAGCAGACCGTTACGTAAGTTTTCCTGCAATGAAGTTTGATGCATGGGTATGTTAAAGTGGCGCTTGCAAGAAGATGCATTGGGTAGATAGCCGGCGATGCTTCCAGAGTTTGATGATTAGAACAACAAAGTTCTTCCTTCCTCGATACATTGGCAGTAAATGAGAACAGTTTTCTTGCGTCTTTCTTCTGCATTTCGTCTCTTAAGCGTTTGGCCACTGTAGGTGCAGAGGGGTGGGTACATCCTCGGCCTTTTTTCTTCACTCCACCTAAAAAGTGTTCTCTTAATTGAGGCACCCCACCTGATTTTACTGCATGGCATAGCTTACACTCCCAATCTATGAATCAGTCACCCACCGATGTTAATTGCATAATGCCACTCTATCCCAGGTGCCTTTTTTTTCTGCTCTTCTGAATTTGGGCTCTATTAGAAGTATCGCTAGGTCCAACATTTTCTTCCATCTCAAATAACCTATTCAAGCAAGCATACAATAATGAATACACAAATGAAGTAACAACAAAGCCACTCACATATTACAAAACATATATCACTACAGAAACATAGAAGCCTTAAAAAACCAAGTGATTACTAAAAAGCTAAAATGTAGCCAAGCAAAAATATGAAACTAGTTTGAATCGATTTTTACAAAAATAAAAGATCATCATATATGTTGATCATCATATATGTTGTTTATTGTTTTTATTTTAAAAGAGAAAGACATCCATGACGATTAATGCTATCTGCAAAGGATGACTGAAAGTTTTTTGCCTATAGGAATTTTATTTTTCAACTTACAGAATCGTAGATATTAATTTTTGCTAGACGAATGCATAAATGTGTATTCTAAGATTAAGATACATGTAATTGACAGCATGCATACAATGCACATTGCACCCCCGATGAAGGATGTCTTTCGTACTACCCAATTATGGATACTTTAAACAAATCAAAGATCTATGATTGCCCAATACTCTAGTATAGGACAAAAGACCTTCTCTAAGACTCTGACATTGACAAAGCAAATCAAAGATCTATGTTTGCCCAACACTCTAGTATAGGACAATAGACCCTTGTCTAATAAAGACTATATCAAATATCAAGAACCAATACAAGCCCCTAAGGAGGACTCTTGGCTCCATCTAACCATTTATAGAGCAGAATAAGGTAGACTACCTGCGCTGCTTGAATGCAAAGTTGAAGTGACTCCAACTTTGTCCCTAAATCTCCGCGAGTATTAGCTACAAACCAGCCCACAATTCAAAGAATTGAGGACTAGTGGCTCAGTAGCCTTAGGAGTGCCAACAAGGAAAGATAATAGTCCCTAAGATAAGGACGTTCTTCCCTAGAGGACGCTCCTAGCCAACTGAGAGCTCTATAAGCACTCCAAGGAAAGATGTGACGCCCCCAAAACAAGGACAATCTTCCCGAAAAGCCGGCTGAAGGGTGACGGGCGCCTCTTATTATTAATAAGAAATATGCCCGCCGGGATTCTTTGTTTCCTAGCGGGCCCGCCAGGAAACAAAGAATCCCGGGCGGGTTTACAAGAATGGTAAGTTTTGGCCGGTAAGAGATCAAGTCTTGTGAATATATGTTGTGATCATCACATGTTTTAGAATGTTAATAACATGTTTTGTTAACGTGATCACAAATTTGTGAACACGTTTATGAAATTCCTGTCACCACCAATTCTTCTCAATGTTATCATTGTTATCCTCTATATGTGAATAATATTACATACCTTGTGGCTCACATCCATTTTAAAAAATAATTGTATGGCCTCATCTGACACATGTTAAACTCACATTTAGTCCATACATCAATATACATTCTATTAAAATGATCCCACTATGAGAGGCAGGTACTTCCTTGAAGACATAAAATTGTCTACATGCTCCATTGACAAAAGGAGGAGATATTAAGAAAATGTTAGGGGGGGATCAAGAGAGATCAAGGGCGTTTCTCAGAGAGATGAAGAGAAATGTTATGGGGATATGAAAATGTGTCTCTTTTAAGTAGGAGCATGAGCTATGAGTCAAACTTGTTAATTTTTATCCATTTATTTCATAATGTATGGCATCATTTTAACCATTGACATAAGGGCATCCAGACAATAATACCAACCCTTAATACTGACAAGTATACTGACTGTAAAAAAATTAGCATCAACATTTACACTAATGACAAAGAATTAAGAAATAGGATATGTTTTGTGAGTTGTTTTTGTTTGGAACTCAAAAAACCCAAAAGTCTCATGCCTCTTTCTCTCAAAAAAAACAAAACACCCCAAAAGGCTCTTGCCTCTCTCTCTCTCTCTCTCTCTCTTTCAAATATTTCCAACACTCTTTCACCTCTTTCCCATCTCTCTCACACCTTGTACTATGGACTTTGTGTACCTTATCCTCCTAGTCACACATAAGTACAGCTTCTTTGAGGCCTACATATACCGACTCACTAATCTAATAGCATAGCTCAAATCTGGCCTATTGATAGTCATGTAAATCAAACTTCTTACAATGTGCATGCACAATGGAGGGTCCTCCAAAAGATTACCTATATATGTAGCAAAATTTTATGCTCTTTGCTCTAATGGCACTAAGATTATACTACAACCTATTATTTAAACCTTTGATAACATATGTCTAAAGCATACTGCCTTTGTAAAAGTCAAATCGCATCACATGATCTAATCACCTCTATACCACCTAGAAAGTATGGAAGAATCATGGCTCACGTGAATATTTTACTCCAAACTTCTTCTTGAGGAGCATATTCACCTCATAAATGTAAACATCAATGTCCCTTGTGACAATCAAGTTATTAACATATATGACTACTAGCATAATGCCCTTGTGAGTGAAGTGCAAAATCTATAGATATCTAAAATCCATAGTAACAGGATACTATCATATCTTATTTGACCATACTCTAGGTGCATGCTTTAAGCCATATAGGGTCAAAGCAAGAGTTAGGTGGTTCAAAAAGTGGTATCATTGACATTCCTTTGTTAAGTGCTAACAAGGAGAGGTTAAAGGTAATAACAAACTAGTAAGAAAGAATATTAAGAATTGTAAAAATAAATACTCAGAATTTAAGGCTGAATAGTTACCATGAAAAGAATATTTAGAATTCATGCTATCATGGAAAGTTCATGCAGCCATGGGAGCATGCTCGTGTGTGTTAGGAAATTTTGGAGCATGATCATGCATGTGCCATGCTCTCTCTCTCTCTCTCTCTCTCTCTCTCTTCTCATATGATTATCTTAATACAATAGAGCTCTCTCTTTCTTTCTCCTCATATGCTTGTCTTAACATATCTATGGAGATGACAAGAGAACATGCTGCACATAAAGTCTATCTATTTCTAGTTTTCTCTTTCCAAATCTTCATGATCTCACGAGATGAATTATTCTAACATGGCAGACACTTATTTCTCTTGTGCTCAGCTTCTTCATCTATCTCCCTGTGGCTCACAAGAGTTGTTCTACATTCATGTGCTCTTTCTATCTGTATGCTACACACACACACAAAGTGTATCTCCCTCCACTTCTCTCCCTATGGTCTTTCCTCCTAAGATAGCTAGATGGCTGCAAGGAGATGTACTACATTCAATCTCTCTCTCTCTCTCTCTCTAGCAACCTCCAAATCTCTCTCTCCCTCTCTCTCTCTCTCCCTATCTCTCTCTCTAAAACACACCGCCACACCCATTGAACCTGAATACCTATTCTATGAGTAATCTTTTAAGGTCAAAAAAACTTGTAGAGTATGGTTGGTTAGGGCTAGAATATTCTAATACAATATTTTCACCTCATTTCAGGATGAATATTGATGGGCATGCAATGGGACAAGATGAATTTTTACACAATGTAGAGGTGCGAGAAAATGGAGGTAGGTTTATTCTTGGTCAGGAAGGCATTGAGAAAATAAAACATTATTGGGTTGCAAAGCAAAGGGAGATTTGATAAAAAGCCAAGGAGAAGTAAAGGGCTAAAGTGAATAGGTCCATCTTGATGATGAGAAGGAAAGAAAGAAGATTTGTAGAGTTGTAGCTTATTGAAATATCGAGCTCGTCTAGTGAGGCGATGGACACTGATGACCCGCCTGGGGGATAGGCCCCACACTTACATCACTGGCATGGTTGGTGAGATCTTGGGTGATATGCGGCCAATGGGATGACAGGCTGTGTGATAGCCATTCTAGAGACTGGCATAGTTATAGCGCCAGCTCATTTAATCGGGCTCACACTATAGAGAACCCGTGTATGTATTGGTTGAGTACCTTTCATATTATGTGTACTCTTATCTTGTATATGGTGTGTTGAGTGTTGAGTGAAGAAGAAGAAGACTTTCAACCTCTCACCTTGTATGTTCTCTATTAGGGTTTTGTGAGTGTGTGTGTGTGCTTGTAAGAGCTCAAGCTCTCTTCCCCCTTGCATCTTTTCATGGTATCAGAGCCTGGTTTGTGCTAAGGGCTGAGCTACAAGCAAGAGAACCACAGGAAGCGGTACAACGGTAAGAGCCTCAACTACTCTTCCCTATTTGTGTTGGTGACTACACCCTTGTCGGGAGCTCTACGGGAGGCACCGACAAACGATCTCTGATTGAGGAGCTTTCTTCACGGGAGTAAAGCTATAGGGCAACTATATTATCCTATCGGACCTCCATTTCTGGGCCGAAAACGCGTTTTGGGTGCGTTTGGACCTTCGTTTTTCAGAAAGCAGGCAATTTCGAGCACTGCACGAGTAAGTCATCGATTCTCTGCAGAACTTTGTTTTAAGAACTGCAGGAAGATAGATTGACTGTGCAGACATTGTGGGTGCTGCAAAGAGGTCAACAGTTGCCATTGGGTGTATGTATGCACATTGAAGTCACTGGTTGTGACATTTGAGAGTTCTACAGTACCGCTGTAGAAAATACAGCAGTTTGTGCAAGACAAACCAGAGTGCTGTTTCTGGTAAAATTGTGTGTTTACCAAGATGTCAAATGATGGGATAACTCAGATTGTGGTTGAGAAGCTTAATAAGAATAACTTCCATGCTTGGAAGTTCAAGTTAATGAATTTCCTGATGGAAAAGGGCTATTGAGACTACATAGAAGGTGAGCATGAAGAGGCACCGGAGATACCGGACATAAATCCGACTGCTCTAGATGTGAAAGAGTTTAAAGACTGGAACCAAGGAGCCAGGAAAGTTATGTATTGGCTTTCCATTAGTATACAGGACACCATAATTGGGCACATTCAGGATGCCAAGTCCCCCAAGGAGGCATGGGACACCTTGGTAAAGCTCTATGAAACAAATACCAAGGCACGTAAGATACAATTGAAGAATGAACTTCATACTGTGGAGAAAAAGAGCATGTCTGCTCTGTGAATGACTATGCGTTGAAGATAAAAGGTATTTCACAGGCAGGGGGAGTCAAAGAGGCCGTGGAAATTGGCAAAGGCAATATAATGATGCACGTGAATGCTATAATTGTGGTAAGCCTGGACATGTGCAGGCAAAATGTTATTATTGTGGCTGACATGCAAAATGGCAAAGTGCAGCAAAACAACTATGCATCCTCAAGCAGAAATAATGAGGATAATGAAAGGTTGTTTGTTATGTAGCATATCGTGAACGCCATGTCTGAAAATGTTGAAGCAGAACAAAAAGATGATGTGTGGTATATGGATTCAGATGCTTCGAACCACATGACAAGTCATGGGGAGTGGTTCAAGGAGATGAAAAACCCGGAAAGATTAGGTTTTGTGGAAACAAGGGATGACACTGCTCATCCAATTGCCCATGTTGGAGATGTGCCATTGTCTATGCAGGATGGCAAAGTGAAGTACCTTGCAGATGTACTTCACGTTCCGAACATAACAAAGAATTTGGTTTTAGTTGGCCAGATGATTGAGCAGGGTTTGCAGGTTCGGTTTAACCCTGATGGTTATGTTGAAGATTTTAAAGACAAGTGCAGGTTGGTTGCAAAAGGCAACAGAGTGGGCAGAATGTTTACGTTGAATGTAGACATGCCTGAAATGAGTGCTGCGATGTTTGCAAATGGTTCAGGAATTGTTGCAGACACAGACATTTGGCATAAAAGAATTGGACATGTGAATGTGCAGAGAATGAAGTCTATGCAAACTAAAGGAATTGTGACAAGGCTGCCAAAGTTTAAAGTGGAAGGTATGCAGAAAATATGTGAAGCATGCCAATTTGGGAAGCAAACAAAGCATGTGTTTCCACGTAACAGATATGTGAGCAAAAATGCACTAGATGTTGTGCATTCAGATGTATGGGGTCCTACGAAGACCATATCTATGGGAGGCTGCAGGTATTATGTGACATTTATTGATGACCACACAAGGAAAGTCTGGGTATATTTCATGAAGGAGAAGAGTGAGGTGTTCACTCACTTTTAGAATTTCAGAGTTTTGGTTGAAAAGAAAATAGGGAAATATGTAAGGTGTCTAAGGTCAGATGGAGGGGGAGAGTACTTCTCCAATGAGTTCTCTGAATTTTTGAAGAAGAATGGTATTCGGAGACAGTTTACATGTAGATACACTCCGCAGCAAAATGGAGTTGCTGAGCGGAAAAACAGACACATTGTTGAGATTGCGCGAGCATTGATGGAAGAGAAAAATATGCCGCATAGCTATTGGATTGAGGCTGTTTCTACAGCGGTATACATCATGAACAGGACTCCAACTGCAGCCATACATGATGTAACTCCAGAGGAGAGGTTTACTGGTAGAAAACCAAATTTGTCTCATCTGAAAGTCTTTGGATGCATTGCATATGTGCATGTGCCAGATGAGTTGAGAACTAAGCTGGATCCGAAACCTGAAAAATGTGTGTTTATTGGATATTCCCTTGAGCAAAAGGGATACAGGTGTTATAACCCTACTACTAGACGTAAGTTGAGGGTAAGCACGGATGTTGTCTTTGATGAGATGAGTAGCTGGTATGCTGTTGAAAAAGAAGCTGTTGGGGCTGGTGTGAGTGGAAGTGTGGTTGCACAGAATGCAGGTCAACAATCACAGTCCTTGAGTGGACCAGGAGATTCCTCATCTATTGGGTCTATTGATAGACCATGGAGTGGTAGGCTGCATCATAATACCAGTCCTGCAAATGTGATTAGTACATCATGTAAAGGAAAAGAGAAAGTGGTTGAGCCCCTTGGTATGCCTGACATTTCTGCAGGGCATTCTCATGTTGATGGAGAGTCTAGTGGCTCAGATATATGAGCCTTGATGAGGAGCTTGGGATCCCAGCTATGAGAACGCCTGGTGTAAAGAAGGCTATGGAAGCCATGAATGAAAAGCTGCGAAGATCTGGGAGAGTGAAAAATCCTGTGCAGAGATTTACCTATGATGGTTATGTGGCATATCACTATGCATATATGGCAAAGGTTGTGCAAGTTGTTGAGCCCACATGCATTGATGAGGCTGTTGGAAATGTGTGTTGGGAGAAAGCTATGGATGAGGAGATAAATGCACTATATGGAAATGAAACTTGGGACTTAGTTCAATTGCCTGAAGGCAAGAAAGCCATTGGATGCAAGTGGGTGTACAAAGTAAAACATAACAGTGATGGAAGCATAAACAGGTACAAGGCTAGATTGGTAGCCAAGGGATATGCACAGACATATGGCATTGATTATGAGAAAACTTTTAGCCCAGTTTGCCAAGATGGCAACAGTGAGAGTTGTGATAGCAGTGGCTGCATCAAAGAAATGGTCTTTACATCAGATGGATGTAAAGAATGCATTCTTGCATGGGGATTTGCAAGAAGAGGTGTATATGTTGCAGCCACCTGGTGTTATGAGGATGTGAGTCACCCCGAGCAGGTTGAAGAAAGCCTTGTATGGCTTAAAACAAGCACCAAGAGCATGGTCTGACAAGATTTTTGAATATCTTGTCACTATTGGCTTTCATGTAGCCAATGCAGATTTCTGGCTGTATGTGAGACATGGTGATAGAGGAGTTGTGCTTGTTGTCATCTATGTAGATGACTTGATCATTACGGGGGACCATGATGCAAAGATCTTTGATGTAAAGATCTTGCTTAAATAGAAGTTTGAGATGAAGGATCTAGGGGAGCTCAGATATTTCTTGGGCATTGAGGTGATTAGGTCACCACATGGTATTGGATTACTACAGAGACAGTACGGCTTGGACATGTTGTCCAAGTATGGTATGACAGGCTGTAAGCCTATTTCCGTGCCATTGGATTAGAATGGCAAGTTGAGTGGAGATTCAGGATAGATCTTGGAGGATCCTACTATATATAGGCGCATAGTACGAAGCTTGATCTACATGACGATCACCTGACCAGATTTGAGCTATGCTGTTGGGTTGGTGAGTCAGTTTATGCAGGTTCCATGAAAACCGCATTTGGATGCATTGAGGCGCATACTGAGGTATGTGAAGTCTACTTTGCATTATGGACTATTCTATGAGACTGGGACAGAGATATGTGTACATGGGTACACAATGCTGATTGGGCTGGTAGTATCTCAGATAGAAGATCTACCAGTGGCTTCATGTTTTCTTTGGGGAGTACTATTGTGACTTGGAGCAGCAAGAAGCAGCCTATAGTTGCTCTATCCAGTACACAGAGGCCGAGTACAGAGGAGCTGCTATGGCAGCATGTGAGGTAGCTTGGTTGAGAAATCTACTTGCAGATTTGGGTCTATCAGTGGATAGACAAGTTATCATTTTCTGTGACAACATTAGCAGTATACAGTTGGCCAGGAACCGAATTTTTCATACTCGCACGAAGCATATAGAGGTCCACTACCACTTTGTCAGAGAGAAGGTCTTGGTAGGAGACCTTGACCTTGTTTATGTCAGCACAGAGGATCAGGTAGCTGACATCTTCACCAAAGCATTGGGTACAGAGAAGCTCCGCAGATTCACGGCTTTGCTTGGTGTACATGAGATGGAGTTGAGCTCGAGGGGGAGTGTTGAGATATTGAGCTCGTTTAGTGAGGCGGTGGACACTGATGACCCGCCTGGGGGATAGGCCCCACACTTACACCACTGGCATGGTTAGTGAGATCTTGGGTGATATGCGGCCAGTGGGATGATAGGCTATGTGACAGCCATTCTAGAGACTGGCATAGTTATAGCGCCAGCTCATTTATTCGGGTTCACACTATAGAGAACCCGTGTATGTATTGGTTGAGTACCTTTCATACTATGTGTACTCTTATCTTGTATATGGTGTGTTGAGAAGAAGAAGAAGACTTTCAGCCTCTCACCTTGTGTGTTCTCTATTAGGGTTTTGTGAGTGTGTGTGTGTGCTTGCAAGAGCTCAAGCTCTCTTCCCCCCTGCATCTTTTCATAGCTAGCTCTTGGTATGAGAAGATGAAGGGCCTCGACAAAGCTACCCCACAAGAAAATATTTGAATAATTCCTCCTCCATCCCAATTGCAAGAAAGCTCAACTTGAAGAAATGGGTTGCAAAAGAGTTGTGCTGGCCAACATTTGTAACACTTTGACACTAGACAAAGTGCCCTCATCAAAAGATGAGCTTTTCTTGAAGAGGTCATCTCTAATGATAGAACTTAATGTTTATGATTTCAATGGACATGGTGACAATAGAAAATCTATCAGCTTACCAAAGGCACCATGAGTCTCCCCCAACAAAAGAGATGTGTGTAGCAAGTCGATAGGGAGATGTGCTATTGTAAAGCATCCTATACATTTACGACAAGCCTTAGTTTTGTACCCTACTTTTATCAAAGTCAGATTTAAAACACTCCTAGAGCACCTTAAGACACTCTCAGACTTGTATAAAGTAGAGTTAAAGTACTTTATACAGTGGCCCTAAAACATTTTTAACAGATTTGAAGCACTTTTAGGTGGTCCTATAGAACTTTCAATATTACAAAATAACTTATTTTAAAGTGATAGTGAAACACTTCCAAATGGTCCCAAAGTAATTATACATCATGGTCCTAAATTACTTTACGCTGGCCCTAAAATATCTTTAACAGATGTAAAGCACTTTTAGGAGGTCCTACATAATTTTCAATGGCACAAAAGCACTTGGTGCAAGTATTTTAAAGTGATATTGAACTTAGGCTTCCAAGCACAAAAGAACTTGTTAGTACCACTTGGAAGTACTCAATATTTAAAATACTTACAAGTTCTTTTGTGCCATTGAAACTTGAAGTAATCAATATCTATTTTCTTATATGCCATTGAAACTTGAAGTAATCAATATCTATTTAAAATACAAGTTATTTTGTGTTATTGAAACTTTCCAAGTGGTACTAACAAGTTCTTTTTTTTTCTTGGAAGCCTTTCAGTATCACTTTAAAATACATTCTTTTGTGCCATTGAAAGCTCTATAGGACCACCTAAAAGTTCTTTACAGCTACTAAAAGTATTTTAGGGCCTATGTAAATTACTTTAGGACCATGTATAAGTACTTATACTAGTTTATAAAGTCGTTCGCAAAGTCCATGAAGTACTTTTAAGAGCTCTAAAGCACTTTCAGGTGGTCCTAAAGTGTTTTTAATATAAGTAATTGAAAGTGACCTAGAGTACTTCCAAGTGGTCCTATAACAAGGTCTCTATTAATGCACATGATGTTTTTAAAGCTTAAAGTACTCATGTACCACTTAATAGTACTTTTGCATCACTTGATAGTACTTTTGACCACTTATTAACAATATTGTTAGACCACTCATTAGAAGTTCAGAACCACTAAATAGTATTTGAGGACCACTTTAAAATAGTTCAAAACCAATAAAAAGTAGTTTAGGACCACCTAAAAATAAAAAGGATATTTTAATGTAAAAATAACAAGGTAGATTTTTTTAACAAAAGGTGCCTAAATCATGACCATAAAAAAAGACTATGTTTTCAAAACTTTTTAGGCACTACATATTCTCTCTCAATGAATATCTTCTATATTAAAAATTTCTTCAAAATAAATATACCAAACTTTTTTTTTCAAGCATTTCTTAAAGCCACAAGGTGGCTTTCTTTCTAACAAAAGGGGGTTAATGTTTTTTACATAAATTCACACAATTTAAAGTTTTTATGTGATAATGAGAGAGAGAGAGAGAGAGAGAGAGAGAGAGCTCACGTGCTTATCAACATAAAAGACAAGTCTTGCAATTTTGAAGAAATGAAAATGTCAACCAACATAAAATTTCATGACACTTTTTAAGAATAATTGGTTAGAATGCCTCTACCTATGGTGGAAGTTTTTGGGGAAAGAAAATTATATATCTAGTACTTTCTTATTTTAAAATTGCTAAAAATAACATAAAAATATTGCAATAGCCTTACTTCAAGGATACCTATATAAAAAAGCGTTTCTTTATTAAGTGATATAATGGACATGCCAATATCCTATGCACATATAGAATAGTTTTTAATGGTATAGTTGTAGGTGTTGAAAAAGTATCTAATTTATTTACCTAAATCATGACTATGGAAGAATATGTTTAAAATGTTTTTGGCACTTATTCTGATCTCTCAATGAATATCTTGTGTTGATATTATTTTCTTGATATAAATTTCTTTGAAACAAAAAAATAAATAAATTCTTAAACAAAAAATTCTTAAACTTAAGCCACAAAAGTGGTTTTTTCTACAAGACTGGTGCTAATATATAAATCCACCCAATATGAAATTATTGTGATATTAAGAGAGAGAGAGAGAGAGAGAGAGAGAGAGAGAGAGAGAGAGAGAGAGAGAGAGGAGGGGGGCGCTACTATTGTATTCACTCACTTTCAAAAGATGCCTAAACTTAAATTATCATCTTAAAAAGCATAAAGATAGGGGCTTTCCCTTCAAGGATCATACTAACATTATAATAATAGAAATGGTAGACTAGATATAAGGGGTCGAATTTAGTGAGGAGTAGGTGGGCTTTACATGTGCACCTATTAAAAGGAACAAAGAACCATCATGAAAATGTTGACTCTTAATATGCGATCAGTAAAACTAGCTTAATAGATATTCAAATATTATTTTTTATATTTTCATTTATACTGTTTAAGTAAAACCACTAGAGTGTTCCTTCTACAAAATCTATTCAAGCATTCCTTCTACAAAAATCGACTCTAGAAGAAGGAAGTAATGTCATAAGCATGAGATGATCCTAAATGGTGTATGTCACTATGGTGGAGACCAAACAATTATTTATGTATTTCTCACATCTACATATAGGTGAAACAAAGTAGATTTAGAGAATGAAAAAAGCAAACTAGAACAATTGACAATGTCTTGTGAAAAAAATATATAGTTATGGAAAGTTGAAACATGTTATCTATTCTTCATGTTTTTTGTGAAAAAATTGTCATGATCGTACTGTAGTAGTAGGCACAATATCCCATGCATATTGTATCCTAAATTGATTTTTTGGTTTGAGGGGGCACAAATCGAAATCGATTTTGGTTTCAAAGAAGAGAGGAAAAATTATTCAATCTCGTGAGGTACAAGAGTCCCTATTTGTATATATTCGTAATAAAGAGTGCAAGATGAAAGCATGTACATATCCTTAATCCATCAAATCCATCGATACAAGATCATACATTTATGACATAGTTAATCAAATTATGGCCACTATTAAAGCTCTTACATTAATTCTCTTTTACAAGGTTTTCTCCTTAAGTAGAAAAGCTATTCATGCTATTAGTGACATGCACATAAAATATCAATATCATTAAGCATGAAGTGTGATATATATGTCCAAGAACATATTAAAGTGTCTCAAGTCTCTATCTATATACGATATTTGATTATACGTCTAAGGGTTGCTACCACCTTCTTTAGGGGTGATCCATGCGATATATGTCTAAGGACAATTATGCTTCAAATTAAAGTGTCTCAATCTCTAGCTAAATATGATATTTGACTATAATGTGCCAATTAGTGTGTTGTTACAACCTTCTCTGGAGGATCCAAGTGTGCAACAAGGGTCATTATAGTTTGATTATTGCTCACCACACCACGGTGTAATGCGCTTTTGTACTTGCCATTGGTTAGCATCTATAATCAAAAAATAAAAAAGAGTCAATATATATATCAAGATGATATCCTAAATTTACAGTTTTACAAAAAAGAAGCATGGCACAAGGTGTTCACTAGTGTGTAGCCTAGTAGTAAAAGGAATTCATCTTTTAGAAAAGAGAAGCATGGCAAAAGTTGTTCACTAGAGTGTAGCAAGGAATTCACCTTGTAGGATGAGGACCCCCTACTAGCTACATCTATTAGAGTGTAGCAAGGAATTAACCTTGTAGGATGAGGACCCCCTACTAGCTATATCTATTAGACATGATCTTTGGGTATCACTAAATATTTATAAAACCTTTTTTTTTTAAGACAACAATATGGCACAAGTTTGGTGGTTTTAAGTGTGTTAATGATGTGGCTCTTACAAACTGGTTAACTTAGGGCTGGAGGACATTACCTGTAATTGATCACCAATATTGATGACTAATGCGTTGGGTATGGGATCCACTGAGAACCATTGGCCATCCTTGCACACTTGAAGTCCATCGATATCTTTGTCTTGTAGTAGAACCGTCATGCATCCATGGTCCTTGTGTCCATGTGTCCCAAGAACAAGGTCAGGTTGAGGGCAAGGAGGGTAGTAGTTTGCTCGGAAGAGCAAGTTGTAATGTTGAAAAGCCTTCTCTAGATGATCATCCTTCATACCAAGGCTTTTGGACAATGCGGCGAGCAAACTTTTGAAAAGGTTCTGTAGCTCGGTGCCGTAGGAATCCACCATGCCCCTAGAGTGGTCACATCACAAAGTGGTGTTGGGCCATGTGATATAATGGAAAAAAAAGTGTGTGTGTGTCCGTGTGTAAGGGGTGTATGTGTGTACTGTCTCTGAGAGAGAGACTGTGTGTGTGTGTGTGTGAGAGAGAGAGTGAGTGAGTGAGTGAGTGAGTGAGTGAGTGAGTGAGAGAGAGAGAGAGAGAAAGGGGTTGGACCTTAATCCTTCGGGTTGGGAAGGCCACATGTCGAGTTTCTTCAATGAGGGGGGAGCCAGGTAGCCAAAGAGGGAGTCCATCCAGTCATTTGCGGCTCCTTGGAAGAAGTTAGTGTGGCCATATCCGAGCAAGCCTTCAGTGCTCTGATCCTTCACAGAGTAACCTTCCTTGTCGTCCATGGGGAGCTCAAAGAACTGCCCAGCTGCCTGTCTGGTCCCTTCAATAACGCTCGCGGGTATGCCATGGTTAACCACCTGCAGCACAGCAGCGAACAGTACAGACCACATCAGCTATACGCTTTTATCTCCTCTTCATTATTATCTAATCTTAAAAGCTAGCTAGCGCAGGCACGTTAATGTAATTAACCTACTTGGAAGAAGCCCCACTCCTCGCAGGCTTTGCCGATCTTTTTCAGGGTGTCCGCTTCCGAGTCTCTATGAAGGCCGGCCATATCCACGAAGGGAAGGAGGCCCGTGTTTCTTTGGGCGGGATGAGGCCGCTGCTCATGGGGGACCAAGAACTCCTGGGGCACCTCCGGCACGGCCATCTGGGATAATTTTTGCACAAGATGGCGTTTCTCGTGATCCGTCATCTTCTGTGCACTCTCCGGCACAGCTAGACGTTGGCTGGAGAAGATGGTGGTCATGGTAATTAACGACGTAATTAAGTGCTAATCGACGCTCAAGCAGAGAAGGCTTGCGAAATTCAGAGGAGATCTAATGCATTTTTATAGATTGCTGATTGTGTAAAACCAGCAGGGAGCAGTGAAGCATGCGGCGCCCATCGGAGAAGGCGAGGTGGCCGGCGACATTGAAAAAATACGCTCCTAGCTTATTTTGATTGCGGTTGAAACTTTTTTGTTGTTGAAAAAAGGACAACAGACATTGATGTGTGGATTCTTGACTAGAAGACAGGCCAATGCCAAGACGTCTCCTTAATTTGACCTAGTTGTTTGTAAATAATTTTATTAAATACTAGTTTCTTTCTTTCTTTTTCTTGGGAACAAGTAATTATATATATTAATATTAATAAAGACAGCCCTTTACAAAAAGTTCTCTTACAATCCTTCTCTTAGTTTTTTTTCCTTTTTTAAGATCAATAATAGTTATATATATTAACTGAAACTGTTCAAAAACTGCAAATACAACCAAATCAGGGCTACAGTGTCCATATTTACTACTCCTTCTCAACTTCATTCAGAATTTTACACAAAAATTCCCATCTCTCTTCTTGATGCTCCAAAAGTATTCTGGCCTCCATCATAGCTTCTGTAGTGCATCCTCCAGGGCACTGTTTTTCCAGCATTCCCCCTTTCTTGGACCAAACTTTAATAGTGGGTCTGGTTCGCACCTGGTTTTCTACGAGGGCGACAAATGTACGATCAACTTGTTTTTCTTTACGGTACCACCTTAGAGTTTTTGGTCCAAACTTGGGAGGCCTTTTCTTCCCTTCCCAAAATCTCACCTGCAGCACCATACAAACCAAAGTTAGGGGTTTATTCCTAGTATGTTTGAAGCTCACCAAACTCTGAGGCAAAATTCAGATCATATTCGTTTGCAGGTTCTGAATCACCATATCCAGCTCAAAACATCTTATTTTATTCACATTACACACCGATCAGCACATGTAACACACTTATGCATCAAGTCTGACTCTTGCAAGCCTGTCATACTGCCTTCCTAAATACAATTGCATTCCTGCTAGACTAGATTTCCATCAAGATACAAGCTCTGATGATATTAAAAACCAAACCAATATATTCATTACTAATTGACCATTTACCCAAGCTCCAGTCCCCCCAACATGTTTGCATACCCAAGCTCTTCTCTATCCATTTACACATTTTGGACCAAGTACCCCTAATTGCTAGGCATTCCCAAAACACAAGTGATGACCTACACCTGGGACAAATGCCAATTATAGATACATTAGATTTTAAAGCCAGCGGAATCATCAACCATATAAAGATCCTCCAATTTACAATTAGGTAATCTGCACATGAGGTCCCACCTTTCATCTTCCCAAACAAAAGAACATTGTCCCCATGAAATGTGATATCCTAGCTGCATATAGGCAATCATCATGGCTTCAGAACTGCAGCCCTTAGGAGATTGCTTCTCTAGGACCTCTCCACTTGACTAGATCTTCCAAATTGGTTTGGTTCCCAGGGGGTTCATAATAAAAACCACAAAAGTCTAGACAGTGTGATGACGTGGCATGTAACATGCCACGTCTTCACCAATTTGGGGACTTCTTGAATAATCAAAATTTCCCATCATGATATATATACTTGGAAAGGTCTCGATGAATAGATTCCAAATGTGCAATAATCGCTAACTATTCATTTGATTCGCAAAAAATTCACCATGAGCCCATTTTTCTAGAGAGAGGAGGTGTGGAAATCCTTAAGGGACAAAAATGAGAGTCCAAATTTTACCTAATGGTAGATATAGGATACCAATGCCTCCTTCACTCTTTGGCATACTCACTTTGTCCCACGTAAGCAAAGCTACCACTCTCCTACTACTACACCTATTTCTCCATAGAAAGTCCCTTATTATAGGCCCCATACTTTTCTTGAGTGTTGCCAAAGTTAAGCACTAGGCATAGGAACATGGTGTAGGCATTTAAAACAACATTACAAATGGTCACCCTTTCATGAAAGGGAAACCTAACCCCCTCCCATTTATTCAAGTTCTAGATGAATCTCTCTAGGGTCCAATCACTTATTACAACCCTTCTCTTAGATACATTAGATTTTAAAGCCACCAAAATACTCAACCATATAACATCCTCCAATTTACAATTAAGTAATCTGCATATGATGTCCCACCTTTCATCTTCCCAAACAAAAGAACATTGTCTCCATGAAATGTCACGAGACCCTTTTGTATTTCTTGAAGAAATTAATTTAAAAAAACTCACAAATTATTTCATAATTGAAACAAAGATGTGAATTAATTTAAAAAACCAGATAACATAGCATAACACAATGCAAGAGAAATAAAATAACGTCACCATCAAGAGTAAAAAGAGTAAAGGATAGTGAATACCACACAGAAGAAAAGAGTGGGTGCAATCTTCCCCCTCAAATGTGTAGCTCTACTTCCACCACTTGAGTATTTAGAGAATTTTATTCATAAAAATAGCCCAAGGAGCTTAGAATAGATGTGCGTACAAATTGGGCTTTCTTTTCCCCAATTTTGGGTATTGCTTTACATATTATTAACCATATGAAGTCTCCCTAAGGTTTGTACATATAAAAATCTTTACCCAAATATAATTGCTAATGGGCCTTGTTACATAAAATAACTTTGTGCACATTTGCACATATAATAATGTTATACACATTTGCACATTCCATTAAGTTGAATCCTGCACAAATTAAATTAGGCATATTTTTGGATGATTATTAATTCATCAAAATATGATAAAATATATACCTAACAATCCTCCCATTTGGGGAAGTAACTGTCCTCCGTTGTGTAAGAAAATCATCGAGAGAATAAGATTATGTTGTAGGTATTGATGCCATAACTTGTAAGGTAAACTCAGAGGTCCGAACATGGCTCAAAGGCACAAAGGCATAGCTCAGAGGTTCTTATGGACATGGGATACCAACAAGAAAACTCATGCGACACCTAAATTGGTGATCATCTCACTGATTATCAAATCAAAAATAACATGCATAAAAAGTCTAATACATGATTTACAAAACAAAAATGATCATCATCTTCACACCACCGCTCAATCCACTAGCCATACGACACCTCAATTGGTACCCTCGTATAGTGCGATACCTCAATCGGTACCCTCACACATCTCGTGCAGTGGGACACCTCAATCGATACCCTTTTGCTTTTCATTGGTTATACTCAGACACTATCCACATTAGTTAAACAATTAATTGAACACATCAATTAATCCCAACTTTGTCTTGAGATATAGACAACCCATAAGTATTCAAATAACAGCCACACACATGTTTGCCAGGCGTAAGTAACCCGAGAATCACCCCTCCATACAAACCAATTGAAGAAAACAGTGGAGGCCCACAAGCATGCCATATACAGGCATCTCCGATATACAGTTGCATAAACGCATGAGAGGTGGCTTCATGATTGGTGTGGAAGACTAGATCTACACATAATGCATATGCAATGAACCAATCAAATGAATGTATGTAAGACGAGTCTAAGTGTCCCATACCACATAGGCACGTTGCACATACACGCATAGGATGGTAAAAGATAGAAGACCTAAATGTGTCTAGAGTAAGTACATAAAACCAATCTAATGTCCCATACCACCAGATTAATTCCATACATCACTTTCTTCAGAATAGAAGTTTTAGGCGGAGTGGCCAGCTCCCTCTGAAACTTAAATTCTGACACAAATTTTCTCTATCTAGAAATTTTATTTAATTTAATGAATTTGAACAAATCTTAATGTTGAATCTATGGTTTAATAATTAGGTTTTTATGTTGGAATAATATTATAGAAATACTTATGAAAAAATTGTATAAAAGGAAGTGAATATATACATACCTCCATCATTGGTGTCATTGAAATTATCTATCAAAATAATTTTGACACTCAAAGAGACACGAGTTTTTAAACAAAATTCACGACGAGAAGCTTAACATTATAACAGATAAATTGATTATGGATAGGAAATACTAACCTTGAGTTGAAAAGTTATTTGAAAGCATGTGAAATTATAAATGAAGAGTGGATAAATTTGATTTCTCAAGAGCTCAAGCAAAAATTAAATATGAATGACTAGTAACAATTCTAACAATCTTGATTAATTAAACAAGTCTAGATGATGAAAGCTTAATTTTCATTTGAAGTTAAAATAAACTTGAATAATAAATATGAATTTAGCCATCATAAGGTTGAGTTAGGTGTAAGAGGATTGTACCTTACATATATTCGATTGACATGATGTTCTATATTGAGAAAAATGAGAAAGCAATACGAATGGATCGAAATATAATTATTCTTCCAAACATAACTAGGGTTATATTAAATTATTAATTTATAAGAAATAAAACTTATAGTACTAATATGGTTTGAAATTCTATGCATAAATGATGATATGGAGCCACACATGCAAGAGGATATGGAGCCACATGTACAAGAAGATTTTGTGGAAGAGCTAATTGAAGCAATGTTTAAAGGTAATAGACAGGATGGTCAAGACACAATGTCCCAAGAATTATATCTTCAAACTCTTGGATCAGTGTATTAGAATTATTCAAGTAATCTCTATATCCTCTTTCTCTTTCTTAATCTCATCCTCTTCAAAAATAAACTAGCTAACAACACATCATGTGTCACAATTGTGCAAGGTTGTTGAAATGTATAATATTACTGGAGAGAGACTCCATGCCTAAGCCATGAGATGATGGAAAGAATATTCTAAGTTCCATTAGCATGGAACTTAGCATGTACTCCATTAGCATGGAGTACATGTGTATACATGTCTACCCCAATGATTATTTTCTCTTCCATGCAAACACCAACTCTTTCACCTCTTAGCTAATTGAGTTGCCCCGTTGTTGTTGCTTGCATGATGATAGCAGAATATCTTCATTGGCCATGTCATGCACCCTAGATTTTGTCAAATATAACTTAGTCTCCTATACATATTCAAAAACCTTGACGTGGCAGCCAAGTTTGGTTGAGAGGACTCCTTTTTTGTATCATTTACTAACATCATTAAACTGGACCATTTGAAAAACAATTGATCTATAGATTTTGGCCGCTTCACCATAGCAAGGCTATTGTGTACACCCCATAGGAGAGCTGCAACACTGTTCTCTTCATTCCCATATATGCCCCTCAAGGAGGGATGGCCAAGAAATCTCCTGAAAATGTCTCTTTTGATTTCTTCATCCATTCCAAGAGTCTGTCTCTGAAAATATCCAGCCATATTGCAAGATATCATCTGTCTGTTTTTGTCGTCAACATCATCCTATATGAAGACTTCATATCTTGATATTGATTTTGTATGCTGCTCTCTTATCCTCTTTTCTTCATATTCCCTTATTATCCCACATTGTTCCATAGCACACTGTGTACAATCCATCGATGCAGCATTCTTACATTTGCAAGGATTTTGTTGAAGTAATTTTGTTGGAATATAGGCAATATTATCCATCACACCTCAACCCAAACAAATAAAACCTGAACAAAATTCAATCAAAAATTAAAATTGGGAGAAACTAAACCTTTCAATAGAATGTGGAGTCTGAGCAACGATAAACATTGGCCGTGATAGTGTATTCAATTGTGTATTGAGAGAGAGAGAGAGGGGGAGAGAGGTGCAAGTCGACTCTCCTACAGGCAAAACGAGGAGAGAAAAATGAAGACAATCATACTTGAATCAAAGAATGTGTTTAGTTGTGCATTGAGAGAGAGAGAGAGAGAGAGAGAGAGAGAGACCTGATAGAGTATTCAGTTGTGTATTATTGAGAGAGGGATAGTGAGAGAGAGTCACTGTAACTATGGGAGAGAGAGAGTCGATGTAACTAAGAGAGTCAATGGTTGAACGAAGCTTAATCTTGAAGGCATTGGCTTTCTTTTAGTATGAGAAGCTGAAAAATAGAGTAAACTGGGGTACTATGGGATGGAAAACAGTAGAGCAAACAGGGTGGGAAAGAAGGAGAAGTGGTTGGAAAAGAGAGAGAGAGAGAGACAGAAGGTGATGTGGGGGAGATGGCCCAATTTTTTTCACCTTAAATAAAGGCTGTTTCAAATGCATAACTCCCAAAGAGGAGTGGGAAAAAAATGCATATAATTTAAAAAAAAGAAACAATTCAAGTTGTTTTTGCCACCACTAATAGCTTGTGTTTTTTAGTACTATGGGACACCACTATTTGTGCACCTTAGCATGCATATACCCTGTTATGTTTCACCTTCTACACCCACTTACATCCAATTGCTTTCTTGCCTTCAAAGCATTGGCACCAAATTCTAAGTCTCATTTCCATACAATGCATCTTTCTCCCAATACACATTTCCAATAGCCTCATCAAACATGTGGGCTCTATAACTTGAACACCTTTTGTCATGTTAGCAAAGTGAAGTGCCACATAACCATTGTAAGTCAACCTATGCACATGGTTTTTCACTCTTCTAGATCATCGTAACTTTGTGTTCATGGATTCCAAATCCTTCTTCACACCAGGTGTCCTTATTGTTGGTATCCCAAGCTCCTCATTAAGGCTCATTTCGGATCCACTAGACTCTCCATCAATAAGAGAATGCCATGCAGAAATATCAGGCATACCAAGGGGCTGAGCCACTTTCTTTTTTCTATTATGTGATGTACCAACTACATTTCTAGGACTGGTATTATGACGTAGCCTGCCACTCCATGGTCTATCAATAGAACCGCTACATGAGGACTCTCCTAGTCCACTCAATGATTGTGATTGTTGACTTGCATTTTGTGCAACCACATTTCCACTTACATTAGTCCCAATAGAATCTTTTTCAGCAGCATACTAGCATTAGGAAAAATATGGACTCTCCATTTTGCCCCTTAAGGAGTGAATAAAAAAAGATTGGCCTGACCAATGAGAGAGCTGGGATTATAGATCCATGTAACATAGATCTGTTTGTCATATCTTTGCCCAAATCTCTTAAGACAATAAAATAATAGAGTCCATATCTTAAAAAAATAGAGAAATGTCAGATTCCATATCTTTCATGTCAGATGTACCTTGTGGTCAGCACATGGAAGTTGAAAACCGAATTTCATTTTTTTTCATTTTTTTTATGTTTATCTTGTTACTCTCCCTCCTTTTACATTTCACTACCTTTTCAGTTCTCACCTTTTTTTAGCAAAATTTAATTTTGCCATATCTTCTACAACTCTAGTTCGTTCTTCACGAAATTTTACAGGTATGTTGTTCTCCACCTTAGCTCTCTCTCCTCATAAAATTTTATCTCATTTAGACAAAACCTCTATGAGAGTTATGTACGTTTTCTCACATGAACTTTCTCTTATTTGTGCCACAAATAGCTATCTTGATTTGAAGTGGCATCAAATTCTTATGAGTAATGATCATATGTTTAGGGTTTGTCTATGTTTTGTCTTGATGTAAGATAGGTTTGTTTATGTTTTGTCTTGATGTGTTGTTGTTTATTTTCACAGGAGCAAGGTTGTGAGCAACAAGATTGTGCAAATCAAAGCAGTAAATTGCTGTTTATTGCATGTTGTTTTAATCTTTATTGGTTGTTTATAATCTTCTCTACACCACATATAACTATCTTGATTTTAAGTGGCATAAAATACTTGTGAGTAATGATCATAGGTTTAGGGTTTGTTTATGTTTTGTCTTGATGTGTTTATGTTCATTTTCATTAGTTGTAAGCAACAAGATTTGTCTTGCCTGCTATGGGGCCATAAAAGGTTGTCTCACTGACAACATAAGGGATACAATATACAAGATTGGCACTGTGGTGCATTGGATTTCATTGAAGAAGATAAGAAAAGACACTTTGGAATTAGACCGCTTAAATGCCATAGAATCAATTGCGTTGGTGGAGAAGTTTCTCCCAACCAGCATCTTAACCATAAAAATGCATATCCTAGTTCATGTTGTGGATGAGGTGGGTGTGGCAGGGGTCGTCCATTCACGTTGGATGTTCTTTTTGTAGAGATTCATGAAGATTCTAAAAGGGCTTGTTCGTCAAAAGAGATCACCTAGAGGGAAGTATGACAATGGGATGGCTTGTACAAGAATCCCTCATATACATCACAGAGTTTCTTAGTACCATAGACCTTGAAATGCCTAAACTGTGGTCAATGGAAGATGATGATAGGGTAGTTGGAGAACAGCCACAAGGATAAGGGATTGAGAGAAGCATGGATGTGGCCTTACGAGAGATAAGATCAATAAATTTTACATCTTAAATTCAAAGAGTATGCAAAAGTGGATCGAGCAGCATGGAGAGGCCAAGAACGAAAGGAATCAAGCTCATCAAGCTTTTCAAAGGATTCGAACTACAAATCCCTTCATTGCTTGCTATACTTCTAGACTTTCCATCAAGTAGATGGCTCCAACAAACCTTACAAGACACAAAACTTTGTGATAAAGTTATTACGGAGGATGAGGAAGTTGCATACGGTTGTGACTACCCATTGCGTGTAGGTGATTTCATTCATTCTAAGCCTCGATATGTTCACATGTTTTCCAAATATTGTTTACAAATTCTCCTTAATCTAACGATGTGTTATTTTCTTTTATTACCAAAAATTTGCAGCACTGTGGTCACATGGATGCCATTTTCAAGTGCAGCGGATCGATAAGAAGAGAACAACATTCAATTGTGGTGTTAAAGCAAATTTCTGCAGGAAAGAAGGACTAGTGCAAGTGATTCAAATAAAGATGTGAACATGCTTGATTACTTTGGAACCATCCAAGATATCATCAAGGTTGGCTTTAGAAAGTTTCATATGTTTATCTTTGATGTTAAGTGGTTCAAGGTAGTCACAACAAGAGCTCGTGCAACCATATGAAGAGACAGATTCCCGGATTAATTCAAGTGGACTCCACAAAGATATGGAAAGACCAAAAAGATAGATTTTAAGGAGGACCCAAGAGATCTAAGATGGTGGTTTGTAATCCAAGTGAAACCACATAGTATACAAATATATGAAGACATGGAATAGATGGAGATGAAGTAGATATTTGTGTGGGCTAACAAGATAAAGTTCCACTACATGTTGAAGTACAACAAGAGAAAGGGTTAGAAGAAGGTATAGAGATCAAACAATTAGACACGTGAGATGTTTCAGACACAGTAGACGATGATCTTGACGAAGAGCCAACAACAAATGAGGAACCAGAGCTAGAGCTAGAAGATTTAGAGGCCTACATAGATGCATCGTCTATTCTCACACGATTTTAAGGTGGAGGGATTTTCCTTGCAATAGATCTTTTTGGGGCTAATGATCTTTCTCAAGATGAGAGAGTTGATAATAATCAATTATGATTTTGTAAACATGCAAATATTCTCACATGTTATGATTTGATGGAAATGTATTTATTGGTTTCATTTACTTTTACAAGTATTTTTATATACAAAGAGTGAAAAAAAAACACATATATTTATAAGGATATAAATAAGGTTTTTTTAAAAATAATTTTTGACTTTCATTGTGGCACGTTTTTTAAGACAACAATTTTGACGATCTTACGGACATTTTTACTGATGCGAATATAGAAAGCATTATAGACATATATTTGGATGCCACGACAATCGTCAAAACATAGGCATCGTGTAGTAGTGAATCTCCCAAGGGCTGCAGTTCTCAAGCCATGATGATTGCCTGTATGGTGGAGCACAACAGATTTGGCCTTAAATAGGTTAGGAGGAATAGTTATAAGGATTGGTTGTGTTGTATGGTGGGCTTAGGGGGGGTGTCTATCGTGGGGTGAGATGACCATTCTTTAAAAAAATCTTAAACCTTGTATAGTTTCAAATCACCCTAATGGTACGGTTCATGTAGTTTAGATCCATATTGGGGGTGAGAGGCTATGGGTGGTGAATGTGTATGGAGCTCACAACTATAAAGTAAGGTGTGGAACGTGGGAATGGATCTCCAACCTAGATATTCAGGGCCCTTGCATCCTGATGGGGGACTTCAACATGGTTGAAAGGCATTCAAAGAGCTGTGGGGGAAACACTATACTGATGGGTCAATAAAAAAAGGAATTGGGAAGAGTTGAGGGGAAAAATGGAGCTTGCTAATGGGTGGAGCATGGGCAACTAGGGATTTGACCCTGGCCACACTTATTTTAGTCTATAATATTATGCCTCTTTCTCCAGAATTGAAAGAGTATTCTTTAGCCAGCAAGCTATATGGGTTCCTCACACCCTAAAGGTTGAAATTGACCCTTGCACTACCTTATCTAACCACATGCCCTTAAAGTGGGAATGGTATGTGAAATACTAGGAGGAGGAGAAACTGAACCAATTTCCTAAAAGGAAATTAAGGGTCAACAATCTTGTGCTCAAGGATGATTTGTTTACTGCCTACATTGAAGAAGCCATTAGTAGATTAAGAGAGAGAGAGGGAACAAGGAAGGTTCATGGAGATCCTTTGCCAATGATATGTGAGGAATTATCAGAAGGGTTGGGAAATTGAGAGTCAATGAGAGAAGGTAGGAAAGGAGAAGATAGAGTGAACAACTAGAGGCTGTTCAAAGGAAAAGTCAGGTTGGGAAATTGAGAGTTAATGAGAGAAGGTAGGAAAGGAGAAGATGGAGTGAACAACTAGAGGCTGTTCAAAGGAAAAGTCAGGTTGGGAAATTGATTGAGGAAGAGATAAGCCTTTATACTAGATCTCAAGAATGCTTAAAAAATGAAGATGACAAGCTTGCCAATGAAGGCCTTGGAGGAAAAAGATGGAGAACGTGCAACACCAGGAAAAAACCTGATAGATACTTATGTAGACTAGTAGAAGGTAAAGGAAATATGTAACTAGTGGGATAGATCAGGGATGAAAAAGGGCAAAACTTGGGGGAGATTGACTAGGTAGCAAAGAGATGGGTGGAGTTCCTAGGTTTTACTTTAAGCTTGAACGAAGATTGTTAAAAAAAAGGCTCCAAGCTAAGAACAAACTTTTAGGATTGATCAACCAGAGGGTGGATGCAAAAAAGGCTAGATGGCTAGAGAGAGAGGTCGAACTACATGATTGCTGGCTAGCCCTACTTAAGCTAGGGACAGTGAAGTCCCTAGGTTGAGATGGGCTATCTGTGGAATCCTTTATTGCCTTTTGGCCTTCATTAAAGGAATTGGTATGGAACATATGTAGAGAGGCATTCAATATTCATATCCTAGATAAAGATCTAAAGGAGGGAGAGGTGAAACTTATTCCCAATTAGGCTCCATGCAATAGGTTTAACCATTGGAGACCCATAACTTTACTAACTAATGATTTACAAAATTCTTACCAAAGTCAATGCCTTGAGGATCTCTCCTATTCTCCAAGAGATTGTGTCTCTACGAAACAATAAGGTTTCATTATGGGTAGATCCATATATGATAACATATTTGCAGCTATGCTAGGGAGGGATGTGGCTCACAAGACTAATTAGAAATGCATTCTGCTTCAGCTTGGTTTGGAGAAATCATAAGATTGGATCCATTGGTCTTTTGTGGTGGCAAGGGTAATGAAGAAAATGGTCTTTGTATTTGAGATGGTTTACTGTATTTATGCACTTACCCTTGGGGGACACTCTAAACTGCTTTTAAATAGAAGACTTATGTGAGGGTTTAAGGTGAGGAGGTCTATGAGATGGGGATGCCCTCTTTCCCCCTTGCTGTTTGCTAGTACCTCTCATCCCCTCATTGTGGCCCTTGAAGATGCCTATGAAAAAGGGAGGGTGACTGGACTAAAATTGCGAAGTGGTAAGCAACAGGTAATTCAATGTTTTGCTGATGAATCATTGCTCTTCCTGCTGCTGAGAGCAGAGTGATAATTTGAGGAAGCACTATCCATTATATAGGAATTTTCTGAAGGTTTTGGGTCCAGATGCAACATTCATAAATCCAAGATCATAAGTCTGACTGAAGACAATGACTTTGATTTGTACACTTGGGAATTCCTTTTGGAGTGGAGGTGAAAAACAAATAGCTAAGTGATTGGGCCCTAGAGAGATTCATCTAGAAGTTGAAGAGAGGGTGACCATTTGTAATGTTGTTTTAAATGCCTACATCATGTTCCTGTGCCTAGTGCTTAACATTGGTAAAAGTCAAGAAAATTATGGGGCCTGTAAGGGACTTTCTATGGAGTAATAGGAGTATTAGCATGAGAGTGGTAGCTTGGCTTTCCTAGGACAAACTGTGTATGCCAAAGAGTGAAAGAGGCATTGGTATCCTACATCTACCGTTAGGTGAAATATGGACTCTCATGTTTTCCCCTAAAGGATTTTCACACCTCCTCTCTCTGGAAAAATGGGCTCATGGTGAATTTTTGTCAAATCAAATCAAACGTTGGCAGAGATTGCACATTTGGAATCCATTCATCGAGACCTTTCGAGTGATATATATCATGATGGGAAATTTTTATTATTCAAGAACTCCCCAAATTGGTGAAAACGTGGCATGTAACATGCCATGTCATCACAATGTCTACAGTTTTGTGTCTTTTATTGAGAAGCCCCTGGAAACGAGACTAGTTGTGAAGATCTAGTCAAGTGGAGAGGTCCTGGAGAAGCAATCTCCCAAGGGCTATAGTTCTGAAGCCATGATGATTGTCTGTATACAGCTAGGATATCACATTTCATGTCATGGGACCCTTTTGTACTTCTTGAAGAAAATAATTTAAAAGAACTCACAAATTAAATCATAACTAAAACAAAGACTTGAATTAATTTGAAAAACCAAATAACATAGCATAACACAAGGCAAGAGAAATAAAATAACATCACGATTAAGAGTAAAAGGAGTAAAGGATAGAGAATACCACACAGAAGACAAGATTGGGTGCAATCCCCCCCTCAAGTGTGTAGCTCCACTTCCACGACTTGAGTATTTCGAGAATTTTACTCATAAAAATAGCCCAAGGAGCTTAGAATAGATGTGCGTACGAATTGGTTTACATATTATTTACCATATGAAGTCTCCCTAAGGTTTGTACATATAAAAATCTTTGCCCAAATATAATTGCTAATGGGTCTTGTTATATAAAATATCTTTATGCACATTTGCACATATAATAATCTTGTGCACATTTACACATTCCATTAAGCTGAATCCTGCACAAATTAAATTAAGCATATTTTTGTACGATTATTAATTCATAAAAATTATAATAAAATATATACCTATAATAGTGTGTGTGTGTGTGTGTGTGTGTGTGTGTGTGTATATATATATCCATCGTCAATCCTAGGTCGATGGCCATGAATGCACGAATATAAAGTGGCACAGGTCTTTAAAATTAAAGGTAAATGTTTAGGAGGACTCCATGTCTCTTACATGCTAGCTACTTTATAACCTTTTGTGGTTTTACCTCGAAACTAAAATTCAAGCTTTTAATAGCTTTAATAATCTTTCTAAAAAGCTTAGATAAAACCTAGGAAAAACTTATTACTATAAGCTTCAAAAATCTTAATACCAATATAAATATAAATCTAGGGTACACACTTTAAATTTTTATAACACCAAAGATTTTCATAGACCCAAAGAGAAAGGAAAAGAAAAGTCTTGTAAAATGACCATCGTAGGGTTAGACAAGTAGTCTAGTGAAGCCTACATTAAACTATCCAATTTATCACTCTCGCAAAAGAAAACATTTATAAACTTATCCTCAAGATCCCTCAACTCACCTCATCTCTAATTTAATTATACTGACTACTCATATGTTTTATTCTTTCTTCATCTTAACAAATTTTCAGTGCCTTCTCACTATGTTTAATAGTAAAGCATAGCATATAAATAGGGGTAGTTTAAAATTATGATTTTTGTTCAATTGTTAATTTTTTTTTCTTGATTGAATGTTTAAGAGACGCTTACCTAAAAATTTAGATAAAATACATTTACTTACAAGCTTCTTTGTCTTGTAAAGTTCAACTATTTTGGGCTTAAAATCAAAATCGATAAAATGGCTGGACAAACCTCGACCCGACCACTTTTATTGGTCCTCAGAGAGACTTCTGGACCACATATCTATCTTCTAGTATAGAAACTCACCAACCATGAACCTCCCCCATGGCCATTCTGTGAGGGATGGACTTCTATCACTCTATGGGTGGAAGGAATCGTTAGGGACTCAACAATAAAAGTCATGGATTTGGACATCACGGTAGTTACCCATAATACCTTTCTTGATGCCTTACCTAAGCTGTACAATCTATACTTTTTTGACATGGTTTCTAAAATTTGTATCCACGTACCCAACTATTTGGAACACCATATTAGATAATTTGGGAAAAATCCCATTCCCATTTGAAAAATGGGATCATGGTGAACCTATCCAAGCTTTTCAAAACCCCATCATGTGACATATCATTGGAAAGATCTTGAAGAGTAAGATCTAAATCTATAATGTCCGACAAATTTGGAGTTAATATGCTCAAGATATGCCAAAACTATGTTAAAAAGGTAATTCCCAAAGTATGAGATTTTTCCCAAATTATCTAATATTGTCTTTTGGCAGCATTCTCCATACTAGCTATTACAAACCTCATGAATACTTTTCCCCTACATCTTTTTAGACTGTTTGAGTAGGACTCCTGGCATCCTTAGTCCTAGACAAAGGATGTAATTAAATTTATTTTGTCTTGAAATTGTGTTCCTTCCTTTCGTCTTTTTTTCAATCTAGATTGTTAAAATTGCTATTAGTTTTTCATTGTATTTAAATCATAATAGTGCATAACCTTAAGACTCTCAAAAAAACCAAAATTAATTACACAACATCGCACCAACTACACTCAACAAGTCCTCATGACAATTTGTTTTTTGACTATAGCATTATGACAATTTGTTTTTTTGACTATAGCATTATGACTTGATCATCATCTCATGATCCTCATACATCTTTGGAGCTCATGTGACTCATGACACAATGCACCCATTTAGCATATATATCTGAATGAAATCATGCTAATTTTCAACAGCTACTACGACCGGTGAATGGTCAAAGATCTGGATGCATGATGATGAAGAATGTTTTGTTTTCATAGCCATTGGAAACACCACAGTTTTTACTCCAAACATATGCTTTTGTCACCTTCTAAAGCGGATCGACATCATACGTGGATATTCTATAGAAGATGATTCATCTCGATAATAACAGATGAAGAGTTTATTAATCGACTCCATTACCTTAGAACCAAATTAACCCCTGAGAAAATGATAATAGCTGACCATACCTGCATCATTAGAAGAATGTAAATATTGTTCGACTTCTTGTATTCATTTCTCTTGTTATTTTATAACTTTTTTTTGAAGTTGGTATCTCTTTATCTTTTTCACCATAGCAAATTGTTTCTCCATTTTCCATAATTTTAATCTTCATAGAAAAATATGCTTGTAGTATTTGTGTCCTTTTCAATAATGTATCTTGTAGCAGAACTAGTCAACACCTACATTATAACCTAGTAAATAATTCTTCCAATATTTCTATGTAAGTTTTTTCTTTCTGACAGTGATTCAAACACCTTCCAAGTAAGTTTCTCATTTATATCCTTACAATAATGATCACGCTTAAATATTTATGCATAGAATTTCAAACCATATTACTATAAGTTTTATTTCTTATAAATTCATAATTTAATATAACCCTAGTTACATTTGGAAGAATAACTATATTTTGATCCATTTGCATTGCTTTCTCATTTTTCTCAATATAGAACATCATGGCAATCGAATATATGTAAGGTACAATCCTCTTACACCTAACTCAACCTTATGATGGCGAAATTCATATTTATTATTCAAGTTTATTTTAACTTCAAACAAAAATTAAGCTTTCATCATCTAGACTTGTTTAATTAATCAAGATTGTTAGAATTGTTACTAGTCATTCATATTTAATTTTTGCTTAAGCTCTTGAGAAATCAAATTTATCCGCTTTTCATTTATAATTTCACATGCTTTCAAACAACTTTTCAACTCAAGGTTAGTATTTCCTATCCATAATCAATTTATATGTTATAATGTTAAGCTTCTGTTAAGCTTCTCGTGAATTTTGTTTAAAAACTCGCGTCTCTTTGAGTATCAAAATTATTTTGATAGATAATTTCAATGACACCAATGATGGAGGTATGTATATATTCACTTCCTTTTATATAAATTTTTCATAAGTATTTCTATAATATTTTTCCAACCTAAAAACCTAATTAATAAACCATAGATTCAACATTAAGATTAGTTCAAGTTCATTAAATTAAATAAAATTTCTAGATAGAGAAAATTTGAGTCAAAATTTAAGTCTCAAAAGGAGCTAGCCACTCCGCCTAAAACTTCTATTCTGAAGGAAGTGATGTATGGAATTAATCTGGTGGTATGGGACATTAGATTGGTATACTTACTCTAGACACATTGATGTATTCTATCGTTTACCATCCTATGCGTGTATGTGCAACGTGCCTATGTGGTATGGGACACTTAGACTCGTCTTACATACATTCATTTGATTGGTTCATTGCATATGCATTATGTGTAGATCTAGTCTTCCACACCAATCATCATGAAGCCATCCTCTCATGCGTTTATGCAACTGTATATCGGACATGCCCATATATGGCATGCTTGTGGGCCTCCACTGTTTCTTTCAATTGGTTTGTATATGGAGGGGTGATTCTCGGGTTACTTATGCCTAGCAAACATGTGTGTGGTTGTTATTGAAATACTTGTGGGTTGTCTATATCTCAAGATGAACTTGGAATTAATTGATGTGTTCAATTAATTGTTTAACTAATGTGGACAGTGTCTGAGTATAGCCAATGAAAAGTGAAAGGGTATCGATTAAGGACAGTGTCTGAGTATAGCCAATGAAAAGTGAAAGGGTATCGATTGAGGTGTCTCACTGCATGAGATGTGAGAGGGTATCAATTGAGGTGTCACACTATATGAGAGTACCAATTGAGGTGTCGTATGGCTAGTGGATTGAGCGGTGGTGTGAAGATGATGATCATTTTTGTTTTGTGAATCATGTATTAGACTTTTTATGCATGTTATTTTTTATTTGATAATCAGTGAGATAATCACCAATTTAGGTATCGCAAGAGTTTTCTTGTTGGTATCCCATGTCCATAAGAACCTCTGAGCCATGCCTTTGTGCCTCTGAGCCATGTTCAGACCTCTGAGTTTACCTTTCAAGTTATGACATCAATACCTATAGCATAATCTTATTCTCTCGATAATTTTCTTACACAACGGAGGATAGTTGCTTCGCCAAATGGGAGGACTGTTTACAGGTATAGATTTTATCATATTTTTGATGAATTAATAATCATCCAAAAATATACTTAATTTAATTTGTGCAGGATTCAGCTTAATGGAATGTGTAAATGTGCATAAGATTATTATATGTGCAAATGTGCACAAAATTATTTTATGTAACAAGGCCCATTAGCAATTATATTTGGGTAAAGGTTTTTATATGTACAAACCTTAGGGAGACTTCATATGGTTAATAGTATGTAAAGCAATACCCAAAATTGGGAAAAAGAAAGCCCAATTTGTACGCACATCTATTCTAAGCTCCTTGGGCTATTTTTATGAATAAAATTCTCTAAATACTCAAGTCGTGGAAGTAGAGCTACACATTTGAGGGGGAAGATTGCACCCACTCTTTTCTTCTGTGTGGTATTCACTATCCTTTACTCCTTTTACTCTTGATGGTGATGTTATTTTATATCTCTTGCCTTGTGTTATGCTATGTTATCTGGTTTTTTAAATTAATTCACGTCTTTGTTTCAATTATGAAATAATTTGTGAGTTTTTTTAAATTAATTTCTTCAAGAAGTACAAAAGGGTCTCGTGACATTTCATGGAGACAATGTTCTTTTGTTTGGGAAGATGAAAGGTGGGACATCATATGCAGATTACTTAATTGTAAATTGGAGGATGTTATATGGTTGAGGATTTTGGTGGCTTTAAAATCTAATGTATCTAAGAGAAGGGTTGTAAGTGATTGGACCCTAGAGAGATTCATCTAGAACTTGAATAAATGGGAGGGGGTTAGGGTTCCATTTCATGAAAGGGTCACCATTTGTAATGTTGTTTTAAATACCTACATCATGTTCCTATGCCTAGTGCTTAACTTTGGCAAAACTCAAGAAAAGTATGGGGCCTATAATAAGGGACTTTCTATGGAGAAATAGGTGTAGTAGTAGGAGAGTGGTAGCTTTGCTTACGTGGGACAAAGTGAGTATGCCAAAGAGTGAAGGAGGCATTGGTATCCTATATCTACCATTAGGTAAAATTTGGACTCTCATTTTTGTCCCTTAAGGATTTCCACACCTCCTCTCTCTAGAAAAATGGGCTCATGGTGAATTTTTTGCAAATCAAATGAATAGTTAGCGATTATTGCACATTTGGAATCTATTCATCGAGACCTTTCCAAGTATATATATCATGATGGGAAATTTTGATTATTTAAGAAGTTCCCAAATTGGTGAAGACGTGGCATGTTACATGCCACGTCATCACACTGTCTAGACTTTTGTGGCTTTTATTATGAACCCCCTAGAAACTAGACCAATTTGGAAGATCTAGTCAAGTGGAGAGGTCCTGGAGAAGCAATCTCCTAAGGGCTGCAGTTCTAAAGCCATGATGATTGCCTGTATGTAGCTAGGATATCACATTTCATGGGGACAATGTTCTTTTGTTTGGGAAGATGAAAGGTGGGAAGGTCCTGGAGAAGCAATCTCCTAAGGGCTGCAGTTCTAAAGCCATGATGATTGCCTGTATGTAGCTAGGATATCACATTTCATGGGGACAATGTTCTTTTGTTTGGAAAGGTGGGACCTCATGTGCAGATTACCTAATTGTAAATTGGAGGATCTTTATATGGTTGATGATTCCGCTGGCTTTAAAATCTAATGTATCTATTGGCATTTGTCCCAGGTGTAGGTCATCACTTGTGTTTTGGGAATGCCTAGCAATTAGGGGTACTTGGTCCAAAATGTGTAAATGGATAGAGAAGAGCTTGGGTATGCAAACATGTTGGGGGGACTGGATCTTGGGTAAATGGTCAATTTTAGTAATGAATATATTGGTTTGGTTTTTAATATCATCAGAGCTTGCATCTTGATGGAAATCTGGTCTAGCAGGAATGCAATTGTATTTAGGAAGGCAGTATGTACAGGCTTGCAAGAGTCAGACTTGATGCATAAGTGTGTTACATGTGCTGGTTTGTGTGTAATGTGAATAAAATAAGATGTTTTGAGCTGGATATGGTGATTCAGAACCTGCAAACGAATATGATTTGAATTTTGCCTCAGAGTTTGGTGAGCTTCAAACATACTAGGAATAAACCCCTAACTTTGGTCTGTATGGTGCTGCAGGTGATATTTTGGGAAAAAAAGAAAAGGCCTCCCAAGTTTGGACCAAAAACTCTAAGGTGGTACCGTAAAGAAAAACAAGTTGATCGTACATTTGTCGCCCTCGTAGAAAACCAAGTGCGAACAAGACCCACTATTAAAGTTTGGTCCAAGAAAGGGGGAATGCTGGAAAAACAGTCCCCTGGAGGATGCACTACAGAAGCTATGATGGAGGCCAGAATACTTTTGGAGCATCAAGAAGAGAGATGGGAATTTTTGTGTAAAATTCTGAATGAAGTTGAGGAGTAGTAAATATGGACACTGTAGCCCTGATTTGGTTGTATTTGCAGTTTTTGAACAGTTTCAGTTAATATATATAACTATTATTGATCTGAAAAAAGGAAAAAAACTAAGAGAAGGATTGTAAGAGAACTTTTTGTAAAGGGCTGTCTTTATTAATATTAATATATATAATTACTTGTTCCCAAGAAAAAGAAAGAAAGAAACTAGTATTTAATAAAATTATTTACAAACAACTAGGTCAAATTAAGGAGACGTCTTGGCATTGGCCTGTCTTCTAGTCAAGAATCCACACAGCAATGTATGTTGTCCTTTTTTCAACAACAAAAAAGTTTCAACCGCAATCAAAATAAGCTAGGAGCGTATTTTTTCAATGTCGCCGGCCACCTCGCCTTCAATCTATAAAAATGCATTAGATCTCCTCTGAATTTCGCAAGCCTTCTCTGCTTGAGCGTCGATTAGCACTTAATTACGTCGTTAATTACCATGACCACCATCTTCTCCAGCCAACGTCTAGCTGTGCCGGAGAGTGCACAGAAGGTGACGGATCACGAGAAACGCCATCTTGTGAAGAAATTATCCCAGATGGCCGTGCCGGAGGTGCCCCAGGAGTTCTTGGTCCCCCATGAGCAGCGGCCTCATCCGGCCCAAAGAAACACGGGCCTCCTTCCCTTCGTGGATATGGCAGGCCTTCATGGAGACTCGGAAGCGGACACCCTGAAAGAGATCGCCAAAGCCTGCAAGGAGTGGGGCTTCTTCCAAGTAGGTTAATTACTAAACGTGCCTGCGCTAGCTAGCTTTTAAGATTAGATAATAATGAAGAGGAGATAAAAGCGTATAGCTGATGTGGTCTGTACTGTTTGCTGCTGTGCTGCAGGTGGTTAACCATGGCATACCCGCGAGCGTTATTGAAGGGACCAGACAGGCAGCCAGGCAGTTCTTTGAGCTCCCCATGGACGACAAGGAAGGTTACTCTGTGAAGGATCAGAGCACTGAAGGCTTGCTCGGATATGGCCACACTAACTTCTTCCAAGGAGCCGCAAATGACTGGATGGACTCCCTCTTTGGCTACCTGGCTCCCCCCTCATTGAAGAAACTCGACATGTGGCCTTCCCAACCCGAAGGATTAAGGTCCAACCCCTTTCTCTCTCTCTCTCTCTCTCTCTCTCTCTCTCACTCACTCACTCACTCACTCTCTCACACACACACACACACACACAGTCTCTCTCTCAGTCACTCACTCACTCACTCTCTCTCACTCACTCACTCACTCACTCTCTCTCTCACACACACACACAGTCTCTCTCTCAGAGACAGTACACACATACACCCCCCCCCTTACACACGGACACACACACACTTTTTTTTCCATTATATCACATGGCCCAACACCACTTTGTGATGTGACCACTCTAGGGGCATGGTGGATTCCTACGGCACCGAGCTACAGAACCTTTTCAAAAGTTTGCTCGCCGCATTGTCCAAAAGCCTTGGTATGAAGGATGACCATCTAGAGAAGGCTTTTCAACATTACAACTTGTTCTTCCGAGCAAACTAGTACCCTCCTTGCCCTCAACCTGACCTTGTTCTTGGGACACATGGACACAAGGACCATGGATGCATGACGGTTCTACTACAAGACAAAGATATGGATGGACTTCAAGTGTGCAAGGATGGCCAATGGTTCTCAGTGGATCCCATACCCAACGCATTAGTCATCAATATTGGTGATCAATTACAGGTAAAGTCCTCCAGCCCTAAGTTAACCAGTTTGTAAGAGCCACATCATTAACACACTTAAAACCACCAAACTTGTGCCATATTGTTGTCTTTAAAAAAAAAGGTTTTATAAATATTTAGTGATACCCAAAGATCATGTCTAATAGATGTAGCTAGTAGGGGGTCCTCATCCTACAAGGTTAATTCCTTGCTACACTCCAATAGATGTAGCTAGTAGGGGGTCCTCATCCTACAAGGTGAATTCCTTGCTACACTCTAGTGAACAACTTTTGCCATGCTTCTCTTTTCTAAAAGATGAATTCCTTTTACTACTAGGCTACACACTAGTGAACACCTTGTGCCATGCTTCTCTTTTGTAAAACTGTAAATTTAGGATATCATCTTGATATATATATTGACTCTTTTTTATTTTTTGATTATAGATGCTAACCAATGGCAAGTACAAAAGCGCATTACACCGTGGTGTGGTGAGCAACAATCAAACTATAATGACCCTTGTTGCACACTTGGATCCTCCAGAGAAGGTTGTAACAACACACTAATTGGCACATTATAGTCAAATATCATATTTAGCTAGAGACTGCGACACTTTAATTTGAAGCATAATTGTCCTTAGACATATATCGCATGGATCACCCCTAAAGAAGGTGGTAGCAACCTTAGACGTATAATCAAATATCATATATAGATAGAGACTTGAGACACTTTAATATGTTCTTGGACATATATATCACACTTCATGCTTAATGATATTGATATTTTATGTGCATGTCACTAATAGCATGAATAGCTTTTCTACTTAAGGAGAAAAGCTTGTAAAAGAGAATTAATGGTAAGAGCTTTAATAGTGGCCATAATTTGATTAACTATGTCATAAACGTATGATCTTGTATGAATGGATTTGATGGATTAAGGATATGTACATGCTTTCATCTTGCACTCTTTATTACGAATATCTACAAATAGGGACTCTTGTACCTCACGAGATTGAATAACTTTTCCTCTCTTCTTTGAAACCAAAATCGATTTCGATTTGTGCCCCCTCAAACCAAAAAATCAATTTAGGATACAATATGCATGGGATATTGTGCCTACTACTACTAGTACGATCATGACAATTTTTTCACAAAAAACATGAAGCATAGATAACATGTTTCAACTTTCCATAACTATATATTTTTTTTACAAGACATTGTCAATTGTTCTAGTTTGCTTTTTTCATTCTCTAAATCTACTTTGTTTCACCTATATGTAGATGTGAGAAATACATAAATAATTGTTTGGTCTCCACCATAGTGACATACACCATTTAGGATCATCTAATGCTTATGACATTACTTCCTTCTTCTAGAGTCGATTTTTGTAGAAGGAATGCTCGAATAGATTTTGTAGAAGGAACACTCTAGTGGTTTTACTTAAACAGTATAAATGAAAATATAAAAATTAATATTTGAATATCTATTAAGCTAGTTTTACTGATCTAATATTAAGAGTCAACATTTTCATGATGGTTCTTTGTTCCTTTTAATAGGTGCACATGTAAAGCCCACCTATTCCTCACTAAATTCGACCCCTTATATCTAGTCTACCATTTCTATTATTATAATGTTAGTATGATCCTTGAAGGGAAAGCCCCTATCTTTATGCTTTTCAAGATGATAATTTAAGTTTAGGCATCTTTTGAAAGTGAGTGAATACAATAGTAGCACCCCCCTCCTCTCTCTCTCTCTCTCTTAATATCACAATAATTTCATATTGGGTGGATTTATATATTAGAAATTAGCACTAGTCTTGTAGAAAAAAACCACTTTTGTGGCTTTAAGAATTTTTTGTTTAAGAAAATATTTTCTTTTTGTTTCAAAGAAATTTATATTAGGAAAATAATATCAACACAAGATATTCATTGAGAGATCATAATAAGTGCCAAAAACATTTTAAACATATTCTTCCATAGTCATGATTTCGGTAAATAAATTAGATACTTTTTCAACACCTACAACTGTACGATTAAAAACTATTCTACATGTGCATAGGATATTGGCATGTCCAATATATCACTTTATAAACAAACACTTTTTCATATAGGTATCCTTGAAGTAAGGCTATTGCAATATTTTTATGTTATTTTTAGCAATTTTAAAATAAGAAAGTACTAGATATATAATTTTCTTTTTCCAAAAACTTCCACCATAGGTAGAGGCATTCTAACCAATTATTCTTAAATAGTGTCATGAAATTTTACGTTGGTTGACATTTTCATTTCTTCAAAATTGCAAGACTTGTCTTTTATGTTGATAAGCACGTGAGCTCTCTCTCTCTCTCTCTCTCTCTCTCTCTCTCTCTCTCTCTCTCTCTCTCTATCATAAAAACTTTATATTGTGTGAATTTATGTAAAAAACATTAACCCCCTTTTGTTAGAAAGAAAGCCACCTTGTGGCTTTAAGAAACGCTTGAAAAAAAAAATATTTTTTAGTATATTTATTTTGAAGAAATTTTTAATATAGAAGATATTCATTGAGAGAGAATATCTAGTGCCTGAAAAGTTTTGAAAACATAGTCTTTTTTTATGGTCATGATTTAGGCACCTTTTGTTAAAAAAATCTACCTTGTTATTTTTACATTAAAAAAGCCTTTTTATTTTTAGGTGGTCCTAAACTACTTTTTATTGGTTTTGAACTATTTTAAAGTGGTCCTCAAATACTATTTAGTGGTCCTGAACTTCTAATGAGTGGTCTAACAATATTGTTAAGTGGTCAAAAGTACTATCAAGTGATGCAAAAGTACTATTAAGTGGTACATGAGTACTTTAAGCTTTAAAAACATCATGTGCATTAATAGAGACCTTGTTATAGGACCGCTAAGAAGTTCTCTAGGATCACTTTCAATTACTTATAAGTTTTTTTATATTAAAAACACTTTAGGACCACCTGAAACTGCTTTAGAGCTCTTAAAAGTACTTCATGGACTTTGCGAACGACTTTATAAACTTGTATAAGTACTTATACATGGTCCTAAAGTAATTTACATAGGCCCTAAAATACTTTTAGTATCTGTAAAGAACTTTTAGGTGGTTCTATAGAGCTTTCAATGGCACAAAAGAATGTATTTTAAAGTGATACTGAAAGGCTTCCAAGCACAAAAGAACTTGTTAGTACCACTTGGAAAGTTTCAATAACACAAAATAACTTGTATTTTAAATAGATATTGATTACTTTAAGTTCCAATGGCACAAAAGAAAATAGATATTGATTACTTCAAGTTTCAATGGCACAAAAGAACTTGTAAGTATTTTAAATAGATATTGAGTACTTCCAAGTGGTACTAACAAGTTCTTTTGTGCTTGGAAGCCTTTCAATATCACTTTAAAATACTTGCACCAAGTGCTTTTGTGCCATTGAAAATTATGTAGGACCACCTAAAAGTGCTTTACATCTATTAAAGATATTTTAGGGCCAGTGTAAAGTAATTTAGGACCATGATGTATAATTACTTTAGGACCATTTGGAAGTGTTTCACTATCACTTTAAAATACTTACAAGTTATTTTGTAATATTGAAAGTTCTATAGGACCACCTAAAAGTGCTTCAAATCTGTTAAAAATGTTTTAGGGCCACTGTATAAAGTACTTTAACTCTACTTCATACTAGTCTGAGAGTGTCTTAAGGTGCTCTAGGAGTGTTTTAAATTTTACTTTGATAAAAGTAGGGTACAAAACTAAGGCTCGTCGTAAATGTATAGGATGCTTTACAATAGCACATCTCCCTATCGACTTGCTATACACACATCTCTTTTGTTGGGGGAGACTCGTGTCTGTAATCTCCAAAATTCAAAAAAAAAATCTTTAACTTTATGTGTCATGATGCTACTTTGAGGTTTCTATCTTTGGCATGTTTGCAGGGGAAAGACTTCATCCTCTTCTATTTATAGGCAAGGATTAGGCAGCAAGGATTCTCTTGTGAATAACTAGAACCTTTGGTGCCTTTGGTAAGCTGATAGATTTTCTATTGCCACCATGTCCATTGAAATCATAAACATTAAGTTCTATCATTAGAGATGACCTCTTCAAGAAAAGCTCATCTTTTGATCAGGGCACTTTGACTAGTGTCAAAGTGTTACGAATGTTGGCCAGCACAACTCTTTCGCAACCCATTTCTTCAAGTTGAGCTTTCTTGCAATTGGGATGGAGGAGGAATTCTTCAAATATTTTCTTGTGGGGTAGCTTTGTCGAGGCCCTTCATCTTCTCGTACCAAGAGTTAGCTACAACTCTACAAATCTTCTTTCTTTCCTTCTCGTCATCAAGATGGACCTATTCACTTTAGCCCTTTACTTCTCCTTGGCTTTTTATCAAATCTCCCTTTTCTTTGCAACCCAATAATGTTTTATTTTCTCAATGCCTTCCTGACCAAGAATAAACCTACCTCCATTTTCTCGAACCTCTACATTGTGTAAAAATTCATCTTGTCCCATTGCATGCCCATCAATATTCATCCTGAAATGAGGTGAAAATATTGTATTAGAATATTCTAGCCCTAACCAACCATACTCTACAAGTTTCTTTGACCTTAAAAGATTATTCAGAAAATAGGTATTCAGGTTCAATGGGTGTGGCGGTGTGTTTTAGAGAGAGATAGGGAGAGAGAGAGAGAGAGAGAGAGAGAGAGAGAGAGAGAGAGATTGAATGTTGTACATCTCCTTGCAGCCATCTAGCTATCTTAGGAGGAAAGACCATAGGGAGAGAAGTGGAGGGAGATACACTTTGTGTGTGTGTGTGTGTGTGTGTGTGTGTGTAGCATAAAGATAGAAAGAGCTCATGAATGTAGCACAACTCTTGTGAGCCACACAGGGACATAGATGAAGAAGCTGAGCACAAGAGAAATAAGAGTCTGCCATGCTAGAATAATTCGTCTCGTGAGATCATGAAGATTTGGGAAGAGAAAACTAGAAATAGATAGATTTTATGTGTAGCATGTTCTCTTGTCATCTCCCTAGATATGTTAAGACAAGCATATGAGGAGAACGAAAGAGAGAGCTCTATTGTATTAAGATAATCATATGAGAAGAGAGAGAGAGAGAGAGAGAGAAAGAGAGAGAGCATGACACATGCATGATCATGCTCCGAAATTTCCTAACACACACGAGCATGCTCCCATGAGTGCGTGAACTTTCCATGATAGCATGAATTCTAAATATTCTTTTCATGGTAACTAGTCAGTCTTAAATTTTGAGTATTTATTTTTACAATTCTTAATATTCTTTCTTACTAGTTTGTTATTACCTTTAACCTCTCCTTGTTAGCACTTAACAAAGGAATGTCAATGACACCACTTTTTGAACCACCTAACTCTTGCTTTGACCCTATATGGCTTGAAGCATGCACCTAGAGTATGGTCAAATAAAATATGATAGCATCTTGTTACTATGGATTTTAGATATCTATAGATTTTTCACTTCACTCACAAGGGAATTATGCTAGTAGTCATATATTTTAATAACTTGATTGTCACAAGGGACATTGATGTTTACATTTATGAGGTGAATATGCTCCTCAAGAAGAAGTTTGAGTAAAATATTCAGGTGAGCCATGATTCTTCCATACTTTCTAGGTGGTATAGAGGTGATTAGATCATGTGATGCGATTTGACTTTTACAAAGGCAGTATGCTTTAGACATATGTTATCAAAGGTTTAAATAATAGGTTGTAATATAATCTTAGTGCCATTAGAGCAAAGAGCATAAAATTTTGCTACATATATAGGTAATCTTTTGGAGGACCCTACATTGTGCATGCACATTGTAAGGAGTTTGATTTACATGACTATCAATAGGCCAGATTTGAGCTATGCTATTAGATTAGTGAGTCAGCATATGTAGGCCTCGAAGAAGCTCTACTTATGTGTGACTAGGAGGATAAGGTACACAAAGTCCATAGTACAAGGTGTGAGAGAGAGTTAGCAAGGTGTGAGAGAGATGGAAAAGAGGTGAAAGAGTGTTGGAAATATTAGAGAGAGAGAGAGAGAGAGAGAGAGGCAAGAGCCTTTTGTTTTCCACCCACATGCTTTATTTGGGGTGTGTTCACACATACATGACCTCTTTCTCTCACTCTTTCACTTGTACATCATATATTTCAACAGGGAGGTGGTTTGGTGGCAGTGGCGGTGGCAGTGGTAGTGGTAGTGGGGGTTGTGGTGGTGGTGGTGGTATGAATACTGGTAGTGGTGGTGGAGTTATCGGTTCTTCTTTGGGTCTAGCGAACTAGAGTTTCTAAGATTCAAGCTACGCCAAGTAGTGCAGTTCACGTGCTGACATGAAGGATTGATTTGAACACAAAGAAAATCAAGCAACAAGTGAAGCATCATTTGAAACATGTAGCAAGACATATCCTGGTCGCCAAAGTGTTTTCGGGAGTTGACTGCTACACTGATCAACCTACTGAGTGTGTCTGTTGTTGGGAGTTGTTTGCTACCCTAATCAACCTACTGTGTGTCTGTTTTGTTGGGAGTTGTTTGCTACCCTGATCAACCTACTGAGTGTCTCTGGTTATGTAGGCAGCAATACACTAGTCTATAACAAAACATGCACAAGAAGACGACACAGAAATAGCTTATCGGTTACAAGTGACTGTGCAAATGGAGATGATTACTTAAGACTGATCGACTCATGCGTAAAATATGGATTGTAACGGAAGAATTAGATAACTTAACAAATGGATTCACATTATATAATAGACAGGATGGATATACATAAAAGAAAGATAGACACGACGAATATACAAAAATGATACAGAACGCTCTCCTTTGATTCACAAAGAAAAATATTACAAGAATAGCAATATGTAATAGCCTTGTCAGAGTTTTGATTACATCTTTTATACTGCATACGCACGGTCATAGAGTGGTACAAAAGTACCCTCGTGCTTTGATAAGCGCTAATTTATAGAAGTAATATTGACCTAATTAACTGGTGTTTAAGTACGTTGGATCTGACGTTCTGATGGCTTTCTGGCTCGGTGGTTGTCCAATCTCCGGATGCCTCACAGCCCAACAAGTGCATTGAATCATCTAGGATCTTCCTAACCAAATAATTATTAGCTCAGGACATTCAACAAGCACTTAATTGAGTACTTTTACCTAAAGAGACCTAACATCCATAGACACTAGTAGCAAAGAATCCATGGAAGAAACTCTAGGAATCCCAAAACATGCAAAGGAGAGGGTGACCTCTTCTCCAACTAAATCCTTTAGTTTATTGGATATAGCAAAAGGACTATTGAAATCACTCAATGAATAAGGATCTAGCAACAAGAAATGAATTTATATCCATGTTTGTAGGGACTATTGTGCAAACACCACCATAGGTGCAAGCTTTTGGCTCAAGAGAAATAAACCTGTTGAGACCTAGTGGTGTTACCCCTACATTGAGGAAAGACAAATCAAGTGCTTTAAGAATCAGAGAAGTCTTTTTCCCCACTTTGGAGGAGCTAGACATTGGATTTAAACTTAGAGATGCCTATCATCAATTATGCATGCTAAAAATAAAAAAACAAGAGCTAGACACACACAAAATTACTGTTGAACATATGGAACTCGACAAGTTACTTTTGGTAAGGTTGCATAAAAAGGAAGGGAAAACTCCTAATGACACAATAAATCACATTGCCGAGGCAACAGATAGAGGGAATTTCCCCTTTAGAGATAATTTGTGAAGATCCCAAGGAGGGATCGAAATCAATGGCACAAGAAGAGATTAAGAGAAAACCACATCATATCACAAAGCTCATGAAGAAATTCATTAAGGATGGTGACCCCATGCAACATATAGAGATATTTGAGTCAACTTGTGAGACTTGTGGGCTAGTTGATGATATTATGAAGATTCATTCTTTTCCCTAACATTAGATGGAAAGACTCAACAATGGTATAGAACCTTGAAACCTTAGGATAAAGTTAACTTCACTCCATTGAAAAATGTGTTCGTACATGCTTTACAAGAAGTGGTGATAAGTGGACCCAGTGGCACAACTCCACAATATTAAGCAGCACAAGCACGAGTCCATGAGATACTACATCTCTCAAATTCTTATTGTAAAAGTTTAGAGAGGTTGAATGATGATATCAGTTATTACCATGTTTCTATAAGCGAGTACGGGATACAAAGATGCATGATTATTTGTTTTTGTCCATCCCAACAACACTGGATGCATGTTGCAAGTTGACCTTTGAATTTGAAAACAATATATGCAAGAATTACCACAACCAGAGGATGCCAAGATGCCATTTGTGATTCCACCATCACGAGTCTCGAGCTGCCATGACTTGGGTAATCGTGATAAACTAGTTTAGTGGAATGACGGTTGAAGAATTAAGTATGTCCATTTTGAAAAAGCTAAGGACTAAGGAGGTAAGGGAGACATTAGAGAATTCTTATCTTTACTCTCACAGAAAGTTGAGTCGGTGGTATTTTTGAAGATAAAATCACATAGCATTGAATGTCTTCATCTCAGGCCTAGATAATTTCTCTATTGTGCACATTGTTTGTGATTGGAAAATCATAAAACTTCCATGTGTAAATACCCAAGAGCCTAAACTGTAGCACAATTAGCAACACCAAGAGCATCTTTATCTTTAGCAACACCAGTGACTCAAGCCAATGTTGCCATTGGCTAGGCTAAACAAGGTGTACCATACCCTCACCAACCTTCTAACGAGGGATATATAGGGTACTAGTTGTTTTATATATGCCACCACAAATCCTACCACCATAGCCCCCACCACCTAAGCTCACCCCAAAATCAACCGCGTGTTAATTGAGGAACCATTAGAAGAAAGTGAATTTTCTCTCTAGTCGGAAGTCAACAATGACTATTATGAGGAACCATAAATTGTGCCTAACTTCTATGTCATGTAAGGACATGTTCTGGTTCCTCTATTTCAAACTGTAATGCAATGAAAGGGAAAGAAATTAATTCCAGAGTTTAAAGAGGCCCACAACAACATGCATGCGAGTAAGGACAGCCATGAATTTAGAGCTATGCATAAGCATATTCCCTATGCATAGACTTTGGTATGAGCCATGCATAAACCCTATGCATAGAGGATATGCTTATGCATAGCCCTTAATGCATTCTATTACTGGCCACACATAGAATGCATCATCCATAATGTATGCATGAGGCCTATGCACAAGGCACATACATGGGAGCAGAGACCCCATGCATATATTAAGGACTATGCATTAAGGACTTTAGGGAACGAGAGAGAGAGACTAAATCTGCACAAATTGAAAAAAGACACAAATTACAAAAAACTAGTAGAATCTAAGGGAAAACAAAACCATAAACATGGACAAGAGACTTAACTGCTTACAAGGGAGAGACGGAGAAAATGAGCATGAAAGGAGAGGAGTCCTGTAAAGTGCACAAAATACCATAAACAAGAAAATTTGAAGAACTTTAAAAAACAAATTACAAAATAACAAAAGATCAGGGCTACGATTGGGAGCTTACCTTTTTGTTAGTGGAGCAAGCACATAATGGTTGGAGCTTAGGGGGTAGGAGATGAGAGTAAGGTTTGCACAGGAGAAGGGGCAAAAAGTTCAAACTCCTTTCATCAACGCCCTTATTGGAACAATGTCTTAATTTACCTTGAGTTGGAATGACGATGCTCTCTATCTTTTATCAACTCCCTTATTAGAGTGATTTTCTAATTCATCATCTCTTAAATCCCAAACATATATTCAAAAATGTGGGAAGCGCTCTTTGGGAGGACTTGATTGGTTCCAAAGGGATAAAACGTATTGATTTATCAACCACCGTATTACTATCCAAACGTTCAACCCAGCAAATAAAATTCTTATACTGCTTCAAGCCCCATCTCATACATGTTGGACCATCCCGCATCTCAAACTTTGTCCTAAACATCAAATAGATTCCTCTATGATTTGATTATCTTTGAAATAGTATTAAATAGAACATCAATCAATCATAGACAATTTCATAAGCCCCCTCCTTTCTTTAATATTTTATTTTCTTGACACCTTGACAAGCTGCGTTCTCTCTCGTTTCTCTGTCTCTTTTGTCTCTCTCTCTTTCTGGGGGAAGTGATCGCTAAGCCCTAATGAAGAGCCTGCATGGTAGCATGGGCCTACAGGCAGAGGACCGCAAATGCATGGACAGCGCGAGCACCTCTGCAACAAGGAGCGAATTAAGCACTGCGAACCGCACCCAGCCGTGTGCTTGGCCGACCATGGACGGCGGCTCCATCACCATGATGCCTCACAGCCAACCGCCTGCAAGGCATCGCCCACATGCCAAGGCACCCCTCTTGGTGTGCGTCCCAAGCAGGCCCGCCGCCTGGTGGTCGGCCCCGGTCTCTTCTACGCATAGTGGTCATAGACTGGCCTCTCTGGGCTACGGCTGCGCAGGAAAGCTTGACTCCGTCCACCATCCGAACTAGAACCCCCCAAAAAAAAAAATCAATCAGGTTTTTATTGGCTTGATGTATGATTATAAGCATCTTTATAAAAAAAAGTAGTTGCGTAACAAACCTGCTTAGTTCTATTTGACATTCGGCCCCACCACGTACATGCTTCCCTTCATGAGTTGATAGATGACCGCCACCAAAATCACACTCCCTAATCCAATTTGACCCTTTCACACAACTCTGCTCTTGATTTCCTGTAACAAGATGGCTGACAACCATCACGTATAAACATACTGAGCACCAACCAATTCACCCACCCATTCAAAGTGGAGGTTAGTACATAGTGTGATCATGTCTACTTCTACCATGAACAACCTCACTATAGCCAATTCCCTCACCTCCTCTTATGGACAACTTTGTGAGTATCCACTCTCGACATACACCACCATATATAGTGTGAAGAAGAAAAAATCCTTTCTCCATTGCTCACTTTTGCACATCATGCATTAGTTGTGGCAAGCAAGTACAAATGAGCCAACCCCAACCTGGAACTACATAATCGGCACAAATGTTGTTGTTACTGCTATGGCAAGCTCAGGGGGGTAAAGACATTCCATTTAGTGGGAATCACATGAGAACTCCAAAATTTCTCTACTCCCGTAGATGTGGGAAAGTCAGCCCATAATAAGCTTGTAGCAAATACAGTATTGTGTCCTTTGTACACATAGGGGTGTTCCACATTTTTAAAGAGCTTCTTTAACACCCTACACAACTCACACATGGGCATCAAATTAGATCCCATAGGTTTATCATAGTTTCTTTAACCTATTTAGCCTCTTTCTTTTCTACACTCACCGATGTGGTCGAAGAGAAGAAATGAACTCAGATGTTGTTAAAATGTTTGCTTTTATAGCAACATGATAAACTTGGGGTGAGTTGTCTTCTTCCCCACTATCACCCCCATGACCTTCTTAGCAAAACACATCAGTGTACATTACATAAAATGAAATGAATACTACTTTTGTGTTGGACATGTCACCTTGATCATAATCCAAGTTCTCCTCGTCTTCAAAATGTTCATCTCTTGGTGAGGTCTCAATGTCTTTCTCAAGGTTCAAGCCCCTTTTTCTGGCTGGTTTGTCCAAGCCCTTCTCTCAATCTCTCTTCTCCTTTTCATCTTCTTTGTTGAAGACTGGTCTTCTAGCTTTCCTTTTAGCTTTTGAGTATAGCTCTGAAAGTCTTATGAAAATAATAATAAAAAATAACTATCAGTACTAAATGATGTTCTTACATTTGTTACAAAAGTTTAATGAAGTCGCTACCTTTACGTCAACCTTCTTCACTTTAATAAACATTTCTAGAAGGATACTCAAGCCACCATGGTGTAACCATGACCTCCCATTGTGTGAGGCCTCCTTCTTCCTACCACGCATCTAGAAACATGGTCTGTGGACCCTTCTCCACTTGCCAGACCTGCTGCTCATCAAGATTTCCCTCAACATGCATTTTAGGCAACCACCCAAAAACTATAACGGCAAGTAAGAACATGCTACAAATACATGGAGACAAAAAAGCATCAATACTTTGAGATTACCTATACAACATTTGAATCTATGGTTACTTCTCCGAAGCAGCAGAGCTCTTCATCTCACTTACAAGTTCTACAAATGCCTCATGGAAATGCAACTGTCAACAAGACCTAAAGTACTTAACTGCATCACCTAGAACTTGTACTCCCCTTCCATTAACATCCACATCAAGTTGCATAACTAGATCACGTGCAAGGTCTATCATTTGGGAATAGTATGTTTCCTTAGAAATGTACTGCCTCCAAGATATGTTGTCCCTTGGCAGGCCCCAATCCAGTTGTTCCCTCTCATCCTTAGTGAGGAGGACAATCAAGATATCTTTTTCCTACAACATGTTAACAAAAGAATTATTCATACATAAGAGAGTCCCAACAATGTCCTTAAAGTCCACTTAATTCAAATGAATAAGAAAACCCACTTCTCACATGAGATTTTTACCGCTGCAAGCATTCCAAGCTTGTCCTCTGTGTGACTGCCTTTGCCTTTTCCCAATTCACTCAGTATGGAACTTGGAAAAATCCTTCACCATTTTTTGGTTTTTCTAAGGATGCTTGCTTGTATCCTTTAATCCTCACCTTGTCCTTTACCTTTTTCATTGCCTTGGTTCTTGTTTCCTTGCACTCTTCTAAGGATAGAGTCGTAAAGTCAATTTTTTACATTTCTTTTTCACATTTTTTGTTGAGCTCCTCCTGAAAGAAAGCACCAAATGCAATGAGATAATGCAAACAAGAAAGTAAATGAATTTAAGAGTAAGAGGAAAAATAAAGAGAACAAACATGTTACTTACTCTAAGTACAAATTGAGAGAGTGTTGACATTGACATATTGTACCAATGCTTTGTTCTAGCCAATCTCTCTTGTGCTAAAGTTTGATTGATCCATCAATTCTTCCTCACTAAAATAGTGCATAAGAGTATCCATTCTAGATGGACCAAACTTACACATGAGAAAGATGTCATTGGTGTGGAAGAGTATGTGGCACATGAGTACAAACCAACCTATAGGAACATCAACATATTTATTGACTATGTTTTTGCATGTACATGAAACAAAGGGAAAAACTTTGTGGTGCACCATCCAATGTGAGATCGATATAGAAAACCCAGTGTAGTTGGAAGAGGATGAACAAACAGAAGCAGATACAGATAATAAACAGAGCGAGCAGAAAGATACGAAGATAGGTGGGATTCCTACGATATGGATGCGGAAAGATTAGGCTATTTACTTCTGTAAGAGTTAGAAGGACCTCTCCTTCGTGTGACGAACATCAAAGGAGAGAAACTTGCATCGTACTCGTACATGCCTCTTTTTTTTTGTTTTCCCTCCACACTATAAAAAGGAAAAACAAACTGTGAGCACAATTCTTTACTAATTTACGATATTATGATAAGTAAAAGAAACTAAAATCTTACCTCTCCTAATTTGGTTTCCCCATGCCTTCAACCTATGGTTTCCATCCCATATACAAGGAACTTGTTTCCACTTAGATGTGTCCACTCACGCTTTCTTATAAGATCAACCTCAAACACTTGATTTACACTCTGCCAAACTGGCCCCCCCAACTGCCCCAACTGGCAACATCATCATCTGATAGTAGCATTTTTGGTTTCTCTATCCTACTCAATTACACAAGAAAGTCTCCCCTTGTTGGATCATAATCCTAGGAGTCAAAATTGGAAGCCAGAAGTGTAATATTGGCTCCAATTTGTTCTCATTGAAGGATTAGGTATAAGACGACATAAAGGGACATAAGGTGGTTCAATTTCAACCCAAACAGTTATAGACTCCATACATTTCTACAGTATGTCCATTTGAATGTGCCTCCCGAATCTTGCCACCCCTGCATCCATTTTTCCTATTTGTGGTGGACTAGAAGCATTATCTTGATGTTCAATGAGTTGGTGACTACCTGATGCTTCACCCAATGATCCCAAACTTTGTGGAGGTAATTCATGAATAACACTTTGTCTTACTCCCTGAGACCTTTGCGTATGTTCTTCTTGCACTTCAAGGACAGGGTGAGGTAGGGTAGAGGTGTGAGCTGAGGAGACCTCTAATTGCTTACCATGTGGATTTGCAGCTTTAGCGACCTTTGAGTTGCATTGGGACCTGAGGGGGTATCGATCACCTCGGCTAGATGTAGACATCTGCTAAAAAATAAAAAGATTTAAAGTTAAGGCCCATCAGAGTTAATAAGGTTAAAACTCACTCAATGAAATTAATAAGATTCAAAGTTAAGACCCATCATCTCTTCTTCTGCAAATGCAAAGCCGTCCTTAAGAGGGAAAGCACAGGCACAACCATACAATTTCTAAAGCTAATATCGTAATGTAAGAAGTACATACTCAGCAAAACAATTAGTCCTATGTCAAAATAACTACATATTACATGCAATTAGACATTGTAAAATGAAAGCTTTTAACCTCTAGGAGCCATTAGGTCTCAATTGCGGCAACAAAATAAACACAACACCTACTAACAGAAACCCTTGAAGTGATCCACCATATGAAATTCTACTACAACTACTTTGAATGCCCTATTGCAGCAGTCTCGTGGCACACTAGCATGGCACCAAACCATGCCCAACACCACCTTGCCCAACATCGAGCAGCATCACCACCGTCGCGCTTCTCCAGCCCAAACTGCCACTGCCTAGCCAGGAGCTTTTTCTCCACAAGGTTTGCATAGACAAGGCAAGACTTCATGCTATTAACACTTGCCGTGTCTGTGGGTGCCAACGTTCAAACATTTGTGCAAGGTCCCGTGGCACACCAGCATGGCACCAAACCAGCAGCCCACCACCATTCCCAACACCACCTTGCAACATCGAGCATCAACACCATTGTGCCACTCCGACCCTCACCTTGCCAATACCCAAGCATCACCACCACTACTAGCACAAGGTCTGCACAGATAAGGCAGGTCTTCATGCTATTAATACTTGGCCTATCTGTGGGTGTTGGAGTTCACAGAACTGTCGAAGGTCTAGAAAGATGAGGGTTCACCCCCAAGGAGTTTTTACTTTTGCCAGGTCTGCGCAGACAAGGCAGGTCGTCATGCCAGGTCTTCAAAGACCTCGCGTGTCTATCTCCATGCACAACAACGCAAAGCAACTATAGACGCGCTTGATAGATGTAAAAAATAACGGGCGCGTCTATAGGCGTTGCTTGAATAGAGAAATTATGGGTGCATCTACAGCCACGTCTAATAGCGCGTGTATTTGCGCATGTATTGATGTGTCTATTAGGACGTCTACACTGAGAATCTAACATTGCGTCTAACATCGCGTCTATTTACACGTGTATTAGGGCATCTATTGACGCATGTATTAGGGCGTTATTAGTGCATCTACACTGAGAATTAGATGCGTATTTAGATGCAAAACAGAGAGTACAAAAAGTGAGCTTTTGGTGTAGGCTGGTAAATGTACATCACTGCTTTCCAAAAATTGCCCATGATTACCAAAGCACATAATTTTAACAAAAACATCAATGCTTTTTTGCAAACCCACATATACAAAAAATAAGTGAGGTGAGGAGAATGAGACAATATGTAAAATAGTTTAGCCAATATCAATGATGGGCTACGGTTCAATCTCATCCTCAATGAGATCAACCCTTGCCAAACTATCTACTTCAAAATCCAAACAAGTGTTTAGATCGACAAATACATTCAACCCACTGCTACTTGTGCTACTCATGTGCTCATCAAAATCAGCATTACCAATGGTAGGCTCGTCCTCAGGGGTAATGGCCTCAATATCTGTATCTCCTATCACATGATCATCCTCCTCTCTCGTATCACGGTCATCATCACCTCCATGGCCATGATCATCCTCCATACGCTCCATATTCGTAAATGTACCATTAGGGGAAGGTTGAGGTCTATAGGGGTCCTTTAAGCTGCCATATTATGATTTTAATGACTTTTTGTTAAAATGTTAAGTTTCTTTGACTTTAGATACCTTCTTATTCTTCAAATGGCTAGATACCTTCTTATTCTTCAAATGGCTAGAAGTTTGAATTTCAAAGTTTTCCGCCAAAATTGAATTTAAAATTGAGTGGGCAAAACCATATCATGTGACATATCTATGGAAAGAGCTCTTTGAGGCTGGGTGTGTTGGTCCTAAGAACAACTGCCAAACTGCCGTAGTAGGTGAGATCGGTGAAATTAGCGACCGCCTCTCTACCCACGGAACATGGGGAGGGGGGAAGGAACGGCTGCGCTCCTAGTGATTGACTCTGGGAGTTGCATCCCACCCTAAAAACTGTGAAGAAAAAGAAGGAGAATCATTCGCCGCATTATCACCAATCATCCTTCGAACAACGACGTTGTGGCCGCCCATAGTAGGAAGCACCAAATCAGGAGGTCTTTGAGAACGCGTGCGCATGCAACCACATCATCAAGAGAACATCATGGTTGCCAAGTGTATTATGTTCTTAAGCACTAGTACAGTAATACGAGAATGATTACCCTCTTAGCATACATCATTAATTGAAAAGGTAACCTATACTGATAAATGAATACATAACTGATCATACACAGTGCGACATGATTAATGCTTCATTAACACAGAAGATTGCTAAATTTTTGCATGAAAGGATGATTGATTGACTCATTGATGGCCCTTGAATACACATGTATACAGCCTTTAAAACAGCTACATGGTCATGGGATTCAGACAGGCACACAACCTCCCATTTACACCCCTTGAGATCTCGTAATGACTATTCATTTAAGGTACGCATGTGGCATTACACTTGCAGTCCGTACTTGCGGTGTGCGGTCTTGTAGTGTGCAGTCCACATAACAGTTAACACCATCCATTGCCAAATCTAGGCATATGAGGCTCTTCTTTAAACTTAGGCCATGTATCCTTAATGTGTCTCCATATGCAACAAGGTTTGTATAAGATGCCATCAATGGATCGAGTTTTTTAGCATACTAAGTCATTAGCGACTTGCACTTGAACATGTGTTGGATTCTTAGAATGATTAGAAAATGCCTTAGAATAATGGTTCCACCTTGGAAATCTTGTCATATCACTATGAGCACCAGATTTTACACACATTTTGGACATGTTAGTGAGTGAGCATTCACCAGCATCCCCACATGGAAGAGGAAATAATCATTGGATCCTACATGTATACACATGTAATCCATGCTATTGGAACTTAGAATATTCTTTCCATCATCTCGTGACTTAGGCATGGAGTTTAATATCATACATCTGAACAACCTTACATAATTATGATGCATGATGTTTTGCTAGCTAGTTTATTTTTGAAGAGGATGAGATTAGGAAAGAGAAAGAGGAAATAGAGATTACTTGAATAATTCTAAGAAACTGATCCGAAACTGATCCAAGAGTTTGAAGATGTAATTCTTTGGACATTGTGCCTTGACAATCCTGTCTATTACTTTAAACATTGCTTCAATTAGCTCACCCACAAAATATTCTTATACATGTGTCCCCATATCCTCTTGCATGTGTGGCTCCATATCATCAACCACCAATTCTTCTCAATGTTATCATTGTTATCCTCTATATGTGAATAATATTACATACCTTGTGGCTCACATCCATTTTAAAAAACAATTGTATGGCCTCATCCGACACATGTTGAACTCACATTTAGTCCATACATCAATATACATTCTATTAAAATGATCCCACTATGAGAGGCAGGTTCTTCCTTGAAGAGATAAAATTGTTTACATGCTCCATTGACAAAAGGTGGAGATATTAAGAAAATGTTAGGGGGGGGATCAAGAGAGATCAAGGGCATTTCTCAGAGAGATGAAGAGAAATGTTATGGGGATATGAAAATGTGGGTCTCTTTTAAGTAGGAGCATGAGCTATGAGTCAAATTTGTTAATTTTTATCCATTTATTTCATAACTTACGGCATCATTTTAACCATTGACATAAGGGCATCCATAGTTGTTGACAATAATACCAACCCTTAATACCGACAAGTATACTGACATTGTAAAAAAATTAGCATGAACATTTACACTGATGACAAAGAATTAAGAAACAGGATATGTTTTGTGAGTTGTTTTTGTTTGAAACTCAAAAAACCCAAAAGTCTCATGCCTCTTTCTCTCAAAAAGTCTCATGCCTCTTTCTCTCAAAAAAAACAAAATTCCTCTCTCCTTAGCTTCAATTTTTTCCACCTCATCTTCTTCCATGGCCAAGTGCACTTGCTCAAGATTTCTGTTCAAGGATTGATTAATTTGAACCTTCACATAACATCGAATCTCATCACATGACAATTTAAAGCAAAGCTTAAGCTAATAAATACTCACATTATAAACAAGCTTTACCAAGCACCTACAAGTAAGAGAGTACCGAGGCTCAATTCCCTTTGTGTTCTTCTTTCTAATAAAAGTAATTAAATTTCTATCGCTCTCTAGCAAATCTTTTGTGTAATCATCATGATTGGCATCATGATTGGCATCATGATTGGCAGCACTAATGTTGGCATAGTTTACAATCACATCCCACAAGGTTGTGGGTTACCAAAGCATGTGTGAATAAGCTTTAAAAAACGAACACAAAAAACTATAATTTGAATGAGCAAAACACCACATTATCAAGGTCTCAAACATAAATTTATATGCAACTTACTAATTCATCCTTTGCAGGCTTTCCAAGAGAGTGATCTCGCTCACACATGTAGGATCAATGATCGTACACAATACATGATGGTGCTTTGCTCTTGTTTGAGAAAATCATTCTTTATTGGCTGTTGTCCAAGCCACCATATGATGGTTTCACTCCCACATGTAAAACCTCCTACCCTCAAGCATTTTCAACTTTGGTCTACTTCTAACCTCCTCCTCAAATTCCCTGTTAATGTCATGCCAAATTGCATCCCATCCACTAGTAATCTCATCATTAACAGGTAGTCTCTTTTTCACATGTCCAAAGAGAAACTATAAGGTATTGAAATATATGATGTACAAGTGAAAGGGTGAGAGAAAGAGATCATGTAGGTGTGAACACACCCCAAATAAAGTGGGCATGTAGGTGGAAAAGGGATCTAGGGTTGGCCCAATTCTAGCCCTTGGTGAACCCTATATAAAGGGCAGGACGCTTCACTTTTTGTAACACAAGTAACACAATCAAGACATTCATAAGGTGAAGGTCAAGCCAACTTTGGGGTGGCTGAAATAGAAGGTAATACAGAAGCTTTCTATACATCTTGTGTTCTTGCTCTCTCTCATATATGTTGCTCTATTTTGCCATCAACTATTGCTTCCGTTGTGCATACTCCCCATGATTTTGACACTCCCCACTTTCTACATTACAACATGCTTCAACGATCAGCTGTCTCATGGACAAGTATCCAAAATTATTTGGGAAATCCAAAGAGGATGTAGTAATCACATCTGTCTCTTTGACAATGCCTGGCACATGAACATCCTCGGCTCGATGGATCAGAACTTCAAGAAAGCCACTTTTGTCCCAACTTTACAAAAATGTGCCGCTCTTTGGGTTGCTTAGTATGCTCATTTCCCCACATATGATGCAATCAAGGATGCCTTTCTTCAAAGATTCAGGGAAGATAAAACCTCCATACATGTGCTTGATAAGATATGTTGGATGAACCAAAAACGCCTCACGGCTATGCTGCTAAGTTTTGGAAGCTTCTCCAAAGACTGGATGCGTCTAATTGGCCCACGGAGGAGAACCTCAATTCCTATTTCATGAAGGGATTAAGCAAGCAGTTGAAAAGGGTAGTGACTAGTTCTGATCTTGCCACAATGACTCTGGATGGTTGAATCAGCTCTCATGGTAGAGTGCATGTTGGTAGGGTCCATCAAGAGCAAAGGCAAGAGCAAGAGCAAGTGGAATTCCAAAAGGTCCTCTTTCGACTCTGAGGAGGAGAAGGAGGATGATTCTGATCACTCAACTTCAAGTGAGGAATCAAAGGAGGAGAAGGAGGATGATTCTGATCATTCAACTTCAAGTGAGGAATCAAAGGAGGACGAGGAAGATCGCAAGGCAAGGTCAAAGAGCAAGAAGGCAAGAAAGACAACCAAGGAACTGATTGAGCCATGGCTCAATTGACGAGTGATGGAGTGAAGTCCCCTAGTCAGGCACTTGGTGTGTTCGAGGTGTCAGAATCATGGCTCTTGTGTGCCATTTGTAGAATCACCACACATACCACAAAGGCATGCAAATACAATGGGAGGAAAGCACATGTAGTCTAAGCAAACATTGTGGAAAGCTCAACCCGCTTCACTAATGGCTCCACAGGATTCATACAGAGAAGGCCACCAATCCACCCACGTGGGAATTTTCCTCCCGCTCATTTTGGCGGGCCATGAGGACAAGGAGTGTTACTACGTCAAGGGACTCCACCTTACGCAACAACTTAAGCAAGGTTCCACCCCACTTAATCCCTTCCCCGAAGACTACAAGGTGACCCCAACCAGTAGTGCTTCAACTTTTGCCCAAGCCCCTAGCCACAAACCAAACCCAACACCCTTCTTGAATCCTCAATCAGCTGGAGTAGTTACCCCCAGTCCCAAGTCCCCAGTCCCAAGCGTATATTAACCCTGTCACCACTAGTCCGTCCTACTTAGCTGCCCCCCATGGCTACTTTTGTACAAGCCCCTTCACTGCCCCAGGCCACATCATCTGAACAGGGAGCTCAAGTAGCCACGGTAGCATACACCAGCACCGCTCATCCTGGAGCAACCCTAACATACTTGACTCCCTGCCTATGTAAATCCCATATCAAGTAGGCACTCTCCCAACCTATCAATCGTACCTCCCACCCGCGCTAGTCCCACAAGCACCTCAAGTTTATCAAAATCCACCCCTTGGTAGTCTATGCGGCAGCTCCTCTAGTACCTCTGGCCCCGCCAGCAACACGTATGGGGCCTGACCTAACCAAAGGTCTGCCAATCATCGTCCTCCCAAAAACCCCACCCGGCCTCTTATATGCTACCATTGTGGGAGGAGCGGTCACATGCAAGCTCAATGCACTGTACCAGAGGACTCGCCCCCATTCCTCCATTGCCTGGAGAGCTGAGACTACTACACCTGGGATTGTCCTAGAACCCCATTGGTTAACAGTCATACAGTCATGGTGTCTTGTTGGGTCACATTATTTCAATCAATGGTCTTTCTCTCTAGATCCTCACAAGATCATTGTTATTCTCAAATTAGGCCCTCCGTCCAATCCTAAGGCATGTAGGAATCGCTCGAGCATATTGGCTACCAACACATTAGGAATTTTTTGGACCTAAAGAGGGCCTCTTGGATTAACTTTTGATTAGGAATGGACTAATAGGAAGAGGGCTAGGTGCAAATTTTTTACTTCTTTGACCCTAGGGGGCCTAGGCTTTGGTTTGCTATGGGGCCTAATTACTACTCTTGTCCCCCCACCTCTCTTGGGCCCAAACTTAGAGGTCCCCCCACCTAGAATCGCGTAGATGAAAAACCCTAAAAAATAAAAAAAATTAATTTTTTCCCAAAAGTGTGTTTTCCCTCTCAAACTTCCCCCCAACATACTCTAGGTTTGGAAAGCTCATTTTGAACCTCTTTCTTTCTCTTCTAAGCTCTCCATTGCTACAAAAACTCCATACCTCTCAAGCTCTCCCTCCTTGTCAAGCTCCCTTAGTCTCAAGCTTCCTCCTCCACTCTTCTGTTAAAACAAGCTTTTCTTTTACCTTCTTCTCTTTTCTTATATTCATGGCCTCTTCCAGTAATGTGAGAAGACCTAGGGACATGCAGCCAAGCTCTAAGGGACCACATCGAGTGCATCAAACAACTGTGGAGTATGCTACATCATTGGAAGGGGCGGCTACAAGGCTTCAAGTATACTAAGAAGGAAGGACCGGTTTCCATAGTGCAACATGTGTATACCCTTGGAGCCCTGTACATTCAAGGCCAATGACCAAGGTTTCCTTCAAATTGTCAGTGTAACATAAACACAGCTTTAACAACATGCTAATATTGGATTTTTTGTTTCAAATTTTCTTATGATTCTCCATTTTCTTATGTCTCTCTGCAGATATTTTTCCCTCTAATTATGTTGAGGATCAACCACTCCGAAGCCTCACTGGAGTTTTCTATGCTATGCATCCATTGGAGAGGCAATGTTTGTATGTGAAAGCCCAAGTGATCTTGTACAGAACAATATCTTTTTCTTTTCTCACTCACATTTTGTAGATAAAAAACCAGGTTTATTTGGCAAGCTAGAAGAGATCCCCAACCCCCCTCTTAACAATCCCGAATGGCCCAAACCTGATGCTTGGACCATCTTATGCTTAAAGTTTAAGATGGTAAGTGATATCAATACATCACTCAAGTTTTCAAAGGCATCTAGGTCAATAGGGCTAAATTGGTTTTGTCCTTTACATGTTTTTGTGCACATGTTGAGGTATGGTCTGACCTCATTCAAGGATTACTAGGAGAGGGTTGGGAGGTTAATGAGGGGTCACATCAAGGTGATGTGTACAAGTGCAATGTAGTAGATTCTACAGTGTGTTTCAGGTTCTTGAAGGCACGCTCTATTTTGTACAAGCGTCTGCACTACCAAAGATGGATGCAAAAGCACGGGACATGGATCCCACTTCAAGCCTCAGAAGAAGAAATTATGCCTATTGAGGTAGCTGTGTGATGATGCAAAATGGATGGATTGAGCGAGTGGCAGCAAGCAAGCATTGGAGCCTAACAGACCTGCGTCAACACTTTAGCATCATGGGCTTTGACAATGTGGAAGAGTCAAGTTTCAAGTTGATGAGAAGAAAGGTATATCTGATTCCACTGGATGTCTAGAGTTAACCCTTACACTTTCTGGTTATTGTGCCACTTTCTATATTTTTATAGATTGGGAAGTGTAAGGAGAGGACAACCATGGTCTTAGAATCATGGCAAATGGGGGACCTTGAATTTTCAGCAGCAAGGTGCATAGCCCTACCAACAGATAGGTAGTAGGCATGTGGAAGAGCTTGAAGATGAATAGAGTATATGGAAAAATAGCCTTTGTTCTGATGCACATGAGGGGCAAGAGTTTCAGGATCGAGGTGGAGGCAATGACAAGCTTTCAAGTCAACAAGGAGATGGAGATCAACATGAAGTAAATGCCACAAGAGGGGCAAAAAATGAAGAAAAACAATTTTACATTAGATGACATGCTTGTAATTTTGTAAGTAGGCTCTTTTTTAACTAAACTTTATTTAATTAAAATCTTAATATTTTTGCAAACTGTAATTTTTTTGTCTAGAGGTCTAGTGTAAAAAGGCCAAACTTTAAATTTTAACTATAAATAGCCAAAGGTGCCTTCTTTCTCATTTTCACGTGATAGAAACCAAGCATGAGCTCACACTATCTCTTTGCATTCACATGGCTACCCACTTTGACAACTTTTGGGCGGGCAAGAGCGAGCTCTTTGTCATGTTCTCTCGTGAAGTCGACTTTGAAAAGTCGCTTGCCCTTGACATTATGAGACGCAGATTGCATACATGGAGCAATACTTGGCTCCCCACTCCATCTCCTTTCCACATTGCCCCAATGATCGATGGGTGCCTATTGAGTTGCTTAAGTACATTCAACAATATGCCCGCCCCTACATTTAGTGCCTTGAACGCTTCATCGACATCTACATCCCTGCAAGAGCTTACTGTACCTTCAATAAGCAGGAGGGAAAGAGGTTGGGGAAGGGCAATTTAGGAACTAGGTTCCTCTCATGGCTCGCCACTTTTGCATTCCTCATCATCCGATGAGGATTCGGATGAGGAGGTAGAGATGCCTGCATTGCAGTTTGGCAGGGTATTTGAGGGATGACAAGGAAGTGAAGGCAGTAGGAACAAGTGCTGGTGTAGAAGAGCAGCTTGCATCATAGCACTTTCCAGAGGGTGCACAATCTGTAGCTGAACAGCCCACTGTATTAGAAGATGTGGGGCCATCTTCCCCACATGAGGAGAGCAAGGTGCTGCCAGAGCTTGAGATCAATCTCTTGAGCACCATTGTGGTGGAAGGTGAAGAATACTTATTTCTTCATGACCTTGAAAAGACAGCTAGCTTGAGAATGCTTGGTCATTATATGCACGTGATGTGAGGTGGACCTTGATACGTCCAACCTCATTTCTCACCTAGATAGTGCTATATTACCCCTTGAAGAATCTATCGTAGAGACAGTTGCTTTGGTCAAGGAAATTGTGGTTGAGACCGTGGAGCAAGCCCTAGTTCCAGAGGAGGAATTCACAACCTTACAAGACAAGCTAGAGGCTGAAAAGAATATCACTGGAGTAATGGAGGAGACCAAAGCACCAAAAAAGGATGAGGCTAAGTCCTCGATTGACCTCTCCGCCCCCACCAGCACTTTGGCAAAAGAAGACATTGAGCAAGAGGTAATTATCGACCTTTTACAACCTCGAAACATTTGTAATTATGTATAGGAAAATATTTTGATTTTTCCTTTGATTGCAGAGGGTGGTTGAAATTGACGCATTTGCTGGGAGAGGCAGCGGTAGCAAAGACCAGGCCAAGGTCCATGGACATAATGCTGCATTAGCACACTATCTTGGTTGACTTCCTGTGGATGGCATCGCCATTATCCATAGGGACTACATCCCTCAATCTGCCTTCACTCTCTTCTTCTTGAACGCCCTCTCTAAGGTGCTCTGTGTAGCCTCTATGGCACAGAGCACCAAATGTATAGTTCTGATTAAAAAATCCCTTGCCTTCGATGTTTTTGGTTCTGGATTTAGGGGTAAGCTTCTTGCTCGTATAGGTATAGCCAAAAGCATAGGCATAGAGGATCCTCAAGAAATAGCCCAATCACTCCTTGAGCACACTCTACCCAATAACAAGAGAAGGAAGCTCAATATTGTAAGAAAGCTTTTGTAAAGATGATGTATCATTTCTTATTATGAATACAATACAATTTTTGCAAACTTATTTTCATCAAGTATATCATTGTTTTTTCTAGTTTGTACCATCAATGTTTTTGTGAATGCATCAGAAATGACCCTGGGAGCCTGGGGGGGAGTAGTGCCAGAATAGTGCGAATTTTGAGCTTGCACCGTTGTTGTAGAGCCCAAATTCGCACTGTTTTGGCACAGCTTCCTCAGCCCTTCAGGAGCAATTTTGATGTATTGGATGATAAAAAAATATATTTTACACATGATTAAAGGTATTTTTATCTTGAAAATTAATGTTCCTCATAATCAATGTACTCAACTTGATTATAAATGCATCAAAAATGATTCTGAGTGACTGGGGGAGCAGTGCCAGAACAGTGCGAATATTGAGCCTACACCCTTGCTGTAGAGCACAAATTTGCACTGTTCTGGCATAGCTTCCCCAGCCCTCTAGGAGCAATTCTGATACGTTGGATGACAAATAATGTAATTTTACACATGATTAAAGCTGTTTTTATCCTATAAACTATTAATTCTCACAATTAGTGTACTCAACTTCATAATAAATGCATCAGAAATGATCCTGACTGACTGGGGGAGCAGTGAAAATTTTGAGCCTGCAACTGTAGAGCCTAAATTCGCACTGTTCTAGCATAGCTTTCCCAGTCCTCCAAGAGCAATTCTGATGCATTGGATGATAAATACTATATTTTTACACATGATTAAAGCTATTTTCATCTTACAAACTATTGTTTCTCACAATTTGTGTACTCAACTTCATTATAAATGCATCAGAAATGATCCTGAGTGGTTGGGGGAGCAGTGCCAGAACAGTGCAAATTTTGAGCCTGCACCGCCGCTGCTGCAGAATCTAAATTCGCACTGTTTTTGGCATAGCTTTCCCAGTCCTCCCCAGGAGTAATTTTGATGCATTAGATGATAAATACTATATTTTTACACATGATTAAAGGTATTTTTATCTTATAAACTACTATTTCTCACAATTAGTGTGCTCAACTTCATTATAAATGCATCAGAAATGATCTTGAGTGGCTGGGGGAGCAGTGCCAGAACAGTGCGAATTCTGAGCCTACATCGCCGTTTTGCAGAGCCTAAATTCACACTATTCTAGCATAGCTTCCCCAATCCTCTAGGAGTAATTCTGATGCATTAGATGATAAACGCTATATTTTTATACATCATTAAAGGTGTTTTTATCTTATAAACTACTATTTCTCACAATTAGTGTGCTCAACTTCATTATAAATGCATCAGAAATGATCCTGAGTGGTTGGGAGAGCACACTACTACATGTTAGCCTAATACCGACGCTTATACCGATGTCATTCAATGGGGTCTAAAAAAGCCCTGTCATCGGTATAAACGCCGGTATAAGCGCCGGAACAATAGCGTCGGTATAAGCGTCGGGTAACAATACCGGCGCCTATACCGGTGTCTATACCGACGCTCACCGGGGATAATACCGATGGCTATTTCGGCGTCTATACCGGTGCATATACCGGGGTGTATACCGGGGTGTACCGGGCTCTACACCGATGCCAATACCGAGAGATATACCAATGAATATACCGACGCCAGTACCGGGGAATATACCGACGCTGTACCAGAAAATTTTTTTTGGGCAGAATAGTGCTGCCTGTTGCCTGGCTGCCTGCAATGAACAGGATCAACAACAGCAAACAGACAGCACCATTCTGTCTAAAATAGAGCACAAAAACAACCGTGCTCATTTTTTTATTTTCCTGATCGACAAACAAGAAATTAGATTAAACATTAATACTCAAGAATGTTTTGATCATATACCATTAGTTTGAAGGTCATCTTACATCATGGTAATGCCTCCCAATTGACGGTATCTCCTTCTTCTTCAAGCATCTCAAATAAGGCCACAAGGCCATGTTTGTGAGCGTACTTCTCCTCTCGCGGCGATTCATGGCCAACTCCTGCACAAACGATTAACAATTATAACTTGTAGAAATCAACATTTAGCCCACATACATACATTTACATAAATAAAATTGCTACAAATACATCAAGATTAAGAGGCTCCATCTAGCAGGATAACATGTATATGCAGCTCATTAAACACAAATTATTATGCATTACACAAAGCACTATGTAAACCATAAAATAGGGCTTCTTTTCCCCAGCCATGAGGGAGATTTTAAAAAATAACATTTAAAGCGTCAAACGGGCTTCTTTTCCCCAGCCGTTGAGGGAGACTTTAAAAATATTTAAAAAAGTGTCAAACGGGCTTCTTTTCCCCAGCCGTTTTGAGGGAGATTTTAAAAATAACTTATACCTTAGCTTATCTTCTCTCCATACAAAATTAAGATGAATTTGAACAAGGATGGAGAGAGAAGCTATCTCTATTCATAAATAGCTATTTATAAAGGCCTTATGCAAAAATCTAAATGCATAGATTCTCTAAATAGAGCCTACACATTGAGCTCTATACGTAAGTCTTATGCAAGCTTTATGAATAAGGTTTATGCAATCGTATGCATAGTAAGGCTTGTAAGCCTTAACTATAAGCTTGCATAATAAGGCTGCAAGACTTATGCATAAGCTCTATGCATAAGCCAACTGCATAAGTCTTATGCATAAGCTCTATGCATAAGCCATATGCATAAGTCTTATGCATAAGCTCTATGCATAAGTCTTATGCATACGCTCTATGCATAAGTCTTATGCATAAGCTCTATGCATAAGCCATATGCATACGCTCTATGCATAAGCCATATGCATAAGACTTATGCATAGAGCTTATGCATAAGACTTATGCATATGGCTTATGCATAAGGCTTATGCAGTTGGCTTATGCATAAGACTTATGCATAGAGTGTATGCATAGAGCTTATGCATAAGACTTATGCATATGCCATATGCATACGCTCTATGCATAAGCTCTATGCATAAGTCTTATGCATAACTCTATGCATAAGCCATATGCATAAGTCTTATGCATACGCTCTATGCATAAGCCATATGCATAAGTCTTATGCATAAGCTCTATGCATAAGTCTTATGCATAAGCTCTATGCAAGACTTATGCATAAGATCTATGCTATAAGCCTTATGCACTATGCTAACCCTTAATCCTATCACCCAATGGTGTAATAAACATGATCTTGTTTTACATGGATAAGAGATCTTACCTTGATAACATATATAAACTCTATGAATAAAGAGAATACCTTATGCATAGAAAAACAGAGCATAAGAAATATATGTTATATGTATAAGAGAGTATAAACATTCAAAAAGCTTATGCTTTCCATCCATGCAAGGCACTCTACATCAAAAAAAGGTTTATGCAAAAAAACATAACGCATGTGAAGCCTTATGCATAAAGCTCATCCATAAGATTTATACATAAAACATTATGTATTAAGCTTTATGCATAGATCTTAATTCATGCATTCAGCCAGATTCATATAGCTCTATGCATAAACTCTATGTATAGAGCTTGCATAAGCTTACAAGCCCTATGTATAGAGCTTTCATAATCTTACAACCTCTATGTATAAAGCCTATACATAGAGCATATGCATTGAGCTTTTACAAGAAGGCTATGCATAGAGCTTTCAACAAGAAGGCTATGCAAGCTCTATGTACAATGTCCATGCAAGCTTTCAAGAAACCTATGCATAGAGATTTTATAAGCTTGCAAACTCTATGCATAAAGCCTATGCATAGAGCTTATGCATAGAGATTTCACAAGCTCGCAAGCTCTATGAATAGAGCTTATGCATGAAGCTTGCAAGAAGACTATGCATAGAGATTGCAAGCTTATGATAGGTTTTATGCATAGATATTAAATTAATCCTATGTATAAGCTTACAAGAACCCTAAACTAATCCTAAACCATAAAACAGGGATGCAATAATACATAGAAAAAAGCATAAACAAGAAAAATCGAAAGAGGATCTACCTCTTTTTTGCGAAGCTGAAGGAGAGGATTGGTGAAAGATTGGTGAAAGAGCTGCAAAACAAAATATTAAACAAAATAATTAGTAAATTAAACACAAGAATAAGAACTAATACAAAACCCTAAAATCTCTATGCATGCATTAGGAGATCTATGCATACATAGAGAGCTCTCAACATGCATAGAGAGCCAAAAAAACACAAAACCCTAAACGTCCTAATTCTTAAATTAAAAAGTAAAAGCAAGAACATATTAGGAGAAGGAGAAGAGGAGAAAAGAAGAAAGAAGGAGAAAAGAGGAGAGAGGAAAAAAGAGGAGAGGGAGAGAAAGAGACGTTGCATACCTTCTCTGCAACGCTGCCTGCGAAAAAATCAGAAAATACGCTCTCGGCTGTAAAAAACTTACGAGCGTTGGTATATGCTCCGGAATATGCGTCGGTATATGCTTCGGAATATGCGTCGGTATATGCTTCGGAATAACCGTCAGTATGCGCTTCGGTATACGCGTCGGTAAACGAAAATTTGAAAATACCCCGCCCGACTTGTCTCCTGCAACATTACGACGGGCATACCGACGTTCGACATTTGCGTCGGTATTTTAGCATCGGTATGCCCTCAAGCTCTTGTAGTGGCAGTGCCATAACAGTGCAAATTTTGAGCCTGCACCGCCGATGTAGAACCTAAATTCGCACTGTTCTGGCATAACTTCCCCAGTCCTCCAGGAGCAATTCTGATGTATTGGATGATAAACACTATATTTTTACACATGATTAAAGCTATTTTTATCTTATAAACTATTGTTTCTCACAATTAGTGTGCTCAACTTCATTATAAATGCATCAAAAATGATCCTGAGTGGCTAGGGGAGAAGTGCCAGAACAGTGCGAATTTTGAGCCTACATCGCTGTTTTGCAGAGGCCAAATTTGCACTATTCTGGCACAGCTTTCTCAGTCCTCCAGGAGTATTTTTGATGCCTTGGGTGACAAACTGACACATGATAGACACTCCATGTCAAACAAACATGATGACACCAAGATATTGTAAGAGAAACTTAAAATTTTAATTATCAAAAGGTTACAAATGAAAGCTAGATAGGCTTGTTACAAAGGGGGGTTTGAAACAAAAGAGTTGCTTCAAAAAAAAGGTTAACATCTAAGATCTCTAGATCGTGTCTTGCTCGCCTCGAATGCGCCCAGCTCGTTGCATGTCCTTGGCTGATATGGTAATCCTCTTTGCATGTATTTCAAGGAGGTTGGTGTCTTCAAAAAACCCAACAATGTAAGCCTCGGAGGCTTCTTGCAATGCTTCAAGGGCAAACCCCTGCACACGGAACTATATCGTTGGAGAATCTACTTCACTGTGCAAGAAAAAGGGGCTCTTCTTATAGCAACTAAGTGTTCCTCTGATAAAACTTGATTTCTTGTAGAGCCCTATGCCCTTGGCACATCCTTCTCCTTGGAACTCTCTGTGTTGTGTTGGTGCATTGGCGAGGTTGGGACTTCCTTGGCTTGAAGAGCTTGACCTTTCTACGCTTGCGCGCACTTGTAGGAACCTCCTCTTGGTCTCTCTCATAGTCTGAATCCTTCTCCTCCCGTTGCCTCCTCCTGTTGCTGTGGTACCTGTGTATCAAGTTCCTCCCGGGTAGGTAGGGCACCCTGTCCTGGTAGTAGGGTCTTGCTACCTATGGTGCTGCGCAATGTAGGAATGTTTTCACCAACCCAATCGAACTGCTCATCATTGGCCTCTCTATCGATATCTAGGGTGTTTGCATTGTGGTGTCTTCTTCACACGCTTGCTCCCACTAGAAGGTCCTGCATGTGTGTGTGTTGGTGTTGCTGTGGGAGGAGGGTTGGACTCTGGTGATTCCATTGGGCGTGTCCTAGAATCCAAGGGGTCACTCTCTTCCATTAGGAAAATTCTGGACTCAAAAGAGGGCTGTTTCAACAATAATATAATAATAGACACATAGATTGAGTGACATGTAATCTACGAACGAGATTCACCGGTGGTGGGACCTCTGTACAAACCCACCCAAAACGTGGAGAAACTCTTATCTTCATGAAATATTAAAAAAAACCATCACCTTGTCTTAAAATATTTAAAACCGTTTTTTTGTCAGAAACTAACACAATAAAAGAATGTTTTCCACATTCCTGTGTTAGACGTGGAGCACTAAAAAATTCTTTCCACCACCCCTAGAACTAATGAAGCTTGAATGCTTGGAATAGATAGATACACATTCTCCCGGTTATTCCCTCAACTTGGTTTCACTTTTGAATCTTGAAACATCTTTGGCGCCCAAAAAGAACACACCGTCCCTCATTTCATCCTCCCTCCTTGATCCACAAAAGCGGTTAGCCCAGTCATCCACTTTCTGCTACTTCTTCTTTCTCATACGTCTGTTATTCTATCATGGCACCCGAAAGTGGACTGAAACGAGCAAGGAGCAGTATCTCATCTGTTGTGTTGTATAACATAAAAGACGAGAACGAAGAATGGATTCCCCAAGTATACAGGAAGTACTCTTGGGTCACTATGCAGCCAGGAAAACAAGGCCACTACCGAGTGAAGGGAAAGGCATCTGAAGACTTGGCCAAACATTGGAAAGGAAGGATCCTTGACTTTAAGATGGCACCAGGAGGGAAAACTGTCAAAGAAGTGTTGATCCAGCATGTATTCATGCAAAAAGAGATCAACGTGGGACCATTGGAAGGACTTCCAAGACACAGACCACATTGTAAGTGCTTGTGTTTTGTATTTCAACGTTGCAAATAAGGTGATTGATATACATTTTTCTGCCTTGCACAGATTTGTACCCATCCAACCTTCAGGAGTGGGAGCCTGCACAATGCTTGACGGGGTTCTTGAATGTCGTACATGGTGAGGTGGGGGAACTTCAATATGAAGGTCGTGCACCAAGTGATCTCGCAAGAAGTAGAACATATTTCTATGACTCATTTTATACCTTGCCCACTCAATCGAGTCGACATGGAAAGTTGGAACGTATTCCGTTGCCCGCACTTGATAGTCCGGAGTGGCCATTGCTTGACACAGAAGTGATAGAGTCATACAGGACCAAAATGTTTAATGATATTAAATGTGCTATGAAGCCTAGCATTGGTGCAAGAAATGTGCACTTAAGTTTGTTTGTTCCAATTGCATGCTTTGTTCATTTATTTTCTGATTGTAAACAATTGAGAAAAACTAGAACAACTTTTGTGTGCAAAGATGTAGATGAAGTCTGGCTTGATCATTTGTTTGACAAAGGTTGGAGAGTGAAATCATCAAAGGGAGATGATTTGATCGAATGTCGATTGAACACCTCCGACATTGCATTTCGGTGAGTGTTAAAACATTAAAATGTATTTTTGTGAAACAGTAACAACGCTTATTTGATTATACTCGGAAAATTATCCTAATGATATTTTGGAATCAGATACTATATTGCCAGGCAACATCTGTGCATGTCATTTACTTATAGAAGGTGGCGACGAATCAACAACAACTGGGAAAGCATGGACCAAGATACAAGAGATGGCAGACACTCTTGCTTGATAGATATAGTTATGATTCGACAGGGTCACCCATCTTTGACATTGGAAGTGGAAGAGAATTGGACTCTCGAATATGTTAGGAAGGAATTAGAAGTAGCTATTCAGAATCCTCCAGATCAATTTTGCTTCAAGCTCGATGGTCGGAAGCTAAGTAAAAGAAGAGAGCATCAGATCATTTGTAAAGATGTTGCAGCCCCACATGAATTGGAGGCACTAGAAGATATATGATGTGACCATGTATACGGTGACAATGTATTTTCCATATGCAATAAACTTATCTATTCAGAACATTGCTTTTGTAATGCTTTATTGTTTAAAACAATGTAATGAAGGCAAGAATTCCCCAATTGAATTTTTATGTACACAAAAAAAGGCTTAAAGTAAGAAAGCAAGCAGTGAAGGAACACAGTAGCAAATTTGATCCTCTGATTTTCAAATGATAAGTGTATTTACATTTGATGTTCTCCCTCCAATACATGTATAGCTGCATATTTACAAACGTACATTTGTTGGAAGAAGGAAAAAACTATTTATGGCTGGAACCATAGGTATCGGCTTCAGGATGGAGCCAGGGCTCTTCTCCCAAGTATGGAGCCCATGTAAGAGGCTCAGGGGGGCCTATACCCCCTCGTGGATTGGGCGGGATGAAGTCCACTGGCCCGTCTGGAGGCATAACTTCAGCGACCTCGATCAATTTCGCAATCGTTTCCTCCCTAAACGTTTGGACGTCTAGGTCCACGTATCGAGACATTGATGGAAACTGCCATCACAATTCATCAAGGCATAAATAAGATCAACATGACAATATATAAGAAGATAAACAAGCGCACAAATGCGTATGGGAGCTGAAAATGCTTACATCCTCTGAAGGGAGCTGAAAAATGCTTCGTAGCAGCAACATTGCATTAAGTGCAACCCTCCACCCACAGCTGTAGCCATCTTCTTGTTTGGGGACACTAACCCTACGGATGGTCGATCGATCCAGGGTGTCGATGTCCATGCTGAGGCTCTCGTAAGCTGCCATTAGTTTCCTGACTCCACTGTAAACAGAGACCAATCATTATCCTGATCAATCCGGACTTCTAACTCAAACAATAATATGTATCTTAATGATTTTTACTTACAGCAAAACATTTCCATGGACACCAGATGTCGAATTTGCAAGGTAAATGACATTTTCTTGCACGTCGACTAGTAGAAGACTCCAATGGGAACTGCACAATAGAATTCTATTAGTTTCAATCCAAAGGAAGCACTATATAACTCGTGTACGGTGATTCCTATAAACATCATGCGAGAGAGAGAGAGAGAGAGAGAGAGAGAGAGAGAGAGAGACAAACTCACTTTTCATGATATGCCAAAAAAAATACTCGGGCATCGTCCAGCTGGACCTCCCGAAACCAGTTCAGCACATCGAGGTACGGAACTGACTCTACTAGCAACAGTGTTGAGACCAGTGAATCAATCTGGAACACTCGTTGCTGTACATCCTCGGGCAATAGCGAAATAACAAAACTTCACAAGGAAACATATCAAGAGTGAGGCATCAACTTTAAGAGCCAAGAATGAAAAATTGTGGGAGGACAGAGAAAAGAGTATACCTTAAAACACATCTGAGCACTTTGTCGTTGACTTCAGTTTTGGGATCAAACAAAATGTTGATTTCTTCAGCATGAATCGGGAAATAACATCTATGCCCTCTAATATTAAAGGGTACATAGAACTCCGGCAACAAAAATTGCAGCGCCTCCCGATTCATGGCGTGGAGTGCACGAACATTTTCCCTTTTTGTTTGCAATGCAAGCATTGCAGCTTGATGTTCCCTTTGAGCGCTTGTCATTAAATTTTCCCGAGTCTGATGCTCATGATCTGGACCTCCCTCGGTCACCTCTTCAATTCTCACTTTTTGTACAGGCCGGACATCCAAAATTTGTAACATTCGTTCATCAGTAAACGTAATTGGTCTAAGTGACTTATCGTATCTGAAACGAAGGGCTATTAGGCTGAAAAAATCCTTGTTCATTACTGTCACCCTGTGTGCGTGGGCAGCAAGAACGTAACTATCCAAAAAAAATTCGATCATCCAATCTTCTGTGGCCTCTTGCAAGCAAAACAAGGCCGATGCCTTCCACCTAAACAAAATTCCATTCTGCTCACAAATTCTCCTGGCAAGCCTCTGGAAAGGCAATCTGGGAATAGCAGCTGTCGGGTGCTTCATAAACTTTTTGATTTCTCGCAGGGCTGCCGAATGCTCTGCGAAACGCCTGAGTCTAGGCTGCGTTTTGGACAATCGGGAAGGACTGCTTGATTTTCTTGATCTTGAGGCTTTCAGAATGCCCATCTTCTTCCCAGTAGATGAGGGAGCTGCATTATCAATGCGTCTAGTTGTATGCCTTACACGAGCCATCTGAAAACGCAAGAAAAAGCAGAAAACTTTGCTATTCAGTAGTACACGATTAACAATTCACCATAAAGCGAGAGAGGGGGGCCAAGAAAGCAATATGCACTTCCTCGCGTTATGGTGAATCCATTCACCATAACGAGAGATGAAGGTCCACAGAAACACAATAATTTTTCTCGCATTATGGTGAATTCATTGACAACAATAAGAGGCGGATTATCGTGCATTCTTTGAGCTTCGATCTTGCGTTAAAGTGATTTGATTCACTATAACGCGAGACTAAGAGCCAGTCAAATCAAAACAATCCTCCTCGCGTTATAGTGAATCGATCTACTACAACGGGAGAAGGGTTCTCCCGAATCTCTTACCTTTCCGTCTTGCAGTTTGGTGAGTCGATTCACCATAACACATAGAGCAGTATTGAGATTCTAATGACTCGTCGTCTGCTTTACGGTGAATCGAATCACCATGATGGAGGACAAACAGTCGAAGAGAAAACAATGGCAGGGGGCAAACAGTCGAAGGAAAAACAAAACAATCAAGTATTATACAAGAAACACAAAACAATCAAGTAATACACTTTCATCACATTCTATGAGTGGGAATGGATGGAGACTGTCGTGTAGGAGGTGATTTAATTGACACCAATAAGAGGTGGATTATCGTGAATCCTTTGCCCTTTGGTCATGCGTTATGGTGAATTCACCATAACGCGAGTCTAAGGGCCAGTCAAAGCAAAACAATCCTCCTCGCGTTATAGTGAATCGATTTTCGCGAATCTCTTACGTTTGCCTTCTGCCATGGTGATTCGATCCACCATAAGACATGGAGCTTATTGAGATTCTAATGGCCCGTCGTGTGCTTTAAGGTGAATCGAATCACCACGGCAGAAGGCAAACAGTCGAAGAATAAACAATGGCACAGGGCAAACAGTCGAAGAAAAAACAAAACAAACAAGCAATATACAAGAAACTTACAAAACAATCAAGTATTATACAAAAACTTACATTTCTTGCGTGTGAATGGATGGAGACTGTCGTGCAGGTGTTGGAAAGTCGGTTCAGTACTGTGGCGGTAGTCGGAAGTCAGCTGGAGGCAAGCAGGAGGACGGACAAGGCAAAATCGATAAGAGGACGAAAAGGTGGCGTGATTAACGGCTTTGATTAGTCTTTAGAGCGAACACACGTGCTGGCGGGCTGCCAGGGCGACTAGGCGGCGCTAACGTGTCGTATAGCATTAAAAAGGGCTTTGATTAAACTTTATAGCTTGTACACGTGCTAGGTACACGGCGGGATGCCACGTGGCATTCATGGAATGGCGGGTGAAAACGCGGCGCTGACGTGTCGCGTAGCATTAAAAACGGATTTTCTAGGATACTCATCTCATTTATTGCCTCTTTTGGAGTTCGTATTCTCATTTATCTCCCCACCAACGGCCTTTATCTCCATCAACGACTGACTATCTCCTCCAACCCTCCTTCATCAATCATCCTCCTGTATCCAACGTCAAAGACAAACCTCCAACCTCCTTCATCTCCATCTCCTGCGACGATTGTATACAATTCGTTTTCCTGGTATTTTTATCTCCTTTGTGCTTTTTTCTTCTTTTGTTATTTCGTTGTTTTGGTTTCAGTCGTGGAGAACTTCTTGCTTTGTCTTTTCATCGCGTTAAGGTGAATTGAAAACCTATGACTCCTCGCCTTATGGTGAATTGACTGCGAAGAAGAGTATTTTAATTCGTTTGACACCTCCTCTCTCAGTATGGGTACTGGAGAACTATCTTTATTTTTAATTCAACATAACGTTAGAGGCGTTGCCAAAGGATGATAAAGTCGTCATATTGCGGTGAATCAATTCACCACAACGCGAGCGAAGGTCCCATAGGAAGCACAATACTCCTCCTCGCATTATGGTGAATTGATTCACCATAACGCGAGAAGAGGTCCTTGACTTAGCTGCAATTTTATTTGCGTTAGGGAAAATAGATTCACTACAACGCGAGGAGGAATACCTGGATTCCTCTGGCATCTCCTCTCGCGTTATGTTGAATCCATTTTCATTTTCTTCTTTTGTTATTTCGTTGTTTTGGTTTCAGTCGTGGAGAACTTCTTGCTTTGTCTTTTCATCGCGTTAAGGTGAATTGAAAACCTATGACTCCTCGCCTTATGGTGAATTGACTGCGAAGAAGAGTATTTTAATTCGTTTGACACCTCCTCTCTCAGTATGGGAACTGGAGAACTATCTTTATTTTTAATTCAACATAACGTTAGAGGCGTTGCCAAAGGATGATAAAGTCGTCATATTGCGGTGAATCAATTCACTACAACGCGAGCGAAGGTCCCATAGGAAGCACAATACTCCTCCTCGCATTATGGTGAATCGATTCACCATAACACGAGAAGAGGTCCTTGACTTAGCTGCAATTTTATTTGCGTTAGGGAAAATAGATTCACTACAACGCGAGGAGGAATACCTGGATTCCTCTGGCATCTCCTCTCGCGTTATGTTGAATCCATTTACACCACACAGAGATTTGTTGTTTAAGATCGACTGTCTCTTGATTCATTGCCTGAACTAATATTTTCCATGTCTTTTCTACAGACTTGAATTCAGCCATGGCGCAAGTTCAAGTCGAATTTGATGTGGACGAAGAGATCAAAGAAACTCCTGCAACTCTATTATATGACTTCATGTACAAATGTCGACATCATGATTTGCACCCTGCAATTTCGTTGATGTTCAATAGCGATTTTTCTCTGGAGGATACATTGTCTAGCCATCATGGATACTTCGAAGAGGCAAAGCAAGAGTTTGACGAGCTCACAAATGAAGAACCAATGATGATTGATGGGAAAAGTCACATTCATTTTAATCTCAAGGTTTCGCCGAGAAGAAGCAGAGGTTAAACAGGGATTGGCACAAGGTGCCATGTGACAAGAAGAGGGCCTTGCTTTGCCCTTTTCACAAAAGAAAGTGCCGCTTGATGGAATACTCCTACGCCTTCTTATGCTTCTTGCACATGAACGTGCAATTAACAGATGAAGAATGTACAGAGCCGCTTGCAAAAATTGAAAGTGAAGACACGATTTCTCGTCAGGCAAGTCCCACCGTTGAGGATGCTGCTGAAGAGGAGGACACTCCTCATGTCATTGAGGAGTTCAATGTTGAAGAAGAGAGGAAGCTTAGTTCGGTGGTTGATATTGAGGCAGTTAGAGAACAAAACAGTGATGTAGGTCAGCTTGTGATTGAATCAGATGACTCCTCCCCCATTCCAACGCCATTACTCCCCTCCTACCAAGTAGGAGATTCAGAGTATATATTGCTGACAGACATACAACGTGTATTTAACTTAAGGGAGGATCATTGCATAGCTTTCATAGCCCAGAATCTGGAGGTCGATGACAATTTTGTAGATGATGATGGGATAGACAAGTACCTACTAGTGGATAGCCATGTGAAAGACACCGAGTTCCTTTCTGCTGCAGCAACACTAAATATGATCTATGCTGATGCCCTTAGATATGAAGGAAAAGATGCCACAGAGGAAGAGCTACAAGAAGCAAGGGACAGATTGAATATCACCAACATGGGAGGGTGTAGGGATGTGCCAAATAAGTCAGCGGAAAACGTTCCTAGTTCGAGCACTAATTTATGGCAAGACGCCTTGCTTGAAGCAGATGAGAACCAAGAGGTTAGTTTTTTTTTGTTGTGGATTTGGCTTTATCAACTTTGTCCTGAAATGTTTGGTGATGTTGTTTCTGGCTAATGCTCCTTTATTTTTTCAGTTGGAAATATATGAAGACACATTCCTCAAACGTGCTTCAGGCAAGCGTATGGCGGGATTGGGCCACGATTCGACACTAGGAACATATATACACCGCCTAAAATTCCCTCAAATTGTGATATTTCACGCTAGCTACTCCAAGGACAACGCCAGTTTTCCTCTGATGGCGATAAAGACTTTATCCAGGTATTTAGGTGGCTACCACGTAAGGCTGAATGCAAACAAGGCAATACTTCTGGAGCGGCAAGCAGCTGTTCGAATTTTTGGAGAGGGACCTGGAGTATATTTGTTAAGATGTAAATATTATTTAACATATGCTGCTTACGGGTTGGCATGTGGAATCACAGATCCCAATCTGTTGAGTGATTGCGGGAAGAAGCATCTTCTTAGAACAGCAAGGCCAAAGGTCCCTCTTGTGCCATTAATAGAGGATGAAGAAGATGATGCAGAAACGTCAACAAAAAAGGCTCGGCTGGGGGAAGTCTCTGTTCCAGATTAACAAATTTAGATTGTTCCAGTTGCTAAGAAGTTTCGTCATATTTCTCAATACTCTTCTTGTTTACCATTGCAAACTATGAAATGTATATATATTGGAAACATTTATATGGGACATAGATGAAAGCTCTTGTTCTTTTAAAATCTTTGACAGTTACATCATTGTTTTACAATATATATTTCAATGATCAATTTTCTTCCACACTCTGCCCTGTCTTTGTCGTTGTCTTAGCCATTCAGCATGATTCTGCTTTCCCTGTGAGGAGACATATATTGAACGTCTCCGTTCAGCCTGAACCTTTCTTATTGCACATGACACAGCTGATTCAGCATGTTTGATCTTCACACGAGCCCTCACTTGAATCCGCCTATACCACCACTGACATAGTTGCTTCATGGGATTACTTTTCTTTATTCCTCCTCCATGTTGAGTTGCCCTTTTGATAGGCACAACGTGCTTGCCAATGAGATCTTTCCATGCCTTGGGTAGACCAAATCCCAAGGCTTCCAAACTCTTCCGTAAAAAAGGTTCCATGTGCATGCAAAATGTGCTACAAATGCTCAACAACAACAACAAGACATTTAGTATCGTACAATATTTTTTGAACAACAAAAAATACTCAAAGCTGTAGGTTTTCAAGTAATAACCATGTATTGTGTCAAGTTTGTCGCACCCCATGCCTTTTCATAGCTAGTGTAGAACTCTGTCACAACTGCCTCAAATTTCTCAACATCCCCATCTTCAAACCTTGCTTTTTGCAACAAAGGTGCTAGGCGATCAAGTGCCAACCACGCTTTGGCCTTTGCCACCCTTGCTTGTCCTGAAGAGCCTCGGTCAGGTACAGCTGCATGAAGCTTCCTCCACACCTCAAAATCTGTACCCAGATGACCTCTCTGGGTATGATTAGATAAGAACTTTCTGGCTTTTGCACCTCCAAAACATGGTTTGCTAGGAACATTTCCGGTCTTCCCTGATCTTCTCAAGTCCTTCTCAATCTTCACTTGACCACAATGTAAACCTGCATCTGAAAGCACTTGCTCTATTTTTTTGATAGTTCTTTCACTCTCTACTGCTGGTTTCATATTCCATGAAAATTCGATGTACATGTAGACTAGTTTCTCAATTATTCTAACCAGCGCATGCAAAACACAAATATGAACTCTGATCAAAGGGATAGGAAGAATTGGATCCCAAGTAGGATCCACTCCTGGAGCATCACGATTTGGGGGTTCACGCCTATTACTGATTGCATTTGGGCATTTCCATTCTCTCTCTTTTCCTCCTTTGGAGACACCTCGTTCGGTCATACAATACAGGCAAGGATACTTGGCCATTGCTCCTTGGGAAATACCAAACATGCATTTCAAGGTTTTAAGATCTGCAGCCAGGTGCCATTCAACCTCATATTCACCATATCCTTCTACATAAAGCTTTTCGCCAATCGACTGCTGCTGGATAGTGGAAGGAAGCTCAGTCTGGTTGAAGTACCACTTCAAAATTTCATGGGTCTCTGTTGGAACCTGTTAACAACAACTGTTAGATTGTCTACAACATCATAACAAGAGGATAGCAACATAATATTCTTTATTTAAAAATGGATAGCACGTCACCTCAAATGCAGCCAGCCACCAAATCTCATTTTCGGATTGTACACTGAAGTGCTTCTCATCAGCATTACTGATACTTGCATCCAAAGCTCTATTCATTAAAGTAATGCTAACCCTTTCCAGCTTCTGTCCTTTGATCACCTCACTCTCATCAAGTTTCAAAACAAATTTCAGCCTTCCATTGCACTCATGTACACTGATGTCATAAAATTTCACCATAGCCATTTGTAATTTCCGAACATCCATGATGAAATTGTTGAACTCTGTAAGCTCTATAATTTTCTGTTCCCCGCTCTTTTTAGTCACTGTCAATGTGCTAGACACGTGACAAGGCTCTCCAACAAGTTCGACCATTCCCAAGTTGAGAATATTTCGAGCTTTGTTTACGTGAAATGGTTTTGGAATGGGAATTACTGTTTTTTTTCCAAGCTTGCAATTGAAACCCTCTTTTACTTTATTAAACAACATCCTGTAAGACTTTGTGCTTATACCAGCCATGTCACATATACCTTGTGCATCTGCAGGCGTGAATGCTTCACTCACCTCTTGCAAGGATTGCTTTGCTATGTCTGATCGAAGTCTTGCAAACTTAGGATGCTGTATTGCTGACTCCACGATGTCTTTTGTCAGAACTTTGCCAAATATATCAGAACCTTGCTCTTTTGGACCCACAACATCTGTGACCATCCTGAAGCAACAACGATAGCTATTTCAGTCCACCATTCATCTAACTATACCACCCCCACACCCAATCCCCCATCTCTAAGAAAGGAACTAAAGATGAAAATGAAAGTGAGTGCTCAAAGAAATTATAGATCCCAATACCTGCAAGCTTTTACACGACGCTTCCATTGGCCACCTCCAACATTGAGTTCTTCCAATGGTTTGATCTTTCTCTTGCGTAATCGAGCACCTAATGGCGTGTCTTTCAAATATTGCAATTTTCTGTTGAACTTTTCAAGTTGTTTTCGAAGGTGTGCATTCTCACTCTCCAATGTGAAATTGTTGATTTCTCGAACTGCCAAACATTCATTCTTCTCCTTTATAGTGTCCTGCATCTTACAAATAGTCTGCTGCAAATGATCAAACTCTTTTTGTAACCCAGCACAAACTTTTGCCTTGTCCTCGTTTGAAGCTTGCAAAGCTGTTGTGATCGATGCCAAGTAAAAATTCGCACCTTCAAGCATTTTTATCCTGGCATCTCTTTCACTCAAATGTCTTTCAAAGATACTTTGACATTGGCCAAATAGTCTTTTGCAATACCCAAGCAATCCATTTTCACCCTCACACACAAACTTGAAGAAACTTGTCAACCCAAAGAATGATGGAGATTGAGAGGAGGTTGGATCTGGTGGGTAAATACTACCATCCAACCAAAGGTCCATATTTTTCTTTCCTTCATTTCAAAGCTCAGTAATGCGGGCTTCGCATGCTGGCCTAGACCAATTTCTCTTACAGCAGGGAGCATAATCGGGTTCTACTTGGAAGTTGATGTCCACCTTTTTCCTCTTTTGCTGCACAGGTTCCATTGCATTGTTCTGTGCTTTAACAACACCAAAAAGCATAATGAACTCACACTTTAACCAAAAAAAACCAAAGATATTACACTTATCTCCCGTGAAGAAGATTGCTTCATTAAAACCAAAAGACAACATCACTAAATAATACCTCCTTGTCCATCAAACAAACTTGTTGGTATCCTGGATGAACCAAAATGTACAGAGTACTTGTAAGCACAACCCTCACTTGAAAAAGGTAAGAAATGGGATTGTTATTCATGCACAAGCAGGTATGGCGCATGAAGAACAAATACTTTTCCATCCTTTTTCAAAACTTGCCGCCTTGAGAAGAAGAGAAAATCAAAAACCTCCCGCTCAAAAAAACTCGGATTTGGAGTGGTAGTGGTTGTGCAATCGGGAAGACAATGAGGGAGACAATGCAAGATGATGGGTTGCAGGGACGAAGTTCGGTTAGCAGAGTTGGATTCGTTACATTCAAAAGTGTAATGAAGAAAGAGAGTGGTGTCTTTTTTCAATAAAATAAGGCACCATAGTGGGAATAAAAAACTATACTCAAGATGCATTGTTTTGAATTAAAAAACACCCTACATGTTAGTTAATGGAATAAAGAACTCAAAAACGACGCACGTGCCCTCCAATATTATATGTGGATTTATTGGCTTGCTTTGTCCACATCACCATCCCAAGGGATCTCTTACAAGGCCCCTTTTTGAGTCCAAATTTTCCCTAATGCGTGGTGTCGCCAGTATGTGGTCGTTGTGGTGGGTGCCTTGCATTCTGTTTTGTGAAGGCATGGTAACACGTGCGGTGTTCTTGGTGCGTGCCATATCCATGTACGACTATGCTAAGGTGGTGATGTGCTCGTGTCTTTACGTGGGTGTCTACGTAGATCTTGAGCTCAAGCTCTCTAAAAAAGTGAAATGAAAATGAAGTGAGAGAAGGAACTATTACTAGTTTTTCTTAGGGAAAAAAAAACCTAACTAAACTTATTTTCTTAGCCTTATTACATCTAGATTTATGTTGGTGCGTACACAACCCAACGCCTCCCGTGTCTCCTCATTCATGCACGCCAAGCACCATGCCTATGGGGAGCATTGGTCTGCGACCATTCAAGTCGAGCATGAGTTTTTGCAGCCTTGCGTGCCTCTTGCGTAAGCTTAGATTGTTGGGCCCGCTCCCTAACCAATACCCTTCCAAAGGTTGTGCGATAAAACCAATTGAACATCTCTTGTAGATAGTTTGTACGTGTTCCTTCTATAGAAGCTCCACCTCCATGTCTTGTATTTTTGAAATAAACCTCTCTTGCTTTATAATGTGATTTCTCCATCCCTTGAGTACTCCACATGTCGGATCCATACTTATGCACCATTCGCATAAACTATGTGCTGTATACATGACAATAGAATTTAATTAGAAAAAGTCAAGGTTAAAACACCGGTTTATTTTTTTACTATACAACTTACCATATAGTGTGTTACTTTACTCTCTCCCCAAGCACCTAGCACACTTTTGGTGAATTCTATGATATGTTGTTGGAATGATGCTCATTTCTTGGTGGGCAGTTGTGCTACTTTGATTCATAATGCGAAGCATGTTATTGAAATTTATCCAAAGCTGTTTGCACATATTTACAATAGCTAGCATTGGACAATCTACATTTGTGGTGATTGCACACAGGTCTCTCCAGAGTCCCCAAGTCTTATTTGAATTCTCTATGTTTGCTGGCTTCTCCAAAAATCTCCTTGTCTTTGATCCAATCATGGAGACCTTTTGAGCAACCTCGTATGACATACCAGAGGCCTGCTTATTCACTCCAATTTTCACGTTTCCACCATGGCAGCCCAGAGAATTCAAAAGATGCTCTAATTTACCAAGGGCTACAACTTTCCTCTCTTGTGTAGGCATTGTGAATGCATAATCGATATGGCACTTAAGCAATCGATCAAAGATTCTCGTGAATGCATGAAGTGTGCAAAAGTGAATATTCTTTAGTGGAAAATTAATGATGGGACTCCAATTTGAATTCCTGTTTGGTTCTCCTAGCATATCACAAGACATGACACCTTCCACCCATCTTGCATTTGGTTGTTCCTCATCTTCATCAGTTGACTCGGTTGGATCTACTGCATCTTCTTGTTGGATCTACTGCATCTTCTTGTTGCTTCTTCCCTTTCTTGGGACCTTTCGAGGCATCCTTTGCAACAGAACCAATCTTCTGTATACCTTTTCCATTTGTCTTTTTCTGCCTAGGAATATCAATCTGAGCATTGCAGTATGGACAAGGCCATCTTGATGTCGCGCCTTGAGCACAACCCATCATGCATTTAATTGTCTTCAAATCCCTCTTAAGATGCCAATCCACCATGAACTTTCCTATGTTTTCTACATCTAAAAGTTGACCATCAATTTGCTTTTTGATTACATCTGTTATCCAGGGAGTCCTTTCAAACATCCATGTTAATACCTCATGTGTCTCCTTCGGTACCTCGAATGCACCAAGCCACCAGACCTCTTTCTAAGATTGCACACTAAGACTTGGTTTGGTAGTCTTTTTCCATGCACAAATCATAGCCTCATTCATTGAGCGTAATGCTCATACGTTCTAGCTTCCGACCTTTCACAATTTGGCACTCATCTAGCTTGACCACACTGTCAAGATGTGGTTTGTATGGAACCTACATAACCAGCTCTCTAAGCCAACAATGTAGCTCAAATCTGGCCTGCTGATCATGACATAGATCAAACTCCCCACAATCCGTAGTGGTCTACCATCACTGTTATGTTTCACCTTATACACACACTTACAGCCAATAGCTTTCTTGCCTTCAGGTAATGGCACCAAATCCCAAGTCTCATTTCCATACAATGCGTCCATCCTCATCCATAGCTTTCTCCCAACACACATATCCAATAGCCTCATTAAAACATGTGGCTTCTATAGCATGCACAACGTTTGCCATATAAGCATAGTGATGTGCCACATAACCATCATACGTCAACCTCTGCATAGGGTTTTTGACTCTTCCAGATCTTTGTAACTTTGCATTCATGGATTCCATAGCCTTTTTCACACCAGGTGTCATGCTGGAATCCCAAGCTCCTCATCAAGGCTCATCTCCGAGCCACTAGACTCTCCACCATCAACAAGAGAATGCCCTGTAGAGATATCTAGCATACCAACAAGGGGCTTAACCATTTTCTCTTTACCTTTATGTGATATACCAACAACATTTCTAGGACTGGTATTATGATGCAGCCTGCCACTCCATGGTCTATCAACAGAACCACTGGATGAGGACTCTCTTGGTCCACTTAATGTTGTGATTGCTCACTTGCATTCTGTGAAACCACGTTTCCACTTACATCAGCCCCAATAGTATCTTTTTCAGCAGCATACCAGCTACTCATCTCATCAAATACAACATCCCTGCTTACCCTCAATTCACGAATAGCAAGATTATAGCATCTATATCCCTTTTTCTCAAGGGAATACCCAATAAACACACATTTTTCTGCCTTTGGATCCAGCTTGGTATGCAACTCATCTGGCTCATGCACATATGCAATACATCCATATACTTTCAAGTGAGACAAATCAGGTTTCCTGCTAGTAAACTTCTCCTCTAGCATTACATCATGTATGGCTGAAGTAGGATTCATGTTCATGATATAAAGTACTATAGACAGAGCCTCAACCCAATAGCTATGTGGAATTTTCTTCTCTGCCCCCATCAATGCCCGTGCTATCTCTGCAATGTGCATGTTTTTTTGCTCAGCAACTCCATTTGTCTCCTAATGCTATTCTTTTCTAAGAATTCAGAGAACTCATTGGAGAAGTATTCTTCCCCTTCATCTGACCTTAGGCACTTCACATGATTTCCTGTCTATTTTTAACCCCATCTCTTTGAAATTCTGAAAATGAGTGAACACTTCAGTCTTCTCCTTCATGAAATACACCCACAGTTTCCTCGTTGTTGAGATTCAAGCTCGATGTCAGTGTGAGCCAGCTATGCTATGTGCTGGCAGATTAGGTAGGAACATGTGTGAGACATAAATGACCACGTGTCCAGCTGGTCATAGTGTGTGGGCATTAGCTAGGGTTAGTAGAGTGTGGACACAACTCATTGTGTGTTGTGTGGATTATGGATTAGTGCATTATGCTTTGTGTGAGAGTGGACATGGCTTCCCTCTATGGTTAGGGTTTGCAATACACATTAGGGTTTGCTCCTGTGTGTGTGTCTCCTCCTCCTCTTTGAGCAGATTGCAGGTGATACAGGCAAAAACAAAGCATTTTAGAGCAAATCAAAGCAAAGCAAAATTTTGGTTTTTGAAGCTTTCCATTAAAGCTTGAAAGCATTGATGTATGGTGGAAATACAAGTGATTCTGGCAAAAGACATATGTATTTGACAAAGAGGGATGTAATGGCAACTCTTATGCAAGCCCTATTGTGATTTTGGAGCATTTTGGAAGCATTTGAATGTGTGAAAATTCTGGTTTTTTGAGCTCTTACAAAACAGAGAGAAGGAAGCCCGAAATTGAAGCATTTGGAGTGTGATTTTGGCTAAAATCCAACCATTGATGGGTCACACATATGCCTAGGTGTCTTGGGGACTAGTATCCATCATCAATTAACACTTAAACAACTCCCAAATCCCCTAATTGCAGGCGGCGCAGCCAGAGAGGAGAAAACAGGGCAGTTTTTTGATTTTTTGACTACGAGGAGATTGATTTCTCACTTGGTGCTTTATATCTTCCATAATCTCTTTAGCAATTGGATGCTTTACACTTTGGAGAAGAGGGCTATGTGATTTGTTTGGTCAATGATGCTTAATTGAGGTGGGAATGAGCTGATTAAAATAGGCTGTCCACTGGTTGCAGAGAAACAGAGCATTTTTAATTGAGCAATTAATCCTTGGTGTTTTACAATTGGACAAATTCCTCTTACATGGAGTTGATGGACACTAATGCTAAGCCAATGAATGCCTGGTTGCCCAATTTGGTGAAATATTGAAGAAATTAGAGCCAAATCATTACTAGTTTTTCTGGTTTTTTTGGTTTTTCCAAAAACAGAGAAAGGGGTTTTCAAAAATTGATAATTACACATGACAGATGGTGTTGATACTCAACATTGAGGTTGATTAGGTGTCAATGCAAGTTTCCCATACTTGATTGCACCATTACATTGCGATTTGGAGCCTTGGAAGGCGTGTAAATTCAGGGTATCCCGCACTGAGTGAGTCAGTTCATCTTGGATGATTACAGGTTGATTTTCTACATCAAATTTGGAGTTTGTTGGCTATCTTGGAGTATCTGGAACACTCATTGGAGTGTGGTTGAGCTGAGGAAGGCTCATTTAAAGATTTGAAGTGTGCGGAAGGTGTACGCATTGAGCAACATGTCGGACAATCCAGTTCAGATTGTTGGTGAAAAGCTGGATAGGAAGAACTTCCAGGCATGGAAGTACAGGATAAAGAGTTTCTTGAAAGGAAAAGGATTTTGGAATCTCATTACAGGTGCTGAGCCAGAGCCTGAGCTACCTCGGCAACCTACACAGCAGCAGCTTATTGCTCATAAGCAATGGTCAGAGAGAGCATTCAAAGTGCTGCATTATTTGTCTATATGCATTTCTGATGCTATGCTCATACACATTCAGGATGCTGAGAATCCCAAAGACGCATGGGATACTTTAGTCAAGATGTTTGATACAGATACGAGTGCTCGCAAGTCTCAGTTGCGACAACAGATACACAATGTGAAAAGGAATAAAAGGAGCATACATGATTATGTGCAAGAAATCAAGAAGTTTGCAGATGCATTGGCCACAATAAATGCCCCCATGCCTGATGATGATTTGGTGGATATTACCTTGCGTGGTCTTGGGGTGGCAAGGAATACAAATCCTTTGATACATCTATCTCAGTGAGGAGTACAGGTCTTCCTGACTTCGATGAGTTGGTTTCACTCTTGTTGGTTGAGGAAATCAAGCTCAGTGATTCATTTCTGGATGCATCTACTAGCCATGATGATGGCAGAAATCAGGCTTTCTACTCGTAGAGAGGCTTTAGAGGCAGGGGGAGATATGCATCACGTGGACATGGTGGTAATGGTCGTGGATGGCAGGACATGCCTCCACAACAGAATTTTCAGCCTTCATATGGTGCTCAAGGTGGTCGTGGATATGCACCTCAGCGAGGCAGAGGTAACCCCCGTGGACGAGGACGTTGTTGGCAAGGCCAACAAAATTCTATGCAAGATGTGGAATGCCATTATTGTGGCAAATATGGTCATATGGCGAGAGATTGTTTCCGCAAACAGAATGATTTGAGAGGGGGAAGAGCACAACGTGGTGGTCATTATGGTGGAAACTATGCACAACATGGTGGTAACTATGCATCAAGTAGCAATGATGGAACTGCAAATCATTTGTTTGCCATGAAGCATGTTGTGGGTTCTATGACAACAAATGCTGAGAATGATGATACATGGTATATGGACTCAGGAGCATCAAATCATATGACATGCCATGGAGAATGGTTTGAGCATATGAAGCCTATGGATGTAAAAGGCTATGTGGAAACAGGTGATGATACCCAGCATGTCATTACACATGTTGGAAGTGTACCATTGGTCATGCATAATGGTCAGACAAAGTCTATGTCAGATGTGCTGTATGTGCCTTCGATCACTAAAAGCTTGGCCTCAGTTGGTCAAATGGTGGAACAGGGATTACAGGTTCGTTTCAACGAGCATGGATGCTTCGTTGAAGATTTCAAACATGATGTAGAGTGATTGCTAAAGGCAAGAAAGAAGGAAGATTGTTTAGGCTGGATGCAGGAATTCCTGAGCTAAAATCAGCCATGTTCTCAAAGAGCAGGAATGTGGTACAGGACATTGATATGTGGCACAAGAGGATTGGACATGTCAATATACAGAGATTAAAGAACACACAAACAAGAGGCATTGTCAATGGATTGCCTAGGTTCAAATATGATGGACATATGCATGTTTGTGAAGCCTGTCAGTTTGGAAAGCAGGCAAGGTTGAGGTTTCCTAGAGAAGGAAATATGAGTAACATACCACTTGAGATAGTACACAGTGATGTATGGGGTCCTGCACAAAACCCATCTATCAAAGGCAGTTTATACTATGTTACATTCATAGATGACTTTAGCAGGATGACATGGATATACTTTCTGAAAGAGAAGAGTGAAGTGTTGGAAAAGTTCATGGATTTCAAAGCTTTTACAGAAAAGCAATATGGCTGTTGGATTAAATGTTTGAGAACAGATGGAGGTGGTGAATACACCTCAAAAGCTTTTGAGCATTTCTTGAGGAAGCATGGAATACAAAGACAGTTGACTTGCAGGTATACACCTCAGCAGAATGGTGTGGCTGAGAGAAAGAATAGAGTCATATGTGAAGTGGCAAGGGCAATGCTTAATGAAAAGAGCATGCCAGATTACTATTGGGCAGAAGCATGTGCTACTGTAGTGTATATATTGAACAAAACACCTACAGCAGCCATTCATGGAAGCACGCCAGAGATGCGGCTCACAGGTTACAGGCCAGACATTGGACATCTTAAAGTTTTTGGATGCATAGCTTATGTACATGTGCCTGATGAAAGAAGAAGGAAGTTGGATCCTAAAGCAGAGAAATGTGTATTTGTTGGATATGCACAGGATCGAAAGGCCTACAAGTGTTATAATCCACAGACTCTATAGATGAGTGGTCATCTCACGTGATGTGGTGTTTGATGAGCCTGCTAGTTGGTATAAAGCAAAAGATGAGGGTGTTATTGAGTCACTTGAGGCTGATGTACATGTGAACTTGCCACCACAAGCAAGTTCTAGTTCTACTACTATGTCTGGGCCAGCACAGCAGAAGCTGAGAGTAGCAGTGTACGTCCATGGTCAGGACGTTTGAGGCATGAGAGTGTAAGCACTGGGAGTAGTGCTATGGATAAAGGCAAAAAGAAAGTCGAAGGAATTGGAATCATAGGTTATGAGTCATCTAGTTCTGAGAGTTTGGATGAGGAGCTTGGCATACCTGTTTTACGCACACCTCATGCTAGACAGGATAGATATGTGCCACCACATGCTACGGTTACAGGTGTACAGAGTGACCCGCAGGCATTGCGGAGATCCCAGAGAGTCAGATATCCTGTTGACAGATTGACATATAGAGATTTTGCTATGCATTATGCATATATGACATCTATGGTGAAGCATGTGGAACCTACATGCTATACAGAGGCTATTGGAGAGCATGTATGGGAAAAAGCAATGGATGTTGAGATGGACGCATTGGTCCATAATGATACATGGGACTTGGTTGCACTACCAAAGGACAAGAACGTTATTGGATGTAAATGGGTTTACAAAGTGAAGTGCAAATCTGATGGTTCTATTGAGAGACATAAAGCAAGATTGGTAGCAAAGGGTTATGCACAGACCCAAGGATTGGATTATGATGAGACGTTTAGTCCAGTGGCTAAGATGGGCACAGTGAGAGCAGTCATTGCTATGGCTGCAGCTAATGGCTGGGAAATGCATCAGATGGATGTTAAGAATGCATTTCTGAATGGAGATCTACAAGAGGAAGTATACATGGCACAGCCAGAAGGGTATGTACACCCTAGATATCCCACTCACGTATGCAGGTTGAAAAAGGCATTGTATGGTCTAAAGCAAGCACCACGTGCTTGGAGTGATAAGATGAGCAGATATCTTATCTCACTTGGTTTTCAGATTTCTACAACAGATTCTTCACTCTATGTGAAGAAGACACAGCATGGGATTGTTTTACTAGTCATCTATGTGGATGACTTGATTATCACAGGTGATCATGGTGCAGATGTGATGCATGTCAAGAAAGCTTTGAGTGGGCAATTTGACATGAAAGATCTTGGTGAGTTGAGATACTTCCTTGGAATTGAAGTGGTGAAAGATCATGCAGGTACTTGGTTAGTACAGCGCCAATATGCATTGGATATGTTGGCAAAGTATGGCATGATAGGGTGTAAGCCTATGAGTACACCATTGGAGCAAAATGTGAAGTTGCGGGCTGATTATGGCGAGGAATTGGATGATCCTTCTATGTACAGGAAGATGGTTGGTAGTCTCATGTACATGACTATCACACGCCCGGATTTGAGTTATGCGGTGGGGCTAGTTAGCCAGTTTATGCAGAGCCCCAGGAAACCACATTTGGATGCAGTGAGACGCATCATGAGATATGTGAAGACCACAGCACATTATGGTCTATTTTATGAGAGTGGTAAAAGCTTGGACATACATGGCTACACAGATGCTAATTGGGCAGGTAGCGCATATGACAGGAGGTCTACTAGTGGATATGCTTTTACACTTGGAAGTGCTGTGGTGAGTTGGAGTAGCAAAAAGAAACCTACAGTTGCTTTATCCAGTACAGAGGCTGAGTACAGAGGTGCAGCCATTGCTACTTGTGAGGCTGTATGGTTAAAGAGTCTCTTGACAGATTTATGTGAGCCCATTGGTGGCAAAGTTGTCATTCATTGTGACAACATGAGCAGTATACAGTTGGCAAAGAATCCAGTGTTTCATGCGAGGACCAAACACATAGAGGTCCATTATCACTTTGTCAGAGAGAAGGTGCTGGATGGAACAGTTGATCTTCAGTATGTGAAGACTGATGACATCTTTACGAAGCCACTTAGCAGGGAGAAGTTTGAGTACTTCCGGACTATGTTGGGAGTACATGGGATGAGCTTGAGGGGGAGTGTTGAGAGTCTTGATATCCCAAGCTCATCTACATCTTCATCGCCAGTACATCATGAGCTTGAGAGGGGCTGTTGAGATTCAAGCTCGATGTCAGTGTGAGCCAGCTATGCTATGTGCTGGCAGATTAGGTAGGAACATGTGTGAGACATAAATGACCGCGTGTCCAACTGGTCATAGTGTGTGGGCATTAGCTAGGGTTAGTAGAGTGTGGACACAACTCATTGTGTGTTGTGTGGATTATGGATTAGTGCATTATGCTTTGTGTGAGAGTGGACATGGCTTCCCTCTATGGTTAGGGTTTGCAATATACATTAGGGTTTGCTCTTGTGTGTGTGTCTCCTCCTCCTCTACCGTTCTTTCAACTCTCGTGTGGTCATCAATGAATGTTACGTAGTACCTGTAGCCACCCATAGACATAGTCTTTGCAGGACCCCATACATCTGAATGCACAACATCTTTCCTGCTCACATTTCTATCATGTGGCAATACATGCTTTGTTTTCTTTCCAAATTGACATGCTTCACATACTTTTTGCATACCTTCAACTTTAAACTTAGGAAGCCCTGTCACAATTTCTTTAGCGTGAATAGACTTCATTCTTTGCACATTTATATGCCCAATTCTCTTATGCCCAATGTTTGTATCTGCAACAACTCTTGAACCATTTGCAAACATTGTCGCACTCACTTCAAGCATATTTACATTCAATGTAAACATTCTGCTCACTCTGTTGCCTTTTGCAACAACTAACCTGCACTTATCTTTAAAGTCTTCTACATAACATTCATCAGGATTAAACCGAACTTGAAACCTTCCTCAATCATTTGGCCAATAGAAACTAGATTCTTTGTAATGTTCGGAACATGAAGTACATCTACAAGGTATTTTACCTTACCATCCTACATAGACAATGACACATCTCCAACATGGGCAATTGAATGAGCAGGGTCATCCCCAATTTCAACAAAACCTGGTCTTTCAAGACTCTTCATTTCCTTGAACCACTCACCATGACTTGTCATGCGGTTTGAAGCACCTGAATCAACATACTATACATCATCTTTACATGCTGCTACATCATTTCCAAATATAACACTAATCACATGTTTTATAACAAACAACCTCTCATTATCCTCATTATTTTTGTTAGAGGATGCATAGTTGTTTTGGTTCACTTTTTCATTTTGCATGTCACTCTGCTTCTTCTAGCCATCTGCCTACACATGTTGAGGCTTACCATAGTAAAAACAACCTCTTGTACCATTATGCTACCTTTGCCAATTACTAAGGCCTCTTTGACTCCCCCTGTCTCTAAACTGGCCTCTTGCACTTGTGTGTTGTTGTCGTGAATCCCGAGATTATTCTTGTTGTGCTGACTATAATTCCGATTACCTATTCGGCCACCACCTTTACCACATCCATGACCTCTACCTCTTCCTCTACCTGAACTTGTGTAGAAGGCCTGCTGCTTTGAACTGTTTTGTTTTGTGAGTGAAGACTTTTGATCTTAAACCAAATTCGTCTATTCAATGATCAGCATTGACACCAAATTTGTGAAGTTGGGAATGTTCTCTCGATTCAGAATAACAGAAACACCAATTGATATGCAAGGGATTCCATAATGCCCTTGATCTTCAAAGCATAATCATTCACAAAAATATTTTTCCTCTCCATAGTATGAAGCTCATTCTTCAATTGAACCTTTCGTGCCTTGGTGATAGTTTCATATACAGCTTCACCAAGGTGTCCCTTGCCTCCTTAGGTGACTTGGCATCCTCTATACGCCCAATAATAGTGTCCTTTATGCTGATAGAAAGCCAATACGACTTTCCTTGGTCCTTGATTCCAATCCTTGAATGCTTTCACATCTGCAGCAGTTTGATTAATCTCCAGTATCTCTGGTACCTCCTGGTGTTCACCTTCAATGTAGTCCCAGTAACCTTTTCCCATCAGGAAATCGGTCAATCTAGACCTCCAAGCATGGAAGTTGTTCTTGTCAAGCTTCTTTGCAATAATTTGGTGTATTCCATCATTCGACATCTTGTCTGCAACACAAACTCACCAAAAACAGTACCCTTGTTTGACTTGCATAAACTATTGTATCTGTACAACAGTACTATACTACACCCAAACTGTCACAACCAGTGACCTCAATTTGCATAAATACACCCAATGGAAAATTTAAGACCTCTTTGCAGCACACACAGTGTGTGCACAACCAATCGCCCTTCCTGTAGTTCCTAAAACAAAGTTCTGTAGAGGCGAATTGAAAAACGGAGGTCCAGACGCGCTTGAAACGCATTTTTGACTCTGGAAAAATGTCGTCCAACAAATAGTATAGTTGCCCTATAGCTCTCTCCCTGTAAAGAAAGCTCCTTAATCGGAGTTCATTTTCCGGTGCCTCCTGAAGAGCTCCCAACAAGGGTGTAGTAGCCAACACAAAGGGGGAAGAGTAAATGAAGCTCTTACCCTTGTACCACTTCTTATGCTTCTCTTGCTTTTCGCTCAGCCCTTAGCATGAACCAGGCTCTGATACCATGAAAAGATGTAGAGGAGGAGAAGAGAGCTTGAGATCTTTCAAGCACACACACACACACTCATACAAACCCTATAAGAGAACACACAAGGTGAGAGGCTAAAAATTCTTCTTCACACAACAACAAAAGAGGTCTTCAAAGGAGATAAAGTGACTAACATACATAAGTGGTCCATAATGTGAACAAGCTAAGAGGAGTGGGTAGATGTGGACTAGTCGGTGTAGTCCACATGTAGAATCTCTGGCGAAGATATGTCGGTGCCAGCTACCAAGCCCACCAGTGATGTAAATGTTGAACGATCATGCAAGCGCCTCGTGAGTGTCAGCTCAGATTGAGCTTGAAATCTCAACAAGAGAGAGTGTTCACTTTTCTCAAGCACATACTGGTGCGTGCTCTGGGCATTCTCTGGTACTCATTACCCCGAATTGGAAATTGATCATCCATGTGCACATGGATGCTAGTCAAATAGCAGTAGGAGTAGTGCTAGCGCAGCCACATGTAGAACTGAAGATTGATAGGCCTATCCACTATGCAAGCAAGCGGGACCAGAGAAAATATTCCACCACAAAGCGAGAGGGTTTGGGCCATAGTATACTCATTTCAAAAATTCAGATATATTTATTAGGGCATCACCTTTTGGTGATCACGGACGATCAAGCCCTCAAGTATTTGTTGAATAAAGCCCAGATGGCCGGGAGGATCAAGATATAGCTCCTTCTCTTTCAAGAATTAGACTTTGATATTATGGTCAGCTGCCCAAGGAAGGACCATGTCATGGCTAATCATTATGCTCTATATCATGTGCATTCAGGAGCTATTTACAAAACCCCCTATCTCTGAACTTATCACATTAATAAATCATACCCTTTTTCTATTCAATATGTGAATACCCCCACTGAATATGTGAATACCCTTTTTCTATTCAATATGTGAATACCCCCACTGATGAATGGTACCCTTGTGTATGTAAAAAATGTGTAAAAAAGGAGTTTTAAAAATCCCTTCTATTGAACTCACGTGCTATGCTTACATATTTATGAGTGACCCCCCCTCCCCCCCTGGGCCATCGACTATGCGACCAAATGGGCCGAGGCCAGAGCCACTCAAGACAACACCGCTCTCACAATGGCCAAGTTCCTATATGAGAGCATCTTCACCAGATTTGGGTGTCCCATAGAAATCAATAGTGATAGAGGGAAACATTTTGTGAATGACGTCATAGATAACCTGCTAGCACGTTATCAAATCTTCCACTGGAGGTCCTGTGCTTACTACCCCAGGGCTAGCAAGTGGAGAGCACCAACAAGGTCTTGTGCAAGTACATGTTATGGGTAGCTAAGGAGCACTCACCAATGGGATCAAGCCCTCTTGGGTGTATTGTGGGCCTATCGCACAACTTACAAGGCAACTACCTCGCACACTCCATTCCAACTTGCTTTTGGACTAGAGGCCGTATTACCTTTTAAACTTAATGCAGGATCATCTAGAGTTATAAGGTTCCTCCTCAGCCTAGAAGATGTATAATCTCTCCTCTCAGTCTCGTGTAATCATCCCCTATTTCAAAATGCAAGAAAACATTGTTTTTCTTGTTTCTCGTCTAGAGAGAGAAAATATTCTAGACAGAGATAATACAGTTTTGAGATATTTTGGGATATAAAATTATCCCTTTTATTTAAGATAGTTTAAAAAGAGTTTTCTAATATGTATTAGAAATTAATTGAATATGTGTTTTAGACGCCTTAGCCTAAGGGTCCACATATTCAAAAAAAATTTATTAATGTCCAAAGAGTGTTCTAAAGGGCCAATACGATTAATCCAGGTGTTTCAATAAGAAAAATGCAAAGAATAAAAGAGAATCTCCCAAAAATGAATAAATTTCCACATAAGATGAAGAGTTGACTAAGTACTGGGTTTATTAGTTAAAAAATAAGGTTTATTAGTTAAAAAAAATAAAATTTTGACACCTCATGAAGGAGGAAGGGGGCTCATGAAGGAAGTGCCTATTTCACATCATTACTCTATATTTTTAATTCAAAAAAATGAGATATTTCATCTCTCCTCTCTCCTCTTTCAAACTGGATCAGAAAGTAAGCCAAACTGGTCCAAAACTTGTCCAAAATGGATCAAACTTAAGCTCGAAGCCTCTAAATCCAAGTTTGACTTGGTTGGTGGCCTCCATCATTTATAATTAGACCCTCATTCCTTTGTATTTTCATCTTTGTGTATTTACATGCCATTATAATCTTCAAATTAGTTAATTTTATTATCCCTCTATTTTGCCTCTTCTTTGGGAAGCTTTGGAGCTTCATTAATCTTCATCCTCTCTTGGAGATTACCCTCTACATCTTGGTGGCCAAGTTTTCTCTTGTGGGCTTCACTTCTCTCTAAAGAATCAGGCCAAAAACCAAGGGTAAGCCTAAAACAATGGTGTTTTTCTATCTTTTTCAATGGTAATCTTCTTCCCAACCTCTCTAATGCTTGGGAAGCATTTTAATCAATGGTTTTTCTTAAAACCAAGCTTCTAGTGATTTATATTGTTTAAATGGTTTAATGCTAATCTTTCATGCTTAAATATAATGTTCTTGATTAGTAAATCTCTCTTTTAGAAAGATTACTCATCTTTTTGGTTGAATCCTTCTTAGAAAGATGGATCTTAGTATTAATCTCATTTTTTCATTCAAAACGCTAGGCTTAACAAGCTAGAGATAGATATTAAGCATTTTAATGATTTTTATTCAAAATAAAATAAGGATTAATTCATTCAAGCTTGTTTTATGATTAGAAAATTCATAATTATTCATTTTAAGTTGAAAGAGAGTTTATGCTAACATTTTTGTAATTATTTTCATATGGGAATGATAATGGAATATTTTTAAAAACAAACAAGAGGTTTAAATGTAATTATGCTTATAATTATGCTTAGATATGCATAATAAATTTTTAGATTAAAAGAGAAAATCCCACCACATTTTAAATAATTAGGAGTAAATATTAAAAGTAGAATTTTTGAGTATTCTTAGAAGACACAGCGAAGCTATGGCAAAATGTTTAAAAAATTAATTTAATTTTGTGCATAAATTTGATAATGCAAAAAGAGGAATTCTCATCATATTCTAGGCATAGGAATTTTATTGCTAAAAGAAGGCTTTTTTTTACATTTTTTAAAATACTTTTAGAGTATTCTCATCATATTCTAGGCATAGGAATTTTATTGCTAAAAGAAGGCTTTTTGTTACATTTTTTAAAATACTTTTATAGTATTTATGCATAAATGTTTAAATGGAGAAAAGATGATTTTTTCTTATATTTATTTTTATATGTGCATACATAAAAATCTAGATGCAAAAAGAGAAATTTTCATGATATGCTATGTACAAACATTTTAAATATCAAATTGTCATATTTCAAAATAAGTATATTCATGGTATGTACATACATAAGTATTTATATTTATTTATCAAAAAGAGGAGTTTTTATTATACTTTTAATTAGAAAAATGCATCAATTAAAATTGGTACCAAAAGAGAAGGTTTCACCATATTTTACATAGATAATTTAGGGCATGTCAATGCCGAGGTTCAAATAGAGAAAATAAAATTTTAGTATAATTCTATGTGAACATGTTGTATACATATTCACAAAAAGGATCATTGTGGAAAAAGAAATATTCTTGTTAAACTCCATTATTTATAAAAAGAATTATTTATAATTCTATTATGTCCAAGAAAGAATAAATTTTCATAATTTTGGATTTTTACCATTATGATTAGAAATCACGATTATTTTATCAAGTAAATAGGAGAAAAATCTTTAGGAAACAAATCTAGGATTAAATCCCAGTAATTTAAAGTTAGGAGACCATGACCGCGTGAGAAAGGTGGGTCAATAAGATGCATGTCCAACTCTTAAATCAGAAACTAAGCCAAGTCTTGTGACCATTTCCATTTTTTCAGTACACGAAGAATGGATGACCGGCTGACTTAGAGAAGTCTTCCCCAAGACCAAAACCATCTAGAAATAGTTAGAAATTCATTTGTAATTGATGGATAGATCACTTAGATACGTGATTCATAAAGCTTGGGTTGAAAATAAGGGAGCCTCGTGAAACCAAACTCAATGGGAAATTCTTACTTGCATAGAAACTCTGTTTTTTTGTTTATAGGACTATCTTATGCTAGAATGCTGGAGGAAGCAAGCATTTGACTTATGGTTTAATCTAAGGAGAGTTATGTTGCAACAGCTGTCAGAGAGTCATCGAAGGACGTCTCCCATGGCAAAGCCTGCCAAGGTCTTAACCAGCCTCGGTATGGTTGAAAATGGTGTGCATCTGGTACAATGGGCGAGAGCCGACGAAGCAGTCCTTGAGTGAAGTAATAGGACACCTAAGGAGGATCCTTGAGGGTTGTGACCAGGTGATCTGAGAAAAGGCAAATTCATATTAGGTGTGTAAGTGGTATGTCTATTTTGTATTTTGCTAAGTGCCTAGGGGGATTGGGAGGTCTTTTCCATAGTACAATCCGAGACAAAACACAACCAAATTTTTATAAAAAAAGAATCCCACCAATACAGTGGTTGGGTGGTTGGCTAACCCATGGGCCGATTGGCTGGATCGGTGGATTCCTACAACCAAGTTCATTTAAGATTAAGTTACGGTAGTTAAAGTAAGTCCGAGGAAGATTCTTTTTCTATGGGAAAGAATCAATGGCTGTGCCTCGCTTAAGGAAAAAAAAAAAGCGATGATTTCTATGAACCAAGTGCAAGTTCCTCCTTGATTCATCCATGTGACCCATGGGTTCGGTCGGAATACAAAGGATAGATAAGGCCCTTGACTACATTAGAAGATTTTCCTGGAGGAATCGCCTATGATTTTTGGGCGAGGGAAGTTTTTTTTTGGGTTTGATTTTGGAAGAACCGCCAGATTAGTCTCTTATCTGGACATTTGTGGGCAAGGCCCCGAGTGGGAAGCTTTGCCCTGCATGCAAGGTTGCTACTTTTGCTGCCCCTAGCACTCCAGAGTGCTGATGCGCAGAGGGGGCAGGGGTCTCATAGGTGGTATGAGAGCTTGTATTCACATGCTGTATTTTCATTCAAATTAAGCTTCATTGATGAAGACTTTTAATTGATGAATTGGATTTTATAGATGGATGCCCCGTATTTATTAGGTATCCCCGATCTTACTCAAACTCAAGATATGACTACTTTCGCTTTTTGAGCATATCCTCTCTTCTTCTACGACTCGAACGAGCAGGGTAAGACTCGCTAATCATTTTTAGGAGCTATATTTTCCAGACCCAGCTGAGAGACGACAACATAAGTGGTTTACAGCACAATATATCCATGCCTCTTACAAGCAGCGAGATGCTAACGCAGAATGTCTCATTAGCCATGGTCTTGTTAAGGTTAAAGGTGGTTCTTGGTGTTATCCTTTATTACCCCACACATCGAGATTTTAAGGTTATGTGTCAACTTTTGAGACTTCTTAGCCATTTTATCCCAAGAAGTAAGATTGTAGCACCAATTGCGGCGGTAAGGGAACAATTGTATCGCGGCATGTCCATAGCCCAATATTGGCGGCGTCTCATGCGTTTACCATTGAGGCATTGATTTTTTGGAGCCATGTTGCTCTATGTATATATTGCAAACCTTATGTAAATAAATAATGTTTTGTAAAAATTTCTAGTTGTCTAAGTGATTTTGACTATCAGATATCGAGTTTAAAAAAATAAGATCTATTTTCTCAGACGTATGTCATAGATCTTTAGTAATTAGAGCGATTACCTTGTTTAAGGTAATTATTTCTGAACTTCTTAAGTGTTAGGATCTCGAGAGACGAAGTCAAGTAGAAATTTAACGATGTATCGTTTTGAGACGTGCAAATCGTGGTAGATAGCCAGATTCTCTCACAGATGAGAAGGAGCTTGACCTTGGATGAACCTTTGGATACCCTGGTAAAGAATGCTAAACCAGTTTCAATGGCTGAAGTAGTGCGGATGGCGAAGGATTTTGCCAAGGCCTTTGTTGTAAAGGTCCCGCCAAAGCCACCTCCCTCACCCTTGAAAAGATTCCAAACTCCAGGGAGCACTTCCAACTTTTAACCTCCTAAAAGATATCAAGGTCCCAATCAGAACCAGGAGATGGGAAATTTCAAAACGGAAGGAAGGCCTTTTTCTCGGAGCACATTTTTTGGAACTCTTGCTCTTTTCAGGATGCAAAAGGATGAGCTTCAAAGTGAGAACATGTGTTTTGGATGTCAAGGTTTTGGACACTAGCTCAAGGATTGCTGAGATCGACTCCTTCGTATCAACCTAATCAGGGTCCCTCTCGCCAAAATCAGGGCAACCGTAGAAGAGTGCCAGCTTAGCTTGCAGACTTAATGCAAAGTAATCTTAGAACTCCCTCCCAGAATTGGGAAAGCCAAAGAGAGATAGTCCCGCCCCAGTAGCCACCAGAGCAGTCACAATAGCTGATGCAGTGGTGGAAGAAAGAGGAAAGATTTATGCTCCCATTGAACATGAAGGGTAGAATCGTTAGTTTTCTCAGTCCTTCAAACTCCACATAGTACAAGGGTAAGAACTTTAAGCTTTTGATAGATTTTGGCAGTACACATTCTTTTATTTCCCATGGATGCTTGCGTAAGTTAGTCCTAGATCAGAAAACAGGGAAACCTATGCAGGTAGAATTGGCCAGTGGGAAGATTCTTTTCACACACCATGAGACAGACCACATTAAGTTTAATTTAGATGGGAATGCGATAGACTCCCAGTTCAGTCTTACCCTTGGAAATCTATGATGGAATCCTTGGAATGGATTGGTTCCATAAAAATCAGGCTGACACTCACTGTCACAATGGAACCATCTCTTTCCTCGACCTTCACGGAAATCAAGTTCAAGGAACTGGAATTTTCGGATCCCCAGTTTTGCAGTTAGTCAAAGCTTCTAAATTTCTGAAGGGACTCAGAAAGAGGCAAACTGTCTATGTCGTTAAAATGAATCCAGGAGACAGAAAATGCAAGGCTAAGGAACCAGAATGGCTAAGTGAGTATGCTGATGTATTCCTAGAAGAGCTGACCGAGATGCCTTCGACTCATGAAGTAGATCATGAGATAGAGCTACCTCCTAGAGCTCATCCAATAGCCTAGCGCGCATACAAGATGCCAATTCCAAAAGCCATAGAACTAAAGGAGCAGTTAAGATAGCTGCTAGAGCAAGGATTCATAAGACCCAGTGTTTCATCTTTGGGTGCATCCATTCTCTTTTAGAAAAAGAAAGATGGAACGTTAAGACTCTGTATTAATTACAAAGGATTAAATCAGTTAACAGTAAGAAAGATGGAATGTTAAGACTCTATATTGATTACAGACTCTGTATTGAGTACAAAGGATTAAATCAGTTACCAGTAAGAAAGATGGAATGTTAAGACTCTATATTGATTACAGACGATTAAAAAATAAATATCCTATTCCTAGGATTGATGAACTTTTGGATCGGCTAAGTGGAACCCAAATGTTGACAAAGATAGATCTCAAATTTGGATATTCCCAGATCAGAATTAAAGATCAAGATATCCCCAAGACAGCCATCAATACTACTCGATATGGGCATTATGAATTTACAGTCATGCCATTCAGGTTGACAAATGTTAATCACCTCATGCAAGACATTCTCAGAGAATACTTGGTTGAATTTGTTCTTGTCTTCTTCAATGACATCCTGGTATACTCCAAGAATGCAGCTGATCATGAAGATCATGTGCGCAAAGTCCTCGAGATCCTAAGGAAACACCAACTCTTTGCAAAAAAGAGCAAGTTCACTTTCTCTATTGACCATGTCAAATACTTGGGATTTATAGTATCTAAGGATGGGATTTCTCTTGACCCCGCTAAAATCCAAGCAGTCTTGGATTGGTCAGAGCCCAAGATAGTAAAAGAAGTCAAAGAATTCCTAGGATTAACCGGGTGGTATAGAATCTTTATACCCAAGTATGCTCAAATAGCATCCCCTTTGACTAACCTTCTCAAGAAGAGCACCGTATTTCACCCTTTGAGGTAGTGACAGATGCTAATGGTTTTGCCCTAGGAGGTGCACTTCTGTAGGAAGGTCATGCAGTAGCCAATGAATCCAAAAAACGCAGAACGCATAAGAGGAATTATGCTATCCATGACTTGGAGTTACTCTCAGTACTTTATGCTTTAAAGTTGTTGGAGACATTATCTCTTAAGATAGAGATTCACCTTAATGACAGATCATCAAAGTTTGAAGTGGATCTTCACCCAAAGGGATCTCAACATGCATCAAAGAAGGTAGATGCAGACGCTGGAGGAATTTGACTTTGAGATAAAGTACTGATGACCAGGGAAAGAAAATGTGGTAGTCGATATGCTCAATAGGAAAGCCTCCTTGATTGCAATAACATTAGTGTCAAATCCATTAATCAGTGAAGCAAGAGAGAAGATCATGCAGGATAGATTCTTTGCCCCTATTGCTACCCTACTGATGTAGGAAAGCAAGACTCCTCAGGAAATGAGTCGAGTTCTTGGATACAAATTGGACGAAGGATGCATGTATTACAATAATCGGCTATGCATTCCTAATGATAAGGAAACAAAGGAAAATTTTTTGAGAGAAGCCCATGATAGCCTGATAGCTAGACATCAAGGGTTTATAAAGACCTACATGTTTATAAAGACCTACATGTTTATAAAGAAGAGCTTCTTTCTGGCCAGGACTCAAAAGGGATGCACTCAATCATGTATGTCAGTGCTTAATATGTCAAAGAGTCAAGGCAGAAAGGGTTAAGATGCCAAGAAAGCGACATCCATTAGACATTCCACAAATGAAGTGGGAATGTATTAGTATGGATTTTGCTACTAGATTACCATCAGTGCAATCAGGTTACAACTCCATTTTTGTGGTAGTTGACAGATTAACCAAGGTTGCCCATCTGATTCCAGTAAAAGAAACCTACTCCATAGTGGATGTTGCGAGAGTCTTCCTCAAGGAGATTTTCAGGCTGCATGGCTTGCCCAGAAGAATAGTGAGGGACAGAGACTCTAAGTTCACATCGAGGTTTTGGACTGCATTCTTTGAAGTAATGGGAACTTCCTTAGATCTCAGTACAACTTATCATCCCAAGACAGATGGCTAGACTCAAAGAGTAAACCAATTAATTGAAGATATTCTTCGGACATGCTGTGCAGAGAACCTAAGAAGTGGCTAAGCTACTTACATCTAGTAGATTTTGCTTACGATGCCTCTTATCTCACTGAAGTATTGGGATGAGTCCTTTCAAAGCTCTGTATGGACAAGATTGCCTCACACCATTAACTTGGTTCGGCCCATTGATTAGGGTCGAGATGTCCAAACATATTCTTGATGATATGGAGCAGTAAATGTAGGCAATCCGCAAAGATATTAAGGTTGCCTACTAGGACAAACAAAAGCAGTATGCAGACAAGAAAAGAATGGAGAGAGATTTTGAGGAATTAGATATGGTCTTCATTCATGTACGACCCAAGAGAAGTTCTTTATCTCTCTAGGGAAGTACAAAAAGCTATCTCCAAGATACTGCGGGCCGTACGCCGTTACTTAGAAAGTAGGAGATCTAGCTTATGAACTTCTTCTGCCTCCCCATCTCATAGTATATAATATATTCCATGTCAACTTACTTAACAAGTATGTACCTAGCCCGAGTCATGTGTTGGATGATGAACAGTTGACTTCTTAGACTCAAGGCCAGATGGAACTCCAACCCGAAGAAATCCTTGATGTTCAGGAGAAGGCTCTCAGGAACAGAGTCCTTAGAAAGTTTCTGGTCAAGTGAAAGTTGTATCCTTTAGAGCACGCCACTTAGGAGAAAGAAGAAGAGCTAATAAAGGACTACCCCACCTTTGCGAGATGAGGACATCTCACATTTTTCAAGTGGGAGAGGATGTAAGGTTTCTTCTCAGCCCTAAAAGATGTATAAGCTCTCCTCTCAGTCCCCTGTAATCATCCCCTATTTCAGAATGCAAGAAAACATTGTTTTTCTTGTTTTGGTCTAGAGAGAGAAAATATTCTAGAGAGAGATAATACAATTTTGAGATATTTTTGGATATAAAGTTATCCCTTTTATTTAAGATGAATTTCTATGAAACAGAAGTTCAAAAAGAGTATTCTAATATGCATTAGAAATTAATTGAATATATGTATTAGACACCTTAGCCTAAGGGTCCACATTTTCAAGAAAATTTGATTAAGGTCCAAAAAGTTTTTTAAGGGGCCAATAGGATTAATCCAAGTGTTTCAATAAGAAAACTGCAAAGAATAAAAGAAAATCTCCCAAAAATGAGTAAATTCTCACATAAGATAAAGAGTTGACTAAGTAGTGGGTTTATTAGTTAAAAAATAAGGTTTATTAGTAAAAAAATAAATTTTTGACACCTCAATAAGGAGGGAGGGGGATCACGAAGGAGGTGCCTATTTCAAATCATTACTAAATATTTGTAATTCAAAAAAATTGAGATATTTCATCTATGCTCTCTCCTCTTTCAAACTGGATCAAAAAGTGAGCCAAACTGTTCCAAAACTTGTCCAAAATGGATCAAACTTAAGCTCGAAGCCTCTAGATCCCAGTTGGACTTGGTTGGTAGCCTCCCTCACCTATAATTCATTCCTTTGTATTTTCATCTTTGTGTATTTACATGCCATTATAATCTTCAAATTAGTATAGTTTTATTATCCCTTTATTTTGCCTCTTCTTTAGGAAGCTTTGGATCTTCATTAATCTTCATCCTCTCTTGGAGATTACCCTCTACATCATGGTGGCCAAGCTTTCTCTTGTGGTCTTCACTTCTCTCTAAAGAATCAAGCCAAAAACCAAGGGTAAGCTTAAATCAATGGTGTCTTTCTATCTTTTTCACAACGGTAATCTTTTTTCCAACCTCTCTAATGCTTGGGAAGCATTTTAGTCAATGGTTTTTTCTTAAAACCAAGCTTCTAGTGATTCATATTGTTTAAATGGTTTAATGCTAATTTTTTATGCTTAATGGATCTTTTTATTAATCTCATTTTTCTTAATCAAAACTCTAGGCTTAACAAGCTAGAGATAGAGATAGAGCATTTTTATGATTTTTATTCTAATTAAAATAAGGATTAATTCATTCAAGCTTGTTTTATGATTAGAAAATTCATAATTATTCATTTTAAGTTGAAAGAGAGTTTATGCTAACATTTTTGTAATTATTTTCATATGGGAATGATAATGGAATATGTTTAAAAATAAACAAGATATTTAAATATAATTATGCTTAGGTATGCATAATAAATTTTTAGATTAAAAGAGGAAACCCCACCATATTTTAGACAATTATGAGTAAATATTAAAAGTAGAATTTTTTAATATTCTCAAAAAAAATGCAACAAAGCTATGGAAAAAAAATAGAAAAAATGAATTTAATTTTATGCATACGTATGATAATGTAAAAATAGGAATTCTCATCATATTCTAGGCATAAACATTTTAATGCTAAAAGAAGGATTTTTGTTACATTGTTGAAAATACTTTTATAGTATTTATGCATAAATGTTTAACTAGAGAAAAGAGGAATTTTTGCTATATTTATTTTTATATGTGCATGCATAAAAATCTAGATGCAAAAAGAGAAATTTTCATGATATTCTATGTAAAAACATTTTAAATATCAAAAGAGGAATAATTGTCATATGTCAAAATAAGTATATTCATGGTATGTATATCCATGAGTATTTTTATTTATTCATGGTATGCCAAAATAAGTATATTCATGGTATGTATATACATGAGTATTTTTATTTATTTATCAAAAAAAGAAATTTTTATCGTACTTTTTATTAGGAAAATGCATAAATTAAAATTGGTAACAAAAGAGAAAGTTTAACCATATTTTACGTAGATAATTTAGGGCATGTCAATGTCGAGGTTCAAATAGAGAAAAGAAAATTTTAGTATAATTTTATGTGATTATTTTAAATTAATTGATGTATACATATTCACAAAAAGGATCATTGGAAAAAGAAATATTCATGTTAAATTCCATTATTCATGGTGAATAGAATTATTTATACTTCTATTATGTCCAAGAAAGAATGAGTTTTCATAATTTTGGAGTTTTACCATTACGATTGGAAATCATAGTTATTGCGAGAGCCGATGAAGCGGTCCCTAAGTGAAGTACTAGGACACCTAAAGGAGGATCCTAGAGGGTTCTTACTAGGGCGATGCACGGACTCGCTGGCTGCTAGGACACCCATGCGTATGTTGAGGAAGGTATTTATGGATTGGCAAGAAATTATCTAAATGAACTGGAAACTTGAAATTGGATCTCATTGGTTGACTAGCTGGTCTTTAATATGGAGAGTCCGGATGACAATTTGATTGTAAAACAATGGAACTAGAATTTTGAGGATTATGATGGAAACACTATGGTTTTATTCCAATTCTGTTTGAAGGTAGTTGAATCTGAGAAAAGAAAATTTCATATTAGGTGCGTAAGTGGTGTGTCTATTTTGTATTTTGCATGAGTGTCGCCTAGGGGACCTGGGAACTCTTTTCCCTGGTACCCGGGATAAAACACAACTAAATTTTTATAAAAAGGAATCCCACCAATACAGTAGTTGGGTAGTTGGCTAACCCATGGGCCAGTTGGGGTTAGGCTGGATCGGTGGATTCCTACAACCAAGTTCAGTTAAGATTAAGTTATCGTAGTTAAAGTAAGTCCCAGGAAGATTCTTGCTCTATGGGAAAGAATCAACGGATGTGCCTCGCTTAAGGGGAAAAAAGCAATGATTTCTATGAACGAAGTGCAAGTTCCTCCTTGATTTGGTCATGTGACCCAAAGGTTTGGTTGGAATACAAAGGATAGATAAGGCCCTTGACTATGTTAGGAGATTTTCTTGGTGGAGGAATTGCCTCGAGGAATTGCCTATGCTTTCTAGGCAAGGGAAGTTTTTTCCAGGTTTGGTTCTGGAAGAACCAATGGATTAGTATCTTATCCGAACATTTGTGGGCGAGGCCCCGAGTGGGAAGCTCTGCCCTGCGTGCAAGGTTGCTACTTCTACTACCAGCACTCCAGAGTGTTGATACGTAGAGGGGGCAAGGGTCTCACAAGAGTGGGATAGCCAAGGCTCCCACCTATCACTTAGCATACTCCACTTGGTAGGAGTAGCTCGAAGTATTCGAAGAGTCCCACCAACTTGCTCAGGGCCATAGAGGTGGAGCAACTTCGACGTAAAGCGTGTCATGAGTGATCGACACTTGATACTTCCCCAATCCTCTGAAGGTGACTTAGCTTTGGTCTACAATTCTAAATATTTTAAAAAGGCTCAGAAGTTGGTGTATGCTTGGCACAGTCCCTTCAGGTAGTTGAGATCTTTCCCATGGGTGCCTCCCTTCCGTTGGTGAATGGCTCTAGGGTGAAGAAGTATTGTCCTACTTAGGTGTGACAAGCTAGTAAGCGCTCGTGGGGATGACACGGGTTGTACATATTATATTAAAAAACTTTTTTCCCACTTTATTGTTTTTCTTTGCATATTTCTTTTTCTCCTTTCTTTTTCTCTCATGGGTAACATGGTGGCCTCAATCTCCACCCATCATCCTTCCCCCTTCCCTTTCACTTCTCCCCTTGGCCTTCCTCACCGACCAAACCAACCCCCCTCCCCTCCCTTCTCACCGATTAAAACTCAAATAAAATAAATCCCCCCTTAGGATTTTGTATGTTTTTAATTTTATTTATTTTTTAAAAACCCCCCTTCGTTTTTTTTTCCAAAAAAAACCCTTAGTTTTTTTTTCTCAAAAGAAACCCCCTCTTAGTATTTTTTTTCCATTTAGAAACAGAAAGAAAACAAAAAAAAGGAGCCCCCTCGTCACATTTTTTGTTTCTTCTTTCCCCAAAAAAGAAAAAAAACGTGTCTAGTCCCCCTTTCTCTCTCTCTCTCACTCACTCACTCACACCCCCCTCTCTCCCTAACCCCAGTGACCACCCTCTCACCCCACCCTTCTCTCCCTCTCCCTCACCGACCACACACTCCCCCACCCCCTTCTCTCTCTCTCTCTTGCTCTCTCTCTCTCTCTCCCCCCCCCTCACCGACCCCCCACTCCCCACCCCCTCGGCCCCCTTCACCAACTACTCCCCTCGGACCTCACCCCCTCCCTCACCGACGAAGCCCCCTCACCTCACCCTCTCCCTTCTCTCTTGTGACCCCACCACCCCCCCTCTTCTTCATTGTCAACTCCCCCCCCTTGGTCACTCACCCACCCCCCCTCTCTCGCTCGCGACCCCCATCATCCTTCCCTTTTGTTCGCTCCCCCTTCGCCACCCAACCTTCTCCCCTCTCACTTGTTTGCAGCACTCCCACTCACGGATATACCCCCCCTCTTATCTGTGCGCAACACCCCCCCACCCAATCCCCCTCGTGTGCACTCACCACCCCCACCCTCCCTTCTCTCCCCCTTCACCGCCTCACGGCCTCCCTCTCACTCAACCCCACACCCTCTCCTTGCCACCCCACCTTCTCTCCCTTGCGCCCACGCCCCCCTCTCGCCAACCACCCCCCACGCCCCCTCTCTCCTCATGCCACCGACCAGCGCCACCCCCCACCCCCCACCCCTTGCTCACCCAATCTACACCTTCCCCTTCTCACTGTGCCTTATCTCTCTCACCCCACCCATCATCCTTGCCTTTCACCAATCACCCCCTCTCTCTCACTCTCACCCCCCCTTCTCACTAACCACACCTCCCCGTTATCTCTCTCACCCCCCCTTCAATGACCACCCTCTCTCCCTCGCTCTCACCCACTCCACACTCACCCCTTCTCAAACCGACTCCCCTCCCCCCCTCTTTCTCTCCTCCGCACCCCCCCACTCATCTCTTGCTCTCTATCTCTCTCTCACAATCGCCACCCCTTCTCCCTCACTCTGACCCACTCCACACCCCCTCTTCTCACTGACCCCCCTCACTTTCTCTCTTGCACACCCCCCCACTCATCTCTTTCTCTCTCTCTCTCATAGTTGCCACTCCCTCTCTCTCTCTCTCTCTTGTGCACCCACTCCACACCTCCCTTCTCACCGACCCCCCTCTCCCTCTCTTTCTCTCCTGCACACCCCCCCACTCATCTCTTTCTCTCTCTCTCTCTCTCTCTCTCTCTCTCGTAGTCGCCACCCCACCCTGGCCCCTTTTCTACATGCAAACCTACATGCACTATAGAACTTTGGCATCCAATTCCAGATCATATACACAAATCATCTGACTTCATTCTAGAGGGATACTCAGAGTACACGGATTGGGACTGCTTCATGTGCACGACAATGTAGACCTTACCTTAGATGCATAGAGTGGAACCCTAGCTGACTCGTCCCTAGACTGGGATCACATGAGACAAGTCCTAGCCCCTTGTCTTTCCTGTCCCATGGGAAGCGTCAATCCATTGTTAATAATGAGATCATGGATTGAATTCATAGTTGAGATTTTTTGCCAATGTCTTGACCAACCTCGTACGGTTAAAATGGTGCGCTTCCGGTACGATGGGTGAGGACCGACGAAGCGGTCCCTAAGTGAAGTGCTAGGACACCTAAGGAGGATCCTAGAGGGTTTTGATGACCAAGCGATGCACGAGCTCGCGGGGGACACCCATGCGTACGTCGAGAAAGATTTTGGATAGACAAAAAGGAAAGATTTTTGAGAACCAAATTTTGATACTAGATCTCGTTGGTTGGCCAGCTGGTCTTCAACGGAGAGTGCAGAGGATACATTTTTATAATACAATGGACTCAGAATTTTGGAAAATGATGATCAAAAATATTATGATTTCTATTGAAGGATTGTTTTTAAAGCTAGCCGAATCTGTTATAAATGGTAATTTCATATTGGGTGTGTGTGGTATGCCTACCTTGACTTTTGCATGAATCGCCGCGGCTAGGGGCCTGGGAACTCTTTTCCTCGGTACCCGGGCAAAAACCCAACCAAATCTTTATAAAGGAATCCAACCAATTCAGTGGTCGGGTGGTTGGCTAACCCATGGGCCGGGTGGTCGGGTGGTTGGCTAACCCATGGGCCGGATAGGGTAGGCTGGATCGGAGGATTCTTGAGAAACAACAAGATACGATTAGTTACGTTATTTAGTTTTAAATCCTGAGAAGACCTTGTTCTGTGGGAGGGGATCATCGGTTGTGTCTCGTAAATGAGGAAAAAAGCAGTGATTCCATGGACCAAGTGTAAGTCTCTTCTTGATCTGACCATGTGACTTCAGGTTTGGTCAGATCAGTTTATCTAGTTAAGACTTGACTCATTAGAGTAATTTCCTCGTTAGAAGATTTTTCCCAATTGGCAGAATCGCCCATGCCTTCTGGGTGAGGGGAGTCTTCCACGCCCGGTCTCGGAGGGGCTGCCTAGGCTAGCCTCTCATCCCTCGGACATCCGTGGGTGAGGCCCTGAGTGTGTGGACCTTGCCCCGTGTGCGGGAGGCCAACGCCGCTTCCGTCGCCGCGGCAAGAGCCCCGAAGCAAGGGCGGGGGACCTCACACTAGCCAGGCAAGTAATTTCTCCTGTCACCACCAGAGTCTTGACTGCCTTGCGACAAATGACCATAGCCAAAAGTGGGCCTTTGGAACCTACCCTTCGATCTCTAGTCGTGCAAAGAAGACAATGCTCTTTGTGGCCCACCTCGTCCTCTCTAGTTGTTGTAAATGTCTCAGCCGCCACCGCCAAACGACTGGCCTTCATTGTAAAAAACCCTCTGAGGACCTTAAAAGCTACTGTAGGTGCCGTCTTCTTCTTCAGGGTAATGGTAACCTCTGCAGCTATACCTAGAACTAGAAAGAGAAACTCGGCTTTGTGGGACTTTTTGGATTTTATTGTACCTCAGGGGGTGCAGGTGTACATATGGGCGGTACTTTGGCTTCAACAGTTGGAGCGAGGTTTTCTTGAGTTAGTAGTTGGTCCTTTTTCTCATGTGTGTTGCTCCTGTGAAACAGACGGTGTCCCACCCACTATACTGCATCGATAATGTTGGAAGGTGCAAAGAGTAACTTCTCTTGTCACCACCAGAGTCTCGCTTGCCTTGCGCGGCGGCAAATCACCATAGCCAATGTGGGCCTTTGGAACCTACCCTTTGATCTCTAGTCCTACGAAGAAGACAATGCTCTTTGTGGCCCACCTTGTCCTCTCCAGTTGTTATAAATGTCTCGACCGCCATCGTCAAAGGACTTGCCTTCATTGTGAAAACCCCTTTGAGGACCTCAGTAGCTACCACGGTGCCGACTTCTTCTTCAGGGTAATGGTAACCTCTGCCACTATAGCTAGAACCAGAAAGAGAAACTCGGCTCTGTGGGACTTTTGGATTTTGTTGTACCTCAGGGTGTGCAGGTGTACATATGGGTGGTACTTTGGCTTCAATAGTTGGGGCAAGGTTTTCTTGAGTTAGCAACTGGTCCTTCTCATGTGTGTTGCTCTTGTGAAAGTAGAGGATGTTTGTGGTGTTACGCCTACCCCCACTGTGGTGCATTGAGAGTGTCCGAAGGTGCAAAGAGTAACTTCTCCTATCACCATACCCACCATAGTCTTGACTTCCTTATGGCAAATCACCATAGCTAGAAGTGGGCCTTTGCAGCCTACCCTTTGATCTCTAGTCGTGTGAAGAAGACAATGCTCTTTGTGGCCCACCTCGTCCTCTCCAGTTGTTATAAATTTCTTGACTACCATCGTCAAAGGACTGGCCTTCATTGTAAAAACCCCTCTGAGGACCTCAGTAGTAGCTATCGTGGTGCCGTCTTCTTCTTCAGGGTAATGGTGACCTCTACCTCTATAGCCAGAACTAGAAAGAGAAACTCGGCTCTGTGGGACTTTTGGATTTTGTTGTACCTCAAGGGGTGCAGGTATACATATGGGTGGTACTTTGGCTTCAACAGTTGGGGCGAGGTTTTCTTGAGTTAGCAATTGGTCCTTGTCATGTGTGTTGCTCCTATGAAAGCAGAGGATGTTTGTGGTGTCTTGCCCACTATGGTGCAGAGTGTCGGAAGGTGTAAAGAGTAACTTTGCCTGTCACCACCCGCGAGAGTCTTGACTGCCTTCCAAAAAATCACCATAGCAAGAAGTGGGCCTTTGGAACCTACCCTTTGATCTCTCTAGTCCTGCGAAGAAGACAATGCCCTTTGTGGCCCACCTTGTCCTCTCCAGTTGTTATAAATGTCTCGACCGCCATCGTCAAAGGACTGGCCTTCATTGTAAAAACCCCTCTAAGGACCTCAGTAGCTACCATGGTGCCATCTTCCTCTTCAAGGGGTACCTCTATACCCAGAACCAGAAAGAGAAACTCAGATCTGTGGGACTTTTGGATTTTGTTGTACCTCAAGGGGTGCAGGTGTACATATGGGTGGTACTTTGGCTTCAGCAATTGGGGCAAGGTTTTTTCGAGTTAGCAGTTGTTGGTCCTTCTCATGTGTGTTGCTCCTATGAAAGTAGAGGATGTTTGTGGTGTCCCCGCCCACTCTGGTTTTTTCGAGTTAGCAGTTGCTGGTCCTTCTCATGTGTGTTGCTCCTATGAAAGTAGAGGATGTTTGTGGTGTCCCCGCCCACTCTGGTGCATTGAGAGTGTCCAAAGGTGCAAAGAGTTACTTCTCCTCTCACCACCAGAGTCTTGACTGCCTTGCGGCAAAACACCATAGCCAGAAGTGGGCCTTTGGAACCTACCCTTTGATCTCTGGTCATACTACGAAGAAGACAATTCTCTTTCTGGCCCACCGCATCCTCTCCAATTGTTGTAAATGTCCCAACCGCCATCGCCAAACGACTGGCCTTCACTTTAAAAACCCCTATGAGGACCTCAGAAGCTACCATAGGTGCCGTCTTCTTCTTCAGGGTAATGGTAACCTCTGCTGCTATACCCAGAACTAGAAAGAGAAAGTCGGCTTTGTGGGACTTTTGGATTTTGTTGTACCTCAAGGAGTGCAGGTGTACATATGGGTGGTACTTTGGCTTCAATAGTTGGGGTGAGGTTTTCTTAAGTTAGCAGCCAGTCCTTCTTCTCATGTGTGTTGCTCCTATGAAAGAAGAGGGTGTTTGTGGTGTCTCACCCACTCGGTGCATCGATAGGGCCAAAAGGTGCAAAGGTCAACCATGGCTGGGTGCAAAGAAGGTGGTTTGCAAGAGATAATGTAGAAGGTGGTTGGAGACGAAAGGTTGAGGCTTTGAGCAAGAAGAGGTTCTACATGAAATAGATAGAGACACAATAAGTAACTGGAGTTTGTAGTGATTTAAAAAAAGTTACTGTGTGTGTGACTGGCATGCAGTTGTGTGATAATACTTGATGGGGCTGCATCACATTGCTCACCACTCAAGAGACGAATCTTTCATGATGGTTCCAAGAGGTGCCATCTCATCAAGGTGATGGATACCTAGGTAGTGGGTTAGTGTTGTTGCCGCATCGATGAAGGGATTGGTTTGGCATCGGCACATGGTGATCCACATGAAAGGTAAACTTACTACTACTACCCAGTAAGTAGTGACGAAACTTGCTGACGAAGTAGATCATTCCAAGGGCTTCCCTGTGTGTGCTTGAGTAGTTCTGCTCAGCATCATCGAAGAGCCTTCGACTGGCGTAGTAGACTAGTTTGAACCATTTCTTCTCAATTTCCTGCATTAGAACACTGCCAATTGCCACATCAGAGGCATCCACGAAGAAGTGAAAGTGAAATTCCTAGTTCAGGGCTTGAACGACAGGTGCATTGGATATCATGAGCTTGAGATGTCAGAATGCAATGTTGAATTCTCCAATCCAGTGGAGATATGTCTGCCACAGTTGGTGGGTCAAAGGTGCTTTGAGCTGCATCATCTGCTAGTTTAAGGGGAGTGCTACGTGAGCCAAATATTGGAGCATGCGACTATGCCATCTCACCTAGCCCAAAAACTGTTGAAATATACAAGTGAATGGGTGTGTGCAGGAACAAGCCCTTAGCAAGAGGCTGTAAAAGAGAGTCTGTAAATGAGTGAGTAGCAGTGAAAAGATGAGAGATATTTATTGGGAGAGAATAAAGGGTAGCATGAGAAGCTCTAGGATGTGTGGAGATATTCTTGGAAAAGTGAAGAGGTGGAGAGAATCAAGCAAAACAGGTGGAGTGAATCAAGGATGAGGTGTCCCCCGTATAAATTGAGGCATTGGCCTAATGAGTAATTTGCTAGGTTTTGAGTATCCATGCCTACATTAAGCCATCAGTTAATTTTTGCTCACTAATCTTATCTTAATATCACCATCTAATCACTTGCTAATGATGTTGGTTCTTGCACTTGATCCACTTTAGCTCATCACTTTGCTTGCATTTTAACAAAAACCTTATGAGCTCTTTCACATTTATCGAATTATAGGAGCTTTCCAGATTATCTCTACCTTTGCTAGGTCGACTGCAATTTCCTCCTTGGAGACAATGTGGCCTATAATTATATCATTTTGGACGAAAAAGGCACACTTAGCTAGATTCAGGCTTAATCTAGAAACTCGACACTTGGCCAGGCACAATTGCAAGTGCATCAAACGTTAAGATGATTTCTTGAAAACACTGAAATCATCAATGTATACCCACATGAAAGTGGTCAAAAAATCAACAAAAATTTCCTAGACCATACGTTGAAATGTGGTGGGAGCATTCTTGAGCCCAAAGGTCATGATGTTGGATGCAAAGGCTTCTCATTTTGTAATAAAACCTATTTTCTCCAGGGCCATTTGAACTTGATTGTATCCATTGGATCCATCCAAGAAGGAGTACATCTCATGGCCAGCTATCACATCAAGTAAGGAATCTGTCAATGGCAAAGGAAAAGGATCTGAGATGGTTATGGCATTTAGTTTTTTCGGTAATCCACACAGACCCGCAACTTCTGGTTTTTCTTTGGAAACAAACACTATCGGGGACAACCAGGCCTCCCAATCAATTAGATATGTGAATCCTACTTAAAGCATCTTGTCCAATTTATCTTTCACATTTTTGGCATAGTTTGGATTCATTTGGTACCTCTATTGTGCCAGATAGGGATGGCATCCTCCTTCAGATTGATCTGATATTGGTAAAACCTTGGATCAATCCCTTTTATCTCGGTGTAGCTCCACGCAAACACATCCTTGAAGGACATGAGAAACACCTGGACTTCCTCTCGGAACTCAACATCCAGTCTAGGCACCCGGACCATCTTGGGGTCATCATCAGTTCTTCCTAGATTTATCTCCCTGTGTGTCAAAATATTTTTATACTACAATGAGCTATTGTAGGCTCAAGGTACTTCCATCATTGGCTAGAGCCTCATAAAAATATTCAGCTTCATCTGGACTTTGTCCTGTGCTTTGCAGATCAATCTGATCCTTGGTGACTTCATCCTTGTGTGAAAGGCTAGGTCGGTATCTGTCCATTATCCATACTACATCACCTCAAACAAGTTGATCTCATCAATTTCTTCTTTCCACGCCAGATAGTGATCATATTTGCATCCCAATCTTCCTTTATCCATGCTTGCCAGAGACAAGGTCTACCGAGAAGCATCGAGTAAGCACCTTTGATATTATCCATATGGACAACTACTACTATCTGGAAACTAAATCCGGATACTTCAAGAGTGAACTTTTGGATCAATCCAAGTGGCTGCACTCAACGCTGACCCACCATTTTGACAGCGAATGTGCGGGTTCCCATCTGCTCAAACTCAGCATGCGGCATGTTGAATTCGATAGGATGTTGACTTTGGAACTTCCATCCAACAAAACTTCTACTATACCAACGCGGCCAACTTGACCTCGATCATTGGGATGGCTTCATCATAGACAGGGGCTTCCCTTAGTGGGGTGTCTGCCTTCTAAGTATTCAAGGCTTCCAACAAGCGGCGGCTTCAAGGGTGGCATCTTCTCTCTTGAGGTTTCCAGAAACCCATTAGTATGATCATCAATTTCGGAGGAGCTCTCTTCCCGTTAATAGCAGGATTCAATTGTATGTGTAGCCATTCTGCAAATGGTGCACCAGAGTTCATTCAAGCCACATTCTTTGGCTCTATGTCCATGATTGTATGTTCATGATTGCGACACCTCTTACACCAAGTGCTTGATTGGACGGTTAGAGTGGACTTCGCACTTTCCATGGTCATCTGAACCATGGTTGCAACCATTTCCTTGGCTGCCAATATTGCCTTCTTGCTCTTTAACCATTCCTTGTGATCTTCGTCCTCCTCCTCTGATTCCTCATGTAAGGTTCCTCCTCAGACCTAAAAATATGAATAATCTCTCCTCTTAGTCCCCTGTAATCATCCCCTATTTCGGAATACAAGAAAACATTATTTTCCCTTGTTTTTGGCCTAGAGAGAGAAAACATTCTAGAGAGAGATAATTTAATTTTGAGATATTTTTGGATACAAAGTTTCTCCTTATATTTAAGCTGAATTCCCCTGAAACAGAAGTTCAAGAAAAATTGTCCAATGTGCATTAGAAATTAATTGATTATGTGAATAAGAGACCTTAGCCTAAGGGTCCACATTTTTAGAAATTTTTTTATTAAGATCCAAATAAGGTTCTAAAGGGCCAATAGGATTAATCCAAGTGTTTTAATAAGAAAAACGTAAAAAATAAAATAAAAATCCCCCAAAAATGAGTAAATGCTCACATAAGATAAAGAGTCCCCCTCTGGTGTGCTCAATCATGGGCTCTTTTCTCAGCCCATAACTCCTTATCTTACCCCTCATTTGGATAAGATTGCAGCTCCTCACACTCTTTGCCCATTTGCAAAGAACCATGGGATCTTCTCATCATCCCATTAAATAGCAACCCTTCATCATTGAGTATTCTTCCATGCTCAATAACAAAAACTTGAGGCAAAATCACACTTTTACCTTCACAAAACTTTGTTGGCAGCTTCTTGATGATGGAAATATCCATCTCCAACTCCATTTACATCTTCCCTTGATGCAAATCTTCTCTTTGTTGCAAAACTCTATTCGAAACTCTCTTGGGCATCTTCTTTGATGTTTGATGAAGACTCCATAGTCTTCATAATGCTGAAATCTTGATTTTCAGCTTCCATGATGATGCAAGATTTCAGCTTCCATGATTATGAGCAGGCTTTCCATGTTGCAAAACTCCCATTTGCAACTCTCTTGGGCAGCTTCTATGCAACTTCCTTGTTGGAAATCTCCTGTAAAACTTGAGAATGGAAACTCCAAGTCTCTCTCAAATCCTCAAAAATGCAAATCCAAATGGAGTTTCCTTTCAAGTTTATTTTGTTGGAACATCACATACAAAGTTGGGAATATAGTTGCATAATATGATTAAGCATTAGATAGTTAAAAGTCCTCATTTCCTTAGGTACAAAGTCAATGTATACACCTTGTCCCAAATTTGGACTGACTCCATAAAATGCTAATATATTTTACAGATAAACTCATATGATATTCCCCACTTTGGACCTTAGATCTTCACATATTTTAGAGATTAACTTGATTTTTTGAGAAAAGTTCAAGCTATTTGTCTATTTTCTTTAAATATTTCAAGGTCTTTAAAGTGTTATAATATATGCCACTTTTTGTACCCACAATAACAACCACTTAAAAAGCTCAATCTTGTAGATCAAAAGAGTGGTAGGTAGTGAGGCATTAGTTGAATGTGGTGGTTAGTTAAAACTGTAAATCCAATGGTTAGATTTTTAATGATCTCATTTCCAAAATTCTTCCAAGCTGTCAGAAGGCCTGCAAATATTAATAATCTAATTAGTAAAATTACATTTTTGATGTAAATAATCTAAAAACTATAGGAACTAGTGTACTTGTTATGGTGCATCTATGGAAAAAAAATAGATCAATTTAATTATCAAAATATTATTTTTAATCATTTTATTATATTTTTAATTAATTTTGATTAATTAGATTGATTTATATTAATTTAAGTTATATTGGATTAATTTAAGTGCATGTGTATTTCCATTAGTTTCTTGATCTCATTTAAAGTACCTTGCCCTCCCAAATTTTCTCTCCAATCATTGTCCCAGTCCAACATAAAGACAAAACTGGACACCCTGATCTTGCAATAACCTGAGTGTGGAAGTGGATGTATGAATGTGGATGTGGATGTATGAATGTGAATGGGGATGTGGATGTGGATATGGATGTATGAATGTGGATGTGAAAATGGATGTGGATGTGGAAATGGATGTATGGTGTGGATGTGGATGTATGGATGTGGATGTATGAATGTGGATGTGAATGAGGATGTGGATGTGGAAATGGATGTGGATGTATGGATGTGAAAATGGATGTGTGGATGTATGAATGTATATGTGGATGTGGATGTATGAATGTGAATGTGGATGTGTGGATGTATGAATGTAGAGGTGGATGTGGATGTATGAATGTGAATGTGGATGTGGATGTATGAATATGAGTGTGGAAGTGGATATATGAATGTGGATGTATGAATGTGAATGGGGATGTGGATGTATGAATGTGGATGTGGATATGGATGTGTGAATGTGGATGTGAAAATGGATTTATGGATGTGGATGTGGATGTGGAAATGGATGTATGGATGTGGATGTGGATGTATGAATTTGGAAGTGGATGTATGGATGTATGAATGTGGATGTGGATGTGGATGTATGGATGTATGAATGTGGATGTGGATGTATGAATGTGGAAGTGGATGTATGGATGTGGATATGGATATGTATGTATGAATGCGGATGTGGAAGTGGATGTGGATGTACGAATGTGGATGTGTATGTGGAATAATGAATGTGAATGTGTATGTGAAATGATGTGATGTCGAATATGAGTGAATGGATGAGATGTGATGGTGTCAGGCTAAAATCTGAAAGGTGTTTTTGGTCAGTGTACATATGGTGCGTGTGGCGTGTGAATAAAATTTGCCCTGAATGCCCTGGCAAGTGTACAGGCTGGGTGGTTTTGTTGAAAGCTGGAATATGCACGTGTTTTGTTTTCCGAAACAGACGCTGGAGATCTGGAGTTTTATTGCATCAGTATGGTGTGCAGACGGATACTAAATGCAGGGCACCGACGACTGGAATGGTAGTGTTTGGAGATGATAATGATGCTGATGAAGACGGGGGACAGCTCTCGCTCTTATTTTGGAAAATTATGGCCGCGGCGCGATGACCCGAAGTGCAAGGAGAAGGAAAGTTTTTTAGCATTAGTGTGGCCATTACTTTGTGGCTTTGAGGCTTTTAAAAAAATATATATATATAATGTAATATGGCCACCTTCTAAAGGGCCACGTGGGAGTGTTCTGGGCTGCCAACTCATGGCAGGGTTCGGGAAAACAATTTTAGGGAAAAGGAACTAAATCCTTTTCACCACTAAATGAGAAGGAAATTGCTATTTTTGAGATGGTATTTTCTATGTGAACTTAGAAAATATAACTAAAACTTGTAAAATTTGAAAGGGTTATATTTCCTTCTCATAAGAATTTGAGAAGGATTTTCCCAAAGTTGAACAAGTTCTAGGCTAAAGCGAACCCGTCTTTTCCCGAACCCTGACTCATGGTCTAGAAGACGTGAAGATGTGCTGGATGGCTGCTTCGAGAAGAAGGGGTCGTCGCCTTGCAGAAAAAGAGACGCCAGGAAGAGCGTGGGGTGGTCATGGAGAAGAAGAGGAGTGGTCGCCTGGCTCAGAGGTTGAAGCTGTGGGAAAGAGAGGTGTGAAAGCCGCCTTGGTCGATAGAGGCAGCCGACTGGTGTAAAAGAAAGGCGCTTGGTAATAGAAGGCTCAGGTAGCAGCAGCTTCCAAGACTTGAGGCCGGGAGATGGCAGAGACCAGAGGCGACGGATGGACGTGGGTCTGGCCTGGTATGAGAGCGCATGAGCCGCTTTGAAGGAGAGCTGGGGGCCTCGTATGGTTGGGCGTGAGGCGCTGCAGGTGGGAGACCAGAGGCGAGCTGGGGCCGCTGGGTGTGTGGCCGTCGTGTAGCAGAGAAGGGCTGGACCACCTCAGTAGGCAAGCGCTAGAGTGATAAAGAGGCGTATGACCACACAGGCGCAGAACGAAGGACAGAGGTAGCTGGTACAAGAGCTGCTGGGGGCTTTTGCTGAGGGCGTAGCTGCAGAGGGAGAAAGAGAGAAGAGGCGAGGCTGTTTGGGTGGGCCGCTAGCTGTGTGAAGGAGACCTTGGTGTGGCCAGCACATTGAAGAGAGGCCGCCGTCTTGATGGTGTTCGTAGCTGCACAGGCTGCTGAAGGGAGCTGCTGGTGGCAAGGTGAACAGCTAAAGGGCTGGAGTACAGCCGAGTGAACAAGAGAAAGAGGCTGCAGGTCTCTTGGGTGATGGTCTAGTATGGGCTGGTGATTGGAGCAGCAGAGAGGGCTGCTGTTTGGAAGGGATTGAGATGTGGCTTTGGGCTAGATATCTGAGGATGCTGCGGTGAGCAGTGGTTCGTGGTGAAGAGGATTGTGCAAGGCTCTGGTGGTTGGTGAAACTGCTGGTCACGACATACAGAGAGTGGGAGCTGCTGAGTGAAGGTTAGCTGGTGTGGGCGCCTTCTGGTGAGAGTAGCTGGTCTTGTGTGGGCGATGATTGCAGGCAGTGCGTGGATGCTGACCAGAGAGGGAGCCTTGGATTTTTGGGTGTGTTGGATGCAGAAGTGGTGCTGATGTGTGGGCTGGAGACAGTGGGGCTCGCCTACGACAATTGGTAGGTAGCAGCTGGAGACAGAGAGTAGCCGGGCTACAGAGAAAGTGAAGAAGGGTTGCTGGTGTGGGCGCCCTCTGGAGATTACAGAGATCGGGAGATAGAGGCTTGGTCGTCAGACGCAAGGGTGTATTCCCTTGGCAGTAAATCCTGGCTAGAGTCCTGGTCTTTGGTGTATTTGCTGAGTTTGTACATGGTTGATGCTGTATATGTTTTTTGTTGAATGATCATCTGTCCTTCATGGTTCTGAGCTGTCTTATGGTGTGTGTGGGTGGCGAATGTTGAGAGAGTGTTCTAGCCGGTGGGGCTGGTGGTGCCCCGTTCGTGGTAGTTTTTCCAAGTTTGGGAGGTGGAAGGGCTATAGAGGTAGGTTCTTTCTTCTTTTTTTCACCTCACATCCTTCTGGTGCCCCCACTGAGGAGTGGCTCTTCCTGGTATAGTTTCACTGAGGAGTTGCTCAGGGATTTCTCTTACGAGGGTGTATGCCCCAGAGTGAGAGATTGAAGGAAGGTGTTTTTGGGTTTTTGTTTGGATTGAAGTGAAGTTTGGGGATCAAGATGATGTCTTATCCTGAGTTTTATGGTGGTCCGAATGAGGATGTGGCAGATTTCTTGGAAAGGATGGAGGTTGCATGTATAAGCAACCATATCACTGAGTCGGTACAGGTGTTGCGGTTGTTGAGCATCTGTTTGAAAGGAGATGCAAGGACCTGGTACAGAGCTTATGAGGAGTCGTTAAGGGATGTTGTTCCACGCATTGAGATGACTGAGGATGGATTAAAGACAGCACTTAGCAACAGGTTCAAGAAGGTAGAAGATCCCGACAAGGTTTGGCATGAGGTGCAAGCTCTGACACAAGGTGAGTTTTAATCAATAGATGATTATATGAAGAAATTTTCTTTGCTATGGGAAACTCTATGCAGGGCTTTGGGAGAAGACCAGGTGCCGCCTGATATGATGAAGAAGAACAAGTTTGTAGCTGGACTTAAGAGGAGTATTCGCTGGAAAGTGGAATTGAAGAAGCCCAGGTCTTTTGAAGATGCGGTGGAAATTGCTAAGTCAAAAGATTGGAAACTGCAACGGATGAATCAGCTGGGGATGATTCCAGTTGTAGCACAACCGGAGATTGGTAGAGTGGAGGCTACACCCATGAGTGCAGTGATCGAGAGGATGAAGCCCACAGAAGCCCAAGCTATGCAGATGATGTCACAAGCTAGTCAGGGAGTACCTATGGTTCCTGCAGGTTCTGATGAGGGGTTGCGGTAGGATATGAAGCAGATGGTTGATCTTATGAAGAATTTGAGTTTAAATTTAATGGGAAGTACAGGTGGTGGACGTGGTAGAGGCCGTGGCAATAATCCTGAAGGGGGAGATGGACAAGCAGGGTATGGACGTGGTCGCGGTAGGGGCCGTCATTTCATCCCTACATGCTGGAACTGTGGTGAACTAGGTCATCTGAGTACAGATTGTGATAAGCCTCAGCGTATGGGTGGTGATATGTACCCACTACCTTCACAGCTACCTGACAGGTCGAATGATTATGGTATTGATATCAGGGATCAAGCAGGTCCCAGTGGAATCACAGCTGAAGAGAAGGGAAAAACTAAGGTGATAGATGTGGTCACCCTTGAGAAGACGAAGGAAGCAGAAGCAGATGTGATGCCTTTAGGAAAACGGATGCCACAGGAAAGGGAAAGAAAAGATGCTGCAGGGCCCAGTAAGAAGAAAGGTAAAGTGAAGGAAGGAGAGGATGTGAAGGTCAAGCAGAAACGGAAGCCTCGTAGGAAGTTTCAGGTAACTGATTTTCCACTAGGGGGTGGGCAGGATAGCTACAGTTTGCAGGAGGACATGGCTGAAAGGAAGGCTAACATTACTTTTGGGCAATTGATAGAGTTAGCTCCTAATTTGAAGCGTCAGTGGAAAAGACTTGTGAATCCGAGAGAGAAGGAACCGGCCAAAGGGATAGTGACTGTTCTAGCTGTTCAGGAGTTACCTGACATATGTCCTGTGGTGAATGTGTGGTATAAAGGGAAGAATCTGGGAGAAGCATACATAGATGGTGGAGCACAGATTTGTGTGATCACATTAGCAGCTGTGGAAAGGCTTGGTCTTAATTTTACTGAAGCATCTGGATTTCGAATTCGGTTGGCTAATCATCAGAAAGTCAAATGCTTAGGTATGATTAAGGAGTTGGAATTGGAAGCTTTTGATGTGAAGGTGCTTGTGGATTGTCATGTTATGCCTGCAGGAATGGGTGCATTCCCCATCATTTTGGGAAGACCATGGCTGAGAGCGGTGAAGGCTGTGCAGGATTGGAGGAAAGGGGTTATTACTCTGTATGACAGGAGAGGGGATAAGAAGCAGTTTAACATGGATAACCAGAAGCCTGTCATTGATGAAGAGGAGAGTGAAGCTGATTCGAGTGATAATACGACTAGTAGCACCACTACTAGTGAAGGAACAGAGGATACTTCATCTAGTGAGGAGGATGCAGAGATGGATGCCCTGGTTATTGATGACGAAGTGCTTGGTGATGAGGTTGCTGAACAAGAAGAAGCCATACATGAGGAATGCGAGGAGGTACAAGTGGATTCTGAGCAAAGGTATGCATGTGATGTGAAAGAGCTTGCTTTTAAGTCTTTGGATAATGAACCTGTGTGGGATGAGTGGGAAATAGACAGTCTACACGATGATGAGCCTGAGTTGGAGCTAGATGATGAGATGTGCATTAATATAAAGAAAGCCATGACCAGAATTAAAGCTATGAAGGAAAAGCAACAGAAGGCTTTGAATGATGCTGTTATAGATGAGTCTATGGATGCTGCAATGGATGAATTTCTTGGTGGTTTTGATGAAGATGAACATACAGGAATTGAGGTGGATGCTTTGGCAATGGTGCCTGTTGAAGGGGAGTTTGTTTTGCCTGTGGTGGCTGGTTTTGATAGTGAGGTTTCTTATGCTGATGAACAGGAAAATGTTATGGTACAACAGGTTTTTTTTTATGAAGCTTTCATCAATTTTTACCCTCAGCAGGAGTTGCTGCATTGGTTCTCCGATATTGGTGCTGATCGTATCAGGGATATTGGAGTTGAGATGAGACGGGATGGTGTGTATGTCAGGAGCTTTATTTCCAGAAGCTCTGGTGTTGTGTTGTGGGATATGGGATAAAACATTTAGCTTTCCACTTAAGCACTCTATATTTTGCCATTTATATAGAGTTGATGGATATAAAGCTGCACAAACATGATTGTATTAAAACATGCTTGGACTCAAAGCACAAGAACACAAAGCATAGAGAAGACAAATTTAGGAATTTTGGGAATTATTCGAGTCCCATTTCTTATAGGATTGGTTGGAAACTCGGTATTTTTGTGTAGTTTGAGCTATCTATTTGTTGGTGCACTCTTTGTGCCATTAGATTATATCTTGACATAACTATTTGGCATATTTGTTTGTAGTTGTATAGATACATACGTCAATGCAACAATATTGGAAGGACAAGGGAAACATGACACTAAACTTAATTGAGATTATACAACACCTTTCATATGAAGAAGATAATGTTAAATACAACACCTTTCATATGAAGATAATGTTAAATACTATCTCTACTTTGAGACATTGAAGTAAAAACATGGGCTTTATTTAATTTGCCAAAAGAATTCTAAATATCACTTTAAAAGGAACCTTAAAAATGAGAGATCTCTAAAGGGTGTGGTGTTAGAAACAACAAAACAAAAAGTAAATCTCAATGACAGTAACAATGTGCTAAGTTTACGATTGATCCACAGATAAAAACCCATCTTAGACACTATATCAAGATTATAAATCATTATATATATGCTCAAATTTGAGGGACATTGAAGTAAAAACATGGGATAATAATGCCAAAGAACACTTGGAAAAGGAACCTTAGAATTGAGGGATCTCCAAAGACTGTGGTGTTTAGAAAGCAAGCAATCAAATTTCAATGAGATTGTTACATTCAAGTTTACAATTCATCCGAAGACAAAAACCCTTCGTAAACACTTTGTCAAGATAATAATTGAGTACAAATTGTATCTCAAACATAGCGTTTTCTCATGTATTGCTCCAATACATACAAAGTTTCTCTATCATAAGCTGCTTCATTTACTAAAGTGTTGCAAGTATACTCCCATTTGTTCTTTGCATAAATCCAACCAAGTAACCATGCACTGATTGTTGTCTCCAAAAAACTTTGAAACTCCTCTATATTTTGATTCCACATCTTTGGAAAAATCAAGTAGGCTCCGGGCATATTCCACATTACTTTATAGAGGGTATCATAAAAAATTAGCATGTTATTTCCATCCAGGTCATGAAAAATTCTCCATGCTACATCCAAGTTTTTGTGGTATACAAATCGATATCCAATTAGAAGATCCGTCTTTTGACATGCTGCCTACCCTGCTCTACGACCTTAAACTTTTGATGGTGTCGAGGAAAGCACAACTCAAGAATGCGTTGAGTCCTTTGTAGTCTATTAGTACTCTAGATCCATACCTCAAACCATTGCATACAAAAATCAAGGAAAGTGAATGCATCTTTGCGAATCAAATGCCAAACACTTGTATTCTCTTCCACAAGATGCATATGTTTGGCCCAGTCGTCTGGACATACATCACCATGTTGCATCTTAATGGTCTTAAGTAAAACACCATTGAGTTCAAGTATCAATACTCTTCTTTGTTTCCTTATTATATCTGGGGGTGGTGGAATTTTTTTGCTTCTAGGTACATGAGTCACCAATGATTAGTGCCACCTCAATAGTAAGTTTTTTGTACACTTGAAATCAAAGCTATATGCTTCAACATATCCTGTTGAAAACAAAATGTATGGTTAATGGACATTCAAAATTTTAAATAAATATATTATGTGCCAACAACAACATAAATTCATCCATGAGATGGATGGTTGGTCTCTTAAGCCTTCATAGACAAATGCTCCAATACCTCAAAAGTTCAATCAAAAAAATAAAAGAGCGAGTATATTGTCAATGCTAAATTTCATCAAATTTATTGAATATGATGTATAAAAGATTTTCAATGTTGAGATAATTGAGTCTATCCAAATTAAATTATAATATTCATAGCCTTACACCTTGACAAGGCAATATCTTCAATAAAAAAACAAACACATCTTCATTGCAATCAAATTGAAAATATTGACAAAAGAAATAATCAAATGACAGTAAGTTTGGAGGCATTTGATTGCTTGATACAATAGTGTAAAGATTTAGCTCGTACAATCCAAAAATTAAACCCATCTAAGCACATTGTTTTGGCCAAAGCCTAAGTCTATCTTCATTAGGACCTCAATGGAAGGCTTCTTGGGCTCTTTTATTTGGCTAATTAGAAGCTTCAAAACGGCTACTTTATTCGAATTTGAATTTTGGGAGAAAAATGGAATTTAAAATCTAGCGGACAAAACCATATCATGTAACATATCTATGGAAAGCTCTTGATGCGTAGATCACGGATCTATAATCTCCACTCAAATCGGAGCTTGTATGTAGAAGTTATGGAGGTTCGAAAATTGTAAAATTGCCTCTCCCCCTTTTTTGGAGGAAAAGTGCACCCTTTGACCACTCTTACACCTCTCTTACAAACCCAACATTTCAGTCCACATGGCAACCCCCCATTTGGCTATTCCTTAATCACCTTGATTAGGCTTGGGCAAATTAAAGGGCCCAAGAAGACCCCATTCACTTCCTAATGATGGGCTCTTAGTACAAAATGGCTCCAAACATTCTGCACCCAACAAGTCTTGATATTTGTGCAGATCCCATACTTCAAACTGCACGTTTAGACCTCAGAAATGGTTTCCTTCGACTTCAACAACCAGTATGGGTTAGGTTGGAATCTAATTATACTGTCACTCAATGTTTAATGAAACCAGACATTATCCTATCCATAACCTCAAGTAAGCCTTTTGTAGCCTTGATATGTATGCTTTTGCTGCAACTCCACTTATGAGATGACCACGATCATATCCCAAGCGGTAGCATAAGCTATAGCATGTTGATCACTCAAAATCCTTCTTTTGTAACACACTTTTAACAAGCTTAGCTGGTCTTTGGATAGTAATGGTATTCCAGCTTTGGATGCCAACATTGCTAGATCCTTGCTTATGGATTCTACTTCTCTTTTTTTCCCTCTTGATTGGACATACTTTAGCTTATCACCATACAATGGTAAGTGTGAAGATGAGTTTTCCACTTCATCTAAATATTCGTTGAGCTCTTCTCGCAAAAATTGGGAGGTGAATTGGAGCCATTCTTCCAGTACATCTTGAAAATCGATAAATAAATTATGACCATGTGTGATAGGAGATTGACCTAGCCGATTAAGCAAAATAATAGACCTAATGTCATTTGTATTATTTAGATTTAAAAGGTAGGGTAGAAGGTCATTGCATAGTACGTAGTCGTGCCCTCCTTGAAAACTTTCAGGGAAGAGACAGTTGTCTTTTGGATTAACACATCCCTTGAAAGGGCTATCATCAATAAGCAATGTATTCTTCTTATTGCAAATATCTTGGCACTGATTCCAAACCTTGAGTAAAGGTTTAAACATAGCCTCAACAATAGGTTATCTGGCCTATACACTTTTTGAAGATTATGGATATAACATTCTTCTTGTCCCCACACCATAAAGAAATGATATTTCTTATGTGCATACTGTTCAAGAGTTTTTACATAGGCACAAACATTTTTGTGTAGCATGGTGGACCAAATACCAACATGAAAGTACTGGCAAATCTCATCCAAAAATTCAAAACACCCGGGGCGAATAACAACTGTGGTGCGACCAATATCAATTCGAATATAATTTGTTTGTGGATGCCTCTTCTCTTCCTTGTTGAGTAAAACTCCATTAAGATCAAGTATAAGTGCATGTTTTTGATTGCACGAGGAATATTTTTTGCATACGATACAAAAGAATGATAACACTTTAATGTGTTTACATACTTAACAATGTTAAAACAAGTGATCCTATATTATCAATGAGAGCTAATTACAACAAAACATCCACACAAGTTTACTTTTGTTTCATGCTCCCATACTCATCTATGACGATGGCTCCTAGACTTGATTGCATTTCCCTATTGATTGGTGAAGATTGAAATACTAATCTATCTCCATCTCTCTCAAAAGAATATAAACTTCCGAGAGGCCTACTCTTTTGTTTATTGGAACGTAGCTCCTCAACACGTTGCTCTATTTCTTGCACACTTAACTTGTGATTGTTAGAAGTAGCTCTACCTACAAAAACAACTCTTGCTGAGAAACATACTTTTTAACACACAAAATTGCTGAATAAATCATCTTAAATAACATCCTATTGAAAAAGATCTACCTTTAGTTTTCTTGGCATCCTCTGCCGCCGTAGAGTCCTTGATTTCAACTATTCTCTCTTTATTCATAGCATATGTAGCCTGTCAATTTCTTCAACACACTGCCCGCTAGAGAGTCCTTGATTTCAACTATTTTCCCTTTATTCGTAGCATATGTAGCCTCCTCAATTTGTTCGACAATCTCTTCTTGTCTCTCCTTGGTTGCAAAAGTCTCTTGAAGCTCTTCATTAACTTTATCTTTATTCTCACTAACCTCAACATTAACTTGCAAATTAGGAATGTCCTTAGTCTCTTTAGTCCTATCACTTGAAGGCCTTGAAGATGTCTGCAAAGCTGAATCATCGATGTGATCTACCTCCACCATGTTGTCTTCATTATTTCTAGCTTTTGAATCATGAGAGTTGATCTCTCTAGTAGGGCTTTCATGATGATGTTCTAGTTTAGCAATGTTATCTTCGTCTTTCCCTTCTTTGTATATATCTGTAAGATTAAAATAAAATGCTATTACTTTTAGGATTTAAATAATACACGAAGGATAATACTAGTCATTTTTATATCTACACATATACTTTGTATCCAAACTTAGATTACTCAACATTGAGTGATGTACCATAATGAATTAGGAACCATATTACATGCCAAGACTTTCACATAAGGGTCAAACTTGAGTTTGAGCCTCACTTACAAGGGCAAAGTAAAGATCGCTCAACTTGAGATTGTGCCTTGTGTTAGAAGAGATCCCCAAGGTTGGACATAAGTGGAGGTACGGCTCAAACTTAAGTTTGAGCCTCACCCCTACACTAGGATATGGAGTAAGTGTAATTTCTTAATAGTAAGTGTGCATCATCATTTGTATTAGGCTCAAACTTAATTTTGAGCCTCACTGCTACACTAGGATATGGAGTAATATCTTAATAGTAAGTGTGCATCATCATTTGTACCAGACGTTGGCATGAAATAAAGGATATTTAGAATAGAAATATTCATTTTAATAGAAAAATGTTAAAGTGAATCCAAAAAAGCTAATGTATTAATCAAAATACTAATAATTATTTCAACAAATCCACACTTTGAACAAGACCTATGTTAATATTAGTTGTTGATAAGCTCCTTTCAATGATCACCATTCGTTGTACATTCATAAGCACTATCTATGTACTTTTCTACCTTTCTTTGGTTGAGAGCTTGATGGGCTATGAGCATGGAAAGCCTTGTTGACATCTGTATCCCTTCAATCTTCTCAACGGCCATAGTGACCCCAACATTTGAAGCTTCCATGGCTTTTGCAGTATCTAATATATCATCACCATTCCCGCCTTCATCATCATTTTCATGCCTTCCAATATCTTCAAAATTGTCTTCGGCATCCTCATTGAATAGAGCATCATTCCCTTGGTCCTCTTCATTCCTTTGCCCTGCATCTTCAAAGTCTATAGCATCCCCAACTTCTTTATCATCATCTATATCATTTTTGTTGTCAATATCATCACCTTCGTCTTCCTCCTCTGTACTTAGCGGGTCGTCAATGTGAAGATTTTGAAGGTTCTCTTTTTTTTCATCATCTAGTGTTTGCTTTTTGTGCCACCACTTGCACCACACCACTCTTGTAAAGGATGGGTGACCGTCTAAAAGAGCAGAGCACTTTGATTCTAATGCCATCGCTTCCAAATCATCTTTGCATAAAGCAATACATCGTCTCTTCTTAAGCAAGCTCTCCTCTAGCACAACTCCGCCACAATATATCTCTACATAGCTGTGTTCAGGACAAAACCGTGTAATGAGACCGTCAATAAAGCCTTTGTCGATGAATTCTCTATTTTGGCCACTAGAGCCTGAGATGAATACATTTTTTTTGAGAACCTTATCAATGGCCTCAAACTTGTCAACCTTGCTGAATGAAAAGAATAACAATTGTAATCTCAACTATTCCAGATGTCCAAGCATCATCTTTTTGTGTGTGGATCACGCCAAATTCATAGTGCACCTTTGTTGTGATTGGCTAGAAATCCCTTCGATAAGAATTCCAATGGTGATGAAATCAACAAAACACACAAGAATATATTCATATTGTGAGTTTAGTGTGTTCAAAGCAAGTGCCAACTTGGAGAAAAATTTTGACGAGAGCTGCTCCTTTGTACCATGTAGGTCCATGATTGCCAGTTGAAATGGTACATGATGCTCTTCACTACAGAAGGCTATAATCTTTGTCATATCAAAACCCACCCCCCTAATTGTCCAAGGAATAGACTCTTGTTGAGATACAATACCCGTAGATGCTCTATATAGGTGATTCAGTAAAGTTACTACACTTTTTGGAAGTGAAGGATTTTTTTTTTGAACGATTGAGAGCGTCCCTAAAGCTCCTCAATTGATTATAATCATACTCCCCTAGCTTATATGTCTCACACACCTGTTCCTAAGTCATCTTTTCCCTTGTCAGATCAAAATAGAAGGCGGTTATTACATCTTTGAGCACTCGATATGTTTTTAGCTTCCAAGCCATCTCCTCCATATCCATTCTTTGATGGGTTTGCTTTCCCTTCTATTGTCAATATTCTATTGTCAAGAAGTGCTGTTTGAATGTCCAAAACTTCACTCTTTTGAAGGCCTAAAATGCACTTAAACAATGTTGGGCCTAGCGTGACTGTTCCTGGTGCTTGCTGAATTTGCCCACTCTTCAAAGTTGGAAGTTTGGGATTTTGATCAAGACCTTTAGTTTGAGTTTCGCCTGTTGTATTTGGTAGCAAGCCTTTTGCATATAGCCTCATGATCTTAACCCAATTCTGCCATGCATCATCATCACATAGAAGCAAGTGTAAATCATTTTTGATAAAATTCTTATGTAGTGTGTGCTCCGTGGTCTCCACAAAGGCCTGCAAAGTTGCAAAGTAAGAAGTTAGCCCCATTACTATAGATATCACAAAATATTAGGAGGAATCATGCATCTATGGGTTTTCAATCATTTCCAACTTATGCTCAAACTTGAGTTTGAGCCTCACTTGCCAGTGCTAAACTAGTATATAATGGTGATGCTCGATCTTAGGTTTGAGCGTCACCTCCGTATGCAAATCTAGCACTTGCAAGTGAGGCTCCAACTTAAGTTGGAGCCACAATTAGATATGCAAGTGCTACACCATCACAGAGAGGTGAGGCTTGAAGTTCAATTTCAAACCAAACTATTAAGTTTATGTAGTTTGAGAAGAGAAGAAGTAATGTATGTCTATGATTTACCAAGATATAGCAAAGAATCAAAAGAGTACCTTCCAAGACTCATCCATCTTGAGTTGATTGACACCAGGCAAAGGTTTACTAGGACGACCGTTTGCATGCCATTGTGCTCAAGCTTGTAGAAGTTGATCGAGGAATGGCTCCTTTTGCATTGACTTTGTAACAGATAAATTTGCATCCTTGAAAATGTCACGAGAAATCTTGGGCGGGCAATTTACAATTATCTTTGATCTCCTGAACCTAAATTGCTGACGTAATTGAGGGGTCACTTTAGCCATATTTAGAGCCTACAAGCTTTTTGCAGCACTAATGGAGTGTGGAGTGTTGACCAGAGATAATCCAATATTCAAGTTTATGAATATCTTCTTTTGCCAGTTTATCAAGGGGTTGTTTCGTAGCATAATTACAGGGCATCAAAATTGCAAGTATCTCCTCTTGCTTTGGGTCCTCAATAAAGTCTTGGGTCAAAATATGAACCTAATCCTTATTTAACCTTCTATACACATAGTTTGAAGGAGCAGGATAACATTTCATCACATCAATGCTGAAGACCTCATTCAGACCAAAGGGCTAATATCCCTTCTTTATTTCTAATGAGATCATTGCTTTGTTGCCCTTGTTTGGAGTCTCAACCTCCATTAGCTCGTCATCGGATGCATCTATCTCCTTTGATCCACTTGCTGGTTCTGTCCTTTGCCTCTTTGAAGAGATTTCTTGAACCTGTGTAGAGTGCTTTGTCTTTCTCTTCTTTGCAAGTGCTTGCTCCTCTTCTTGCACCTGAGAGCCTGCCATGTCTTGAGCTGCTATTGTGCTTACATCAAGGACTTTTGTTTTGTCACCCTCCTTTTTATGTTTTGAAGAAGTTGCACTAGCATTTCTAGATGCTTCAAGTGCACTCTTTACTACTATGGCCCTGCCTTTTTCTCCATAATTTTCCTAACTTGAGTGGTTGTTCTCTCCTTTTCAGGTATGGACTTTTTTTTGTGAATCCAAAGCCTTCTTTGCATGCCTCACCGCTTTCACCAGGTCCTCCACATTATCCACCCCTGAGTCTTCTTGATTTGAAAAGTCAATGATCTTTAATCCTAGCTTTACAATAGAATTGTCCTTTCCTAGTTTACTGCCAGTCATGTCTGCTGGGTGAAAAGTGTCCAATGATAAGCAAAACTTATTTGCTTTTGTAGTTTCTCCTTCTGGTAATACATTGCATGTGAAGCATGGGTTTGCTCTTGCATCCACATCATCCTTAGCACCTACCATAGTCCCCATATCTCCATATGATGTATCACCTTGAGACAGAAACAAATGGAGGACTCCTTTGAAGTTTGCACTAGCATCGTAGCTATCCACAAACCATTTTACGCCTTCTTGGTTACTCAATTCGAAGGTTTTATCCACTTTAATTCTAGGAGTGACACTTTTAGCTTGAGTTGCTATTTCGAGAGCGTCCAGAGTAAAAATTGGTGCACCATGTGGTTGCGAGATGGCGGGCACTCTGCTAGCTTCCATTCCTGTGAAGCACAAAAAAAGTTTCAAAACCTTAGAAAAAAATGGATTTAAATGCTACATATCAAATCAAAACCTATCAAACTTAAGAAACTTAATGCATGCTACAATTATTAATGCTTCACTTAGTTTTCTTGAATAGCGGGGGCCTCACTTGAATTTACTTAATCCATACAGAAGCTCAAATTAAGCTGGAGCCTAGATCCAAGTTGTGCACTCATATGATAGGGGTGCGCTAGCATAGAGAGGTAAGGCTCAAAGTCAAGTTTGAGCCTTAAGGCGAAGTTCCATGTATGGGAGGCTTGAACTTAAGGTGGAGTCTAGATCCAAGTTGTGCACTCATATGCCAGGGGTACACTAGTATATTGGAGACTTAAGGCCAAGTTCCATATAGGGGAAACCCGAACTTAAGCTTGAGCCTAGATCCAAGTTGTGCACTCATATGACAGGGGTACACCAGCATATAGAGACAAGGCTCAAGCTCGAGTTCGAGCTTTTAGGCCAAGTTTTATGTAGGAGAGGCTCAAACTTAAGCTAGAGCCTAGATCCAAGTTGTGCACTCATATGCTAGGGATACGCTAGCATAGATAGGCAAGGCTCGACTCAAGTTGGAGCCTTAAGGCCAAGTTCCATGTAAAGTTAAGCATGGAGAATGAGCCTTAACACATAAGTTCCATGTAGGGGAGGTTCAATATGAAGTTGGAGCCTTAAGACTGGTGTACACTAGCATCGAGAGCAAAGGCTCCAACTCAAGTTTGAGCCTTAAGGCCGGGGTACACTAGCATGGAGAACGAAGGCTCAATATGAAGTTCGAGCGTTAAGGCCGGGGTGCACTAGCATGGAGAGCAAAGGCTCAAAATCAAGTTTGAGCCTTAAGGCCGGGGTACACTAGCATGGAGAATGAAGGCTCAATCTGAAGTTCGAGCCTTAAGGATGGGGTGCACTAGCATGGAGAGCAAAGGCGCTCAAACTCAAGTTCGAGCCTTAAGACCGGGGTGCACTAGCATGGAGAGCAAAGGCTCAAACTCAAGTTCGAGCCTTAAGACCGAGGTGCACTAGCATGGAGAGCAAAGGCTCAAACTCAAGTTCGAGCCTTAAGGCCGGGGTGCACTAGCATGGAGAACGAAGGCTCAATCTGAAGTTCGAGCGTTAAGGCCGGGGTGCACTAGCATGGAGAGCAAAGGAGCAAAGGCTCAAACTCAAGTTCGAGACTTAAGGCCAGGGTGCACTAGCATGGAGAGTCAAGAAGCAAAGGCTCAAACTCAAGTTCGAGCCTTAAGGCCGGGGTGCACTAGCATGGAGAACGAAGGCTCAATCTGAAATTCAAGCATTAAGGCCAGGGTGCACTAGCATGGAGAGCAAAGGAGCAAAGGCTCAAACTCAAGTTTGAGCCTTAAGGTTGGGGTGTACTAGCATGGAGAGTAAAGGAGGAAAGGCTCAAACTCAAGCTCGAGCCTTAAGGCTAGGGTGCACAAGCATGGAGAGCAAAGGCTTAAACTCAAGTTCGAGCCTTAAGGCCAGGGTGCACTAACATGGAGAACAAAGACTCAATCTAGGTCGAGCGTTAACACATAAGTTCTATGTAGGGGGGAGAATGGGGGGAGGCTCGAACTTAAGGTAGAGTCTATATCCAAGTTGTGTACTCAGATATGTGACACATATACCATGTTTATATAGGAAACCCTTGTCATTTAGATTATATAATGTGCACAAAGATCAGTTTTACAGGTTCTCGACATATGTGAAGATACAAAAGAGAGCAGCAAGAAGTGCAAACAATCGACGACAAGCAATGATTGACAAATGGCACACTTAGCATGCAATCAAGTAAGTGTTTATATTGATATCAATCAATTAAAGGACTTACTTGTTGCGTAAAGTATTCAATTAGATGAGGGAACACACGAAACGCAGATGGGCGCACAAAAGTCTCCGATGTCGCACAGATGTGATGGATGCTTGAAGTGTTCGATGGCGTGTGGGCATGATGGTTTTGTAGGAAATAGAGGTCGGAACCAACGCAGATGTGTCGATTGTGGGAGGAAAAGTACCTGTTTGAAATGCAAGAGGACGCAAGGCTGAGCGAGTACTTTAGAGACAGGAAAAAGAGATGATTATTGCATACGATGGCAATTACAAGCAGCGTACGCTCACCACACAGAATCGCTTGTGCTTTGGGTGCAGAATCACGTTAATCACGTTTAGGGTTCGCAGGTCCTTTGGGTTGGTTCAAACGCGAGGTTGGTTTTTTTATGAAAGGGACGTGTGAGGTCGGTCATTATTTTTTTTTAACGTGGATGGAAAATTTGAATTTAAAAAACGGGCGCCGAGCAGGTAGTTGGGGAGAAATTTGAAATTTGAATTTGGAGGGGGGCGGGCGGCACTACGGCTGCACGCGAGGGGGGGCGGGGTGCTAGAGAGGGAGAGGGGCGGCGGGGCGCCGCTGTGCATGAGAGGGAGAGAGGGGGACGGCTGTGAGAAGGAGAGGAGAGAGGGGCGACTATGGCGGGGCGACTGTGCACGAGAGGGAGAGAGGGGGGCGGCTGCGAGAGGAGAGGAGGGGGGGCGCTGCAGAGGGAGAGGGGGCCGATGGCGAGAGAGAGAGGGGTCTGGCGATGGCTAGAGAGAGAGGGGTCTAGCGATGGCACGAGAGAGAGGGGTCTGGCGATGGCGCGAGAGAGAGGGGGACTGGCGATGGCGCAAGAGAGAGAGGGGGGGCGATTGATGCTACGAGAGAGAGAGAGAGAGGGGCACTACAGAGGGAGAGGTTGCTGGTGAATGGCGACAGAGGAGAGGGGGGTGAATGGCGAGAGAGAGGGGGGCGCATGTGTTGTTATGCAGAAAGAAATTTTGATTTCGATTTCATTCTCCAAGCCCAAGCCCAAGCCCAAGACCAGGCCCAGGCCCCAGGCCCCAGGTCCCAGGTTTTTTGATTATAGTTAGTTTCACTTTTGTTTATATACCCTTCTTCACCCACCACACCCCACTTGTTGTCTGGGATTATCCTAGCTTCCCTCTCTATTCCTACTTGCTTGTGTAATAGACAAGGCTCAAACTCAAGTTTGAGCCTTGAGCTTGAGCTTGAGATTTCTTCTTTTCTTCCCTCTTTCCCCATACACCCAAATATACGTTGAGCTTCCTATAACTTTACTTTCAGCTTCCTACTAGAAGCAAACTAGCATCCCCGTGGGTGAGGCTCAAACTCTTGTTGGAGGAGCCTACCCTTCTAGCTAACATATGCAAACTAATATATTATGCAAGTGAGGATGATAACTTTAAGTGGAGTCTCCTAGAAAACTAACATATGATGGTGAGGCTCATGGATCCTCCTACTAACGAGCTAGCATATGTAGGCAAGGCTCAAGCTTTAGATGGAGTCTAGCCTCCTAGCAAACTAGCATTGATAGGTGAGATTCAAACTTTGGTTGGAGCCTGCTGAACTCATGTTGAGATTGAATTACATTTATAGTTTTGTGTACTACCGTAAAAACGTCGCTTCAATCTTTCTTATTGAGATCTTGATTTTCTCAGGGATTGCAGGGTGTCTACAACAAGGTGCTTCAGTGTTTCTCATTGATGGTTCTGGCAAGGAAGGCATGCGGGGTTATTCATTCCATTGATGCATCTGAAACATGTGGTTTTCAATTCATTAGTGAGACATGTGCAGCAATACATGTTCAACAAAGCTTTGATGACACATTTCTCATTCCATTTGCCACAATGGATGCAAGAACAATGTCTCAAGCAGTTGGAAGCATCATCAAATGGCCATTGGTCAACCTTGTTATGGACAAAGACATTACTAATACCAAAGAGGATAATTTTGCGGAACTTCTTGTTGATCAAGAAGATCACTTTATAGATAGGGAGAGCTGGAAAGAGAAAAGTGTCATCCTCTAGGATGACAACAGATCTACAAAACTTGGCAATGGAGTAGTATTGCTGGTCCACCCATACGAGGCCATAAATTGGTGAGAACTAGGGGAGAGTAGCTTGGGTGTCATTATAGAAGGATCTTTGCATCCAAGTTCAACTTGTGTTTCAAGTCTGAATTTGGTTAGTTGGCCGATCAGGCAACTCACATTTGAGAATGGTGAACCATTAGTGAAGAACACAGAATCTTCTTCTATTGAGATGAGGGTATTCAAGATCACTTCATGCAAAAAAATATTGAAAGCCTAAACAATTCAAGTGATGAAAAAGAGGATAATGATGTAGAGGGCAATGATGGCGATAGTTCTGATGAACAGACACCATGATGCCATGATCACTGACTATGATATCATTGAAGGGACAAATAAGAAAAGGAGCTATGTCCATAGGGTAAGGGTAATGAAAAATTACGATAAAACCCATGGATCTAGCAAAAAATGTGATGTTGCAAACATTCACAACGTCACAACCATTGATTGTTGCGAGAAGCGATGTTGTCAATTTGGAGATAGATCCAAAATCATGCAAGCTAGGATACACTTTTGGGGATAGAGCTATAGTACACGATACACATTTGTATTGGATTGCATGGGCATGGCCTATAGACAAGGTCAAGATGACGAGTGCTTTGAGTTCACATTTGATGGGAAGAAGGTTTGTAGTAAAGCATGGTATGTAATGCATGACATTGGTAAGTCAACATTCTATAGGCTTAGAAAGAAGTTCTTGAATGGTGCATGTAATGTCAGTCATGGCAACAGTGGGATAATACGGAAGGGCATGACATGTTGAGATGGCAAAATCAATCATACAGGGCTTCATAGATAATAATGCTGATCAAATGCCACATAGGTCAAGGACAACTATGCATGGAGCCTGTGAGACCCAATGTGTTCTACCCGCAAATGTACAAACAGGTGGACATATTGCGTGAAGTGAATGACACACTTGTCTCATTCGAATACTGGCCACTGTCACAACCATCATTCTCAAGATTGTGGAACACAGAGTTCAAGACAGTTAGTTTATAAAAAAACAGCACCTTCTCAAAATGCGACATTTGTACAGCAATCAAGGTCAAGTTGGAATCAACAAAAAATCAAGAGGAGCGTGCTAGATACATGGCACAAAGAAGGGCACACATGTTGTTGTAGAAATCTATACTATGCTTGGAGGAGCTCCTCCGAGCTTATTGAATTCAATTTCTATGCATGGAAAGATGCATAATAGAAAAAAAATTTAATTATAAAAGTGTTATTTTCATTGAATTCAATTTCTATGCATGGAAAGATGCATAATAGAAACTATTTAATTATAAAAGTGTTACTTTTATTGAATTTAATTTCTATGCATGGAAAGGTGCATAATAGAAATTTTTATTATTATAAAAGTGTTATTTTCATTGAATTTAATTTCTATGCATAAAAAGATGCATAAATAAAGTCTTTTTATTTTAAAAGTGTTATTCCTATTAAATTGATTTTATGCATAAATAGATGCATAAAAGGATTTTTCTTTTATATAAAAGTGTTATTTCCATTGAAGTTGGAGGTATTTGTGTATTATACATGATAAGATGGACCATAGCAAGACTGCCATACCACAAATTAAATCAGTTCCTAAATATCTCAATGAGAGGCTTCCACTATCCTTAACAGGAATGCTTAGTCATGGACATGGACAAATAGCTTATGGTCACATTGCCTTGGGGTTATGGCCAAGTGATCCCAACTTCACAATTTCATCTCTCTCAAAATGTTTAAGAAACTTAGAAAGAGGAGAGCAACACATGTATGGTGACTTGAGCTCACAAAACTCAAATGCAGAACCACGAACAGATCTTTTTTATTGTGTTTTGGCTACTATGGCCCTGTATCAGCATATGGAAGTGCTAAAGGAGAGAAACGCATATTGCAAGCAGAGCATTGAGGATGTAGATGCAGAGACACATGTAGAAACAAATGTGGATACAGAGGGAAATTGTTCTTCTTATATGCAGTCAGTCTTTCATATGGAACTGCTAAAGCCTGAGAAATGCATATTGCAAAGCAGAGCATTGAGGATGCAGATGCATAGACACACATGTAGAAACAAATGTGGATACAGAGGAAAATTGTTCTTCACATATGCAGTCAGTCTTTCATACTAACACACATGTGCAGGATAGAGGCAATGTCAATGCCTCAAGTTTAATGCCATCAAATTCAAGGACATTTTTCAAGAGGTTGCCAAGGACGTTGTTGCAACTTGACAATTGTGGTTCTGAAAATAAGAATTGTTATGTATTTTCCTATCTATCCCTATTGGTTCCACGAGGAGTGTTCGACATGGTGTAGCTTGGTTTTATTATGGTTGGTCATACTCATGAAGATATTGATGCATTATTTAGTCACTTCTCTGAGAAGTTGAGGAAACAAACCATTTTCACATTTCCACATTTGATGAAGATCTTTAATGAGTGTGTTAGCATGCATCCAACACCCTTTCTCCTACAAAAGGTGGCAGACTTCAAAGTCTTTATCAAGGGATGCTTACATGATGGAGCCGATAGCTTGATTGGACATTGAAAGCCATTGCAATTCAGGTTTTATATGAGTGATGGAATACCTTTGATGCAATACAAAGTACACCCCAAAAATGTTGATTGGTTACCAGAAAGGGGTATAGAGTTATGGAAGAGAAATGACCAGGGAGGACCCAAGCTTCCTGAAGGTTTTCCAAAAGTATTGCCACCCTTTGAGTATGTTAAGGAAAATGAGAAGGTTGTGGAGGGCTTACAAAAACATGTCAATTGGTGGAAAGAGCACTTGCAAGAGAAAGGAGACCAAAGTGATTATGCTAAGTGGATCAATCCAGTCCTTGCCTATTGGGAGGGCTTAAAAAAACATGTCAATTGGTGGAAAGAGCACTTGCAAGAGAAAGGAGACCAAAGTGATTATGCTAAGTGGATCAATCCAGTTCTTGCCTATTGGGAGAATCTTATGCTAAACATGCAAACCCTTAGTGCAAGGGAAGACATTGGATTTCATGACTTTTGGCCAAGGAGTGTATGCAAAAAAGCTGAGCCTCTTAACCTTTAAGTGGAGGATGATGTAGATGAAAGGTTTGATGTAAATAAGGACCATTATTGTGGTCCAATGCACAACAGACCTGCTGAAGAGTTTAACCCGACTCTTGATGTGTCTAAAGGAGATTTTGTGTTTGTACAACCTTGTGATGCAAATTACCCAATATGGTTGGGAGTGACAACAACTGATGTTGATCAAAACAACAACTCGATAAACTACCTACTACAACATCAGATACAATATTGGGCACCGATTTCAAAGAAGAAGAATGCAAGTGATGTGGAGGTTTATAAGGATTGCTGGAACAAGTATTGGCGAGAGAACAGAAATGATCCTCAGCGCTGGGAAGACACTAGCTGCATCATTTGGGCATGGAACCCCAAGGGTGGACGACTTTCAAAGAAAATCAAGATTCCAAAGGCTATAATACTCAAGGCCAAACAGAATCAATTAAATCAACATGAAAGTGAGGCACCATCACATGTCAGTGCAGTTGAGCAAGAATGATTTGTTAGCAGCTTCGTAATCTTTTAACAATGTTGTATGAAGCTACCAAGCTCATAGTTCAATCATTATTCAGATTGTAAGGCTTTCTTAAGCTTTTAGATTTATGGTTCACCCATTGTTCAAGAATTTTGATTCAATACAGATGGTGATCTTTTTAATTCTATCACCTAGTCTTTCTTACAACTTAAAGTTACATTGAGTATCCTTTCTTTGTTAAAGTTTCTGTGTTTGATGGTCAACTTGAGGCTATGTGATATAAACAAACTTAATTCTTGGTGTGCATGTATGTGTGTCAAATTTACATCCCACCAACATCATATATACTTGTTACAAATGTACAATAGTACATCAATCATTTTGCATTATTCAAATGCTTGTTGAGAACATCCAATGATAAATCTTGCATATCGCACAGTAAACATTGTATTGGATCTAACAAAGAATTGTCCCAAAATTGTGCATATTTTTCAAAATTCCTAAATTTGAGTTAGAGATATAAACTTACTGTTAGGCCTATGTCTCGCACACTGAAGTTGTCATGATGCACTCAAATCTCTTTGTGCATATAAACATGCTGAATGAAAGCCTCTGTTATTGTACCGTTGGTGCGTGCCTCTGTTATTGTACCATTGGTGCGTCTCCCAAAACTCTATGATTCTACCTTTCCATTATTTGTTGGGGTCTCTTATATCTTTGAGCTAGACCTTGAAACTCCCATGAGTACTTGGTCTCATTAAAATCCAATTTAACTTACTGTATTGATCAAGGATCCAATTACCTTCATCATCTCTTCTATTGAACACCTCCACTATGTGAATATTACTGATATTCCTCCTCCTTGAAGACATCTTGTAAGATTCCTCCCTCCCAGCTTTTGAGGTATATAGGAGTAAGAATCTCCCTTAATAATCTTATAATTATGCCCCTCGTTGAAATAAAAGAAAGATTATGTTTTACCCTGTTTTGCCCTAGAGAGAGAAAATGTCTAGAGGAAGAAAGGTAGTCCAAAATTGAGATATTTTTGGATATAAAAATCCTCCTAGTGTCTAAAATGGGTTCCCCTGAAACAGAAACTCAAAAAGAACTTTCCAATGTGCAATTGGAATTAATTGGAAATAGGTATAAAGGACCTTAGCCTAAGGGTCTAGATTTTCATAAATTTTTGGATTATGGTCCAATTAAGGTTCCTATGGGCCAAAAGGATAAATCCATGTGTGGGGAGGAGATAAATCCAATTTTTAAAAGAAAGATACCCAAAAACGAGTAAATGCCCACATAAGATGAAGAGTTGACTATGTACAAGGTTTATTAGTAAAAAACTATGAGTATTACTTTAAAAAAATGAGATATTTTGGGTATAATGATTCATTTTTGACACGTGTAAGGAAAAGGGGTCCCTTCAAGGAGACGCCTATTTCACCTGTGTGGTGGAGTTTTAAACTCAAAAATATTGTGATATTTTTATCTCTCCTCTCTCTTGGATCAAACCAAATCAAAAGGGAAGCAAGCTAGGTCCAAATTTTGTCCAAATTCAACTAAACTGAACCTGGAAAATTCTAGAAATTAGTTGGACTTGGTTAGAGGCCTCCCTTAGCTACTATAAATAGATCCTTAGTCGTTGTAAAAAAATATGAGAAATATACTATGCCAATATTATGCTGAAATAACGATAATTTTTACTATCCTCTAAAAATCCTCTCCAAATTGAACAAATTGGAGCTTCCCTCTCTCTTCAATCTTCCTTGGTGACTCCATCAACATACCAAACCAATTGATTGGTTGGGGGCCTCTACCGTGATCAAAGAATCAAGCAATTTGGAAGGTAAAGAGTGGATTATGATCTTTTTTCCATAATTTCTAAATGTTTCTCTCTTCTCAACCCCTCTCAAGCTTGAGAAGCTGAATTTAATACTATTGAAGTTCTTTGATGTATTGTAATAAAGAAACACATAAATTTTCATGTATGCTTAGTTTTAATGGTTTTTATGCATTTCTCTCTCTCCCCGAAAGAAAGGTAATTCCTATGACCTATTCTCAATACAAATGAAGCTTCTCATGAAGCATTTCTCTAATGCAAAAGTAATTTCTATGCTTGTCTAATTGGAGGCCAAAATAATGGCTTTTTAATGCTTTTATGCTATTTATTTCATAGAGAAATTATGAATCAGTCCATAATTGGATAATGATCCAATTAGTGGTCATTCTAATCTAGAATAGATGTGAAGGTGTATGTGGACGTATAGATGTATAGATGTGGATATGGATGAATGGATGTAAATGTGGATGTGGATGTGGATGTATGGATGTGGAAGTGGATATGATATGGAATGTGCATGTGGATGTATGAATGTAGATGTGGATGTGGATGTATGAATGTGGATGTGGATATGGATGTAGATGTGGATGTGGATGTATGAATGTGGATGTGGAAATGGATGTATGAATGTGGATGTGGATGTATAGATGTGGATGTGGATGTGGATGTGGAAATGGATGTATGAATGTGGATGTGGATGTGGATGTGGATGTATAGATGTGGATGTATGAATGTGGATGTGGATGTGGATGTATAGATGTGGATATGGATGTGGATGTCTAAATGCGGATGTGGATGTGGATGTATGGATGTATGGATGTGGATGTGTATGTGGAATAATGAATGCGAATGTGTATGTGAAAGGATGTGACGTCGATATGAGTAAATGGATGAGATGTGATGACATGTGAATTAGGACGTGTATGAATGATATTGGATGAGAATGAATGATATGTGATGTGAAGGAATCTGATGTGATGAGATGGAAAATGATGCGATTGGATGAGAATGAGTACACATATGAATTGAATGTGGAATAAGTAATGTGGACTGATGAGGGATAAATGTGGAAAGACGAGAGTTCATTTTTATAAAAACTATAATTGTGACCTGATTGTGTAAATGACTGTCTCAAGAATGCTAGGGAAGCATTTTGACCATCTTGTGAATAAGGTCGTGGTGGAGACCTAACTTGATAAAGTTACAATAGCTGATGGAGAGTCAACGAAGGACGTTTCGTGTAGCAAGGTAGGTTGAGGTCTTGACCAGCCTTAGTTCGATTTAAATCATGAGCTTCCGGTATACGGTGGATGAGGGACCAAAAAAGCGGCCTATGTGAGTGAAGCGCTAGGTGACCTGTGATGAAGGATCCTAGATGGTGCTGACCATACGGTACTCGGGCTCTGGGTCGCGGAAGATACCCACGCCTGCATCTTGGAAGATATTGGAACAAGGAGTAAGAGTTGTTTTCTAAAACCGGACATGGATCTGGTTGATTGACCTTGCTAGTCCTCAACGGATGAGTCCATGGCTCTTTTATATGGATCTGTTGGCGATCTTGCTGATCTTCCAACGGAGATTCCATCTTGAATTTTTTTTAAGTGAATATATTGCCGGGTACTATGAGCTAGGAACTATCGAAAAGGCCCCTGAGTGGACAGGTGTGGTGAGCATTCTGGTTGCCAATGATGCCATAGATACTCCGATGAAGGAATGATTGGAAATTAAGATTCAACCGGATATTTTGGAGGATTGTGATCAGTGATACTATGGCTTCATTAAATGATTGTTTTAAAGATAGCTGAATCTGTGAAGAAAGCAATTTCATATTGGGTGTATAAGTGGTGTGACTAGCTTTAAGTTTGCATGAACATCCAGCTAGGGGGCCTGGGAAATCTTTTCCCTGGTACCCGAGACAAAACCTAAACAATTTCTTGATTGGATCCCATCACTACAATGGTTGGGCGGTTGGGTAACCCATGGGACTAGATGGGGGATGGATCTTTAAAATGAGACTCAATTCTACTGTAGTACACTAGATGAAGTAATTCCCGGATAGTAATTGTTATATGGAAAGAAAAGGAATCAACAGCCGTGCCTCTTGATGGGGAAAAAAGCATTGATGTCTATGATCCAAGTGCAAGTTCTTCTCGACCAAGTGACTTTAGGTTCGGTCAGAACAATTTGGTCAGTAATGACCTTGACAACGTTAGAGTAAACTTATCTTGGAGGAATCGCCCGTGATTTCTAGGCAAGGGAAGGGATTAGTCTCCTGTCCGAATATCCGTGGTGGGTGAGGTCCCGAGTGAGAGGACCTGCACCACGCAAGGAGTGCTTCTTTTGCTGCTGCTAGCACCCCCGAATCCGTTTGCGTGGAGGGGGCAAGGATCTTTCAGCTGTTGGCTGCTGCTGGTATCAGAGCAAATTGACTAATGAGGATCAACTGAGAAGCCAAAAATGTCAAAAATTTATGAAGAAATAGAAAAAGGTTGGAATTATGTGATGAAATTCATACAAATTGGTATTCAGACTAAAATTCATAAATTGGTAATTGGGTCTTCACATGGAAGTACCACAATTGTATCAAATCCTTGACTTGCTTGAGGCCTAGACATGATGGTATTTACCTTATAATTCCAAGGACTGTGACTACCCGTATATACCGAGGGTATAACTGCAGCTCTTTACTGGCAGTATATACGAGTAAATGTAAGACCTTGAAATTATAAGCAAAAATACTATCCAGATGATGAATTCGAATGTGGTTGATATGATTTTTAAATTCTGGTTGAGAATTGATGAGTTGATTTGGATTCTGATTGAAAAAAGATGATTCTTGAATTTTGGTTAAAAAGCGTTAAGCTGAGCAAAAACCACAATAAGGATGAATAGGACAAATCCCTCTAATAATGTTCATAAACTGGAATGATGATAATGACTTCAACAAATCACTATGAGATTAGTGGATTGTGTTTTCAGATTGCTACTGTTAACACTTGACCCGGTGGATCAAGTTAAGGGATGACAAATTGAGAACTTGCTTGACTGAAATTCCCGTGGAGGAATGTTCACAGAAAGAAATGTTTTCGGTCTAATGGACCATTATTGTGTTAAAGATATGAATGAAATGATCTGAGTGAATTGCTATTTAATAATGAGTTCTATATAAGGGATATTTATCCCAGGATTCTATTGGGTTGACTAGAATATAAGGAACCCCGGAACAAGTCAGATCTTAAGGGAGAGAGTTGTCCTCTACTTTGCGAGATGAGGATATCTCGCGTTTTTTTAAGTGGGGTAGGATGTAAGATTCCTTCCCCCCAGATTTTGAGGTATACAAGAGTAAGAATCTCCCTTTTTGATCTTATAATTATTCTCCTCTCTGAAGTAAAAGAAAGATTCTATTTTACCCTGTTTTGACCTAGAGAGAGAAAATGTCTAGAGAGAGGTAGTCCAAATTGAGATATTTTTGGATATAAAATTCCTCCTAGTGTCTAAAATGGGTTCCCATGAAACAGAAATTCAAAAAGAACTTTCCAATGTGCAATTGGAATTAATTGAAAATAGGTATAAAGGACCTTAGCCTAAGGGTCTAGATTTTCATAAATTTTTGAATGAATGTGATAAGATGAAAATAGGATGTGATAAGATGTGATGTGATGGAAATAGATGTAAATGTGATAAGATGAAAATAGGATGTGATAAGATGTGATGTAATGGAAATAGATGTAAATGTGAATAATGAGATGAGAGGATATGTGAAAGGGTGGGATGGGAAGTACGTGGATGTGAATGTAGATGTATATGTGAAAGAAGGGATATGCATGTGGATGTGGATGTGTGTATGTGGATGTGTTTGTAAAAGAATAGATGTGAAGGTGTATGTGGACGTATAGATACATATAGATGTGGATATGGATGAATGGATGTAAATGTGGATGTGGATGTATGAATGTGAATGTGGATGTGGATGTATGGATGTGGAAGTGGATATGACATGGAATGTGCATGTGGATGTATGAATGTAGATGTGGATGTGGATGTGAATGTATGAATGTGGATGTGAAAATGGATGTATGAATGTGGATGTGGATATGGATGTATGAATGTAGATGTGGATGTGGATGTGAATGTATGAATGTGGATGTGAAAATGGATGTATGAATGTGGATGTGGATATGTGTAAGATCCCTGTTCCCACCGAGCAACGGATTCGGGGTACTGGCAGCGGAAGTAGCACTTCTCGCGCGGGACAGGGGTCCCACACTCGGGGCCTCGCCCACGGATATCCGGATAAGCGACTAATCCGTCGGTTGTTCCAAAACCGAACCCGGAAAAACTCCCTTTACCGGAAGGCACGGGCGATTCCACCAGGATAACTTTTTACTCTAACGTAGTCAAGATCATTTCTGATCGAGATGATCCAATTACATCTATAAGATACTTAGTCAGTTCAAGGAAGAAACTTGCACTTGGATCATTGGGATCAACGCTTTTTTCCCCATTCAAGAGGCACAGCCGTTGATTCCTATCCATAGAACAGTTACTATCCGGGATTTATTTTTTTTTTCTATCGTAAAAACAAAAGTTTGAGTCTCGATTTACGGATCCATCAGTCCAGCCTAACCCCATCCAATCCCAGGGGTTAGCCAACCGCCCAACCACTGTAGTGATGGGATCCACTTAAAAATTTGGTTAAGTTTTGTCCCGGGTACCAAGGAAAAGAGTTCCAAGGCCCCCTAGCCGGATGTTCATGCAAAATAAAACTAGTCACACCACTCACACACCCAATATGAAATTGCCTTTTTCAACCAGATTCAACCAGTTTAAAACAATCCTTTAATAAAACCATAGTATCATTGATCACCATCTTCCAATTTATCCAATTGATTCTTAATTTCCCATCATTCCTTCATCAGAGTATCTATGGCATCATTGGCAACTAGAACGCTCAGGAGCCGTTTCGATAGTTCCTAGCCCATAATACTTGGCAATATAATCACTTAACAAGATGGACTCTCGTTGAAGATCAGCAAGATCAACCAACAGATCCATATAAGGAGCCATGGACTCATCCATTGAAGACCAGCAAGGTCAATCAACCAGATCCATGCTCGATTTCAGAAAACAACTCCAACTCTGTTCCAATATCTTCCTCGACGCACGCGTGGGTATCCTAGGCGACCCAGAGCCCGAGCACCGTATGGTCAGCACCCTCTAGGATCCTTCGCAGGTAACCTAGCGCTTCACGCATAGGCCGCTTCCTTGACCCCTCATCCACCGTACCGGAAGCTCACCATTTTAATCGCACCGAGGCTGGTCAAGACCTCGGCCGACCTTGCTACGCGAGACGTCCTTCATTGACTCCCCGTCAGCAGTTGCAACTTTCTCATCACGACCTTAATCACAAGACGGTCAAAATGCTCCCCCCAGCATTCTTGACATAAAACAATCATTTACAGACAGCATTTACAAACAGCATTTACAAACAGTTTACAATACAATTTCTATTTTAACTTTCATTTTTCCACATTATCCCTCCTCAAACTACATTACTTATTCCATATTCCATTTATATGTATACTCATCCCATCACATCATTTCCATCTCATCACTTCAGATTCCCTCACATCACAATCGTATATTCACATCCATACATCCACAACTATATGCGTACATTCACATCTACATGCATACATCTACATCCCTATGCATACATCTACATCCACATTCGCATTCACCTCCATACATCTACATCTACATGCATACATCCACTCCACATTCACATCCACATCTATACATCTACATCTACATGCATACATCCACTCCACATTCACATCCACATCTATACATCTACATCTACATGCATACATCCACCTCTACATCCACATCTACGTCTATACACCTACATCTACATGCATACATCCCCATCCACATCCACATCTACATCTATACATCTACATCTACATGTATACATATACATCTCCATTCACAACTACATCTACATGCATACATCCATATCTCCATTCCCATCTACATCTATACATCTACATCTACATGCATCCATCCACCTCCACATCCACATCTACATCTATACATCTACATCTACATGTATACATCCACATCTCCATTCGCATCTACATCTATACCTCTACATCTACATGCATCCATCCACATCTCCATTTCCATCCTCATCTACACATCTATTTCTACATGCATACATCCACGTCCCATGCATACATCCACCTCTACATTCACACTCACTTCCATACATCTACATCTACATGCAACACCCACATCTCCATGCATAATAAAATTCTTTTAATTAATCTAGGATGATAGTTCCTAGAATATGGTAGGAATTCCTCTTTTTATACTTTGAATGAATTTATTTTATGCGTAATTTCTATAAAAATTTTGCCATAGCTCCGCTACTATGACTGATAAATCTCAATTTTTTTTTCTAAGGGATAAAGCTCATTATTAAAGAATTAATTAGAATGGTCTCTAATTGGATCATCAATCCATAATGGTCTCTAATTGGATCATTAAGAAAACAATTAGAATGGTCTCTAATTGGGTCATCAATCCATAATGGATTGAATCATCAAGGTGCATAAACTAAAAGCATAGCAAAAAGCCATTAATTTGGCCTCAAGCATAGCTTAATCTTGGATTAAGGAAAGGCTTTATGAAAAGCTTCATTTGGATTGAGAATGGTTCATGAGTATGACCATTTCTTGAGTGAGAGAGAGAAATTACATAAAAACCATTAGAATTTAAACATAAATGGAAATTAACTTCTATAGCATTTATTAAATTATGTAACTCTTCACTACTATTCACCAATTAACTTCAATAGCATTGAAAAAACCATACCAATTAAACTTCTCAAGCTTGAGAGGGGTTGAGAAGAGAGAATCATTGAGAAATTATAGAAAGATCAAAATTCAATATACTTACCTTATAATTTGCTTGATTCTTTATTCACGGTAGAGGCCCCCAACCAATCAATTGGTTTAGTATGTTGATGGAGCCACCAATGGGGATTGAAGAAAGAGAGAAGTATCAAAAACTAGTGAATTATTAAAGAATTCACAACTCTTGGCTTAGGTAGAGTAGAGTAACAATGCATAAGACACTCTATATTTTGGCTTAGGTGGAGTAGAGTAACAAGCATAAGACTCTATATATTTTGGCTTAGGTGGAGTAGAGTGACAAAGCATAAGACACTATATATTTTGGCTTAGGTGGAGTAGAGTAACAAAGCATAAGACACTATATATTTTGGCTTAGGTGGAGTAGAGTAACAAAGCATAAGACACTATATTTTTTTCAACAAGGGGAGGCTTCTATTTATAGGAAAATTTGAGCTCCTAACCAAACAAACTGATTCTAGAATTTTCCAAGTCAGTTTGGTTGAATTTGGACTAGATTTGGACCTAGTTTGGTTACTTTTTGATTCGGTTTGGTTCTATTTTGATTTGGTTTGGTTCAAGAGAGATGAGAGATAAAAATATCACATTATTTTTGAGTTTAAAACTCATTCAAGCATGTGAAATATGCACCTCCTTTAAAGAATTCCCCTTCCTTACATATGTGTCAAAATTTTATTGCTCATAGTTTTTTACTAATAAACCTTGTACATTTTCAACTCTTCATCTTATGTGAAATATGCACCTCCTTTAAAGAACTCCTCTTCCTTACATATGTGTCATAGTTTTTTTTTACTAATAAACCTTGTACATTTTCAACTCTTCATCTTATGTGAAATATGCACCTCCTTTAAAGAACTCCCCTTCCTTACATATGTGTTTATTTACTAATAAACCTTGTACATTTTCAACTCTTCATCTTATGTGAAATATGCACCTCCTTTAAAGAACTCCCCTTCCTTACATATGTGTTTATTTACTAATAAACCTTGTACATTTTCAACTCTTCATCTTATGTGAGCATTTACTCATTTTTGGGTATCTTCTTTTACAAATTGGATTTATCTCCTCCCTACACATGGATTGATGCTATTGGCCCATAGGAACCTTAATTGGACCATAATCTAAAAATTTCTGAAAATCTAGACCCTTAGACTAAGGTTCTTTATACTTATTTCCATTTAATTCCAATTGCACATTGGAAAATTCTTTTTGAATTTCTATTTCAGGGAAACTTATTTTAATAAGATGAGTTAATTTTCTATCCAAAATTATTCATAATCTGAATATTCTCTCTCTAGCATATTTTCTCTCTCTAGGTTAAAACAGCCACAAACAAGATCTCTTATATTTCAGAAAAGGAATTGATTACAGGGGAATATAGTAGACATCAAAAAGGGTTTGGGGGAGGAATCTTACAATATGGATGTATGGATGTAGATGTGGTGTGGATGTGAAAATGGATGTATGAATGTGGATGTGGATGTGAAAATGGATGTATGAATGTGGATGTGGATGTGGATGTATGGATGTATGGATGTGGATATGGATGTGGATGTCTGAATGCGGATGTGGATGTGGATGTATGGATGTGGATGTACGAATGTGGATGTGTATGTGGAATAATGAATGCGAATGTATATGTGAAAGGATGTGACATCCATATGAGTGAATGGATGAGATGTGATGACATGTGAATCAAGACATGAATGAATGATATGGGATGCGAATGAATGATATGTGATGTGAAGGAATCTGATGTGATGAGATGGAAAGTGATGTGATTGGATGAGAATGGGTACACATATGAATTGAATGTGGAATAAGTAATGTGGGCTGATAAGGGATAAATGTGGAAAGACGAGAGTTCATTATAGAAACTGTAATTGTGACCTATTTGTAAATGACTATTTTATGTCAAGAATGCTAGGGAAGCATTTGGACCATCTTGTGAATAAGGTCATGGAGACCTAACTGATAAAGTTACAACATCTGATGGAGAGTCAACGGAGGACGTCTTGCATAGCAAGGTCGGCCGAGGTCTTGACCAAACTCGGTTCAATTTAAATGGTGAGCTTCAGGTATACAGTGGATGAGGGACCAAGGAAGCGGCCTATGAGTGAAGCGCTAGCTGACCTGCGAAGGATCCTAGAGGGTGCTGATTGACCATACGGTGCTTCGCCAAAGATACCCACACGTGCATCGTGAAAGATATTGGAACAAGGAGTAAGAGTTGTTTTTTGAAACTGGACATGGATCTGGTTGATTGACCTTGCTGATCCTCAACGGATGAGTCCATGGCTCTTTTATATGGATCTGTTGGTTGATCTTGCTGATCTTCAAAACGGAGATTCCATCTTGAATTTTTTTCAAGTGAATATATCACCGGGTACTATGAGCTGGGAACTATCAAAAAGGCCCCTGAGTGGACAGGTTTGGTGAGCATTCTGGTTTTGCCAATGATGCCATAGATACTCCGATAAAGGAATGATTAGAAATTAAGATTCAACTGGATATTTTGGAGGATTGTGATCAGTGATACTATGGCTTCATTAAATGATTGTTTTAAATATAGCTGAATCTGTGAAGAAAGCAATTTCATATTGGGTGTGTAAGTGGTGTGACTAGCTTTAAGTTTGCATGAACATCCAGCTAGGGGACATGGGTTTCTTCTCCCTGGTACCTCGGACAAAACCTAACCAAATGGATCCCATCACTACAGTGGTTGGGCGGTTGCCTAACCCATGGGGCTAGATGGGGTTAGGCTGAACTGATGGTGGATCTATAAAATTCTTAATTGGATCCCATCACTACAATGGTTGGGCGGTTGCCTAACCCATGGGGCTAGATGGGGTGAGGCTGAACTGATGGTGGATCTATAAAATGAGACTCAATTTTGTTGTAGTACGCTAGATGAAGTAAATCACGGATAGTAATTGTTATATGGAAAGAAAAGGAATCAACGGCTGTGCCTCTCGATGGGAAAAAAAGCGTTGATCTCTATGATCCAAGTGCAAGTTCTTCTTTTATCCGACCAAGTGACTTTAGGTTCAGTCAGAACAGTTTGGTCAGTAAATGACCTTGACTACATTAGAGTAAACTTGTCCTAGAGGAATCGCTCGTGCTTTCCGGGCAAGGGAAGTTTTTCCGGGTTCAATTTTTGGAAGAACTGAGGGATTAGTCTCCTTTCCGGATATCCGTGGTGGGCGAGGTCCCAAGTGAGAGGACCTGCACTACGCAAGGAGTGCTTCTTCCGCTGCTAGCACCCCCGAATTTGTTGCACGGAGGGGGCAGGGATCTTTCACATCTACAATAAAAAACAAAGCACCAAATTAACAAAGTTAGACTGTATGATTAATAAATATCTATGTTAAGATTGTAAGCAACAAATAAACATTATAATAACAAGAAGTAAACAACAACATATTGCTTTGTGCCAATCATGTGATTTTAAGTCAGAGAGCTCGTTATCCTTTGTAAATGCCCCCTTTAGGTAGTGCATACATCCGATCAGAGTATGAAACTCCAAAGTGCACTTCTTGACTTGATCTTTATTTTCTTTTGTCAATACCGAGGAGCTTTAGGTAATAGCAACTTACCATCACCTCTGGTTCGCGGCCATGTGTGTCCCATATGATCACTTATTTGTAAATCCTCCCTTTGGCCCTTGCTCTCTGTGACCCTATTAATAGTCTTCCAAAGCGCTATGGCTATATTTATAAAAATATACATTGGGTCAAGAAAATGGTTAATTAGAAGACCTTCCCAATATGGTACTCGGTAAAATATGGACAGTCACTTCATTCCAAGGGGTGGAGACCCTTTGTTGTCCTCCCACATCCATGTTGGCTACCTTGTACTTCCTAGGGACTATTAATGAGAGAAAAAGATGTCACTTCTTTGTAGCTCCTCTATTAATGAGGCTAAATACACATCCATGTTGGCTACCTTGTACTTCCTAGGGACTATTAATGAGAGAAAAAGATGTCACTTCTTTATTGCTAATCACACTGGAAGATTGCAGTTCACAAGACAAACTGGCCATGTGCTCCATGTTGAAATTTTAAGACCAAATGGATTCACACCATCCATAGCTAGCCCAAGACGAATATTATGAGGTTCCTCATTAGTCTAGCCACTTCTCTTCAATATGTCTCTATGCAGGGCAATCAGCCTAGCACATGCATAACATTGTACATGGATCTAGTGGTTTGATGCCAAGACATCATAGAATTTACACTTGAACATGGTTTGAATCCATGGAATGATAGGGAAATGCCTGAGTACTTTTGCAGGAACCCTTTCTCCTTGGACATCTTTCCTATATCTGGATTCTCCACACTGTGGACATTGGGCAATGCATGCATGCTTGTGCCGAAAAAGAAAACAATCATTTGGACAAGCGTGGTAGGAATTGTAGTCCATACTAATGGATTGTAATATGGATTTTGCACACATACAGTCCACAGGCATCTGGTTGCCTTCTGACAATATTTGATCTCTCAATGACCTGTCATATTGATTTAAAAAAGGTAAAAGAAAGAGATTTAAAATGGAAAGGGCGATACGTACTTACGCAAAAAGTTTTGATATACTAGTATCCGACCATCCAAATATTCATTGCAAGTTTAGCATTGCGAGGCATGTACGCAAAATAGATATACGTGCACCATGATACAGAGGCATACGAGCCACCCTACACAACTCTTGCTCTTCTCTTGGAGGCCTAATCCATACTTTGATGGACACCTCCCATCTCCTGTGTTATTTCTCGCTCAATATCCCTTGTGTCATATAGGGCGTCTATCATGTCATCCATGTCTTGCTCCGAATATATCAGAGAGTCCACCATAGTCTCTTCTTCAACATAAGGATGACTAGTACTTGCTTGTGTCGTTATCTATCTAGTACTCTGCTCGGGTTTAAGGTCCAAGTAATCGATCTGTTGCTCATTTTGAGGAAACACATTCACAACACCAAGTAATTCATTTAGGTGCTCAACTGGAAATATACCATTTTTCTTTACGTGGTCATTGCAAATTCTTTGTCATCAAGAGATTTGGTACTTGCACCGATTGCAACGGCACAAGCATTTCCCCTCTACGTTCGGGTGTCCTGATGTGTTTGTAGTGTTCACACCATCCAAATGACTGTGAATTTATGTTTTTTGGGAAGGGAGGAATGGATCTTTATATATTATGCCATAGTCTCGGCGGCCAAAGTTTGAATTCTCATGGGAAAGGTGTCGAGGTAGGAAATTACAAAGCTTGTATACATTTTTACAATATAATATCTTTTGTTGTTGGAAAGTATGTCGTAAAACTCATCAGAACTAACATTTTTAAGGGTGTCGATAATATTCTGGACACACGTTCGGACTAATATACCGACGATTGTATAAACATTTTTAGGGACGCTTTTATTGACGCGATCACACCGACTTATATTCTGACAACACTGGAAAAAATTATATAGCCGAACACGAACTCTATTTTTCTCATTTTTGGTTCTCTTCTTTTGTGCATGGTAAGTTAATCTCCCACCCCCCCTATTTGCATGTCCTCTCTCTGTCTCTCTCCTACATCCCTACACTCTCCTACACTAGCATCTTGGTTCCTTCATGATTTTTTACACATTTAATGTCCGAACTCTTTTTTTTGGGTTTTTTTTTGGAGGTTTCATATCTTACACCCCCCTTCCCCTCGATGACCTTTTGGTTGTCCTCTCTCTCTCTCTCTCTCATACATCTTTGCACTCTCCTACACCACCATCTTTCTTGCTTTCATGTTTTCTTACACTTGCATAGTGTTCTAATCTTTTTTTTTGGCTTTCTTTTTGTAGGTTGTATATCTCTACTATCTATCCCTAATCTCTCAGAGGTAAGCCCCTTTTTCTCTCCTTAATCTCTTCGTATTATTTTGATTTTGTGCTTTTAAAATGTAGCTGATTAATTTGGGTTTTATGTTTTTGTGATGCACAAACTCTGACAACTAATCTCAGAGGTACGCCCTCTGGTCTTATTCGTTTTTTAAAAATATATTTGTTGCATGTCATATGTTCATATGATCTTGCTTACAAATCCACCTGCATAACCATATCCATGAACATATCCACCTGCTTACATATCCATGAACATATGCAGATCAACACCTACTATCCCCCAACCAATTGTCTCACACTTACTCCATGTTGAGATGTTAAGCTCAACGTGAGCTCACACTCATGAGGCATCTGCATGACCATTCGACATTTATATCACTGGCACGTTTGGTAGCTGGCACTGACATATCTTTGTCAGAGATTCTACAACTAGACTACACTGACTAGTCCACATCTACCCACTCCTCTTAGCGTGTTCACATTATGGACCACTTGTATATACTCTATTATGTGTGTTAGTCACTTTATCTTCTTTGTAGACCTCTTTTGTTGTGTGAAGAAGAAGTTTCAGCCTCTTTACTTGTGTTCTCTTCTAGGGTTTTTGTGAGTGTGTGTGTGCTTGCAAGAGCTCAAGATCTCTTTTCCTCTGCATCTTTTCATTGTATCAGAGCTTGGTTCATGCTGCTAAGGGCTGAGCAGCAAGCAAGAGAAGTACAGGAAGAGGTACAAGGGTAAGAGCTTCATCTACTCTTTCCCATTTGTGTTGGCTACTACACCCTTATTGTTGGGAGCTCTTCGAGAGCCCGACAAACGCATTCCAATTGAGGAGATTTCTTTGTAGAGAGGAGAGATGCAGGGCAACTATATTGTCCTTTTGTCCTTTGGATAATTTTTTCCTAGCCGAAAATGCATTTCGGGTGATTTTGGACCTCCATTTTTCAATTCGCAAGCATTGCGGATAAGTTTTGATTCTCTATAGAACTTTGTTTTTGGAACTATATAGGAAGGGGAATTGATTGTGCAGACACTGTGTTGTATGCTGCAAAGAGGTCTCAAAGTTGCCATTGTGTGTATGTATGCAAAGTAAGGTCACTGGTTGTGACAGTTTGGGTGCAGTATAGTACCGTTGTAAGAATATAATAATTTGTGCAGGTCAAGAAAGAGTGCTGTTGTTGGTAAATTTGTGTTACAGAAAAGATGTCAAATGATGGAATAAACCACATTGTAGCAGAGAAGCTTAACAAGAACAACTTCCATGCTTAGAGGTTTAGATTGATAAATTTCATAATGGGAAAAGGTTACTAGGACTACATTGAAGGTGAACATGAAGAGGCACCAAAGATACTGGAGATTAATCCAACTGCTGTGTATAGATATAAAAGTGTTCAAGGATTGGAATCAAGGAGCAAGGAAAGTCATGTATTATCTTTCTATCAGTATAAAGGACACTATGATTGGGCATATACAGGATGCCAAGTCACCTAGGGAGGCATGGGACATCTTGGTGAAGCTGTATGAAACCAACACCAAGGCACGAAAAATTCAATAGAATAATGAGCTTCATACTGTGGAAAAGAAGAATATGTCTATGAATGATTATGCTTTGCAGATCAAGGGCATTGTAGAATCCCTTGCATCAATTGGTGTTTCTGTTGATGATGATGATAAGGTGAAAGTGTGTCTGCATGGTCTCGGGCCACAATACAAGGCATTCAAGACGTCTATTTAGACTCAGAAGAACATTCCCAACTTCACAGATTTGGTGTTAATGTTGATCATTGAAGAGAAGAACCTCGGTGAAGATCAATAGTCTTCACAAAGCAGAAACAGTTCAAAGCAATAGGACTTCTACATAGGTGCAGGTAGAGGATGAGGTAGAGGTCGTGGATGTGGCCAAGGTGGTGGCCAAACAGGTAATCAAAATTATGGTCAGCAGCAGCAACATTCCCAAGATTCACAACAACATATAGGTGGAAAAGGCCAGTTTAGAGACAGGGGGAGTCAACGAGGTCGTGGTAATTGGCAAAGGGAGCATAATGCTACATGAGGCTATTTTTACTGTGGTAAGTCTGGGCATGTGCAAATAGATTGCTATAAGAAAAAGAGTGATATGCGAAATGGAAAAGTGCAGCAAAACAACTATGCATCCTCTAGCAGAAATAATGAGGATAATGAGAGGTTGTTTGTTATGCAACATGTGGTTAATGGTGTGTCTAGAAATGATGTAGCATCATGTAAGGATGATGTGTGGTATGTTGATTTAGGTGCTTCAAACCACATGACAAGTCATGGTGAGTGGTTCAAGAAAATGAAGAGTCTTGAAAGACTAGGTTTTGTTGAAATTGGAGATGACATTGCTCATCCGATTGCCCATGTTGGGGATGTGCCTTGCAGATGTACTTCATGTTCTGAACATTACAAAGAATCTGGATTATGTTGGCCAGATGATTGAGCAGGGTTTGTATGTTCAATTGAACCCTGATGGTGGCTGTTATGTAGAAGACTTTAAAGATAAGTGCAGGTTGTTGCAAAAGACAACAGAGTGGGAAGAATGTTTACATTGAATGTAAATATGCGTGAAGTGAGTGTTGCAATGTTTACAAATGGTTCAAGAGTTGTTGAAGATACAAACATTTGGCACAAGAGAATTGGGCATGTCAATGTGTAAAGAATGAAGTCTATGCGCAGACTAAAAAAATTGTGACAGGGCTGTCTAAGTTTAAAGTTGAAGGTATGCATAAATTTTGTGAAGCATGTCAATTTGGAAAGTAAACAAAACATTTATTTCCACATGATAGAAATGTGAGTAGGAATGTACTAGATGTTATGCATTCAAATGTTTGGGGTCTTGCAAAGACTATGTCTATGGGTAGTTGCAGGTACTATGTAACATTCATTGACCACACGAGGAAAGTGTGGGTGTACTTTATGAAGGAGAAGAGTGAAGTGTTCACTCATTTTTAGAATTTCAGAATCATGGCTCAAAAATAGACAGGAAAGCATGTGAAGTACCTAAGGTCAGATGGAGGGGGAGAATACTTCTCTAATGAGTTCTCTGAATTCTTACAAAAGAATGGCATTCAGAGATAATTTACATATAGATACACTCCGTAGCAAAACGGAGTTGTTGAGTAAAAAAATAGGCACATTCCAGAGATAGCACGAGCATTGATGGGGTTGAGAAGAATATTTCACATAGCTATTGGACTAAGGCTGTGTCTACAATAGTTTATATTATGAACAGGACCACCCTACTACATCTATACATGATGTAACGGCGGAGGAGTTTACTGGGCAAGAAACCTGATTTGTCTCACTTGAAAGTTTTTGGATATATTGCATATGTGCATGTGCCAGATGAGTTACTTACCAAGCTAGATCCAAAAGCAAAAAAATGTGTGTTTATTGGATATTCCCTTGAGAAAAAGGGATATAGATATTATAATGCTGGTACACGTGAATTGAGGGTAAGCAGGGATGTTGTATTTGATGAGATGAGTAGCTAGTATACTGCTGAAAAGGATGTTGTTGGGGCTGATGTAAGTGGAAATGTGGTTGCACAGAATGCAAGTCAGCAATCACAGTCATTGAGTGGACCAGGAGAGTCCTCATCCAGTGGTTTTCTTGAAAGACCATGGAGTTGCAGGCTGCGTCATAATACTAGTCCTAAAAAAATGGCTGGTACATCACATAAAGGCAAAGAGAAAGTGGTTGAACCCCTTGGTATGCCTGACCTTTTTGCAGGGCATTCTCTTGCTGATTCTAGTGGCTCGGAGATGAGCCTTGATGAGGAGCTTGGGATTCCAACAATGAGGACACTTGGTGTGAAGAAGGCTATGGAAGCCATGAATGCAAAGTTACGAAGATCTAGAAGAGTCAAAAATCATGTGCAAAGGTTGACCTATGATGGTTATCTGGCACATCACTATGCATATATGGCAAAAGTTGTGTATAGGTTGTAGAACCGACATGTTTTCATAAGGCTATTGGAAATGTGATTTGGGAGAAAGCTATGGATGAGGAGATGGATGCATTGTATGGAAATGAGACTTAGGGTTTGGTGCCATTACCTTAAGGCAAAAAAGCTATTGACTGTAAGTGGGTGTATAAGGTGAAACATAACAGTGATGGTAGCATAAGCAGGTACAAGGCTAGATTTATAGCCAAAGGATATGCGCAGACATATGGGATTGATTATGAGGAGACATTTTCCCTAGATGCAAAGATGGTAACTGTGAGAGTTGTGGTTGTGGTGGCTGTAGCTAAAGGCTGGTTTTTACATCAGATGGATGTCAAAAATGTATTTTTGCATGGTGACTTGCAAGAAGATGTGTACATGGATCAACCATTAGGATTTGAGGAGTACGTGTGTAAGCTTTGTAAGGCCTTGTATGGGCTGAAGCAAGATCCATGAGCATGGCATGACAAGATTCCTGAGTATCTTGCACTATTGGTTTTCATATGGTAGATGCAGATCACTCTTTGTATGTGTGAAAGAGTGATAAGGGTATTGTGATCATCACCATATATTCAGATGATCTTATTATTGGGGGTGACAACTTGGAAGCGATTGAGCATGTGAAAAGTCTTCTCAAGGAAGTTTGAGATAAAGGATTTGGGAGATATGCGCTACTTTTTAGCAATTGAGGTCATTTGGCTATCATAGAGACAGTATGCATTGGACATTGTTCAAGTATGGGATGGCTGATTGTAAGTCAATATCGTTGCCATTAGATCAAAATGGCAAGCTTAGTGCGGATGTAGGTTATATGTTGGAGGATCCCCCTATGTAATACAGGAAGATTGTGGGGATTTTAATCTATGTCTCATGATCAGCTTGCTAGATTTGAGCTACACTGTTGGCTTAGAGAGCTAATTTATGCAGGTTTTGTATAAACCACATCTTGACAGTGTGCAACACACGCTTCGGTATTTGAGGTCCACTATCGATTATGCATTATTTTATGCAGTAGGTGTACCATTGGAGCTATATGGGTACACGGATGAAGATTGGGTAAGTAGAATCTTTGACAGGAGATCTTCCAGTGGATTTATGTTTTCATTGGGGAGTGCTACACTCTGACATGGAGCAGCAAGAAGCATCGCACAGTTGCCTTGTCAAGTACAGAGGCAGAGTACAGAGGAGCTGCAGTGGCAGCGTGTGAGGTATCTTGGTTACACAAGCTACTGCTGATTTGGGATTGCATATGGAGAGAAAGATTGTCATATATGGTGACAATCTTAGAAATATATAGTTGGCTAGGATTCCAGTTTTTCATGCACGAACAAAACACATTGAGGTGCATTACCACTTCATCAGAGAGAGAGTCTTGGCAGGCAACATCAACTTGGCCTACATCAACACACATGATCAGGTTGCTAACAACTTCACAAAGGCCTTGGGAGCTGAGAAACTCCGTAGATTTTAAGATAGGCTTGGAGTTCATGAGCTGGAGTTGATCTTTAGGGGGAGTGTTGAGATGTCAAGCTCAATGTGAGCTAACACTCACAGGGCACTTGCATGATCGTTCGACATTTATATCACTGGCAGGTTTGGTAGATGGCACTGACATATCTTTGATAGAGATTCTAGAGCTAGACTACACTGACTAGTCCAGCTCTACCCACTCCTCTTAGAATGTTCACATTATGGACCGCTTGTATATACTCTATTATGTGTGTTAGTCACTTTATCTTCTTTGTAGACCTCTTTTGTTGTGTGAACAAGAAGAAGAATTTTCAGCCTCTCAACTTGTGTGTTCTCTTCTAGGGTTTTTGTGAGTGTGTGTGTTCTTGCAAGAGCTTAAACTATCCTCTCCCCTACATCTTTTCACTCCACGTGTCTTGAGCCCTGTGACCAATTTTTTACTTTCATTGCACTAGCCACCCCCGAGCAAGCAGCCATGGCTAGAGCCTATTTTACCCATGGTGAGCCGAGTGTAGGCCCATCATCAACCACGACCATGGTTACACCTACACCCATACCATCCCCTACTCAACCCCCCCACCCTCAGGCCGTTCCTCCAACCACAGTCATGGTACGCATTGTAGGGGTGGTTGTAAGATTCCTCCCCAGCCTCTCAAAATGTCCAGCATATTCCCCTGTAATCAATTCCCTCTTCAGAAATATAAGAGATCTTGTCTCTGTCTGTTTTGGCATAGAGAGAGAAAATATTCTAGAGAGAGAATATTTAGATTATGAATATTTTTGGATAGAAAAATACATCTTATTAAAATAAGTTTCCCTGAAACAGAAATTCAAAAAGAATTTTCCAATGTGCAATTGGAATTAATTGGAAATGGGTATGAAGGACCTTAGCCTAAGGGTCTAGATTTTTAGAAATTTTTTGGATTATGGTCCAATTAAGGTTCCTACGACCAATAAGATCAATCCATGTGTGGGGAGGAGATAAATCCAATTTTGTAAAAGATGATACCCAAAAATGAGTAAATGCTCACATAAGATGAAGAGTTGAAAATGTACAAGGTTTATTAGTAAAAAACTATGAGCAATATTAAAAATATGAGATATTTTGGGTATCCAAAAATGAGTAAATGCTCACATAAGATGAAGAGTTGAAAATGTACAAGGTTTATTAGTAATAAACTATGAGCAATATTAAAAATATGAGATATTAATTATTCCATTTTGACACATATATAAGGAAGGGGAGTCCATTAAAGGAGGTGCATATTTCACATGCTTGAATGAGTTTTAAACTCATAAAAATTGAGATATTTCATCTCTCCTCTCTCCTAATTCAAGCCTAGTTGCAAAAAGTTAGCTCAACTGACCTAAAAATGGTCAAAAATTGACCAAACTCAGTTGGAAAATTCTAGAATCAGTTTGTTTAGTTAGGAGCTCACTTTTTCCTATAAATAGAGGCCTTCCCCTTTGTTGAAAAAAAACAATGTCTAATGCATTGTTACTCTACTCCACCCAAGCCAAGAACTATGAGTTTGTTAATAATTCATTAATTTTTGACATTTCCCTCTTCGAAAGATTGGTGGCCACTCTTGTTCAAACAAGAGTTGAACCCTCAAACCATCAAGCCAAAGGAAAGCTATCAAAGTCATTAGTAGTAAGTTGGTGGTTCTTCTTTCTTTCAATTATTTTATGGATTTTTATGGTTTTAAAATGGTTTTTATGCTTTATGTCTTCTCTATAATGTTAGGCCTCATTACAAAAGGCATTCCCCTCTCTTCTCTAACAAAACCAACCATTCTCTATCCTAGGTGAATGGTTAAGTGATTAATGTCAAATTTTTATAATATTTATCTCAATTAAGTGAAAAAAATATTTACTTTAGGATAATTTCAATATTGGTGTACTTTTAATTAGTTTTAAAGATGTAGAAAATTGAAAAATAGTCAGCCATACAAAGGAGGTTATGGCAAAATTTTTAGAAATTAGTAAAAGAAAATTCATCTTTTTTTAAATATTGTAAGGTCCCTCCCAAGCCATGTATGTATGTGTCTCTTTTAATTATAGATTTCAATAAGTAAAGAGAGTGTAATTAGAGAAGAGTGAGACAACAAGGCTAGAAACATTAAGAAAGTGTTAGAATAAAAATATTAGCTCCAAAAATCCTAAAGAAATAAGAACATAAGAATAGTTCTATTAAGAGATAAGTATTCCCAAAAATAGAATTTCGAGTTTAGGTGATAAGAGGTCATATTTAGAGTACTTTTACACATTTAGAGTCCATGCATACTAAAAATGTGGAAAAATAACGCGTTTCTAAAGATGGCGTATTTGTGGCTATATACAGACGTTTTTACCTATTCTTCCCGCGAGCGATGGCTTGCAGACCAGACGCCTTCCCGTTCTTTTGAGTGGTTACATGACTATATTCTGAGTTTTTATCAGAGAGTTATAGCCAAAATAGTTTGCTGTTTCTATCAGGGTCTCTACATAGAGAAAACTGTGAGAAGGCAGCAAGTAGTCTCAAGGTAATCTTAGAGTTTGAGATGTATATATCTCTTAATTCTTATCTAATATCTTAGAAAAGAAGCTTAGATTTCTATGGTCTTTCGAAGGAAGAGACCAAAACTCCATAGCTTTTCTTTTAGAGAAAGAATAGTATGCCGTAGCCCTGTAAGAGAAGGCTATTTTGCCATAGATCTTAGAAAGAGAGAAGAGTCACAGTATGAGTAAGAGGAGATAAAGCTTGGAGATGATTGGATGATTTCAATCATAAGAGAAGGTATTAGAAGACTCTACATTCTAAAGCTCTTATTAATAACGAGCAAAGACAACGATAAACGATAAATTTCTATGAGGTATATACATATTTTGTTTTTCAATTATATATCATTCTTAGGGGTTGAGGTATAGCCCCGGCTTCTCTATTAATTATTAATAGTGATCTATTTGATTGATTTACTATTTAAAGTTTGTATTCTTTTAAGCAATAGCATATTCCTTAATAAAGAATGTCTTATCGCAATCTCAAGTTGAAATGTCTTATCGCAATCTCAAGTTGAAATGTTAAAATCTTTCTGAAAAAGATTGTTTTCTTAAAGAAGGTGACATGGATCCTAGTCATATGGTTTAGTGAGTAAATGGATTGTTATCTTGGTTAAATTAAGGTACAGATACAACTTCTCCCTGCCTTGACGTTGCCCCGTTCTTGTGCTTGTGTAGCCGGACAGCGGAGACGTTAGTAAGGCCTGGAGTTGGCCCATGGTATCCCTCATACCATTGGGAGAATGAGGTTTGCCGATTGAGGCAAGTGATTGTGATGATGCTGCCTAGTTCTGAGGGCCCAGGCTAGTGCGGTGAATTAGCCCACCCTAGTGCGCAGACATCCCTCTGAGGGACGGGAGGATCGAGCGATGGAGCCTGAGAGGGCGACAGGCCGGCTTGAGTCCTCGCCAGCGGCGGCCGACGATGAGGTGTATGGTCCCGTAGGGTTTTACCCAGCATGTAGAGGCTGGGAGGCCGAATTCTAGATCATCGACGGTATAAAGGAAAAGATTAAGAGAGCCGGTTTGGCTTGTATGGAATTGATTCATGTATGAACCTTTTTTATATATATCTTGTCTTTGGCATGATTGTATTGTGTAAAAAGGCTGTTTTAACAAACCTTGTGAAAAGGGCCTTAATTAAGGAACATGTTTATATATGTCAAACAGTGTGGTAGGATTAATTAGAAAACAAATTGACGCGTGAGTAGGGTGGAAAGTGGGAGGATGGAATGCCCCGACGGCACCATCCTACGGATGGGTGGACCCGATTAGTCGGGTAGCTTTCCAACATATTAAGTGAAAGCCCTACGTTAGATAAATAGGTTCTCGAGCAATTCTATTCTAGAAGACTAGGCCAACGGTTGTGCCTTGCATGGATGAGGAAAAAAGCGTTGTCTCTAGGGATCAAGACTAGTAGTTGCCCAAATTATGATCAATTACCCTATGGGTGATTTGATTTTTAGAAGACCACGCTCCCCCTGCGGGATAGAACTACGTCTTACCTATGAATCGTATCTTTGAATCTCTATATGGTCAAGGTGTCGATGAGTAGGAAATTTTCTCCAAGATAAGACTTAGTGGACTATCTTAAGTGTTTCCCCTATTTGTGGAAGGGGGAAACCTTACAAGTGGTATCAGAGCCGATCTTAGTTCCTAGGATTTGCTGTCAAGGGATTAAAACAAGTGATTGTTTATCATATGAGGACGAATCAATCATCTCTACTGGCCATAGAAGTGATTTGAATATCCTCACATGTTGAGACAATCATCCTGTGAAATTGTGCTTGTATCTTGGGGGTGCACATGCAAGATATTTGTACAATAAATTTGAGAAATAAGATTGGGGAGAAAACCTTTTGTGAGGAAAAACATAGGGTGATCAAATTAAGAAACTAGTGATGACTGAATAGAAGGATAGACCAAAACATAGGGTAATCAAATTAAGAAACTAGTGACTGAATAGAAGGATAGACCAAAACTTTGTTTAGAGAAATTTTCAAGATATATCTCATTAGTTCGCATATTATAAAGTATTAAGATTATAACTCCATTAAGGTTTGAATAGTTGACGTGTGAATGTCATCCATTGGATGCTTTACACTAGGATGATCATCCAAGATCCAAAACCCATCTTAGACAAACATGGATCTAACTTCGGATGTGTAATTCCCAGAGGATCATGCTCTTAGATGTGTTAATCCCAAGATACTAGAAAACTAATCATCTCAGATGTGTCAATCCTGATAATCTTTGGATGTGTCAATCCCAAGGCACCAGATGTGTAGTTCTCAAAAAAAATGAATGAAGATCTCACATATATTAATCCAGAGTGCCTTTAGATGTGGCACTATGATAAGTATTTGATAGTTTTGAGCTTTTCATGGATACAATGAAAGAAGCAAGTTCACCCTTGCTCATCTAAAAATCATAAGAAATGCCAAATTAGTTGGAAGCACTGTTGTCAATCTTACCACTAGAGCTAAAATCAGTTTATAAGATGCCATGAAATTACACCTTTGTGAAAGGTTTTGTCCTCCAGGATTTCGAGAGGATAAAATGAATGAATTTTTGGACCTAACCCAAGAAGGGAAGACCCTAAAAGAATATCACCAAACTTTTGTTAAACTTCTCCGATTTGCTCTAGAGATGGATGAGGTAACTCTTCTCCATTGATTCATTTGGAAGCTTAATCTACCTTTGAATAACCTCATCAAGATTGTGAAACCATCCTCTATTTTAGAAGCCATAATTATAGCCAGACTATGATAAAGTTTTTTCTGTATAGAAAGTGTCAAGAAGGACATGAGTCCTTCCATGTTAATCAAGAAGAGGTCTCCTAATTCGAGAGGAACGTCAAGCCCACCCCTGGCTACAAGGAATCATGAGCTAGAGAAAAAAATTAGGTCAAGAAATAGGGATAACTGGGTTAAAGATAACCGAATTCAACAAGTATTTCTATGAGTAAATAGAAGAGGATTGGTGCAAGATTCATGTGAAGTAATGTGCATGATGAATAGAGGTATTCTACAAGACAATACTAAGATTATGAAATTGCTATCATAGGTTAGATTGCGTAAAGGATTGATTCCCTTATGTTTCTCCATGATAATTTATTAAGTACCATACTACATGGGGGTATAGAATAAGGAATTCGAAGGTTCATATCATATGAGAGGTATATGGATGCATGAAATTAGGATAATAAGGCCAATTAACTTTAGAATAATAGACCTTTTGGAAGCACAACAAAACAAGCCAAGCACATGAAATAAATGACTCTTTAAGAATAATATTTAGATAAAAGAAGATTTTTACCTAGTGGGGACACCACTTTGAAAGAGACAGGAGGATTTACTTAGATACTACCCTAGCTCGCGAGATGAGGACATCTCGAATCTTTTAAGTGGGGGAGATTGTAAGGTCCCTCCCAAGCCATGTATGTATGTGTCTCTTTTAATTATAGATTTCAATAAGTAAAGAGAGTGTAATTAGAGAAGAGTGAGACAACAAGGCTAGAAACATTAAGAAAGTGTTAGAACAAAAATATTAGCTCCAAAAATCCTAAAGAAATAAGAACATAAGAATAGTTCTATTAAGAGATAAGTATTCTCAAAAATAGAAGTTCGAGTTTAGGTGATAAGAGGTCATATTTAGAGTACTTTTACACATTTAGAGTCCATGCATACTAAAAATGTGGAAAAATAACGCGTTTCTAAAGATGGCGTATTTGTGGCTATATACAGACGTTTTTGCCTATTCTGCCCGCGAGCGATGGCTTGCAGACCAGACGCCTTCCCGTTCTTTTGAGTGGTTACATGACTATATTCTAAGTTTTTATCAGAGTTATAGCCAAAACAGTTTGCTGTTTCTGTCAGGGTCTCTACATAGAGAAAACTGTGAGAAGGCAGCAAGTAGTCTCAAGGTAATCTTAGAGTTTGAGATGTATATATCTCTTAATTCTTATCTAATATCTTAGAAAAGAAGCTTAGATTTCTATGGTCTTTCGAAGGAAGAGACCAAAACTCCATAGCTTTTCTTTTAGAGAAAGAATAGTATGCCGTAGCCCTGTAAGAGAAGGCTATTTTGCCATAGATCTTAGAAAGAGAGAAGAGTCACAGTATAAGTAAGAGGAGATAAAGCTTGGAGATGATTGGATGATTTCAATCATAAGAGAAGGTATTAGAAGACTCTACATTCTAAAGCTCTTATTAATAACGAGCAAAGACAACGATAAACGACAAATTTCTATGAGGTATATACATATTTTGTTTTTCAATTATATATCATTCTTAGGGGTTGAGGTATGGCCCCGGCTTCACTATTAATTATTAATAGTGATCTATTTGATTGATTTACTATTTAAAGTTTGTATTCTTTTAAGCAATAGCATATGCCTTAATAAAGAATGTCTTATCGCAATCTCAAGTTGAAATGTCTTATCGCAATCTCAAGTTGAAATGTTAAAATCTTTCTGAAAAAGATTGTTTTCTTAAAGAAGGTGACATGGATCCTAGTCATATGGTTTAGTGAGTAAATGGATTGTTATCTTGGTTAAATTAAGGTACAGGTACAACTTCTCCCTGCCTTGACGTTGCCCCGTTCTTGTGCTTGTGTAGCCGGACGGCGGAGACGTTAGTAAGGCCTGGAGTTGGCCCATGGTATCCCTCATACCATTGGGAGAATGAGGTTTGCCGATTGAGGCAAGTGATTGTGATGATGCTGCCTAGTTCTGAGGGCCCAGGCTAGTGCGGTGAATTAGCCCACCCTAGTGCGCAGACATCCCTCTGAGGGGGGCGGGAGGATCGAGCGATGGAGCCTGAGAGGGCGACAGGCCGGCTTGAGTCCTCGCCAGCGGCGGCCGACGATGAGGTGTATGGTCCCGTAGGGTTTTACCCAGCATGTAGAGGCTGGGAGGCCGAATTCTAGATCATCGGCGGTATAAAGGAAAAGATTAAGAGAGCCGGTTTGGCTTGTATGGAATTGATTCATGTATGAACCTTTTTTATATATATCTTGTCTTTGGCATGATTGTATTGTGTAAAAAGGCTGTTTTAACAAACCTTGTGAAAAGGGCCTTAATTAAGGAACATGTTTATATATGTCAAACAGTGTGGTAGGATTAATTAGAAAACAAATTGACGCGTGAGTAGGGTGGAAAGTGGGAGGATGGAATGCCCCGACGGCACCATCCTACGGACGGGTGGACCCGATTAGTCGGGTAGCTTTCCAACATATTTAGTGAAAGCCCTACGTTAGATAAATAGGTTCTCGAGCAATTCTATTCTAGAAGACTAGGCCAACGGCTGTGCCTTGCATGGATGAGGAAAAAAGCGTTGTCTCTAGGGATCAAGACTAGTAGTTGCCCAAATAATGATCAATTACCCTATGGGTGATTTGATTTTTAGAAGACCACGCTCCCCCTACGGGATAGAACTACGTCTTACCTATGAATCGTATCTTTGAATCTCTACCAATGATTTTATATTCACGTGATCACAAGATTTTTTTTGTTAATAACACTTGTGAACATGTTATTCACATGTTCACATGTTTTCATGTTCTCAAAATAGCAGGTTACCAGTGACCTGGTAACCTGTCGAAGCCCGCGGGGCTTTTTGTTTTCTCGGCGGGAAAAAAAGTTAAAATAAATGGTCAAAATATTTTCATGTTCACAGTCATTCGTACCATTTTTGGGCCTTCTGGACTCATTTATGATGTCAAAAGTTCAAAATTCTTTGTACAAAAAAAGTTATCTCTAAATTTATCACCTTAAGCTCGATTACCATCAATTAGATCTTATTATACTTCCAATTGAGTCTAATTGACATCAATTAATATCCAATTGAGTCCAATTGGTATCAATTAAGTCCAATTGGTATCAATTAAGTCTAATTGGGTGTCAATTGATCGATTGGGCTCAATTGACATCAATTGACACCCCATTAGACTCAATTGGGCTTAATTGGACTTAATTGGATTCAATCAATTGACACCCAATTGGACACAACTGAGCTTAATTGGACTCAATTGACATCGATTAACACCCAATTGATGTCAATTGAGCTCAATTGATATCAATCCTAGTCAATTGATATCCAATTGATGCCAATTGAGCCGAATTGACACCAATTGCACTCAATTGGTACCCAATTGATGTCAATTGAGTCCTCAATTAACATCAATTAACACCCAATTGAGTCCAATTGACATCAACTAATACCCAATTGAGTCAAATTGATATCAATTAAGTATAATTGGGTGTCAATTAATCAATTCGACTGAACTGATATCAATTGATATCCAATTGGACTCAATTGACATCAATTGGGTGCCAATTGAGTCCTTGTGACACCCAATTGATATCAATTGCATCCAATTGGGCTTAATTGACATCAATTCACACCTAATTGATGTCAATTGAGTCCAATCCGGTTCAATTCACACCCAATTGATGTCAATTGGGCTCAATTGACATCCAATTGATGTTAATTGGACTCAATTGACATCAATTAACACCCAATTGATGTCAATTGAGCTCAATTGACATCAATCGTAGTCAATTGACACCCAATTGATGCCAATTGAGCCGAATTTAGCTTAATTGATATTAATTGCACTCAATTGGTACCCAATTGATATCAATTGAGTTCGATTAGTCTCAATTAATATCAATTAACATCTAATTAAGTCTAATTGACATCAATTAATACCTAATTGAGTTAAATTGATATCAATTAAGTCTAATTGGGTGTCAATTGATCAATTGGGCTCAATTGATACCAATTGACATCAATTGGGTGCCAATTGAGTCCAAGTGACACCCAATTGATATCCATTGCATCCAATTGGGCTCAATTGACATCAATTCACACCTAATTAATGTCAATTGAGTCCAATCACGTTCAATTCACACCCAATTGATGTCAATTGGGCTCAATTGACACCCAATTAACTCAGCCCAATTGATATCCATTGAGTCTAATTCAAACCCAATTGAGTCTAATTACATCTAATTGGACTCAAGTGACATCAATTAACACCCAATTGATGTCAATTAAACTCAATTAACATCAATTAACACCCAATTGATGTCAATTCAGCTCAATTGACATCAATCGTAGTTAATTGACACCCAATTGATGTTAATTAAGCTAAATTAGGCTTAATTGACATCAATTGCACTCAATTGGTACCCAATTGATGTCAATTGAGACTCAATTAACATCAATTAACATCTAATTGAGTTCAATTGACATCAATTAATATCCAATTGAGTCAAATTGATATCAATTAAGTCTAATTGGGTGTCAATTGATCAATTGGGCTTAATTGATATCAATTGACATCCAAGTAGACTCAATTGACATCAATTGGGTGCCAAATGAGTCCAATTGATACCAAATTGATATCAATTAGATCCAAGTGGGGTCAATTAACATCAATTCACACCTAATTGATGTGAATTGAGTCCAATTAGGTTCAATTTACACCCAATTGATGTGAATTGGGCTCAATTGACACCCAATTGATATCAATTTGGCTTAAATTGATATCTAATTGATATTAATTGGACTCGATTGACATTAATTAACACCCAATTGATGTCAATTGAGCTCAATTGACATCAATTGTAGTCAATTGATACCCAATTCATGTCAATTAAGCTAAATTGGGCTTAATGAACATCAATTACACTCAATTAGTATCTAATTGATATTAATTGAGTCTAATTGAGCTCAATTAACATCAATTAGTACCCAATTGAGTCTAATTGATATCAATTAACACCTAATTGAGTCAAATTGATATCAATTAAGCTTAATTGGGTGTCAATTGATCAATTGGGCTCAATTGATATCAATTGACATCCAGTTGGACTCAATTGACATCAATTGGGTGCCAATTGAGTCTAATTGACACCCAAGTGATATCAATTGCATCGAATTAGGCTTAATTGACATCAATTCACACCTAATTGATATCAATTGAGCCCAATTGATATTAATTGACAATTGAGTCCAATTGCATCTAATTGGACTCGATTGACATCAATAAACACCCAATTGATGTCAATTAAACTCAATTAATATCAATAAACATCCAATTGATATCAATTGACTCCAATTGGGTTTAATTGATACCCAATTGATGTCAATTAAGTCCAAATAGATACAATTAGGCTCAATTGACACCTAACTGATGTCAATTGAGTCCAATTGGATTCAATTGAGTCCAATTGGGTTAAATTGGATGCAATTAGGCTTAATTGATGTCAATTGAATTAAATTGGATGCAATTTATCCAATTGATGTCAATTGAGTTCAATTGGATGCAATTAGGCTCAATTGATACCTAATTGATGTCAATTGAGTTCAATTCATACCCAATTATTGTTAATTGTGTCCAATTGAGCTCAATTAACACCCAATTGATGTCAATTGGGCTCAATTAACATCAGTTAACACCCTATTGAGTCCAATTGATGTCAATTGAGTCCAATTAGGTGTCAATTACTATCAATTGAGCCCAATTGATCAATTAATACCCAATTAGACTTAATTGATGTCAATTGGACTCAATTCATTCAATTTAGCATCAATTATAATCAATTGACACCCAATTGATATTAATTGACATCAATTAGGTGTTAATTGATGTCAATTGAGCCCATGTGACATCAATTGTGTGTCAATTGAATCCAATTGATGTCAATTGAGCCCAATTGACATCAATTGTGTGTCAATTGATATACAATTAGCTTCAATTGGGCTCAATTGACATCAATTGACACCCAATTGATGTCAATTAGGCTCCATTGACACCCAATTAGACTCAATTTGGCTCAATTGACATCAATTGACACCCAATTAGACTCAATTTGGCTTAATTAAGTCTAATTGGGCTCAATGAGACTTAATTTAGCTCAATTGCTATCAATTGACACCCAATTAGACTCAATTAGACTCAATTGACACCCAATTAGACTCAATTTTACTCAATTGACATCAATTGACACCCAATTGATGTGAACTGATGTGAATTGAGCTCAATTGCATCGAATTAGGCTCAATTGACATCAACTGACACCCAATTAATATCAATTGAGAGCAATTGAGCCCAATTCAGTGCAATTGAGCCCAATTGAGCCCAATTGATATCAATTGTGATCAATTGACACCCGATTGATGTTAATTGCATCCTATTGTGCTCAATTGAGCACAATAGGATGTAATTAACACCCAATGGAGTGTCAATTGAGTGCAATTGAGTCCAATTGAGCTCAATTGATATCAATTCACACCCAATTGATGTCAACTGAGCTCAATTGAGCTTAATTGACATTAATTGTAATAAATTAACACCTAATTGAAGTCAATTGGGCTTAATTAATATCAATTAACATCTAATTATTATCAATTGAGTCCAATTCGACTCAGTTGATACTTAGTTTACACCCAATTTATGCAAATTGGGTGTAAATTGGGCTCAATTGTGTCGAATTAGGCACAATTGACATCAATTGACACCCAATTAATATCAATTGAGTGTAAATCAAGTGTAATTGAGTCCAATTGGGCTCAATTGAGTGCAATGATGTCATGGACAATTGAGTCAATTGATGTAAGTATAGTTAGATTTAATTGGTGTGTCAATTGAACTTAAGGCCAGCAAATTATACAAAACTTTTTTTGTGCCAAGAATTTTGATTTTTTGACATCATAAATGAGTCCAAAAGGCCCAAAAATGGTAAGAATGACGGTGAACATGATTTTTTTATTTTTTTTATTTTTTTACTTTTTTTATTTTTTTAATTTGTCCACCGGGAAAATGGGTTTTCCCGGCGGGCCTGCCGGGAAATGAAAATTTTCCCGGCGGGATTACTGGCAGAGAAGGTTTTTGCAGGTCATAAAAAATGCCGTGAATATACATTGTGATCACAAGAATTTTTATGTTAACAACAGGTTTTGTTAACGTGATCACGAAATTGTGAAGACGTTAATGAAATCCCTGATCTCTACATGGTCAAGGTGTCGATGAGTAGGAAATTTTCGCGAAGATAAGACTTAGTGGACTATCTTAAGTGTTTCCCCTATTTGTGGAAGGGGGGAACCTTACAAGTGGTATCAGAGCCGATCTTAGTTCCTAAGATTTGTTTTTCAAAGGTTAACTGTCAAGGGATTAAAACAAGTGATTGTTTATCATATGAGGACGAATCAATCATCTCTACTGGCCATAGAAGTGATTTGAATATCCTCACATGTTGAGACAATCATCCTGTGAAATTGTGCTTGTATCTTGGGGGTGCACATGCAAGATATTTGTACAATAAATTTGAGAAATAAGATTGGGGAGAAAACCTTTTGTGAGGGAAAACATAGGGTGATCAAATTAAGAAACTAGTGATGACTGAATAGAAGGATAGACCAAAACATAGGGTAATCAAATTAAGAAACTAGTGACTAAATAGAAGGATAGACCAAAACTTTGTTTAGAGAAATTTTCAGGATATATCTCATTAGTTCGCATATTATAAATTATTAAGATTATAACTCCATTAAGGTTTGAATAGTTGACGTGTGAATGTCATCCATTGGATGCTTTACACTAGGATGATCATCCAAGATCCAAAACCCATCTTAGACAAACATGGATCTAACTTCGGATGTGTAATTCCCAGAGGATCATGCTCTTAGATGTGTTAATCCCAAGATACTAGAAAACTAATCATCTCAGATGTGTCAATCCTGATAATCTTTGGATGTGTCAATCCCAAGGCACCAGATGTGTAGTTCTCAAAAAAACATGAATGAAGATCTCACATATATTAATCCAGAGTGCCTTTAGATGTGGCACTATGATAAGTATTTGATAGTTTTGAGCTTTTCATGGATACAATGAAAGAAGCAAGTTCACCCTTGCTCATCTTAAAATCATAAGAAATGCCAAATTAGTTGGAAGCACTGTTGTCAATCTTACCACTAGAGCTAAAATTAGTTTATAAGATGCCATGAAATTACACCTTTGTGAAAGGTTTTGTCCTCCAGGATTTCAAGAGGATAAAATGAATGAATTTTTGGAGCTAACCCAAGAAGGGAAGACCCTAAAAGAATATCACCAAACTTTTGTTAAACTTCTCCGATTTGCTCTAGAGATGGATGAGGTAACTCTTCTCCATTGATTCATTTGGAAGCTAAATCTACCTTTGAATAACCTCATCAAGATTGTGAAACCATCCTCTATTTCAGAAGCATAATTATAGCCAGACTATGATAAAGTTTTTTCTGTATAGAAAGTGTCAAGAAGGACATGAGTCCTTCCATGTTAATCAAGAAGAGGTCTCCTAATTCGAGAGGAACGTCAAGCCCACCCCTGGCTACAAGGAATCATGAGCTAGAGAAAAAAATTAGGTCAAGAAATAGGGATAGCTGGGTTAAAGATAACCGAATTCAACAAGTCTTTCTATGAGTAAATAGAAGAGGATTGGTGCAAGATTCATGTGAAGTAATGTGCATGATGAATAGAGGTATTCTACAAGACGATACTAAGATTATGAAATTGCTATCATAGGTTAGATTGCGTAAAGGATTGATTCCCTTATGTTTCTCCATGATAATTTATTAAGTACCATACTACATGGGGGTATAGAATAAGGAATTCGAAGGTTCATATCATATGAGAGGTATATGGATGCATGAAATTAGGATAATAAGGCCAATTAACTTTAGAATAATAGACCTTTTAGAAGCACAACAAAACGAGCCAAGCACATGAAATAAATGACTCTTTAAGAATAATATTTAGATAAAAGAAGATTTTTACCTAGTGGGGACACCACTTTGAAAGAGATAGGAGGATTTACTTAGATACTACCCTAGCTCACGAGATGAGGACATCTCGAATCTTTTAAGTGGGGGAGATTGTAAGGTCCCTCCCAAGCCATGTATGTATGTGTCTCTTTTAATTATAGATTTCAATAAGTAAAGAGAGTGTAATTAGAGAAGAGTGAGACAACAAGGCTAGAAACATTAAGAAAGTGTTAGAATAAAAATATTAGCTCCAAAAATCCTAAAGAAATAAGAACATAAGAATAGTTCTATTAAGAGATAAGTATTCCCAAAAATAGAATTTCGAGTTTAGGTGATAAGAGGTCATATTTAGAGTACTTTTACACATTTAGAGTCCATGCATACTAAAAATGTGGAAAAATAACGCGTTTCTAAAGATGGCGTATTTGTGGCTATATACAGACGTTTTTGTCTATTCTGCCCGCGAGCGATGGCTTGCAGACCAGACGCCTTCCCGTTCTTTTGAGTGGTTACATGACTATATTCTGAGTTTTTATCAGAGAGTTATAGCCAAAACAGTTTGCTGTTTCTGTCAGGGTCTCTACATAGAGAAAACTGTGAGAAGGCAGCAAGTAGTCTCACGGTAATCTTAGAGTTTGAGATGTATATATCTCTTAATTCTTATCTAATATCTTAGAAAAGAAGCTTAGATTTCTATGGTCTTTCGAAGGAAGAGACCAAAACTCCATAGCTTTTCTTTTAGAGAAAGAATAGTATGCCGTAGCCCTGTAAGAGAAGGCTATTTTGCCATAGATCTTAGAAAGAGAGAAGAGTCACAATATGAGTAAGAGGAGATAAAGCTTGGAGATGATTGGATGATTTCAATCATAAGAGAAGGTATTAGAAGACTCTACATTCTAAAGCTCTTGTTAATAACGAGCAAAGGCAACGATAAACGACAAATTTCTATGAGTCATATACATATTTTGTTTTTCAATTATATATCATTCTTAGGGGTTGAGGTATGGCCCCGGATTCTCTATTAATTATTAATAGTGATCTATTTGATTGATTTACTATTTAAAGTTTGTATTCTTTTAAGCAATAGCATATGCCTTAATAAAGAATGTCTTATCGCAATCTCAAGTTGAAATGTCTTATCGCAATCTCAAGTTAAAATGCTAAAATCTTTGTGAAAAAGATTGTTTTCTTAAAGAAGGTGACATGGATCCTAGTCATATGGTTTAGTGAGTAAATGGATTGTTATCTTGGTTAAATTAAGGTACAGATACAACTTCTCCCTGCCTTGACGTTGCCCCGTTCTTGTGCTTGTGTAGCCGGACGACGGAGACGTTAGTAAGGCCTGGAGTTGGCCGATGGTATCCCTCATACCATTGGGAGAATGAGGTTTGCCGATTGAGGCAAGTGATTGTGATGATGCTGCCTAGTTCTGAGGGCCCAGGCTAGTGCGGTGAATTAGCCCACCCTAGTGCGCAGACATCCCTCTGAGGGATGGGAGCACTACAAGGGATTGGGCTCATACCCGCGCTCTTAGCCGCTAAAAATGACTTGTGAAAAAAAGTAGCGGGCCCGTGTATCAGCGCGTGTATTCTCGCGGCCACAGACATGCGTGTAAAAACGCGTGTAAAGTACCTCTCAGACGCGCGTATACACGGGTGTGTAGCCGCGTTTTTTTTTGCAGACGCATTAATACACGCCAGTATACACGCGTCTTCTACTATTAGACGCGGTTATACACGGGTGTATAGCCGCATCCTGTTCAGTTCCAATGTCCCAGCCGCGTTTTTACTTGCGTCTCTACACGCGTTTATTTTATTTAGATGCGCTTATACACGCGTTACTGCCAGTTTATACGCGTGTATACACGCGTTATTTCCAGTGTATCCGCGCAGATACACGCAATTTTTAGCAGTTTTGACGCGTTTATACACGCGAACAGAGAGCAAAAAAAAAAATCCAGAGAGTGCTATTTGGTGCCTGAATACTGTTCCAGCATTCCAGCACCCAATAGCACTCTCTGGTTTAGGGTTTTTGGTGCATTAGACCATCCACGAAGAACATATGCACGAGGGAGATTAAGACAAGAACGACATGAATGCATACATTGTCATTACACGATTCAAGAGAGCCATGAATGTAATACTATCGATCAATCAATTCAATATTACTATCAAAATTTCATACATGTATACAAGGGAGTCCATATCTCGAAGTAGCCCATGGCTTGAGTTTACAAAAAAATATATACAATCACATCCTAAATATGGAATGTGATACTACAAATCTGAGTACTACTCAGACCCAGATGATGACTCGGTGCTCCCCTCATGCTCAGATGAGCTCGCATCGGTCGGAATGTCCGAGGAGTAGTGCTCACGTCCACCCTCTGCAGCGGCGGCCGGTGGATCATCAGCAGCTTGTGCCTGTTCAAGTAATATATAGTATATAAGTATATATATATATATATATATGCAATTCAATAAACCAAAACCATTCGTTACGAATTTTCAAGTACCTGTCGACCGTATGGTCTCATGGCCGACTCAAACTGCGCGTCCGTAATACGTCCCTCGGCTCTGAAGATGGCCCACGTGTCACGTCTGCTATGCCGGCGAGCATACGCAGTATCGTGGGTTGTGGGCTTCCTCCCCGTAACCCGTCGCTGTATCATAATCAACACAATTTGTAAGATTAAAACAATTCATAGAATCAATGAATTAAGTAAACAATCAAATAAAGTGACAGGATACTTACGAACTCTGCCTCCCATGACTCGACGCCGCCAGATCCGAAATGCGAAGATCCAACGGTCTCCATCTGGATCCGTCGTGCCTCCACATGCTGCCTGCTCTTCACGCCACCCTCTGCTCGTTTCTTTGCCTCCTTCCACTCGCGTTTGTGCGCAGTGGCAGGTTTCTCGGCAGGATAGCCACCCGCAGCTACATTTAGCCGGTCATCGTACGCGAGTTTTTTAAGGTGAGATCTTTTATTACTTAAGATCTCCCTTATTCGCGTCCTTCCCCATACATCCGAGAATGTAGCATGTGGGGGATTGGGGTACCGACTGTGTACAGCCTCTATCACCTCCCCAACTAATCGGCTATTTTGATCTTTAAATTTAATAAAACAATTTCTATATGAGTTTGATACTACCCCACGCATGTATTCCATTACCTCCCTCCCCCTCGCATCCATCACTATCCCGCCCCTATCCGTCACATCATAGCAAACCACTCTCTCCATCTCTCTCATCTCCTCCTCTTCCGAACTGTCTCCTCTAACTCTTCTCCCTCTATCTCCTCTCTCACCCCGTGCCCTACTACCTCCCCCACCTCCCCCACCTCCCCCACCAAAGCACCCGCCGCATCCTCCCCCACTCCCACTCTTCCTACTGCTGCGGGTGGAGTCACGACTGGGGGATTGTCTACGTGACGGTGGCTGTGAGCCCTGACGTGACGGTGGCTCTGAGGGAGCACGTGATGGTGGCTGTGAGGGTGTACGTGAGTGTGTCTGGGACGAGGTATGTCTCCTCGGTGGACGTGGAAGAGGAGAAGCTGCATGCCGTCTCGTCGGACTCGGAGGAATAGACGGCACTGGAGTGCCCTGGATACTCGCGACAGGGGTATAGACACCAGGCAGGGAAGGAGGGGGATGGACATACATATACTCTGTAAGCTCAACCGGACCAGGTTGGCGCCCAAAGTGATTCATCATCTCCATCAACCAATTGCTGTACGCAAATGGATCGGATGAAGAACCTGGAATATCCATAAAGAACCTGCAACAAACATCATCATGTACATCATGGGCTGTCTCTTGACTCACACATTGTCATTACACAAGTCAAATGCCTGCAAACCCTGAAATCTGAAACGCGGCAGTTTTCTGTCTGCAGAAACGCGTGTATACACCCGGCAAAAAACGCGTGTATATACCCGGCAACAAACGCGTGTATATGCGCGTGGAAAAACTCTGCAGACAGGTTACACGCGTTCCTACACGCGTTCTTACACGCGACCTGCGAAAAAAATTTCTCGAAAAGACCGACCCCCCGACAAAAACAGAATGTCCTTACAAAAGGACCAGCCATTGTCGCCCCTGTCAGGATGCAGCAACCCAATCGTGTGCAAAAAGACAAACCCAAAGAGCAAAGAGCAAAGTAAACAAATCTGACAAAAGAGACAAGCCACAGGACAAAGTGACTCACCTCTGAAAAAGTGAGTCCTCTCTGCTCCTTCTCTGCTCCCTCCTTCTCCCGTGTGTGTGCTCCTTTCTCTGCTCCCTCTTTGCTGTTGGAAGAGGCGAAAACAGGCGCACTGTTGATTTCTAAGTTTAAAATCTATATTTGGGGAAGGCGGGCTATGTTTAGTTTAAATATGCCGCCGCGTTTATGTGTGCGTTTATATTCGCGTATATAAACGCAGGTATATTCGCGTGTATATGATTGTAGCTGCGTTTATACACGCGTTTTGCAGATATTAGCCGCGTGAATACACGCGTTTTTTAGGAAGTAGCCGCGTTTATACACGCAAATTGTAGGAGATAGCCGCGTGAATACACGCGTTTTTGTGCTTTCATTAAAAATATATAATGAGTTTGTGTTTTCTGATTTGTACACAGGATGTCATCAACCTCTTCAAGCAGTTCTGAGGAAGATGAGACAATGCGTCATCGTAATCGCGATGTGTGGTTGGGACAACGGATCAAATGTATGTGTAATCGATGTCAAGGATGCATTGTACGAGCACGTCGAATTACCTTGAATCATATCTCCATGTATGGAGAATGGAATCAAACAGGTTTGGAGGTGAGTAGATGTAAATTGATGGTATTCAAATGACTCATGGTATCCAAATTAGATTAATAGAGTTGTAACATATAATTTGATAAATTGAAGCAGGATGCAGTACCACACCCTAACATGGTACCCTACGCGCGACGAGAGCACGTAAAGCGTCGACGAGATGATGCTGGAGCTTCGGGATCTAATGTCAGAGATGAGTGGGAAAGGGACGACAATAGCCCTGCACCTCACGAAGTTGTGGAAGAGGAGGTGCTTGATGATATGGTGCGAAATCTTTTTAAGGATGATCCCAAAGGTATGGACGACGATGATATGGAACAAGAGCATCTTTATAAAGCTTCATCGACACCGGTGTTTGAAGGGTGCACATTCTCAGTTTTACGTGCTTCCCTTGAACTACTTAATATACAAACAGTTTATGGATGGAGCAATGCAAGTCTTGACGCATTGTTGAAGTAAGCATTCTAACTTATAAATTTGAATTAGTGGTTTAAGGTTTAGGATTTAAGACTAATTATAATTGATGATATTGGATGCAGGCTATTGTCAAATATGCTTCCAAAGGAAAATAGACTGCCCACCTCAAGAGACATAGCGAGGCGCTATGTGACATCTCTTGGAGGACTGGATTATGATAAAATACATGCATGCGTCAATGATTGCATTCTCTTTCGTGGGACGCATAAGGAGGCTCTGACATGTCCCACTTGTGGTGAAGCAAGGTACAGAACAGATATGAAGAGTTTTGATGTACCTCGTAAAGTCTTGCGACACTTTCCTATAATTCCTCGCATCAAACACATGTTCAAGTGCAAATCTATAGCAGAGCTCATGTCATGGCATTCCTCACATCGATCGGATGATGGCATGTGGAGAATTCCCGCAGACACTCCTGCTTGGAAGCATATTGAAGATGAGTGGCCCAGCTTTAAAACAGAGCCCAGAAACTTGAGACTTGGCCTGGGTATGGATGGAGTGAATCCATTTGGTTTCAAAAGCACCGCGTACAGCGTGTGGCCAGTTGTGCTGGTGAATTATAACCTTCCACCATCAATGGCGATCAAGAAGGGACATCTTATGTTATCCCTTCTAATTCCAGGGAAACATAAAGTCAAGCATATGGATGTTTATCTTGAACCACTGATTGATGAGTTGGAGGAACTATGGAGAGGTGTTGCGGTGGTGGACATTAGTAGGCCTCCCTCCTCTCGACACTTCGACTTAAAAGCAGTGTTGATGTGGACAATGCATGACTTTCCAGGATACAGCGATTGTTCTGGTAAGACGTCTAATTACCTCCCTACTCTATTACTATTGGCTATATATATTAATTAGACGGTTTGACTTTATTATTCTAACTTTTATTTATATTTTAACAGGTTTGAAAACATCGGGTAAACATGCATGTCCTGTTTGTGGCCCTTCGTTAGTACATGAGTATGCTGATGGTTTGTGTAAGACTATATTCGATAATCATCATCGATTTCTCCCCTCAGATCATCCTAAATATGTTGCTAGTAAGAGTAACATTCCTCCACAAACACTTCGTGCAAAAGATTGGAAGCGTATTTGGGAGTCTACAACTATTCTTCCTCCAGATGGCATGAACAGGTATAGTGATGTTTTTTCAATCTTGTTTTGTGTAGTCTCTAATTGGATTAAAGGTCACATAGAGCAATCCCTTGTGCAGGTACTCCATTTTTTTCCGGCTGCCATATTGGACCCATCTTAAGATCAACCATCTTCTTGATCCCATGCACATCTTCAAGAATGTGGGATCTGGTATTTGGGAACATATTACTGGTAAACGAGACAATGTTAGCGTACGTGAGGACTTGCGGGTCGCAGGACGTATGCGTCAAGCTTGGCCACGAGAGGTGGGTGGGCACGTTCGTCTTCCGCCTGCACCATGGATTATATCAAAGAAAGAGGAGAAGCAGGTAAAGCAGGCCATCACCACTTTGCGTACTCCCACTGGATGCATGAGATCATTGAAGGGAGCCTTTACAACCACTAAGAAAAGAGGCGTTGAGCAACTATATGGGTTGAAGTCCCACGATTGGCACAAGATGCTTCAAGTAAGCGTTTTCCAAGTTTTGTACGTACGTTGAAATTAAATTTTGTAATGCCATAAACCATAAATGTGCTCTTATGTGCGCAGTTCATACTACCTACTAGCATCGACCATTGTGCGAATAAGAGTTTGAAAAAATGTATTTATAAGATGGGCGAGCTTGTGAGGTATGTAAAACCCATGCTCAGATCACCCTTCATTATACCTTGCAAAATGAACGTGCATGAGGTATAACGTACTATTTATTTATTTTTCAGATATGTTAGTTCCAAAGCAATTGATCCAGCCACGTTGGATGATGCGCGTGTTATGGCAGTGGAGGTGGTTTGTTTGGTAGAGGAGACTTTTCCGCGAACCATTCTCACAAGTCAACTACATCTCATTGTGCATTTAGTGGACGAAATTGCTTTATGTGGTACTGTGCATGCACGTTGGATGTTCTTCCTAGAGCGCTTCATGAAGACCTTAAAAGACTTTGTGAGGCAAAGTGCAAGGCCTGAAGGAAGCATGGCCGAGGGTTGGTTGATACAAGAGTCGCTTGTATATATTTCAGAATTTCTTGGTCAGGTGGACAGCTCTTTGCCACGACTATGGAGCAATGAAGAGGACTTGAGGATGACCTCTATTGTGCCTCAAGGAAAAGGACAGAGTAAAGTAATTGACAAAACGTTGATTGATGATCTCAATTTCACTTGTATCCTTAATAGTGATGTGATGAGCAGATGGGTTACAAGATATGAGGATGCAAGGACAAAAAGGCAAGCAGAAAGAGCTCTCTTTCGGAGGCAACATGGCTCTCGGAAGGCGTACCCTAAGCATCTAGCAACACTTCCGAATGATATCCATGTTGATTGGTTGCATGAGGAAATGGAGAGAGCAGAGAGTGACGAGGGGCTGCATATCACGGCGGAAGAATGGGAGTATGCACGAGGATGCATGTCAAAGGTACATAGAACTAATGTTTTGCATTAGTTGTAAGTGATTTTCTTTTAATATTTATTCACATTGCTTACACAAATATTGTTTCTATTTTGGTCCAGTGCACTATGTTCAATGCTATATGGTGTGAAGGCAAGCATTTTCGAACACAAAGAATTGATGAAAAGAGAAATACACAAGATTGCGGTGTCATTAGTAGCTTTGAGGGAGCTAATGGAAAAATGGATGATTATTGTGGCATAATCCAAGACATATTTAGGCTTGACTTTCGTCGCTTCTTTGTGTATGTTTTGGATGTCAAATGGCAAATGAACGTGGTGGAAAAAGGGCCTGATGCAACGATAAAACGCCATGCAAGTGGATATGTAACTATTGACTCTACAAAGTTCTGGCAAACAAAGAAAGATAGGCTCGTATTGCCACAACAATGTGAGCAGGTATGCATTTTTTTACTAATGTGTTTCATGTACATATATATCTAAGCTCGCGTACCCCTTGACTTTTGATATGCTAATTAATTACTGTACTGTGTGTATTTGAGTAGGTTATCTATCTACCAATGGTGCATGACATCAAATGGTGGTACGTCATCCCTATTGCACCACGTTCCAAAGTGATGTATAATACATTCACTGATATGGAGCATATGGAGGATGTAACAAGCCGCAATGAAGATGACGTCGAACATGCATATGCCATTGAAGATGTTGTGATCGATGATCAAGAAATAAGAGATGATCGTGATAATGAGGATGAGCATGCCATTTCTCATGATCATGAGAATGACCCTACCATTGAGGATGATGGTGATGTTGATGAGGATGATCAGGACATCGATACCATTATCAATGGAGTACAGAATATCGATAGTGGAATAAATTTAATCGTAGCCTTACCAATTGATCAAATGGATATTGATGTTGATCGTTTGGCAAGGATGGATCTTATTGAAGATGAGATCGAACCCTAACCAATCCGTCACTGTATGTTCTAAATTGATGACATTTCCATCATCTCATATGCAATATGATTTATTCTTGAATATATTTCATTGTTGTAAATGCATGTAGTGGGATTGTGTAATGATCTATACTGTAATGTACTATGAGATGGTTTAAGGAAAATAGTTTTTAATTTTGTAAAGGAATTCAGTTTTTTTTCAGTTTTTCTCTGCCATGCGTGTATTAATCCGTGTATAGTTGCGTGTATTTATCCGTGTATAATAGCGAGTATTACCCCGTAAATATTATCGTGTATAGGTGCGTGTATTACTGCGTGTATATAGACGCTTTTATACACGCGTTTATTAATGCAAATATACACGCGAATTTAAATGCAAAGATACACGCGCCCGATTCTATTCAAATACAAGCGCGACCATACACGCGTTCGTAATTTATCGCGTGTATGAAACGCGTGTATGGCAGCATTGTCTTGTAGTGGAGGATCGAGCGATGGAGCCTGAGAGGGCGACAGGCCGGCTTGAGTCCTCGCCAGCGGCCGACGATGAGGTGTATGGTCCCGTAGGGTTTTGCCCAGCATGTAGAGGCTGGAAGGCCGAATTCTAGATCATCAGTGGTATAAAGGAAAAGATTAAGAGAGCCGGTTTGGCTTGTATGGAATTGATTCGTGTATGAACCTTTTTTATATATATCTTGTCTTTGGCATGATTGTATTGTGTAAAAAGGCTGTTTTAACAAACCTTGTGAAAAGGGTCTTAATTAAGGAACATGTTTATATATGTCAAACAGTGTGTTAGGATTAATTAGAAAACAAATTGACGCGTGAGTAGGGTGGAAAGTGGGAGGATGGAATGCCCCGACGGCACCATCCTACGGACGGGTGGACCCGATTAGTCGGGTAGCTTTCCAACATATTAAGTGAAAGCCCTACGTTAGATAAATAAATTCTCGAGCAATTCTATTCTAGAAGACTAGGCCAACGGCTGTGCCTTGCATGGATGAGGAAAAAAGCGTTGTCTCTAGGGATCAAGACTAGTAGTTGCCCAAATTATGATCAATTACCCTATGAGTGATTTGATTTTTAGAAGACCACGCTCCCCCTGCGGGATAGAACTACGTCTTACCTATGAATCGTATCTTTGAATCTCTACATGGTCAAGGTGTCGATGAGTAGGAAATTTTCTCCAAGATAAGACTTAGTGGACTATCTTAAGTGTTTCCCCTATTTGTGGAAGGGGGGAACCTTAAAATTATAAAAGAGTTACTTTTAGCATAATTGAATTTCATGCATAGAGGTATGCATTAAAGATGAATATTTTATTATAGAAGTGTTACTTTTAGCTTAATTGAATTTCATGCATAGAGGTATGCATAAAAGATGATTATTTTATTATAAAAGTGTTATTTTTAGCATAATTGAATTTCATGCATAGAGGTATGCATAAAAGATGATTATTTTATTATAAAAGTGTTATTTTTAGCATAATTGAATTTCATGCATAGAGGTATGCATAAAAGATGATTATTTTATTATAAAAGCATTATTTTTAGCATAATTGAATTTCATGCATAGAGGTATGCATAAAAGATGATTATTTTATTATAAAAGTGTTATTTTTAGCATAATTAAATTTCATGCATAGAGGTATGCATAAAAGATGATTATTTTATTATAAAAGTGTTATTTTTAGCATAATTGAAATTCATGCATGGAGGTATGCATAAAAGATGATTATTTTATTATAAAAGTATTACTTTTAGCATAATTGAAATTCATGCATAGAGGTATGCATAAAAGATGAATATTTTATTCTAAAAGTGTAATTCCTACTAAATTAAATTTATGCATAGGAAGATGCATAAAAGATTGATTCAAAAGTATCTTTCTCATCTAAATTGAATTTATGCATAGGAAGATACATAAAAGATTGATTCAAAAGTATCTTTCTCATCTAAATTGAATTTATGCATAGGAAGATGCATAAAAGATTGAATTTTAATTCAAAGTGTCATTCTCATTTAAAATAAATTTATGCATAGGAAGATGCATAAAAGATTGATTTTATTCGAAAATGTTAGTCATCCTTAAATAGAATTTATGCATAAATAGATGCGTAAAGAAATCTTATATCAGATATAAGAATTCTCTTGTATTCTATAAATAGATATGGGAAATGATAAGATGTGATAAGATGCATATGAGATGAGTTAGGATGTGATAAGATGAGTTAAGATGTGATAAGATGTGTATGGGATGAGGTAAGAAGTGTATGTGATGGGATAAGATGTATATGGGTTGTGATAGGGCGAGAATGGATGTAATGTAAAAGAATAGATGTGAAGGCGTATGTGGATGCATGGATGTGAATGTGGATGTGTATGTATGGATGTATGCATATAGATGTGGATGTATGAATGTGGATGTGTGAATGTGGATGTGGATGTATGGATATGAATGTGGATGTGTATGTATGAATGTGTATGGAGATATGGATGTATGCATGTAAATGTAGATGTATGGATGTGAATGAGAATGTAGATATGGATGTATACATGGAGATGTGGATGTATGCATGTAAATGTAGATGTATGGATGTGAATGTGAATGTGGATGTGGATGTAGACATGGAGATGTGGACGTATGCATGGAGATGTAGATGTATGGATGTGAATGAGAATGTAGATATGGATGTATACATGGAGATGTGGATGTATGCATGTAAATGTAGAGGTATGGATGTGAATGTGAATGTGGATGTGGATGTATACATGGAAATGTGGATGTATGCATGTAGATATAGATGTATGGATGTGAATGTGAATGTGGATGTGGATGTATACATGTAGATGTGGATGTATGGATGTATACATGGAGATGTGGATGTATGCATGTAGATATAGATGTATGGATGTGAATGTGGATGTATACATGGAGATGTGGATGTATGCATGTAGATGTAGATGTATGGATGTGAATGAGAATGTGGATGTGGATGTATATATGCAGATATGGGATTGGATGTATGATGTGGATGTACGAACACGGATGTGTATGTAGAATAATGAATGTGAATGTGTATGTGAATTAATGTGTCGTCGATATGAGGGAATGGATGAGAATGAGTACACATTGAATAGAATGTGGAATAAGTAATGTGGACTGAGGAAGGATAATGTGGAAAGACGAGAGTTCGGATATAGAAACTGTATTTTGTGACTGTTTGTAAATGACTGTTTTATGTCAAGAATGCTGGGGAAGCATTTTGACCGTCTTATGGATTAAGGTCATGGAGAACTCTGATAAAGTTGCAACTGCTGGAGTCAATGGAGGACGTCTCGCGTAGCAAGGTCGATCGAGGTCTTGACCAACCTCGGTTCGATTTAAATGGTGAGCTTCCGGTACGGTGGATGAGGGACCAAGGAAGCGGCCTATGAGTGAAGCGCTAGGTCACCTGCGAAGGATCCTAGAGGGTGCTGACCATACGGTGCTCGGGCTTTGGGTCGCCGAAGATACCCACACGTGCGTCGTGGAAGATATTGGAACAAGGAATAAGAGTTGTTTTCTGAAACCGGGCATGGATCTGGTTGATTGACCTTGCTGGTCCTCAACGGATGAGTCCATGGCTCTTTTATATGGATCTGTGGGTTGATCTTGCTGATCTTCCACGGAGATTCCATTCTGTTATATGAATATATTGCCGGTTACTATGAGCTAGGAACTATGGAAAAGGCCCCTGAGTGAACAGCTGGTTAGCGTTCTGGTTGCCAATGATGCCATAAGTATACCGATGAATGAATGACTAGAAATAAGGATTCAATCAGAGACTTTGAGGATTGTCATCAGTGACATAATGGTTTCAAGGATTGTTTTAAAATTAGTTGATGCTAAGAAAAAGACAATTTCATATTGGGTGTGTAAGTGGTGTGGCTAGTTTTATGTTTGCATGAACTTCCGGCTAGGGGGCCTTGGAACTCTTTTCCTTGGTACCCGAGACAAAACTTAACCAAATTCTTAATTGGATCCTATCACTACAGTGGTTGGGCGGTTGGCTAACCCATGGGACTGGATGGGGTTACGCTGGACTGATGGATCCGTAAATCGAGACTCAATTTTTGTTTACGATAGATAAAATAAATCCCAGATAGTAATTGTTCTATGGGGATAAGAATCAACGGTTGTGCCTCTTAATGGGAAAAGAAGCATTGATCCCAATGATCCAAGTGCAAGTTTCTTCCTTGATCTGACCGAGTATCTTTATAGGTGCAGTCGATGGATCAGCATGATCAGTAATGATCTTGACTACGTTAGAGTAAAAAGTTATCCTGGTGGAATCGCCCGTGCTTTCCGGGTAAGGGAAGTTTTTTCGGATTCGATTTTGGAAAAACCGACGGATTAGTCTCTTGTTCGGATATTCGTGGACGAGGCCCCGAGTGTGGGACCCTGTCCCGCGCAAGAAGTGCTACTTCCGCTACTAGTACCCCGAATCCGTTGCGCGGTGGGGACAGGGATCTCATAGTGGTGGTGGTGGCAGTAGTGCCATGGATGCATTTACCCCTCCAAGAGCATCCACCCATACAGAGTGTGGCCGACACCCCTATCTCATCGTGTTGATCTAGTCAACATTTTGGTAGTAGACCTCTCCCTAATGCAGATCAACATCTTTACACTGTGTGGGAAGAGAAGGTTGTTCTTGATGATGTTGGTCAGGAGATGCAGAGTCGTGTCAAGGAACTATGTAAAATAGTATTTTCCCATGAAACTTTAACCAAACTCCTCCACCTTCCATCCGAGAAGAAAACAAGAATTTTTAATCAACTCAAGAGTGAGTTCAAGCCTGCCTCAAGTAGCAAGGAAGTACCTAACAAGTGGTCTACAATCTCACAAGAGATTGTATGAAACACAAGAGGTCCGATGTCACCCAAGCAGTGAAAATGGGGGGAGAAAAACCTTGGTTCATTTACCAAGAGAGATTGGGATGAGGAGGTGAGGAAGCATGCTGAAAACCCCTGATGATACTCAGCAAGAGGGAGAAGCGGCAAAGCAACTAGAGAGCGTGGGGAACTTGCACCTCAGGAGCGGTGGATGGGACTCATCTTATGAGTATTTTGTAAGTATCCATGCTTTCTGTAGCCTCTCATTTGTATGTTAACTAGTGTATAGTTGTATGTTTTTATTTATGTTTTGTTTTCATCTATGCAGTAGTAGCGGGTGGTTGGATGCCAAGCTACCAAGTTGGAAGAGTGTTATGCATTCAAGCATGGAACTTATGCCTTTCTTGAGTGCATTGAGCACGACAATGAAAATATAGATTGGACAAGTGTGGTTTCGGTAAGTATGTCATGCCATATGCCAATTTGAGGCTTTTGGTAAGTTTGTATATGCTAATTTGTGGGGGTATTGCATTGTTTTTGTAGAGAGCAGTACCTAACCCTCCCCGTTGAGGCTAGTTCGTAGATTACACACCTACTTTAGCTAGCATAGTTTTCAAATTGTATAGATCTTTTTGGTTTTGGAATTGTACAAATATTTTTTTTCACCCCTTTTGGGCATGTATAGGTCACTTGCATATGCGATAACTTTCTTGTATAAACATTTATTATATAAGTAGTCATATCATACAATTTGGATCAATGTCTCATTGTGGTTGACATCAAGCAATGAAACTTGATTTTGTACATCAATGTATCTATATTTGTGGTGATTCTTTAAGTGTGTAAAATTTCACTTGAATGCAACAAAATCTTCAAATATTTAGCATAATGGTGTATATAGGTATAGAATTGTACTTGTATGCACCATAATGCTAAAAATATATATATACCTATATCCGTTGGTATTCTAATTGGTATAAGCGTCAAAAGACACTTGCGTTTGTCATTATTTGAGTTCATATACATTTCAGAATGAATGTGGGGACTAGTGATTTTAACGATGTAGTTTGCCACGCTATTTTCGACGATGGTAACAGCATGTATATGGACTTTTGTAGCAACACTTTTTCCAACGTGAGTATTGCTGCAATCACTATAAACAATGTATCTTGATTTTGTAGTTATTGCTTCTCCAAGACCTCTCCAGTTAACCAGATTTTCACAAATGGTCTAGTTCCCATGGGGTAGCCACAAAAGTGTAGATAGGGTGATCATCACCAATTTGGGAACTTCTTGAATAATCAAAGTTTCCCATCATGTTATATATCATTGGAAAGGTCTCAATAAGTAGATTCCAAATGTGCAATACCCGCCTTTTGATTTGATTTGCAAAAATTTCACCATGAGCCCATTTTTCTAGAGAAAAAAGGTGTGGAAATCCTTAAGGGGAAAAAATGAGAGTCCATATTTTGCCTAAAGGTAGATGTAGGATACCAATGCCTCTTTCACTCTTTGGCATGCCCAATCTATCCCAGGAAAGCGAAGCTACCACTCTCATGTTACTACTCCTATTTCGCCATAGAAAGTCTCTTACAGGCCCCATATTTTTCTTGACTTTTACCAAAGTTAAGCACTAGGCATTGGAACATGATGTAGGCATTTAAAACAACATTACAAATGGTCACCCTCTCTTCAGCTTCTGGATGAATCTCTCTAGGGCCCAATCACTTAGCTGTTTGTTTTTCACCTCCACTCCAAAAGGAATTCCTTGGTGTCCAGTTATTTGACCTCTCCTAATTACCTCACATCCCCATCTTTCTAGGTCAAAGTTATTGTCTTCAGTCATACTAGTGATCTTGGATTTATGAATGTTACATCTGGACCCATAAGCTTTAGCGAACTCCCATATAATGGATAATGCTTGCCTCAAATTATCATTCTTTGCACTCAAGAAGAGCAATGATTCATCAGCAAAACATTGAATTACCGATTCCTCACCACTTCTCAGCTTTGGCCCAGTCACCCTTCCTTTTCCATAGGCATCTTCAAGGGCCACAATGAGGGGATGAGAGGCAATAGTAAAACATTGAATTACCAATTCCTCACCACTTCTTAGCTTTGGTCCAGTCACCCTCCCTTTTCCATAGGCATCTTCAAGGGCCACAATGAGGGGATGAGAGGCAATAGTAAAGAGCAAGGGGGCAAGAGGGCATCCATGTCTCACCGACATCTTGACCTCAACACTCCCACAAGTCTTCCATTTTAAAGTAGTTTAGAGTGTCCCCCAAGCGTAATGGCATAAATACAGGAAACCATCTTAAATCAAAAGCCCAGTTTCTCCATTATCCTTACCACAAAAGACCAATGGATCCTATCATATGCTTTCTCCAAATCAAGTTGAAGCAGAATGCATTTCTGATCAGTATTTTGAGCCACATCCTTCCCTAACATAGCTGCAAATATGTTATCATATATGGATCTACCCTTAATGAAACCATATTGTTTCCTAGACACAATCTCTTGGAGAACAAGGGATATCCTCAAGGCAATGAATTTAGCAGGAATTTTGTAAAAAATCATAGAGTTAGTAAAGATATGGGTCTCCAATGGTTAAACCTATTCCATGCAGCCTATTTGGGGATAAGTTTCACCACTCCCTCCTTTAGATCTTTATTGAGGATACCAATATTGAATGCCTCGCTCCATATATTCCATAATAGTTCCTTTAATGAAGGCCAAAAGGCAATGAATAATTCCACATATATCCCATCTTAATCAAGTGACTTCCCTTTCCCTAGCTTAAGTAGGGCCTCAGTAGGTGTGAGATCCCATTGCCCCCTCTGTGCACCGGCGGATTCCCGAATGGTAGCAGCAGAAGTAGCTTCCTCTTGCGCGGGGCAGGGTTTCTCACTCGGGGCCTCGCCCTCGAATGTCCGGGCACTAAACTGGTGGTCATTCCGAAAACCGAAACCGGGAAAATTTCCCATGCCTGGAAAACGGGGACGATTCCACCATTTTTTTTCTTAACAAATTATTCTAATGAGGTCAAGATACTGAACTAACCTTCATCTGATTAAATCAGATAGAAGGGAAACTATTACAGACTTAACTTGAAGGAATCAACGCTTTTTTCCTAATTGAATCAGGCATAGCCGTTGATCTATTTATTAGAGAAGTCTTTAGGCTTTTATTTAACTACTCGAGTTCTAAACGTATTCCTATTAATCAATTTTATTATCAAAACTCTACTGATTCCAACCTAACCCCATCCGGCCTATGGGTTAGCCACCGCCCAACCACTGGAATTGGTAGAACCAAACAAGTACTCACCCACCCATAATCGAATGCCTTTCTTAACTTTTGCTTTAGAATATAGATACGCACACACTCCTCTTTAAACTTTAACTTTTAAAACAATCCATTGACAAACAATTATTGGTTACAGATGTTATAACTCAAAATTTCCTTTCAATCCTTGTTTCTCACAAAATAGTATCACTCTAGACTCTCCGTTGAGACCAGCATGTCAGCAAACCAAGATCGAGTAAAATAGATTACAATAATTTTCTCGTCTCATCATACATATATATATCTTCCACGACATACGCATGGGTGTCCTAAGCACTGCGAGCCCATGCATCGCCTGGTCAGAACCCTCCAGGATCCTCTTTAGGTGTCCTGGCACTTTACGCACAGACTGCTTCGTCAGCCCTCGCCCATCGTATATCGGAAGCACACCATTTTTCATCACACCTAGGCTAGGCAGGTTTTTGCCACGTGAGCCGTCCTTTGAACACTCCCTGCCAGCTGTTGCAACCGAACTTCCCTTAGAAAAACACATATACCACATGCTCCCTCCACCAGCATTCTGGCGTAAGACAATCCTTTAAGAAAACAAGGTTTCTATGCAAGTTTTCATTTTTGATTTTCTTTTGAATACAATGGGTATACCTTAAATCCGTATCCCAATACTTCTAGATCGCAGGTTTAAAATTCCAACAGAATTTCCTGAAATCCGTAACCTTGATCCTGAGATCAAAATCAAGGGTCTTAACTTGATTTCAGATTCGGTGGGTGATTTGAGTGAATTTTTACTGAACTGGTCACATCGTCTTTTCTTGAAACTCATGAAGGAGTTATGTCTTGGTGAGAGTCTGATTCAGGGTTTGAGTTTGGAGAGGTTATCCCTGAACTATCTTTCTCGAAGGGTTATATTTCAATTACTACTTTTCATTCATTGAGTATTTTGCTTAACTAAATTCAAAACTAATCACGAATTCCTATGAGAAATACATTAATCATGTATCTAAAATTTCGACTTCGATAGTTTTTTTGAATTTTCTCATTTACCATCCTAGAGAATATGAAACGGTAGAATTTTCTCTCATAGATTATTTACTTATTTATTTACCAATATTCATGGGTTTAAACATAGGATTAAAGAGAACTCTTATTTTGATATAAAAATTCTGTATACATCTATTTATGCATAAAATCCAACTTCTATAGAAATAACACTTTTATATAAAAGAAAATCCTTTTATGCATCTATTTATGTATAAAAAATCAATTTTGATGGAAGTAACACTTTTATAGTAAAAGAATTTCTTTTATGCATCATTTTATGCATAAAAATCAATATTGATGAAAGTAACACTTTTGTAATAAAAAAATACTTTTATGCATCATTTTATGCATAAAAATCAATATTGATGAAAGTAACACTTTTATAATAAAAAAAATTCTTTTATGCATCATTTTATGCAAAAAAATTAATATTGATTAAAGTAATATTTTTATAATTTCAAAAAATTCTTTTATGCATAAAATTTAATATTGATGAAAGTAACACTTTTATAATAAAAAAAATTCTTTTATGCATCATTTTATGCATAAAAATCAATATTCATGAAAGTAACACTTTTATAATAATAAAAATAATTTCCAATATGCATCTTTCTATGCATAGAATTTAAATCTAATGAAAATCACACTTTTATAATTAAAAAAATATCCAATATGCATCTTTCTATGCATAGAATTTAAATCTAATGAAAATCACTCTTTTATAATAATAAAAATATTCAATATGCATCTTTCTATGCATAGAATTTAATTTTAAAGGAAATAACACTTTTATAATAAAAATATTTTTGCTATGCATTTTTCTATGGCTAGAATGAAAATAACACTTTTAGAATACACAAACGGTGGGGATTACTCTTTTTGAATAATAAAAGATAAAACTATTTCACAAAATTTAAGAGAATTTTGCCATAGTCTTCTTTGTATGGCTGACCATTTTTTAATTTTTTCTATCCTCAAGTTACTTAAAAATTATCCCAAATGGTTTAAAGCATTCTAAACTAATCAAATTCTACTTTTAAAAGAGAAACAATATGAAAAGTTTAATTCTAACAATTTGATGACTTGTCTAGGATAAAGAAAGGCTGAATTTAAGAATGAAGAGAGGGGGAAAGCCTTTCCAACAAGGCATAACATCATTTTTTTCATTTTAAGGAAAACAAAAACTAGAAAACCATTAAAAGGAATAAAGAAAAAGTAGGAGTTCTAGCTTACATGAATTTCTATGAGCTTTTCTTTGGCTTGATGGTTTGAGGGATCTTCTCTTGTTTGCAACAAGAGTGGCCAGTGGTGGCCACCAATTCTTTTGAAGAGAAAAAGGTCAAAAACTAATGAATTATCAATAAATTCACTGTTTTTGGCTCTGGGGTGGTATAGAGTAACAGTGCATAAAACACTATTAAGCTTCTACAAAGGGGGAGGCTTCTGTTTATAGGAAAAAGTGAGCTTCTAACCAAGCAAACTGATTCTAGAACTTTTTTAATTTTGACCATTTTTGGATCATTTTAGCTTACTTTTTGGAACTAGACTTGAATTAGGAGAGAGGAGAGATGAAATATCTCAATATTTGAGACTTTAAAACTCCACCACACACAGGTGAAATAGGCGCCTCCTTCATGAGGGGGAATCCCCACTCTAAGGTGTCAATAATTCATTTTCTTAGTATTTCCTTTGGTCCTTAGTTCACTCTTAATCTTTTGTGAGGATTTACTCATTTTTGGGAGGAGTTGCTTTATTTCTTCAATTGATCTCCTCCCTACATTTGGATTAATCTGATTGGCCCCTCAGAACCTTAATTTAAAATTTTCAAAAAATTTGGACCCTTAGGATAAGACCTTTTGAACACATTATAATTTATTTCTAATGCAACTTCTGGAAATCTTTTTGAACTTCTGATTCGGGGGAATTTATTTTAATAATAAGAGATATTTTTTCATCCAAAAATATCTAAATCTAAATAATCTCTCTCTAGAATATTTTCTCTCTCTAAGCCAAAATAGGTAAAAATAAGATCTTTTATTATTCTGAAGATGGAATTGATTACAGGGGGAAAGTTCTGGACATCTTGAGGGGCTGGGCAGGAATCTTACATTATCTCCTACTTGATTTGGCTTCTTTCTCCCAGGTGGCTTCTTTCTCCCAGGTGGCATCTTCAAAAGGATAGAACTTCCATTTAACTAATAATTCTCTCATAATTCTATTCCTGAGAACCTTTTCTCGAACATCAAGGATTTCTTCAAGTTAGAGTTCCATCTGTCCTTGGGTTGAAGAAGTTAAGATTTCATTCATCAAGCACATAATTCAGACTTGGTCTATACTTTTTAAAAAGGCTGACATGAAATACATTATGTACTTTGAGATGAGGAGGCAGAAGAAGCTCGTAGGCTAAGTCACCTACTTTCTTTGTAATCAGATATGGCCCACAATATCTGGGGGATAACTGCTTGTACTTCCCAAGAGATAGAGAACTTCTTTTGGGGCGTACTCGAATGAAGACCATATCTGCTTCTTTGAATTTTTTGTCTGTCCTCTTCTTATCTGCATACTATTTCTGTCTATCCTAGGCTGCTTTTATATCTTTGCGAATTGACTGCATTTGCTGCTCCATGTCATCAAGCATCTGTCTGGACATCTCAACCCTAATCAATGGGTCAGGACCAAGTTAATGGAGTTAAGCAATCTTGTCCATACACAAAGCTTTGAAAGGGCTCATCTCCCAATCTTCGGTGATAAGAAGCATTGTAGGCAAACTCGACTAGGTGCAGATAACTTAGCCACTTCTCTTGGATTCCCTGCCATAGCATGACCGAAGTATATCTTCGATTACTTGGTTCACCCTTTCAGTTTGACCATTGGTCTCGGGGTGGTAAGCTATGCTGAGATCTAAGAAAGTTCCTAAGGCTTCAAAAAAATGCAGTCCAGAATCTTGACGTGAATTTGGGGTCTCGATCACTTACTATTCTTCAGGGTAGGCCATGCAATCTGAAGATTTCTTTGAGGAGCACATCCACTGTAGTGTAGGTTTCTTTTACTGGAATCAGATGGGCAACTTTGGTTAGTCTATCAACTACCACAAAGATGGAGTTGTAAACTGATTGCACTGAAGGTAATCCAGTAATAAAATCCATACTGATGCATTCCCACTTCATCTGGGGGATGTCTAATGGATGTAACTTCCCAAGAATTTTTACTCTCTCGGCCTTGACTTTATGGCAGGTCAAACATTAACATACATGATTAAGCACATCCTTTTTTAGACCAGGCCAAAAGAAGCTTTTCTTAAGAGACATGTAGGCTTTGATGAAACCTGGATGTCCTGCAATAAGGCTGTCATGGGCTTCATTCAGAATTTGACCCTTAGTTCCCTCATCATTTGGGAATGCATAACCTGCGATTATAATACATAATTCCATCATCTAGGCTATACCGTTGAGCTCGGTTCAACTCATGTGGAGTTTTGCTTTCTTGTATAAGTAGGGTAGCAATAGGACCAAAGAATCTATCTTGCATGATCTTCTCTCTTGCTTCAATATTCAAAGGATTTGACACTACAATAATTGCAAGCAAGGAGGCTTTTCTGCTATTGAGGGTATCTGCTACCACATTTTCTTTTCCTGGGTGGTACTTGATTTCAAAATCAAATTCCTGCGGGGTCTGCATCCACCTTCTTTGGCAAGCATGTTGAGATCCTTCCTGAGTGAAGATCCACTTTAAGCTCTGATGATCTGTCATCAAAGTGAATCTTTGACCCAGTAGGTAATGTCTCCACAACTTAAGGGCATATACTACTAAAAGTAGTTCCAGGTTGTGGTGGACAACATCATTCCTCTCATGCGTTCTGAGTTTTCGGGATTCATAAGCCACTGCATGACCATCCTGCATGAGTGCGCCTCCCAGGGAAAAACCACTGGCATCAGTTTTACTACCTCAAAGGGTAGAGAGAAATCTGGAAACTTCAGAACGGGATTGGTTACCAAGGCGGTCTTCAGCTTATCTCAAAAGCACTCTGGCACCTAGCAGACCTTTACTTAAAACAATGTTCAAGTGCAAATCCATTGCAGGATTGATGACTTGGCACCGTAACACTAGGTCTACGGATGGTGTTATGCGTATGCCAAGGCTCGCCATATTCGACTCAGACTAGCGATAGATGGAGTGAATCCATTCGATCTACGAAGTTCATCATGGAGTATATGGGCCTGTTTGTCTAGTTAACTATAATCTTCCACCATGGCTAGAGATAAAAAAAGGGCATCTTTTATTGTCTTTGATAGTTCCTAGAAAGTACAAGGTGAAGAACATGGATGTGTATTTATCCCCTTTAGTTGTGGAGCTTCCTGTTTTATGGGAGGGCATTGAAGTTCATGATATTTCCAAGAGGTTTGGACAATGTGCGCTAACATTAAGAGGAATACTTATGTGGACTATGCATGATTGTCCTGGCTATGGAGTGTAAGATTCCTCCCCCAACCCTTTTGATGTCTAGCATATTCCCCTGTAATCAATTTCTTTTCTGAAATATAAGAGATCTTGTTTGTGGCTGTTTTAACCTAGAGAGAGAAAATATTCTAGAGAGAGAATATTCAAATTTTGAATATTTTTGGATAGAAAAATATCTCATCTTATTAAAATAAGTTTCCTTGAAACAGAAATTCAAAAAGAATTTTCCAATGTGCAATTGGAATTAATTGGAAATGGGTATAAAGGACCTTAGTCTAAGGGTCTAGATTTTCAGAAATTTTTGGATTATGGTCCAATTAAGGTTCCTATGGGCCAATAGCATCAATCCATGTGTAGGGAGGAGATAAAGCCAATTTGTAAAAGAAGATACCCAAAAATGAGTAAATGCTCACATAAAATGAAGAGTTGAAAATGTACAAGGTTTATTAGTAAAAAACTATGAGAAATAAAATTATGACACATATGTAAGGAAGGGGAGTTCTTTAAAGAAGGTGCATATTTCACATAAGATGAAGAGTTGAAAATGTACAAGGTTTATTAGTAAAAAACTATGAGCAATAAAATTTTGACACATATGTAAGGAAGGGGAGTTCTTTAAAGAAGGTGCATATTTCACATAAGATGAAGAGTTGAAAATGTACAAGGTTTATTAGTAAAAAAACTACGAGCAATAAAATTTTGACACATATGTAAGGAAGGGGAGTTCTTTAAAGAAGGTGCATATTTCACATAAGATGAAGAGTTGAAAATGTACAAGGTTTATTAGTAAAAAACTATGAGCAATAAAATTTTGACACATATGTAAGGAAGGGGAATTCTTTAAAGGAGGTGCATATTTCACATGCTTGAAAGAGTTTTAAACTAAAAAATAATGTGATATTTATATCTCTCATCTCTCTTGAACCAAACCAAATCAAAATGGAACCAAACCGAATCAAAAAGTAACCAAACTAGGTCCAAATCTAGTCCAAATTCAACCAAACTGACTTGGAAAATTCTAAAATCAGTTTGTTTGGTTAGGAGCTCAATTTTTCCTATAAATAGAAGCCTCCCCTTGTTGAAAAAAATATAGTGTCTTATGCATTGTTACTCTACTCCACCTAAGTCAAGAACTGTGAATTCTTTAATAATTCACTAGTTTTTGATACTTCTCTCTTTCTTCAATCCCCATTGGTGGCTCCATCAACATACTAAACCAATTGATTGGTTGGGGGCCTCTACCGTGAACAAAGAATCAAGCAAATTATAAGATAAGTATAGTGAATTTTGATCTTTTCTATAATTTCTCAATGACTCTCTCTTCTCAACCCCTCTCAAGCTTGAGAAGCTTAATTGGTATGGTTTTTGAAATGCTATTGAAGTTAATTAATTAATGATAGTAAAGAATTACATAAATTTCCATCTAAGTTTAATTCTAATGGTTTTTCTCTGTCTCACTTAAGAAATGGTCATACTCATGACCCATTCTCAATCCAAATGAAGCTTTTCATAAAGCTTTTTCTTAATCAAGGATTAATCTATGCTTAAGACCAAATTAATGGCTTTTCCTATGCTTTTAGTTTATGAATATTGATGATTCAATCCATTATGGATTAATGATCCAATTAGGGATCATTCTAATCATTCTAATCATTCCCTTAATGATAAGCTTATCTTTTTGGATAATTGAGATTTATTAGTTATAGTAGCGGAGCTATGGCAAAATTTTATAAAAATATACACATAAAATAATTTCATTCAAAGCATGAAAAGAGGACTTCCTACCATATTCTAGTAACTATCATCCTAGATTAATTAAAAGAATTTTATTATGCATGGAGATGTGGATGTTTGCATGTAGAAGTAGATGTATGGATGTGAGTGTGAATGTGGAGGTGGATGTATGCATGGAGATGTGGATGTATGCATGTAGAAGTAGATGTATAGATGAGGATGTAAATGGAGATGTGGATGTATGCATGTAGATGTAGATGTATAGATGTGGATGTGAATGTGGAGGTGGATGTGGAGGTGGATGTATGTGGAGGTAGATGTAGATGTATAGATGTGGATGTATGCATGTAGATGTAGATGTATGGAGGTGAATGTGAATGTGGATGTGGATGTATGCATGTAGATGTGAATGTACGCATATAGATGTGGATGTATGGATGTGAATGTGTATGTAGATGTGGATGTATGGATGTGGATGCATGAATGTGCATGTAGATGTGGATGTGAAAATAGATGTATGGATGTAGATGTGGATGTATAGATGTGAATGTGGATGTGGATGTGGATATATGTATGGATGTGAATATACGATATGTGATGTGAAGGAATCTGAAGTGATGAGATGGAAAATGATGTGATGGGATGAGTATACATATAAATGGAATATGGAATAAGTAATGTGGATTGATGAGGGATAATGTGGAAAAATAAAAGTTAAAATAGAAACTGTATTGTAAACTGTTTGTAAATGCTGTTTGTAAATGACTGTTTTATGTCAAGAATGCTGGGGGAGCATTTTGACCATCTTGTGATTAAGGTCGTGGAGACCTAACTGATAAAGTTGCAACTGCTGACGGAGAGTCAATGAAGGACGTCTCGCGTAGCAAGGTCGGCCGAGGTCTTGACCAGCCTCGGTGCGATTAAAATGGTGAGCTTCCGGTACGGTGGATGAGGGGCCAAGGAAGCGGCCTATGAGTGAAGCGCTAGGTCACCTGCGAAGGATCCTAGAGGGTGCTGACCATACGGTGCTCGGGCTCTGGGTCGGGCTCTGGGTCGCCTAGGATACCCACGCGTGCGTCGAGGAAGATATTGGAACAAGGAGTAGGAGTTGTTTTCTGAAATCGGGCATGGATCTGGTTGATTGACCTTGCTGGTCTTCAATGGATGAGTCCATGGCTCTTTATATGGATCTGTTGGTTGATCTTGCTGATCTTCAATGAGAGTCCATCTTGATAAGTGATTATATTGCCGAGTATTATGGGCTAGGAATTCGAGGGGCAAACAATAGGGTCAAGAGCTTTTGGCACAGTGAAGGAGTATAAGGTCCAAGGCGTCTCATTTCTTCCAGAGCACATTACTTTTTGCGGAAAGCTTTACAAGGGAGAAGGCACCTCAAGATTTGAGAGCTTTCAGGCTGAGCAGGGCATGCAGGTTCTACACCCGTCCATCGTGCGATGCATAGCCTTCACCAAGGAATCGCCGTGGATCACTATATTTCCGTTATATAACGACGGCTCGCTGGGTGACACGCTCTTGAAGGTCTTTCAGACACAGTGAGTTTACTAGAACGATGTATCGCTTGGATCAGGGATGGAAAAAGCCCCCGCCTATTGACATGCAATTAAGCCAGGTGCAACTCGCTCAGATAAAGGAGGTGGTTTTGAATATGCCTCACATTATGCATGCCCTAGTGGATGGCCTAGAAGCCGCACACATGGCTAGAATCATTCACACTGACCTACATCCCTTCAATGTTGTGCTAGATTTTACAAAGGATTTAAAAGCACGCATTGGTATCATTGACTGGGGCCTTCTGCTGAGAGCACCCAAAAAGCGAGTATCGCTCAATTTTGTATTCGAAGCCAGTAAAAATCTAGAAAAGGTGGCAGAGGCTCAAGCTTATGCCGACAGGGAGCAGAACAAGCGACCATGGATAGCTCCAGAGAGTTTTGATCCTCTATTGGAAGATGCATTCACTCCTACGAGCGATGTTTTCGCCTTGGGATATTTATTAGAGGTGTTATATGACTTTTGGAGGAAAATGCAGGAGTTGTGGATGGGCGGCATTACTCAACGACAAAGCCACCATGGACGCAATTATATATAAAGTCACAAATTGGATGTGCTTGCCTAATCGTGATGAGAGAAAATCTCTCTTGCAAGTAGAAGAATTTGTTAGATCACTTAAGACTGAACCAGCAAGGGTGCAACGTCCCTGCTGGTGGAGCTTTTTATATCTTTTAATCCTATTATGTAATTAAACATGGTGTCCTCCTTACTTTGAAGAATAACTAATGTTTTCTAGTGTGTGCAATGTTTTGAAGTATTTTTATGTTAAGTGCATACTTTCCGAGTCTTTGCATTTCATCTTTCATCCTGTGGTGTTTAAAATTAAGTTTTTGAGGATGATGAATTTGTCGTACGTTTTATTTTATAGTTCATTAAAAGCCTAAAGTCATCTTTATTTGTCCTCTATTCGTGCAGACATGGGAGACGCACAAGCCAACGAGCGCCATGAGCTGGCTAAGAAGTCGTACGAGCGCATGAAATCCCTTGCACACGGATTGACTGCTCGTGAAGCGACTAGAACGGCGTGCCGGTTGTCAAAATGGGCAAACCCTTCTTATGCCCAATGGAAAGACATCAACAAACAAATAACCATAGATATGATTAAACAGATATGGCCATGCCCAGATGGCGAGATCAAGAAGGGAAGGTGGAAGGTGTCACGGTGCAATCAAGACGACATAAAAAATAATGACAAACGAATATTTTGAGAAGTGTACGGTCATCCTCTTCACAATGTAGACGCTCCATTGTATTTTGCCAAGATGCTGTATGATGCCTAGTTTGTCCTGCAAACGTCTGTGGACTTCGCTTCTAGAGAGGTCACTATCAACACCCACGATTTGCGTGAAGAGACAGTGACGTTCACAAGAGAGGAGCTTGCGAAGGGGTTGGGGCTAGAGCTGAACGAGGTCACACACAACCTAGGGGCAAAGCTTGCAGAGAAGGAGCAAGAAGCAGTGAGATTGTCACAGGCCCAAACTCCCCCCCGGCCAACAGAGAGGTTCAAGAGCAGCTTACCCGGCTTAGCCAAGATGTGCAAGGACTATCTGCACGATTAAATCCTATGCGTCAAGGGAATCATATTTCACATTTTTTGATGCATCCTGAGCTTGTGGGGGCTGCTAGTAGTGCTACTAGTTCCTCCACCTCGCAATGTCCCACTACAAACCATTCGACGGTTGGAGTGGCCACTATGTTCTACCATGTGGCCACTACTATCACTTGATATGCTTGGTGAGACAGATGCAGAATGTGTCCACATGTGCATTGTGCGGCATAGTAATTAACCGTGGTATTTATGCTATGTTCGGTATGGCTAATGAATACAAACCATCGGGGTCACCCTCTGCTACTCCTAGTGTATTTCGCAATCTCTTTCAAGACGAAAGCTAAATGTACAAACACTTCTTGCGTAATGGCAATCTTTTTGTAATGACAAATTGTACTGACAAATTGTAATGACAAATTGTACTGACAAATTGTAATGACAAATTGAAATCTTTCATTTGAGTTGATAATTAATATGCAAGCCTTTCATACTGCCTTCCGAAATACAATTGCATTCCTGCTAGACCAGATTTCCATCAAGATACAAGCTCTGATGATATTAAAAACCAAACCAATATATTCATTACTGATTGACCATTTACCCAAGCTCCAGTCCCCCCAACATGTTCACATACCCAAGCTCTTCTCTATCCATTTACGCATTTTGGACCAAGTACCCCTAATTGCTAGGCATTCCCAAAACACAAGTGATGACCTACACCTGGGACAAATGCCAATAGATACATTAGATTTTAAAGCCAGCGGAATCATCAACCATATAAAGATCCTCCATACAATTAGGTAATCTGCACATGAGGTCCCACCTTTCATCTTTCCAAACAAAAGAACATTGTCCCCATGAAATGTGATATCCTAGCTGCATATAGGCAATCATCATGGCTTCAGAACTGCAGCCCTTAGGAGATTGCTTCTCCAGGACCTCTCCACTTGACTAGATCTTCCAAATTGGTCTAGTTCCCAGGGGGTTCATAATAAAAGCCATAAAAGTCTAGACAGTGTGATGACATGGCATGTAACATGCCACGTCTTCACCAATTTGGGGACTTCTTGAATAATCAAAATTTTCCATCATGATATATATACTTGGAAAGGTCTCGATGAATAGATTCCAAATGTGCAATAATCGCTAACTATTCATTTGATTTGCAAAAAAATCACCATGAGCCCATTTTTCTAGAGAGAGGAGGTGTGGAAATCCTTAAGGGACAAAAATGAGAGTCCAAATTTTACCTAATGGTAGATATAGGATACCAATGCCTCCTTCACTCTTTGGCATACTCACTTTGTCCCACGTAAGCAAAGCTACCACTCTCCTACTACTACACCTATTTCTCCATAGAAAGTCCCTTATTATAGGCCCCATACTTTTCTTGAGTTTTGCCAAAGTTAAGCACTAGGCATAGGAACATGATGTAGGCATTTAAAACAACATTACAAATGGTCACCCTTTCATGAAAGGGAACCCTAACCCCCTCCCATTTATTCAAGTTCTAGATGAATCTCTCTAGGGTCCAATCACTTATTACAACCCTTCTCTTAGATACATTAGATTTTAAAGCCACCAAAATCCTCAACCATATAACATCCTCCAATTTACAATTAAGTAATCTGCATATGATGTCCCACCTTTCATCTTCCCAAACAAAAGAACATTGTCTCCATGAAATGTCACGAGACTCTTTTGTATTTCTTGAAGAAATTAATTTAAAAAAACTCACAAATTATTTCATAATTGAAACAAAGATGTGAATTAATTTAAAAAACCAGATAACATAGCATAACACAAGGCAAGAGAAATAAAATAACATCACCATCAAGAGTAAAAGGAGTAAAGGATAGTGAATACCACACAGAAGAAAAGAGTGGGTGAAATCTTTCCCCTCAAATGTGTAGCTCTACTTCCACCACTTGAGTATTTAGAGAATTTTATTCATAAAAATAGCCCAAGGAGCTTAGAATAGATGTGCGTACAAATTGGGCTTTCTTTTCCCCAATTTTGGGTATTGCTTTACATATTATTAACCATATGAAGTCCTCATGAAGTCTCCCTAAGGTTTGTACATATAAAAACCTTTACCCAAATATAATTGCTAATGGGCCTTGTTACATAAAATAACTTTGTGCACATTTGCACATATAATAATGTTATACACATTTGCACATTCCATTAAGTTGAATCCTGCACAAATTAAATTAGGTATATTTTTGGATGATTATTAATTCATCAAAATATGATAAAATATATACCTAACAATCCTCCCATTTGGGGAAGCAACTGTCCTCCGTTGTGTAAGAAAATCATCGAGAGAATAAGATTATGATGTAGGTATTGATGCCATAACTTGTAAGGTAAACTCAGAGGTCCGAACATGGCTCAAAGGCACAAAGGCATGGCTCAGAGGTGCTTATGGACATGGGATACCAACAAGAAAACTCATGCGACACCTAAATTGGTGATCATCTCACTGATTATCAAATAAAAAATAACATGCATAAAAAGTCTAATACATGATTTACAAAACAAAAATGATCATCATCTTCACACCACTGCTCAATCCACTAGCCATACGACACCTCAATTGGTACCCTCGTATAGTGCGATACCTCAATCGGTACCCTCACACATCTCGTGCAGTGGGACACCTCAATCGATACCCTTTCACTTTTCATTGGTTATACTCAGACACTGTCCACATTAGTTAAACAATTAATTGAACACATCAATTAATCCCAATTTTGTCTTGAGATATAGACAACCCATAAGTATTCAAATAACAGCCACACACATGTTTGCCAGGCGTAAGTAACCCGATAATCCCTCCATACAAACCAATTGAAAAAAACAGTGGAGGCCCACAAGCATGCCATATACGGGCATCTCCGATATACCGTTGCATAAACACATGAGAGGATGGCTTCATGATTGGTGTGGAAGACTAGATCTACACATAATGCATATGCAATGAACCAATCAAATGAATGTATGTAAGATGAGTCTAAGTGTCCCATACCACATAGGCACGTTGCACATACACGCATAGGATGGTAAAAGATAGAAGACCTAAATGTGTCTAGAGCAAGTATATGAAACCAATCTAATGTCCCATACCACGAGATTAATTTCATACATCACTTCCTTCAGAATAGAAGTTTTAGGCGAAGTGGCCAGTTCCCTCCCTGAAACTTAAATTTTGACACAAATTTTCTCTATCTAGAAATTTTATTTAATTTGATGAACTTGAACTAATCTTAATGTTGAATCTATGGTTTAGTAATTAGGTTTTTATGTTGGAAAAATATTATAGAAATACTTATGAAAAAATTGTATAAAAGGAAGTGAATATATACATACCTCCATCATTGGTGTCATTGAAATTATCTATCAAAATAATTTTGACACTTAAAGAGACGCGAGTTTTTAAACAAAATTCACGAGAAGCTTAACATTATAACAGATAAATTGATTATGGATAGGAAATACTAACCTTGAGTTGAAAAGTTATTTGAAAGCATGTGAAATTATAAATGAAGAGTGGATAAATTTGATTTCTCAAGAGCTCAAGCAAAAATTAAATATGAATGACTAGTAACAATTCTAACAATCTTGATTAATTAAACAAGTCTAGATGATGAAAGCTTAATTTTCATTTGAAGTTAAAATAAACTTGAATAATAAATATGAATTTAGCCATCATAAGGTTGAGTTAGGTTGTAGAGGATTGTACCTTACATATATTCGATTGACATGATGTTCTATATTGAGAAAAATGAGAAAGCAATACGAATGGATCGAAATATAATTATTCTTCCAAACCTAACTAGGGTTATATTAAATTATTAATTTATAAGAAATAAAACTTATAGTACTAATATGGTTTGAAATTCTATGCATAAATGATGATATGGAGCCACACATGCAAGAGGATATGGAGCCACATGTATAAGAAGATTTTGTGGAAGAGCTAATTGAAGCAATGTTTAAAGGTAATAGACAGGATGGTCAAGACACAATGTCCCAAGAATTACATCTTCAAACTCTTGGATCAGTGTATTAGCATTATTCAAGTAATCTCTATATCCTCTTTCTCTTTCTTAATCTCATCCTCTTCAAAAATAAACTAGCTAACAACACATCATGTGTCACAATTGTGCAAGGTTGTTGAAATGTATAATATTACTAGAGAGAGACTCCATGCCTAAGCCATGAGATGATGGAAAGAATATTCTAAGTTCCATTAGCATGGAACTTAGCATGTACTCCATTAGCATGGAGTACATGTGTATACATGTCTACCCCAATGATTATTTTCTCTTCCATGCAAACACCAACTCTTTCACCTCTTAGCTAATTGAGTTGCCCCGTTGTTGTTGCTTGCATGATGATAGCAGAATATCTTCATTGGCCATGTCACGCACCCTAGATTTTGTCAAATATAACTTAGTCTCCTATACATATTCAAGAACCTTGACGTGGCAGCCAAGTTTGGTTGAGAGGACTCATTTTTTGTATCATTTACTAACATCATTAAACTGGACCATTTGAAAAACAATTGATCTATAGATTTTGGCCGCTTCACCATAGCAAGGCTATTGTGTACACCCAGCAAGATCATTCACCTGTGGAAACAGAATCTGTTCTAAACATCCACGAATTACGGTATCTCAAAAACTGATTTGACTCGCCTGCGAGCTCCGCGCTCCCCCCCCCGCTGCTTCTCGCCATTGCGCCTCACCTTCCCCCCCCCGCCAGCCATCCGCGGTCTCCTCCGCCCTCTCCCCCGCCTTCTTCATCGCACCCCTCTACGCCGCCTCCCCACCGCCTTCTGCCTCGAGTTTCTCCCCCGCCTTCACCCCCCCGCCTCCACTCCCCCGCCTCCCTCCTCTTCTTCGCTTTCTTCCCCCCCCCCGCCTTCTCTTCCTTCGCCTCCCTCCTCGCTGCATCCCCCGCCTCTCCCCCCGCCGTTTACTTCCTTCCCCATTCCTTCTTCCTCCGCCTCTCTATCATCCTTCGCCTCCCCCTCTCTTCTCTCCCTCGCCACCTCTCCCCCCCCTGCCCTCTTTCTCCTCCCTTCCGTCCCGCCCCTCCGCCCACCGTTAACTCCTCCCCGCCTCAGCTCCCCCCCCCCCGCGCCCCGCCCCCGCTATCCTGTAACCCGCCGCTTCTCTTTTTTCCTCGCAGGGCTGTGTCCCTCCCGTTGGTGACCCCGGTTTCTGGCTTTTTCCCTCTGGAGGACTCCATGGAAGCCGCTCCGACTAACCCTGCCGATTCCGGTCTCCGTCTGGAGTTCACAGCTGAAGATCTTCAGTTGTTTGTTTCCACAGTTTCCGCTCTTGAGGCATCCTCCTTGGTCTGCAAGATAGTGGGTAGCCGTCCGATGCGGAGAGAGCTTCGCGACCTTCTGCAAGGCAGCCTTGTTGGCGTGCCCGCCAAGATCGTCAGCGTGGATTTTTTGGGACGTGGCTACTATCAGGTGGATTTCGAGTCCCCACAGGCAGCTCAGATGGTGCTGGCTCGGAGCCCCATTGCCCTCCGCTCTTCCCGGGCGTTCCTGGCGCGATGGACTCATGGTTTCGACCCCGCTTCTGACCCGCTAGCAGGCGCGACAGGTTTCCCCGTCACTATCTGTTTTCCTGGACTCCGTAGGGAGTACTTGCCCCTCTTGTCATCCATTGGCAAGGCGTTCGGGCAGGTGGTGGAGACGCCTCAGACAGCGGCTTCAGTGATTGCTCGGGCAGCAGGACTCCCGGCCATTCGGGTTGTGGTTCCGTCACCGGAGTCCCTCCCGAAGACGATCCTTCTCCCTTGTCTTTCTGGAGGACATATGATACAGCGCGTGGAGTATTCGGGCCTCCCCGGCCAGTGTTACATATGTCGGGAGATGGGCCATCTCGCACGCGCCTGTCCCCGCAAGGGGGCTCATCCTTCATGTTATGCCGCCTCCGGACCCCCTGCAGGAGACCCGAGGGGTGGCCCTCCACTTCAGAGACCGGACATCCCTGGCTCGTCACAGCAGGCGCCATCATCTGACGAGCAGGCCCCGGCGGAGGATGCCGCGCAGTCCCAGGAGGCTGGCGGATGGCAGGAGGTTCGCCGGCGGAAACGCCCGGCCCGCAGGGACCGTCGTCGCAGACGCCAGCAGGCAGCACAGGCTGGCGGACAGGCGACTCCGGCTGGCGTACAGGCACCTATCCGCACTTATGCTCCTGTCAGGGATAGGCGGCCAGCAGGTCCCACCCCGATGGACGAGGATTCAGACTCAGTGCCCGTTGAGGCCGCTCGTGGAGCCTCCCACGTGGAGACCCCGCTCCCACCTCCCCCCGCGGGGGGCCCCCCACCCTCCTTGGAGCAGATTCCTGAGGATCCTGGGCCGCACTCTTCGACCCCCGGCTCCCCTTCCCCTCACCCGGAGAGCACTCCTTCCACCCTTCCTTCTCCCCCCCCAGCCCCCCCTCTCCCGCCTCCCCCGGCGGCCCCCCCTGACACCTATCCTCTGGCAGATGCCTCTCCATCCTCTCCTCGCTCTCCCCCCTCCTCGCCACGAGCCCCCATCCCTCCCTCGGCCTCTCCAGGATACTTCGCCAGACCACCCACTGCCCCGGGGCAGCGCAGCTGGGTAGGCCAGAGCTCAGTCCAGCGGCTGTTCCACCGCCACTCCGGGCCGGTGGAGATGGCGATCCTCGCCTCGCCCGCCACAGAGTTCTCTCCAGCCTCCCCTGGGGGGCCCCCGCGAGTGATGGGGCTACCAGTGGATTACGGTTTTTTCAGGTGCCTCCAGCTGGATGCTGGCCCGTTCGAGACACTGGTCGCGCCCTTGCGAGTTTGCGTGGTGTGCCATCCCTCTCGTTCTCCCTCTGTGGTGAGCAGCATGGTGGCTTTCTCCTTTCCTCTCAGTGTTGCCCCAGACACAGCATGGGATTGCAACTCTGTAGAGGAAGTTTTGCGTGATCAGATACTGGAGTTTTCTCATCACTTCAGTGACTTGGGGCTCACGGACCTATTGCAGACCCGATTACACTCAGCCCGCATGAGCCTGTTTGGTATAGGAGATTGGCGGGCGGATCCGGTCCACACCTCAGTTGAGGCGGTGCTTCTGATTCTCCTCCATGCCGCCCCGAGGGTGCAGCCTACCTTTAGATACATATATGCAGAGGATTGGTCTCACGCCTATGCCCTGGACAGGGCGAAGGCGGAGTGGGGCTGGACACAGAGACAGGTCACCCTTTTTTTGGAGAGACTCCGCACCCGGACAGACAGTGATTATTCTCCCTCCAAGCCGGCGCCCAAGACTCACAGAGTGGAGGGCAGATCATCCGGGCCGGCTGAGAGGGGTGAGCCAGTGGAGGCTGCTTCACTTGCCATAGCTCATCCATGAGGATCCTCTCATGGAACATCCAGGGTCTCGGTGGACATCGCTGCTACATTGGCCGGGGCAGACTTCGCCAGGAGATCCAGAGGGCTCTCGTTGGAGGACCCATCGATATCCTTTTCATCCAGGAGCACCACCTTTCTGCTGGGCGTACCCGCACCTGCGAGAAGATCTTGCCAGGAAGGAGTCACACTTTTTGGTCACCGGCATATGGCTCCCAGGGGAACCAGGGTGGAGTATGCATCTCAGTCAGCGAGCAGCTTCTATCTGAAGTTGTGGACTCTGGCATTCTGGTCCAGGGTCGTGCGCAGTGGATCATCCTTCGGGTTGGGGAAGACCGCATTGGCTTCCTCAACTTCTACGCCCCTAATGGGGCGACCGGGAGAGCCGAGTTCTGGAGCACCATTAGGCAGTCCCTCCCCTTGGCAGACCACTGGTGCCTCGGAGGGGATTGCAACATGCTGGAGGATGCAGAGGACAGGATGGGGGGCAGCCAGGAGACCATTCATGGGCCGGAGCTAGCTGCCTGGGAGGAACTAGTGCTTCAGGTGAGAGGCCAGGATCCGTGGACTCTCCCGGAGTTTGGCAGGTTGCAGGGGAGCCTATCTTTCTCGCGCTCGGATAGACGGGCCACAGGGGTTAACCTATCCCGCATCGACAGGTTTTACATTGATGAGTGGGCCTGTGATAGAGGTGGCACAGTGGGCATTCTTGCAGGCTCCTCGTTTTCAGATCACTATCCAGTGCTTCTCCAGATTGAGGACCCCACGAGAGGAGAGCAGAGCCAGAGCGTCCGGATTCCAGATTGTCTCATAGAGGAGCCCGAGATTGCGATCGGTGTTGAGCAGGTCTGGCAGGAGCTGCAGTTCAGGAGAGGATCGGCAGCCAGCGATCTTGCCAGTGGCTTGCAGGAGATCAGCCAGATGCTCAGACAGGCTGCCTTGGACCGGCTGGAGGCTTTCAGAGAGCAGGAGAGGAGCCTACGGAGGAGTCTAGCGTCCCTCCAGAGACTCCAGGAGAGGGATCCTACGAGCCCTTGGATCTCAGAGCAGATGGAGTCAGCTCGCACGGAGATCAGATCCATCGAGGAGAGGAGGGTGGAGTTCCGATTCCATGCTCGGGCTTCCTTTTGGACACAGGCTGGGGACAGAGTGACTCGAGATTTCTTTGAGGCGACAGGGCCTCGCTTCAGACGAGAGGGTCTCAGGCGTCTCCGGCAGGCTGATGGCCAGGTTGTGGTGGATCCCCCCAGGGTTCGGGCTATAGCCACAGATTTTTACAGGGACCTTCTCTCTGCTGAGCCAGCAGATGACAGGGTGAGAGAGGCTCGGGAGGCAGTCTGGAGCTTCACGAGACCGGTTGTGCCGGCCCATTTACAGCACTCCCTTCTCTCCCCCTTCTCGGATACGGAACTGGAGGAGGCTCTTCAGGCATTACCTCGGGGCAAATGCCCAGGAGAGGACGGTCTTTCGGTGGCTTTCTTCCAGAGGTACTGGGGCCTCTTACACAGGGGCTTCAGATTGGCATTCCAGGAGATTATGGAGTCAGGAGTCATGCCGGACAGCATGGCTGAGGGTTTGATCCACTTGATCCCCAAAGAGGGAGGAGACAGACTGGAGATTAGACAGTGGAGACCGATCACCTTGCTAGGCACGGCCTACAAGGTCCTAGCTAAGGCGATCAGCAGGCGGCTTCAGCCTCACCTTCCGGACATCATCCACTCCACGCAGACTGGCTTCATCCAGGATAGGAGCATTCTGGATAACATTTTCTCCTTCTGGGAGGCTACGGCTCTGGCTAGATTTCGACAGGAGGATCTGGCAGTGCTCCTTCTCGACTTCGAGAAGGCATATGATCGGGTGGACTGGGCCTTCTTGGAAGGCACTATGGAGAGGATGGGCTTCCCCCCTCAGTGGATCCGTGGGGTCTCTGCACTCTACTCATCGGCTCATAGCCAGGTGCTGATACAGGGCGTGCGCAGAGAGAGGTTCCAGCTCTCGCGCTCGGTGCGGCAGGGGTGCCCCTTAGCGCCCTTTCTTTTTCTTTTTGTGGCGGAGGCCATGAGCACTTTTTTGACGGCACAGGATACAGGTTTGCGGGGCCTCCAGCTTCCCATCCGTACCTCGGAGGAGCTCCTAGACTCGGAGTTTGCGGATGACACTGCTGTCTATCTTCAGGGAGGTGAGGAGAACCTCCGCCGCTTCGCCTTAGCCATGGACAGGTTTTGCAGAGCTTCGGGCGCTTTGATCAACTGGCACAAGTCGTGTGGGCTGTGGGTCAGCTCTATGCCCCCCCCGACTTGGAGGCCAGTTGACGGTTTTCAGTGGCTGCCCCTGGCACTACAGTGCGTTATTTGGGATGTTATGTGGGCATTGACATATCTCCGGAGCAGCAGATAGCCCCCCTTCTTCTGAGCATTCGGAAGAAGCTTCTGTATTGGAGTACCGCTCGTTTATCTCTGGCTGGCCGAGTAGTTGTGGCCAACCAGGTTCTGCTTGCTACTATGTGGTACATCACTTCCTGCTGGGCCTTCTCTCGGGCATGCATTGGCCAGGTGCAGCGGCTCATCAGGAACTTTCTTTGGTCCAGTGGCGACGGGCGGCCCGCCAGGGCCAAGGTGGCATGGGCGGTGATCACTCAGCCGAGGGAGAGAGGCGGCCTGGGCATTGTTGATCCTATTTGCCAAAGCCGAGCATTGCTTGGCAAGTTGGTAGTTCGTGGCCTCCTGCCAGGCGCTGAGCCGTGGAAGGAGTTTCTTGTTTCCAGGATGCTCAGCCGCACCCCCTCTCTTAGCGGCCCCTGGACCCCCAGCATTAGGTGGATCTTTACAGAGCAGCGATCCAGAGGAGTGGGCCTTGGCTTCGAGGAGCGTTTTGCAGCTAGCCTTCTGAGGGCCTGGTCGCATCTGAGGCCGTCACTCTTCCAGACTCCTCCGGGCACCGAGGAGGAGCGCCTGAGGCAGCCATTGATCTGGAACCCCTTGATTCGACTTCCCAGTGGCCATATGGTTGGATCGCGGTCTCACGTGTCGTGGGGCCCTTTGAGCTCTGGCCCAGCCCAGTCCCTGGACGACTGGATATGTTTTCAGCAGCTGCCTCTAGAGGCCCAGGAGAGGAGACTCAGTGGGATGAGGGGCAGAGAGTTGATGAGACAGGACATTGAGGCGGCCATCCCCCGGGAGTGGCGGACCCCAGTACAGGACCCTCCACCTCCACAGTGGATGGGTGTCTTTACTCGGCATGAGATCCTTCTAGCGGTCTGCGGCACAGCGGAGAGAGTCGCCCCACTCACTTTCGAGGTGGGAGAGGGTGGCCAGCTTCAGAGGACACGACTAGATTTGGATGGGCTCCAGGGTTGTATTCTTCAGAGGGTGCGGGTGGTCGGCTTTCATCAGAGACAGTGGCATGTAGACCCCTCACCGGCCTCGATAGGAGAGGACTGTTCTTGGAGATTATGGGCTTGGGACAGCAGGCCTCTTATTCGCCTTCAGTGGGATCCAGGTGAGTGGTTTTGGCGAGATCCCTACTTGGCCCCTACCAGCCCAGGCATCCCCTTTTTTCAGTACACAGCGAGGCTGGGGCGGCGGATACAGAGGCACAGGATAGCGAGCACCCCGGCGGCGGCCGAGCATTGGCGGCGACAGGGGCTCTCCCCTGCCTTTCTTAGGGACTTCTGGCAGCGCCTTTGGGCCAGCTTCCGGCCCCGGAAGGTGACGCTTTTTCTCTGGCTCACAGCGCATAGAGGACTGGCTGTGGGGGCATGGCTAGCTTTTGGCAGACACCCAGCGTCCTGCCCTCGGTGCGGCCATGCACAGGAGTCGCAGCGGCACTGCTTATGGGATTGCCCACAGGCTCAGCAGGTCTGGCAGCGCGCTCTCAGGATGGTTTTTGCAGGCTCACCAGGTGAGATGCTGGTGACGTGGGGTGCGGTGGCTTGGGCCACGGACAGCGGCCCGGCCCTTGGATATGAGGACGTCCCTGGCAGCGCAACCATCCAGGTCTCTGACAGGGCGATGGCGGTGGTTCCGACGCCAGACTTCTCATCGGCAGCCCCTCAGGAGGGGGTCGGGCACAGATGGGAGATGATTAGCAGCATGACGGCTTGGCACATATGGAGAGCCCGATGCAGGGAGGCCATTGACCGCCAGGCGACTCCACCGGCGGAGGTCATACAGGCCCTCTGGGTGGACATCATTCACACCTTGAGAGGACACTGGGGGAAACTCCAGGGCGACTCGGATCGCATGAGAGGGCGCCGCAAGGCTTTCCTCCGCACTTGGCACCCTGGCCCTTTCCTCACCGCGAGGGGCGAGGATGTCACTTGGCACTACAGGCCTCCAGTCTGGCTTTTCTCACCTCCCACATGTACTACTAGGTAGCCCCCCCCAGAGAGCGGCCAGCCACGGGGGTGGAGCTCAGGAGTTCACTGTGTTTTATCCCTCCTTGCGAGGTGAGCTTTGTAGCCTTATGGCGTTTACTCATTAACTAATAGAAGGATCTTTTTCCCGGGGAAAAAAAAAAAAAGGCTATTGTGTACACCCCATAGGAGAGCTGCAACACTGTTCTCTTCATTCCCATATATGCCCCTCAAGGAGGGATGGCCAAGAAATCTCCTGAAAATGTCTCTTTTGATTTCTTCATCCGTTCCAAGAGTCTGTCTCTGAAAATATCCAGCCATATTGCAAGATATCATCTGTCTGTTTTTGTCGTCAACATCATCCTATATGAAGACTTCATATCTTGATATTGATTTCGTATGCTGCTCTCTTATCCTCTTTTCTTCATATTCCCTTATTATCCCACATTGTTCCATAGCACACTGTGTGCAATCCATCGATGCAGCATTCTTACATTTGCAAGGATTTTGTTGAAGTATTTTTGTTGGAATATAGGCAATATTATCCATCACACCTCAACCCAAACAAATAAAACCTGAACAAAATTCAATCAAAAATTAAAATTGGGAGAAACTAAACCTTTCAATAGAATGTGGAGTCTGAGCGACGATAAACATTGGCCGTGATAGTGTATTCAATTGTGTATTGAGAGAGAGAGAGAGGGGGAGAGAGGTGCAAGTCGACTCTCCTACAGGCAAAACGAGGAGAGAAAAATGAAGACAATCATACTTGAATCAAAGAATATGTTTAGTTGTGCATTGAGAGAGAGAGAGAGAGAGAGAGAGAGAGAGAGAGAGAGAGAGAGAGAGAGAGAGAGAGAGAGACCTGATAGAGTATTCAGTTGTGTATTATTGAGAGAGGGATAGTGAGAGAGAGTCACTGTAACTATGGGAAAGAGAGAGTCGATGTAACTAAGAGAGTCGATGGTTGAACGAAGCTTAATCTTGAAGGCATTGGCTTTCTTTTAGTATGAGAAGCTGAAAAATAGAGTAAACTGGGGTACTATGGGATGCAAAACAGTAGAGCAAACAGGGTGGGAAAGAAGGAGAAGTGGTTGGAAAAGAGAGAGAGAGAGAGAGACAAAAGGTGATGTGGGGGAGATGGCCCAATATTTTTCACCTAAAATAAAGGCTGTTTCAAATGCATAACTCCCAAAGAGGAGTGGGAAAAAAATGCATATAATTTTAAAAAAAGAAACAATTCAAGTTGTTTTTGCCACCACTAATAGCTTGTGTTTTTTAGTACTATGGGACACCACTATTTGTGCACCTTAGCATGCATATACCCTGTTATGTTTCACCTTCTATACCCACTTACATCCAATTGCTTTCTTGCCTTCAAAGCATTGGCACCAAATCCTAAGTCTCATTTCCATACAATGCATCTTTCTCCCAATACACATTTCCAATAGCCTCATCAAACATGTGGGCTCTATAACTTGAACACCTTTTGTCATGTAAGCAAAGTGAAGTGCCACATAACCATTGTAAGTCAACCTATGCACATGGTTTTTCACTCTTCTAGATCATCGTAACTTTGTGTTCATGGATTCCAAATCCTTCTTCACACCAGGTGTCCTTATTGTTGGTATCCCAAGCTCCTCATTAAGGCTCATTTCGGATCCACTAGACTCTCCATCAACAAGAGAATGCCATGCAGAAATATCAGGCATACCAAGGGGCTGAGCCACTTTCTCTTTTCTATTATGTGATGTACCAACTACATTTCTAGGACTGGTATTATGACGTAGCCTGCCACTCCATGGTCTATCAATAGAACCGCTACATGAGGACTCTCCTAGTCCACTCAATGATTGTGATTGTTGACTTGCATTCTATGCAACCACATTTCCACTTACATTAGTCCCAATAGAATCTTTTTCAGCAGCATACTAGCATTAGGAAAAATATGGACTCTCCATTTTGCCCCTTAAGGAGTGAATAAAAAAAGATTGGCCTGACCAATGAGAGAGCTGGGATTATAGATCCATGTAACATAGATCTGTTTGTCATATCTTTGCCCAAATCTCTTAAGACAATAAAATAATAGAGTCCATATCTTAAAAAAATAGAGAAATGTCAGATTCCATATCTTTCATGTCAGATGTACCTTGTGGTCAGCACATGGAAGTTTGAAAACCGAATTTCATTTTTTTCCTTTTTTTATGTTTATCTTGTTACTCTCCCTCCTTTTACATTTCACTACCTTTTCAGTTCTCACCTTTTTTTAGCAAAATTTAATTTTGCCATATCTTTTATAACTCTAGTTCATTCTTCACGAAATTTTACAGGTATGTTGTTCTCCACCATAGCTCTCTCTCCTCATAAAATTTTATCTCATTTAGACAAAACCTCTAAGAGAGTTATGTACGTTTTCTCACATGAACTTTCTCTTCTTTGCGCCACAAATATCTATCTTGATTTGAAGTGGCATCAAATTCTTATGAGTAATGATCATATGTTTAGGGTTTGTCTATGTTTTGTCTTGATGTAAGATAGGTTTGTTTATGTTTTGTCTTGATGTGTTGTTGTTTATTTTCACAGGAGCAAGGTTGTGAGCAACAAGATTGTGCAAATCGAAGCAGTAAGTTGCTGTTTATTGCATGTTGTTTTAATCTTTATTGGTTGCTTATAATCTTTATTGGTTGCTTATAATCTTCTCTACACTACATATAACTATCTTGATTCTAAGTGGCATAAAATACTTGTGAGTAATGATCATAGGTTTAGGGTTTGTTTATGTTTTGTCTTGATGTGTTTATTTTCATTTTCATTAGTTGTAAGCAACAAGATTTGTCTTGCCTGTGGGGCCATAAAAGGTTGTCTCACTGACAACATAAGGGATACAATATACAAGATTGGCACTGTGGTGCGTTGGATTTCATTGAAGGAGATAAGAAAAGACACTTTGGAATTAGACCTTCATTGCCTTTTGGCCTTCATTAAAGGAATTGGTATGGAACATATATAGAGAGGCATTCAATATTCGTATCCTAGATAAAGATCTAAAGGAGGGAGAGGTGAAACTTATCCCCAAACAGGCTCCATGCAATAGGTTTAACCATTTGAGACCCATAACTTTACTAACTAATGATTTACAAAATTCTTACCAAAGTCATTGCCTTGAGGATCTCTCCTATTCTCCAAGAGATTGTGTCTCTACGAAACAATAAGGTTTCATTATGGGTAGATCCATATATGATAACATATTTGCTGCTATGCTAGGGAGGGATGTGGCTCACAAGACTAATTAGAAATGCATTCTGCTTCAGCTTGGTTTGGAGAAATCATATGATTGGATCCATTGGTCTTTTGTGGTGGCAAGGGTAATGAAGAAAATGGTCTTTGGATTTAAGATGGTTTACTGTATTTATGCACTCACCCTTGGGGGACGAGTGGGGGACACTCTAAACTGCCTTTAAATAGAAGACTTATGTGAGGGTTTAAGGTCAGGAGGTCTATGAGATGGGGATGCCCTCTTTCCCCCTTGCTGTCTGCTAGTACCTCTCATCCCCCTCATTGTGGCCCTTGAAGATGCCTATGAAAAAGGGAGGGTGACTGGACTAAAGTTGCGAAGTGGTAAGCAACAGGTAATTCAATGTTTTGCTGATGAATCATTGCTCTTCCTACTGCTGAGAGCAAAGTGATAATTTGAGGAAGCACTATCCATTATATAGGAATTTGCTGAAGGTTTTGGGTCCAGATGCAACATTCATAAATCCAAGATCATAAGTCTGACTGAAGACAATGACTTTGATTTGTACACTTGGGAATTCCTTTTGGAGTGGAGGTGAAAAACAAACAGCTAAGTGATTGGGCCCTAGAGAGATTCATCTAGAAGTTGAAGAGAGGGTGACCATTTGTAATGTTGTTTTAAATGCCTACATCATGTTCCTGTGCCTAATGCTTAACTTTGGTAAAAGTCAAGAAAATTATGGGGGCTGTAAGGGACTTTCTATGGAGTAATAGGAGTATTAGCATGAGAGTGGTAGCTTGGCTTTCCTGGGACAAACTGTGTATGCCAAAGAGTGAAAGAGGCATTGGTATCCTACATCTACCGTTAGGTGAAATATGGATTCTCATGTTTTCCCCTAAAGGATTTTCACACCTCCTCTCTCTAAAAAAATGGGCTCATGGTGAATTTCTGTCAAATCAAATCAAACGTTGGCAGAGATTGCACATTTGGAATCCATTCATCGAGACCTTTCCAGTGATATATATCATGATGGGAAATTTTTATTATTCAAGAAGTCCCCAAATTGGTGAAAACGTGGCATGTTACATGCCATGTCATCATAATGTCTACATGGCATGTTACATGCCATGTCATCACAATGTCTACAGTTTTGTGTCTTTTATTGAGAAGCCCCTGGAAACGAGACTAGTTGTGAAGATCTAGTCAAGTGGAGAGGTCCTGGAGAAGCAATCTCCCAAGGGCTATAGTTCTGAAGCCATGATGATTGTCTGTATGCAGCTAGGATATCACATTTCATGTCATGGGACCCTTTTGTACTTCTTGAAGAAAATAATTTAAAAGAACTCACAAATCAAATCATAACTAAAACAAAGACTTGAATTAATTTGAAAAACCAAATAACATAGCATAACACAAGGCAAGAGAAATAAAATAACATCACCATTAAGAGTAAAAGGAGTAAAGGATAGAGAATACCACACAGAAGACAAGATTGGGTGCAATCCCCCCCTCAAGTGTGTAGCTCCACTTCCACGACTTGAGTATTTAGAGAATTTTACTCATAAAAATAGCCCAAGGAGCTTAGAATAGATGTGCGTACAAATTGGGCTTGCTTTTCCCCACTTTTGGGTATTGCTTTACATATTATTAACCATATGAAGTCTCCCTAAGGTTTGTACATATAAAAATCTTTGCCCAAATATAATTGCTAATGGGTCTTGTTACATAAAATATCTTTATGCACATTTGCACATATAATAATCTTGTGCACATTTACACATTCCATTAAGCTGAATCCTGCACAAATTAAATTAAGCATATTTTTGTACGATTATTAATTCATAAAAATTATGATAAAATATATACCTATAATAGTGTGTGTGTGTGTGCGCGCGCGCGCGCGTGTGTGTGTGTGTATATATATATATATATATATATATATATATATATATATATATATATATATATATATATATATCCATCGTCAATCCTAGGTCGATGGCCATGAATGCACGAATATAGAGTGGCACAGGTTTTTAAAATTAAAGGTAAATGTTTAGGAGGACTCCATGTCTCTTACATGCTAGCTGCTTTATAACCTTTAGTGGTTTTACCTCGAAACTAAAATTCAAGCTTTTAATAGCTTTAATAATCTTTCTAAAAAGCTTAGATAAAACCTAGGAAAAACTTATTACTATAAGCTTCAAAAATCTTAATACCAATATAAATATTAGACCATTGTAGGGTTAGACAAGTAGTCTAGTGAAGCCTACATTAAACTATCCAATTTATCACTCTCGCAAAAGAAAACATTTATAAACTTATCCTCAAGATCCCTCAACTCACCTCATCTCTAATTTAATTATACTGACTAGTCATATGTTTTATTCTTTCTTCATCTTAACAAATTTTCAGTGCCTTCTCACTATGTTTAATAGTAAAGCATAGCATATAAATAGGGGTAGTTTAAAATTATGCTTTTTGTTCAATTGTTATTTTTTTTCTTGATTGAATGTTTAAGAGATGCTTACCTAAAAATTTAGATAAAATACATTTACTTACAAGCTTCATTGTCTTGTAAAGTTCAACTATTTTGGGCTTAAAATCAATATCGGTAAAATGGCTGGACAACCCTCGACCCGACTACTGTTATTGGTCCTCAGAGAGACTTCTGGACCACATATCTATCTTCTAGTATAGAAACTCACCAACCATGAACCTCCCCCATGGCCATTCTGTGAGGGATGGACTTCTATCACTCTATGGGTGCAAGGAATCGTTAGGGACTCAACAACAAAAGTCATGGATTTGGACATCACGGTAGTTACCCATAATACCTTTCTTGATGCCTTACCTAATCTGTACAATCTATACTTTTTTGACATGGTTTCTAAAATTTGTATCCACGTACCCAACTATTTGGAACACCATATTAGATAATTTGGGAAAAATCCCATTCCCATTTGAAAAATGGGATCATGGTGAACCTATCCAAGCTTTTCAAAACCCCATCATGTGACATATCATTGGAAAGATCTTGAAGAGTAAGATCTAAATCTATAATGTCTGACAAATTTGGAGTTAATATGCTCAAGATATGGCCAAAACTATGTTAAAAAGGTAATTCCCAAAGTATCTAATATTGTCTTTTGGCAGCATTCTCCATACTAGCTATTACAAATCTCATGAATACTTTTCCCCTACATCTTTTTAGACTGTTTGAGTAGGACTCCTGGCATCCTTAGTCCTAGACAAAGGATGTAATTAAATTTATTTTGTCTTGAAATTGTGTTCCTTCCTTTCGTCTTTTTTTCAATCTAGATTGTTAAAATTGCTATTAGTTTTTCATTGTATTTAAATCATAGTAGTGCATAACCTTAAGACTCTCTCACTAAAACCAAAATTAATTACACAACATCGCACCAACTACACTCAACAAGTCCTCATGACAATTTGTTTTTTGGACTATAGCATTATGACAATTTGTTTTTTTGACTATAGCATTGTGACTTGATCATCATCTCATGATCCTCATACATCTTTGGAGCTCATGTGACTCATGACACAATGCACCCATTTAGCATATATATCTGAATGAAATCATGCTAATTTTCAACAGCTACTACGACCGGCAACAAGATGAATGGTCAAAGATCTGGATGCATGATGATGAAGAATGTTCTGTTTTCATAGCCATTGGAAACACCACAGTTTTTACTCCAAACATACGCTTTTGTCACCTTCTAAAGCGGATCGACATCATACCTGGATATTCTATAGAAGATGATTCATCTCGATAATAACAGATGAAGAGTTTATTAATTGACTCCATTACCTTAGAACCAAATTAACCCCTGAGAAAATGATAATAGCTGACCATACCTGCATCATTAGAAGAATGTAAATATTGTTCAACTTCTTGTATTCATTTCTCTTGTTATTTTATAACTTTTTTTTGAAGTTGGTATCTCTTTATCTTTTTCACCATAGCAAATTGTTTCTCCATTTTCCATAATTTTAATCTTCATAGAAAAATATGCTTGTAGTATTTGTGTCCTTTTTAATAATGTATCTTGTAGCAGAACTAGTCGACACCTACATTATAACCTAGTAAATAATTCTTCCAATATTTCTATGTAAGTTTTTTCTTTCTGACAGTGATTCAAACACCTTCCAAGTAAGTTTCTCATTTATATCCTTACAATAATGATCACGCTTAAATATTTATGCAAAGAATTTCAAACCATATTACTATAAGTTTTATTTCTTATAAATTCATAATTTAATATAACCCTAGTTACATTTGGAAGAATAACTATATTTTGATCCATTTGCAGTGCTTTCTCATTTTTCTCAATATAGAACATCATGGCAATCAAATATATGTAAGGTACGATCCTCTTACACCTAACTCAACCTTATGATGGCTAAATTCATATTTATTATTCAAGTTTATTTTAACTTCAAACAAAAATTAAGCTTTCATCATCTAGACTTGTTTAATTAATCAAGATTGTTAGAATTGTTACTAGTCATTCATATTTAATTTTTGCTTAAGCTCTTGAGAAATCAAATTTATCCGCTTTTCATTTATAATTTCACATGCTTTCAAACAACTTTTCAACTCAAGGTTAGTATTTCCTATCCATAATCAATTTATCTGTTATAATGTTCAGCTTCTGTTAAGCTAGCTTCTCGTGAATTTTGTTTAAAAACTCGCGTCTCTTTGAGTATCAAAATTATTTTGATAGATAATTTCAATGACACCAATGATGGAGGTATGTATATATTCACTTCCTTTTATATAAATTTTTCATAAGTATTTCTATAATATTTTTCCAACCTAAGAACCTAATTAATAAACCATAGATTCAACATTAAAATTAGTTCAAGTTCATTAAATTAAATAAAATTTCTAGATAGAGAAAATTTGAGTCAAAATTTAAGTCTCAAAAGGAGCTAGCCACTCCGCCTAAAACTTCTATTCTGAAGGAAGTGATGTATGGAATTAATCTGGTGGTATGGGACATTAGATTGGTATACTTACTCTAGACACATTTATGTATTCTATCGTTTACCATCCTATGCGTGTATGTGCAACGTGCCTATGTGGTATGGGACACTTAGACTCGTCTTACATACATTCATTTGATTGGTTCATTGCATATGCATTATGTGTAGATCTAGTCTTCCACACCAATCATCATGAAGCCATCCTCTCATGCGTTTATGCAACTGTATATCGGACATGCCCATATATGGCATGCTTGTGGGCCTCCACTGTTTCTTTCAATTGGTTTGTATATGGAGGGGTGATTCTCGGGTTACTTATGCCTAGCAAACATGTGTGTGGTTGTTATTGAAATACTTGTGGGTTATCTATATCTCAAGATGAACTTGGGTTAATTGATGTGTTCAATTAATTGTTTAACTAATGTGGACAGTGTCTGAGTATAGCCAATGAAAAGTGAAAGGGTATCGATTGAGGTGTCTCACTGCATGAGATGTGAGAGGGTATCAATTGAGGTGTCACACTATATGAGAGTACCAATTGAGGTGTCGTATGGCTACTGGATTGAGCGGTGGTGTGAAGATGATGATCATTTTTGTTTTGTGAATCATGTATTAGACTTTTTATGCATGTTATTTTTTATTTGATAATCAGTGAGATAATCACCAATTTAGGTATTGCACGAGTTTTATTGTTGGTATCCCATGTCCATAAGAACCTCTGAGCCATGCCTTTGTGCCTCTGAGCCATGTTCAGACCTCTGAGCCATGCCTTTGTGCCTCTGAGCCATGTTCAAACCTCTGAGTTTACCTTTCAAGTTATGACATCAATACCTACAGCATAATCTTATTCTCTCGATAATTTTCTTACACAACCGAGGATAGTTGCTTCTCCAAATGGGAGGACTGTTTACAGGTATAGATTTTATCATATTTTTTATGAATTAATAATCATCCAAAAATATACTTAATTTAATTTGTGCAGGATTCAGCTTAATGGAATGTGCAAATGTGCATAAGATTATTATATGTGCAAATGTGCACAAAATTATTTTATGTAACAAGGCCCATTAGCAATTATATTTGGGTAAAGGTTTTTATATGTACAAACCTTAGGGAGACTTCATATGGTTAATAATATGTAAAGCAATACCCAAAATTGGGGAAAAGAAAGCCCAATTTGTACGCACATCTATTCTAAGCTCCTTGGGCTATTTTTATGAATAAAATTCTCTAAATACTCAAGTGGTGGAAGTAGAGCTACACATTTGAGGGGGAAGATTGCACCCACTCTTTTCTTCTATGTGGTATTCACTATCCTTTACTCCTTTTACTCTTGATGGTGATGTTATTTTATTTCTCTTGCCTTGTGTTATGCTATGTTATCTGGTTTTTTAAATTAATTCACGTCTTTGTTTCAATTATGAAATAATTTGTGAGTTTTTTTAAATTAATTTCTTCAAGAAGTACAAAAGGGTCTCGTGACATTTCATGGAGACAATGTTCTTTTGTTTGGGAAGATGAAAGGTGGGACATCATATGCAGATTACTTAATTGTAAATTGGAGGATGTTATATGGTTGAGGATTTTGGTGGCTTTAAAATCTAATGTATCTAAGAGAAGGGTTGTAAGTGATTGGACCCTAGAGAGATTCATCTAGAACTTGAATAAATGGGAGGGGGTTAGGGTTCCATTTCATGAAAGGGTCACCATTTGTAATGTTGTTTTAAATGCCTACATCATGTTCCTATGCCTAGTGCTTAACTTTGGCAAAACTCAAGAAAAGTATGGGGCCTATAATAAGGGACTTTCTATGGAGAAATAGGTGTAGTAGTAGGAGAGTGGTAGCTTTGCTTACGTGGGACAAAGTGAGTATGCCAAAGAGTGAAGGAGGCATTGGTATCCTATATCTACCATTAGGTAAAATTTGGACTCTCATTTTTGTCCCTTAAGGATTTCCACACCTCCTCTCTCTAGAAAAATGGGCTCATGGTGAATTTTTTGCAAATCAAATGAATAGTTAGCGATTATTGCACATTTGGAATCTATTCATCGAGACCTTTCCAAGTATATATATTATGATGGGAAATTTTGATTATTCAAGAAGTCCCCAAATTGGCGAAGATGTGGCATGTTACATGCCACATCATCACACTGTCTCGACTTTTGTGGCTTTTATTATGAACCCCCTAGGAACCAGACCAATTTGGAAGATCTAGTCAAGTGGAGAGGTCCTGGAGAAGCAATCTCCTAAGGGCGGCAGTTTTAAAGCCATGATGATTGCCTGTATATAGCTAGGATATCACATTTCATGGGGACGATGTTCTTTTGTTTGGGAAGATGAAAGGTGGGACCTCATGTGCAGATTACCTAATTGTAAATTGGAGGATCTTTATATGGTTGATGATTACGCTGGCCTTAAAATCTAATGTATCTATTGGCATTTGTCCCAGGTGTAGGTCATCACTTGTGTTTTGGGAATGCCTAGCAATTAGGGGTACTTGGTCCAAAATGTGTAAATGGATAGAGAAGAGCTTGGGTATGCAAACATGTTGGGGGGACTGGATCTTGGGTAAATGGTCAATTAGTAATGAATATATTGGTTTGGTTTTTAATATCATCAGAGCTTGCATCTTGATGGAAATCTGGTCTAGCAGGAATGCAATTGTATTTAGGAAGGCAGTATGACAGACTTGATGCATAAGTGTGTTACATGTGCTGGTCGGTGTGTAATGTGAATAAAATAAGATGTTTTGAGCTGGATATGGTGATTCAGAACCTGCAAACGAATATGATTTGAATTTTGCCTCAGAGTTTGGTGAGCTTCAAACATACTAGGAATAAACCCCTAACTTTGGTCTGTATGGTGCAGGTGAGATTTTCGGAAGGGAAGAAAAGGCCTCCCAAGTTTGGACCAAAAACTCTAAGGTGGTACCATAAAGAAAAACAAGTTGATCGTACATTCGTCGCCCTCGTAAAAAACCAGGTGCGAACCAGACCCACTATTAAAGTTTGGTCCAAGAAAGGGGGAATGCTGGAAAAACAGTCCCCTGGAGGATGCACTACAGAAGCTATGATGGAGGCCAGAATACTTTTGGAGCATCAAGAAGAGAGATGGGAATTTTTGTGTAAAATTCTGAATGAAGTTGAGGAGGAGTAGTAAATATGGACACTGTAGCCCTGATTTGGTTGTATTTACAGTTTTTGAACAGTTTCAGTTAATATATATAACTATTATTGATCTTAAAAAAGGGAAAAAACTAAGAGAAGGATTGTAAGAGAACTTTTTGTAAAGGGCTGTCTTTATTAATATTAATATATATAATTACTTGTTCCCAAGAATAAGAAAGAAAGAAACTAGTATTTAATAAAATTATTTACAAACAACTAGGTCAAATTAAGGAGACGTCTTGGCATTGGCCTGTCTTCTAGTCATTCAAGAATCCACACATCAATGTTTGTTGTCCTTTTTTCAACAACAAAAAAGTTTCAACCGCAATCAAAATAAGCTAGGAGCGTATTTTTTCAATGTCGCCGGCCACCTCGCCTTCTCCGATGGGCGCCGCATGCTTCACTGCTCCCTGCTGGTTTTACACAATCAGCAATCTATAAAAATGCATTAGATCTCCTCTGAATTTCGCAAGCCTTCTCTGCTTGAGCGTCGATTAGCACTTAATTACGTCGTTAATTACCATGACCACCATCTTCTGCAGCCAACGTCTAGCTGTGCCGGAGAGTGCACAGAAGATGACGGATCACGAGAAACGCCATCTTGTGCAGAAATTATCCCAGATGGCCGTGCCGGAGGTGCCCCAGGAGTTCTTGGTCCCCCATGAGCAGCGGCCTCATCCCGCCCAAAGAAACACGGGCCTCCTTCCCTTCGTGGATATGGCCGGCCTTCATGGAGACTCGGAAGCGGACACCCTGAAAGAGATCGCCAAAGCCTGCGAGGAGTGGGGCTTCTTCCAAGTAGGTTAATTACATTAACGTGCCTGCGCTAGCTAGCTTTTAAGATTAGATAATAATGAAGAGATAAAAGCGTATAGCTGATGTGGTCTGTACTGTTTGCTGCTGTGCTGCAGGTGGTTAACCATGGCATACCCGCGAGCGTTATTGAAGGGACCAGACAGGCAGCCAGGCAGTTCTTTGAGCTCCCCATGGACGACAAGGAAGGTTACTCCGTGAAGGATCAGAGCACTGAAGGCTTGCTCGGATATGGCCACACTAACTCCGCAAATGACTGGATGGACTCCCTCTTTGGCTACCTGGCTCCCCCCTCATTGAAGAAACTCGACATGTGGCCTTCCCAACCCGAAGGATTAAGGTCCAACCCCTTTCTCTCTCTCTCTCTCTCTCACTCACTCACTCACTCACTCACTCTCTCACTCACTCACTCACTCTCTCACACACACACTCTCTCTCTCTCACACACACACACACAGTCTCTCTCTCTCAGAGACAGTACACACATACACCCCCCCCTTACACACGGACACACACACACTTTTTTTCCCATTATATCACATGGCCCAACACCACTTTGTGATGTGACCACTCTAGGGGCATGGTGGATTCCTACGGCACCGAGCTACAGAACCTTTTCAAAAGTTTGCTCGCCGCATTGTCCAAAAGCCTTGGTATGAAGGATGACCATCTAGAGAAGGCTTTTCAACATTACAACTTGTTCTTCCGAGCAAACTACTACCCTCCTTGCCTTCAACCTGACCTTGTTCTTGGGACACATGGACACAAGGACCATGGATGCATGACGGTTCTACTACAAGACAAAGATATGGATGGACTTCAAGTGTGCAAGGATGGCCAATGGTTCTCAGTGGATCCCATACCCAACGCATTAGTCATCAATATTGGTGATCAATTACAGGTAAAGTCCTCCAGCCCTAAGTTAACCAGTTTGTAAGAGCCACATCATTAACACACTTAAAACCACCAAACTTGTGCCATATTGTTGTCTTTAAAAAAAAGGTTTTATAAATATTTAGTGATACCCAAAGATCATGTCTAATAGATGTAGCTAGTAGGGGGTCCTCATCCTACAAGGTTAATTCCTTGCTACACTCTAATAGATGTAGCTAGTAGGGGGTCCTCATCCTACAAGGTGAATTCCTTGCTACACTCTAGTGAACAACTTTTGCCATGCTTCTCTTTTCTAAAAGATGAATTCCTTTTACTACTAGGCTACACACTAGTGAACACCTTGTGCCATGCTTCTCTTTTGTAAAACTGTAAATTTAGGATATCATCTTGATATATATATTGACTCTTTTTTATTTTTTGATTATAGATGCTAACCAATGGCAAGTACAAAAGCGCATTACACCAACCGTGGTGTGGTGAGCAATAATCAAACTATAATGACCCTTGTTGCACACTTGGATCCTCCAGAGAAGGTTGTAACAATACACTAATTGGCACATTATAGTCAAATATCATATTTAGCTAGAGATTGAGACACTTTAATTTGAAGCATAATTGTCCTTAGACATATATCGCATGGATCACCCCCCTAAAGAAGGTGGTAGCAACCCTTAGACGTATAATCAAATATCATATATAGATAGAGACTTGAGACACTTTAATATGTTCTTGGACATATATATCACACTTCATGCTTAATGATATTGATATTTTATGTGCATGTCACTAATAGCATGAATAGCTTTTCTACTTAAGGAGAAAAGCTCGTAAAAGAGAATTAATGGTAAGAGCTTTAATAGTGGCCATAATTTGATTAACTATGTCATAAACATATGATCTTGTATGAATGGATTTGATGGATTAAGGATATGTACATGCTTTCATCTTGCACTCTTTATTACGAATATATACAAATAGGGACTCTTGTACCTCACGAGATTGAATAACTTTTCCTCTCTTCTTTGAAACCAAAATTGATTTCGATTTGTGCCCCCTCAAACCAAAAAATCAATTTAGGATACAATATGCATGGGATATTGTGCCTACTACTACTAGTACGATCATGACAATTTTTTCACAAAAGACATGAAGCATAGATAACATGTTTCAACTTTCCATAACTGTATATTTTTTTTACAAGACATTGTCAATTGTTCTAGTTTGCTTTTTTCATTCTCTAAATCTACTTTGTTTCACCTATATGTAGATGTGAGAAATACATAAATAATTGTTTGGTCTCCACCATAGTGACATACACCATTTAGGATCATCTAATGCTTATGACATCACTTCCTTCTTCTAGAGTTGATTTTTGTAGAAGGAATGCTCGAATATATTTTGTAGAAGGAACACTCTAGTGGTTTTACTTAAACAGTATAAATGAAAATATAAAAATTAATATTTGAATATCTATTAAGCGAGTTTTACTGATCTAATATTAAGAGTCAACATTTTCATGATGGTTCTTTGTTCCTTTTAATAGGTGCACATGTAAAGCCCACCTATTCCTCACTAAATTCGACCCCTTATATCTAGTCTACCATTTCTATTATTATAATGTTAGTATGATCCTTGAAGGGAAAGCCCCTATCTTTATGCTTTTCAAGATGATAATTTAAGTTTAGGCATCTTTTGAAAGTGAGTGAATACAATAGTAGCACCCCCTCCTCTCTCTCTCTCTCTCTCTCTCTCTCTCTTAATATCACAATAATTTCATATTGGGTGGATTTATATATTAGAAATTAGCACTAGTCTTGTAGAAAAAAACCACTTTTGTGGCTTTAAGAAATTTTTGTTTAAGAAAATATTTTATTTTTGTTTCAAAGAAATTTATATTAGGAAAATAATATCAAAACAAGATATTCATTGAGAGATCATAATAAGTGCCAAAAACATTTTAAACATATTCTTCCATAGTCATGATTTCGGTAAATAAATTAGATACTTTTTCAACACCTACAACTGTACGATTAAAAACTATTCTACATGTGCATAGGATATTGGCATGTCCAATATATCACTTAATAAACAAACACTTTTTCATATAGGTATCCTTGAAGTAAGGCTATTGCAATATTTTTATGTTATTTTTAGCAATTTTAAAATAAGAAAGTACTAGATATATAATTTTCTTTTTCCAAACACTTCCACCATAGGTAGAGGCATTCTAACCAATTATTCTTAAATAGTGTCATGAAATTTTACGTTGGTTGACATTTTCATTTCTTCAAAATTGCAAGACTTGTCTTTTATGTTGATAAGCACGTGAGCTCTCTCTCTCTCTCTCTCTCTCTCTCTCTCTCTCTCTCTCTATCATAAAAACTTTATATTGTGTGAATCTATGTAAAAAACATTAACCCCCTTTTGTTAGAAAGAAAGCCACCTTGTGGCTTTAAGAAACGCTTGAAAAAAAAATATTTTTTAGTATATTTATTTTGAAGAAATTTTTAATATAGAAGATATTCATTGAGAGAGAATATCTAGTGCCTAAAAAGTTTTGAAAACATAGTCTTTTTTTATGGTCATGATTTAGGCACCTTTTGTTAAAAAAATCTACCTTGTTATTTTTACATTAAAAAAGCCTTTTTATTTTTAGGTGGTCCTAAACTACTTTTTATTGGTTTTGAACTATTTTAAAGTGGTCCTCAAATACTATTTAGTGGTCTTGAACTTCTAATGAGTGGTCTAACAATATTGTTAAGTGGTCAAAAGTACTATCAAGTGATGCAAAAGTACTATTAAGTGGTACATGAGTACTTTAAGCTTTAAAAACATCATGTGCATTAATAGAGACCTTGTTATAGGACCACTTAGAAGTACTCTAGGATCACTTTCAATTACTTATAAGTTTTTTTATATTAAAAACACTTTAGGACCACCTGAAAGTGCTTTAGAGCTCTTAAAAGTACTTCATGGACTTTGCGAACGACTTTATAAACTTGTATAAGTACTTGTATAAAGTAATTTACATAGGCCCTAAAATACTTTTAGTAGCTGTAAAGAACTTTTAGGTGGTTCTATAGAGCTTTCAATGGCACAAAAGAATGTATTTTAAAGTGATACTGAAGGGCTTCCAAGCACAAAAGAACTTGTTAGTACCACTTGGAAAGTTTCAATAACACAAAATAACTTGTATTTTAAATAGATATTGATTACTTTAAGTTTCAATGGCACAAAAGAAAATAGATATTGATTACTTCAAGTTTCAATGGCACAAAAGAGCTTGTAAGTATTTTAAATAGATATTGAGTACTTCCAAGTGGTACTAACAAGTTCTTTTGTGCTTGGAAGCCTTTCAATATCACTTTAAAATACTTGCACCAAGTGCTTTTGTGCCATTGAAAATTATGTAGGACCACCTAAAAGTGATTTACATCTATTAAAGATATTTTAGGGCCAGTGTAAAGTAATTTAGGACCATGATGTATAATTACTTTAGGACCATTTGGAAGTGTTTCACTATCACTTTAAAATACTTACAAGTTATTTTGTAATATTGAAAGTTCTATAGGACCACCTAAAACTGCTTCAAATCTGTTAAAAATGTTTTTAGGGCCACTGTATAAAGAACTTTAACTCTACTTCATACTAGTCTGAGAGTGTCTTAAGGTGCTCTAGAAATTTGACGTTGATAAAAGTAGGGTACAAAACTAAGGCTCGTCGTAAATGTATAGGATGCTTTACAATAGCACATCTCCCTATCGCTTGCTACACACATCTCTTTTGTTGGGGGAGACTCGTGTCTCTAATCTCCAAAATTCAAAAAAAAAATCTTTAACTTTATGTGTCATGATGCTACTTTGAGGTTTCTATCTTTGGCATGTTTGCAGGGGAAAGACTTCATCCTCTTCTATTTATAGGCAAGGATTAGGCAGCAAGGATTCTCTTGTGAATAACTAGAACCTTTGGTGCCTTTGGTAAGCTGATAGATTTTCTATTGCCACCATGTCCATTGAAATCATAAACATTAAGTTCTATCATTAGAGATGACCTCTTCAAGAAAAGCTCATCTTTTGATCAGGGCACTTTGACTAGTGAAAGTGTTACGAATGTTGGCCAGCACAACTCTTTCGCAACCCATTTCTTCAAGTTGAGCTTTCTTGCAATTGGGATGGAGGAGGAATTCTTCAAATATTTTCTTGTGGGGTAGCTTCGTCGAGGCCCTTCATCTTCTCGTACCAAGAGTTAGCTACAACTCTACAAATCTTCTTTCTTTCCTTCTCGTACCAAGAGTTAGCTACAACTCTACAAATCTTCTTTCTTTCCTTCTCGTCATCAAGATGGACCTATTCACTTTAGCCCTTTACTTCTCCTTGGCTTTTTATCAAATCTCCCTTTGCTTTACAACCCAATAATGTTTTATTTTCTCAATGCCTTCCTGACCAAGAATAAACCTACCTCCATTTTCTCGCACCTCTACATTGTGTAAAAATTCATCTTGTCCCATTGCATGCCCATCAATATTTATCCTGAAATGAGGTGAAAATATTGTATTAGAATATTCTAGCCCTAACCAACCATACTCTACAAGTTTGTTTGACCTTAAAAGATTATTCTGTGGCGGTGTGTTTTAGAGAGAGATAGGGAGAGAGAGAGAGAGAGAGAGAGATTGAATGTAGTACATCTCCTTGCAGCCATCTAGCTATCTTAGGAGGAAAGACCATAGGGAGAGAAGTGGAGGGAGATACACTTTGTGTGTGTGTGTGTGTGTGTGTGTAGCATAAAGATAGAAAGAGCTCATGAATGTAGCACACCTCTTGTGAGCCACAGGGACATAGATGAAGAAGCTGAGCACAAGAGAAATAAGAGTCTGCCATGCTAGAATAATTCGTCTCGTGAGATCATGAAGATTTGGGAAGAGAAAACTAGAAATAGATAGATTTTATGTGTAGCATGTTCTCTTGTCATCTCCCTAGATATGTTGACAAGTGTATGAGGAGAAAGAAAGAGAGAGCTCTATTGTATTAAGATAATCATATGAGAAGAGAGAGAGAGAGAGAGAGAGAAAGAGAGAGAGCATGACACATGCATGATCATGCTCCAAAATTTCCTAACACACACGAGCATGCTCCCATGAGTGCGTGAACTTTCCATGATAGCATGAATTCTAAATATTCTTTTCATGGTAACTATTCAGTCTTAAATTCTAAGTATTTATTTTTACAATTCTTAATATTCTTTCTTACTAGTTTGTTATTACCTTTAACCTCTCCTTGTTAGCACTTAACAAAGGAATGTCAATGACACCACTTTTTGAACCACCTAACTCTTGCTTTGACCCTATATGGCTTGAAGCATGCACCTAGAGTATGGTCAAATAAGATATGATAGCATCTTGTTACTATGGATTTTAGATATCTATAGATTTTTCACTTCACTCACAAGGGCATTATGCTAGTAGTCATATATGTTAATAACTTGATTGTCACAAGGGACATTGATGTTTACATTTATGAGGTGAATATGCTCCTCAAGAAGAAGTTTGAGTAAAATATTCAGGTGAGCCATGATTCTTCCATACTTTCTAGGTGGTATAGAGGTGATTAGATCATGTGATGCAATTTGACTTTTACAAAGGCAGTATGCTTTAGACATATGTTATCAAAGGTTTAAATAATAGGTTGTAATATAATCTTAGTGCCATTAGAGCAAAGAGCATAAAATTTTGCTACATATATAGGTAATCTTTTGGAGGACCCTACATTGTGCATGCACATTGTAAGGAGTTTGATTTACATGACTATCAATAGGCCAGATTTGAGCTATGCTATTAGATTAGTGAGTCAGCATATGTAGGCCTCGAAGAAGCTTATGTGTGACTAGGAGGATAAGGTACACAAAGTCCATAGTACAAGGTGTGAGAGAGAGTTAGCAAGGTGTGAGAGAGATGGGAAAGAGGTGAAAGAGTGTTGGAAATATTAGAGAGAGAGAGAGAGAGAGAGAGAGAGAGAGAGAGAGAGAGAGAGAGAGAGAGGCAAGAGCCTTTTGGGGTGTTTTGTTTTTTTTGAGAGAAAGAGGCATGAGACTTTTGGGTTTTTTGAGTTCCAAACAAAAACAACTCACAAAACATATCCTGTTTCTTAATTCTTTGTCATCAGTGTAAATGTTGATGCTAATTTTTTTACAATGTCAGTATACTTGTCGGTAGTATTAAGGGTTGGTATTATTGTCAACAACTATGGATGCCCTTATGTCAATGGTTAAAATGATGCCGTAAGTTATGAAATAAATGGATAAAAATTAACAAATTTGACTCATAGCTCATGCTCCTACTTAAAAAGACCCACATTTTCATATCCCCATAACATTTCTCTTCATCTCTCTAAGAAATGCCCTTGATCTCTCTTGATCCCCCCCCTAACATTTTCTTAATATCTCCTCCTTTCGTCAATGGAGCATGTAAACAATTTTATGTCTTCAAGGAAGAACCTGCCTCTCATAGTGGGATCATTTTAATAGAATGTATATTGATGTATGGACTAAATGTGAGTTCAGGATGAGGCCATACAATTGTTTTTTAAAATGGATGTGAGCCACATGGTATGTAATATTATTCACATATAGAGGATAACAATGATAACATTGAGAAGAATTGGTGGTTGATGATATGGAGCCACACATGCAAGAGGATATGGGGACACATGTATAAGAATATTTTGTGGGTGAGCTAATTGAAGCAATGTTTAAAGTAATAGACAGGATTGTCAAGGCACAATGTCCAAAGAATTACATCTTCAAACTCTTGGATCAGTTTCTTAGAATTATTGAAGTAATCTCTATTTCCTCTTTCTCTTTCCTAATCTCATCATCTTCAAAAATAAACTAGCTAACAACACATCATGCATCATAATTATGTAAGGTTGTTGAGATGTATGATATTAAACTCCATGCCATCCAATCACATCATTTTTATCATTACATCTTTTCTTGTCTCAAGAAGAAGTTTGAGTAAAATATTCAGGTGAGCCATGATTCTTCCATACTTTCTAGGTGGTATAGAGGTGATTAGATCATGTGATGCGATTTGACTTTTACAAAGGCAGTATGCTTTAGACATATGTTATCAAAGGTTTAAATAATAGGTTGTAATATAATCTTAGTGCCATTAGAGCAAAGAGCATAAAATTTTGCTACATATATAGGTAATCTTTTGGAGGACCCTACATTGTGCATGCACATTGTAAGGAGTTTGATTTACATGACTATCAATAGGCCAGATTTGAGCTATGCTATTAGATTAGTGAGTCAGCATATGTAGGCCTCGAAGAAGCTCTACTTATGTGTGACTAGGAGGATAAGGTACACAAAGTCCATAGTACAAGGTGTGAGAGAGAGTTAGCAAGGTGTGAGAGAGATGGGAAAGAGGTGAAAGAGTGTTGGAAATATTAGAGAGAGAGAGAGAGAGAGAGAGAGAGAGAGAGAGAGGCAAGAGCCTTTTGGGGTGTTTTGTTTTTTTTGGGAGAAAGAGGCATGAGACTTTTGGGTTTTTTGAGTTCCAAACAAAAACAACTCACAAAACATATCCTGTTTCTTAATTCTTTGTCATCAGTGTAAATGTTGATGCTAATTTTTTTACAATGTCAATATACTTGTCGGTATTAAGGGTTGGTATTATTGTCAACAACTATGGATGCCCTTATGTCAATGGTTAAAATGATGCCGTAAGTTATGAAATAAATGGATAAAAATTAACAAATTTGACTCATAGCTCATGCTCCTACTTAAAAGAGACCCACATTTTCATATCCCCATAACATTTCTCTTCATCTCTCTGAGAAATGCCCTTGATCTCTCTTGATCCCCCCCCCTAACATTTTCTTAATATCTCCTCCTTTTGTCAATGGAGCATGTAAACAATTTTATGTCTTCAAGGAAGAACCTGCCTCTCATAGTGGGATCATTTTAATAGAATGTATATTGATGTATGGACTAAATGTGAGTTCAACATGTGTCGGATGAGGCCATACAATTGTTTTTTAAAATGGATGTGAGCCACAAGGTATGTAATATTATTCACATATAGAGGATAACAATGATAACATTGAGAAGAATTGGTGGTTGATGATATGGAGCCACACATGCAAGAGGATATGGGGACACATGTATACGAATATTTTGTGGGTGAGCTAATTGAAGCAATGTTTAAAGTAATAGACAGGATTGTCAAGGCACAATGTCCAAAGAATTACATCTTCAAACTCTTGGATCAGTTTCTTAGAATTATTCAAGTAATCTCTATTTCCTCTTTCTCTTTCCTAATCTCATCCTCTTCAAAAATAAACTAGCTAACAACACATCATGCATCATAATTATGTAAGGTTGTTGAGATGTATGATATTAAACTCCATGCCTAAGTCACGAGATGATGGAAAGAATATTCTAAGTTCCAATAGCATGGATTACATGTGTATACATGTAGGATCCAATGATTATTTCCTCTTCCATGTGGAGATGCTGGTGAATGCTCACTAACATGTCCAAAATGTGTGTAAAATCTGGTGCTCATAGTGATATGACAAGATTTCCAAGGTGGAACCATTATTCGAAGGCATTTTCTAATCATTCTAAGAATCCAACACATGTTCAAGTGCAAGTCGCTAATGACTTAGTATGCTAAAAAACTCGATCCATTGATGGCATCTTATACAAACCTTGTTGCATATGGAGACACATTAAGGATACATGGCCTAAGTTTAAAGAAGAGCCTCATATGCCTAGATTTGGCAATGGATGGTGTTAACTGTTATGTGGACTGCACACTACAAGACCGCACACCGCAAGTACGGACTGCAAGTGTAATGCCACATGCGTATCTTAAAGGCTGTATACATGTGTATTCAAGGGCAATCAATGAGTCAATCAATCATCCTTTCATGCAAAAATTTAGCAGTCTTCTGTGTTAATGAAGCATTAATCATGTCGCACTATGTATAATCAGTTATGTATTCATTTATGAGTATAGGTTACCTTTTCAATTAATGATGTATGCTAAGAGGGTAATCATTCCCGTATTGCTGTACTAGTGCTTAAGAACATAATACACTTGGCAACCATGATGTTCTCTTGATGATGTGGTTGCATGCGCACGCGTTCTCAGGGACCTCCTGATTTTGTGGTTCCTACTACGGGCGGCCGCGGCGTCGTTGTTCGAAGGATGATTGGTGATAATGCGGGGAATGATTCTCCTTCTTTTTCTTCACAGTTTTTAGGGTGGGATGCAACTCCCAGAGTCAATCACTAGGAGCGCAGCCGTTCCTTCCCCCCTCCCCATGTTCCGTGGTGGGTAGAGAGGCGGTCGCTAATTTCACCGATCTCACCTACTACGGACTGACACAGCCAGTATAGTGGTAGTTCCCTCAGCACAACAGATGGCCCAGCTACATGGACAAATTAAGTATGCAAAGTTTTGCGAGAAATCTTTTGAGGATCCGAATGCTCACATCCGACAGTTTGAGAAGATATACAATCTTAATGTGCCACCCCCACTGGATCAATTACGTATGGAATTTGTGTTGGAGTCCACTCTGAGTGGGAAGGCTTCTCGATGGTTGCCAAAATACCCCGTGGATCATTTTTGGACTTTTGATGTGGTGAGGACGGCGTTCTTGTTGTGCTTTCGCGTAGAAAAGACCGTCACTCAGAATTTGGAAAAGCTGCGTATGCTTAAGCAGGGCAAGCGCATAGTGGAGGATTATGCAGCTCAATTTCGGGTCATGTTGCAGTGGGTTCCTCAAAACCAACATCCAGCACACATAGGAGGTGCTCAATGACTATTTTCTCAAAGTCTTGTCTAAGGATCTCCGTACAGCCTTAGCGATTGTGAATAAGGTTGTCACAACCCTGCGGCAGATGTGATTGCATGGGCGATCTTGGCTGGAGAATCCTTGGAGGACGAAGACACGTCCCATAGGCAAAAATCCAAAAAGAAGTCAGGGAAAAGCTCATCTCATGGAAAGAATCACAATAGCTCTTAAGATTCAGATGAGGAGAGCCCAGATGAAGATTCTTTTGACAGTAGTAGCAAAGATTCGGATGCCGAACCAGTGAAAGTTACCAGGAAGACCCACAAGGGTGGGAAGGTTAGCACGACAGTGTCTGGGGAATGCTCAGCTGCTAAGTCGTTTGAAAGACGTCTGGTGCTTGACGTGCTGCAATACAGGTCATCCTACTATGGAGTGTGCACTAAATGAGAAATGGTGTGCCATCTGTACTTCTAATTCACATAATACTAGTGATTGCTATTTTGGAGGGGCCAATGGGCTAGAGGCCCCATTCAATGGAAGGATAAAGCAGAAAAAGATCTTGCGGTGGCATTTGCTAAAACAGCGGGAGGTTTGGATAATGCTCATGGCTACTCCAGTAGTGGAGGCCGCAGTCGAGGAGGTGGCCATGGTCATGGTCGAGGGTGGCGGAGGTGGCGATCAACCGCGCATCTGTTTGTTCTACATAGAGGAAGGGCATTGGCGATCGGAGTGCCCAAAGGCGCAGGAGTATGACTGCAAAGGAAGGCAGAGAGACAAGAAAAGGCAACAATGAAGCAACCAAGTGTGTCTATGGTTCAAATTGATTCCCTTGCTAAGAAGGGAGATCTAGAAGTTTGCATGGTCACTCGCTCTGGAAAGAAGAGTCGACCTCAAATTAAAGCAGAAGAATAGGCTAGCATTGATTGGCCAGCACACAGGAAGAAGTGTGGCATCAAGTTACAAATTGGGTAAAAGAGCAAGTACCTAAAACTAAAGTTGAGAAAACCCCAAATGGGGTTCATTTTTGAAAAAATGTCACAGTGATTGCAAATTATTCCACGTCGTCGAGAAGAAATCCGTAGGTGCCGGAAGGATCTACACTGCCTCAGCAGCACAGCAGCAAACAATCAGAAGGAAATGACTAGGATGAACTCTTGCAAGCACCACTTCAGATTAAGTTGGGACAATTACTAAAGCTAGTTCCAAATTTTCACTAGTCCCTGTTGGCATTAGCTAGTCTCGGTATGGTGTCCCCCATAATGGCTCCGGTTAACCTCAGGAAGAACCAGTCCCTGACATTCCAGTGACAGACACATGCATTCCGGAGATTTCGGTGGTTCATCATGGGACTCACATTGATCAAGTTCTGATTGATGGTGGTGTAGGTGTCAATATTGCGATGCAGTTGGCTTGTGAGAAGATGGGATGGTTGGAATGGGAACCGGCCCCATTTTGGGTGTGGATGGCTGACCAACGCGTCGAGTTCATCCTCTTGGCATTTTGAAGGGAATAGTGATTGAACTTGCGGGAATTCCATTTGTGATGTATTTTGTGGTTCTTAATATGGAAGATTCCAATCACGAATACAATCTTTTGTTGGATCGTCCATGGTTGTGGCAAGCCAAGGTGCGGCACAATTCGGAACACAATCAAATGCCAGTTCAGTGGGGTAAAAAAAAAGTGAAGTTCTCATTACGGGAGCGCCGTCAGGCTGAGCAATGTAGTCTGGCCAGTGGTTGCAAAAACAGTAAACATGGCTGAAGGCTTGGATGAAGATGAAGAGGAGCAATTTTTGTGGGCTAATGCGTATTTGATCCCACTCTCTGTGGGTGGTGAATGTAGCATGCATTTCCACGAAATATGCCACGGTGCGGATGATGGCTCCTATGTCAGAGAAGATCCCCGGCGGGGAGCTGGTTCTTGGTGAGGATGCTAATTCCCTAGATGGTGAGCTGAAAGATATTTTGAAACAAGAAAGAGCTTTTGAGGCGCAAATGAGCCACTACAAGAGAATCATTATTTTTCGACGCTTAGTTTCCAAACATGGTCGCATCGACATGTGCGTCGAAATAGGCGTCAAAATATGTGTGGAAATAAGCGTCGAAATATGCGTTGAAATAACCGTCGAAAATTTATTTTTTTAAATTTTGAATTTATATATAATATTTGTTAGTTCCCAACTTGGGGTGTGTTTTAGGCTTCTCTTTCTACCTCTTTGCAAGCATATGTGTCTATGAGAGAGAGAGAGAGAGAGAGAGAGAGAGAGAGAGATCAGAGAGAAAGAGAGATAAATAGAGAGAGAGAGAGAGAGGGGCAGCAAGGGAGAGAGGAAGGTAGAACTTCCATCGCGCTCTTTGAAGGAGAACAAATGCTAGCTCCTCCTCCTCATCACTAAGGTGCAATTAAGAAAGTGCCCTAAATTAAAGTTCATCATCAACTTGCTCGTCCTCAAACGAGATCCATGGCTCCAAATAAATCTATTTCTAGAAATACTCCATCATTGTTGTTAATTGGTGGAACAGATTGTCTTGTAGTAGTAGAAGGTAATTCATCCATGTCGTCATTCTTTTCTAGCTCTAGCATGAGAGTTGTCGATGCATCATGATCAAACTCAGCTTGAATCTCTTCTTCTTCTGGATTATCTCTAGTGTCTATTTCTCGTTCAAGATGTATTTGCTCAATGAGTACATCTTCATGCGATCCTAATCCAGTGTGAGCCTCACCTACTTCCTCAACTATTATGTCTTCTTCTTGTTCTTCTTGTTCTTCTTATTGTTCAATAGGTGCTAGTGGTGTATGCTCAACCATCACATGATTTGGGGGGGAGTTCCTCAGCATCTCGTAAACAGTCAACTTCTATTTTCACCTCTTCAAATATTTGTTTTCCACGTGGATTTATTTGGATCACAAAAAACCCTTTATGATATGTCTCGGGTCTTCCACAAAGATGACTTGCTTACAGTGCTCTAGTAGCACAAATGTGTCTCTTTGGTCAGTCCATATCTTTGTGCAGTCTACTTGAAGAAATCCACATTTGTCTTTGCGTACAGTTACTTGCACCCCTTGAGTTACCAACTTGAACCATTTTGCATCAAAAATGAACATATTCAACTTTCTTAATCCAACCTTGATAATATCTTGGATTGTTCCACAATAATCTAGCATGCCTACTTCAGTATTGCCATCGCTTGCACTTGAACGACTTTCTTGCATAAGATTAGCCTTCACACCATAATCAAATGTTCTTCTCTTTTTATCTATTCCTTCTACTCAAAAGTGACTTTGGTGTGACCAAATTTTCCCAAACTTATGATACTGCAAGCACAATAAATAAGTACTTTTATTGTATAAATTCACAAAATCACAACATAAAAGACAATGCGTAGATATCTCAAACTCACATACATGGAAATCACAATCATATGCAAGCTCCTCCTCCTCATCACTTATTGGTTCACCACTGCGTTTAGCTTGCAGTATGGTTTGCTCGAGCCATTTATTAGAAGGAAAGTCTGGAAGAAGTGCAAGTTCTGTTGGGTATGATAGTGTGTGGGTTGTTAGACTCCTTATAAACCTCAAACAAGCTTGGTCCCTTTCAGCCTTCACCAAGTTATATCTCTTGATCCATTTCTCCATAGCATGTGAGTTTAAGATGCAAAATTTATTGATCTTCTCACGCAATGCTACATCCATTATTCTCACAAGGCCTTTCCCTTGTGGCTCTTCCCCAACTAGTCGATCATCTTCTAATTGTATCCATAATCTTGGCATATCGCGATCAGACATAATGAGAAGTTCAGTTATATATACAAGTGATTCTTGAACAAGCCATCCCGCTGGCATACTACCTTTAGGATGAGCTCTTTGACGAACAAATTCTTTAAGTGTCTTCATAAATCTCTCCAAGAAAAACATCCATCGGCTCTATGGACAACCCTAACCATAGCAACTTCATCAACCACATAAACTAGCAAGTGTAATTGAATGGTTAAAATACTTGTTGGAAAGTATTTCTCAGCCATTGTAACGGCCTCAATGGAGTTTAACAGTGTTACTTCCAATGTGTCTCTACTAATCTCTTTCCTTGATATCCAATGCACCACTATACCAATTTTGTAAATTGTTGCTTTAATGTCATTGTTGAGGCAATCCTTGATGGCTATAGGAAGCACAAATTGCAAGAATTTGTGCCAATCATGACACTTCAAACCACTAAGCTCATCGTCCTTTGTAAATTCTCCCTTCAAGAAATGCATGCATCCTGTAGGGGTACGAAACTCACAAATGCACTTCTTTACACGCCCTTGCTCTTCCTTTGTCATGACCCAAGGTGCTTTTGGTAGCTTCACCTTCCCATCTGGTCTATTTTGGGCCCATAAGTGTTGCATGCATTGAACCTCTTGTAAATCATCTCGTTGTGCCTTGTTCTCCTTTGCTCCTGTAATGGTTTTCCAAAGCACCTCGGCTATATTCTTGAAAATGTGCATTGGGTCAAGAAGATGGTTCACTAGCAGGTCATTCCACTATGGAAGTTGATGGAAAATGGATAAATGATTCATTCTTGGAGGTGTGCAGGTTGGATCTCCTAGCTCCCATAAGGTCCTCCAATCATTGCTCTTCCATATGCAAGTAGACCTCCCTAGAAATCCCTCACGCAAAGGATGGTCCACTGGGAGATACTTCTTGTGGCCCTCCTATACTTCTTGTGGGAGATACTTCTTGTGGCCCTCCTATACTATATTCTTCATAGACTGTGACTACCGAGCCTCAAGTTGCAGTCCACATAATGGACATCCATTATACCCTGACACTGAAAGCCCTGTAGAACATCAAAAACGATTGTAGCAGAGGTAAGTTTGGATGACAATCATAATTTAACATAATATGTTAACAAGCTACAGTATTACCTGAGCACTCTCCATAGCTAGGCTAATCATGCATAGTCCACATAAGTATTCCTCTCAATGTTAGCGCATGTTGTCCAAACTTCTTAGAAATATCATGAACTTCAATGCCCTCCCATAAAACAGGAAGCTCCACAACTAAAGGGGATAAATACACATCCATGTTCTTCACCTTTTACTTTCCAAGAACTATCAAAAGACAATAAAAGATACCCTTTTTTATCTCTAGCCATGGTGGAAGATTATAGTTAACTAGACAAACAGGCCCATGTTCTCCATGATAAACTTCGTAGACCGAATGGATTCACTCCATCCATCGCTAGTCCGAGTCGAATATGGCAAGCCTCCGCACACGCATAACACCATCTGCCGTGGACCTCATGTTATGGTGCCAAGTCATCAATCCTGCAATGGATTTGCACTTGAACATTGTTTTAATTAATGGTCTGCCAGGTGCCAGAGTGCTTTTGATAAGATGAAGACCGCCTTGGTAACCAATTCCATTCTGAAGCTGCTAGATTTCTCTCTACCCTTTGAGGTGGTAACTGATGCCAGTGGTTTTTGCCCTGGGAGGTGCACTCATGCAGGACGGTCATGCAGTGGCCTATGAATCCCGAAAACTCCGAACGCATGAGAGGAATGATGCTGTCCACCACGACCTGGAACTACTTTCAGTAGTATATGCCCTGAAGTTGTGGAGAATAATATTACCTACTAGGACAAAGATTCACTTTGATGACATATCATCAGAGCTTAAAGTGGATCTTCACTCAGAAGGATCTCAACATGCACACAAAAGAAGGTGGATGCAGACCCTACAGGAATTTGATTTTGAAATCAAGTACCGCCCAGGAAAAAAAAATGTGGTAGTATATGCCCTCAACAACAGAAAAGCCTCCTTGCTTGCAATTACTGTAGTGTCAAATCCTTTGATTTGAAGCAAGAGAGAAGATCATGCAAGATAGATTCTTTGGCCCTATTGCTACCCTACTTATGCAAGAAAGAAAAACTCCACAGGAGTTGAACCGAGTTCAAGGGTACATCCTGGATGATGGAATTATGTGTTATAATCGCAGGTTATGCATTCCCAAATGATGAGGGAACTAAGGGTCAAATTCTGAATGAAGCCCATAATAGCCTTATTGCAAGACATCTAGGTTTCATAAAAACCTACATATCTCTGAAGAAAAGCTTCTTTTGGCCTGGTCTAAAAAAGGATGTGCTTAATCATGTACGTCAATGTATGACCTATCAGAAAGTCAAGGCCAAGAGAGTAAAAATGCCTGGGAAGTTACATCCATTAGACATCCCCCAGATGAAGTGGAAATGCATCAGTATGGATTCTATTACTGGATTGCTTTAAGTGCAATCAATTTACAACTTCATCTTTGTGGTAGTTGATAGACTAACCAAAGTTGCCCATCTGATTCCAGTAAAAGAAACCTACATTGCAGTGGATGTGGCCAGAGTGCTCCTTAAAGAAATTTTCAGATTGCATGGCCTACCCAGAAGAAAAGTAAGTGATTGAGATCCCAAATTCATGTCAAGATTCTGGACTGCATTTTTCAAAGCAGTAGGAACTTTCTAAGATCTCAGCACAGCTTACCACCCCGAGACCGATGGTCAAACTGAAAGGGTGAACTAAGTAATCGAAGATATACTTCGGTCATGCTGTGGGGCAGGGAACCCAAGAGACGTGGCTAAGTTATTTGCACCTAGTCGAGTTTGCCTACAATGCTTCTTATCACCGAAGTATTCGGATAAGCCCTTTCAAAGCTCTGTATGGACAGGATTGCTTAACTCCACTTACCCATTGATTAGGGTTGAGATGTCCAGACAGATGCTTGATGACATGGAGCAGCAGATGAAGTCAATTTGCAAAGATATAAAAGCTGCCCAAGATAGACAGAAACAGTATGCAGATAAGAAGAGGACAGACGAAAAATTCAAAGAAGCAGATATGGTCTTCATTCGAGTACGCCCCAAAAGAAGTTCTCTATCTCTTTGGAAGTATAAGAATTTATCCCCCAAATATTGTGGGCCATATCTGATTACAAAGAAAGTAGGTGACTTAGCCTACCAGCTTCTTCTACCTCCTCATCTCAAAGTACATAATGTATTTCATGTCAGCCTTCTTAAAAAGTATATACCAAGCCCGAATTATGTGCTTGATGATGAAATCTTAACTTCTTCAACCCAAGGACAGATGGAACTCTAACTTGAAGAAATCCTTGATGTTCGAGAAAAGGTTCTCAGGAATAGAATTATGAGAGAATTATTGGTTAAATGGAAGTTATATCCTTTTAAAGATGCCACCTGGGAGAAAGAAGCCAAACTGTTGCGGGATTACTCCCAGTTTGGGAGATGAGGACATCTCGCGTTTTTCAAGTGTAAGAGAATGTAAGATTCCTGCCCAGCCCCTCAAGATGTCCAGTATTTTCCCCCTATAATCAATCCCATCTTCAAAATAATAAAAGATCTTGTTTCTACCTTTTTTGGCTTAGAGGGAGAAAATATTCTAGAGAGAGGTTATTCAAATTTTAGATATTTTTGGATGGAAAAATATCTCTTCTTATTAAAATAAACTCCCCCAAATCAGAAGTTCAAAAAGATTTTCAGAAGGTGCATTAGAAATAAATTATAATCTGTTCCAAAAGGCCTTATCTCCTAAGGGTCCATATTTTTTGAAAATTTTAAATTAAGGTTTTGAAGGGCCAATCAGATTAATCCAAATGTAGGGAGGAGATAAATTGAAGAAATAAAGAAAATCCCCCCCAAAAATGAGTAAATACTCACATAAGATGAAGAGTGGACTAAGGACCAAAGCAAATACTAAGAAAATGAATTTTTGACACCTTAGAGCAAGGATTCCCCCTCATGAAGGAGGCACCTATATTTCACATGTGTGGTGGAGTTTTAAATTCTCAAATATTAAGATATTTCATCTCTCCTCTCTCCTAATTCAAGTCTAGTTCCAAAAAGTAAGCTAAACTGACCCAAAAATGGTCAAAATTGAAAACTTCTAGAATCAGTTTGCTTGGTTAGAAGCTCACTTTTTTCTATAAATAGAAGCCTCCCCCTTTGTAGAAGCTTAATAGTGTTTTATGCACTGTTACTCTACTCCACCACCCGAGAGCCAAAAACAGTGAATTTTTTGATAATTCATTAGTTTTTGACCTTTTCCTCTTCAAAAGAATTGGTGGCTACTCTTGTTGCAAACAAGAGTAGATCCCTCAAACCATCAAGCCAAAGGAAAGCTCACAGAAATTCATGTAAGCTAGAACTCCTACTTTTTCTTTATTCCTTTTAATGGTTTTCTAATTTTGTTTTCTTTAAAATGAAAAAATGATGTTATGCCTTGTTAGAAAGGCTTTCCCCCGCTCTTCATTCTTAAATTCAGCCTTTCTTTATCCTAGAAAAGTAGTCGAATTGTTAGAATTAAACTTTCCATATTGTTTCTCTTTTAAAAGTGGAATTTGATTAGTTTAGAATGCTTTAAACCATTTGGGATAATTTTTAAGTAACTTGAGGATAGAAAAAATTAAAAAATGATCAGCCATACAAAGGAGGTTATGGTAAAATTTTCCTAAATTTTATGAAATAAGTTTTATCTTTTATTATTCAAAAAGAGTAATCCCCACCGTTTATGTATTCTAAAAGTGTTATTTTCATTCTAGCCATAGAAAAATGCATAGTAGAAATATTTTTATTATAAAAGTGTTATTTTCATTAAAATTAAATTCTATGCATAGAAAGATGCATATTGAATATTTTTATTATTATAAAAGAGTGATGTTTATTAGATTTAAATTCTATGCATAGAAAGATGCATATTGGATATTTTTTAAATTATAAAAGTGTGATTTTCATTAGATTTAAATTCTATGCATAGAAAGATGCATATTGGAAATATTTTTTTTATTATAAAAGTGTTACTTTCATCAATATTGATTTTTATGCATAAATAAAAATTTTTTATTATCAAAGTGTTACTTTCATCAATATTGATTTTTATGCATAAAAGAAATTTTTTTATTATAAAAGTGTTACTTTTATCAATATTGATTTTTATGCATAAAATGATGCATAAAATAATTTTTTTATTATTACAAAAGTATTACTTTCATCAATATTGTTTTTTATGCATAAAAGAAAATTTTTTATTATAAAAGTGTTACTTTCATCAAAATTGATTTTTTATGCATAAATAGATGCATAAAAGGATTTTCTTTTATATAAAAGTGTTATTTCCATAGAAGTTGGATTTTATGCATAAATAGATGCATACAAATTTTTTATATCAAAATAAGAGTTCTCTTTAATCCTATGTTTAAATCCCATGAATATTGGTAAATGAATAAGTAAATAGTCTGTGAGAAAATTCTACCGTTTCATATTCTCTAGGATGGTAATGAGGAAATTCAGAAAAACTATCAAGGTCAGAATTTTAGATAAATGATTAATTTATTCCTCATAGGAATTTGTGATACCCAAAATATCTCATATTTTTAATATTGCTCATAGTTTTTTACTAATAAACCTTGTACATTTTCAACTCTTCATCTTATGTATACTCATTTTTGGATACCCAAAATATGTCATATTTTTAATATTGCTCATGGTTTTTACTAATAAACCTTGTACATTTTCAACTCTTCATCTTATGTGAGCATTTACTCATTTTTGGGTATCTTCTTTTACAAATTGGATTTATCTCCTCCCTACACATGGATTGATGCTATTGGCCCATAGAAACCTTAATTGGACCATAATCTAAAAATTTCTGAAAATCTAGATCCTTAGGCTAAGGTCCTTTATACCCATTTCCAATTAATTCCAATTGCACATTGGAAAGTTCTTTTTGAATTTCTGTTTCAGGGGAATTTATTTTAATAATATGAGAAATTTTTCTATCTAAAAATATTCAAAAACTGAATTTTCTCTCTCTAGAATATTTTCTCTCTCTATGTCAAAATAGGCAGAGACAAGATCTTTTATATTTCTGAAGAGGGAATTGATTACAGGGGAAGATGCTAGACATCTTGTAGACTAACCAAAGTTGCCCATCTGATTCCAGTAAAAGAAACCTACACTACAGTGGATGTGGCCAGGGTTCTCCTCAAAGAAATCTTCAGTGTAAGATTCCTCCCCCAACCCCCTTTTTGATGTCTAGTATCTTTCCCTGTAATCAATCCCTCTTCAGAAATATAAAGACCTTGTTTCTAACTGTTTTAGCCTAGAGAGAGAAAATTATTCTAGAGAGAGAATATTCAGATTATGAATATTTTTGGATAGAAAAATAACTCATCTTATTAAAATAAGTTCCCCTGAAACAGAAATTCAAAAAGAATTTTTCAATGTATAATTAGAATTAATTGGAAATAGGTATAAAGAACCTTAGCCTAAGGGTCTAGATTTTCAGAAATCTTTAGACTATGGTCCAATTAAGGTTCCTATGGGCCAATAGCATCAATACATGTGTAGGGAGGAGATAAATCCAATTTGTAAAAGAAGATACCCAAAAATGAGTAAATGCTCACATAAGATGAAGAGTTGAAAATGTACAAGGTTTATTAGTAAATAAACACATATGTAAGGAAGGGGAGTTCTTTAAAGGAGGTGCATATTTCACATAAGATGAAGAGTTGAAAATGTACAAGGTTTATTAGTAAATAAACACATATGTAAGGATGGGGAGTTCTTTAAAGGAGGTGCATATTTCACATAAGATGAAGAGTTGAAAATGTACAAGGTTTATTAGTAAATAAACACATATGTAAGGAAGGGGAGTTCTTTAAAGGAGGTGCATATTTCACATAAGATGAAGAGTTGAAAATGTACAAGGTTTATTAGTAAAAAAAAACTATGAGCAATAAAATTTTGACACATATGTAAGGAAGGGGAATTCTTTAAAGGAGGTGCATATTTCACATGCTTGAATGAGTTTTAAACTCAAAAATAATGTGATATTTTTATCTCTCATCCCTCTTGAACCAAACCAAATCAAAATGGAACCAAACCGAATCAAAAAGTAACCAAACTAGGTCCAAATCTAGTCCAAATTCAACCAAACTGACTTGGAAAATTCTAAAATCAGTTTGTTTGGTTAGGAGCTCAAATTTTCCTATAAATAGAAGCCTCCCCTTGTTGAAAAATATATAATGTCTTATGCATTGTTACTCTACTCCACCTAAGCCAAAATATAGTCTCTTATGCTTTGTTACTCTACTCCACCTAAGCCAAATTAGATAGAGTCTTATGCTTTGTTACTCTACTCCACCTAAGCTAAAATATATAGTGCCTTATGCCTTGTTACTCTACTCTACCTAAGCCAAGAACTGTGAATTCTTTAATAATTCACTAGTTTTTGATACTTCTCTCTTTCTTCAATCCCCATTGGTGGCTCCATCAACATACTAAACCAATTGATTGGTTGGGGGCCTCTACCGTGAATAAAGAATCAAGCAAATCATAAGGTAAGTATATTGAATTTTGATCTTTTCTATGATTTCTCAATGATTCTCTCTTCTCAACCCCTCTCAAGCTTGAGAAGTTTAATTGGTATGGTTTTTTTAAATGCTATTGAAGTTAATTGGTGAATAGTAGTGAAGAGTTACATAATTTAATAAATGCTATAGAAGTTAATTTCCACTTATATTTAAATTCTAATGGTTTTCATAATTTCTCTCTCTCACTCAAGAAATGGTCATACTCATGACCCATTCTCAATCCAAATGAAGCTTTTCATAAAGCTTTTCCTTAATCCAAGATTAAGCTATGCTTGAGGCCAAATTAATGGCTTTTTGTTATGCTTTTAGTTTATGCACATTGATGATTCAATCCATTATGGATTGATGATCCAATTAGAGACCATTCTAATTGTTTTCTTAATGATCCAATTAGAGACCATTATGGATTGATGACCCAATTAGAGACCATTCTAATTGTTTTCTTAATGATCCAATTAGAGACCATTATGGATTGATGATCCAATTAGAGACCATTATGGATTGATGATCCAATTAGAGACCATTCTAATTATTTCTTTAATAATGAGCTTTATCCCTTAGAAAAAAAAATTGAGATTTATCAGTCATAGTAGCGGAGCTATGGCAAAATTTTTATAGAAATCACGCATAAAATAAATTCATTCAAAGCATAAAAAGAGGACTTCCTACCATATCCTAGGAACTATCATCCTAGATTAATTAAAAGAATATTATTATGCATGGAGATATGGATGTTTGCATGTAGATGTAGAGGTATGGATGTGAGTGTGAATGTGGAGGTGGATGTATGCATGTAGATGTAGATGTATAGATGTAGATGTAGATGTGGAGGTGGGTGGATGCATGTAGATGTAGATGTATAGGTGTAGGTGAGAATGGAGATGTGGATGTATACATGTAGATGTAGATGTATAGATGTAGATGTGAATAGAGATGTGAATGTATACATGTAGATGTAGATGTATAGATGTAGATGTGGATGTGGAGGTGGGTGGATGCATGAAGATGTAGATGTATAGATGTAGATGAGAATGGAGATGTGGATGTATATATGTAGATGTAGATGTATAGATGTAGATGTGAATAGAGATATGGATGTATACATGTAGATGTAGATGTATAGATGTAGATGGGAATGGAGATGTGGATGTATACGTAGATGTAGATGTATAGATGTAGATGTGAATGGAGATGTGGATGTATGCATGTAGATGTAGGTGTATAGACGTAGATGTGGATGTAGAGGTGGATGTATGCATGTAGATGTAGATGTATAGATGTGGATGTGAATGTGGAGTGGATGTATGCATGTAGATGTAGATGTATGGAGGTGAATGAGAATGTGGATGTGGATGTATGCATAGGGATGTAGATGTATGCATGTAGATGTGAATGCACGCATATAGTTGTGGATGTATGGATGTGAAGATACGATTGTGATGTGAGGGAATCTGAAGTGATGAGATGGAAATGAGGTGATGGGATGAGTATACATATAAATGGAATATGGATTAAGTAATGTAGATTGAGGAGGGATAATGTGGAAAAATGAAAGTTAAAATAGAAATTGTATTGTAAACTGTTTGTAAATGCTGTTTGTAAATGATTGTTTTATGTCAAGAATGCTGGGGGGAGCATTTTGACCGTCTTGTGATTAAGGTCGTGATGAGAAAGTTGCAACTGCTGACGGGGAGTCAATGAAGGACGTCTCGCGTAGCAAGGTCGGCCGAGGTCTTGACCAGCCTCGGTGCGATTAAAATGGTGAGCTTCCGGTACGGTGGATGAGGGGCCAAGGAAGCGGCCTATGCGTGAAGCGCTAGGTTACCTGCGAAGGATCCTAGAGGGTGCTGACCATACGGTGCTCGGGCTCTGGGTTGCCTAGGATACCCACGCGTGCGTCGAGGAAGATATTGGAATAGAGTTGGAGTTGTTTTCTGAAATCGAGCATGGATCTGGTTGATTGACCTTGCTGGTCTTCAATGGATGAGTCCATGGCTCCTTATATGGATCTGTTGGTTGATCTTGCTGATCTTCAACGAGAGTCCATCTTGTTAAGTGATTATATTGCCAAGTATTATGGGCTAGGAACTATCGAAACGGCTCCTGAGCGTTCTAGTTGCCAATGATGCCATAGATACTCTGATGAAGGAATGATGGAAAATTAAGAATCAATTGGATAAATTGGAAGATGGTGATCAATGATACTATGGTTTTATTAAAGGACTGTTTTAAACTGGTTGAATCTGGTTGAAAAAGGTAATTTCATATTGGGTGTGTGAGTGGTGTGACTAGTTTTATTTTGCATGAACATCCGGCTAGGGGGCCTTGGAACTCTTTTCCTTGGTACCCGGGACAAAACCTAACCAAATTTTTAATTGGATCCCATCACTACAGTGGTTGGGCGGTTGGCTAACCCATGGGATTGGATGGGGTTAGGCTGGACTGATGGATCCGTAAATCGAGACTCAAACTTTTGTTTTTACGATAGAAAAAAAAAAATCCCGGACAGAAACTGTTCTATGGATAGGAATCAACGGCTGTGCCTCTTGAATGGGGAAAAAAGCGTTGATCCCAATGATCCAAGTGCAAGTTTCTTCCTTGAACTGACTAAGTATCTTATAGATGTAATCGGATCATCTCGATCAGAAATGATCTTGACTACGTTAGAGTAAAAAGTTATCCTGGTGGAATCGCCCGTGCTTTCCGGTAGAGGAAGTTTTTCTGGGTTCGGTTTTGGAACAACCGACGGATTAGTCTCTTATCCGGATATCCGTGGGCGAGGCCCCGAGTGTGGGACCCCTGTCCCGCGCGAGAAGCGCTACTTCCGCTGCCAGTACCCTGAATCCGTTGCTCGGTGGGAACAGGGATCTTACAGTTGGTATCAGAGCCTTTGGTTAATAAAGATCAACTGAGAAGACAAATATATCAAAAATTTATCAAGTAACACAAAAAGGTTATAATTGTGTGAGATAATTCATACAATTTGATATTCAAACTGAAACTCGTAATTTGGTAATTGGGTCTTCAGATGGAAGTACCGCAATTATATAGAATCCCTGACTTGCTTGAGGCCATGATAGTATTTACCTTATAATTCCAAGGGCCGTGACTACCCGTATATACCGAGAGTATACTGCAGCTCTTTACTGACAGTATATACGAGTAAATCTAAGACTTGAAATTATAAGCGTTAATGCTATCTAGATGATGATTTCGAATGTGATTGATATGATTTTTAATTCTGTTTGAGAATTGATGAATTGATTTGGATTCTGATTGAAAATGCTGATTGAAAATGCTGATTGAAAAATGTTGATTTTTAAAAATTAGTTGAAATATAATGAAACCACAATGAGGGGGGAATGGGACGAATCCCTGTGATGATATTCATAACTAGAATGATGATAATGAATTCAGCAAATCACTATGAGGTTAGTGGGTTGTGCTGTTAGATTGCTATTGTTAATATTGACCGGTAGATCAAGTTAAGGGATGTCAAATTGAGAACTTGCTTGACTGAAATTTCCGTGGAGGAATGTTTCGAAGGAAACTTTTCGGTCTAATGGACCATTATCGTGTTAAAGATATGAATGACATGATCTGAATGAACTGTTATTAAATGTTGAGTTCTATATAAGGGATATTTATCCCAGTGTTCTCTTGGGTTGACCAGAATATAAGGAACCCCAGAATAAAATTGGATCTTAAGAAAAAAGAGCTGTCCTCTACCTTGCGAGATGAGGACATCTCGCACTTTTTAAGTGGGGTAGAATGTAAGATTCCTCCCCAGCCTTCGAGGTATACAGGAGTAAGAATCTCCCTTCTGATCTCATAATTATTCCCTCTCTAAAATAAAAGAAAGTTTCTGTTTAAAAAAAGGAAGACCCTTTCCCTAGAATACTTCTCAGGAGTCCCACCTGTTTTAAGGATTTAGAACAATGAGTTCAGAAGTGAGAATCGGTGTTTTGGATACCAAGGTTTTGGCTTTCATTCGAGTACGGCCAAAAGAAGTTCTTTATCTCTTGGGGAGTATAAGAAGTTATCCCCCAGATATTGTGACCCTTATATCTGAATTCAATGAAAGTAGGTGACTTAGCCTACAAGTTTCTTTTATCTCCTCATCTCAAAATTCTTAATGCCTTCTATAGAAAAATGTGTCAAACTCAAATCATGGAAAGACGGTAAAACTTCAGTGGCAAGTTACCGTTGGCTTCTAGGTTACGCTAGCTCCTTCCTTTATATAAGTCGTAACTTTTACTTGTCGCTCACAGTAATCTTACTCCCATCAATCTCCTTTCTTTCTTAATCTCCTTCATGGCTTGGCAACAAGAACTAGTTTTATCCATAATGATTCCTCACCTTCAAGACGCAAGTGAGTCTGTGAAGAAGGATTTTATAGAGCAGTATGAGCGCTCACTTTTCCCTCACTTGGGAACTTCTGTAGCGCAAACCAAATGGCGGACCTATCAAAATATAACTAGGGTAACACCCTGGGGTCAGCAACACTTTCGTAACAATGTCCGCTTGGCCATGGTTATCGAAGCCTTGGATTTGGGTCCCCGATACTACTGCGTCATGAGATCAAGGCATCTTGGGTTTTCTGAGCGGGTCTTCTTACTGGCATGTTTTCTTCCTCATGAGAAGATATGCCTTTACCCCGTTTTTGGCTTGCCTCTCAGAGGTCCTTTTGTTGGATCACCTCATACCGCTGAGATAGGTGCGGCAATAACCAGCAGAATCATTCCCATAGATGAGTTACCCTATACTTGTGCAGCTTGTGAGGACTGCTTTTGTGACCATATGATGGACGGGCTTATGGAAGTGTAAAGAGTTCTTCTATCTTTACTGTATAAGTTCCGTGAATGAATAAAGTTTAAATCTTGTTCTTATTTTGAATCTTGCTCTCTTTAAGACTTTTCTTGGTGGTTAATCTTGATTAAAAATTTTCTCTCTAAGTCTCATATTCGTGCATCTTGCGAAATTATCCCAAGTTGCGAGATGAGGACATCTCGCGTTTTTTAAGTGGGGTAGAATGTAAGATTCCTCCCCCAACCCCCTTTTTGATGTCTAGTATCTTTCCCTGTAATCAATCCCTCTTCAGAAATATAAAGACCTTGTTTCTAACTGTTTTAGCCTAGAGAGAGAAAATTATTCTAGAGAGAGAATATTCAGATTATGAATATTTTTGGATAGAAAAATAACTCATCTTATTAAAATAAGTTCCCCTGAAACAGAAATTCAAAAAGAATTTTTCAATGTATAATTAGAATTAATTGGAAATAGGTATAAAGAACCTTAGCCTAAGGGTCTAGATTTTCAGAAATCTTTAGACTATGGTCCAATTAAGGTTCCTATGGGCCAATAGCATCAATACATGTGTAGGGAGGAGATAAATCCAATTTGTAAAAGAAGATACCCAAAAATGAGTAAATGCTCACATAAGATGAAGAGTTGAAAATGTACAAGGTTTATTAGTAAATAAACACATATGTAAGGAAGGGGAGTTCTTTAAAGGAGGTGCATATTTCACATAAGATGAAGAGTTGAAAATGTACAAGGTTTATTAGTAAATAAACACATATGTAAGGATGGGGAGTTCTTTAAAGGAGGTGCATATTTCACATAAGATGAAGAGTTGAAAATGTACAAGGTTTATTAGTAAATAAACACATATGTAAGGAAGGGGAGTTCTTTAAAGGAGGTGCATATTTCACATAAGATGAAGAGTTGAAAATGTACAAGGTTTATTAGTAAAAAAAAACTATGAGCAATAAAATTTTGACACATATGTAAGGAAGGGGAATTCTTTAAAGGAGGTGCATATTTCACATGCTTGAATGAGTTTTAAACTCAAAAATAATGTGATATTTTTATCTCTCATCCCTCTTGAACCAAACCAAATCAAAATGGAACCAAACCGAATCAAAAAGTAACCAAACTAGGTCCAAATCTAGTCCAAATTCAACCAAACTGACTTGGAAAATTCTAAAATCAGTTTGTTTGGTTAGGAGCTCAAATTTTCCTATAAATAGAAGCCTCCCCTTGTTGAAAAATATATAATGTCTTATGCATTGTTACTCTACTCCACCTAAGCCAAAATATAGTCTCTTATGCTTTGTTACTCTACTCCACCTAAGCCAAATTAGATAGAGTCTTATGCTTTGTTACTCTACTCCACCTAAGCTAAAATATATAGTGCCTTATGCCTTGTTACTCTACTCTACCTAAGCCAAGAACTGTGAATTCTTTAATAATTCACTAGTTTTTGATACTTCTCTCTTTCTTCAATCCCCATTGGTGGCTCCATCAACATACTAAACCAATTGATTGGTTGGGGGCCTCTACCGTGAATAAAGAATCAAGCAAATCATAAGGTAAGTATATTGAATTTTGATCTTTTCTATGATTTCTCAATGATTCTCTCTTCTCAACCCCTCTCAAGCTTGAGAAGTTTAATTGGTATGGTTTTTTTAAATGCTATTGAAGTTAATTGGTGAATAGTAGTGAAGAGTTACATAATTTAATAAATGCTATAGAAGTTAATTTCCACTTATATTTAAATTCTAATGGTTTTCATAATTTCTCTCTCTCACTCAAGAAATGGTCATACTCATGACCCATTCTCAATCCAAATGAAGCTTTTCATAAAGCTTTTCCTTAATCCAAGATTAAGCTATACTTGAGGCCAAATTAATGGCTTTTTGTTATGCTTTTAGTTTATGCACATTGATGATTCAATCCATTATGGATTGATGATCCAATTAGAGACCATTCTAATTGTTTTCTTAATGATCCAATTAGAGACCATTATGGATTGATGACCCAATTAGAGACCATTCTAATTGTTTTCTTAATGATCCAATTAGAGACCATTATGGATTGATGATCCAATTAGAGACCATTATGGATTGATGATCCAATTAGAGACCATTCTAATTATTTCTTTAATAATGAGCTTTATCCCTTAGAAAAAAAAATTGAGATTTATCAGTCATAGTAGCGGAGCTATGGCAAAATTTTTATAGAAATCACGCATAAAATAAATTCATTCAAAGCATAAAAAGAGGACTTCCTACCATATCCTAGGAACTATCATCCTAGATTAATTAAAAGAATATTATTATGCATGGAGATATGGATGTTTGCATGTAGATGTAGAGGTATGGATGTGAGTGTGAATGTGGAGGTGGATGTATGCATGTAGATGTAGATGTATAGATGTAGATGTAGATGTGGAGGTGGGTGGATGCATGTAGATGTAGATGTATAGGTGTAGGTGAGAATGGAGATGTGGATGTATACATGTAGATGTAGATGTATAGATGTAGATGTGAATAGAGATGTGAATGTATACATGTAGATGTAGATGTATAGATGTAGATGTGGATGTGGAGGTGGGTGGATGCATGAAGATGTAGATGTATAGATGTAGATGAGAATGGAGATGTGGATGTATATATGTAGATGTAGATGTATAGATGTAGATGTGAATAGAGATATGGATGTATACATGTAGATGTAGATGTATAGATGTAGATGGGAATGGAGATGTGGATGTATACGTAGATGTAGATGTATAGATGTAGATGTGAATGGAGATGTGGATGTATGCATGTAGATGTAGGTGTATAGACGTAGATGTGGATGTAGAGGTGGATGTATGCATGTAGATGTAGATGTATAGATGTGGATGTGAATGTGGAGTGGATGTATGCATGTAGATGTAGATGTATGGAGGTGAATGAGAATGTGGATGTGGATGTATGCATAGGGATGTAGATGTGAATGCACGCATATAGTTGTGGATGTATGGATGTGAAGATACGATTGTGATGTGAGGGAATCTGAAGTGATGAGATGGAAATGAGGTGATGGGATGAGTATACATATAAATGGAATATGGATTAAGTAATGTAGATTGAGGAGGGATAATGTGGAAAAATGAAAGTTAAAATAGAAATTGTATTGTAAACTGTTTGTAAATGCTGTTTGTAAATGATTGTTTTATGTCAAGAATGCTGGGGGGAGCATTTTGACCGTCTTGTGATTAAGGTCGTGATGAGAAAGTTGCAACTGCTGACGGGGAGTCAATGAAGGACGTCTCGCGTAGCAAGGTCGGCCGAGGTCTTGACCAGCCTCGGTGCGATTAAAATGGTGAGCTTCCGGTACGGTGGATGAGGGGCCAAGGAAGCGGCCTATGCGTGAAGCGCTAGGTTACCTGCGAAGGATCCTAGAGGGTGCTGACCATACGGTGCTCGGGCTCTGGGTTGCCTAGGATACCCACGCGTGCGTCGAGGAAGATATTGGAATAGAGTTGGAGTTGTTTTCTGAAATCGAGCATGGATCTGGTTGATTGACCTTGCTGGTCTTCAATGGATGAGTCCATGGCTCCTTATATGGATCTGTTGGTTGATCTTGCTGATCTTCAACGAGAGTCCATCTTGTTAAGTGATTATATTGCCAAGTATTATGGGCTAGGAACTATCAAAACGGCTCCTGAGCGTTCTAGTTGCCAATGATGCCATAGATACTCTGATGAAGGAATGATGGAAAATTAAGAATCAATTGGATAAATTGGAAGATGGTGATCAATGATACTATGGTTTTATTAAAGGACTGTTTTAAACTGGTTGAATCTGGTTGAAAAAGGTAATTTCATATTGGGTGTGTGAGTGGTGTGACTAGTTTTATTTTGCATGAACATCCGGCTAGGGGGCCTTGGAACTCTTTTCCTTGGTACCCGGGACAAAACCTAACCAAATTTTTAATTGGATCCCATCACTACAGTGGTTGGGCGGTTGGCTAACCCATGGGATTGGATGGGGTTAGGCTGGACTGATGGATCCGTAAATCGAGACTCAAACTTTTGTTTTTACGATAGAAAAAAAAAATCCCGGACAGAAACTGTTCTATGGATAGGAATCAACGGCTGTGCCTCTTGAATGGGGAAAAAAGCGTTGATCCCAATGATCCAAGTGCAAGTTTCTTCCTTGAACTGACTAAGTATCTTATAGATGTAATCGGATCATCTCGATCAGAAATGATCTTGACTACGTTAGAGTAAAAAGTTATCCTGGTGGAATCGCCCGTGCTTTCCGGTAGAGGAAGTTTTTCTGGGTTCGGTTTTGGAACAACCGACGGATTAGTCTCTTATCCGGATATCCGTGGGCGAGGCCCCGAGTGTGGGACCCCTGTCCCGCGCGAGAAGCGCTACTTCCGCTGCCAGTACCCTGAATCCGTTGCTCGGTGGGAACAGGGATCTTACATTCAGATTGCATGGCCTACCATGAAGAATAGTAAGTGATCGAGACCCCAAATTCACGTCAAGATTCTGGACTGCATTTTTTGAAGCACTAGGAACTTTCTTGGATCTCAGCACACCTTACCACCCCGAGACCGATGGTCAAACTGAAAGGGTGAACCAAGTAATCAAAGATATACTTCGGTCCTGCTATGGCAGGGAACCCAAGAGAAGTGGCTAAGTTATCTGCACCTAGTCGAGTTTGTCTACAATGCTTCTTATCACCGAAGTATTGGGATGAGCCCTTTCAAAGCTCTGTATGGACAAGATTGCTTAACTCGATTAACTTGGTCTGACCCATTGATTAGGGTTGAGATGTCGAGACAGATGCTTGTATGACATGGAGCAGCAGATGCAGTCCATTCGCAAAGATATAAAAGCTGCCCAAGATAGACAGAAACACTATGCAGATAAGAAGAGGATAAACAGAAAATTCAAAGAAGCAGATATGGTCTTCATTCGTGTACGTCCCAAAAGAAGTTCTCTATCTCTTGGGAAGTACAAGCAGTTATCCCCCAGATATTGTGGGCCATATCTGATTCACAAAGAAAGAAGGTGACTTAGCCTACCAGCTTCTTGTGCGCCTCCTCATCTCAAAGTACATAATGTATTTCATGTCAGCCTTTTTAAAAAGTATATACCAAGTCCGAATTATGTGCTTGATGATGAAATCTTAACTTCTTCAACCCAAGGGCACATGGAACTCTAACTTGAAGAAATCCTTGATATTCGAGAAAAGGTTCTCAAGAATAGAATTCTGAGAGACTAAATGGAAGTTCTATCCTTTTGAAGATGCCACCTAGGAGAAAGAAGCCAAACTGTTGCAGGATTACCCCTAGTTTGCGAGATGAGGACATCTCGCGTTTTTCAAGTGGGAGAGAATATAAGATTCCTACCCAGCCCCTCAAGATGTCCAGTATTTTTTCCCTGTAATCAATCCCATCTTCAGAATAATAAAAGATCTTGTTTTTACCTATTTTGGCTTAGAGAGAGAAAATATTATAGAGAGAGGTTATTCAGATTTTAGATATTTTTGAATAAAAAAATCTCTTATTATTAAAATAAATTTTCCTAAATCATAAGTTCAAAAATATTTTCAGAAGGTGCATTAAAAATAAATTATAATCTATTCAAAAGGCCTTATCCTAAGGGTCCAAATTTTTTGAAAATTTTAAACTAAGGTTCTGAGGGGCCAATCACATTAATCCAAATGTAGGGAGGAGATAAATTTAAGAAATAAAGAAAATCTCCCCAAAATGAGTAAATACTCACATAAGATGAAGAGTGGACTAAGGACCAAAGGAAATACTAAGAAAATGAATTTTTGACACCTTAGAGTGGGGATTCCCCCTCATGAAGGAGGTGCCTATTTCACATGTGTGGTGGAGTTTTAAAGTCTCAAATATTGAGATATTTTATCTCTCCTCTCTCCTAATTCAAGTCTAGTTCCAAAAAGTAAGCTAAACTGACCCAAAAATGGTAAAAATTTGAAAAATTCTAGAATTAGTTTGCTTGGTTAGAAGCTCACTTTTTCCTATAAATAGAAGCCCCCCCCTTTGTAGAAGCTTAATAGTGTTTTATGCACTGTTACTCTACTCCACCACCCGAGAGCCAAAAATAGTGAATTTATTGATAATTCGTTAGTTTTTGACCTTTTTCTCTTCAAAAGAATTGGTGGCCACTCTTGTTGCAAACAAGAGTAGATCCCTCAAACCATCAAGCCAAAGGAAAGCTCACAGAAATTCATGTAAGCTAGAACTCCTACTTTTTCTTTATTCCTTTTAATGGTTTTCTAATTTTAGTTTTTCTTAAAATGAAAAAAATGATGTTATGCCTTGTTGGAAAGGCTTTCCCCCTCTCTTCATTCTTAAATTCAGCCTTTCTTTATCCTACACAGGTAATCAAATTGTTAGAATTAAACTTTTCATATTGTTTCTCTTTTAAAAGTGGAATTTGATTAGTTTAGAATGCTTTAAACCATTTGGGATAATTTTTAAGTAACTTGACGATAGAAAAAATTTAAAAATGGTCAGCCATACAAAGAAGGCTATGGCAAAATTTTCTTAAATTTTGTGAAATAAGTTTTATCTTTTATTATTCAAAAAGAGTAATCCCCACCGTTTGTGTATTCTAAAAGTGTTATTTTCATTCTAGCCATAGAAAGATGCATATTGAATATTTTTAATATTATAAAAGAGTGATTTTCATTAGATTTAAATTCTATGCATAGAAAGATGCATATTAGATATTTTTAAAATTATAAAAGTGTGATTTTCGTTAGATTTAAATTCTATGCATAGAAAGATGCATATTGGAAGTAAATTTTTTTATTATAAAAAGTGTTACTTTCATCAATATTGATTTTTATGCATAAAAGAAATGTTTTATTATAAAAGTGTTACTTTCATCAATATTGAATTTTATGCATAAAATGATGCATAAAAGATATTTTTTAATTATAAAAGTGTTACTTTAATCAATATTGATTTTTCTACATAAAATGATGCATAAAAGAAATTTTTTTAATATAAAAGTGTTACTTTCATCATTATTGATTTTTATGCATAAAATGATGCACAAAAGTATTTTTTTAATTACAAAAGTGTTACTTTCATCAATATTGATTTTTATGCATAAAATGATGCATAAAAGAAATTCTTTTATTATAAAAGTGTTACTTTCATCAAAATTGTTTTTTAATACATAAATAGATACATAAAAGGATTTTCTTTTATATAAAAGTGTTATTTCTATAGAAGTTGGATTTTATGCATAAATAGATGCATACAGAATTTTTATATCAAAATAAGAGTTCTCTTTAATCCTATGTTTAAATCCCATGAATACTGGTAAATGAATAAGTAAATAATCTGTGAGAGAAAATTCTATTGTTTCATATTCTCTAGGATGGTAATGAGAAAATTCAGAAAAACTATCGAAGTCAAAATTTTAGATAAATGATTAATTTATTCCTCATAGGAATTCGTGATTAGTTTTAAGTTTAGTTAAGCAAAATACTCAATGAATAAAAAGTAGTAATTGAAATATAACCCTTCGAGAAAGATAGTTTAGGGAGAACCTCTCTAAACTCAAACCCTGCATCAGACTCTGACCAAGACATAACTCCTTCGTGAGTTTCAAGAAAAGACGATGTGACCAGTTCAGGAAAATTCACTCAAATCACCCACCGAATCTGAAATCAAGTTAAGACCCTTGATTTTGATCTCAGGATCAAGGTTACAGAATTCAGAAAATTCTGTTGGAATTTTAGACCTGCGATCTAGAAGTATTGGGATACGAATTTAAGGTATACCCATTGTATTCAAAAGAAAATCAAAAATGAAAACTTGCATAGAAACCCTGTTTTCTTAAAGGACTGTCTTACGCCAGAATGCTGGAGGGAGCATTTGGTATATGTGTTTTTCCAAGGGAAGTTCGGTTGCAACAGTTGGCGGGGAGTGTTCAAAGGACGGCTCACGTGGCTGGGTGTGGTGAAAAATGGTGTGCTTCTGGTACGATGGGCGACAGCTGACAAAGCGGTCCGTGAGTGAAGTGCCAGGATACCTAAGGAGGATCCTAGAGGGTTTTGACCAGGCGATGCACGGGCTCGCAGTGCTTAGGACACCCATGCATATGTCGTGGAAGATATATATATGTATGATGACGAGAAAATTATTGTAATCTATTACTGGATCTCTTTGCTGACATGCTGGTCTCAACGGAGAGTCTAGAGTGATATTGTTTTGTGAGAAAGAAATGAAATTTTGAGTTATGATATCTGCTACCAATAATTGTTTGTCAATGGATTGTTTTAAAAGTTAAAGTTTAAAGAGGAGTGTGTGCGTATCTATATTCTAAAGCAAAAGTTAAGAAAGGCATTCGATTATGGGTGGGTGAGTACTTGTCTGGTTCTACCAATTCTAGTGGTTGGGCGGTGGCTAACCCATGGGCCCGATGGGGTTAGGCTAGAATCAGTAGAGTTTTAATAATAAAATTGATTAATAGGAATACGTTTAGAACTCGATTAGTTAAATAAAAGCCTGAAGACTTCTCTAATAAATAGATCAACGGCTGTGCCTGATTCAATTAGGAAAAAAGCATTGATTCCTTCAAGTTAAGTCTGTAATAGTTTCCCTTCTATCTGATTTAATCAAATGAAGGTTAGTTCAGTATCTTGACCTCATTAGAAAAATTTGTTAAGAAAAAAAAATGGTGGAATCGTCCCCATTTTTGAGGCATGGGAAATTTTCCCGGTTTCGGTTTTCGAAATGACCACCTGTTTAGTCTCATGCCCGGACATTCGAGGGCGAGGGCCCGATTGAGAAACCCTGCCCCATGCAAGAGGAAGCTACTTCTGATGTGCTACCATCCGGGAATCCGGTGCGCAAAGGGGGCAATGGGATCTCACACCTACTGAGGCCCTACTTAAGCTAGGGAAAGGGAAGTCACTTGATTGGGATGGGATATGTGTGGAATTATTCATTGCCTTTTGGCCTTCATTAAAGGAACTAGTATGGAATATATGGAGAGAGGCATTCAATATTGGTATCCTCAATAAAGGTCTAAAGGAGGGAGTGGTGAAACTTATCCCTAAATAGGCTGCATGGAATAGGTTTAACCATTGGAGACCCATATCTTTACTAACTCTATGATTTTGTACAAAATTCCTGCTAAAGTCATTGCCTTGAGGATATCCCTTGTTCTCCAAGAGATTGTGTCTAGGAAACAGTATGGTTTCATTAAGGGTAGATCCATATATGATAACATATTTGCAGCTATGTTAGGGAGGGATGTGGCTCAAAAGACTGATCAGAAATGCATTCTGCTTCAACTTGATTTGGAGAAAGCATATGATAGGATCCATTGGTCTTTTGTGGCAAGGGTAATGGAGAAACTGGGCTTTTGATTTAAGATGGTTTCCTCTATTTATGTCATTACGCTTGGGGGACACTCTAAACTGCTTTAAAATGGAAGACTTGTGGGAGGGTTTGAGGTCAAGATGTCTGTGAGACATGGATGCCCTCTTGCCCCCTTGCTCTTTACTATTGCCTCTCATCCCCTCATTGCGGCCCTTGAAGATGCCTATGGAAAAGGGAGGGTGACTGGACCAAAGCTAAGAAGTGGTGAGGAATTGGTAATTCAATGTTTTGCTGATGAATCATTGCTCTTCCTGAGAGCAAAGAATGATAGTTTGAGGCAGCCATGATCCATTATATGGGAATTTGCTAAAGCTTATTCGTCCAGATGCAACATTCATAAATCCAAGATCATTAGTGTGACTGAAGACAATGACTTTGACCTAGAAAGATGGGGATGTGAGGTAATTAGGAGAGGTCAAATAATTGGACACCTAGGAATTCCTTTTGGAGTGGAGGTGAAAAACAAACAGCTAAGTGATTGGGCCCTAGAGAGATTCATCCAGAAGCTGAAGATAGGGTGACCATTTGTAATGTTGTTTTAAATGCCTACATCATGTTCCAATGCCTAGTGCTTAACTTTGGTAAAAGTCAAGAAAATTATGGGGCCTGTAAGAGACTTTCTATGGAGAAATAGGAGTAGTAACATGAGAGTGGTAGCTTCGCTTTCCTAGGACAAATTGGGCATGCCAAAGAGTGAAAGAGGCATTGGTATCCTACATCTACCTTTAGGCAAAATATGGACTCTCATTTTTTTCCCTTAAGGATTTCCACACCTTTTCTCTCTAGAAAAATGGGCTCATGGTGAATTTTTTGCAAATCAAATCAAAAGGCGGATATTGCACATTTGGAATCTACTCATTGAGACCTTTCCAATGATATATAACATGATGGGAAATTTTGATTATTCAAGAAGTTCCCAAATTGGTGATGATCACCCTATCTACACTTTTGTGGCTTTTATTGAGAACCCCATGGGAACTAGACCAGTTGTGAAAATCTGGTTAACTGGAGAGGTCTTGGAGAAGCAATCACTACAAAATCAAGATACATTGTTTATAGTGATTGCACCAATACTCACGTTGGAAAAAGTGTTGCTACAAAAATGTCGGTAACATCGTCTAAATGTCTTCTATACAAACATAGGTAGTAACATCTAAAATGTTGTCCATATACATGTTGTTACCATCGTCAAAAATAGCGTGGCAAACTACATCGTTAAAATCACTAGTCCCCACATTCATTCTGACATGTATATGAACTCAAATAATGACAGACGCAGGTGTCTTTTGACGCTTATACCAATTAAAATACCAATAGATACATGTATATATATATATTTTAAGCATTATGGTGCATACAAGTACAATTCTATACCTATATACACCATTATGCTAAAATTTGAAGATTTTGTTGCATTCAAGTGAAATTTTACACACTTAAAGAATCACCACAAATAAAGATACATTGATGTACAAAATCAAGTTTCATTGCTTGATGTCAACCACAATGAGACATTGATCCAAATTGTATGATATGACTACTTATATAATAAATGTTTATACAAGAAAGTTATCGCATATGCAAGTGACCTATACATGCCCAAAAGGGGTGAAAAAAAGGATTTGTACAATTCCAAAACCAAAAAGATCTATACAATTTGAAAACTATGCTAGCTAAAGTAGGTGTGTAATCTACGAACTAGCCTCAACGGGGAGGGTTATGTACTGCTCTCTGCAAAAACAATGCAATACCCACAAATTAGCATATACAAACTTACCAAAAACCTCAAATTGGCATATGGCATGACATACTTACCGAAACCATACTTGTCCAATCTATATTTTCATTGTCATGCTCAATGCACTCAAGAAAGGCATAAGTTCCATGCTTGAATGCATAACACTCTTCCAACTTGGTAGCCTGGTGTCCAACCACCCTCTACTGCTGCATAGATGAAAACAAAACATATATAAAAACATACATTTATACACTAGTTAACATACAAACGAGAGGCTACAGAAAGCATGGATTCTTACAAAATACTCATAAGATGAGTCCCATCCACCGCTCCTGAGGTGCGAGTTCCCCATGCTCTCTAGTTGCTTTGCCGCTGCTCCCTCTTGCTGAGTATCATCAGGGGTTTTCAGCGTGCTTCCTCACCTCCTCATCCCATCTCTCTTGGTCAATGAAGCAAGGCTTTTCTCCCCCTCACCTCCTCATCCCATCTCTCTTGGTCAATGAACCAAGGCTTTTCTCCCCCCATTTTCACTGCTTGGGTGACATCAAAACTCTTGTGTTTCATACAATCTCTCGTGAGATTGCAAATCCACTTGTTAGGTACTTTCCTTGCTACTTGAGGCAGGCTTGAACTCACTCTTGAGTTGATTAAAAATTCTTGTTTTCTTCTCGGATGGAAGGTGGAGGAGTTTGGTTAAAGTTTCATGGGAAAATACTATTTTACATAGTTCCCTGACACGACTCTGCATCTCCTGACCATCATCAAGAACGACCTTCTCTTCCCACACAGTGTAAAGATGTTGATCTGCATTAGGGAGAGGTCTATTACCAAAACGTTGACTAGATCGACACGATGAGATGGGGGTGTTGGCCACACTCTGTATGGGTGGATGCTCTTGGAGGGGTTAATGCATCCATGGCACTACCGCCACCACAACCACCACCACCACCCCTACGATGCGTACCATGATTGTGGTTGGAGGAACGGCCTGAGGGTGGGGGGGTTGAGTAGGGGATGGTACGGGTGTAGGTGTGACTGTGGTCGTGGTTGACGATGGGCCTGCACTCGGGCTCACCATGGGTAAAATAGGCTCTAGCCATGGCTGCTTGCTCGGGGGTGGCTAGTGCAATGAAAGTCAAAATTGGTCAGAGCTCATGACACGTGGAGTGAGAAGATGTAGGGGAGAGGATAGGTTAAGCTCTTGCAAGAACACACACACTCACAAAAACCCTAGAAGAGAACACACAAGTTGAGAGGCTGAAAATTCTTCTTCTTGCTCACACAAGAAAAGAGGTCTACAAAGAAGATAAAATGATTAACACACATAATAGAGTATATACAAGTGGTCCATAATGTGAATATTCTAAGAGGAGTGGGTAGATGTGGACTAGTCAGTGTAGTCCAGCTGTATAATCTCTGTCTCAAAGATATGTCAATGCCATCTACCAAACCTGCCAATGATATAAATGTCGAACAATCATGCAAGTGCCTCGTGAGTGTTAGCTCACATTGAGCTTGACATCTCAAAACTCCCCCTAAAGATCAACTCCAGCTTATGAACTCCAAGCCTATCTCAAAATCTACAGAGTTTCTTAGCTCCCAAGGCCTTTGTGAAGTTGTAGCAACCTGATCATGTGTGTTGATGTAGGCCAAGTTGATGTTGCCTGCCAAGACTCTCTCTCTGATGAAGTGGTAATGCACCTCAATGTGTTTTGTTCGTGCATGAAAAACTGGATTCCTAGCCAACTATATATTTCTAAGATTGTCACCATATATGACAATCTTTCTCTCCACATGCAACCCCAAATCAGTAGTAGCTTATGTAACCAAGATACCTCACACGCTGTCACTGCAGCTCCTCTGTACTTGACAAGGCAACTGTGGGATGCGTCTTGCTGCTCCATGTCAAAGCAGCACTCCCCAATGAAAGCATAAATCCACTGGTAGATCTCCTGTCAAAGATTCTACTTACCCAATCTTCATCCGTGTACCCATATAGCTCCAATGGTACACCTACTACATAAAATAATGCATAATCGACAGTGGACCTCAAATACCGAAGCGTGTGTTGTACATTGCCAAGATGTGGTTTGCATGAAACCTGCATAAATTAGCTCTCTAAGCCAACAGTGTAGCTCAAATCTAGCCATCTGATCATGACATAGATCAAACTCCCCACAATCTTCCTGTACATAGGGGGATCCTCCAACATATAACCTACATCTGCACTAAGCTTGCCATTTTGATCTAATGGCAACGATATTGACTTACAATCAGCCATCCCATACTTGGACATGTCCAATTCATACTGTCTCTATGACAGCCAAATACCCTTAGGTGTGCGAATGACCTCAATTCCTAAAAAGAAGCACACATCTCCCAAATCCTTTATCTCAAACTTCCTTTTGAGAAGACTTTTCACATGCTCAATCGCTTCCAAGTTGTCACCCCCAATAATAAGATCATCCAAATATATGGTGATGATCACAATACCCTTATCACTCTTTCACACATACAAAGAGTGATCTGTATCTGCCATATGAAAACCAATAGTGACAAGATACTCAGCAATCTTGTCATGCCATGCTCGTGGATCTTGCTTCAGTCCATACAAGGCCTTACGAAGCTTACACACGTACTCTAGGTGACTTGTATCCTCAAAACCTAGTGGTTGATCCATATACACATCTTCTTGCAAGTCACCATGCAAAAATGCATTTTTGACATCCATCTGATGTAAAACCATCCTTTAGCTACAGCCACCGCAATCACAACTCTCACAATCACCATCTTGGCAACTGGGGCAAATGTTTCCTCATAATCAATCCCATATGTCTGCGCATATCCTTTGGCTACAAATCTAACCTTGTACTTGCTTATGCTACCATCAATGTTATATTTCACCTTATACACCCACTTACACTCAATAGCTTTCTTGCCTTAAGGCAATGGCACCAAACCCTAAGTCTCATTTCCATACAATGCATCCATCTCCTCATCCATAGCTTTCTCCCAAATCACATTTCCAATAGCCTCATGAAAACATGTGGGTTCTACAGCGTATACACAACTTTTGCCATATATGCATAGTGATGTGCCAGATAACCATCATAGGTAAACCTTTGCACATGATTTTTGACTCTTCTAGATCTTCGTAACTTTGCATTCATGGCTTCCATAGCCTTCTTCACACGAGGTGTCCTCATTGTTGGAATCCCAAGCTCCTCATCAAGGCTCATCTCCGAGCCACTAGAATCTCTATCAACAAGAGAATGCCCTGCAAAAAGGTCACGCATACCAAGGGGTTCAACCACTTTCTCTTTGCCTTTATGTGATGTACCAGCCATTTTTTAAGGACTAGTATTATGACGCAGCCTGCCACTCCATGGTCTTTCAATAAAACCGCTGGATGAGGACTCTCCTAATCCACTCAATGACTGTGATTGCTGACTTGCATTCTGTGCAACCACATTTCCACTTACATCAGCCCCAACAACATCCTTTTCAGCAGTATACTAGCTACTCATCTCATCAAATACAACATCCTTGCTTACCCTCAATTCACGTGTACCAGCATTATAATATCTATATCCCTTTTGCTCAAGGGAATATCCAATAAACACACATTTTTTTGCTTTTGGATCTAGCTTGGTACGTAACTCATCTGGCACATGCACATATGCAATATATCCAAAAACTTTCAAGTGAGACAAATCAGGTTTCTTGCCCAGTAAACTCCTCCGGTGTTACATCATGTATAGATGTAGTAGGGTGGTCCTGTTCATAATATAAACTATTGTAGACACAGCCTTATCCCAATAGCTATGTGCAATGTTCTTCTCAGCCCCATCAATGCTCGTGCTATCTCTGGAATGTGTCTATTTTTTTGCTCAACAACTCCATTTTGCTACGGAGTGTATCTACATGTAAATTATCTCTGAATGCCATTCTTTTGTAAGAATTTAGAGAACTCATTAGAGAAGTATTCTCCCCCTCCATCTGACCTTAGGTACTTCACATGCTTTCCTGTCTATTTTTGAGCCATGATTATGAAATTCTAAAAATGAGTGAACACTTCACTCTTCTCCTTCATAAAGTACACCCACACTTTCCTCGTGTGGTCAATGAATGTTACATAGTACCTGCAACCACCCATAGACATAGTTTTTGCAAGACCCCAAACATTTGAATGCACAACATCTAGTACATTCCTACTCACATTTTTGTCATGTGGAAATACATGTTTTGTTTACTTTCCAAATTGACATGCTTCACAAAATTTATGCATACCTTCAACTTTAAACTTAGACAGCCCTGTCACAATTTTTTTAGTCTGCATAGACTTCATTCTTTGCACATTGACATGCCCAATTCTCTTGTGCCAAATGTCTGTATCTTCAACAACTCTTGAACCATTTGCAAACATTGAAACACTCACTTCACGCATATTTACATTCAATGTAAACATTCTGCCCACTCTGTTGCCTTTTGCAACCAACCTGCATTTATCTTTAAAGTCTTCTACATAACAGCCACCATAAGGGTTCAACTGAACATGCAAACCCTGCTCAATCATCTGGCCAACATAATCCAGATTCTTTGTAATGTTCAGAACATGAAGTACATCTGCAAAGTACTTTACCTTACCATCCTGCATAGACAATGGCACGTCCCCAACATGGGCAATTGGATGAGCAGTGTCATCTCCAGTTTCAACAAAACCTAGTCTTTCAAGACTCTTCATTTTCTTCAACCACTCACCATGACTTGTCATGTGGTTTGAAGCACCTAAATCAACATACCACACATCATCCTTACATGATGCTACATCATTTCCGAACACACCATTAACCACATGTTGCATAACAAAAAACCTCTCATTATCATTATTTCTTCTAGAGGATGCATAGTTGTTTTGCTGCACTTTCCCATTTCGTATATCACTCTTTTTCTTATATCAATCTATTTGCACATGCCTAGACTTACCACAATAAAAATAGCCTCGTGTAGCATTATGCTCCCTTTGCCAATTACCACGACCTTGTTGACTCCTCCTGTCTCTAAAGTGGCCTCTTCCACCTGTATGTTGTTGTTGTCAATCCTGGGAATGTTGCTGCTGCTGCTGCTGACCATAATTTTGATTACCTGTTTGGCCACCACCTTGGCCACATCCACGACCTCTACCTCATCCTCTACCTGCACTTATGTAGAAGTCCTGTTGCTCTGAACTGTTTCTGCTTTGTGAAGACTGTTGATCTTCACCGAGGTTCTTCTCTTTAATGATCAGCATTGACACCAAATCTGTGAAGTTGGGAATGTTTTCCCGAGTCTAAATAGATATCTTGAACGCCTTGTATTGTGGCCCGAGACCATGGAGACACACTTTCACCTTATCATCATCATCAACAGAAACACCAATTGATGCAAGGGATTCCACAATTCCCTTGATCTACAAAGCATAATCATTCATAGACATATTCTTCTTTTCCACAGTATGAAACTCATTCTTCTATTGAATTTTTCGTGCCTTGGTGTTGGTTTCATACAGCTTCACCAAGATGTCCCATGCCTCCCTAGATGACTTGGCATCCTGTATATGCCCAATCATAGTGTCCTGTATACTGATAGAAAGATAATACATGACTTTCCTTGCTCCTTGATTCCAATCCTTGAACACTTTTATATCTACACAGTAGTTAGATTAATCTCCACTATCTTTGGTGCCTCTTCATGTTCACCTTCAATGTAGTCCTAGTAACCTTTTCCCATTATGAAATTTATCAATCTAAACCTCTAAGCATGGAATTTGTTCTTGTTAAGCTTCTCTGCTACAATCTGGTTTATTCCATCATTTGACATGTTTTCTGTAACACGAATTTACCAACAACAACACTCGTGCTTGACCTGCACAAATTATTATATTCTTACAGCGGTACTATACTGCACCCAAACTGTCACAACCAGTGACCTTACTTTGCATACATACACACAATGGCAACTTTGAGACCTCTTTGCAACATACAACACAGTGTCTGCATAATCAATTCCCCTTCCTATAGTTCCAAAAACAAAGTTCTATAGAGAATCGAAACTTATCCGCAATACTTGTGAATGTCTGCGAATTGAAAAATGGAGGTCCAAAATCACCCAAAATGCGTTTTTGGCTAGGAAAAAATTATCCAAAGGACAAAAGGACAATATAGTTGCCCTGCAGCTCTCCTCTCTACAAAGAAAGCTCCTCAATTGGAATGCATTTGTCGGGCTCCCGAAGAGCTCCCGACAACAAGGGTGTAGTAGCCAGCACAAAGAGGAAAGAGTAGATGAAGCTCTTACCCTTGTACCTCTTCCTGTGCTTCTCTTGCTTTGCTACTCAGCCCTTAGCATGAACCAAGCTCTGATACAATGAAAAGATGTAGGGGAGAAGAGAGCTTGAGCTCTTGCAAGCACACACACACTCACAAAAACCCTAGAAGAGAACACACAAGTTGAGAGGCTAAAAATCCTTCTTCTTCTTCACACAACAAAAGAGGTGTACAAAGAAGATAAAGTGACTAACACACATAATAGAGTATATACAAGTGGTCCATAATGTGAACACGCTAAGAGGAGTGGGTAGATGTGGACTAGTCAGTGTAGTCCAGTTGTAGAATCTCTGACAAAGATATGTCAGTGCCAGCTACCAAACCTGCCAGTGATATAAATGTCGAACGGTCATGCAGACGCCTCATGAGTGTGAGCTCATGTTGAGCTTAACATCTCAACATGGAGTAAGTGAGACGATTGGTTGGGGGATAGTAGGTGTTGATCTGCATATGTGCATGGATATGGTTATGTAGGTGGATATGCAAGTTAGGAGCAAGATCATATGAACATGTGACATGCAACAAATATAATTTTAAAAAAATGAATAAGACCAGAGGGCTTACCTCTAAGATTAGTTGTCAAAGTTCATGCATCACAAAAACATAAAACCCAAATTAATCAGCTACATTTTAAAAGCACAAAATCAAAATAATACGAAGAGATAAAGGAGAGAAAAAGGGGCTTACCTCTGAGAGATTAGGGATAGATAGTAGAGATATACAACCTACAAAAAGAAAGCTTAAAAAAAAGATTAGAACACTATGCAAGTGTAAGAAAACATGAAAGCAAGAAAGATGGTGGTGTAGGAGAGTGCAGAGATGTAGGAGAGAGAGAGAGAGAGAGAGAGAGGACAACCAAAAGGTCATCGAGAGGAAGGGGGGTTTAAGATATGAAACCTCCAAAAAAAAACCCAAAAAAAAGAGTTCGGACATTAAATCTGTAAGAAATCGTGAAGGAACCAAGATGCTAGTGTAAGAGAGTGTAGGGATGTAGGAGAGAGACAGAGAGAAGACATGCAAATAGGGGGGGTGGGAGATTAACTTATCGTGCACAAAAGAAGAGAACCGAAAATGAGAAAAATAGAGTTCGTGTTCGGCTACGTAATTTTTTCCACTGTTGTCAGAATATAAGTCAGTGTGATCGTCAATAAAAGCATCCCTAAAAACGTTTATACAATTGTCGGTATATTAGTCCGAACGTGTGTCCAGAATATTATCGACACCCTTAAAAATGTTAGTTATGATGAGTTTTACGACATACTTTCCAACAACAAAAGATATTATATTATAAAAATGTATACAAGCTTTGAAATTTCCCGCCTCGACACCTTTCCCATTAGAATTCAAACTTTGGCCGACGAGACTATGGCCTAATATATAAAGATCCATTCCTCCCTTCGCAAAAAACATAAATTCACAATCATGGATGGTGTGAACACTACAAACACGTCAGGACACCCGAATGTAGAGGGGAAATGCTTGTGCCGTTGCAATCTGTGCATTGCAATCTGTGCAAGTACCAAATCTCTTGATGATGAAGAATTTGCAATGACCATGTAAAGAAAAATGGTATATTTCCAGTTGAGCACCTAAATGAATTACTTGGTGTTGTGAAAGTGTTTCCTTAAAATGAGCAATAGATTGATTACTTGGACCTTAAACCCGAGCAGAGTACTAGACAGATAACGACACAAGTAAGTACTAGTCATCCTTATGTTGAAGAAGAAACTATGGTGGACTCTCTGATATATTCGGAGCAAGACATGGATGACATGATAGACGCCCTATATGACACAAGGGATATTGAGCGAGAAATAACACAGGAGATGGGAGGTGTCCATCGAAGTATGGATTAGGCCTCCAACAGAAGAGAAAGAGTTGTGTAGGCTGGCTCGTATGCCTCTGTATCATGGTGCATGTATATCTATTTTGCGTACATGCCTCGCAATTCTAAACTTGCAATGAATCTTTGGATGGTCGGATACTAGTATATCAAAACTTTTTGCGTAAGTACGTATCACCGTTTCCATTTTAAATCTCTTTCTTTTACCTTTTTTAAATCAATATGACAGGTCATTGAGAGATCAAATATTGTCAGAAGGCAACCAGATGCCTCTGGACTTTACGTGTGCAAAATCCATATTACAATCCATTAGTGTGGGCTACAATTCCTACCACGCTTGTCCAAATGATTGTGTTCTTTATCAGCACAAGCATGCATGCATTGCCCAATGTCCACAGTGTGGAGAATCCAGATATAGGAAAGATGTCCAAGGAGAAAGGGTTCCTGCAAAAGTACTCAGGCATTTCCCTATCATTCCATGGATTCAAACCATGTTCAAGTGTAAATTCTATGATGTCTTGGCATCAAAACACTAGATCCACGTACAATGTTATGCGTGTGCTAGGCTGATTACCCTGCATAGAGACAAATTGAAGAGAAGTGGCCAGACTTTAATGAGGAACCTCATAATATTCGTCTCGGGCTAGCTATGGATGGTGTGAATCCATTTGGTCTTAAAATTTCAACATGGAGCACATGGCCAGTTTGTCTTGTGAACTGCAATCTTCCAGTGTGATTAGCAATAAAGAAGTGACATCTTTTTCTCTCATTAATAGTCCCTAGGAAGTACAAGGTAGCCAACATGGATGTGTACTTAGCCTCATTAATAGAGGAGCTACAAAGTTTTTGGGAAGGAATTGATGTTCATGACATGTCACAGAGGTTTGAACAAAGGGAGTTCTCATATTACGAAGAATACTAATGTGGACTATGCATGATTGGCCAAGCTACGGACTATTGATATATGTGTGGATAGTTGTGTAATATTATTTGTTTTAATAGAGGACTATCAATCTCTGGATACAATGCATGCCTTTTGTGTGGACTTAGACTAGATTATCCTCATTCAAGAGGCTTGAGAAAGATGGTGTATGAGGGTCACAAGAAGTATCTACCAGAGAACCATGAGCTACGTGAGGGCTATTTGGTGTAGCCTCCTCCTACACTAAAGGCAAGCGATTGGAAGAGAGCATGGGAGGACAACAAATGGTCTCCACCCCCTAGAATGAAGCGACTATCCATATTTTACTGACTACCATATTGGGAAGGTCTTCTAATTAACCATTTTCTTGACCCAATGTATATTTTTATAAATATAGCCATAGCGCTTTGGAAGACTATTAATGGGGTCACAGAGAGCGAGGGCCAAAGGGAGGATTTACAAATAAGTGATCATATGCGACACACATGGCCACAAACCAAAGGTGATGGTAAGTTGCTATTACCTAAAGCTCCTCGGTATTGACAAAAGAAGATAAAGATCAAGTCAAGAAGTGCACTTTGGAGTTTCATACTTTGATCGGATGTATGCACTGCCTAAAGGGGGCGTTTACAAAGGATAACAAGCTCTCTGACTTAAAATCACATGATTGGCACAAGTTCTTGCAATTTGTCTTGCCTGTGGTCATAAAAGGTTGTCTCACCGACAACATAAGGGATACAATATACAAGATTGGCACTGTGGTGCGTTGGATTTCATTGAAGGAGATAAGAAAAGACACTTTGGAATTAGCCCGCTTAAATGCCATAGAATCAATTGCATTGGTGGAGAAGTTTCTCCCAACCAGCATCTTAACCATAAAAATGCATATCCTAGTTCATGTTGTGGTGGATGAAGTGGGTGTGGCAGGGGTCGTCCATTCACGTTGGATGTTCTTTTTGTAGAGGTTCATAAAGATTCTAAAAGGGCTTGTTCGTCAAAAGAGCTCACCTAGAGGGAAGTATGGCAATGGGATGGCTTGTACAAGAATCCCTCATATACATCACAGAGTTTCTTAGTACCATAGACCTTGAAATGCCTAAACTATGGTCAACGGAAGAGGATGATAGGGGAGTTGGAGAACAGCCACAAGGATAAGGGATTGAGAGAAGCATGGATGTGGCCTTACGAGATAAGATCAATAAATTTTACATCTTAAATTCAAAGAGTATGCAAAAGTGGATCGAGCAGCATGGAGAGGCCAAGAACGAAAGGAATCAAGCTCATCAAGCTTTTCAAAGGAGTCGAACTACAACTCGCCAACCATACCCTTCATTGCTTGCTATACTTCTAGACTTTCCATCAAGTAGATGGCTCCAACAAACCTTACAAGACACAAAACTTTGTGATAAAGTTATTATGGAGGATGAGGAAGTTGCATACGGTTGTGACTACTCGCTGCGTGTAGGTGATTTCATTCATTCAAAGTCTTGATATGTTCACATGTTTTCCAAATATTATTTACAGCTTCTCCTTAATCTAACGATGTGTTATTTTCTTTTATTACCAAAAATTTGCAACACTGTGGTCACATGGATGCCATTTTCGAGTGCAGTGGATCGATAAGAAGAGAACAACATTCAATTGTGGTATTAAAGCAAATTTCTGCAGGAAAGAAGGACTAGTGCAAGTGATTCAAATACAGATGTGAACATGCTCGATTACTTTGGAACCATCCTAGATATCATCAAGGTTGGCTTTAGAAAGTTTCATATGTTTATCTTTGATGTTACGTGGTTCAAGGTAGTCACAACAAGAGCTCATGCAACCATATGAAGAGACAGATTTCCAGATTAGTTCAAGTGGACTCCACAAAGATATGGAAAGACCAAAAAGATAGATTTTTACTGCCAGAGAATTGTGAGCAAATAATATTTAAGGAGGACCCAAGAGATCTAAGATGGTGGTTTGTAATCCAAGTGGCACCACATAGTATACAAATATATGAAGACATGGAAATAGATGGAGATGAAGTAGATATTGGTGTGGGCTAACAAGATAAAGTTCCACTACATGTTGAAGTACAACAAGAGAAAGGGTTAGAAGAAGATACTATAGAGATCAAACAATTAGACACATGAGATGTTTCAGACACAGTAGACGGTGATCTTGACGAAGAGCCAACAACAAATGAGGAACCAGAGCTAGAGCTAGAAGATTTAGAGGCCTACATAGATGCATCATCTATTCTCACACGATTTTAAGATGGAGGGATTTTCCTTGCAATAGATCTCTTTGGGGCTAATGATCTTTCTCAAGATGAGAGAGTTGATAATAATCAATTATGATTTTGTAAACATGCAAATATTCTCACATGTTATGATTTGATGGAAATGTATTTATTGGTTTCATTTAGTTTTACAAGTATTTTTAAATACAAAGAGTGAAAAAGAAACATATATATTTGTAAGGATATAAATAAGGTTTTAAAAAAACAATTTTTGACTTTCATTGTGCCACATTTTTTAAGACGACAATTTCTTACGGACATTTTTACTGATGCTAATATAGAAAGCATTATAGACATATATTTGGATGCCACGACAATCATCAAAACATAGGCATCGTGTAGTAGTGAATCTCCCAAGGGCTGCAATTCTAAAGCCATGATGATTGCCTGTATGGTGGAGCACAACATTTTTGGCCTTAAATCGTTTAGGAGGAATAGTTATAAGGATTGGTTGTCTTGTATGGTGGGGTTAGGGGGGGTGTCTATAGTGGGGTGAGATGACCATTCTTTAAAAAAATCTTAAACCTTGTATAGTTTCAAATCACCCTAATGGTACGGTTCATGTAGTTTAGATCCATATTGGGGGTGAGAGGCTATGGGTGGTGAATGTGTATGGAGCTCACAACTATAAAGTAAGGTGTGGAACGTGGGAATGGATCTCCAACCTAGATATTCACGGCCCTTGCATCCTGATGGGGGACTTCAACATGGTTGAAAGGCATTCAAAGAGTTGTGGGGGAAACACTATACTGATGGGTCAATAAAAAAGGAACTGGGAAGAGTTGAGGGGAAAAATGGAGCTTGCTAATGGGTGGAGCATGGGCAACTAGGGATTTGACCCTGGCCACTGACCCTGGCAACACTTATTTCAGTCTATAATATTATGCCTCTTTCTCCAGAATTGAAAGAGTATTCTTTAGCCAGCAAGCTGTATGGGTTCCTCACACCCTAAAGGTTGAAATTGACCCTTGCACTACCTTATCTAACCACATGCCCTTAAAGTGGGAATGGTATGTGAAATACTAGGAGGAGGAGAAGCTGAACCAATTTCCTAAAAGGAAATTAAGGGTCAACAATCTTGTGCTCAAGGATGATTTGTTTACAGCCTACATTGAAGAATCCATTAGTAGATTAAGAGAGAGAGGGAACAAGGAAGGTTCATGTGGAGATCCTTTGCCAATGATATGCGGGAAACTATCAGAAGGGTTGGGAAATTGAGAGTCAATGAGAGAAGGTAGGAAAAGAGAAGATGGAGTGAACAACTAGAGGCTCTTCAAAGGAAAAGTCAGGTTGGGAAATTGATTGAGGAAGAGATAAGCCTTTATACTAGATCTCAAGAATGCTTTAAAAATGAAGATGACAAGCTTGCCAATGACGGCCTTGGAGGATAAAGAGGGAGAACGTGCAACACTAGGAAAAAACTTGATAGATACTTATTTAGACTAGTAGAAGTTAAAGGAAATATGTAACTGGTGGGACAGATCAGGGATGAAAAAGGGCGAAACTTGGGGGAGATTGACTAGGTAGCAAAGAGATGGGTGGAGTTCCTAGGTTTTACTTTAAGCTTGAAAGAAGATTGTTAAAAAAAAAGGTTCTAAGCTAAGAACAAACTTTTAGGATTGATCAACCAGAGGGTGGATGCAAAAAAGGCTAGATGGCTAGACAGAGAGGTGGAACTACATGATTGCTGGCTAGCCCTACTTAAGCTAGGGACAGTGAAGTCCCTAGGTTGGGATGGGCTATCTGTGGAATCCTTCATTGCCTTTTGGCCTTCATTAAAGGAATTGGTATGGAACATATGTAGAGAGGCATTCAATATTCGTATCCTAGATAAAGATCTAAAAGAGGGAGTGGTGAAACTTATCCCCAAACAGGCTCCAAGCAATAGGTTTAACCATTAGAGACCCATAACTTTAGTAACTATGATTTGCAAAATTCTTACCAAAGTCATTACCTTGAGGATCTCTCCTATTCTCCAAGAGATTGTGTCTACGAAACAATAAGGTTTCATTATGGGTAGATACATATATGATAACATATTTGCAGCTATGTTAGGGAGGGATGTGGCTCACAAGACTAATTAGAAATGCATTCTGCTTGAGCTTGGTTTGGAGAAATCATATGATTGGATCCATCGGTCTTTTGTGGTGGAAAGGGTAATGAAGAAAATGGTCTTTGGATTTAAGATGGTTTACTGTATTTATGCACTCACCCTTGGGGGACACTCTAAACTGCTTTTAAATAGAAGACTTATGTGAGGGTTTAAGGTCAGGAGGTCTGTGAGATGGGGATGCCCTCTTTCCCCCTTGTGCTGCTGTTTGCTATTACCTCTCATCCCCTCATTGTGGCCCTTGAAGATGCCTATGAAAAAGGGAGGGTGACTAGACTAAAGTTGCAAAGTGGTGAGCAACAGGTAATTCAATGTTTTGCTCATGAATCATTGCTCTTCCTGAGAGCAGAGTGATAATTTGAGGAAGCACTATCCATTATATAGGAATTTGCTGAAGGTTTTGGGTCTAGATGCAACATTCATAAATCCAAGATCATAAGTCTGACGGAAGACTGTTAACCCATGGCGGACATTGAGACGTACTATGTTTTACGTCATTAATTTAAATATTCTGAGTCATGGGCCGGGCTTGTCGGCACCATATGTTAAGGATAAAGGGATTGGGTGATCGCCGATGAGAGGCGCACCTTGGATATCAGTAGGATAAGGGTTAAGGTCGGCCGGCCATGTATGGGCGCCCAAGTGTGAACGGCCAAGTCACCTATATGAGTCGAATGTAACCCTAAAATCCTCATTCTCATGTGTTGTGAATAGAAGAGTGCTCTTGCCTTATCTCTTTGGTTTCCTTCTCCTGCGTGTGTGTGTGAGAGAGAGAGAGAGAGCGTGAGAGAGCGATCGAGCGCACTGTGTAGCGGCACGGCGGCGGCGGTGAGGCGGTAGAGCGGCGACGGCGGCTCCTCCTTCACGGTTGCGACGCGGGAATCCTTCAAGGCAGCGGTTGAGCGGTGAGTGACACACCCTTTGGCATTCTGTTAGAGCTTCCTTCCCTGGTTGTATGCTTGCAGCCATTCGTGGCTCGCATACGGTGTCCGGCAAGTCCCCAGCTACGACCTGTGCGGCAAAAGCGCACATTTTTGGCGCCGCTGCCGAGGAGTTGCCCTGCACCAAGCTCTAGTTTGCAGCTCGGCTACTGCGTGAAGTTTAATCTACACTGTAGGAAAGCAACTGTGTGTTTGTTGTTAAGGTGTTTCTGTGTTTTGCAATCTGTTTCTGCAATTTGTCTGTTGCATTTCTTTTTCTTTTGTTATATGTTCGCTCCGCGTGTGGGCGTGCATCTGTTATCTGGTTTCTGCGTGTGAGAGGGATTTCTGAATCCCCAGATCTGTGCTGTGTGTGCGAACTGCGCCGCGGCCAAGGTTGAACCCTAAGAAAACCCCTGTCTCAGGAATTCTGCACACTCCGGTTGCTTATGACAAGGGAACCATAATTCAAAGCTTTTTGGTTATGCCTGCTGGTACCATGGAAGGGACTGTAATCTTAGGGCGCAAATGGATGATGGCCACCAAGTGCAATATCGATTGGGCAACCAGACAAGTCACAACGCAAGAACCAACACTAGGTCTGATCGCTCAAAATCCCGCACCTAAGTCATCCACTCAAATATTAGATAACAAAAAATCACAAAGTCCAGTGGCAAAACCATCTTCGATTGTTGGCCACCCCTCTAACGCTTCAATGCCAAGAGTGGAAACAGGCAAGGTGGTCCCTAAAGCTTCGCTTACTATGCCAAAGAGTACATACAAATGGGTCCCCAAAGCTTCGTTAACAGCTACTTCCCCTGCTCAATCTCGTTCAACCACCAAGAAGCCTCATAAAAGGAAAGCAGCTACCCACCCGAGAAAGGGCAATGTAACATCGCGATGGATCCCTAAAAAATTATTAGTAGCCCAAGGGTACTACGAGGGGAATGACCAGATTTGGGTCCCTAAACATAAGGTGAATCCCTCCACATCTCCTATAAAACCTTGCAAACCAATTGTTGCCACCCCAATGACAATTCAAGACCGTGGTAAGGGAAAGGTAACAGAGTGCTCCGCACCACTTCCAGAGTTAGTTTGGATTCCCAAACGATATCGATCATTACCACCTAGCTCAGGAAGGGGGGAGCCACATGAAGCTTCTAGCTCCTCATGCCAGGCACACAATCATATAGAAGTTTCTACATGCTCTACACCTACTCTTGTCAACACCCAACAAAAAACCGATGAGTCTACGTCTCCCCTTGTAATAGTATCGTCGAAAACCATTTTCTCCATTCGTCAATGGGAGCGTACACTACCATCTCTACAATTGGATGTGGCCACAAGGGTCATAAAAAGCTATCTGCCCACATCACAACCTATGACCCGCTGGACAAATTGGTTCCAAGACGCTGCAACATCATTGCAAATAATATGATCTACCCAAGGAAAGGGGGAGCATGTACTCACGCTCGACATTCTAATGCTTCCTCCTTAACCTTCTCCCCTGACCATGTAATTGCCAAATTCAAGGGGATGTATATATATAGCTTCATACATAAACAAAACAAAGTAAACAAAATAAAAAAATAGTAAAAAGAGCAAGAGCACGTTAAGAGCAGAGATATCCGTATACAATCAAGAACTAGATTGACCTGTAACAAACCTACTGATGCTATATCTGTGTTTGCAGATATGGCAGATGCACGATCATCATACACTTCAACCACTCCTACCTTTGGTGAGAGGTATCATCTGTACCTTTCTCAGATATTCCACATGTGCTATCCTGTAATTGAAACTGAATGGGATCATATAGATGTACTAGCCAATGAGGAAAATGTTGAGGAACTAGAATGGCTAATTCGCCTATTGACCATGACTGACCCCTACTCCGTAGAGGACATATCCCCGATAGCCCAATGCTTTCCCTTTCCACAAGATGACTATCCTCGCATGGTTATATTCTTGATGAGTCTATGTGGATGGGAAAATGAAAAGGAAATATCTGATGATGATGAATGGACGGATGAAACTCATGGCACTACTGAGGTTGATTTTATTTATTTGGATGATGCGGATAGAGGCTTAGCCTTAGGGCTAGAGCCAGGACTCTACAACATCCTCTTACCGTATCCTCAGTAGTAGTGTGGTGACTGGTAGGTAGGTTAGTGTTTTCTAGTTTTTTCTAGTTTACATTCTTTAAACGAGTCTTTGATTTTCCACACTGATGTGCCTCTCGAGGTATAGTGCTTGTTAGTTGATTGTACAGGTTAAAAAGTTTGAGGTGGGTTCGCTTTCAAGTCCTGAGACTGCCGCAACGTTCATCAAAATATATCTACATCAAATTGCAAGCTGTCTCGTCAAATCAAGGAGATCTCCAATTCCAGGTGTAATTCTTCCATACCCACTCTCTTTCGTTTTTACTGTTCAATTAATTTCATAAACTATAAGGCATGACCACATGGAAATTGTCAATGTACTACTTAGTTTTTGAAGTTGCTTGCATGCTAGTGTAAATCATTAATGAGCTTAACTTTATTGGAAATATTCCTAGGCAGCATGACGTCTTTAGTTAACCTTGGAATACGATTGTCTTAGGTCTAAGGTCAAACCATCTTAATGTTTGAACACCTGGCTGTGTGTGTGTTGACCTCTAGGACATAGCTTTTACCCCTTGTCGAAAGGATGTAAGAACACATTTTAGTTCAGGAGCGAAGATCAAAAGAAACTTTATAAAAAAAAAAAAAAACAAGCCTACAATAAATGGCAATACAAGTCTATGATGTGCTTTAATGTTGGCCTATCGCCTTATTGATACTTGGTAGGCGAGGAGTATTCTACTCCAGACCGATGCCTTCGTTGGTAGGGGGTAGCCTTGCCTAAAGTGAGCTAATAGATTCCTAGATAATGCCAGGATCGATGTTAGTTTTGCCTTAGGAAGGTCGCCATTGTGTATAAAAATTGTCACGTGTGTGAAGAAATAAAGGCAAAAGGCTCCTATAACTCTGATGTTTCTTGTGTCCCTAGACGCGTGGTATTAACTTGTTCTTAGAGTAGACACAGTGTGGTCATCTGTTTCTTTATTAAGCTTGGTTATTTTCCTTGACTTAGGCCAGTTATATAAACCTTGATTAACCTTTGACACCTTGCTAACTCTTGAATTCCTTTCAATAATTTTAAACTCCTATTAATTTGCTACACTAGCTCATTCATGTGACCCTTAAACTAAGTTCTCATAAGCAATATCCATTGTGGTCTAACATGCTTGAATTTATACACTTTATATCTTTTGAATTCCAGCATACTTTCACTCTTTTCCCTGTTTTGCAGACGGTCAACCACAACAACCCTATCGAGCTTACCATACCATAGCTTCCGAGGACGGAATCTACATCAGGAAGGGGGGCATGTTAACCCATGGCGGACATTGAGACGTACTATGTTTTACGTCATTAATTTAAATATTCTGAGTCATGGGCCGGGCTTGTCGGCACCATATGTTAAGGATAAAGGGATTGGGTGATCGCCGATGAGAGGCGCACCTTGGATATCAGTAGGATAAGGGTTAAGGTCGGCCGGCCATGTATGGGCGCCCAAGTGTGAACGGCCAAGTCACCTATATGAGTCGAATGTAACCCTAAAATCCTCATTCTCATGTGTTGTGAATAGAAGAGTGCTCTTGCCTTATCTCTTTGGTTTCCTTCTCCTGCGTGTGTGTGTGAGAGAGAGAGAGAGAGCGTGAGAGAGCGATCGAGCGCACTGTGTAGCGGCACGGCGGCGGCGGTGAGGCGGTAGAGCGGCGACGGCGGCTCCTCCTTCACGGTTGCGACGCGGGAATCCTTCAAGGCAGCGGTTGAGCGGTGAGTGACACACCCTTTGGCATTCTGTTAGAGCTTCCTTCCCTGGTTGTATGCTTGCAGCCATTCGTGGCTCGCATACGGTGTCCGGCAAGTCCCCAGCTACGACCTGTGCGGCAAAAGCGCACAAAGACAATGACTTTGATTTGTACACTTGGGAATTCCTTTTGGAGTGGAGGTGAAAAACAAACAGCTAAGTGATTGGGCCCTAGAGAGATTCATCTAGAAGTTGAAGAGAGGGTGACCATTTGTAATGTTGTTTTAATTCCTTTTGGAGTGGAGTGGAGGTGAAAAACAAACAGCTAAGTGATTGGGCCCTAGAGAGATTCATCTAGAAGTTGAAGAGAGGGTGACCCTTTGTAATGTTGTTTTAAATGCCTACATCATGGTCCTGTGCCTAGTGCTTAACTTTGGTAAAAGTTAAGAAAATTATGGGGCCTGTAAGGGACTTTCTATGGAGTAATAGGAGTATTAGCATGAGAGTGGTAGCTTGGCTTTCCTGGGACAAACTGTGTATGCCAAAGAGTGAAAGAGGCATTGGTATCCTACATCTACCGTTAGGCGAAATATGGACTCTCATGTTTTCCCCTAAAGGATTTTCACACCTCCTCTCTCTAGAAAAATGGTCTCATGGTGAATTTTTTTCAAATCAAATCAAACATTGGTGGAGATTGCACATTTGGAATCCATTCATCGAGACCTTTCCAATGATATATATCATGATGGGAAATTTTTATTATTCAAGAAGTCCCCAAATTGGTGAAAACGTGGCATGTTACATGCCCGTTGTGAGGTGAAAAAAAGAAAGAAAACCCTGCCTCTATAGCCCTTCCACCTCGCAAACTTGGATACAACAAACACAACGGGGCACCACCAGCCCGGCTGGAACACTCTCTCACCATTCGCCACCCACCCACACCATAAAGACAACTCAAAACCACAAAAGACAGATGATAATTCAGCAAAACACACAGCACCATACACACTGTATAAACACAGCAAATACACCAAAGACCAGGACTCTGGCCAGGGTTTACTGCCAAGGGAATACACCCTTGCGTCTGACAACCAAGCCTCTGTCTCCCGGTCCCTGTAATCTCCAGAGGGCGCCCACACCAACTAACCCTTCTTCACTTCCTCTGTAGCCCGGCTACTCTCTGTCCCCAGCTGCTACCTGCCAGGTGTCATAAGGCGAGTCCCACTATCTCCAGCCCACACATCAGCACCTCTATTGCAGCCAACACGCACAAAAAACCAAGGCTCTCTCTCTGGTCAGTATCCACGCATTGCCTACAATCATCACCCACACAAGACCAGCTACTCCTCTTCAGAAGGCGCCCACACCAGCTAACCTTCAACTCAACAGCTCCCACTCTCTGTGTGTCGTCAGCAGCTTCACCAACCACCAGAGCCTTGCACAATCCTCAGCACCACAAACCACTGCTCAACGCAGCATCACCATCTGCATCCAGCCCAAGCCACATCTTCAGCCCTTGCTAACAGCCCGACTCTCTGCTTCCACAATTGGCACCTTCTTTCACTTATGTAGCCAACCGCTACACATCCAAAACCCCAAACCCTCCGTTGCGGCCAACGTTACCCCAGGGACCTCCCCTTGATCACATGACAGCCACCTGCGTTCTCTTTGAGGGCTCTCCTCTGCAATATCACCCCCAGCTCTCCACAAGGTGGCCAATTCTTCCTTCACCACCTCTCTTCGCAACCACTTCAGCGCTCTTTACACACTGTAACGCCAGCCCTCTTTTGTCTGTCTCGCCAGCTCTCCCACACACGCTGCAGCCACGCCTGCCTGCTCGACCACACTCTTCTTTCACACGGGAGGCCCCACCACCTATTGCAGCCCGTCAGTCGCTACTACCAGCTGCGCATCACCAAGGCACTTTCTTTCGCTGCAATTCAATCAGAGCCCCCTTCACACGATCACCTCCAGCCGGTCTCTGCTACCTGTCCTTGTTCACAGCTGCTGCAGACTTTCCTGCCCGGCCATCCTCTACTTTTGGACCCCGGTGGCGCTCTGTGTTTGCACCTGCGGCTCTCCCTCTTTGTATCTCACCACGCTTCTGCTCTCCCCTCAGCCCACACGTCGGCGTCTCCACCAGCAGCACTGCGGCGGCTTTAGCTCACCAGCCCGTCGCCCTCTCCTTGTGCCTGTGACTGCCCGCCGCCGCCGCTGACCACCAAACAAAGGCCCCTCAGCTCTCTACAAGGCCGCCTCCAAACACCGGAGCTACTCTGCAAAATGACGAGGCCCCCTTCTTCTGAACAAGGCGACAGCTTTTCTATCTCCCCAGCTGCGCCGAATCCCACGCTTCTGTGCTTCGCCAAGCTTCTGGACTGTGTGCGCTGGCAGCCATTCAAAGCTCCACGCCACGTTTCCCAGCCCACACGTCATTGTTTATTATTTTTTGTAAGGCCTAATGGATGGCCACCCTCACGCCTTCATTTCACACCAATGTCCAAGGCAATACTGCCTTCATTCACCTTTAAATTGCCCATGCCCTCTATACACTTCTTTCAAATGCAACCTTTAATTGCCCACTTATACTTGGGGACGCGTACACAACCAAGCTGCCGCGAACAGCTGAAACCATCTGCAGTTGATAACATTCCGGACAGGCCTACACGAGCCTCAAAATGAAAACCGTCCATGCTGTACACCTGGCAACGCCCTCAAAAGCAAAACCTTCACACACGCCACGCATCCATATATACACGAGCCCAAAATACCTCTCAGAAAAACGCATGACACCGTCATCACAATGTCTACAGTTTTGTGTCTTTTATTGAGAAGCCCCTGAAAATGAGACTAGTTGTGAAGATCTAGTCAAGTGGAGAGGTCGTGGAGAAGCAATCTCCCAAGGGCTATAGTTCTGAAGCCATGATGATTGTCTGTATGCAACTAGGATATCACATTTCATGTCACGGGACCCTTTTGTACTTCTTGAAGAAAATAATTTAAAAGAACTCACAAATTAAATCATAACTAAAACAAAGACTTGAATTAATTTGAAAAACCAAATAACATAGCATAACACAAGGCAAGAGAAATAAAATAACATCACCATTAAGAGTAAAAGGAGTAAAGGATAGAGAATACAACACAAAAGACAAGATTGGGTGTAATCCCCCCCTCAAGTGTGTAGCTCCACTTCCACGACTTGAGTATTTAGAGAATTTTACTCATAAAAATAGCCCAAGGAGCTTAGAATAGATGTGCGTACAAATTGGGCTTGCTTTTCCCCACTTTTGGGTATTGCTTTACATATTATTAACCATATGAAGTCTCCCTAAGGTTTGTACATAATAAAACCTTTGCCCAAATATAAATTGCTAATGGGTCTTGTTACATAAAATATGTTTATGCACATTTGCACATATAATAATCTTGTGCACATTTACACATTCCATTAAGCTGAATCCTACACAAATTAAATTAAGCATATTTTTATATGATTATTAATTCATAAAAATTATGATAAAATATATACCTATAATAGTGTGTGTGTGTGTGTGTGTGTATATATATATATATATATATATATATATATATATATATATATATATATATATATATATATATATATATATATCCATTGTCAATTGTAGGTCGATGGCCATGAATGCATGAATATGGAGTGGCACAGGTTTTTAAAATTAAAGGTAAATGTTTAGGAGGACTCTATGTCTCTTACATGCTAGCCTTTAGTGGTTTTACCTCGAAACTAAAATTCAAGCTTTTAATAGCTTTAATAATCTTTCTAAAAAGCTTGAATTCAAACTAAATGTTTAGGAGGACTCTATGTCTCTTACATGCTAGCCTTTAGTGGTTTTACCTCGAAACTAAAATTCAAGATTTTAATAGCTTTAATAATCTTTCTAAAAAGCTTAGATAAAACCTAGGAAAAACTTATTACTATAAGCTTCAAAAATCCACAATTTAAATTTGTATAACACCAAAGATTTTCATAGACCCAAAGAGAAAGGAAAAGAAAAGTCTTGTAAAATGACCATTGTAGGGTTAGGCAAGTAGTCTAGTGAAGCCTACATTAAACTATCCAATTTATCACTCTCACAAAAGAAAACATTTATAAACTTATCCTCAAGATCCCTCAACTCACCTCATCCCTAATTTAATTATACTGACTACTCATATGTTTTATTCTTTCTTCATCTTAACAATTTTTCAGTGCCTTCTCACTATGTTTAATAGTAAAGCATAGCATATAAATAGGGGTAGTTTAAAATTATGCTTTTTGTTCAATTGTTAAATTTTTTTCTTGATTGAATGTTTAAGAGACGCTTACCTAAAAATTTAGATAAAATACATTTACTTACAAGCTTCTTTGTCTTGTAAAGTTCAACTATTTTGGGCTTAAAATCAATATCGGTAAAATGGCTGGACAAGACCACTTTTATTGGTCCTCAGAGAGACTTCTGGACCACATATCTATCTTCTAGTATAGAAACTCACCGACCATGAACCTCCCCCATGGCCCTTCTGTGAGGGATGGACTTCTATCACTCTATGGGTGCGAGGAATCGTTAGGGACTCAACAACAAAAGTCATGGATTTGGACATCACCGTAGTTACCCACAATACCTTTCTTGATGCCTTACCTAAGCTGTACATTCTATACTTTTTTGACATGGTTTCTAAAATTTGTATCCACGTACCCAACTATTTGGCAGCATTCTCCATACTAGCTATTACAAACCTCATGAATACTTTTCCCCTGCATCTTTTTAGATTGTTTGAGTAGGACTCCTGGAATCCTTAGTCCTAGACAAAGGATGTAATTAAATTTATTTTGTCTTGAAATTGTGTTCCTTTCTTTCGTCTTTTTTTCAATCTAGATTGTTAAAATTGCTATTAGTTTTTCATTGTATTTAAATCATAATAGTGCATAACCTTAAGACTCTCTCACTAAAACCAAAATTAATTACACAACATCGCACCAACTACACTCAACAAGTCCTCATGACAATTTGTTTTTTTGACTATAGCATTATGACTTGATCATCATCTCATGATCCTCATACATCTTTGGAGCTCATGCGACTCATGACACAATGCACCCATTTAGCATATATATCTGAATGAAATCATACTATTTTTCAATAGCTACTATGGATATTCGACAACCGGCAACAAGATGAATGGTCAAAGATCTAGGTGCATGATTATGAAGAATGTTTTGTTTTCATAGCCATTGGAAACACCATAGTTTTTACTCCAAACATACGCTTTTGTCATCTTCTAAAGCGGATTGACATCATACGTGGATATTCTATAGAAGATGATTCATCTCGATAAACAGATGAAGAGTTTATTAATCGACTCCATTACCTTAGAACCAAATTAACCCCTGAGAAAATGATAATAGCTGACCATACCTAAATCATTAGAAGAATGTAAATATTGTTCGACTTCTTGTATTCATTTCTCTTGTTATTTTATAACTTTTTTTTGAAGTTGGTCTCTCTTTATCTTTATCACCTTAGCAAATTGTTTCTCTATTTTCCATAATTTTAATCTTCATAAAAAAATATGCTTGTAGTATTTGTGTCCTTTTTAATAATGTATCTTAGCAGAACTAGTCGACACCTACATTATAACCTAGTAAATAATTCTTCCAATATTTCTATGTAAGTTTTTTCTTTCTGACAGTGATTCAAACTCCTTCCAAGTAAGTTTCTCATTTCTATCCTTACAATAATGATCACGCTTAAATATTTATGCATAGAATTTCAAACCATATTACTATAAGTTTTATTTCTTATAAATTCATAATTTAATATAACCCTAGTTACATTTGGAAGAATAATTATATTTCGATCCATTTGCATTGCTTTCTCATTTTTTTCAATATAGAACATCATGGCAATCGAATATATGTAAGGTACGATCCTCTTACACCTAACTCAACTTTATGATGGCTAAATTCATATTTATTATTCAAGTTTATTTTAACTTCAAACGAAAATTAAGCTTTCATCATCTAGACTTGTTTAATTAATCAAGATTGTTAGAATTGTTACTAGTCATTCATATTTAATTTTTGCTTAAGCTCTTGAGAAATCAAATCTATCCGCTCTTCATTTATAATTTCACATGATTTCAAACAACTTTTTAACTCAAGGTTAGTATTTCCTATCCATAATCAATTTATCTGTTATAATGTTAAGCTTCTCGTGAATTTTGTTTAAAAACTCGGAGCTCTTTGAGTATCAAAATTATTTTGATAGATAATTTCAATGACACCAATGATGGAGGTATGTATATATTCACTTCCTTTTATACAAATTTTTCATAAGTATTTCTATAATATTTTTCCAACCTAAAAACCTAATCAATAAACCATAGATTCAACATTAAGATTAGTTCAAGTTCATTAAATTAAATAAAATTTTTAGATAGAGAAAATTTATGTCAAAATTTAAGTCTCAGAGGGAGCTTGCCACTCCACCTAAAACTTCTATTCTGAAGGAAGTGATGTATGGAATTAATCTGGTGGTATGGGACATTAGATTGGTTTCATATACTTACTCTAGACACATTTATATATTCTATCGTTTACCATCCTATGCGTGTATGTGCAACGTGCCTATGTGGTATGTGACACTTAGACTCGTTTTACATACATTCATTTGATTGGTTCATTGCATATGCATTATGTGTAGATCTAGTCTTCCATGCCAGTCATCATGAAGCCATCCTCTCATGCGTTTATGCAACTGTATATCGGAGATGCCCGTATATGGCATGCTTGTGGGCCTCCACTGTTTCTTTCAATTGGTTTGTATATGGAGGCGTGATTCTCGGGCTACTTACGCCTAGCAAACATGTGTGTGGTTGTTATTTAAATACTTGTGGGTTGTCTATATCTCAAGATGAAGTTGGGATTAATTGATGTGTTCAATTAATTGTTTAACTAATGTGGACAGTGTCTGAGTATAGCCAATGAAAAGTGAAAGTGTATCGATTGAGGTGTCCCACTGCACGAGATGTGTGAGGGTATTGAGGTGTCACACTATATGAGAGTACCAATTGAGGTGTCGTATGGCTAGTGAATTGAGCGATGGTGTGAAGATGATGATCATTTTTGTTTTGTGAATCATGTATTAGACTTTTTATGCATGTTATTTTTTATTTGATAATCAGTGAGATGATCACCAATTTAGGTATCGCACGAGTTTTCTTGTTGGTATCCCATGTCCATAAGAACCTCTAAGCCATGCCTTTGTGCCTCTGAGCCATGTTCAGACCTCTGAGTTTACCTTTCAAGTTATGACATCAATACCTATAGCATAATCTTATTCTCTCGATAATTTTCTTACACAACCGAGGATAGTTGCTTCCCCAAATGGGAGGACTGTTTACAGGTATATATTTTATCATATTTTTGATTAATTAATAATCATCCAAAAATATACTTAATTTAATTTGTGCAGGATTCAGCTTAATGGAATGTGCAAATGTGCATAAGATTATTATATGTGCAAATGTGCACAAAGTTATTTTATGTAACAAGGCCCATTAGCAATTATATTTGGGTAAAGGTTTTTATATGTACAAACCTTAGGGAGACTTCATATGGTTAATAATATGTAAAGCAATACCCAAAATTGGGGAAAAGAAAGCCCAATTTGTACGCACATCTATTCTTAGCTCCTTGGGCTATTTTTATGAATAAAATTCTCTAAATACTCAAGTCGTGGAAGTGGAGCTACACATTTGAGAGGGAAGATTGCATGTAATCTTTTCTTCTGTGTGGTATTCACTATCCTTTACTCCTTTTACTCTTGATGGTGATGTTATTTTATTTCTCTTGCCTTGTGTTATGCTATGTTATCTGGTTTTTTAAATTAATTCAAGTCTTTGTTTTAATTATGATATAATTTGTGAGTTTTTTTTTAATTAATTTCTTCAAGAAGTACAAAAGGGTCTCGTGACATTTCATGGGGACAATGTTCTTTTGTTTGGGAAGATGAAAGGTGGGACATCATATGTAGATTACTTCATTGTAAATTGGAGGATGTTATATGGTTGAGGATTTTGGTGGCTTTAAAATCTAATGTATCTAAGAGAAGGGTTGTAAGTGATTGGACCCTAGAGAGATTCATCTAGAACTTAAAGAAATGGGAGGGGGTTAGGGTTCCCTTTCATGAAAGGGTGACCATTTGTAAAGTTGTTTTTAATGCCTACATCATGTTCCTATGCCTAGTGCTTAACTTTGGCAAAACTCAAGAAAAGTATGGGGCCTGTAATAAGGGACTTTCTATGGAGAAATAGGTGTAGTAGAGCAGGAGAGTGGTAGCTTTGCTTACGTGGGACAAAGTGAGTATGCCACAGAGTGAAGGAGGCATTGGTATCCTATATCTACCATTAGGTAAAATTTGGACTCTCATTTTTGTCCCTTAAGGATTTTCACACCTCCTCTCTCTAGAAAAATGGGCCCATGGTGAATTTTTTGCAAATCAAATGAATAGTTGGCGTTTATTGCACATTTGGAATGTATTCATCGAGACCTTTCCAATGATATATATCATGATGGAAAATTTTGATTATTCAAGAAGTCCCCAAATTGGTGATCATGTTACATGCCACATCATCACATTGTCTAGACTTTTGTGGCTTTTATTATGAACCCCCTGGGAACTAAACCAGTTCGGAAGATCTAGTCAAGTGGAGAGGTCCTGGAGAAGCAATCTCCTAAGGGTTGCAATTCTGAAGCCATGATGATTGCCTGTATGCAGCTAAGATATCACTTTTAATGGGGACAATGTTCTTTTGTTTGGGAAGATGAAAGGTGGGACCTCATGTGCAAATTACCTAATTGTGAATTGGAGGATCTTTATATGGTTGATGATTCTGCTGGCTTTAAAATCTAATGTCTCTATTGGCATTTGTTCTAAGTGTAGGTCATCACTTGTGTTTTGGGAATGCCCAGCAATTAGGGGTACTTGGTCCAAAATGTCTAAATGGATAGAGAAGAGCTTGGGTATGCAAACATGTTGGGGGGACTGGATCTTGGGTAAATGGTCAGTTAGTAATGAATATATTGGTCTAGTTTTTAATATCATCAGAGCTTGCATCTTGATGGAAATCTGGTCTAGCAAGAATGTAATTGTATTTAGGAAGGCAGTATGTACAGGCTTGCAAGAGTCAGACTTGATGCATAAGTGTGTTACATGTGCTCGTCGGTGTGTAATGTGAATAAAATAAGATGTTCTGAGCTGGATATGGTGATTCAGAACCTGCAAACGAATATGATCTGAATTTTGCCTCAGAGTTTGGTGAGCTTCAAACATACTAGGAATAAACCCCTAACTTTGGTCTATATGGTGCAGGTGAGATTTTGGGAAGGGAAGAAAAGGCCTCCCAAGTTTGGACCAAAAACTCTAAGGTGGTACCGTAAAGAAAAACAAGTTGATCGTACATTTGTCGCCCTCGTAGAAAACCAGGTGTGAACCAGACCCACTATTAAAGTTTGGTCCAAGAAAGGGGGAATGCTGGAAAAACAGTCCCCTGGAGGATGCACTACAGAAGCTATGATGGAGCCCAGAATACTTTTGGAGCATCAAGAAGAGAGATGGGAATTTTTGTGTAAAATTCTGAATGAAGTTGAGAAGGAGTAGTAAATATGGACACTGTAGCCCTGATTTGGTTGTATTTGCAGTTTTTGAACAGTTTCAGTTAATATATATAACTATTATTGATCTTAAAAAAGGGAAAAAACTAAGAGAAGGATTGTAAGAGAACTTTTTGTAAAGGGCTGTCTTTATTAATATTAATATATATAATTACTTGTTCCCAAGAAAAAGAAAGAAAGAAACTAGTATTTAATAAAATTATTTACAAACAACTAGGTCAAATTAAGGAGACGTCTTGGCATTGGCCTGTCTTCTAGTCATTCAAGAATCCACACATCAATGTTTGTTGTCCTTTTTTCAACAACAAAAAAGTTTCAACCGCAATCAAAATAAGCTAGGAGCGTATTTTTTCAATGTCGCCGGCCACCTCGCCTTCTCCGATGGGCGCCGCATGCTTCACTGCTCCCTGCTGGTTTTACACAATCAGCAATCTATAAAAATGCATTAGATCTCCTCTGAATTTCGCAAGCCTTCTCTGCTTGAGCGTCGATTAGCACTTAATTACGTCGTTAATTACCATGACCACCATCTTCTCCAGCCAACGTCTAGCTGTGCCGGAGAGTGCACAGAAGATGACGGATCACGAGAAACGCCATCTTGTGCAGAAATTATCCCAGATGGCCGTGCCGGAGGTGCCCCAGGAGTTCTTGGTCCCCCATGAGCAGCGGCCTCATCCCGCCCAAAGAAACACGGGCCTCCTTCCCTTCGTGGATATGGCCGGCCTTCATGGAGACTCGGAAGCGGACACCCTGAAAGAGATCGCCAAAGCCTGCGAGGAGTGGGGCTTCTTCCAAGTAGGTTAATTACATTAACGTGCCTGCGCTAGCTAGCTTTTAAGATTAGATAATAATGAAGAGGAGATAAAAGCGTATAGCTGATGTGGTCTGTACTGTTTGCTGCTGTGCTGCAGGTGGTTAACCATGGCATACCCGCGAGCGTTATTGAAGGGACCAGACAGGCAGCCAGGCAGTTCTTTGAGCTCCCCATGGACGACAAGGAAGGTTACTCTGTGAAGGATCAGAGCACTGAAGGCTTGCTCGGATATGGCCACACTAACTTCTTCCAAGGAGCCGCAAATGACTGGATGGACTCCTTCTTTGGCTACCTGGCTCCCCCCTCATTGAAGAAACTCGACATGTGGCCTTCCCAACCCGAAGGATTAAGGTCCAACCCCTTTCTCTCTCTCTCTCTCTCTCTCACTCACTCACTCACTCACTCACTCTCTCTCACACACACACACAGACACGGTCTCTCTCTCAGAGACAGTACACACATACACCCCCCCCCCCCCCCTTACACACGGACACACACACACTTTTTTTTCCATTATATCACATGGCCCAACACCACTTTGTGATGTGACCACTCTAGGGGCATGGTGGATTCCTACGGCACCGAGCTACAGAACCTTTTCAAAAGTTTGCTCGCCGCATTGTCCAAAAGCCTTGGTATGAAGGATGACCATCTAGAGAAGGGTTTTCAACATTACAACTTGTTCTTCCGAGCAAACTACTACCCTCCTTGCCCTCAACCTGACCTTGTTCTTGGGACACATGGACACAAGGACCATGGATGCATGACAGTTCTACTACAAGACAAAGATATGGATGGACTTCAAGTGTGCAAGGATGGCCAATGGTTCTCAGTGGATCCCATACCCAACGCATTAGTCATCAATATTGGTGATCAATTACAGGTAAAGTCCTCCAGCCCTAAGTTAACCAGTTTGTAAGAGCCACATCATTAACACACTTAACACCACCAAACTTGTGCCATATTGTTGTCTTAAAAAAAAGGTTTTATACCCAAAGATCATGTCTAATAGATGTAGCTAGTAGGGGGTCCTCATCCTACAAGGTGAATTCCTTGCTACACTCTAGTGAACAACTTTTGCCATGCTTCTCTTTTCTAAAAGATGAATTCCTTTTACTACTAGGCTACACACTAGTGAACACCTTGTGCCATGCTTCTCTTTTGTAAAACTGTAAATTTAGGATATCATCTTGATATATATATTGACTCTTTTTTATTTTTTGATTATAGATGCTAACCAATGGCAAGTACAAAAGCGCATTACACCGTGGTGTGGTGAGCAATAATCAAACTATAATGACCCTTGTTGCACACTTGGATCCTCTAGAGAAGGTTGTAACAACACACTAATTGGCACATTATAGTCAAATATCATATTTAGCTAGAGATTGAGACACTTTCATTTGAAGCATAATTGTCCTTAGACATATATCGCATGGATCACCCCCCTAAAGAAGGTGGTAGCAACCCTTAGACGTATAATCAAATATCATATATAGATAGAGACTTGAGACACTTTAATATGTTCTTGGACATATATCTCACACTTCATGCTTAATGATATTGATATTTTATGTGCATGTCACTAATAGCATGAATAGCTTTTCTACTTAAGGAGAAAAGCTCGTAAAAGAGAATTAATGGTAAGAGCTTTAATAGTGGCCATAATTTGATTAACTATGTCATAAACGTATGATCTTGTATGAATGGATTTGATGGATTAAGGATATGTACATGCTTTCATCTTGCACTCTTTATTACAAATATATACAAATAGGGACTCTTGCACCTCACGAGATTGAATAACTTTTCCTCTCTTCTTTGAAACCAAAATCGATTACGATTTGTGCCCCCTCAAACCAAAAAATCAATTTAGGATACAATATGCATGGGATATTGTGCCTACTACTACTAGTACGATCATGACAATTTTTTCACAAAAAACATGAAGCATAGATAACATGTTTCAACTTTCCATAACTATATGTTTTTTTTACAAGACATTGTCAATTGTTCTAGTTTGCTTTTTTCATTCTCTAAATCTACTTTGTTTCACCTATATGTAGATGTGAGAAATACATAAATAATTGTTTGGTCTCCACCATAGTGACATACACCATTTAGGATCATCTAATGCTTATGACATTACTTCCTTCTTCTAGAGTTGATTTTTGTAGAAGGAATGCTCGAATAGATTTTGTAGAAGGAACACTCTAGTGGTTTTACTTAAACAGTATAAATGAAAATATAAAAATTAATATTTGAATATCTATTAAGCTAGTTTTACTGATCTAATATTAAGAGTCAACATTTTCATGATGGTTCTTTGTTCCTTTTAATAGGTGCACATGTAAAGCCCACCTATTCCTCACTAAATTCGACCCCTTATATCTAGTCTACCATTTCTATTATTATAATGTTAGTATGATCCTTGAAGGGAAAGCCCCTATCTTTATGCTTTTCAAGATGATAATTTAAGTTTAGGCATCTTTTGAAAGTGAGTGAATACAATAGTAGCACCCCCCTCCTCTCTTTATCTCTCTCTCTCTCTCTCTCTCTCTCTCTCTCTTAATATCACAATAATTTCATATTGGGTGGATTTATATATTAGAAATTAGCACTAGTCTTGTAGAAAAAAACCACTTTTGTGGCTTTAAGAAATTTTTGTTTAAGAAAATATTTTCTTTTTGTTTCAAAGAAATTTATATTAGGAAAATAATATCAAAACAAGATATTCATTGAGAGATCATAATAAGTGCCAAAAACATTTTAAACATATTCTTCCATAGTCATGATTTCGGTAAATAAATTAGATACTTTTTCAACACCTACAACTGTACGATTAAAAACTATTCTACATGTGCATAGGATATTGGCATGTCCAATATATCACTTAATAAACAAACACTTTTTCATATAGGTATCCTTGAAGTAAGGCTATTGCAATATTTTTATGTTATTTTTAGCAATTTTAAAATAAGAAAGTACTAGATATATAATTTTCTTTTTCCAAACACTTCCACCATAGGTAGAGGCATTCTAACCAATTATTCTTAAATAGTGTCATGAAATTTTACGTTGGTTGACATTTTCATTTCTTCAAAATTGCAAGACTTGTCTTTTATGTTGATAAGCACGTGAGCTCTCTCTCTCTCTCTCTCTCTCTCTCTCTCTCTCTCTCTCTCTCTCTCTCTCATAAAAACTTTATATTGTGTGAATTTATGTAAAAAACATTAACCCCCTTTTGTTAGAAAGAAAGCCACCTTGTGGCTTTAAGAAACGCTTGAAAAAAAAATATTTTTTAGTATATTTATTTTGAAGAAATTTTTAATATAGAAGATATTCATTGAGAGAGAATATCTAGTGCCTAAAAAGTTTTCAAAACATAGTCTTTTTTTATGGTCATGATTTAGGCACCTTTTGTTTAAAAAAATCTACCTTGTTATTTTTACATTAAAAAACGTTTTTATTTTTAGGTGGTCCTAAACTACTTTTTATTGGTTTTGAACTATTTTAAAGTGGTCCTCAAATACTATTTAGTGGTCCTGAACTTCTAATGAGTGGTCTAACAATATTGTTAAGTGGTCAAAAGTACTATCAAGTGATGCAAAAGTACTATTAAGTGGTACATGAGTACTTTAAGCTTTAAAAACATCATGTGCATTCATAGAGACCTTGTTATAGGACCACTTAGAAGTACTCTAGGATCATTTTCAATTACTTATAAGTTTTTTTATATTAAAAACACTTTAGGACCACCTGAAAGTGCTTTAGAGCTCTTAAAAGTACTTCATGGACTTTGCGAACGACTTTATAAACTTGTATAAGTACTTATACATGGTCCTAAAGTAATTTACATAGGCCCTAAAATACTTTAGTAGCTGTAAAGAACTTTTAGGTGGTTCTATAGAGCTTTCAATGGCACAAAAGAATGTATTTTAAAGTGATACTGAAGGGCTTCCAAGCACAAAAGAACTTGTTAGTACCACTTGGAAAGTTTCAATAACACAAGTTATTTTGTAATATTGAAAGTTCTATAGGACCACCTAAAAGTGCTTCAAATCTGTTAAAAATGTTTTAGGGCCACTGTATAAAGTACTTTAACTCTACTTCATACTAGTCTGGGAGTGTCTTAAGGTGCTCTAGGAGTGTTTTAAATTTGACTTTGATAAAAGTAGGGTACAAAACTAAGGCTCGTCGTAAATGTATAGGATGCTTTACAATAGCACATCTCCCTATCGACTTGCTACACACATCTCTTTTGTTGGGGGAGACTCGTGTCTCTAATCTCCAAAATTCAAAAAAAAAATCTTTAACTTTATGTGTCATGATGCTACTTTGAGGTTTCTATCTTTGGCATGTTTGCAGGGGAAAGACTTCATCCTCTTCTATTTATAGGCAAGGATTAGGCAGCAAGGATTCTCTTGTGAATAACTAGAACCTTTGGTGCCTTTGGTAAGCTGATAGATTTTCTATTGCCACCATGTCCATTGAAATCATAAACATTAAATTCTATCATTAGAGATGACCTCTTCAAGAAAAGCTCATCTTTTGATCAGGGCACTTTGACTAGTGAAAGTGTTACGAATGTTGGCCAGCACAACTCTTTCGCAACCCATTTCTTCAAGTTGAGCTTTCTTGCAATTGGGATGGAGGAGGAATTCTTCAAATATTTTCTTGTGGGGTAGCTTTGTCGAGGCCCTTCATCTTCTCGTACCAAGAGTTAGCTACAACTCTACAAATCTTCTTTCTTTCCTTCTCGTCATCAAGATGGAACTATTCACTTTAGCCCTTTACTTCTCCTTGGCTTTTTTTCAAATCTCCCTTTGCTTTACAACCCAATAATGTTTTATTTTCTCAATGCCTTCCTAACCAAGAATAAACCTACCTCCATTTTCTCGCACCTCTACATTGTGTAAAAATTCATCTTGTCCCATTGCATGCCCATCAATATTCATCCTGAAATGAGGTGAAAATATTGTATGAGAATATTCTAGCCCTAACCAACCATACTCTACAAGTTTCTTTGACCTTAAAAGATTATTCATAAAATAGGTATTCAGGTTCAATGGGTGTGGCAGTGTGTTTTAGAGAGAGATAGGGAGAGAGAGAGAGAGAGAGAGAGAGAAAGAGAGAGAGAGAGAGATTGAATGTAGTACATCTCCTTGTTGCAGGCATCTAGCTATCTTAGGAGGAAAGACCATAAGGAGAGAAGTGGAGGGAAATACACTTTGTGTGTGTGTGTGTGTGTGTGTGTGTGTGTAGCATAAAGATAGAAAGAGCTCATGAATGTAGCACAACTCTTGTGAGCCACAGGGACATAGATGAAGAAGCTGAGCACAAGAGAAATAAGAGTCTGCCATGCTAGAATAATTCGTCTCGAGAGATCATGAAGATTTGGGAAGAGAAAACTAGAAATAGATAGATTTTATGTGTAGCATGTTCTCTTGTCATCTCCCTAGATATGTTAAGACAAGCATATGAGGAGAAAGAAAGAGAGAGCTCTATTGTATTAAGATAATCATATGAGAAGAGAGAGAGAGAGAGAGAGAGAGAGAGAAAGAGAGAGAGCATGACACATGCATGATCATGCTCCAAAATTTCCTAACACACACGAGCATGCTCCCATGAGTGCGTGAACTTTCCATGATAGCATGAATTCTAAATATTATTTTCATGGTAACTATTCAGTCTTAAATTTTGAGTATTTATTTTTACAATTCTTAATATTCTTTCTTACTAGTTTGTTATTACCTTTAACCTCTCCTTGTAGCACTTAACAAAGGAATGTCAATGACACCACTTTTTGAACCACCTAACTCTTGCTTTGACCCTATATGGCTTGAAGCATGCACCTAGAGTATGGTCAAATAAGATATGATAGCATCTTGTTACTATGGATTTTAGATATCTATAGATTTTTCACTTCACTCACAAGGGCATTATGCTAGTAGTCATATATGTTAATAACTTGATTGTCACAAGGGACATTGATGTTTACATTTATGAGGTGAATATGCTCCTCAAGAAGAAGTTTGAGTAAAATATTCAGGTGAGCCATGATTCTTCCATACTTTCTAGGTGGTATAGAGGTGATTAGATCATGTGATGCGATTTGACTTTTACAAAGGCAGTATGCTTTAGACATGTTATCAAAGGTTTAAATAATAGGTTGTAATATAATCTTAGTGCCATTAGAGAAAAGAGCATAAAATTTTGCTACATATATAGGTAATCTTTTGGAGGACCCTACATTGTGCATGCACATTGTAAGGAGTTTGATTTACATGACTATCAATAGGCCAGATTTGAGCTATGCTATTAGATTAGTGAGTCAGCATATGTAGGCCTCGAAGAAGCTCTACTTCTGTGTGACTAGGAGGATAAGGTACACAAAGTCCATAGTACAAGGTGTGAGAGAGAGTTAGCAAGGTGTGAGAGAGATGGGAAAGAGGTGAAAGAGTGTTGGAAATATTAGAGAGAGAGAGAGAGAGAGAGAGAGAGGCAAGAGCCTTTTGGGGTGTTTTGTTTTTTTGAGAGAAAGAGGCATGAGACTTTTGGGTTTTTTGAGTTCCAAACAAAAACAACTCACAAAACATATCCTGTTTCTTAATTCTTTGTCATCAGTGTAAATGTTGATGCTAATTTTTTTACAATGTCAGTATACTTGTCGGTATTAAGGGTTGGTATTATTGTCAACAACTTTGGATGCCCTTATGTCAATTGTTAAAACGATGCCGTAAGTTATGAAATAAATGGATAAAAATTAACAAATTTGACTCATAGCTCATGCTCCTACTTAAAAGAGACCCACATTTTCATATCCCCATAACATTTCTCTTTATCTCTCTTAGAAATGCCCTTGATCTCTCTTGATCCCCCCCCTAACATTTTCTTAATATCTCCTCCTTTTGTCAATGGAGCATGTAAACAATTTTATGTCTTCAAGGAAGAACCAGCCTCTCATAGTGGGATCATTTTAATAGAATGTATATTGATGTATGGACTAAATGTGAGTTCAACATGTGTCGGATGAGGCCATACAATTGTTTTTTAAAATGGATGTGAGCCACAAGGTATGTAATATTATTCACATATAGAGGATAACAATGATAACATTGAGAAGAATTGGTGGTTGATGATATGGAGCCACACATGCAAGAGGATATGGGGACACATGTATAAGAATATTTTGTGGGTTAGCTAATTGAAGCAATGTTTAAAGTAATAGACAGGATTGTCAAGGCACAATGTCCAAAGAGTTACATCTTCAAACTCTTGGATCAGTTTCTTAGAATTATTCAAGTAATCTCTATTTCCTCTTTCTCTTTCCTAATCTCATCCTCTTCAAAAATAAACTAGCTAACAACACATCATGCATCATAATTATGTAAGGTTGTTGAGATGTATGATATTAAACTCCATGCCTAAGTCACGAGATGATGGAAAGAATATTCTAAGTTCCAATAGCATGGATTACATGTGTATACATGTAGGATCCAATGATTATTTCCTCTTCCATGTGGGGATGCTGGTGAATGCTTACTAACATGTCCAAAATGTGTGTAAAATCTGGTGCTCATAGTGATATGACAAGATTTCCAAGGTGGAACTATTATTCTAAGGTATTTTCTAATCATTCTAAGAATCCAACACATGTTCAAGTGCAAGTCGCTAATGACTTAGTATGCTAAAAAACTCGATCCATTGATGGCATCTTATACAAACCTTGTTGCATATGGAGACACATTAAGGATACATGGCCTAAGTTTAAAGAAGAGCCTCATATGCCTAGATTTGGCAATGGATGGTGTTAACTGTTATGTGGACTGCACACTACAAGACCGCACACCGCAAGTACGGACTGCAAGTGTAATGCCACATGCGTACCTTAAATGAATAGTCATTACGAGATCTCAAGGGGTGTAAATGGGAGGTTGTGTGCCTGTCTGAATCCCATGACCATGTAGCTGTTTTAAAGGCTGTATACATGTGTATTCAAGGGCAATCAATGAGTCAATCAATCATCCTTTCATGCAAAAATTTAGCAGTCTTCTGTGTTAATGAAGCATTAATCATGTCGCACTGTGTATAATCAGTTATGTATTCATTTATCAGTATAGGTTACCTTTTCAATTAATGATGTATGCTAAGAGGGTAATCATTCCCGTATTATTGTACTAGTGCTTAAGAACATAATACACTTGGAAACCATGATGTTCTCTTGATGATGTGGTTGCATGCGCACGCGTTCTCAGGGACCTTCTGATTTGGTGGTTCCTACTACGGGCGGCCGCGGCGTCGTCGTTCGAAGGATGATTGGCGATAATGCGGCGAATGATTCTCCTTCTTTTTCTTCACAGTTTTTAGGGTGGGATGCAACTCCCAGAGTCAATCACTAGGAGCGTAGCCGTTCCTTCCCCCCTCCCCATGTTCCATGGGTAGAGAGGCGGTCGCTAATTTCACTGATCTCACCTACTACGGACCGACACAGCCAGTAGTGGTAGTTCCCTCAGCACAACAGACGGCCCAGCTACATGGACAAATTAAGTATGCAAAGTTTTGTGAGAAATCTTTTGAGGATCCGAATGCTCACATCCGACAGTTTCAGAAGATATACAATCTTAATGTGCCACCCCCACTGGATCAATTACGTATGGAATTTGTGTTCGAGTCCACTCTGAGTGGGAAGGCTTCTCGATGGTTGCCAAAATACCCCGTGGATCATTTTTGGACTTTTGATGTGGTGAGGACGGCGTTCTTGTTGTGCTTTCGCGTAGAAAAGACCATCACTCAGAATTTGGAAAAGCTGCGTATGCTTAAGCAAGGCAAGCGCATAGTGGAGGATTATGCAGCTCGATTTCAGGTCATGTTGCAGTGGGTTCCTCAAAACCAACATCCAACACACATAGGAGGTGCTCAATGACTATTTTCTCAAAGTCTTGTCTAAGGATCTCCGTACAGCCTTAGCGATTGTGAATAAGGTTGCCACAATGCTGCGGCAGATGTGATTGCATGGGCAATCTTGGCTGGAGAATCCTTGGAGGACGAAGACACGCCCCATAGGCAAAAATCCAAAAAGAAGTCAGGGAAAAGTTCATCTCATGGAAAGAATCACAATAGCTCTGAAGATTCGGATGAGGAGAGCCCAGATGAAGATTCTTCTGACAGTAGTAGCAAAGATTCGGATGCCGAACCAGTGAAAGTTACCAGGAAGACCCACAAGGGTGGGAAGGTTAGCATGACAGTGTCTGGGGAAGGTTAGCATGACAGTGTCTGGGGAATTCTCAGCTGCTGCTAAGTCGTTTGAAAGACGTCTGGTGCTCGACGTCTGGTGCTCGACGTGCTGCAATACATGTCATCCTACTATGGAGTGTGCACTAAATGAGAAATGGTGTGCCATCTGTACTTCTAATTCACATAATACTAGTGATTGCTATTTTGGAGGGGCCAATGGGCTAGAGGCCCCATTCAATGGAAGGATAAAGCAGAAAAAGATCTTGCGGTGGCATTTGCTAAAACAGCGGGAGGTTTGGATAATGCTCATGGCTACTACAGTGGAGGCCGCAGTCGAGGAGGTGGCCATGGTCATGGTCGAGGGTGGCGGAGGTGGCGATCAACTGCGCATCTGTTTGTTCTACATAGAGGAAGGGCATTGGCGATCGGAGTGCCCAAAGGCGCAGGAGTATGACTACAGAGGAAGGCAGAGAGACAAGAAAAGGCAACAATGAAGCAACCAAGTGTGTCTATGGTTCAAATTGATTCCCTTGCTAAGAAGGGAGATCTAGAAGTTTGCATGGTCACTGGCTCTGGAAAGAAGAGTCGACCTCAAATTAAAGCAGAAGAATAGGCTAGCATTGATTGGCCAGCACAGGAAGAAGTGTGGCATCAAGTTACATATTGGGTAAAGGAGCAAGTACCTAAAACTAAAGTTGAGAAAACCCCAAATGGGGTTCATTTTTGAAAAAATGTCACAGTGATTGCAGATTATTCCACGTCGTCCAGAAGCAATCCGTAGGTGCCGAAAGGATCTACACTGCCTCAGCAGCACAGCAGCAAACAATCAGAAGGAAATGACTAGGATGAACTCTTGCAAGCACCACTTCAGATTAAGTTGGGACAATTACTAAAGCTAGTTCCAAATTTTCACTAGTCCCTGTTGGCAATAGCTAATCTCGATATGGTGTCCCCCATAATGGCTCTGGTTAACCTCAGGAAGAACCAGTCCCTGACATTCCAGTGACAGACACATGCATTCCGGAGATTTCGGTGGTTCATCATGGGACTCACTTTAGTAACTATGATTTGCAAAATTCTTACCAAAGTCATTACCTTGAGGATCTCTCCTATTCTCCAAGAGATTGTGTCTACGAAACAATAAGGTTTCATTATGGGTAGATACATATATGATAACATATTTGCAGCTATGTTAGGGAGGGATGTGGCTCACAAGACTAATTAGAAATGCATTCTGCTTCAGTTTGGTTTGGAGAAATCATATGATGCATCTATGAGGGAAGCATCTATGTCTTCTTGTTAAATTCATGATTATAACTTCATGTCTTACAAGATTTTTCTTTGATTATGTGTTGTCTACATGATTTTATAGCTTAACTTGTTGTAATTAGAGTTGTTTCTTAATCGCGTCCTTAAAACCAAAACGTAGATTGTATTGTGCTGGTGAATCGTATCAAAAAAGTTTGTCAAACGGAGTTGTGAGTCAAAAGTTATGACAGTTCAGGCAAACTGCATCTGTAAAACAGCAAAACAGGTTCTTTGTGTGAGCACACAGGTTTCTTCTTCATCAAGTGTCTTTGTGAGCACACAGGTTTCGTCTTCGTCAAGCGTTTTTAGCAACCCGCCCAAATCTAGCTTCTTCGTCAAGCGTTTTTAGCAAACCGCCAAATCTAGCTTTTTCGTCAAGCGTCTACCAATGAATCTTGCGTCCCACGTCTCAGATTTTGCTATTTTTAGCAAAGCGACCAATCTAGTTTTTTCATCCAGCGTCTACCAATGAATCTTGCGTCCCACGTCTCGCTATTTTGAGGACTCTTTTCTTATTGACGTCTCTTATCTCTTGCAGTCGTCCTTGTCTATGGTGTGCAAATTTTGTGATTTTATCTTATACGTCTTCTCACAGATAGATATGGCTATGAGTGTTCTCGTCAATGGTTTTCCTTCTGGCCAACGTTCTATTCCTTCTTTTCAAGGCCAAGGGTTTCCCGGTTGGAAAGCAAAGATGCTGTTAATTCTTGAAGGCGATGAGCTCTCAGATGTTGTTATTGGCAATTCTCTATGTCCGTCTCAGCCTATTATTCCAAATTCTGACAACGTTCTTATCACAGAAGGCCCTGTTTTTGATGCATGGCGTCTTGCTTATATGGATTGGCAGAGGCGTGATAAAGCAGCTCGTCGGTATATTCTTTCTGCTCTTAGTGATTCTCTCATGCTTGATGTGTATGACTTTCCTACTTCCCATGACGTATGGGAGTATCTTATAGCAAATTTTCAGAAAAAATCTGTTACAAAAACACTTTATTTGAGAGGTTTGCTTTCAAAGTTACAGTATGAAGTTGGTACTGCTATGACGGGACATATTGATTCTTTCAAATCTATTATTAATCAACTTACTGCTGCGGGTGATCCTGTTCCACGAAAGCAACTTATTACAATTCTTCTTGATACAATAAAGGATCCGTCTTATGACAACATTGTTACCATTCTTTCTAACAAGGACGGTCTTGATTTTGACCAAACTTGCATATCTTTGATTGAGTATTCTCAACATCAACAACGACGTAGTGTTGGTCATGATGCAGTTATGTTTTCACAACAAGAGGAGCTTGAGTCACAACAGTAAGAACGGGCCTTTAATGTGCGAAGGCGTTCTTTTCAACGAGGCAACCGTAGAGGTGGTCATCGTGGTGGTAGTTTCTCTCGTCTCAAATTTCCTAACAAGCATTGTTCTTACTGCAATAGGAATGGTCATACTGAAGATGACTGTTGGGCACGTCAATATGATGAAGAACACAACATTACCACAAAACAACCACGTTTATCTAGAGATTCTTCTTCTTGTGATTATTGTGGAAAATCTGATCATCCCTCTTCCATGTGCTTTAAGCATCGATTTGATGTAGATCGAAATCGAGCATATGCAGTCGAGCATCATGATAATGTTATGCCTGAAACAAGTTGTGTTTTATGTTCAGTTCCCCCAGAGAGAATACTTCATGTACGTGATGGTTCACTTTTCATTATTGATTCTGGTGCTACAGGAAATATGACATATGAATCTAAGTGGCTACATAACTATCATTCTTTACCTGTTAAGCGTGTTGTTTATCTTGCTGATGATACAACTTGCCAAGTCAAGGGCATTGGAGATTTATATCTTGGCACCTTATCTTCTTCAACTCGAGTTTTACGAGGGGTTCTACATGTCCCAGAACTTCAACGTAATCTTCTTTCAGTTGCAAGACTTGTTGATCTTGGTCTGTTTGTTGGATTCGACCACACCAAATGCCGCATTGAGAAAGATGGACAGATTATTGCAACTGCTTCTCGTAATGGCAATTTGTTTGAGCTCTCTCTTAATGATGCTGTAGCAAATGTTGTCACTGCTCCAGGGGATCATGATTGCAAGATATGGCATCATCGCTTTGTTCATGCTGATTTCTCAAAGCTTCTTAATCTTCATCGTCAAGGTCTTGTACGCGGAATGGATCTTAAAGCTCATCCTCATATGGGAATCTGTGAGTTTTGTGCTCTTGGCAAACACAATCGTAAACCCTTTCCTCTCTCGAATTCAGTTCATTCTCATGATTTGTTGGATCTTGTTCATACCGACATTTGTGGACCTTTGCCTCCATCGAGAACACAACATCGTTATTTCATTACGTTTATTGATGATTACTCACGGTATACAGTTGTTTTCTTGCTTCAACAAAAATCTGAGGCGTTACCTATTTTTAAGAAATTTCACAAGGCTGCCGAACTTCAAACTGGACGTCGCCTCAAGAAACTTCGCAGCGATAATGGTGGAGAATATGTGTCTCGTGAGTTTGAGAGTTATTGTACGGACCATGGTATTCATCATGAACATACAATTCCATATTCACCTCAACAGAACGGTGTTGCTGAACGTAAGAATCGCACTATTATCAATGCTATACGATGTATGCTGATTCATTCTGGGTTATCTCGTGTCTTCTGGAGTGAAGCTCTCTTGACAGTAGTCTTTGTTCAGAATCATCTTCCTACTACTGCTCCTTCTGGTAAGATACCCATCACAGCATGGACAGGTGAAATTCCTTCTGTATCTCATTTCCGAACCTTTGGATGTATTGCTTACATTCATGTTCCTAAAGAAACACGAGCAAATCTTGATGCTCCTAGCCTTAAAGTTATTTTTATTGGGTATTCTGGCACTTCCAAAGGCTACAAATTCTATGACCCGTCCTCCAAGAAAGTGCTTGTGAATCGTGATGCTATTTTCAATGAACAGCTTATGGGCGGTACATGGTCCATGGATGATTCTGATGATACTAAATCTTTGCTTCAAGCTTTTCCATTCTTGTGTGATGATGAATCTTCTTCTATAGAGCAAATTTCCTCTTCACAACCATCTAAAGAGCAACTTTCCTCTTCACAACCATTGATTCCGAATGCTGTCATTGATGATGTTGACATTTTTATTGATCTGCCTATTGATTTTGAGCATGGTTCTTGTCATGTTTATGATGAAGATTTTGAGGCTAATGTTTTCTCTACTTCTGAAGATCCAGCCACGTACAGTGATGCTATATGTTCTCCACAAAAGGATCAATGGCAAGAGGCTATGGAAGCAGAGTATGATTCTCTTATCTCTAAAGGTATATGGATACTCACTGAGCTACCTCCTGGCCGTGGTATATAAGACAAAATTTAAAGCAGATGGATCCTTTGACAAATTCAAGGCACGTTTAGTTGCCAAAGGTTATTCTCAAGTTGCTGGCGTTGATTATCACGAAACCTTTTCACCAGTTATTCGCATTACTAGTATTCGGGTTTTATTGGCATTTGCTGTTCAATTTGACTTAGAAATTCATCAGATGGACGTGCGCACAGCTTTCTTGAATGGAGATTTGAATGAAGAAATTTACATGGAGCAGCCAGAAGGATTTGTTATTGCAGGGAAGGAAGATCTTGTTGCTCGTCTTCATAGGGATTTATATGGTCTTAAACAAGCTTCACGGGCCTGGTACATCAAGTTTGATCTTTTTCTTACCTCCCATGGTTTTCTCTCTTGCTCTTCTGATCCCAACTTATTTACCAAACACCAAAATGGTAGTTTTGTAATCCTTGCCCTTTATGTGGATGATACAATCCTTGTTTCCAATAATTTGGGATTTCTACACCAAAGTAAGCAGTTGTTATCTTCGGCATTTGATATGGTGGATCTTGGAGAGCTTCACTCGTGTCTTGGCATTCAGATTCAAAGGGACCGCAGTAAAGGTATTTTATTACTTCGACAGTCAAAGTTTATTGAAGATACTATTAAGAAGTTTGGTTTGGAATCTGCACATTCAGCAACTACTCCTTGTCTTGCGAGTTCCATGAAAAACACTTCTGATGGTGGTGGCCAGCTTGTTACAAATCAACCATATGCTAATTTGGTTGGATGTCTTCAAGTTGTTGGTTTGAACACTCGTCCTGACATTTTGTTTATTGCTAACTATCTCGGGCAACACCTTGCATGTCCTTCTCTTAAGCATTGGTCTTCAGCAAAGCGCGTGTTGAAATACTTGAAAGGCACTATAGATTATGGTTTGGTTTATCAACGACAATTCACATCCGACTCCATTCCATCTCTTTCTCTTTTGGGTTACACAGATGCAGATTGGGCCAGCTCACATCCATCTGCAGTTGATAACATTCCGGACACGCCTGCACGAGCCTCAAAATGAAAACCGTCCATGCTGTACACCTGGCAACGCCCTCAAAAGCAAAACCTTTACACACGCCACGCATCCATATATACACAAGCCCAAAATACCTCTCAGAAAAACGCCTGACACCGTCATCACAATGTCTACAGTTTTGTGTCTCTTATTGAGAAGCCCCTGGAAACGAGACTAGTTGTGAAGATCTAGTCAAGTGGAGAGGTCGTGGAGAAGCAATCTCCCAAGGGCTATAGTTCTGAAGCCATGATGATTGTCTGTATGCAGCTAGGATATCACATTTCATGTCACGAGACCCTTTTGTAATTCTTGAAGAAAATAATTTAAAAGAACTCACAAATTAAATCATAACTAAAACAAAGACTTGAATTAATTTGAAAAACCAAATAACATAGCATAACACAAGGCAAGAGAAATAAAATAACATCACCATTAAGAGTAAAAGGAGTAAAGGATAGAGAATACAACACAAAAGACAAGATTGGGTGCAATCCCCCCCTCAAGTGTGTAGCTCCACTTCCACGACTTGAGTATTTAGAGAATTTTACTCATAAAAATAGCCCAAGGAGCTTAGAATAGATGTGCGTACAAATTGGGCTTGCTTTTCCCCACTTTTGGGTATTGCTTTACATATTATTAACCATATGAAGTCTCCCTAAGGTTTGTACATAATAAAACCTTTGCCCAAATATAATTGCTAATGGGTCTTGTTACATAAAATATGTTTATGCACATTTGCACATATAATAATCTTGTGCACATTTACACATTCCATTAAGCTGAATCCTACACAAATTAAATTAAGCATATTTTTGTATGATTATTAATTCATAAAAATTATGATAAAATATATACCTATAATAGTGTGTGTGTGTGTGTGTGTGTGTGTGTGTGTATATATATATATCCATTGTCAATTGTAGGTCAATGGCCATGAATGCATGAATATGGAGTGGCACAGGTTTTTAAAATTAAAGGTAAATGTTTAGGAGGACTCTATGTCTCTTACATGCTAGCCTTTAGTGGTTTTACCTCGAAACTAAAATTCAAGCTTTTAATAGCTTTAATAATCTTTCTAAAAAGCTTGAATTCAAACTAAATGTTTAGGAGGACTCTATGTCTCTTACATGCTAGCCTTTAGTGGTTTTACCTCGAAACTAAAATTCAAGCTTTTAATAGCTTTAATAATCTTTCTAAAAAGCTTAGATAAAACCTAGGAAAAACTTATTACTATAAGCTTCAAAAATCCACAATTTAAATTTGTATAACACCAAAGATTTTCATAGACCCAAAGAGAAAGGAAAAGAAAAGTCTTGTAAAATGACCATTGTAGGGTTAGGCAAGTAGTCTAGTGAAGCCTACATTAAACTATCCAATTTATCACTCTCACAAAAGAAAACATTTATAAACTTGTCCTCAAGATCCCTCAACTCACCTCATCCCTAATTTAATTATACTGACTACTCATATGTTTTATTCTTTCTTCATCTTAACAATTTTTCAGTGCCTTCTCACTATGTTTAATAGTAAAGCATAGCATATAAATAGGGGTAGTTTAAAATTATGCTTTTTGTTCAATTGTTAATTTTTTTTTTCTTGATTGAATGTTTAAGAGACGCTTACCTAAAAATTTAGATAAAATACATTTACTTACAAGCTTCTTTGTCTTGTAAAGTTCAACTATTTTGGGCTTAAAATCAATATCGGTAAAATGGCTGGACAAGACCACTTTTATTGGTCCTCAGAGAGACTTCTGGACCACATATCTATCTTCTAGTATAGAAACTCACCGACCATGAACCTCCCCCATGGCCCTTCTGTGAGGGATGGACTTCTATCACTCTATGGGTGCGAGGAATCGTTAGGGACTCAACAACAAAAGTCATGGATTTGGACATCACCGTAGTTACCCACAATACCTTTCTTGATGCCTTACCTAAGCTGTACATTCTATACTTTTTTGACATGGTTTCTAAAATTTGTATCCACGTACCCAACTATTTGGCAGCATTCTCCATACTAGCTATTACAAACCTCATGAATACTTTTCCCCTGCATCTTTTTAGATTGTTTGAGTAGGACTCCTGGAATCCTTAGTCCTAGACAAAGGATGTAATTAAATTTATTTTGTCTTGAAATTGTGTTCCTTTCTTTCATCTTTTTTTCAATCTAGATTGTTAAAATTGCTATTAGTTTTTCATTGTATTTAAATCATAATAGTGCATAACCTTAAGACTCTCTCACTAAAACCAAAATTAATTACACAACATCGCACCAACTACACTCAACAAGTCATCATGACAATTTGTTTTTTTGACTATAGCATTATGACTTGATCATCATCTCATGATCCTCATACATCTTTGGAGCTCATGCGACTCATGACACAATGCACCCATTTAGCATATATATCTGAATGAAATCATGCTATTTTTCAATAGCTACTATGGATATTCGACAACCGGCAACAAGATGAATGGTCAAAGATCTAGACGCATGATGATGAAGAATGTTTTGTTTTCATAGCCATTGGAAACACCATAGTTTTTACTCCAAACATACGCTTTTGTCATCTTCTAAAGCGGATTGACATCATACATGGATATTCTATAGAAGATGATTCATCTCGATAAACAGATGAAGAGTTTGTTAATCGACTCCATTACCTTAGAACCAGATTAACCCCTGAGAAAATGATAATAGCTGACCATACCTAAATCATTAGAAGAATGTAAATATTGTTCGACTTCTTGTATTCATTTCTCCTGTTATTTTATAACTTTTTTTTGAAGTTGGTCTCTCTTTATCTTTATCACCTTAGCAAATTGTTTCTCCATTTTCCATAATTTTAATCTTCATAAAAAAATATGCTTGTAGTATTTGTGTCCTTTTTAATAATGTATCTTAGCAGAACTAGTCGACACCTACATTATAACCTAGTAAATAATTCTTCCAATATTTCTATGTAAGTTTTTTCTTTCTGACAGTGATTCAAACACCTTCCAAGTAAGTTTCTCATTTCTATCCTTACAATAATGATCACGCTTAAATATTTATGCATAGAATTTCAAACCATATTACTATAAGTTTTATTTCTTATAAATTCATAATTTAATATAACCCTAGTTACATTTGGAAGAATAATTATATTTCGATCCATTTGCATTGCTTTCTCATTTTTTTCAATATAGAACATCATGGCAATTGAATATATGTAAGGTACGATCCTCTTACACCTAACTCAACCTTATGATGGCTAAATTCATATTTATTATTCAAGTTTATTTTAACTTCAAACGAAAATTAAGCTTTCATCATCTAGACTTGTTTAATTAATCAAGATTGTTAGAATTGTTACTAGTCATTCATATTTAATTTTTGCTTAAGCTCTTGAGAAATCAAATTTATCCGCTCTTCATTTATAATTTCACATGATTTCAAACAACTTTTCAACTCAAGGTTAGTATTTCCTATCCATAATCAATTTATCTGTTATAATGTTAAGCTTCTCGTGAATTTTGTTTAAAAACTCAGAGCTCTTTGAGTAT